>NW_027491048.1:0-2400000 GCF_021521415.1 Bidens hawaiensis | reverse complement strand
TAAAGTGGTAGAAGGCTCATAAACATACACTTTATATCATTTCAATGAGCCCCACAATCATGGTCTTGTGAGTGAGCATAATATGGACCTAACTAGGGTAAAAGACAGTTAGATTTCTTATATAAAGAGTTCATTCAAGGTCTCCAAACAATGGGTTTCGGTCCAATAAAAGCTCATTGTGTCCAAAGCTCTTTGAAAGGTGGTCAGCACCTTGTACGAGGAACTAAGGATGACTGGAAGAACCATATTCGAGACGTTAGGTGTTACTTTACAGACAGAGATGCACAAATGGTTATTAACACGTTTGATAATAACAACATCCACTTCAACAACTATTTTTTCGAGCACCTTGCTGATACGAGAGAGCTAAAAAACATGTTTTGGGCTAATGATATATATCGCAAAGAAACTACAAGTCGTTCGGCAATATGTTAGCATTCGATGCTACCTATCATACTAACAGGTTACTATCCATAGTATTTTTGTGTTGTGAATAGTTGGCTGTAATATCTTTATTAATAGCTTTAATTCTTATTGTAGGTACTCCATGACTTTTGTTCCCTTCACGGGTGTTGATTGCCACCAAAGATGTGTGACTTTTGGGGCAAGGTTAATCTCCAACGAGACAATTGACTCATATAAATTGTTATTGGACGCTTTCATCAAAGCTCATAGCAAGCCGCCAAAGTTGGTTTTGACGGACTAAGATCCGACTATGAAGCATGTTGTTTCGGCGGTTTTGACCGAATCACATCATAGGCTATGCATGTGGCACATGATCGACAAAACTCCTACAAAGGTAATCACTTCATACCCATCACATTTCCTACCTATGCAAAACACTTCTTGCATTTAGTCTGACGTTAATCATCCTACACATACTAAAACAAATAATAACATTACTATACAATTAATCTGCCATAACACATAGACACATCATTATATACTTACTCAACCCACACATACTAACATTATAATGAAGTTTGTGTTCCTAAAACACACAAATTCTGGTAATACTCATCCTACACATGGCAACTGCATAAACACATTCTGATGTGGGAACATTAACATTTAGCAATTCAACTTACATATTGCTACTGCATGATGTTCGCAACCAACCAGAAGTTACACAATGTGTTGCTAATCATCATAAACAAATTAACACAACATGTGCTGGTACTTTTGCAGCCTACACGGTCACGTCTTAACTAATTTTATTTTCTAGTTTACCCCTTCTAGCCTATTATTTTACGTACCTACTTCATCTACAGCTTAAAGGAGAAATGGAGCGTAACATGGAAATAAAATCTTGTGTTCATAGGCTTGTATGGAACGTCTTCATAAAACCCGGGACATTTGAACACCGATGGAATGAAATGATAAATTAATTTGTCACACTCCCATCTTAGGCCTAGGAGTGTGATCAATAGTTGGTACAATATTTGTAAATAAATCAGAGTTGCGGGTTAATGCGGAAGACTTTAATAAACATGTGGATTTAAAGTTAAAATATTTACATTACAAAAGACGAGACGAAAGTCTCGTTTAGTTTTACTTGTTTATATGTTTCACAAAACCACCATATTTTAATATTTGCACAAATTTATCCGAGCCATCGGATTCTTGAGGTCTTCGTCTTTTAAGCTCTAATCTTGATTACCTGCAAAATGTTAATAAAATACGTCAGCAACGAATGCTGGTGAATATGTTGACGCTAAAAAAATTTTCTTTACTTAATTACCCCTCGAGACCACGTAAGCCTCGGCCCATCTTGGCTTAGGAATAATCAAGTTTAATCAATCATTATAAACTCGAGTCTCTACACTAGGTCACCTCAGCAAAACACCGCAGTGTTTCGACATAACTTAGGTACCATAAATATACATGGTCAGTCTCACTCAGACGTAACTTAGGTCCGGCCCATCATGGCTGGAGGTCGTGACCAGGCGTGGTGCGATGTGCCCACCCCATACCACATATGTAAGGATCCAGACAAACGTATACTACAGTTTGAGGGCTAGGCTCATACTCTTATTTACAATGTTTTTAGAGACACGTAGCCTCATGTAAAGTTTTACACATAACATTTTTGATTTGTTTAAAAACAAGTTGTAAAAATGGGGCGTATTCACCTTTTGATAGGGATCGGTTTCCAACACCGTCCGTGAGTTCTTCTCTTGCTATCTCGCACCTATAATACTAGTATAACTTTTATTATTCGGATACACGATCCGGCTTAAGACCTTTAGTCTTATTTATCTCGATGAACCTTTAGTTCATAATCTCTTTTTACTTTAAAACCTTTAGTTTTAATAGTAATTTATAAACCTTTAGTTTATTCTTAAAACCCGATGTTTATTCTTCTTTAAGAAACACATTATTTTCTTTATTATTTAAAAATACTCATTATTCTTAAATAATATATTTTATAACAAAGATTTAATCATATTCATATATATACTCACATATATGTTTTCATTTTTATTTTCTTTATTTTCTTTGTTATATGTTTCTTTGTTTATCGAGAATAACTTCGACTTAGATATTAAGCCTTTATAATATTTTATTATATTTCGGTCGGGCATCATGCCTACCTTTGTTGGCTTAGAAATACCCTAGTCACTTGGGCAGCACTTCGACACCAATTGCTCTTTTCTACTATTGGCACGCTTCTCGAGACACCAACACTTCCTAGCACGCACTTCGAGACGATTGTCGGGATGTTGAGACATCACTTCTTTCTTGTTTGGAATATCGTCGGGGAATGGCACAAATATCGAGGTTTCGGGCACGCTTATCGAGGTGGATCAATGGCATGCTTTTCGAAGTTTAGAGAGAGAGTAATGAGAGAGTAATGTGTGTAATTTGAGGTGTGGATTGTGAGAACCCGTGGCCCTTCTATTTATAGCCAAATTTGGATCTCATCTCGGTACGCGATGGGTCCCTTGGCTTAGCCTGTCGCGTACCGCGACATAGGCTTGGCCAATCACCACTAGACCTGCCACGTGGTGACACGTGGCAGGCGCCGCCGCCACATGGCGGCAGACGTTGCCACCGTGTGCCACGTGGCACACGTGTCACTGTGTGTTAGGCACCCCATCACGTGACGCGATGGGACTCTCTTCTTGATCCATCGCGTAGCGCGATGGGTCAGGAAATTCAGAAGTTACATTTTA
Source organism: Bidens hawaiensis (assembly GCF_021521415.1). Lineage (NCBI taxonomy): Eukaryota > Viridiplantae > Streptophyta > Magnoliopsida > Asterales > Asteraceae > Bidens > Bidens hawaiensis. The sequence goes on along the minus strand of NW_027491048.1, from coordinate 2,396,824 downwards.
GTCCCTGGAGTTTAGAAATTGACGGATTTGGTCCCTTGACTTTTAAAACTTGACATTTATGGCCCGAAATTTACGTGATGTTACATCCTCCCCACCTTGAAATAAATCTCGTCCTCGAGATTGCCTACGAGAATAAGTGGGGGTACTTCTTTTTCATTTCAGACTCGAGTTCCCATGTGTACTCGGGTCCTCTTCGGGAATCCCATTTTACTTTCACGATTTTCAAAGTTCGTCTTTTAAGTTTCTTTAATTTTGAATCTTCGATTTGGATTGGACGTTCTACGAATTTTAAATTCTCATTAATTTCAACATCTTTTAGCGGCATCGAAAGAGATTCATTAGCTAAACCCTTTCGCAAATTTGAGATATGGAATACATCGTGTATCCCTTGCATTTCCTCGGGTAGTCGTAAACGATATGCGACAGTACTAATTCGTTCGAGTACCTCGAAGGGTCCGATGAATCGAGGACTTAACTCCCTTTCTTGACGAATCGAACTACGCCTTTCCATGGCGAGACTTTCAAAAGAACTTTGTCACCAACATTAAATTCTAACGGCTTATGACGGACATCGGCGTAACTCTTTTGGCGATCACGTGCCGTCTTAAGTCGTTCTCAGATTTGAAGAATTTTGTCGGTGGTTTCTTGGACTATTTCGGGTCCAGATAATTGATTGTCTCCGGTTTCAGACCAGCACACGGGCGTCCTACACTTTCGGCCATATAACGCCTCAAATGGTGCGGTTTGAATGCTCGTGTGATAACTATTGTTATACGAGAATTCCATTAGGGGTAAGTGGTCATCCCAACTTCCACCTAAGTCTATCACACATGCGCGGAGCATATCTTCCAACGTTTGAATTGTCCTTTCGCTTTGCCCATTAGTTTGTGGATGATAGGCGGTGCTAAGGTTAAGTTTTGTGCCGAGTGCTTGTTGGAAACTTTTCCAAAAGTGAGACGTAAAATGACTGTCTCGATCGGAAATTATAGATAGCAAAACTTTTGTTATGTAAACCCGACCCGTTTGTAACCCGAACATTTCAAATATATAAAATATTAGATCTTGTCAGTTAAAATATATAAAATATTGGTTTTTTTATATTATGCATTGTTTGACCATTTAAACATACCCATTTTTATGCTAACCATAAAAGAATCTTTATACCCAACCCTTCACTCATTCCCTATATATACACACCCATCTTCTTCATTTTACTCTTGCTACATCTCCAAAAACTCTCTCAAAACTCCATAGATTCAAGATTGTTATTTCTTATGTATTCTTGAAGTTTTGACTTCTCAAGTCAAACTAACTATAGTCTTTCATTCTAACTTGTTCATCTAACATTACTAACTCTTGAATATGGTGGTACAACATATATATAATACACACCCCTTGTTTCCTTTATTTGTTACTTCACCGACTCTGTTTGGTTAAGTTTCGAATGTCATAAGGCAAGGCTTCATGGAGGACTTCGTGTTCTTGATATATATTTACACACACATAACTTATTATACATATCACTTATGACTAACTTCTAACCCTTTAGTTTGTTCATCTTATTTACAAGTTCCATGGTGTGGGTTTGTATAAGACTAACCTCGGTTTAACCGAAACTAGTCCAAATCGGAAACCGAACTTTTGTTTACTAGTTTTGTTAAAATAGTTGTTTAAACATGTTTATTGCTAGATTTGAGTTTCAAAAATCATTTTTACAAGTTCTTTGATATTAAGCATATGGAATCCATCTATGAACTCGTTGGGAGATGGAAACCGAACTAAACCGAAACTTTTGCTTAAAAGACTTGTAATTAACATTTTTTGTTGTAAAATTTAAGTTTTCTTCATTTATAAACCAGTATACAAGTTATATGATATTTGGGCATGTAGAAACCATCTATGAACTATTTGTGAGATGGAGACCGAACCAAACCGAACTATACCGACTTTTACTCGCTTAAGACACACAAATGTGTTTTTAGCTATCAAGACTTGTATATTTCTTTAAAAAATAGTTTACAAACTGATTTTAATTATTTTCTTAAGTACTTGGAATAGTTGGATCCAACTTGATCTCATAACATAGTTTGGACCGACAAAACCGAACACTCGCTTAACGTGCGTTGTTAGTTCTAAACAATAGATCTACATACTTGGTTAAGTGTTAGTATGTTTTAATGAGTTATCTCATAACAATTAATATTTTGGAAAGTTGACTTTGGGTTTGACCATTTGTCAAGACCCGAACCGACAACCCTAACACTCGTTAAAAACCCGTTTTAGTATCTTTAGCCTAATGGAACTTGCATTTTAGCATTTTCCCCACCTTATTACTTAACATTGGTTAAGTAAATATTAAGGTTAGATACTTTAACCCGGTTTTGAGCAAACTTACATTTTTTAAAAGGGTTATTATTATAAATTCTTAAATAGTTACATTTTAAACCTTGAACTTTATATTAGTTTTTGCAACAATTATTTTATTTAAAGATCTTCAAGACAACCTTTCTAAATCCAAGACTTTCTTTTATTTAGGCTTCATACGTTAAACTCGTCGTTCCGGCAAATCTCCAAATAATCAATCTTTCAAGTTTATTACTTGAACGTGGGTAACTTCATACCATGTTTTCTATCTTTTATTTTGGGGGTGACATTTCAACTTATCTAAACTAAATGTTTTATACTTGGGTCTTAAACCACAAACGTTGTTGTATACCTTACTTGAATAATTGCTCGATTTGGTGTTCTATGCTTATTTGACTATGTGTTTATCGCTTTTGGATGGTGGAACTATAAATCCTAGACCATTTGGCAACCCCTCATGGCAAGGTGTCGTTAACGTAATGCAATTAACGATAACTATAAAATCCTAAACTATTTGGCAACCCCTTATAGTTGGGTGTCGCTAACTTGTTAGCGATAACTATTTATCCAAGTTTATAGCTATTATTTATGGTTTTGTATACTAGTTTTGTGGCTTTTCATACTATATATCTATTGTTCAAACTTATGAATTGCTCACCAACCTTTGTGTTGATAAACTTTATTTTATGAAATGTTACAGGTTTGCATCTAGGTTGATTATGAAGTTCGGTGAAGAAAACGTCACAAATACCGTTAGGATATTAGCAAAAATGAACAATATTTGATTTGCTATATTTTGTTATATTTTGTTGTATTTGAGTTATGAATATTTGGTTATGTGACATTTTCGATGTTGTAAAATGAAATGAGTTTGTTAAATATTGTCGCTTTAAATAGTGTCATGCGCTTATGAGCAATCGTTGCACCCCGGCATGTTCCGCCGCCTTTGGTCGGGGTGTGACAGATTGGTATCAAAGCCATGACAATTAAGATAGGTGGTTAGACGTAACGACCTAGAATTGTTATGCTTAGGGTCCTATACATGTGTTCATACGGGTTTACTCTATCTAATTGTTCATATCGCATGTTTATTTATTAACTTGTTTAAAATTCACCAATATCCTAAATGATCACATAAACACACTTTCATAGTATTTCCAAGGTATCCTTACCTTAAAACGCAAAAAGTAGATTTTCATTGTGTTTTATGGATTACAAGATTAACTATGATCCCGTTGTTTCAAATCCCTTAAAGGTTGCGTTTAGTTCGGGTTTGTAGCCATCATAGGAAACGAGAAATTATAAAATGACCATTTGACAAAAAGATTCCAAGAATCGAAGGTGATTTACTTACCTGGGATGGTTGAGTTATAATGCTCGTTTTCTAGGCCATAAATCGTGTTATAAATGTCAATACTTTAAGTAGTCGAATGCGAGCGTTCCGGTCGCCATCCTAATTTTCGGTGTTAAAACAATAGAATTACGGTGATTTCGTGGACTAGTGTTTTGACATGACGTTGTATCTCGATTTATTGTGTTATTATCCTTATTTGAGTCGAGAACATGAAAACGTTTCGGTGGTTCGTACACATGTTTAGACTCCAATATGTTGTTTTATAAAACTTTTTAGTGTTGGAATATCAAGTCATGGTGGTTCATGCACGATTTTTCCAACTCTATAAATCTCAAAATCTCAAATTTTTAAGCTTTAAATTCTCAGAAAAAAAAAACCATTTACTATTGTTTTCGGTTTTGTTATTTATAAACAAAGTTTTATATTTTATCTAACACTAACATCTTCTCCATACTAACTCTAGGATTCACAAATCAAAAATCGAAATCTTATTTTATTTTATTCACCTTTATATTCATTTCCTTTTTACCCAAAAACTTATCCCATTTTCTTTATAATTTTTTAGCATGCCTCTGCTAAGACGCCAACCGCGCAAGAACTCCACTCGACGTATGGCCGCCATCATCGCCAAGCAAATGGCCGCTGTGATTCCCGAACTAATAACCCAAATACAAGCAAACCAACCCGCACCCGTTGTTGCACCTATTGAGCCCAAACCCGCATCCTACCTGCTTAAACAAATTACTAGTACCAACCCGTCCGAATTCTATGGAACCAACTGTGCGACTACGTTGTTGCAGTGGTTCGAATCTGTGGAGAATGTGTTTTTACACAGCGAATGCCCCGAAGCGAAAAAGACAAACTTCGCTTCAAGCATGTTTAGGGGAACCGCCCTAACATGGTGGGGTAGTGTCATGCACCTCCAAGGTACGGATGTGGCCATGGCTCTTCCATGGGCCGAGCTCAAGGTGCTGATGAAGAAGAAATTATGTCCTAAACATGAGCTCCAAAAGCTTGAGGTAGAATTTTGGGACCTAAAACAAGAAGGTGGTGATAACGCCGCTTACTCGCTCCGTTTCCACGAGCTAAACGTTCTTGTACCTCACTTGGTCACCCTAACCGAACGTGAAATTGACAAATATATTGGGGGTTTACTGATGAAAATCCGGGACTCAGTCATGAGTAGCAAACCCGTGAACCTTGAGGAAGCCATCACGTTAGCTGGTTGGCTATCGGAAAATCACGTGAAGGAGGGTACCCTAACCCTCAAGAAAACAATCGAGAAAGCCAAAACCGAGCCCGCTTCCCAAGCCAAGATTGAACCCGCACCACAAGCTATAAACTACTCCAACTCCTCCCGACACAACAACAACAAGAAGAAGAAACCCAAGACTAATTACCGAAACTTTGCCGTCACCCAACCTCAACCACCACAACAAGCCCAAACTCTTCCCCAAAACCGAAAACCTTATATTGGAAACTCCCCACTATGTAACACTTGCCAACTTTACCACCCAACGAACTCGCCGTGTCGCCATTGTACAATTTGTAACCGATTTGGTCACTTCTCCAACACATGCCGATCCACCCAACGAAACCAACCCAACCAACCTAGGGTTAGTTGAAGAATGTATCGGCTGCTTCATTTTGCTCACGTATCTCATTTGCTTGTTCTTCAACAGATGGGATCTTGCATATGTATGGTGGGAAGCTTGACGATGCCTTACCCTTGAGCTCTTGAAGGAATTGCATTCTGGGTCAACAGAGCCATAATTTGGGGTTTGTTGAGAGTATGGCTCTTCCACCGGTGTCATCTCTTCATTTGGGTTGTCGGGAAATTCCTCTTCCTCAGGATCTGTTTCCTCCTCCGGTTCCTCCTATAGTTCCTTTTCTAGTTCTTCTTTGGTTGTTGCAGGCATATGGATTTTCTCGTATGGTATTGTCACTCTCGTCTTGGGCTTGTGCGACGGACCCCCTTTGTTGTTGTGAGAATTGGCGGAATCCATAGTTAAAGTGCCGGTATGCCACCTCCGTTGATCTGAGTGGCATTGCATCCAATCGGGTGAAGGAGAATTGGGTTCCTCCTTTACTTGCTTGTTGGCGAGAAAATAATATGACGGATGTGGATTTGGCGACACATATGTTGGATCTGAGTAATGTAGTGGAATCTCCATTGGTTGATATGTTGGCACTTTTGATGAGTGATACATTGGTGGGTTGGATGGATAATAACTTGAGTGCCTTGGTGCTTGGTATAATTGGTGCGGAGTGTTATCTAAATGGTATATTGGACTTTGCTCGATGCCGGGATTTGGTTTGCTTTGATTATGATCCATATCGGAATTGAAAAATGCTTCGAAGTAATCCTTACTCATGATGTCCTTTGGGAACTTGTAGTATTTTCTTGCTATTCTTGCTTCACGATCATAATACTCCATTAATTTTTCGTAAGACATCTTTGATGGGTGGTTTAGAATGTAGAGAGGGAAAGAAAGAGTTACCAGCCAATCTTATCCCTATTCAAATAAACAAGCAAATATTTCCCTATGCTTGGATCGAAGTTTGGGAATAGTTTTATGATACCCAATTCGCTAAGATCGATGGCTCTGATACCAACCTGTCACACCCCCATCTTAGGCCTAGGAGTGTGATCAATAGTTGGTACCATATTTGTAAATAAATCAGAGTTGCGGGTTAATGCGGAAGACTTTAATAAACATGTGGATTTAAAGTTAAAATATTTACATTACAAAAGACGAGACGAAAGTCTCGTTTAGTTTTACTTGTTTATATGTTTCACAAAACCACCATATTTTAATATTTACACAAAGTTATCCGAGCCGTCGGATTCTTGAGTTCTTCGTCTTTCAAGCTCTAATCTTGGTTACCTGCAAAATGTTAATAAAATACGTCAGCAACGAATGCTGGTGAATATGTTGACGCTAAAAAAAATATTTTCTTTACTTAATTACCCCTCGAGACCACGTAAGCCTCGGCCCATCTTGGCTTAGGAATAATCAAGTTTAATCAATCATTATAAACTCGAGTCTCTACACTAGGTCACCGTAGCGTTTCGACAAAACTTAGGTACCATAAATATACATGGTCAGTCTCACTCGGACGTAACTTAGGTCCGGCCCATCGTGGCTGGAGATCGTAACCAGGCGTGGTGCGATGTGCCCACCGCATACCACATATGTAAGGATCCAGACAAACGTATACTATAGCCTGAGGGCCAGATTCATACTCTTGTTTACAATGTTTTTAGAGACACGTAGCCTCATGTAAAGTTTTACACATAACATTTTTGATTTGTTTGAAAACAAGTTGTAAAAGTGGGGCGTATTCACCTTTTGATAGGGATCGGTTTCCAACACCGTCCGTGAGTTCTTCTCTTGCTATCTCGCACCTATAGTACGAGTATAACTTTTGTTAGTCGGATACACGATCCGGATTAAGACCTTTAGTCTTATTTATCTCGATGAACCTTTAGTTCATAATCTCTTTTTTACTTTAAAACCTTTAGTTTTAATAGTAATTTATAAACCTTTAGTTTATTCTTAAAACCCGATGTTTCTTCTTCTTTAAGAAACGCATTCTTTTCTTTATTATTTAAGTATACTCATTATTCTTAAATAATATATTTTATAACAAAGATTTAATCATATTCATATATATACTCACATATATGTTTTCATTTTTCTTTTCTTTATTTTCTTTGTTATATGTTTCTTCGTTTATCGAGAATAATTTCGACTTAGGTATTAATCCTTTATAATATTTTATTATATTTCGGTCGGGCATCATGCCTACCTTTGTTGGCTTAGAAATACCCTAGTCACTTGGGCAGCACTTCGACGCCAATTGCTCTTTTCTACTCTTGGCACGCTTCTTGAGACACCAACACTTCCTAGCACGCACTTCGAGACGATTGTCGGGATGTTGAGACAACACTTCTTTCTTGTTTGGAATATCGTCGGGGAATGGCACAAATATCGAGGTTTTGGGCACGCTTATCGAAGTGGATCAATGGCACGCTTTTCGAGGTTTAGAGAGAGAGTAGTGAGAGAGTAATTTGTGTAACTTGAGGTGTGGATTGTGAGAACCCGTGGCCCTTCTATTTATAGCCAAATTTGGATCTCATCGCGGTACGCGATGGGTCCCTTGGCTTAGCATGTCGCGTACCGCGACATAGGCTTGGCCAATCACCACTAGACCTGCCACGTGGTGACACGTGACAGGCGCCGCGCCACATGGCGGCAGACGTTGCCACCGTGTGCCACGTGGCACACGTGTCGCTGTGTGTCAGACACCCCATCGCGTGACGCGATGGGACTCTCTTCTTGATCTATCGCGTAGCGCGATGGGTCAGGAAATTCAGAATTTACATTTTATTCCCTGGAGTTTAGAAATTGACGGATTTGGTCTCTTGACTTTTAAAACTTGACATTTATGGCCCGAAATTTACGTGATGTTACATAATTCGATTTATCTAGTAACAAATGGTTGACTAACACGTATGCTATATGTCATCAATGGGTACCTGCTTACTTCAGAGAGTTACCCATGTGTTGTTTAACGAAAGCGACATCTCGATGTGAGAGTGTGAACTCACAGTTCAAAGTCTAACGAAGGCAACAGACTTGTCGAGCTCATGATTTGCTTTGAACTCTCAATGATTCGTTCAACTACAACTGCAGAATAATACTGCAACAACGTCACAGCCTATGTTGACCCACTTGCCATTTGAACTTCATGCTTTGCAAGTGTACACAGAAACTATTTTTAAACACATAAAAGAAGAGATTTATGAGTGCCTTTATCGTTTCTCCCGTAAATGATTCGAGTCAGTTAACGAATCGAAGATTCACTCTGTTCAACACCATGACATAAATAAAGTTTGGTCGGTGAGTTTAAGGTATTCTTCCACCAAAGTTGACCATTCTTCATATTTATGTATTTTCATTTTTTAGTTGACCAATAACTTTCGTCTTGTCTTATAACTCATTTACATGTTTGTGTGGGTTGCATACTCGAATTGGTCATTTGCAGACACGTATTTTGCGTGTTCAAAATAGATCTTGTCGAGAAAATCCCTAATAGTTACATATCGGTGATCCTTTGTTAACAACGTAATTTGTTAAACATCAACTTATAGTTAACCACTAAATATGTTAACTTTAACAAATTGATGATTTACAACACTAATCTGGAAACAAAATATGTTGATGTTTAATATTAACATTAATTTTTTTGTTGATGTTAACATATTTAGTGGTTAACTATAGGTTGATGTTTAACAAATTACATTGTTAACAAAGGATCACCGATATGTAACTATCAGGGATTTTCTTGACAAGATCTATTTTAAACACGCAAAATACGTGTCTGTTAAGGACTAATTTGAGTATACAACCTACACGAACATGTAAATGAGTTCTCTTCTGTATTGTGAGTTACCTACATAAGACAAGACGAAAGTTATTGGTCAACTAAAAAATGAAAATGCATAAATATGAAGAATGGTTAGCATTGGTGGAAGAATACCTTAAACTCACCGACCAAACTTTTATTTTTGTCGTGCTGCTTAACAAAGTGAATCTTCCATTCGTTAACTGACTCGACTCGTTCACGGGAGCAAAAATAAAGGCACTTATAAATCTCTTATTGAACGTGTTTGAAAATAGTTTATGTGTACACTTACAAAGTATGAAGTTAAAATGGCAATTGGGTCAACATAGGCGGTAACGTTGTTGCAGTATCATTCTGCGGTTGTCATTGAATGAATCATTGAGCGTTCAAAGCAAATCATGAGCTCGACGAGTCTGTTGCCTTCGTTATACTTTGAACTGTGAGTTTACACTCTCACATCGAGATGTCGTTTTCGTTAAACAACACATGGGTAACTCTCTGAAGTAAGCAGGTACCCATTGATGACGTATAGCATACGTGTTAGTCAACTACTTGTTACTAGATAAATCGAATTAATTTATCATTTCATTCCATCGGTGTTCAAATGTCTTGGGTTTTATAAAGACGTTCCATACAAGCCTATGAACACAAGATTTTATTTCCATGTTACGCTCCATTTCTCCTTTAAGCTGTAGATGAAGTAGGTACGTAAAATAATAGGTTGAAAGGGGTAAACTAGAAAATAAAATTAGTAAAGACGTGACCGTGTAGGCTGAAAAAGTACCAACACATGTTGTGTTAATTTGTTTATGATGATTAGCAACACATTGTGTAATTTCTAGTTGGTTGCGAACATCATGCAGTAGCGATATGTAAGTTGAATTGCTATATGTTAATGTTCCCACATCAGAATGTGCCTATGCAATTGCCATGTGTAGGATGAGTATTACCAGAATATGTGTATTTCGGAACACAAACTTCATTATAATGTTAGTATGTGTGGGTTGAGTAAGTAGATTATGATGTGTCTATGTGTTATGGCAGATTAATTGTATAGTAATGTTATTATTTGTTTTAGTATGTGTAGGATGATTAACGTCAGACTAAATGCAAGAAGTGTTTTGCATTGGTAGGAAATGTGATGGGTATGAAGTGATTACCTTTGTAGGAATTTTGTCGGTCATGTGCCACATGCATAGCCTATGATGTGATTCGGTCAAAACAGCCGAAACAACATGCTTCATAGTCGGATCCTGGTCCGTCAAAACCAACTTTGGCGGCTTGCTATGAGCTTTGATGAAAGCGTCCAATAACAATTTATATGAGTCAGTTGTTGTTGAAGATTTAACTCTGCCTCAAAAGTCACACATCTTTGGTGGCAATCAACACTTGTGAAGGGAATAAAAATCCTAGAGTACCTACAATAAGAATTAAAGCTATTAATAAAGATATTACTGCCAACTATTCACAACATAAAAATACTATGGATAGTAACCTGTTAGTATGATAGGTAGCGTCGAATGCTAACACATCGCTGAACGACTTGTAGTTGCTTTGCGATATATATCATCAGCCCAAAACATGTTTTTTAGCTCTCCCGTATCAGCAAGGTGCTCGAAAAATAGTTGTTGAAGTGGATGGTGTTATTATCAAACTTGTTAATAACCATTTGTGCATCTCTGTCTGTAAAGTAACACCTAACGTCTCGAATATGGTTTTTCCAGTCATCCTTAGTTCCTCGTACAAGGTGCTGACCACCTTTCAAAGAGCTTTGGACACAATGAGCTTTTGTTGGACCGAAACCCATTGTTTGGAGACCTTGAATGAACTCTTTATATGAGGAATCTAACTGTCTTTTACCCCTAGTTAGGTCCATATTATGCTCACTCGCAAGACCATGATTGTGGGGCTCATTGAAATGATATAAAGTGTATGTTTCTGAGCCTTCTACCACTTTAATGCTGACTCTTATGCATGCACCGCAACCGGTAAGATTACTCTTCGTGTTGCGTTGCTTGGACGTTGATGCAGTATTCATGGTGTCAATCGGTTTGAAACACTTATTACCATGTCTAAAGCAAACAATATACCTGTGCGAATGAACACCATTTGTGTATGTTTCAATGTAGCCTTACGGTTGGCATGGTTATTTCTCGTAGTTTATTGTATCCTTACGGTGCCACTAACAAAATTTTGTGAACTTGAATATTGTGTACTTTAATTCCTCTGTAAAGATAGTTTAATGAAACAAGTATCCACTATATTGTTGGTTTATAAAGTCTTTCTTGGGTAAATATATAAAATACGTAGTATCATACTCAAGACTCCAACATTAATACTCAATCTAACACTCTCATATTCAGGAATTAATTTGTTTTTTGGTTGCTTGGCTAGTTTTTTCTAATCAGCTTCGCTAGTTTTATAAATCTTTGTTGTCCAAAATAAAAATTAAAAAAATCGTAGCAAAATAGTAGTTATTACTATGGCCAACCTAGTCTTTCACCATGTAACAATTGTAGATCCAATAAGGAAAAATAATTAGAGTACTAAGCAATTCAAATAATACAAGGGGTCATGGAATAGCTTTCCTTAATTTGTTCTGCAATTGAGTGCCCGGTACTTAAAAGAAAGAATATTTCTTAGTTTCACACCATATAATATATAGTACAAAAAACACAATAATACAAAAAATAAAAGATAAAAAATAAAAATAAATGATAGTTTTTGACAGTAAACTAATGGACAAGGTAGAGGAGATATGGAAAAGTGGTTGGAGGGTCTCTTTATTAACGAGGCGGAAGTGTGATGATAAAACTACGAAAATACACATTTATAGGAGTTTTTTTTTTAAATGAAGTTAGGTTTATTGGCAGACATTAAAATTTTCGTTTGCTTCTTATAAAATTTTGGTTAAGCCTTCAGTCGCCCTAATGAAAAAAATCCAGGGTCCATTGGTTTGTATGTCATTCAAAAATAAATTATTTACCCCACTTTCTTGTAGTTTTCATATAATTCATGGTTTTGTATTGAATATTTGAACTGCACGCACACACACGTGTGTAGATGTGTAGTGCTTGCGCTCGTGTGCACCATGTGAGATAGAAATCTAGATACAATGAAAAGAAGTAATTAAAGATCAATTTGAATTTTCATTTCTTGTGGCCTAATATAGTAATATCACTAATGTTCTTATATATTTCGGAGATCAAATCATCATATGATATGTTTGGTCACTAATTTCAGAACATTTGAACCAAACTTTTTAGGAGTTTGCCTTTTAAATATGAGAAATTAATCATAGCAAGTAATAATAGTATAGTAATAATTTTATCTACGCGATTTTACCTGTCATTAGTTTGATATTCATAAATTATGACGTGCTTTTGTCACGCTTCTAAGATGGTTATTTTGTGACTCTGGCTTCATCAAGAGATCGAGCACTTGTTGTATTGTTTTCTTCTTACTTACTTGTAGGTTATCTTTGTAGGAACCGTTCGGTATAAAATAAATAAAACACTTTTAATACGATTACAATACAAAGAATGAACAAAAAACACCTATCTAAAAAGCATTAAATTACAGTACAATTACAACTGAAATAAATCAAAGTACAAAAAATTGGGTAGAAGTAGAAGTTAGTGACCGAGGATCGTGTTGAACAAGGGGCCTTAAAACAAATTCCGAGTCTCTTCTCGTTTTGTTTCCATGGTACAATGGCCGGAGCAGTATGTACTGCCGGAGTTGACTATGCACCCGAATTGGATCGGTTCGTAACTTCTTGGTTGTGTTGGAGAAGATGAAGAAATGTTGGAGAATTTGCAAACTCTTCAAGTTGCAAATTGGTGTATCAAACCCCAAGCCTTGCCTTGGTATTTATAGTGGAGCTAGGATCAAAGACTCAAAACTAAACAATAAATTGCATTAAACGTCTTTAATGCTTTTTATTATGATTTTGAATTCAATCCATAACTCTCGTCGAAATAAATTGCATTAAACGTCTTTAATGCTTTTTATTATGATTTTGATTTTCCCACCACTCATCTTTGAGCTTCGATATCTCATTCATCTTAGCTCGGTTTTGGACATGGTTTGACTCGTTATGATGCTCTCACATAAAGGATAACAAACCCGTAAATAATTATTTATAATACGCAAATATAAATATAATTATTAATGTCCAAAATTAGCAAACTCATTTTTTGCTAACATTTTTCCAACAATCCCCATATGAATGGAAATCGATCCGCTCATGCAAGTTTCAAACGATGCAATTCAGCGGTTGAATGTTGCAGGAAAGGTAGGTGTTACCCTTTGAACCCTCCTTTGTGAAGTATACTTAGCCTCCTGGCGGTGTGTAGACACGATGTCTTTGAACATACCCCCGTTAGTGTAGACGACAATACACTTCACACAACATTGTCCCTGGTTTAGTCAACCCCTCACTGTCGTGTCCTACTATGGTCCTGGAACACTAGCCTGGTTCTGCGAGAGCTCTAGGATTTTTGCCCCAAAATCCATTCGAAGCGACCCTACTTCTCTCTCACGTAGGTGATTCCCGCTCGTATCTTTAAAAGCCATAGGTTATTCTTTATTTCTACAAGTTATTAACCTTTGTTATGCTTATCCTCGTTTCATGTCACTGATTAGAATGGACTAGGACGCACGCATGCGCAACGCCCTTTAAGTTTGGTTTGGGGTACTCCCCCACAGTGACTACCCTTGGTTTCATGATTAAGTTTTCCTATTGAACTTAGATCTTGGGATCTCCAGTCAACTAAGTTAGGTTTCCCTCATGTCCCCTTTTTCCATGGGCTTCAGTCCCATTCCTCTTGACGACTTATAAACTAACTCTTTGCTTAAGCCTTTGGTTAACGGGTCCGCAATTGTCACACCCCAACCTACGGCGGAAATGTCGGGGCGTGAGCTGATTGCCACAGCTCGCAAGGTACTTTCAAGCAATTATAAAGTGACAATATCTAATTTATTTATTTATTATCAAACAACATTTAAATACAACAAAAATAAAGGAAATTACAAATACCAAAACCAACTATTCTTGTATATTATCCTAAAATTCTACGTGAGCTTCAGTTCGATAAGCAATCCAAATCTATAACTTGCAAATGCGTACAAAATATATATTTGTCAACAACACATGTTGAGTGAGTAGATCACCAGTTTTGACACAAACAAAAATGGTAATATTATATAATGATATAAGTGAAGTAGAAGTTAGTGACCGAGGATCGTGTTGAACAAGGGGCCTTAAAACAAATTCCGAGTCTCTTCTCGTTTTGTTTCCATGGTACAATGGCCGGAGCAGTATGTACTGCCGGAGTTGACTATGCACCCGAATTGGATCGGTTCGTAACTTCTTGGTTGTGTTGGAGAAGATGAAGAAATGTTGGAGAATTTGCAAACTCTTCAAGTTGCAAATTGGTGTATCAAACCCCAAGCCTTGCCTTGGTATTTATAGTGGAGCTAGGATCAAAGACTCAAAACTAAACAATAAATTGCATTAAACGTCTTTAATGCTTTTTATTATGATTTTGAATTGTCGAAATAAATTGCATTAAACGTCTTTAATGCTTTTTATTATGATTTTGATTTTCCCACCACTCATCTTTGAGCTTCGATATCTCATTCATCTTAGCTCAGTTTTGGACAAGGTTTGACTCGTTATGATGCTCTCACATAAAGGATAACAAACCCGTAAATAATTATTTATAATACGCAAATATAAATATAATTATTAATGTCCAAAATTAGCAAACTCATTTTTTGCTAACATTTTTCCAACAATCCCCCATATGAATGGAAATCGATCCGCTCATGCAAGTTTCAAACGATGCAATTCAGCGGTTGAATGTTGCAGGAAAGGTAGGTGTTACCCTTTGAACCCTCCTTTGTGAAGTATACTTAGCCTCCTGGCGGTGTGTAGACACGATGTCTTTGAACATACCCCCGTTAGTGTAGACGACAATACACTTCACACAACATTGTCCCTGGTTTAGTCAACCCCTCACTGTCGTGTCCTACTATGGTCCTGGAACACTAGCCTGGTTCTGCGAGAGCTCTAGGATTTTTGCCCCAAAATCCATTCGAAGCGACCCTACTTCTCTCTCACGTAGGTGATTCCCGCTCGTATCTTTAAAAGCCATAGGTTATTCTTTATTTCTACAAGTCATTAACCTTTGTGATGCTTATCCTCGTTTCATGTCACTGATTAGAATGGACTAGGACGCACGCATGCGCAATGCCCTTTAAGTTTGGTTTGGGGTACTCCCCCACAGTGACTACCCTTGGTTTCATGATTAAGTTTTCCTATTGAACTTAGATCTTGGGATCTCCAGTCAACTAAGTTAGGTTTCCCTCATGTCCCCTTTTTCCATGGGCTTCAGTCCCATTCCTCTTGACGACTTATAAACTAACTCTTTGCTTAAGCCTTTGGTTAACGGGTCCGCAATTGTCACATCCCAACCTACGGCGGAAATGTCGGGGCGTGAGCTGATTGCCACAGCTCGCAAGGTACTTTCAAGCAATTATAAAGCGACAATATCTAATTTATTTATTTATTTATTATCAAACAACATTTAAATACAACAAAAATAAAGGAAATTACAAATACCAAAACCAACTATTCTTGTATATGTTTATTATCCTAAAATTCTACGTGAGCTTCAGTTCGATAAGCAATCCAAATCTATAACCTGCAAATGCGTACAAAATATATATTTGTCAACAACACATGTTGAGTGAGCAGATCACCAGTTTTGACACAAACAAAAATGGTAATATTATATAATGATATAAGTGAAGTAGAAGTTAGTGACCGAGGATCGTGTTGAACAAGGGGCCTTAAAACAAATTCCGAGTCTCTTCTCGTTTTGTTTCCATGGTACAATGGCCGGAGCAGTATGTACTGCCGGAGTTGACTATGCACCCGAATTGGATCGGTTCGTAACTTCTTGGTTGTGTTGGAGAAGATGAAGAAATGTTGGAGAATTTGCAAACTCTTCAAGTTGCAAATTGGTGTATCAAACCCCAAGCCTTGCCTTGGTATTTATAGTGGAGCTAGGATCAAAGACTCAAAACTAAACAATAAATTGCATTAAACGTCTTTAATGCTTTTTATTATGATTTTGAATTCAATCCATAACTCTCGTCGAAATAAATTGCATTAAACGTCTTTAATGCTTTTTATTATGATTTTGATTTTCCCACCACTCATCTTTTAGCTTCGATATCTCATTCATCTTAGCTCGGTTTTGGACATGGTTTTACTCGTTATGATGCTCTCACATAAAGGATAACAAACCCGTAAATAATTATTTATAATACGCAAATATAAATATAATTATTAATGTCCAAAATTAGCAAACTCATTTTTTGCTAACATTTTTCCAAAAATCCCCCATATGAATGGAAATCGATCCGCTCATGCAAGTTTCAAACGATGCAATTCAGCGGTTGAATGTTGCAGGAAAGGTAGGTGTTACCCTTTGAACCCTCCTTTGTGAAGTATACTTAGCCTCCTGGCGGTGTGTAGACACGATGTCTTTGAACATACCCCCGTTAGTGTAGACGACAATACACTTCACACAACATTGTCCCTGGTTTAGTCAACCCCTCACTGTCGTGTCCTACTATGGTCCTGGAACACTAGCCTGGTTCTGCGAGAGCTCTAGGATTTTTGCCCCAAAATCCATTCGAAGCGACCCTACTTCTCTCTCACGTAGGTGATTCCCGCTCGTATCTTTAAAAGCCATAGGTTATTCTTTATTTCTACAAGTTATTAACCTTTGTTATGCTTATCCTCGTTTCATGTCAATGATTAGAATGGACTAGGACGCACGCATGCACAACGCCCTTTAAGTTTGGTTTGGGGTACTCCCCCACAGTGACTACCCTTGGTTTCATGATTAAGTTTTCCTATTGAACTTAGATCTTGGGATCTCCAGTCAACTAAGTTAGGTTTCCCTCATGTCCCCTTTTTCCATGGGCTTCAGTCCCATTCCTCTTGACGACTTATAAACTAACTCTTTGCTTAAGCCTTTGGTTAACGGGTCCGCAATTGTCACACCCCAACCTACGGCGGAAATGTCGGGGCGTGAGCTGATTGCCACAGCTCGCAAGGTACTTTCAAGCAATTATAAAGCGACAATATCTAATTTATTTATTTATTTATTATCAAACAACTTTTAAATACAACAAAAATAAAGGAAATTACAAATACCAAAACCAACTATTCTTGTATATGTTTATTATCCTAAAATTCTACGTGAGCTTCAGTTCGATAAGCAATCCAAATCTATAACCTGCAAATGCGTACAAAATATATATTTGTCAACAACACATGTTGAGTGAGTAGATCACCAGTTTTGACACAAACAAAAATGGTAATATTATATAATGATATAAGTGAATAAAAAAATAGGCAAAACTGTTATCTGTGAGTATAAACAATTAAACCATAGCACATACATAAACAATCAACCATAAAGAAAGGGCTAAACCGTTGCCATGCGAATGGGCATTGGTTACCAAAAATGAGGTGTCGGTGAAACCATTGCCAATGCGAATCGGGCTCCGGCCACTACGACGGTCGTATGATCATACTATAATGAGATTATGTTGGACCTCTCCGAATGCGATTCAGGTAAGCAAGTAAGCAAATAGCAAGTAACAGGCAATCATTCAATTGATACACATCACAAAGATCACAGTTTACGTTTGAGAAATAATAAGATAAATAATATGATAAATGGTACGCAAGTGTCCCCAAAACATTTGAAAACAAGTAAAATAGGGGAGTGATTACTCACCTGATAAGGTAGAACAAACGATAATGAAACAATGATAGACACTAAGTTAAATGAGTCCGAGCTTCTCGGGATGCGATGACAAGTGTTCCTAGTCATTAATGATAATAAGATTAATTATGAAGATATAAATAATTTAATAAATTAAGTTTTAGATGGAGTTGAGTTAGGTTTGGGAATGAGATATTTATTGATTAATCTCTACGGTAATTGTTTTTAGTAGTCTTGTTAATGATAACTTCCCCATTAATTACCCATGATATAAAAATATAATTAAATACTTAAATAATTTAATTAATATAAAATATGCTTGAAATAGTAAAATCTAAATTAAATAAAACAATTTAATTAAATATAAAGTGAGATATACTTTTAATTATTTGAATAAATAAGATACTAATATAATTAAATAGATAATCATAATATCAATGTGTAATTATTTAGATATAATATGAAATAAGATATAAGTATGTTTATAAAGACGTTCATGATAAGAATCTCCAATGATGTTGTCGGGTTTCAGTAAGTTAAAGTTTATTATTAGTATTTACAATATTTACATGTACATATATATATATATATATATATATATATATATATAGACATACACGTATATATATGAAATCTTAACGAGATTAGTGGATAAAAAATGTAACCTAGTGGCGTTAGTTTAACAAAATATTATTCATTTTATATTGTATAACAATTATAAATCATTTAAAAATAATCAATCACCAATAATAAAAAAATATAAAAAGCTGGGCTGGGGAGGCTCGAACCCGCACCCCCCTGCCATCCCTGTCTTAACACAACCAGCAGCAGCCAACTGATCTGCGAGTTGAGATGATAATTAAACGAAAACAAATATTTAAATGCGGTATCCCGATTTCCCCCTAAATCCTATGAACCCTAAATTTCGAAATCGATTAAACGAATTGTTGTTTACTTAATCAATGTTAGGGGTATTGATGTATGATTAAAGACGACCAAGAAACAATGTTTAATTACCAGGAACAGTGATCGATTGATGATGAACACGAAGAAGAAACCGACGGCCAGAGACGCATCAAGAACAGTAGGTCACAACGAGTTATAATGAAATTAAGTTTAGGGTTAATGTAGGCGACGCTTAGGAGATGATGTGGGTGTGATTAATTGAGATATACTGATTGTTATATTGAGATCCCAATTTCGATTTAAGGATGGTCTAATTATAGCAATACGTATACTTTTGATCAAAATAACATAATTAACGGGTGTCGGTAGGCCGAAAATGGAAGGTATAATATGATTAACGATTTGATTCCGGCGAGAATTGAGCTTCAAGAAACATAAACGGGTATCCGGGTTGCGGGTTTGGGGCATGGATATGGGTAATCGGGTCTTGGTTTGGGTTTGGTTATAACATAATATAATATTTAACTAAACTTGCATATTGGTCCCTGTAGTTTGGGTGTGGATACGAAATAGGATTAAAGTTTTGTCAAGGTTGTAAATAGTATATAAATGAAAGTTATATATATATGAATTAAATATAAGTAAACAATTAATAGTGCTAAAATTGATAACTCAATAGACACGATATGTTGATAAAATCTCCCGAACAATAAACGTGTCGGGTAATGAATACAAAATATTAAATGGGCGAAACCGAGTTGTTACAGCAATGTTATCTTTTGACTTCATATAGTCAATTTTGATAACACCCGTTGAGAGTAGTTGTCGTACCGTATTATGTCTTTGTCGAATATGCCTTGATTTGCCATTGTACATTACGCTATGGGCTCTACCAATTGCTGATTGACTGTCACAATGTATGCAAATAGCCGACAAAGGCTGTGGCCATGTTGGAATATATTCCATAAATTGACGAAGCCATTCCGCCTCTTCGCCACACTTATCTAAGGCGATAAACTCTGATTCCATCGTGGATCTAGCTATAACAGTTTGCTTAGACGACCTCCAAGAAATAGCCGCACCACCAAGTGTGAACACGTACCCACTTGTTGATTTGGAATCTTTTATATCCGAAATCCAATTCGCATCACTGTATCCTTCGATTACAGCCGGATCACGGTTATAATGGAGTCCATAGTCTCTCATGTATCTCAAGTATCTTAGCAACCGCGTGATACTGTTCCAATGTTCCTCGCTTGGATTACTAGTGTATCTACTTAGCCGACTCACGGCATAAGCTAGATCGGGTCTAGTACATGTCATAAGATACATTAGACTACCAATTATTCTTGAGTACTCACGTTGAGCAACCCCCTCGCCTCTATTTTTAAATAGATGGTGGGTCGTATCAATTGGTGTTGACGCGACACGCGTGTCATCCTTATTGAATTTCTCAAGAATCTTGTCCACGTAGTGAGATTGACTCAAAACAAGACCGTTTTGGGTTCTAGTGATTTGTACCCCAAGAATCACGTCCGCGAGACCCAAGTCTTTCATGTCAAACCTCGCTTTCAACATGTCTTTTGTTGATCTGATCATGTTATCATTACTCCCAATGATAAGCATATCGTCTACATAAAGACATAATATCACATATCCTCCCGGCATCTCTTTTACATAGACACATTTGTCACACTCATTTATTTTGAAACCATTGTCAAGCGTGACATGATCAAACTTTAAGTGCCATTGTTTTGGAGCTTGATTCAAACCATATAAGGACTTGACAAGTTTACATACCTTGCCCTCTTTTCCTGGGGCAGAGAAACCCTCGGGCTGCTCCATGTAAATCTCTTCATCTAAATCACCATTTAGAAATGCGGTTTTTACATCCATTTGGTGAACTTCCAAATTGCGTAAAGCCGCGATAGCAAGAACCAATCTTATGGAATTTATTCGCGTGACAAGCGAGTAAGTGTCAAAGTAATCTAGACCCTCCTTTTGTCTATACCCTTTGATTACTAATCTGGCCTTGTACTTATCAATATTTCCATCAGCTTTCATCTTCCTTTTGAATATCCAACGATATCCAAGTGGTTTACAACCCGGCGGAAGATCTACTAACTCCCAAGTATGATTTTGCAATATAGAATCTATCTAGTTCTTAATTGCTTCTTTCCATTGAGGTGATTCCAAGGATGTTACCGCCTCGTGGTAGGTATTGGGCTCACCCTCCACCATATAGCTCATGAAATCCGAACCGAAAGACTTTTCAATCCTTGGTCGTTTACTTCGTCTAAGCTCACCCTCGTTTTCCTCGGGTTTTTCATGTCTGTCATGAACCATATCATCAAACGCTCTTGATGTACTTTCTTCATCAACCGATTTTAATGAAGTTGGGTGTGTTTGTCTTAAACAAGGAAACACACTTTCAAAGAAGTCAGCGGCCCTCCATTCCACGATAGTGCCTTCATGTACATTGGGATTCTTGGACTCATGTACAATAAACCGATACACATTACTATGGTGTGCATATCCAATGAATATGCAATCCACAGTTTTGGGTCCTATTGTCAATGCTGGTGATGGGACTGTCACCTTGGCTAGGCACCCCCCACACTTTCAAGTATTTATATGATGGTTTCTTACCCATCCATAACTCATACGGAGTCTCGCTTATTTTCTTGCGGGGTATCATATTCAAGACATAGTTGGCCGAGAGAATAGCCTCCCCCCACAGGTCATATCTCACTCCTGAGCTAATCAACATGGCGTTCATCATCTCTTTCAAAGTGCGATTCTTACGTTCAGCAACGCCATTTGATTGTGGAGAATATGGTGGCGTTCGCTCGTGTATTATGCCACCTTGCGCACATAATTCCACGAAAGGTGAAACATATTCACCGCCCCTATCACTACGCACAACTTTTATTCTCCTTCTAAGTTGATTCTCAACTTCATTTTTATACAAGGTGAACTTGTCTATTGCTTCATCCTTACTTTTAAGTAAGTATACATAATCATCAATAAACGTGATGAAGTACTTGTTCCCACCTCTTGTGGGAGTGGCTTTTAAATCACACACATCGGTGTGAATTAAATCAAGGGGTTCAGTTATTCGTTCAACCGATTTGAAAGGATTTTTCGTTATTTTGGATTCAACACATGTTTCGCATTTGGATTTTGAATCGATTTTAAACTTTGGAATGCAATTTAAATTGATTAAGCGACGAATTGAATTAAAATTTACATGTCCTAGTCTACCATGCCAAACACAAGAATTTGAAGACTCAAGCATGTAAACAGAAGTAGTAGTTATATTCATTGAATTCTTAACAACAGTTGCATTCAATTTAAACATAGCATTGTTAGCATAACCCTTGACAACATACATTCCTTTTTTAGACAAAATAACTTTGTCCGATTCAATCACCAAACGAAATCCAAACTTGTTGAGCATCCATCCCGAGACAAGATTCTTACGAATCTCGGGAACATAGAGGGTGTTGGACAGTGTGAGCTCCTTCCTAGAAGTCCACTTCAAGACCACATCGCCTTCCCCCATGATATCTGCAGTCGCATTATTTCCCATATAAAGCTTTTGGTCACCCACCGCCTCTTTAAAATTCTTAAAGAATTGTTTGTCGTCGCAAACATGGCGGGTTGCGCCTGTGTCAAGATACCACCCTTTAGGAGCGCCCCCCACAATGTTGACTTCCTCGATGACAGCTGCTTCCTCGGTTATCATCTCCATTAGAGGATTGCCATCCTCGTCTACCATATGCGCACGCACGCTTTGGTTCCTTGCATTGGTTGGCACGGTGCCCCACTCCATTGCAGTTGTAACATGTCCCTTTGAAAGGTGGAGGCTTCTTTTTCATAGCCCCTTTCTTTACGCCAAGGTCCATTTTTGCTTTCCCTTTACCTCCATTACCTTTACCCTGTTTACCCCCTTTGGAGGATTGTCCATGCTCAACTAAGTTTGCCTTGGCGGAAGCATCCACCATGGTAACTTTTTGAGCCACCTTATTGTCCTCCTCAATACGAAGACGAACAATAAGATCCTCCATGGACATCTCCTTTCGTTTGTGTTTAAGATAATTCTTAAACTCAATCCAACTTGGGGGTAATTTCTCAATCACCGCTGCCACTTGAAATGTCTCACTAAGTGTCATTCCCTCGGCATGGATATAGTGAAGTATAACTTGCAACTCTTGGACTTGGTTTATCACAGTCTTGGAGTCAACCATTTTGTAATCCAAGAAACGAGCGACAACAAATTTCTTTGTTCCCGCATCCTCCGTTTTGTACTTCTTCTCACTCTCATAATTCTTTGGCAGTCTTTATTGAAGCGTACACGTTATACAACGAATCCATAAGGCCGTTTAACACGTAGTTACGACATAAGAATTCCGAATGCTTCCACGCATCTACTGCGCTCAATGCTTGAACGTCGGTCTCCCCTTCGGTGTTCATAGCCGGGGGAGCGGATTCTTTCAAGAACCGTGCTAGGTTCAAGGTGGTCAAATAGAAAAACATCTTTTGTTGCCACCGTTTAAAGTGCAGACCCGAGAACTTATCGGGTTTTTCAGCCTGATTAGCCATGGTGGACGCTCCCACCACGGTGTTCAAAGGGGTACCGGTAACGGTTTCGCTTGACGGTGTTGCCATTTTTCCTGAGAAAAATAAACTTCGCCCCGTTAATAATTCAGAACATATATAGTGGACGCTCCCACTTTAATTAAAAGTTACTCAAAACTTTTATTACAATTCTTGAATTACTCAAACGAATGTGTTCTAAGTTCAACTTTGAAGGGACCAACGATGAGTTTTCCTTGAAAAGAATAAAGTTAATTGTAACCGGATTTCAGGTTTACCAAAGTACTCCTTTGAATAAAACCGAAAAAAATGTATTTTTTTTTAAACCGAACGGTGTTTTATAAACTTTGTTTTAAGATTGTAGGAATCGTTCGGTATAAAATAAATAAAACACTTTTAATACGATTACAATACAAAGAATGAACAAAAAACACCTATCTAGAAAGCATTAAATTACAGTACAATTACAACTGAAATAAATCAAAGTACAAAGAATTGGATATAAGTAGAAGTTAGTGACCGAGGATCGTGTTGAACACGGGGCCCTTAAAACAAATTCCGAGTCTCTTCTCGTTTTGTTTCCCAGGGTATAACGGCCGGAGCAGTATGTACTGCCGGAGTTGACTATGCACCCGAATTGGATCGGTTCGTACCTTCTTGGTTGTGTTGGAGAAGATGAAGAAATGTTGGAGAATTTGCAAACTCTTCAAGTTGCAAATTGGTGTATCAAACCCCAAGCCTTGCCTTGGTATTTATAGTGGAGCTAGGATCAAAGACTCAAAACTAAACAATAAATTGCATTAAACGTCTTTAACACTTTTTATTATGATTTTGAATTCAATCCATAACTCCCGTCGAAAATAAATTGCATTAAACGTCTTTAATGCTTTTTATTATGATTTTGATTTTCCCACCACTCATCTTTGAGCTTCGATATCTCATTCATCTTAGCTCGGTTTTGGACATGGTTTGACTCGTTATGATGCTCTCACATAAAAGATAACAAACCCGTAGATAATTATTTATAATACGCAAATATAAATATAATTATTAATGTCCAAAATTAGCAAACTCATTTTTTACTAACATTTTTCCAACAATCTTTATAAGTGAATTAACTTGATAGTTATTTCACATTAAAATCTCGTCTAATTAATGTGTTTCGTTACTTATTTCTTTCATTCACAATTATCCGTGCAAGTTCCTTTATTTTTTTTCTTATAGTTATAAATTATAATACTCCAAACTCAAAAATAATTGCTCTTAGTTGAAGAGTAATTTTTAACTTAGATAGTTCATCTTCCCCATTTCAATCACCCATAAATAATCTAATAAAAATATAAAATCATAGGATGCCTTGACCTTAAGACTCAAGTTAGTTTGCCTTCCATTGCAAACACCCATAAGTATAATCTAATAAAATCAAAGTATTTTTTTATTTTGGTTAGCCAAAACTAACATTGAATTGGTATTTTTTTTGGTGAGCCAAAACTAACTGTTGGATAAATATTTTCAAACTACAGCCAAATGTACTTTCTACTGTTAACAAATAAAAGAGAAAAGATTGGAAAATAGACTAGGGAATTTTAATCTGTATTGAAATGATCATTGTAACTTGGATAGGTCGGTGACTTATAACAATTACGACGACTTCTTTTAGCGTTTTGTGGCATGTCGTATAAAAAAACTTTAATAAACATACTTTTGAAAAATCTGAATACATAGACCTTTGTTTAGCGTTTCGATATATATATATATATATATATATATATATACACACACACACACTAGTTTGATCATCCTGTGTTACGGAGGTTTATTCAAGTTTTTGTTTTAATCGTTTTGCTATTTTATGATGATTTATTTTATTTTTTGACGCAATTTAGTTTTAATTTAATACATATATATTAGTTTGTTATTATATTTTTTACCGTTTGAGTTTTTTCAATTGAGATGTGTAGGTTTTTTAGATTTTTAACGAACAAACATAAACAGACACGAGCATGTTGATTTTTCTAAATGAAAAAACATGAACACAAATATTTGTCTAACGAAAAAAAGGGATGTTAATGTAGTTGACAATGGTGGGTAGTATCGGAAGTTAACCGACGATGAAGATGATATAGACCAACAACATAGAACTTGTAAATAAGATAAATTAAATTAGGGTTAAATGATAGTGTTTACCAATAAATGAGATTTTATAACTCATTTGAGGGCTATTAGGGTTTGGTAAGACCCATAACCCGTGCAAATTATTCTTTGATGATTAAGGGGTTATTTGACAAATAAATGAGATGTTATAACCCGTTTAGGAGTTATCCGGGTTTGGTGAGACCCATGACCCGCAAAAATTATTGTTTGATTATGAAAGAGTTTCATAAATATTTGAGATGTTATAACCCATTTAAAGACTATCTGGGTTTGGTAAGACCCATACCCGTGAATTCGGGTCAAATGCATGAGAAGACTCCATTTTGAAATCAAGCAATATGGTGGCTTTAAAGAATTGGGAGAACAACCTGAGAGCGACACATATGATTTCATGGTAGGCAATTATATATATAGTTAGATATATTACAAACTGAGCTGCACTAATAGCAACATATTTTTTTGTCAGTCGACCTTGTTTTTTGTACAAGTTAGTTTTCACTAGAATTTATATAGAAACCTCCAAGAATATAAAACAAAATTTGTCTTTAGAATTTTTGAGAATGACAGATGTTGCATGTTTGGGAAAACATTTTTTTTTTTTGCTAAAAAAAGAAAGAGCTAATTAAAGATGAAAATTCAACTCATGGAGATTGGTAGCAATGATAAGTTTGGTACAATCCCATGCGTGATGACCCATTTGTAAAAGTGTTTATAAAATGATACTAACAAGTACAACTCTTCGAAGTTACTTTTTTTTAACAATGTTTAAAAACATTCTCAATATCCGATGAGTCAACCTGAGACGGGATGTCTACCATTTATATTGATTTTGATGTTTCAGATCTTATCCAAGAACATTATTAAAAAGAAACTCATCATCGTAAGAAAATCCTATTAAGTTAGGTTTCAAACTTAAAATCTTAAAGTTTTAAGTCTTAATTGTCACCTTCAGACCAGAATTACTTAGAATTACTTTCTAAGTTACCTAATTCTAAATAAAATAAAATAAAATAAAAAATCCCCCTTTATTTCTCATATATTTAATTTGGCTGAAACATTCAACGAGTTAATTTGACCCCACTTGAGTCCGGTTCACACTATATATTGCTGCTTTGAGTATTCCACGTATACAAGGAAATCAAAAATGGATAAGCTTTCTCCAAAACTCATAATAGTTTTGATGTTTTTCTTTCTTGATCATACTTGAACATCATAATGCCAATGCACTTTCAGGTAAAAGCTTTGATCTATCTGTGAATCATTTAATTTGTTAATATAATCATGACTATTTTAATTTCATACATATTTCTTAAATTTTGTGTTCCTGAATCCTCACATAAAAAACTATCAAACTATTTGCTTATCTATGTTCTACTCTTGTACCTTTAATTTATGTTCAAATCTACGTATTTATAAACGTTCAAATCTACGTATTTATAAACGAACAATCAAACTAATTTGTTCATGTTTATATTTTTTTATATATATAAGAAAGAAGTGACAAACAATAACCATTATGCACGCGATGGTTAATTCGTTTTTTTTTCCTCGCAATAAATTGTGTTTGGCCTATATATGTGGCATTAATGTCTCTTTTATCATCTTAACTAATATTAATTTGAATATGTATTCCATTATATTATATGTGTAAGCTGGCTAAATGTTTTCTTAACTATTCATGTTTTTGGTGTTACTAGATACTATTGATTCTGCATGCACTCAAAGATCTAGGAAGTTGATTCAGGCTTGGCACTCAAAGAGACAAAGAAGACTAAGAATTGTAAAGCTGCCTCCACCAGCACCAAGGTCCAGCCCATGGAAATCCATGGGGGCATTAGCTCCACCACCACCTTCTACTCTGTCGACCAAATGGCCTATCAATTATTAATGGCCGTGTTACAAAGTTATTAAACGAAGATTAATGTTTGATGTTTGATGTTTCGTTTGAAACTTATAAGGATATTTTACAAAAAACAAATTAGTCGTTCTAAATTAAACGATGTTTTTTGTGAGATGT
The DNA here is from genome assembly GCF_021521415.1 of Bidens hawaiensis. Taxonomy (NCBI): domain Eukaryota; kingdom Viridiplantae; phylum Streptophyta; class Magnoliopsida; order Asterales; family Asteraceae; genus Bidens; species Bidens hawaiensis. Next base: position 2,369,205 of record NW_027491048.1, on the reverse strand, counting down.
TAAATTTACGTATAAAATGTTTGTTTTATATATTATGGTACGTGTTCTAAGATTACATATTAAAAAGTCGTTAAAATCATAGATTGCGTCTCGTTGCAATAATAAACCTAAACTCCTAAAGTGTAGTAAATCACATAGAACTAATTCATAGCAGAATAGGTGGTGTTGTGCATCACCGACCTAGCAAACATGTTCATGTACAAAAAAGCCTTTCACCGTGTGGAGTTGTTGGTCAAACGAGTACAAGAACTAGAATACTAAACAGTTTAATCATAAAATAAAAGTCAAGAAACAGCTCTCGTTGTTTTGGCCATGCAATTGTTTTTCCAATCCTTAAAAGTCTCGGTTTCACACCATATAGTAGGATAAAAACATTAGAATACAAAAATGATATTTTTTTTAAAGAAAAACTAATTGATGAGACAGATGAGAGGAAATATGGAAAAGCGGGTGGAAGGAGACTCTTTGTAGGAACTGAATCCGTGAATTGAGTAAATAAATAGAAAATTAACAAATAGTTTTATTACTCATACAATATAATACAAGAATCTGAAATACAATACAGAATCAAAGAAATAAACCAAATACAATACGAAAAAAAATAAAAATATAAACGGTTTGGCTGAGGATCGTGTTGAACACGGGGCCCTTAAAACAATATTTCGAGTCTCCGAAGAGAACTCGTTGTTTCCCAGGGTACAACAGCCTGAGCAGTAGTACTGCCGGAGTTAACCGTAAACCTGAAAAAGGTTCGAATAAAATAAACCAGAAATGTAGAAGAAGAAGAAGTTGAAAAAACCTTGCAACAATGCTTGTGTTGTGTGTAAGGTTTGGTGTGTGTTGCAACTTAGTTTACCTCTTTATTTATAGAGGAAAAACAAGGCACAAGTTTTTCATCCCACCAATGTGGAATACACCACTATAGTATTTTCTTTCAAATAAACACAATCACACATCGATATCTCATTCATCAATGTCTATTAGTGTGCATTTGTTGTATCATAACAACCTACTAATGCACACGTAACAAATTTTCCAACACTCTTCACTAAAGAGACAAAAGGTTCTCCTCGGGTGATGACTTTCACTGATAGAATTACAATCGAAATATCCTTTGGTGAAGATCGAGTTTTCTAGTATTGTCACAAAATTGTGGTTCTGTGTTGAACCATATCTTTGTGCATGTGTGTAACGTTCTTTTGGGACTCTTGTGACCTAACGTCACTTTAATTCTTCAATTTTACATAGATTGATACATCATATTGTAGTGATGTTTGGTCTGTAGTTTCAACTCAATGCATTTGAACAAAAGTTTTGGAGGATGGAGTTTACCTATTAAGTTTGGGAGGCAATTTACAAAATATTCTAATTAACTCAAAGGCTGCATTGGCCCTCAAGTTGAGTCCCTTTCAGAGTTCACCTTCCATTTTAAACACCCATAAGTAATTTAATAATAAAATCAAAGGGTGATATATATAAACTTCAAGTTGAGTCCCTTTCAACCTCAATAGATAGGGAACATTGAATAAGTCTTTTCTGGCGAGCCAACACTAGCTAGTACCAAATTATTAAAAGACAAAAAATGATGATCAATGAACTAAAGTTACTAAACTGAAGACATTACATTGATTAAATGCCATGTCGAATATACCAAAAAAAAAAACTATATAACGATTAATGGTATGTACAAGGTTAGAACATTTAAACGATCGAACCATATAACGTAATGTTCACACATCATAACTCAACCTTCTAAATTATTTTGTAGAAATAGGTATATTTGGAGGTGTGTGATTACTTGAGAGTATCAATTTAAACATCTTCAAATGTGTTGTCCTCCATGCTATGCCAATTGCCAAAAAAGCTATATTGCTATAAGTTTTTTATTTACATTTTTAATTTTGTTACCTTTTTAATTTTCATTAATATTCAATTTCGCTTTTTTCTAGTAACATAATATTTTTCAAAAAACTAAATCCATCCTTTAATTTTATTAACGTTTCAATATAATTTTGTAGTAACTGTCAGCTAGTTAAGCTAAAACTAACTCAACGTGTATATACCTTGCTGGAGCACTGTGGGTTATCCTGGCAGCTATGGCATCCATAGTTCAGTTTAGTACTTTAGTTGTTATGTTTAGCATTAAACAAGTTTTATTTACGCCAGTTTTGTAAGACTTCCGTTGTGTTATATTTAAATTCAAGGTTTAAGAACGAGCTATATTTGTAAACTCAATATATAAGACTCCTCGGGTTCAGATCGTTTCATTGTACAACTAAGTTTTTCAAAAGTATTTACATCGAAACATCGAGAACTATAAAACGTATAATTTTAAAATATAATATATAGTGCATGTTTAAATTAAGGGTGACAAAATAATTGCTAAATGATATTTGGAAAAGTATTAAAAATTGAAAACTCAAAAGTCATGGAAATGTACCAACCCAATGCGCGACAACCCACCTGTTACCTACTTCTTAAAATAATCCATGATACTAAATTTCGTTGACTTTCACTTATATAAAGTCAACCTACGGTGCTCTTTGAAACATGTATACAAAACACAGGAAACCAAAGATGGATAAGTCTTCTCCAAAAATCATAGTGTTGGTGTTTATCTTTCTATTAATACTTGATCATCATAATGCCAATGCTGCCCTCTCAGGTAACAAAATCTTTTTTCCATGTGTGAATCATTTAATTTGTTAATAATCATGACTACTACTATTTCATTCATATATATAAAATTTTGTGTTTTAAATACATAAAAAACTATACCATTTGTTCATATATGTTCTAACTTCTAATCTTGTGTCATTTTTCTTTAGATCTATATGCTATATACATACGTAAACGAACAATCAAAGTAATTTATTCATATATATGTATATATGTATGGTTTTGATCTTTAATAGAGAGAAGTGATAAACAATAACCGTTACATTATATATGGTTCATTTTTTTGTTTTCCCAATAGGTTGTATTCGGCCTAGGTCTCTCCCACAATACTAGTTTTGCAAACACCGTACTGTAAAAGCGCAAAATGTCAAATATAATTTATTTATATCTTTATTGAATATATTGGTGCATCTACATTTATTCGAAATCATAGTCGATCATTAGATTTTTGACCGAGAATATGCTTAACTTACGATAGAAAGTAATCAATGTTTTAATATGTATTTTAGTATATGTGTAGGCTAAATCTTTTCTTAAATCTTAACTATGTTTTGGTGTTATTATATAGACAATGATTCTGAATGTACTCAAAGATCAAGGAAGTTGATTCAAGGTTGGCAACAAAAACTCATGGTTCCAAAGAGTGAAAGAATGTTAAGAACGGTTAAGACGTCTCCACCATCACCAAAGCCCAGCCCATTAAAATACACGTGGGCATCAGCTCCACCACCACCTTTCTACTAGGTTGACACATAAATGGCGTATTAAATATTAATACTTGGTGGCTGTGTTATTAATAGATTATTTTATGTTCATTTATTGTTCTAAAACGATATTTTAAATTTGTGTATTTGTATACGACGATATAAGTTTATTTTGTGTGGTCTCTTTACCTTTGAGATGAAAGATGTTGATAGATATTTTAGACTTAATAATGACTAATTAACTAAAAACTTTTAATCTTTGAGTCACAAACCTTTTTTTCTTTTAAAGTGTAACCTAACTAATTTAACCAATTACTAATTTCAAATGCATATCTAGAAGATGAAATTTTTTAATAAATTTATATGTATGTGAGAAAATTGCACAAATGGTCTATACATATGGTTTGACGATATTTCAAGTTTGATTCCATGATTTTAAAACGGTAAACTTAATCCAAACATATGTGAGCGGGTTGCATGTTTAGTCTCTATCGTAAATCCTAGATAGTTTTTAGCTCAAAAGCTATGTCTGTGCCCTTCATGTAAGGGTAAGTTTGAAAAAGTAATTTATCAGGGTTATAAATTAACACCAACAATCGATAAACATGGATAAATCAAACGTCAACTATCATTATTATCGACAAAGAAATGAAAATGATTACAAAATGAATTGAAAATACAATCGGTAAAACAAAACGATTTAATCTATGGCCTATTTATAAGCCCTAACAACACGTGTGACCAACTGCTACATGCGCATGAACATGACTATGACAACTACGAGTGTTGTCAGTTTTGACTTTAACATAATAATACTAATAAAATCATAGGATGCCTTGAACCTCAAGACACAAGTTGAGTCCCTCTCATTCTTTCAGAGTTAACCTTCGTGTTCAAACACCAATCCAATAAAGTCAAAGAATGACATAGACCTCAGACTGATTAGATACCGAAAAGTTGTACCATAATTCTAAAAGATAAAATATCAAACAAAAACTGATGACACTAAATATAACACAACAACACATAGAAATAGTTAAGAGTGCAAACTACTTGGGGGGTAACATTTAAAAATAATTTTACAAATGGTTTGTCGCCGATGAAAATGGTAATGTCGCCATTTTTTTTTAAAAAAAAAAAGAATTTTCAAACGGTCTTTCTGATTCTCGAAAAATGAGGGACATGGAGATTGATGGCGTCCCTCTTCTTGTACCTTTGAAGCCACAAGTACCAGCAGAAGACCAAGAAACCACTCGTCCTCGTACATGTGTAACAATCACAATGGTATTATTGAAACTTGCTTGAATATGAATAACCCCCTTTGGTATTTTACGTATACTCTTACGTGAACTAGTACGTCCATGTGAACTCTTTTTCTGTATAGCCTTTGCCATATTTTATCATCTCATAAATTTGAGTCAGAGATATATGGATATATCCATTTCATGTAACAAAAGATCCCTCTTCTTATTTGTATATTGGGTCTTTAACTAATCTTATTATCCTTGTCTTTGTTTATGTCTTGGGTTGGAACAAATTACTAGAATTCGTCCCCGACGACGGATTAATCGACATTTTTCACAAATTTTACGAACAGAAGCTCTTATTTTCATATTTGCCACTCCTTACTTCCAACTCTTGGACGAAAATACGTTTCTTGAAATTATAGAAAAAAATTTCTTTTCCTTATAATAAGATCGTGACTGGATTCATATTTTTCCAAGGAGTATCAATTTTTATCCTTTTCGGTTTTCATTTAATAGTTAACTAGGGTATAGGTCCGCGTGACACACGGGTGGAATAACTTGTCACTAAATATATTGAAATATAAAACCTTTTTTGGCCGTCATTTTATACCTAACAAATTTGATACTCTTCTAAAACAACCTGTTTTGAAATATTTTCAAAATAGTTACAAAATATAAAAAATTGGAATTAGTTAATTTTAAAAAATTATGAAATTTTGTTTGATTTTTGACCAATCTTGCAACAAACTTTTAAATGATCACTAACATTAATATTTTGTTAAAATTGGAAAACTTGAAAATATTTTACAATAAATTAATTTTCAAATAACTTTGGAAAGATTAAAAAATTTTATGTTGACTTTGAAATAATTAAAGGTGAAAAAATATGATGCAAAATCAATGAAAACAAAATATAAACATATAGGAAATAAATTATCAAATATTTTTAATATTCTTTGAAAACATTATGAAGACTTAGACTATCAAATTGTCTGGATGTTATAATTAGAAGATTTATATTACGTTTAACAAACTTTTTAGTTAAAATGTATAAAAATATAATACGTGTTTATTATATATTATTGAGAAATTTAGTGACATTAATATTTTGTGAACAAAAATTCACAAAAAAAAATATTGAACATACATAACCAAATTTAAAACGGTGAATATAAAAAAAACTTATGTTTCGGGTGTGGAATCTCATAATCAATTGAATCTACTATAAATAATAACAATAAGAAATTAATATGTGATTAATTTAATTTTTGAAATAGAAACTGACATTAATATTTTATGAAAAGTTGTCATTTTTAATAATATTCACTAAATCATATATGCCGAATAATATTTATAAATGATGATAAAACGGTTATTTAATTTATGATATATTAAGTATTAATTATTAGAAATTATGTCAATTTAAATATTGTGTTCTAAAATAACGCGGTTATTATTTTAGTATTAGTTAATAATAATAATAATAATTAATATTCACGTAAATTAAAGTAAGATTAAATTATAATTATGGTAAGTATTTTAGTTTGACAATCAGTTTTTTGAATATTAAAATGATAACTTATTCTAGTTAATGCCAAATCACAAAAATTAAAATAAAATCGGTTTTAATTTTACTAATATGAATAATTAATTTATAAATAATTATAAAAATGAAAATTAATCGGTTAATTTGAAAACTTCAAAAAGTTATGGAAAGATTTTGAAATGAGTTTAAAATTATGGAGAGTATTAAAACCTTTAAAAATTTGTTGAAAAATTGGTCAATTTCCGAATTTAAAAAAAGTTTAAATATGTTAATCAAAAAAGGAGTTTTTATTTTGTAGTTTTAAGTTTGAATTTGGTCTTCTATGTAGAGATAGAAATAATTTGAAATATCTTGATTCATGTGAATAATAATATTAATAAATTATGAAAAGTTGTCATGCTTAATAATATTCACTAAATCATATGTGACGAATAATATTTATAAATGATGATAAAACGGTTATTTAAATTATGATATATTAAGTATTGATTATTAGAAATTATTTCAATTTAAATATTGTGTTCTAAAATAACACGGTTATTATTTTAGTATTAATTAATAATTAATATTCATGTAAATTAAAGTAAGATTAGATTACAATTATGACAAGTATTTTTAGTTTGACAATCAGTTTTTTGAATATTAAAATTATAACTTATTCTAGTTAATGCCAAATCACAAATATTAAAATCATATATGTTCTAATTTTACTAATATGACTAATTAATTTAGAAATAACTACAAATATGAAAATCAAATCGGTTACTTTGAAAACTTAAAAAAATTATAGAAAGATTTTGAAATGAGTTTAAAATTATGGAGAGTATTAAATAAAACCTTTAAAAATTTGTTGAAAGATTGGTCAATTTCTGAATTTAAAAGAAGTTTAAATATCTTGTAATTAAAATCATGAAAACTTTATAACTTATTTATTGGGTTTTCCATATATAACGTAATTGGTTATATATAGAAAATATAATGTATCTTACAATATAATAACATAATAATGTTTTAATTCAAATATATTGAAATATAAAATTGGTAAGGTGTAAATGTTATTATTTCTGTCAAAATAAGATGTAACAACTAATTAGAAAATGTAATGAATTAATAATAACAAAATTACTAAAATTATTGTGACATTCGTCAATTTCGGGTCTCGATTCATATTTGTTTTGTAAACTTTATTGATGTAAACCGACCCATTTTGTAAACCGAAACCTTTGATATAATAAAAATGATGGATTTTATGTTACAATATTGTTTTACACTTGTTGGGTCTTGAAAACATTTATTTCGGTCTTTAAAACGCTTAAAAATCACTTAAAACGAACTGCAGGGACCAAAACTGCCATTTTTGAAAACTGAAAAATATCAGATTTGCATCCATAGCGTACCGCGACCAGACATCATATACTTGAGAGCGTACCGCGACCAGACTGCAGATCAGCAACTCGTTTTTTGGTTATTTTTATGCAAACATGTGACCAAAACACCTCATTTTCATGCAAGACCCTTTATGCTTGACCATTTCAACTTACCCTATATATACACCACCCTTTCCATCCATTAATCTCTGCTACAACTCCAAATTTTCTCTCAAATTCAAAGATCTTATGGTTATTTTCATTGTGTTCTTGAAGGTTTGACTTCTAAAAGTCAAACTGAGTTTTATCTTTAATTCTAACTTGTTCATCTAACATTACTAACTCTTGAATATGGTGGTACAATATATATATATATATATATATATATATATATATATATATATATAATACACACCCCTTGTTTCCTTTATTTGTTGTTTCACCGACTCCGGTTGGTTAAGTTTCGAATGTCATAAGACAAGGCTTCATGGGGGACTTCGTGTTCTTGATTATCTATATACACACACATAACTTATTATACATATCATTTATGCCTAACTTCTGCTCATTTTAGTTTGTTAGTCACATTTACAAGTCTTGGGTATGTGGAATCCATCTATGAACTCATTGTGAGATGGAAACCGAACCAAACCGAACTTTTGTTAAAAAAGACTTGTTGTTGACCTTTTTAGTTGTAGAACTTAAATACCATCATTTGTATATTATTATACAAGATCTATGATATATGGGTATGTGGAATCCATCTATGAACTTTCTGTGAGATGGAAACCTAACCGATCCGATTTTCACTCGCTTTAGACACACAAGTGTGTTTTTAGCTATCAAGACTTGTATATTTCTTTGAAAATAGTTTACAAACTGATTTTTATTATTTTCTTAAGTACTTGGAGATGTTAGATCCAACTTGGTCTCATAACATAGTTGGACCGACAAAACCAAACACTCGCTTAACGTACGTTGTTAATTCTAAAACAATAGATCTACATACTTGGTTAAGTGTTATTATGTTTTAATGAGTTATCTCATAATAATTAATATTTTGGAAAGTTGACTTTGGGTTTGACCAATTGTCAAGACCCGAACCGACAACCCGAACACTCGTTAAAAACCCGTTTTAGTATCTTTGTCCCAAATGAACTTGCATTTTAGCATTTTTCCCACCTTATTACTTAACATTGGTCAAGTAAATATTAAGGTTAGATACTTTAACCCGGTTTTGAGCAAACTCACATTTTTAAAGGGTTATTATTATAAATTCTTAAATAGTTACATGTTAAACCTTGAACTTTAAATTGTTTACTTTTTGCAACAATTATTTTATTTAAAGATTCTTCAAGGCAACCCTTCTAAATTCAAGACTTCTTTTATTTTAGGCTTTATACGTTAACTCGTCGTTCCGGCAAACCTACAAATAATCAATCTTTCAAGTTTATTACTTGAATGTGAGTAACTTCATACCCCGTTTCTATCTTTTGTTTTGGGGTGACATTTCATACTTATTCAAATCAAATGCTTTATACTTGAGTCTTAAATCACGAACATTGTTGTATACTTTACTTGAATAATTGCTCGATTTGGTGTTCTATGCTATATGTCAATGTGTTTATCGCTTTCAGTTGGTGGAATCTATAAATCCTAGACTACTTGGCAACCCCTTGTAGCTAGGTGGCGCTAACGTAATTCTATTAGCGATTGTCAATTTATCCAAATTGTTGCTTTTATTTATGGTTTTGTATACTAGTTTTGTGGCTCTTCATACTATATATCTATTGTTCAAACTTATGAATTGCTCACCAACCTTTGTGTTGACAAACTTTATTTTATGAAATGTTACAGGTTTGCATCTAGGTTGATTATGGAGTTCGGTGAAGAAAATGTCACAAATACCGTTAGGATATTAGCAAAAATGAACAATATTTGATTTGCTATATTTTGTGATATTTTGTTGTATTTGACTTATGAATATTTGGTTATGTGACATTTTCGATGTTGTGAAATGAAATGAGTTTGCTAAATATTGTCGCTTTAAATAGTGTCATGCGCTTATGAGCAATCGTTGCACCCCGGCATGTTCCGCTGCCTTTGGTCGGGGTGTGACAATTATAATAATTATTATAAATTATAGAGATTATCATTAATAAATAGATAAATATAAGATACAAAAATAAAATTTTCTTTAATTAGTCGGTTCTGATTAAAATATATTAAATGGACAAAACCAACAACTATATATGATTGATTATATAAAAATCAAATAAATTACATGAATTGTGAAAAATACATAAATACATGAATAATAACAAAAATATACATCAATATTAAACAAAAAATAAGATATCTTATCAACAAATCTTCAACCCATGAAATTAGCTATATCAAGTTGGGAACATAACCTGAAATGAGAAAATTAAATATTAATATTCGTTTTACAAATAATAAATTTTAATCGTAGTAATGTTACATGCTATGAAATATTTACCTAGTAATTCATAAAATTCAACTTTAATTTAAATTTGGAAATTTATAAATTTTAAATTACATCGTTTTAGAAATAATAAATTTTAGTGATGGTAATTTTAGTCATTATGAATGTTTGTTTAATCATCCATTTAAAAAGTTCAACTAAAAGTTAAATTCAACTTTAATGTTTGACCAGACAATTTAAAAATGTTTGACCAACTTAAACGTTTGACCAACAATTAAATAAAAAATCAACTTTAATTTAAATTTGAAAATTTAAACTTTTTAAATCAAATCGTTTAACTTACCAACTTAAACGTTTGACCATCAATTAAATAAAAAAATCAACTTTAATTTAAATTTGGAAATTTAAACTTTTTAAATCAAATCGTTTGGGAATTTAAAACTTTTTAAATCAAATCATTTAACTTACCAACTTAAACATTTGACCAGCAATTAAATAAAAAAAATCAAATTTAATTTAAATTTGGAAATTTAAACTTTTTAAATCAAATCGTTTAACTTACCAACTTAAACGTTTGACCATCAATTAAATAAAAAAATCAACTTTAATTTAAATTTGGAAATTTAAACTTTTTAAATCAAATCGTTTTAGAAAATAATAAATTGTAATGATGGTAAGTTTAGACTTTATGGAATATTGACTTACCATTTACAAATTTCAAATTTAACTTAAATTTGGAATTTAGAATTCGAAATTGTAATCGTTTTAGAAATAAAATAAAAAAATTAATCGCGGTAATGCTACATGTTATGGAATGTTAAACCACTGATTTACAATTTATTATTGGCCTTACCGGAAAGACTAATGATAATGTACATGGATGAAACTTTTTATTTAGAACCTAGAAGAACAACATGTGAAAGAAAAAAACAGGAAAAATATAAAACTTCAAATAAATATAAAACAACCATTGTTATAGGTATAACACATGAACGTAAAAACGTAGAAATATTAGCTTCATCGCCGTTTTTGACTTAGAACCTAAACTGATTTTAAAAAAATCAGTTAACAATGAAAACAAAAATAAAAAGGTTAGATCTACAATAACCGAAAGAAAATATGATGTTGCCGGATAAAGATATAACCTTGCCGGAAAATCATATAACATTGTTGGCCATTAGAGTATAATATATAACCTTACCAGAAAACGATTAATCTCGATCTACATTACCGGAATATAGAAAATTGTGGATGGTGGAGTTAGTAAGCCGAGAGAGATAGGGAGAGAGAGAGATAGAGATTAAGTACAAACAAAAACGGAAAACAAAAATCTTACCGGAAAACCTTACCGGAAAATCGTAAAACCTTCAAAATATCAATCAATCTTGGATTTTGATATACAACCTAAAGAGATTATTACAAAATCATATAACAATTAAAATAAATATAAACCATATCGGAAAACATTACCGGAAAAAGATATTACCTTGTCGGAAAATCAAATAACATTGTTGGCCATTAGAGTATAATATATAACATTACCGGAAAACGATTAATCCGATCTACATTACATGAATATAGAAGATGGTGGATGGTGGAGTTAGTAAGCCGAGAGAGAGAGAGATTAAAATGATTTTAATGGAAAATATTAAGGTTTAAATAAGTATTTTGGTGTTTGGTCAACATGACACATGCCACAATATTAGAGCTTCTGAAAATGATAGTTTGATGACTGGATTGCACATGTGGACAGCCTAGTTGAAGGTCAACATGATTCTATATATGTTTTGTTTGAGTCAAAAGATATTTTATTACAAAAACAAATTGTTTCAAATCGATAATGTTTTGTAAAGATTCTAAATTTATGTGTAACATATTTGTTTTATATATGATAATACGTGTTATAAAGTGGTGTTATAAAGTGACTGAATAAAAAGTTGTAAGTGACCTAAACATGACATATATTTACATCGTGTTTTAATAACGTAGTAGAATAAATTACAATAATTTGTCTCAGTGCAATAATAAACCTAAAAAAGAATATATAACGTCTTTTTGTGGTGTCATTGAGATGAAAGACTTACATATTTTGTAAAAGTTTTTCTTGATTAAATATCAAATTCAACATACCAGGTAAATGGGTCAAACTTAGTTTGTATTAAACGGATTCTTTTCAGTGACGGAACCAGAAACTTTCAACTGGGGTCATAATAAAATTTCTTTTCTACATGACTACATTCACTAACATATTTCACTTAATATTTATCATGTACGAGAGCAACTATTTACCAATTATATCAACTATTTATTTTTTATAATCAACATGGTGAATCAAATGAAGTAATTTTATAAACACTAATATTAAAAACATTTTTATTACAATTATATGTATGGTCAATATATAAAAAAAGAACGAGAAACTTTTAACAGGATAGTTAGACTCAACGATGAAAGCACAAGAAACTCTTAACTAGGAAATCATACAATTTTTTTTCTTTTATAGTGTAACTCAACTAATTTAACTTATTTCTTCAATTAAATACATCTGTAAGATGTAAAATGTTTCCTTCTTTTATATATATATATATATATATATATATATATATAACTTTAACTATATTAATAAGCCATAATTAATTAAACATATAAGTAAATTAACAAAGTAGTATACTTGCTTTTGAACACGAACACTTGTAAGAAAACTGGCCCATAGAAAAATGATTAAATACTTTTTAACTACAAAAGTGAAAAAAATACTCGAATAAAGTAACTCGATAAATCAATCTACCATTACTCATGTTTCATAACAAGGCTCTCGGCTCATATGGAGTCTGAGTAAAGAATACAAGTTAATTACAAACATGATACTTGCACTTGCTCCGTCAAATTAATATTGGCTTTTCTGAGACTAATCTTAACCTTAAAAAATGCATTGCTTAGGAATATCATATGGTATAAAGTCGATTTGATCTTGCTTTGTTGTGGATTACATTCCTTTGCGCGTCATCATCTGCACATAGAACTCTGCATGCTCCTATTTAAAAAAGGGACTTTTTAAGCTTCATTGGATTAAGTCTTCTTAAGCATAGAGATGCACCAATCCCATGACAACCCATTTGCAAAAATGTTATAAAAATGATACTTATAACAAATCACACAGCTTCCATGTTACCTACTTGTATAAAAAAATCCCACTTCTCATATGATACTTAATTTCGCTGAAATGTTCAAAGAGTAAATTTAACCCCACTTGATTATTCGGGTTAACGCAATTTATTATTATTGCTTCGAGTATTAACAACGTTGACTTTCACGTATATAAAGTCAACTTACAGTGCACTTTTTGTACATGTAAACAAAAAATAGGAAACCAAAGATGGATAGGTTTTCTCCAAAACTCATAGTTTTAGTGTTTTTCTTTGTATTGATCATACTTGATCATCATAATGCCAATGCTGTCCTTTCAGGTAATAAAATCTTTAATCCATATGTGAATCAAATTTTGTTTCTTACATACGCATGATGCGTTAAAATTTTAAACTATCTTTTTGTTCATATATGTTTAAATCTTGTACCATTTATCTTGAGATCTAAATGCTACATATATATACATAAGAGACGTGAAACGAAAAACTATACTTCACTAGAAGTACGTTTACAAACACTACCCCGGTTACCCAAGCCGGGGCAAGTGAAGTAAATTTTACGAACACTACCCCAGTTACTCATGCTGGGGCAAGTGCAGTAAATGATCGCCTACTGGGATCCACGGATACCCAGGTTGAGAAACGAAGACTCCCCCGCCAAACTCTCGATGAAGTCAAGGCATGGGCGGAGGCACGACAAAAGGAATTCCAGGCCGAGTTGAACGAACGCTTGCGTTCCGTACAACAGGCCGACGAATTCGAATACTGGGAGGATGACTCGGAGGAATCCGACTCCGACGCGAACCCTCGCCATAGGGCAAAAGGGAAGCGTAAGGAAATGGAATCCCAACCGAAAAGGCATTTTGGACAAGCCTTCAAACCAAAAAGCACAGGTGGAAGTCCACGAGACTTCTCCAAAACGTTCAGACCAAACATTGCAAATGCAGGAACGTCCAAGTTTGCAAGGGACATTGCGGAAGCAATCGCCCCAAAGAGTGCCAAACAAATGCCTAACATAGGCACATATGACGGTATATCTGATCCAGACGATCATTTGAACAGGTTCATAGCGGGGGTAACCGTCAGCAATTGGACGGAACCCACGTGGTGTTACATGTTCCAAATGACGCTTGTTGGGGCTGCTAGAGCTTGGTTTGATCGTCTACCGGTCAACCACATCTACGACTGGGCAGACTTCCAGCAGAAGTTTAGCCAACACTTCAGCCAGCAACGGAAGTATACCGAGGAGCAATGGACAATCCTCAAATGCATACGAGAAGAAGATGAATCTCTGCCAAACTTCATCACTCGCTTCAACTCAAAGAAGCTAAGTTTGGGCAATATCAGCGAAGATCTTGTTCGCGCTGCCTTCATCCAGGGCGCGCATGACCCAGAGCTCATCCGCACCCTAACGGGTAAAGATGGCATGCCATCCACATGGGATGCCATCATGACAGCAGCAAAACGCTATGCGGAAATGGAGAAGCAACTGGGTAGAGATCTCCCACAGAGCACAAACCTCTACACTCAGAAGACGAGAGAAGACAATGTCCTCACCGCCCGACTAAATAAAAAGCGGAAGCTAGGCATTTGGCAGTCAAGGGTAAACTTTGACACCTCATCCGGCTTGCAACATCGATTGGGCGGAAGGGATAATGTACAGCCGCACCGGAACTCCAGATGGACGCCACTCACCAAAAGCGTCACTGAGATATTCGCCACTGAAGAGTTCCCGTGGCCAAAGCCTCCAATAATCCGACATCGTCATGATGCTGATCGGAGCAAATACTGTGACTTTCACAAGACAAAAGGCCACAACACTGAAGAATGCATAGACGTAAAAGACATGGTTGAAGCATTTGTCAGAGATGGGACGCTCGCGCACCTCGTGGCGCAATAAAGGCAGAGCAGGCGGGTGCGTGTAGAACCCCAGCTGGGGAAAACACGAATAAAAATTCCAGCTTCAATGTCGAGACTACATGCTGCGTAAAGAACGAGATCCCGAACCAGGTGCGTATCGGCTCGATGGCACTCCCATCCCAACAACATGGAAGGGAGCTCATTTACACAGTTTGCATGTAAATCAATTCCAATTTGTAAAGAAAAGGCCAAGAGCCACTTCTAATGGAAATGATTCTCTTTAGAACATCGAAGCTGATGATTTTACTTTTCTGAACACTGGTGACGGCATTCACATTACGTGAAGTCGTTGCGTGGGAAGGCGGTTCTACCCGCACAAACCCAATAATGTGAAAAAACCTTCACGCAGGTCAGTTGAAGGGGAAAGGTTCAGCACCCAAAAATGAAAGTGCCGGTCTATCCGCACGAATCATAATGAGGAAACTGAACAATAACATATCAACAACCGCGCGTCGAACGGTTAAACTATGCAACACTGGTGACGGCATTCACATTACGTGAAGTCGTTGCGTGGGAAGGCGGTCCTACCCGCACAAACCCAATAACGTGACAAACCTTCACGCAGGTCAGTTAAAGGGGAAGAGTTCAATTATCCCATTAAATGAAAGTGCCGGTCTATCCGCATGAATCATGAAAGGAAACTGAACACTAACCTATTGACAACCGCGCGTCGAACGGTTCAAAACAAAATTCTTAAAAGGATGAGGAAAACCTACACGCAGGTCAGATAAGGGTAAAGTTTCGCCATCCTACTAAGTGCAAGTGACGGTTCTACCCGCACAATCACGAAAGAGGAAGCAAAACTTCACACCTATTATCAACCACGTTCAAAGGTTAACTTATCCTCAAAAGATGAGGAAAACCTACACGCAGGTCAGATAAGGGTAAAGTTTCGCCATCCTACTAAGTGCAAGTGACGGTTCTACCCGCACAATCACGAAAGAGGAAGCAAAACTTCACACCTATTATCAACCACGTTCAGAGGTTAACTTATCCTCAAAGGATGAGGAAGACCTACACGCAGGTCAGATAAGGGTAAAGTTTCGCCATCCTACTAAGTGCAAGTAACGGTTCTACCCGCACAATCACGAAAGAGGAAGCAAAACTTCACACCTATTATCAACCACGTTCAAAGGTTAACTTATCCTCAAAAGATGAGGAAAACCTACACGCAGGTCAGATGAAGGTTAAAGTTTAGCCATCCTACTAAGTGCAAGTGACGGTTCTACCCGCACAATCACGAAAGAGGAAGCAAAACTTTAACCCATTATCAACCACGTTCAACAGGTTAACTTATTCTAAACACTTGGAAAATTGCTAATTTAAACTAAGTATGCAAGTCATAAGTTTATAAAGCAAGAAACCCAAAGAAGGAAATAACAATCTTATACGCAAAAAGATTTGTATTTCACAAACGAATTATTACAAGAATGGCCGGGTAACTACCCGCCTACGAAAAGAAAATAAATACATCTGTACAAGACTATCCTAGCAATGGGAAGGGATCTTCAGGATTAGGCTTCAGGGCCACTTCCACTTGGACCAGCCCCATCAGTAGAGCGTGGCAGTTCAAGGAAAGCTTTGAGGATAGCTAGCCCATCATCAGCAGCAGCAACTTCGTTTACCTTCTCCACCACCGGATGCGGGAAGGCGGCGTATTGGTTCACCGCTTGGTCATATGCAGCTTCGGTGTCCGCATCGAACAAAGGGAAGTTGGAAGGCGGGACGCCTTTCTCAACGAACCCTAGACCAAGCAGGAAGCCGGCCTTTTCCCCATCCTCATGAGAAGCGTTGAGGGCTGCGCTCATGGCATCATCGTAAGTAGTCTCTGAGAAGACCCGATGCACAACCTACAAAGAAAATACAAGTGTCAAACACCTTTTCTATGTACAAAGGAAATCGTGAAGACGTAAAGCCAAACATACCTGAGGCAACGCTTCTCGAAGAAGCCATTCCTTGGCAACCAGAGCTTCTTGGAGGGCGGCTTGAGCTTGGGTGCAGGCGCGTTCGGCTTCGCTTTTGTTAAGGTTGGCAAGTAGCACTTCCTTTGCAGCAGCCTCTTCAACGCCCTTAAGCTTCCGCTCGGTGTGATCAAGCACGCCCCTCTGGTCCAGGATCTCTTGAAGCTTCTTGGCATCCTCCATCGCCAAGGCATCATGAGCACGTTGGAGAGCCTCCAATTTGGCCTTGAGCTCCTCGTTCTCCACGCGTAAAGGCTCAGCAGCGGCTTCAGCCTTGGTGGCCCTCTCGGTTGCGTTCCTCGCAGTCTCCTTAGCCAGCCGAAGCTGTTCGTTAACAGCTTGGGCAGCCTTGGAGCGGGCCTCGAGTCGCGCTTGAACCTCAACCTCGAGGGCCTTGAAGGCCTTCTCCTTCTCCGCAGCAGCTGCGGCCAACTTTTGGTTCTCCTCCCGAAGAGCCCGCGCTTGAGATACTTCCTTGGCAAACAAGTAACCGTAAGACGGATGCGGGTACAGTGTAAAGGCAAAACCCTTCACGTACCTAGCACCCGCAGGGAATTGAAGCCAAGTAAAACCTTGGCAAACAAGTAACCGTAAGACGGATGCGGGTACAGTGTAAAGGCAAAACCCTTCACGTACCTAGCACCCGCAGGGAATTGAAGCCAAGTAAAACCTTGGCAAACAAGTAACCATAAGACGGATGCGGGTACAGTGTAAAGGCAAAACCCTTCACATACCTAGCACCCGCAGGGAATTGAAGCCAAGTAAATTTTGTCGAACAAGTAACCGTAAGACGGATGCGGGTATAGTGTAAAGGCAAAACCCTTCACATACCTAGCACCCGCAGGGAATTGAAGCCAAATATTCCTCGGCAACCAAGTAACTATAAGACGGGTGCGGGTACAGTGTAAAGGCAAAACCCTTCACATACCTAGCACCCGCAGGGAATTGACGCCAGGAATACCTTGGAAGTAAAGTAACCGTAAGACGAGCGCTGGTACAGTGTTAAGGCAAAACCCTTCACATACCTAGCGCTCCGCTGGGAATTGAAACCAAGAAGGATCTTCTGGGCAATGCTTGCGGAAACGGAAATAACATCCCCGCATAGCGGGAACGTCGAGAACTACGTTGTTTGAAGCTCCAGGATGGAATTGGTGGGTTTAACATAATTGATCACTATGTTCAAAACTACCAAAACCTCATGGAGAGTCCACACAAGTGGGACTCAACGCTCCTGACTTGCGAGGAGGTTACAGACCTACCCGCATCATACCCAAAGACCAAGCAGGAAACTCGGGAATTTCTGCAAGTGACAAGGACTTCCGCGGGAAGAATCCCCATGGAAAACCTTAAAAAAACCCTTTTCAAAACCCTTTGCTTAAGTCCAAAAGTTCACCTCACTTTATTAAACACGCATGAGAAGAACATTGGACTGGGGGGACTTGAAGAGGTAGGTCCCAGCAGAGCCCAGTTGGACCCGCAAGACTCACCTTAAACAGGGACGTCTGCGCGGAAACCAACTGGATCCGCAGGACCAACCATGCTCAGAGACGTGACGTCCTTACGCGCAGTACGCAAGCTGGTCCCGCAGGAAATGCCTCCCAATGGTGAAGGACTCCACCTGTCCCCGCAGCCTCGGATACAAGCCATTAGGGAAGGCCACCCGCGCAGCAAGGCTACACGCACAAGGCACTTAGCTCTCAATCGTTCAGTGTCACCTGAAGGAATGAGCGAAGCCGGGAACAATCCCGCACAAGGGCGGGAGGGGGAATACTCCCGCCCAAATAAGCCAGTCCGTACGATACGGGAAGATCTTCTGTACTGTACCTGACGAGGTATGGGAAAAAGATCTGACTAAAGATACGACAGCTTATAGACAACAGTATGGCGAGCAGCATACTCCTACACTGTATGTCACTATTAGCCGCTGCCTACTCACCAACTCTTGTCATACCACGTGCGTAGCTGGCAGTTGGTGGAAAAGGAATAGTATACAGCAGGCCTGGTCGCTATCAGCCGCTACCTACCCACCAACTACCAGCAGGGCACGTGCGTAGGCTACTGTTGGTGGAACAGGAACACTGTTGCAGCCGGCCATACCTCCTTGGAAACCTACCTTCGGCTATAAATACCACAAATGGTATGACCATCTCATCTTATCATATCTTATCACATTATCATCATATTATACCTGATATCTGCTCTAGCAATCTCTTAATATACTTTTATATTTAAAGAGCAATCTAGTCTGATTCTCACGCCGGAGGGTGGTCACAAGGAGGAACCCCCCCCCCCTTCTCAGTGACGAGCTCACGGTGTCTGTTTTGCAGGTTATCAGAAGAACCATCTTCAAAGGGTCTAACCCCTCGTGGGAAACATCTATCTAACCCCCAGGTTATCAGTAACCTGTCCGGGGTCCGGTTAGTGTTTCTTCAGTAAACAAGTTAATTAGTTACTTATTATATATAAAACATTTCTACAATTTATTTAAAAGTCATTGAATTTATGAACGAGAATATGGTTAATTTGCAATACGAAATCATTATTAATGTTCTAATATGTATACCATTATATATCTGTGTAGGATAAATCTTTTATTAACTATGTTTTTGTTGTTATTAGATAATGGTTCTGAATTTACTCAAAGGTCTATGAAGTTGATTCAGGGTTGGCAACAGATACCCATGGTTCCAAAGAGTCATAGAAGAGTACTAAGAAGGATTAAGAAGGCTCCACCACCACCAAAGGCCAGCAGGGAGAAAGCCTAGGGGTTTATATTCCCTCCACCGCCACCAAAGGCCAGCGAGTTGAAAGCCAAGGGGGCGTTACCTCCACCACCACCACCACCACCAGCCATGGGGGCATTACCTCCACCACCACCACCATCAATGGTCAGCAGGTTACCAAAGGCAAGCAGGTTGAAATGTAGAACTTGGTGCAATATACCAACTTAAAGGACCCGAATGACTAATATAAAAAGTATGAGGTGGTAAGTAGAAGATCTAAAATTAAAGGGACAATCTAGTTTACTTGGATTTATTTATATTAATAATGAATAGTTTCTAGTTGAGTAGGATTAGAATATATATCATGTGTTATATAAAGTATAAACCCATCAAATTTTTTTTTTGGTTTTATGTGTATTTTGTTATCGTTTATTCTTAATAAAAAGAGTTGCACGCATAATGTTTATGAAATATCTTGTTTGGTTAATTTCTTGATTCACTTGATCGAATGTGTTCAACAAGTTGTATTTGAGACGGTGTGATTCAAGATCGCTACGAGGAGAAGACTGGAGGCTACTTGAAGATTGTCATACCCTCAAAATCCACTAACGGAGTTTTACCGTCAGAGGGTGTGAACTAACAGGATCGGAATCATTAGTTATAATCAAACACCATAAATAAAGTTTTCAAACCACGAAACATTAAGTTTAAATAAGTGCGGAAGCGTAAATTCATAAACCAAGTGTTGCGTCACGCACGACGACTTAAAACCCAATTAATAACAGTTTAAAAACAAGTTTGCAAAAACGATAGTGTTCAATGAAATGCATGTTCCAATACCGCGCGCCCGCCTCGGCTACCTGAGAATAACATACTAAAAGTGTCAACACAGGGTTGGTGAGTTCACATATATAAATAAAGAAAATGTTTGCGTTTGCGTTACCAGAAAATGTTAAGTCAATTATATATCGATAGGTAGCTAGCCTATAAAACAAGTATTACTAAGTGTTCGACACCGACAGTCGTTCACAGGAAACTTACCGGTAACCACATTCGGATCGTTGCGGGCCTGGCCCGACCCAATGACGAAAGCTCTACCTTTACCACTGCTTCCGCCACTGTTGTTGCCTCCATTGTTCTCATTCTGCTTTAGTTTGGGGCAATCCTTCCTGAAATGACCCTCTTAACCACACTCGAAACACCCTTTTGTCGCCGCAGGCTGTTTAGGAGCACCCTTTGCCGCTAGGTCTCCTCTACAATCTTTGGCCTGATGACCCATTTTTCAGCATCTCAGACACTTGATACGGTCGCATGATCCAGCATGGTGATAGTTGCACTTGTTGCATTTCGGGTACTTCCCAGCATAGCCACTCGAACCCTGCCCGCCACCGTTGTTGTTATTGTTGGAACCCTGATTATAGAAGTTCCGAGCGAGTTCGGACTTACGGTAGTGTTGTTGCTGTGGGGGGTTCGATGATGAGGACCTGGTATTGTCGAATTTTCTCTTTCCATTACTCGGGTTGTTGTTGTTGTTGTCAGTGATTGAGTTGTCTCGGGTTTTAGAGGTGGAACCTCTAGGTGGTAACGCACCTTGTGCACTGCCTGGTCCGTCAGTTTGTGGGCTAACCGGATCGCTTGTTGGATTGTGGCCAGTTTGGAAGACGTCACCATACCCTGAATTTGTGGTACAAACCCATCGATATACATCTCGATCCTCTTACTCGGCGGGTCAACCATCCGTGGACACATTACTGCTAGCTCATGGGAACGGGTGGTGTAGGCTTCAATCTCGGAACCCACCATTTTCTATGACCAAAACTCAGATTCCAACTTCGCGATTTCCTCTCTAGGACAGTACTCTTCTCGCATCATATTCTTGAACTCTTCCCAGTTCATAGCGTTCGCCAAATCCAACCCAAGAATTTGCACATTGGAGTTCCACCAAGTGAGAGCAGAATCTTCCAGTGTTCCAGCAGCAAATTTGACCCTGCTGGCGGGTGGACAGTTACACATCTCGAAAGCTGACTCTGCCTTCTCAGCCCAACGTAGGAAACCTATGGCTCCCTCAGTGCCCTTAAACGAATTGGGCTTGCAATCCAGGTAGTTCTTGAAAGTACAGACTCCGGCTGGACCTCCGGCTTGATTCTGAACATGTGCGGCTAGAGCTGCCGCCGCATGGTCATTCAATAGGGTTTGGAGTTCTGCTGCGGTTAGGTTGATGTTACCGCGACCATGCCCAGCGTTTCTTCCAGCCATCTCCTAGAATCACAACATAAAATGTTAGACATGAATTCTCGGTTTCATATGCAACACACCATACATGTAATAACCGAACCAATAGAGTAGGACGGCTCGAGTGCGTTAGTGGGGGAACTTGCTCGCTGTAAACCATACGCCTGATCAGACTCGGGTACCAATCCCAACTAACGTCGTCGTCGTACATGCCTCCAGATAGGCGATACCTCTTCGGTGCAGAGGCTTCTAGTTCCGGGGCTACTCGGGGTGGCGATGAGGTAGGTAGTTGCGGTTCCTTTCCATGGGCATGAGTCACCTGGTCGGATGATGATGATGGTGGCGTCGACATCCCTACAGGTAAGTCGTGTATGCGCGCTTATGAGTGAATGAGGTAAAGAGATAAAGATAACGAAAGACTAAATAAAATATATATGCAGTGCGTAGAAATTATAACTAATGGGTCGTTGCGGTTATAGTCTAGTATGCATGCAAATTCTAGTTCGCTATAACCAATGGCTCTGATACCAATCTGTCACACCCTCAAAATCCACTAACGGAGTTTTACCGTCAGAGGGTGTGAACTAACAGGATCGGAATAATTAGTTATAATCAAACACCATAAATAAAGTTTTCAAACCACGAAACATTAAGTTTAAATAAGTGCGGAAGCGTAAATTCATAAAACCAAGTGTTGCGTCACGCAGGACGACTTAAAACCCAATTAATAACAGTTTAAAAACAAGTTTGCAAAACCGATAGTGTTCAATGAAATGCATGTTCCTATACCGCGCGCCCGCCTCGGCTACCTGAGAATAACATACTAAAAGTGTCAACACAGGGTTGGTGAGTTCACATATATAAATAAAGAAAATGTTTGCATTTAAGTGTTTGCGTTTGCGTTACCAGAAAATGTTAAGTCAATTATATATCGATACGTAGCTAGCCTATAAAACAAGTATTACTAAGTGTTCGACACCGAAGCTGACTGTTTATCAATTGCCTTGCCATCATGTCTACCACGACCATGGAAAATGTGTTAGCCAAGATTACACTCACTCGACCTGCCGTTGAGTTTAGAGTTGGGTGGGGTTTGTCAAACTCAGTAGTACTACTCAACAGTGACTCGCTATTATACAAATACTAAACGGTTCGATGTTATGAAGGACTTTAGTTGGTTCGTTTGCCACTTAGCCTTACAAGTGATATATAACTAATAACAAAATCTAAAGCGTTTTGGGAGTATGTTATCTCCCCCAAGTAAAAAGTGTCTAAAAGAGTAAAAGGGGAACGTCAAACTCACTGTTTGCGAAGAATTCAAAAGCAAATCCGAGAGGTGCGCGTCAAAGAAATCCTCACAAGTGCTCTAAAACAAAAATGAGATTTTCTAAGTATTTAAACTATTATTGAGTCTCTAGACTCGGCACATAATACCTATGCATGAGATACGTTTCGTGTTTCGTTTGGGAATTATGTGTGACTCGACAAACACATTGGTGACACGTTACATGTGTATACAATTACTTAAGCATCAAATACTAACATTGTACATTACTAGTAAATTATCTCCCCACAAGGGCAATTTAGTCAAAACATGGCAATTATCTATTAACAAACACGTTTCATGTATTTTCACATAGTTCAGTAGCTAGTTTTATCAAGACAGATTTCTACTTGAAAGATTACTCTATTCAACAGATCATAATATATCAATTAATTTACCAAAAATCGTCACAAAATGACACATGAGCTAGGTTTCCATAACTATTTTTATTGTATTTTTATTCCACATAGATTTCTCACAATGATCAAAACATTACAGTAAACTCACAGCAGTCAAAATCATGCGCAACAGAATGTTATTTGTTATTCCCGTTAAATGGTAATTCCAATCAATCCAAGACCAATTGGGTTAGCTTCTTAACTCAAAATTTTAACTTCCAGAAGTGGAACCAACCCATTTGGTCTTGTAGTTTATGAGATATGATAATTTGAAAACAGCTTAACAGCAGACCCCACAATTCAGACTTGCACTTCAGTTTTGTAAAATAATTAAAGTTAACTTTTACACGTCCAAAAATTACAACTTTGAACTCTTTAGAAACTAGACTCAACCTAGTATATTATAGCATTAGAAATAGCATCAAAAAATGTAATTAACATCGAGTTACAGTCATCCAAACATGAATTAAATAATCTATCCAGCATCAGTTTTGACCTTTGATCACATTTAAATCGTTTGAGTAACCAAAACACCTCCAAATCAGGCGTGGTTGGGTTTTCTGAAAACTAGACTCAGAGTGCTACCTTTTAGACACATAATAGTCCAGTTTGGTTTCATATTTAACAAGTTACACCTCGTTCAAGTTTAACCATCTCTGCTGTCAAAAATCAGCAAGCACACAAAATCATCTAGCATGCATCCTAAGCATACAACACATCCCTAAACATGCAATAAACATTGTAATCCATAAAAATCAGTAGTAAACCCTCTAGGGTTTACAAAAAATCAATGATATAACAATCTTTCACCGTTCAAAATCACACATGATCATTTAAATCAACAACTGAAGCATAATCAAGCATCATCTAATCCAAACAAAGCATATGAACACTTAACACATGATTTTCGAAAATTAGGGTTTATGTTTATACCTTAAAAACGCAGAAACGAGCAAGAGGAAGGTGAGGGATGACTAGAAACAAGTGCGGGATGCTCCGATTATGAAAAACGAGGTCAAACGGAAGTGATATGGTGGTGGTGGTGGTTGCCGTCGCCAAGGAGGTGTGAGGAGGGGGGGGGGCGATCGTATATGGGGAGAGGGGAGGGAGATTAGGGTTTTTATTATTATTTAATAATAATTATGTTACGCAATGGCCCCTCTACTTCTAGTTATTAAATTTCTAGCATAAAATAGACTTTTGCATCTTGAGTTAATGTTATACATATAAATATCAAATAATACATAAACCTAACACATAATTATCAAATACTTATTGTCTTGATGTTTGTCGTTTGTTCACCAATGGTATGAGTCAACTCGTTTGCGTTTCGGTGCAATCCCGAAAGACTACATGTGTAGTGATTGTCAAGCGTCATTTAAAACCCTAGTTTAAATGTAATGAGACGTGCGTTATAGTTCTAGTGATCTTAAGTTTGAATTGACGGAGTTTGGATTAACGGAGTTAACCTGAAATTGTTGAATGTCACAAAGATCAATCGAGAGCCATGTGCACTACATAAGAAAAATAATACAAGTTTACACTCATGATACATTAGTCTTACTCGTGTTTCATAACAAGACTCATAGCTCATATACAGATCGAGAAAATAATACAAGTTTATACTCATGATGCTTGTACTTGCTCCATCAAAATTGAATTTTTAGACTATCTAAACCTCAAAAAAGGTGTTAAGTACCGGTGCACTAATCTATACGAGATCCGCACGACGTCTAGGAGTGCGGAATCCTTCTAGACTCGTTTATGGTGTATAAGACGAAGAACAAATAAACACACACAAACAATACAACAAATGGGATAAACACGCTGCAAAAACTCTTTTATTCATAAATCATTACATATTACAAAAACCGAAAGTGCATACATCTTTTTGCCGACCCGATGTGAGCTATACCTCGGCTCAACCCACGAAAGTAGCCCTATTTGCTTCTTTCATGACAACTGAGCAGCTGAACAACCAACCAAAACCCTAAACATAACATGCATATATATAATAAAACATGTTCGCGGGCTTACGCTCGGGCCTCCAAGCGGACTTAAGTGGAACAAGTTCGCCTAAGTCCAAGTCCGCCTACTGTGTCTGAATTGCATGACGACGGTCACAAAACTTCACCAACAGACACCCCCCCCCCATGTTTGTTGCTCTCAAATCTGACAAACACTGAAGATCATCTTTTACAAAACATGTACTAACAAAAGGTATTGCATAGGATTATCATACAGTATTCGAATATGGCTTTATTGTTGATCACAGACCTTTGCGTATCATCATCTGAGCATGGAACTCTACATTGTAAAATTCGCTAGGCGGCCCTAGGCCGTCGACTGGGGAATTGGGTGTACTTGGAAATGGTAAATATAAAGAAAATTAACTTTTGGATGCTATATATATATGTGTGTGTGTGTGTGTGTCAAATATGATAAGTTTGCTAATATTTTATAACATAATAAGTGATATTAATATAAAAAAGATAAATGCATTTTTAAATACTAAATTTTTCTAAAATTAGTTAATCAATAGTTAAAAAAATTGATATTCTTTTTTAATATTATAGAACTACGAATTATGTTTTATTTTTAAAGTCAAAATCGGCTCAAGTTAACCGACTAGATGTGATTATGGTTGAGGTTGACCACCTTTGATCGATTCTTAGTAACTAGGCAAAGCTAAAGAAACTCCCCTCGGTGTCATACCTTGTAGTGAGTACTCGGGGAGCACTCGACCTTTAGACCTACTTTTACAACATTGATAGTACCAATGGGAGAAGATGATTAGGGAACCAATGTATTTGTGTGACTTTTCCCATGTTTATATAGTCAAAGGCAATATAAAACACATCATTGTTGGGTTCGTATGCCTTGTTTACCCGATTTATTTGAAGTCAAAGAGGATATGGGTGTGGTAGTCGGGCCTAAGCGCAACCCAGTTTAAATTTCTTGTTTGATAAGATACAAACCCTAGTTCAGTCTTTATTTATACCACAATGTGTTTTATAATCGTTTTCACTAAATAAAGAATACCTAGTTGTCATTCGTAGGCATATGCCAGTTTAGACCGAACCACGTTAAATCATTGTGTTATCATTTATTGTTTTCTGGTTTTTTTTCGGTTCGTTTGCGTTAATACTAACAAGTAGTATCAAAACAACACCAACTAATAGATAATCTAATCTAATTATACTAATAAAGTAAAATAATGAGGATGATGTGACAGGCTCACATTCATTCTTGACTAATATTTCCCTCATATTCTTCTTATCTATCTTCTCATTCATCCTAATTATCCATAGGTAATGGGTCAAAACTATTTTGATAAATGGATTATAATTTCTCATCTAATTCTCTAATCTTTAATTACATTCATCTTAGTTATTCATGGGTCATGGGTCAAAACAAGTTTGGCAAATGGGTTGTAACTTCCCTTCTAATTCTCTATACTCTCATCTTATTCATCATAGCTATCCATGGGTCAAGGGTTAAAACAATTTTGGCAAATGTATTATAATTTCCCTTCTAATTCTCAAATCGTTCATCTCATTATATAATATATTGTTCCCCTTAAATTCAACTGCCTTTTGAGACAATCTCAGCCGTTTAAACTCTTCAACTTTAAATCATAACCATTCAAAAAATTGCTAAAATAGCTTCTAGAAGGGGAAGTTGAGAGAGGTTTTACACCCTCTCTCCTAAACCCTGGATTCACGTGTAAATCTACCCCCACTTCCCTGTTTACTCGGCTTCTCTTCTCTCCCATTGATTACAAATAGTAATAATAATCTTCTTCATTTAATATTAGAAAAATTGGTTTTAAATAATCCCAACTATGCCCTATTGGTAAATAACAGTCCCAAATTTAACCTTGCCTGATGACAGTCCCAACTATTTATGTATTTGTTTTTAACGGGCCCCGACTAACGGATGTTAACTCCGTTAGTTTTTGTCTGACGTGGTCATCCACGCTGTCAAAAATCATCTTACGTGGCACGATACGTGGCGGCTGACTGTGTATTATTATTATTATTATTATTATTATTATTATTATTATTATTATTATTATTATTATTATTATTATTATTATACACCCCATCTCCCATTTATTCATAGTCCAGTACCACCACCACCTCGTTTCCCGACGAGCCACCACCACCACCCCTCGCCGGAACACACGACCACCACCATTTCTATCCCCTGCAACCAACACCGGAACCCATGACCACCACCATGTCCATCCCTACAACCACCACCGGACCCTATGACCACCACCATTATCTTACTCGTCGGCCGCCGACGGTGGAGATCTAAACAGAAACTATCGGAAACCACCATGTTCTCCGGCCCCAGCAACTATTGCTCGGCTTCTGTACCTGCAACTTCCACTCGATCTCTGTACCGCCACCACGTTGGCACTCCGCCGCCACCGCCTCGTCTGCAACGTCGCCGGAAACACCACCATCTCAATTGAATCTCAGATCTAGACCCAATCTGAGACATGATTTAGACCTTGAATTAGGGTTAAAAGAGGGGATATGAATGTTGATCTTCAAGGAGACACGATATAGACCCTGAATTAATGTTGGATTTATGATTTGGGGATTGATTTGATGAATGTCTGATGAAGATGATGCCTGTGGTTGGGTTGTGGTGGGAATGAAATGGGTGGGAATTAGGTTTTTATTATTATTATTATTATTATTATTATTATTATTATTAATATGACTGGTTGCCACGTAATCAGTTTTTTGACAACTAGGCATGTCACGTAAGCATTAGACTAACGGAGTTAACATCCGTTAGTCGCGGCCTGTTAAAAACAAATGTCCCTTTAGTTTGGACCGCCACCAGGCAAGGTTAAAGTTGGGACTGTTATTTACCAATAGGGCATAGTTGGGATTATTTAAAACCAATTTTCCTTAATATTATCATCAATCATGAGTTTTGTCTAAAAAAACCACCTTTTCATTCACCCATCGTCCCACGCACCAGTGTTCATCCCACATCAATCTGTGACATCATTCATTCATCTTCTACTTCACCGTTTCATTCACACATCAACTACGACGATTTCCTGCACTGGTATTGGTATTGTTATATAATCGTCTCTGTAATGTCCTTAATTGGATTATATAATCTAACATTTTTCCATCTACCCAGATTTAATATGTTGATTTTGTGGCCGGGGTGAGTGCGCACACACCAGTAGTTGTTTGCTAAATAAAAGTTCACTTCTTTATTTAACAATTCGCTGGAGTTGATGTTGGTTAAAGGTACAAAGCCATGTTTCCCTAAATCGTATACAATAATTACATGTAGACAATGATCACACCAGCCACACTGAGCACAAAATTTATTCTGCTAGAAACAATGTGGGGTAACTGTTTGTAATTGTCATTTTTCAATAGCAAATGTCGGGTTGGGTTGTCGTGCAAACATTCTTCATCATCTGTTTTAACTTTTTTTTTTGATTAATGGAATCTTTTTATTTAAAAAATATACTTATGTATGATAATGCTCTAATCTTTACTATATGTTTTGTGATCCTCAACTTAAGGGCACTAAATAATGAGTGGAAGAACTGGTTGAAGTGTATGCAATTGAGATTCAAAAATAATGAGTGAAAGAACTGGTTGAAGTGTATGCAATTGAGATTCAAAAGTACACAGAGAAGAAAACAACAAAAAGCTTAAACTGAGATGCTTTAATATTAGTGTTATGCTATATTCATTATATGTTATATGTTTTAAAGCATTACGATTATTGCATGTAACAGTTTTTTTACTGCAACTGTATCAAAAAATACTTACCAGCAATGGGCATGAGCAACTTCTGACTTACCAGCAATGGGCATAATCCTAGGACCATGGGTATCATACATGTGTTCGGTGCGTTGGTGGCAACATGCACATGGAAGAACGCCAATGGGCATGAGCAACTACTGACTTTTTTCAAGCTTTGAGAATCTGTGATGAAGCTGGGAATTATAGAAGAAATCAGTCTCTAAGATATTTTATGTTTTAAGCCTTTTAGTGTTTCTATAATTGTTATTCAGATAGCTTTGCCTATATGTTGTGTTATACAAATAATTGGTACAGTCAACATGCTTGTGCAATCGGAGGTTGATCCATTTGATGGGAAAATGTTATTTATATATTTATTTACATTATGGCATTACGGGTATAAAACTAGTTCATCATAGTTATCCATGTGTCATTGGTTAAAACAATTTTGACAACTAGTGTATATAAAGAGGTTTTCTCATATTTATAAATTTGAAACTCAGAGTACTTATTTTTAGTACTATAATTTTGTTCATTTCTTTTAAATAACGGACCTCATTTGTTTTCAAATAATTCTCTTTCATTGAACGTCGCAACAGCTTGGCTATGTGAATACTTGGAGGTTGAATGGATCACAAAAGACAAAACACCTTTTACTTTTGATGCCATTTCAATTTGTGGTGAGAAAAGTGATGGTGGCGACTGAATCTCACAAGAAGATGGACAAAAGTTTAGCGGGTGATGAAGTAGGTTAAAGTGCTACTTTGTCGGAAAGATTTATATATAGTGTTAGAAGATGAAAAACTAGAAAAGATGTTTAAAGCATATTGGAAGAAGTTGGACAAGAATGCTAGGGCTTGCATTACTCTGTCGTTGTCGAAAGATGTGGTGTTTAACATCATGAAGGAAATCACAACGTGTGGCATGATAGAGGCACTATCCAACATGTAATACATTTTTTTTATATTCGTTATGTAGTTATTTGTTTTACTTGTAATTTTATATTTCATAATTTGGATCATCCCACGTGTGACACGCGCTCTAAAGCTAGTTATGGTAATATAGGGATTAGATTTTCATGTGTTTTTTTACAGATAATAGTCATATCGAGTATTATTTTCCTTTTCAATTTCATTTAACGTTTAATTTATGTTGTTTTCTCTAATAATACTGATATCTTTATTTTTCAAAAAACTAAATGCATGCACAAAATCGTTTTATATATATATTTTTTCAGCGATTCGATATAAGTTATACTGAGGTGAGGTTGTATTAAAAGTAATGTATTTAATGTCTCGCAATATCAAGAAAGACGTCTTTTGCACAACTTGTTTTCAACAAAATTCATATCGAAGCGTGTGAAAACTAAAAGAAACCTATGTATATATTTAGAATTCTTAAGAATGATAGGTATATATTCCATGTTTAGAGAAAAAGGAAATTACTTGCTAAATGAAAATTGTAAAGAATTTTCATAATGAAAATTCATAAGTCAGATATATTTCAATCCCATGGGCCATGCGCAACAACCATTTGTAAAAATGCTATAAAGTGATAGTTTTTAAGTTTTAACTGATCACACTCTTCCAAATTACCGACTACTAATTGCTTCCAGTTCACACTCTATATTAACGTAATTAAGTCGATTTTCACGTATTAAGAAAGTTGATTCAAGGTTGGCAACAGAAACCCATAGTTCCAAAGAGTCATAGATGACAAAGAATTGTTAAGACGTCTCCACCATCACCAAAGTCACTACTTGAAAACATGTTAATTTGCCACAACAGTTTTTGTAGCAAAATTGTGGTAAACAACCCATAGCCACAAGTTTTCGACAAAACAGGTTTGGGAGAAAAAAAGCCGTGGCAAATCTTGTTTCTGGCAATTTTACTACAATTTTTGTTGCTGATTTACGGCAAATGTTAGTTGTCGCTAATAGTGCCACAGTTTTACCACAATAGTGTTTCCTACAAGCTAATGACAAATTTGTCACTGGTTTGTTTAAATTATTAGTAATAATAATGACATTAACAAAACTAACTAATTAGTAATGACAAATACTAATATTTAAATTCAGACAAAATTGCCACAAATGTTTTAAAAAAACTTGCTACAAACTTGCTACAAAACCTTTAAAAAATTACTACAAACTTGCCACAAATGTTAATACTGCTTGCTACAAACTTGCCACAAAAATAGCCATTTGCTAGTCTAACCGACGGAAATCCATGGGGCCGCGGGAGTTAGCTCCACCACCACTTTTTACTCGGTTGACCTAATGGCGTATTAGTTAATATTAATATTTAGTTGCTGAGTTACCAGGTCAAAAAAGATATTCTACAAAAACTTTGTAAAGATGTGAAATATATGTATAAAATGTTTGTTTCATATATGATGATCTCTCTTATAAAGCGGCTGAATAAAAGGTTGTTAGTTGTTCAAACGTGACATATATATATCTGAAGAAACGTGGATCGACTTACTAGTAGATGATCAACTTTCCTCGGGTATGAATGTGCTATATCACCGATGGTTTTCCGGAGTATGAATTCTTCCACCTACAAAACGAGCAGCACCGTGAACTTACCCCTCAGAAAGGGACAGAGGGGTCATCTTTGGGGTAACCCTCCGGTGTGAGAATAAGATATTGTAGGAGAAGATAATAATAATCTGAAAGTGAGTAAGGACTTAGAGTGTATTTTCTTGCTTACCTCCCCTTGTGGAGGTGGTGTGGTATTTATAGTGTTAGGGTTTCCAATTATTGGGCTCAGACCCAATTAGGGCCTTTTTGGCCTCCTCATATTGCTTCGCGCCACGCGTCCTTAGGACACCTGGTGCTTTTTCATTGATTATTCTCTGACCAAGGTATTTCACCTGACCCATGTGCAATCACGTGGTAGCACATGGGTTTTGCTGAGTTGTCCACCCTTCATTGGCAGCTGTCAACATCAGCATATTCTTTATTCCTTAAAGGATACCTTCTGGAAGGTTGTCTGATGAGCACAATCATGGTTGTCCTTATCCTGATTTGGATAAGGACGTGGTTGATTATGTGCATGTGTGATATGCGCCTATCCTGGGGATGCGCGAGGTCTTCTCTTTATTCTCACGCGCAAACGTTTCATGTGCAGATGTGATATGCGCAAGCATATGTAATATGCGTGAGCATATGTGATATGCGCCACGCGCAGATGTGATATGCGTGAGCATATGATGCGTGAGCATATGTGATACGCGCCACACGCAGATGCGCCACGCGCAGATGTGATATGCGTGAGCGTATATGATGCGTGAGCATATGTGATACGCGTGAGCATATGTGATGCGTGAACATATGTGATATGCGTGAGCATATGTGATATGCGCCACGCGCATAGGTTTTGGCTTTGTGTCTTCATGACATCCTGATTTCAAGCCTCTTGTCTATATCTTGTGGGTTGACCCGCCCCGCTCGATGTTAAGGCGGGTGCATACCTCTTCAAGCCCCCCCAGTCTAATGTGTGTCTTGTCTCGCGCGAGCGAGGTAAGATAGATATTAGACTTAATAGTTTGCTCTTTTAATAGGGTTTGTCTTTTCTTTTTTATTTCTCATATGTGCGTTGCGCGAAATTCTATCCTTTTGGTTGAAATGAATCGTCCATGTACGTGGTTGGTTGGTGCTGACATGCGTCAGAGATGGA
Source organism: Bidens hawaiensis (assembly GCF_021521415.1). Classification (NCBI taxonomy): domain Eukaryota; kingdom Viridiplantae; phylum Streptophyta; class Magnoliopsida; order Asterales; family Asteraceae; genus Bidens; species Bidens hawaiensis. The sequence goes on along the minus strand of NW_027491048.1, from coordinate 2,336,037 downwards.
GACGTTATGTGTCAGACTTTTCGTGTGCTCGAGGTGCTACAGTGGCCTTTCATGTCTCCTCATACAGTGTCAGGACACGTGTCGCGCTCATGTTGGCCTGCACCTGCGAGTGGGGGCGCGTGAGCGTAACTCTGATCAGTACCTGTTTCTTTCTCTCTCCTGGGCCTATAAAAGCAAGCCTTTTGAGTGGTTTTTTCTTCATCTTCATTGTTATTTTCAGAGCTCTTTCTCCTTCAATTTTCATTCCGATTAAGAGCCTTTATCTTTTGCTTCCAGATTTCCGTGCTTAAAGTAACCGCTGTTTGATTCACAATTGTATGTCTGATAACCCAGACACCACAATTTCCCCCAGCAAACGCCGTGTAAAATTCTTAGTTATGTCCACTTTGAAGAAGACCGGCAAGGGTAAACGGGCTGCCGAGGCCTCGTCGGAGGAGGTGGGGAAGAACAAAACAGTGAAGAGATGGGATGAGATTCCCTGCAAATTGAAACAGTCTGACTTCGACAATCTCGTCGCCTCTCAGGGTTTTCTCCCTGAGTACAGCTGTCTGCTCCCGGCGGCCGGGCAAACGGCGGCAGATCCGCCCACCGGTTACATCTCTTTATACTCTCACTTTTTCACTCACTGTAACCTTCGCCTCCCGATGACAAGGTTTATGGGTGCGCTCCTTCAGTTTTATGGGATTCACATATCCCAAGTCCATCCTTGTGGACTAGTGCGCATGACTCATTTTGAGTTCATGTGCAAAGCTCAGGGCGAGGAGCCCACCCCTCGGCGCTTTCAATATTTTTACAAGCCAAAAATCCAAGATTCTTGGTTCTCATTCATACCGCGCAGTCAGAAGGTTAAGTGCTGCACTGTTTCCTTCAAAAGCCTTCATGACTGGTCTGAAAATTTTTTTTATATTAAGGCTGGTGTGATTCCCATCCGCATGACCATGCGCGCGATCACTTCTGCTCCCGTGGATGAGAATGTTCTTAAGAACCCAACGGGCACATGGGTTAACAAGTTAACTGCTGAACCATCCCCCGCCAAGAATATTTGCGAGGAGGCGCTGGTGGGGGTTGGTATGAGCAAGAGGTGGACCGACAGCGCGACTGAGCCTGTCGTCCAAGTTGATGGCTTGGGTGAGTTATTAGCTCGTTGCATTATTTCTGCGCGAATATAATTCGTTTTGCTGATATCATTTGTCTTGTTTTATGCAGTAAGCAAGGAATACGTCCACGCCGCCTATGACGAGCATATGGAGGGTGGCTCTGTCGCGCTGAGCGCTGGGGAAGTTGCTTTCCCCGATCGCTTCGATGATATGTTCATCCCTGTTGATTTAGAATTTTGCTTTGACAGCGATGCACCTGGTAAGCCTTTGTACTTATGCTTAGGCCTTTAGAATACCAAATTTAGTTAACATTTCTGTTGCACGTATTGTAGATGCACTCGAGAATTACGAGTTGGTGCTTGCGGAAGAGGAGGTGGAGGAAGAAGCTGAGGCGCCACAACTCAAGCGCAAAGCTAAAGGCAAAACTGGCGCAGGGGCCAGTAAAAAACAGAAGAAAAATGATGCCCCTGTTGCCCAGGATCCTCCTATCCAAGCGAAGGGACTTGAGAAAACCAAGGGATTTACTTCCAAGTTTTCCTCTTGTCTTCTTTGCCTCGAGGTGTGGGCAATCCTCCCGTCCACACGAGGTATGGTGCTGCCACCTCATCTCTTCGCGCGGCGGACAAGGGAAGCGGCGCTGCGCCTGCTGTTTCATCTTCTCCAACATGTATACTTTGTTTATATTTTGTGGTTTTATGAGCGTGATTCCGATAGAGTTATTAATGAAGCTTTGCTCACTCAAATGTTTGTAGAGCCGGCGACTTTGGTGGCTCAACCTCAGGCGCAGCAAGGTACCGAGGCTGCGCCGAAGGATGCTTTGAAGTCCCCTGTTTTACCCTCGAAAAGGGGGAAAATGGACTTCATGGCGATGCTCAATTCGCGGACGGCGGTGCGCCAAGGTATTTATTGCGCTTTGATTTTCTGATTTTTTCCTTTAGATCAAGTCATGAATCATTTCTCCTTGTTGGTTTTTTCATAGGAATTATAGCTTGCACACAAGCTGCTGGCGGCACTGCTGGCGCCGGCGCCGGCGCCGTTAGTTCTGCTCCTGCTCCAACAAGCACTGAATCTCCTCTCATTGGGATTACTAAGGAGCAGGAGACTATTGTACGTGCTGATCTAACGGCGTCAAGGCCTCCCTCACCTCCTCCTGCGCGCAGCCCTCCTCGTGAGACTGTTTTTGATTTTTCCAAGTCGCAGGAGAAAAGACCTGTTACAGAGGATGATGAGGTCAATTTTGAAGATTCCGATGGTGGCCGCGCAAGCCCTATAGCGCCGAGATTTCGCGGCGCAGCCTTCTTCTCGTGGGGCAGACAGGAGCTCACCAGCTGGCGCTGACTTTTCTGCCGGTTCTCCGCAGGTATAAGTTTGTTTTTCTCCGCTGTGCGGACTTCCAGATTAGTGTTTAGATGACTAAAACGTTGCTTTTGCGTGGTTTTGTGTTTGCAGGAAGCCGATCACATATACCGCCCGAGCTGGAATATTACTGAAGATAGCTCATTTCAATCCATGGGCGTGTGTGAAGACTTCTGGGCTTACTCTGTTCCTCCGGCTGAAAGGAGGTTTCAGGAGGACCGCGCTCGCGTGGACTTGCTCAACGACCACCTTTTTGCTGGGTCTGCGTTCTTTGCTGCCTCCCAAGAGCTTCGCCATGATTATATAAAAGTGCGTGATGCCCTTGTGGAGGCCAAGCAAGAGGCTAAGATTTCTGCTTGGAATCTTTCTGACGCTCGAGAGAGAGCTGAGAAACTCCAAGCAGAACTTAGCGAGAACCGAGCAAGTGCCAACGCTGCCTTTGTGAAGCGCGGGCATGAGCTGCAGGCTGCGCGGGAGAAACTGCAAGCGGCAGAAGCGGATGCGGCCAGGTACGCGCGTCGAGCGCGTGACTTGGAATTGGAGGCAGAGGCGCGTGATCAAACTCTTGCGCAGGCTAACACTGACAAATATTTATTAGAGAGTGAGGTTGCGCGCCTGAAGAAAGAGCTCGATGCTGCGCGAGCAGAAAAGGATGAAGCCTTGGCGGCGGCAGCGTCTGAGAGAAAAGAGCTCGATGCTGCGCGAGCAGAAAGGAATGAAGCCTTGGCGGCAGCAGCGTCTGACAGAGAAGAGCTAAAACAAACCAAGGAAACTGTTGAGTTGTTAAACTCTCAGATTCCTGCTCTTGAGACGTCTGTTTCTTCTCTCGCGCAGGATCGTCAATGGCTAGTTTCATAGGGTGTGACTCGTTGCGCTTATGTGATGAAATACTCAAACGAGTTTCAGACCCTTGTGATGGATTGCAATGCTGCGTCGCGCTTGGTGGGTCGAGCTGAAGGGTTTAAGGATGGCTATGAATATGGCATGCTGAAGAAGAATCCATCCGACTACCCTTATCAGCTCGACGTTGTCTGCGCTGACATGGCCGAGGTGGGGGAGAAGTACTTGAATACTCCAATTCCCATCCTTGAGCAGGTATTTTAACCTTAATGAGTTTACCTTGACTTATTTTCCTAATCTTTTGTACTCATACTTTTCCTTGTGACTTGCAGATAGCCGCGCTTGCTGACCAGTCCGATCTTGGCGCGCTAAAGAAATTACTTGACGAATGTGAAGGGACTGGTGGCAGCGATGATGGCGCGGGCAATGCTGCCTCTGCTAGCGGCTCTGGCATGGCCAAAGGACCTACTCCTGACACTATCGTGATAGAAGACGACTCCATTCAAGACGAACAGCTTGATTATGGTAAGTTTGGAGATGACGAGGAGCGGGCTGCGCCAGATGCTGAGGGAGGAGGTAACGATGAGGACGATGAAGAAGCCGATGTTGATATAGAGACTTGAAAAGCCTTTCATGTTTTTTTTTTTTTTTTTTTTTGTAGTTTTTATCTCATCATTTTGTAAATTTGTAAACTTCTATGTTTTGGAATGAAATTTTGTTTTTCTCTTATTCGCATCTTGCGCATTCCCAATTCATCTCTTTATATTGCATGTTTGTGCTTGTTGAATATAAGGTATGCTTACACATTGAAACTTGGACAAGGATGTAAGGAAATTATTTTATTTAATCCTTAACAGTTGTCACATTTCAAGTTATTTTGCAATATTCTGAATATGCTGACACGTGCCTTGGCACTTCATTATTCCTCCTTTGCACGACGTTATCGCGCATTTATTATAGGGAATTATGAAGAGTTTTTTAGCCTTTACGTGTCAGTATGTGTTACTCTATCCATTATAATCCCATGCGCGACCTCGACCTGAGACCTTAACAACTATGTTTTGGCATGTGCTTTGCCTTAGTTGTGCTTAAGTACTTTTATGGTCTAGCTGCGCAGCATGTAGGATGGCTGTTTGTGAGTGATTTGAGCTAAGGCTCATATTATTGGGCTAAGGCCCCGACGTTTTAGAGTTAAAACTCGTTAACGCGTTTGAGCTTGAAGCTCGCGCATGTATGTTTTACTTCGTTTTATTTTTAGTTTGATGTCAATACAATGTTGTCATATTGCTCAAAATTAATAAAGGGAAGTGTGAAACATGTATGCAAAAGGTAATAGAACACACATTAAGAGAAAATAGCGCGCATCATTATTCATAATGGCTTAAAGGGCCTTGATTACAAACTTGACAACTTTTACATGAAACATTTTCTAAGCTGTGCTGCGTTCCATGTGCGCGGGATCTTCTTTCCATTCAAATCTTTTAAAGCGTATGCGCCTTTTCCCAATTCTTCCGAGACTTGATAAGGTCCCTCCCAGTTGGGAGACATCTTTCCCCGGGGGGTATTGCGCGACTAGCTTCATTGTTCCGAAGGACAAAATTATTCTTCTTGAAGTGGCATCCTTTCACGCGCTGATTGTAATATTTTTCTAGTTTTTTCTTGTATTTGGCTTCACTGATGATAGCCGCCTCTCTGCGCCCTTCAAGTAAGTTGAGATCCAACCTCCTTTCTTGCTCGTTGTCTTTTTTACTCATCATGAGCACCCTATAGGATGGGCATCCAATCTCTGCTGGAATCATGGCCTCCGTTCCAAAGGTTAGGCTGAACGGGGACTCGCCATTGCTGGTTTTGCTTAATGTCCTGTGCGCCCACAGGACATTAGGTAACTCCTCGACCCATGCATGGGATTCTCCCTCCAACCTTTTCTTCAGCCCATTCAGCAAGCTTTGGTTCGCGCGCTCCACTTGGCCATTCCCTTGAGGGTGGTATACTGAAGTGAAGACTTGGTTGATGCGCAATTCCTTGAGCCAACTGGATATCTTCCTGTCAGTGAATTGTTTGCCATTGTCGCTCACAATTTCCATTGGCAGGCCAAAACGGCATATGATGTGGCTCCAAATAAATTGCTTCATTGCCTCGGCTGTGATTTTTGCTAATGGCTTGGCTTCAACCCATTTTGTAAAATAGTCTACTGCCACTACCAAAAACTTTACTCGCCCTTGCGCTTGTGGTAAGAGACCCACAATATCGATTGCCCATTTGTGGAAAGGCCATGCGGAGGTCACCGGAATCAAGTTGTTCTTTGGCCGCATGGTGTTTGGCGCATAGCTCTGACACGCTTTGCATTTTTGGATCTCTTTTAACGCGTCCAAGTACATGCCTGGCCAATAGTAACCTGCGTTCATTGCCTTGGCAACCACCATGCGCGGGCCAGCATGTATTCCACAGATTCCTTCGTGTATCTCTCTGATCACATAGCTTGCTTCCTCGGCATCAAGGCATTTCATGAGCGGTCCAAGATAAGAGCGTCGATATAACGTACCATCAAGCAGTTCGTAGTTCTGCGACTTGTGTCTTATCTTTCTCGCATGTGCGCGATCGTCCGGTACCTTTCCCTCCTTCAAGAATTCCATTAATGGAGTTATCCATGATGAAGGTGTTGTATGAATTACAAGGACAGACTTCGCTCCCACCGACGGGTTGCTCATTACTTCCACCCTGACATCTTTGCCAAAGTGATCGAAGCTGGTTGATGCCATCTTGCTCAGCGCGTCGGCAGACTTGTTTTCACTGCGCGGAATATGTATGATTCTGAAGAAGTCAAATTGCTCGGTGAGTTTCTTCGCCTGCTCTAAATACAGAGGCATAGTGTTCTCCTTGGCATCATAAAGGCCATTGACCTGTGCTGCTACCAAGTATGAATCGACATGAGCCTCTAGCTTTTTAACTCCGAACTTGTGCGCGATGCGCAGACCAGCCAACAGGGCTTCATACTCAGCTTCATTGTTGGTGCTCTTGAAATCCAACCTGATTGCGTAAGTATACTCATGACTTTCTGGATCCACCAGTTTGAGGCCTGCGCCGGACCCTTCGTTGTTTGAAGCTCCATCAGTGAATAATCTCCAAACATTTTCTTCATTATTGGCTTGCGGAGGTTCTACTTCGCGCTGAGCCTCTTCGACTTTTCCTTCAGTGATTTCTGCAATGAAGTCAGCTAAGACTTGTCCCTTGATTGCTGGACGAGGTTTGTAGGTGATCGTGTGCTCCCTTAATTCCAGTGCCCATTTTGTCAGCCTTCCTGAGAGCGCGGGACGTCGCAAGACTTGCTGGATGTTGTAATCAGTCAGGACTTCAATGGGATGACCACTGAAATATCTATGAAGCTTGCGTGACGCGTGTGTTAGTGATAAAACTAACTTTTCTATGATGGTGTAGCGCGTCTCAGGATCTGTCAGCACCCGACTTACATAATAGATTGGTGTTTGGATTCCCTTGCGATCCACCAACAACACTGCGCCAATGGCGCGCTCTCCTGCTGACAGGTACAACGTTTGAGTTTCACCAGGTAGTGGAGCTGTGAGCGCAGGCAGATTTATCAGACATTCTTTTATCTCACTGAAAGCTTGCTCGGCCTCAGGCGTCCAATTGAATTGGCTTTTCTTTAAGCAATTTCTCAATGTGTTAACGAATGGGGTAGATTTGCTTGCATGGTTCGCTAGGAACCTGTTAATTGATACCAATCTACCATTCAACTTTTGAACTTCTTTCATGGTGGATGGTGAGGGCATGTCAAGGATAGCCTCCACCTTATCTGGGTTCACCTTGAAACCATCCTTGGTGACCATTACACCGAGAAATTTCCCTTCTTCTACGCCGAATGTGCATTTGCTCGGGTTGAGCTTCATGTTTACTTCCTTTAGGCGCCAAAGGGTTTCTTCGATGTCTTTGAGCATTTGTTTTTCCTCCCTGCTTTTAATCACCAAATCATCCACGTAGACTTCTAAGTTTCTTCCAATTTGCTCGTTGAAAACCGCATCCATAAGTCTTTGGTAAGTGGCTCCTGCATTCTTCAAACCAAAGGGCATTTTTGTGTAACAGAAAACACCCTTGTCAGTTCAGAAGGCAGTCTTGTCCTCATCTTGTGGTGCCATTTGAATTTGGTGATAGCCCTTATAGGCATCCAGGAAACATTTGAGCTTAAATGGCGCCACAGAGTCCACCTTCGCGTCAATGTTTGGGAGGGGGTAACAATCTTTTGGACACGCTTTGTTGAGGTCCTTGAAATCAATGCACATTCTCCATGACCCATTGCTCTTCTTTACCATCACAGGATTGGCTACCCATGTTTGGTATCGTATTGGGCGGATGATATTTGCGCGCAGTAGATCTTCTACTTGCTCATTCATGGCCTTTGCCTTCTCATCCCCCATGACTTTTTTCTTTTGAGCTATTAGCTCTACAGACTTGAATGTGTTGAGAGAATGCTGCGCCAGGTCTCGCGGAACCCCAGTCATATCAGAATGTTGCCACGCGAAGACCGATATATACGTTGTGAGCAATCTTTTCATTCTCACCCTTGTGTCATCTGATATCGTAGCTCCAATTGTGATTGTTTGTTCTGGTAATTTTGGGTTGAGAATCCATTCCTCTGGCGCGTTGTTTGCCATTGGAAGCTTCATTCTCCCTTCTCGCGGTATACTTGTTACTGCGCACAAATGATCTCGGTATACAAATGTTACTCCTGTTGGTGATGGGAACCCCAACGCGCCGTGCGCTGGTGACGGTATGGCGTTGAATTGGGCAATCGTTCCTCTACCCAAGATCATATTATGGCATGAAGTGGTGGGCAAGACCAAGAAGTTGACAATTTCAGCTCGCTTGTGTTTCTCATCCCCCATAGTTAGTTTGAATTGTATCTGACCTAGGGGGTGAATGATTTGGTTTGAGACACCCGAGATTGGTGCATTCACAATTTCGAGCCTTGCTTGGTCTGCTGGATCCAACTTCCTGAAACATTGCTCATACATGATGTCTGATTCACTGCCGGTGTCCACCAGGACTTTTGACACCTCATAATGAGCGATGTGTGCAGTGATGACTAGAGGACTGCTGATAGATAGGCCTCCTCTGATTCTTGGGAAGACTACTTGTTGCTCGCGCCAATCCCCTTGGACTTGCGCGCTTCTCTTCCTCGATCCTTGCCCTTGCCTTCATCCTTCAGCTACACAGAATCTTTTGAATTTTTTACTGGCTGAGGCTCCGTCTGGTTGTTCATTCTCTGGTCTTGGGTTTTTCACCAGGTGAGCCAACTTGCCTGATTTCACATCTCTTTCAATCGCATCCTTCAAATGGTGGCATGCATCGGTGTTGTGCCCTGTGGACTTGTGAAACTCACAATACTTGCAACTGTTTGGTGGTCCCTTATGGAGTAATGGCTTGGGGCTTTTAAACTGGACATTCTCTGTGCTTAACACTTGCGAAGGCGTTTTGGTGAGGGGAGTCCATATTCTTGGTAGAGGTCTGTTAGGCTCTCTGCCGCCTTCCCTCTTGTCACCTTCTCCGCGATTACGAATGTCTTTTTGGGGCTGGGGTGAACTTGGTTGCGCTTGCTTTTCTGCGGGAGAATAACTGGTTTGTTGCAACCTGGACCATACGGAGTTTTGTTTGCCCCTCCATTCATTGTTGCGTGGTGCTTCTGTTTGATGCCCTCTATCTCTTGCTCTGTCTTGGGCAATTTGTTTTTCATTTCGCGCGAAGACTCGCGATGCTTCCATAAGCTTAGCCCAAGTGGTTGGAATGCCATCTTTGCTCACGAGAGCTCTGCGGAGTTGATCACTGCGCGCACCTTGTATAAAGGCCACGCGCAAGAGTTGTTCAGTGATACCTCCAATTGCAAGAGATTCCTGATTGAAACGAGTTATGTAGTCTTCAATGGTTTCATCATTCCTGCGCACGCAGTGCTTGATGTCATCGGGGTCGCGCGTGTGTCTGCGCTGCTGTACAAAGTGAGCCTGGAACTTCTCCAATAGCTCTTCGAACCCATCGATTTGTCCTGTCGGCAAGCTTTCGAACCAGACACGCGCTGCGCCCGTGAGGCAGCGAGCAAACATGTGACACCATGTTGGCATCGTCCAGCTTTCTAGGTTTCCAGTGTTGTAAAAACCTTGTAAGAAATCATCTGGATCTGTTGTACCATCGTACTTGCCTAGACCACTTGGCATCTTGGTTTTGTGTTGAATGGGAGCCTTCGCAATGCACTCAGTGAATTTTGAATGCTTCACCAAGATGGCTGGCCTATATGGTGTGGTTACGTCAACTTGCCCTTTCGCTTGTGGGTTGTACGGTGTGTATAGATCCATATCAACTTTGGCTCCAGGCGCTATGTTCATGTGCGCGCGAAGCTGTGAACCTCCTGCATGAGTATCTCGCGTCTTCCTCATGCTGTGCACCTCTTCCTCATCACTAACATCAGCGTGTTCGGTGTGAACATAGTGACCATCTTCCGGCGCGCGCGCCCTTTTTGTTGTTCCCTGAATGGTTTGTTTATCAAATGCGAGCCTTTGTGTTAAGTCGGCTAACTTTTTGTGTTTGACCAGCTCATTGTATTTGTCCATTAAACGCCGTTGTTCATTTATGAGCCATTCTTTAGGGTCATTGGTTTCAACTTCCGGACCCATTGGTCCTTTTTGTTTTGCACCAGTCAGATTTTGGAACGTGAGATCGTCTGGAGGAGTTTCAGTCTGGCTCTGAGGTGTTGTGATGAAGGGATGGTTACTGGTGGTGCGCGCAGTATCACGCGGCGCCCTCAGAAACTGCTGTCCCTCATTAACATCCTCAAGCTCATAATCCTCCAGAACTTGATCGCTGTTTCGAACACCGGAAACCATGGTGAAGATTTTCAGAGAGAACTGATGAGATAGTGGTTTTGTTGCCGTTGTAACAGGTGATGGCGCCAATGAAGAAACGTGGATCGACTTACTAGTAGACGATCAACTTTCCTCGGGTATGAATGTGCTATATCACCGATGGTTTTCCGGAGTATGAATTCTTCCACCTACAAAACGAGCAGCACCGTGAACTTACCCCTCAGAAAGGGACAGAGGGGTCCTCTTTGGGGTAACCCTCCGGTGTGAGAATAAGATATTGTAGGAGAAGATAATAATAATCTGAAAGTGAGTAAGGACTTAGAGTGTATTTTCTTGCTTACCTCCCCTTGTGGAGGTGGTGTGGTATTTATAGTGTTAGGTTTCCAATGATTGGGCTCAGACCCAATTAGGGCCTTTTTGGCCTCCTCCTATTGCTTCGCGCCACGTGTCCTTAGGACACCTGGTGCTTTTTCATTGATTATTCTCTGACCAAGGTATTTCACCTGACCCATGTGCAATCACGTGGTAGCACATGGGTTTGCTGAGTTGTCCACCCTTCATTGGCAGCTGTCAACATCAGCATATTCTTTATTCCTTAAAGGATACCTTCTGGAAGGTTGTCTGATGAGCACAATCATGGTTGTCCTTATCCTGATTTGGATAAGGACGTGGTTGATTATGTGCATGTGTGATATGCGCCTATCCTGGGGATGCGCGAGGTCTTCTCTTTATTCTCACGCGCAGACGTTTCATGCGCAGATGTGATATGCGCAAGCATATGTAATATGCGTGAGCATATGTGATATGCGCCACGCGCAGATGCGCCACGCGCAGATGTGATATGCGTGAGCATATGATGCGTGAGCATATGTGATACGCGCCACACGCAGATGCGCCACGCGCAGATGTGATATGCGTGAGCGTATATGATGCGTGAGCATATGTGATACGCGTGAGCATATGTGATGCGTGAACATATGTGATATGCGTGAGCATATGTGATATGCGCCACGCGCATAGGTTTTGGCTTTGTGTCTTCATGACATCCTGATTTCAAGCCTCTTGTCTATATCTTGTGGGTTGACCCGCCCCGCTCGATGTTAAGGCGGGTGCATACCTCTTCAATATCATCACAATTTTAATAACATTATTGAATACAATACAATAATCTGTCTCGTTGCAATAATAAACCTAAGAAGAACAACGTCGTTTTGTGTGGTCTTTAGGAGAGGAAAGAATTGATAGACATTTTGTAAAAGTTTTTGTTGATTGAATATCAACCTACTTACCAAATGGGCCGGGTCAAGCTCAATTTGCATTTAATGGATTCTTTTAGATTCAACCACAAACAACATGATCATATTAGTCATTAGACTCAATGGTAAAAGAATAGAAACTTTTAACCGGAGAGGCCTATTTTTATTTTTCCTTTTATAGCGTAGCTCAACTAATTTAACATAATTAAATAAAAATATAAGTAAATAATTAAAGTAATATAATTAGTTGTATTTTGGACATGAACCCTTGGAAGAAAACAGACCCAGAGAAAAATTATTGAAGAAACACTAATTGACCCCGGGCAGATTACGGATAATCTGGGGGTTAAATAGATGTTTCCCACGAGGGGTTATGTCCGGCAAAGATGGTTCTTCTGGTGACCTGCAAAACAGACACCGTGAGCTCGTCACTTAGAGGGGGGGTACCTCCTTGTGACCACCCTCCGGCGTGAGAATCAGACTAGATTGCTCTTGAATATAAGTGTATATTAAGAGATTGCTAGAAAAGATAATATGTGATAAGGTAATGTAATGTAATGTGTCCATACCATTCCAAGGTGTTGGAGTATTTATAGCCGAAGGTAGGTTTCCAAGCAGGTACAGCCGGCTGAATAGTATTCCTGTTCTGCCAACTGTGGGCTACGCACGTGCCATGCTGGTGGTTGATGGGTAGGCAGCGGCTGATAGTGACCAGGCCGGCTGTGTACTATTCCTGTTCCACCAACTGTAGGCTATGCACGTCCTCCGACAGGTTGGTGAGTAGGCAGCGGCTGATAGTGACATACAGTACAAGAGCGTGCTGCTCGTCATACTGTTGTCAGTGAGCTGTCGTATCTTTGGTCAGATCTTTTGTCCATACCTCGTCAGGTACAGTACAAAAGATCCTCCAGTATCGTACGGACTGGCTCATTTGTGCGGGAGTGTTCCCGGCTTTGTGCGGGAGTGTTCCCGGCTTGCTCACTCCTTCTTCAGGTGACATTACTGAATTATTTAAGAGTTAAGTGCCTTGTGCGTGTAGCCTTGCTGCGCGGGTAGCCTTCCCTGATGGCTAGTATCCGTTGCTGCGGGAACAGGCGGAGTATGTCGACCATTGGGAGGCTTTTCCTGCGGGAACAGCTTGCGTACTGCGCGTAAGGACGTCACGTCTCTGAGCATGGTGGGTCCTGCGGATCCAGTTGGTTTCTGCGCAGACGTCTCTTCAAGGTGAGTTGCGAGTTTAGCCTTTGCGCAGACGTCCCTGTTGAAGGTGAGTCTTGCGGGTTCAACTGCGCAGACGTCCCTCTTTGAGGTGAGTCTTGCGGGTCCAACTGGGCTCTGCTGGGACCTACCTCTTCAAGTCCCCCCAGTCCAATGTTCTTCTCATGAATTGTTAATAAGTGAGGTGAACTTTTGGACTTATGCAAAGGGTTTTGAAAAGAGTTTAGTTTTAAGGTTTTCCATGGGGATTCTTCCCACGGAAGTCCTAATGTCACGTGCAGAAATTCCCGACTTTTCTGCTTGATCTTTGGGCATGATGCGGGTAGGTCTGTAACCTCCTCGCAAGTCAGGAGCGTTGAGTTCCACTTGTATAGATTCTCCATGAGGTTTTGGTAGTTTTGAACATAGTGATCAATTATGTTAAAACAACCAATTCCATCTTGGAGCTTCAAACAATCTAGTTCTCGACGTTCCCGCTATGCGGGGATGTTATTCCCGTTTCCGCAAGCATGGCCCAGAAGATCCTTCTTGGTTTCAATTCCCTGCGGAGTGCTAGGTATGTGAAGGGTTTCGCCTTGACACTGTACCCGCACTCGTCTTATAGTTACTTTACTTCCAAGGTATTCCTGGCTTCAATCCCCTGCAGGTGCTAAGTATGTGAAGGGTTTTGCCTTAACACTGTACTCGCACCTGTCTTATAGTTACTTGGTTGCCAAGGTAAGGGGTATAGTCCCGCTTACTTTTGAATCTTTTTGAATCTTTTTGAAATTCGAAGAGTTGGTGAAAGGATAAGAACAGTCCAAACTGTTGAAACGTCGTCCGACGGTTTCTTCTGACAGTGTCAGGACGTGCAGGAAGTTATGACGACGTGACAGTATATGGTCATTCCAGACGCTTTTTCAGGCGCGTGGGCGCGAGTTTTCGGGCGCGTGGCCGCGAAGTTTACGGCACGCGTCCTGTCAACAGCTGTTGCCAGCTTGTTTTTCCCACGTGTCATAGTTTCATTGCATCAGCGTTTTCCTCTCTCTTCCGCATTAAATTCATCGCATTCATTGCGATAAGTATATAAAGGGAGGAGAGGTTACATCTCAACTCACAGTTTCACCTCTCTTCTTCTTCTAAACGATTTCCGGCGAATACTCTAACTTTTCTGTTGAGCATTCTCTTGAAATCGTTCTTGTTTACATCCCAAACATGTCTTCTCATGATCCTGAGGTTACTGTCGAGGAGTCCGATGTATACCTTGAGAATCCGTCGTCCACGTCGGACAAGGATGACAAGAGTACTGCTGGCGAGTGCCAGTGTGCTCTTCCGGTCGACCTTTATCAGTACGTCGTCAGGAAGTTCATGCTCAAGCCTTTCGAGCCTGAGTTTCCTGCACCTCATCAGACGGTGTACGATGCCCCCAAGGGCAAGATAGGGGTGTACGCTGCATTCTTCGTCTATGGGAATCTCAGGTTCCAATTGACGAAGTTTGTATACCGTGTTCTGGAGAGACACGGTGTGCATCTGACTGAGGTACACCCAATGGCGATCGCCAAGATCCGCCATTTCGAGTGGGTGTGTCTCATTCTGGGTGTGGAGCCCCATGTTGACCACCTGATGACCTTCTATTCCTGGAGGTTCATCCAGGGGTGGTATACCTTGGTCACCCGGATCAAGGGTTTGAAGATTTGTGCTACCGAGCGCAGTCTTCGGTCTTGGAAGCGGGAGTTCTTTTACATCTCTACCCGTGTCGTCCCTATTGCGATGACATTCAAGAACGGGAGAGCACTCCCCAGCCTTCACGCCTCCAACTACCAGGAGGCGGAATGGTTTGCCAAGATTTCCCGGATCCAGTCTCCGGTTTACCGCTTTGCGGAGTCCGGGATGGTGATGCTCGGGATGAGCCGGGTGTGGAAGGAGGCGTCACAGATATTCAGCGTCCTCGAATACGGTTTGAACTCTGTCCCTTACGGTATGCTTCATATTATCCGTTAATTTAGGGTTTTTGTTCTAACCGTTTTTTCTTTTTGTTTTCAGAGGAAAACGACTTGCAGTCTCTCCTACAGCCGCGGGAGAGTGATGGTCCCGCTCGGATGGGTACTCGTGCTCTAGATGAGAACGATTTGCCCATCCTTGAGCAAACGGCGGATCGGTTCGTGGAGGTCTACCCGCCAGGCCACGAGATCCTGAGCGCCAGGCGGCCAGGTAAAGAACTTTTTGACCCTCGCCCTCTCAATGCTCAAACCTCCGCGGGAATTCCTCTAATTTTGTCATCTTCTGATGAGGAATCCGCAGATGGTCCTTTCTTGGCGAGGAAGAAGAAGGCTGCCGGCGGGAAGGGCAAGGCGAAGGTTGCCTCCACTGCCGATCAGGGGAATCAGTCAGAGTCGGAGACCGAGAGTGAAGAGGTGGCGGGGAACCCTGGTGGTGATGAGACCACTGTTCCGGAGGTTGAGACAGCTGTCACCTCCGGGCAGCCTAGTACAACGACGGTGACCGGCGTGAAGAGGCCGGCTCCATCGGGTTCGTCCCCGCCTATTCGCACCTTCAAGCTCAAGAGGACTCGTAAGTGTAAACTTTAACTTAAACTTCATATCTTTCCGCCATTATATTAAAATATGTTGTCTTCATGCAGGCGTGGATGCAACCGCATTCCAGGGTGGAGCGGGGAGGAGCACTTCTGGACCCATGACGGTAGGTTTGGTCAACCTACCCGAGGCGATGACCCAGGCGGCTGCGCCTGCTTCACGTGTTGGTTCAGTTGCTCACTCGGTTGAGGCAACTGTTCCAAATGTGACGTCGTCTCCGCCGGCTGTCAGTGCCATATTAACTGATTCCTTCACTGAGCCGGCGGTGAGTTTTTCTGCGGGCTCTTCCGCAGCGGCGACCACGGTTGTGAGTTCACCTCCGGTGAGTTCACCTCTGTTGGTTCCTACGACGGCGGCTTCAACCGCGCCTCCGGCACCGGCGACCACCTCGCCCCCGGCCGGTTCAGCAGGTATGTTTGGGGTTGGGGCGTCTAGCCAATCTCTGCATCCTTCCCATCTGCCTGACCTCTTGGATTGATATCCGTTAGGTTCGGGTGATGGGTTTGGCGGCTACAGGCCTGTCGTCGACCCTACAGGTGCGTAGGGTTATTCTGGCCTGTTATGTTTTTTTTTTTATCATCTTTTCCTAACTGCTTTTTGTTTTTGCAGTGTCGGATTCGAATGAGGTGTTTGTTCCGCGGTGGAACATCCGCCGGGGAACCACCCTTCGGACGGCTGTGGACTGCGTCGAGTGGGCGCGCCATGCCGCCCCCAGTGGTGCACTGGGAGAAACTATGTCAAGCTACCAGGAGGGTAGGCTGACAAACGAGCTTCGAATTCTCCTTGCCCGGATGCAGCCGCGCGTCGAGCTGCTTTGTCGTGAAAACGACAAGTTAAAAGCAGCTCGTATCCAAGAAGTAGCTCAGGCGCGGGCTGTCCGGGAGGAGAACAGGAGGCTCTCCGCCGTTGCTGCGGAGAAGGAGAAGGCCTTCAAGGCCCTTGAGGTTGAAGTTCAGGCCCGTCTCGAGGCCCGTTCCAAGGCTGCCCAAGCTGTTAACGAACAGCTTCGGTTAGCTAAGGAAACCGCTCGGAACGCAACTGAGAGGGCCACCAGGGCTGAAGCTGTTGCTGAGCCTCTATGCACCGAGAATGATGAGCTCAAAGCCAAATTAGAGAGGCTCCAGCAGGCTCATGACGCCTTGGCCATGGAAGACGCCAAGAAGCTTCAAGAAATCTTGGACCAGAGGGGTATGCTTGACCATACTGAGCGTAAGCTAAAGGGCGTTGAAGAGGCTGCTGCTAAGGAAGTGTTGCTTGCCAACCTTAACAAAAGTGAAGCCGAACGCGCCCGTAACCAAGCTCAAGCTACCCTCCAGGAGGCTCTGGTTACCAAGGAATGGCTTCTACGAGAAGCGTTGTCACAGGTAAGCTTAGCTTCATAATGTCTTCACGCTTTTCTTTATACTTAGAAAAGGTTTTGATACTTGTATTTTTGTTTTGTAGGTTGTGCATCGGGTCTTCACGGACACATCATATGACGATGCCAGGAGCGCAGCCCTCAACGCTTCTCATGAGGATGGGAAAAAGGCTGGCTTCCTGCTTGGTCTAGGGTTCGTTGAGAAGGGCATCCCGCCTTCCAACTTCCCTTTATATGATGTGGATACTGAAGCTGCTTATGACCAAGCAGTGAACCAGTATGCTGCCTTCCCGCATCCAGTGGTGGAGAAGGTGAACGAAGTTGTTGCTGCTGATGATGGGTTAACCATTCTCAAGACCTTCCTTGAACCGCCACAGTCAACTGATGGTGCGGGTACAAGTGGGTTTGGAGGGAGTGGTCCTGAAGCTTGAACCTTTAGATCCCTTCCCACTGTTAGGATAGGTTTATGTTTTTGTATAGATTTACACTCTTGTAGGCGGGTAGATACCCGGCCATTCTTGTAATACTTGAATTTTTATGGAATGTAAATCCTTTGTGCGGGTAGGACCGTCACTCTTGCTTTATAAACGTTATACGACTTGCTCATGCATAGTATAGTTTAATTTGGCACTTGTTTTGCCGCATAAACAATATATGATTCGCTTGTGCATACTTTAGTTTAACTTAGCAATTTCTTAAGTACTTGAATAAGTTAACCTATCAACGTGGCAGATAATAGGTTAAAGTTTTGCTTCCTCTTTCGTGATTGTGCGGGTAAGACGGTCACTTGCACTTAGTAGGATGGCTAAACTTTACCTATATCTGACCTGCGTTGAGGTTTTCCTCATTTTTTCCTTGAAGATATTTTCTAAGTGTTCTGAATAAGTTAACCGTTCGACGCGCGGTTGTCAATAGGTTAAAGTTCAGTTTCCTCTATCATGATTTGTGCGGTTAGGCCCGGCACTTTCATTTAGTGGGATGACCGAACTTCACCTATGACTGACCTGCGTGAAGGTTTGCCGTTTTTTGTGTTTATGCGGGGTTTTCCGCCTTCCACACGCAAGGATTTCTTCACACTTATTTATGCGGTGAAAACCGGCATATCAGTGTTTTGAATAAATTAACCGTTCGACGCGCGGTTGTCAATAGGTTAGTTCGGCGTCCTCTATCATGATTTGTGCGGTTAGGACCGGCACTTTCATTTAGTAGGATGATCAAACTTTACCTATGACTGACCTGCGTGAAGGTTTGCCGTTTTTGGTATTTATGCGGGTTTTGCCGCCTTCCACACGCAACGACTTGTTTTCCCACTTATGTATGATGTGAAGACCGGCATATCAGTGTGGAAAGTTCATTAAGTATAAATGTAAGACCATCAGCGTCAATGTGATAAGGAGAATCATTTCCATTAGAAGTGGCTCTGGGCCTTTTCTTTTACAAGTTTGGAATTGATCTACATGCAGACTGTGTAATTGAGCTCCCTTCCATGTTCTTGGGAGTGTCATCGAGCCTTTCGAGCCGATATGCACTTGGTTCGGAATCTCGTTGTTTACGCAGTATGTAGTCTCTGACATTGAAGCTGCAGTTTTATTCGTGTTTTCCCCAACTGGGGTTCTACACGCATTAGCCTGCTCAGCGTTCATTACGCCACGAGGTGCGTGAGCGTCCCATCTCTGACAAATGCTTCGACGATGTCCTTCAAGTCTACGCATTCCTCGGTGTTGTGGTCTCTTGTCCTGTGGAAGTCACAGAATTTGCTCTGATCAGCGTTGTGACGCTCTCGGATTATTGGAGACTTTGGCCATGAGAGTCTCTCGGTGTCGAATATCTCGGTGACGCTTTTGGTGAGTGGCTTCCATCTGGAGTTCCGGTTTGACGACGGCATGTTATCCTTTCCGCCTAACCGAGGGTGCGAGCCGGATGAGGTGTCAAAGTTTACCCTTGACTGCCAAATGCCTAGCTTCCTCTTTTTGTTTAGTCGGGCGGTAAGGACATTGTTTTCTCTTGTTTTCTGGGTGTAGAGGTTTGTGCTCTGGGGAAGATCTCTACCCAGTTGCTTTTCCGTTTCCGCGAAGCGTTTAGCTGCTGTCATGATGGCATCCCATGTGGATGGCATGCCATCTTTACCCGTTAAGGTGCGGATGAGCTCTGGGTCTTTTGTGCCCTGGATGAAAGCAGCGCGAACAAGATCTTCGCTAATATTACCCAGACTTAGCTTCTTTGAGTTGAAGCGAGTGATGAAGTCTAGCAAAGATTCATCTTCCTCTCGAATGCAATTGAGGATTGTCCATTGCTCTTCGGTATACTTTCTTTGTTGGCTGAAGTGTTGGCTAAACTTCTGTTGGAAGTCTGCCCAATCATAGATGTGGTGGACCGGTAGACGGTCAAACCACGCTCTAGCCGCTCCAACTAGCGTCATCTAGAACATATAACACCACGTGGGTTCCGTCCAATTGCTGACGGTTGCCCCCGCTATGAATCTGTTCAAATGATCGTCTGGGTCGGATATACCATCATAAGTGCCGATGTTGGGCATCTGCTTGGCACTCTTCGGGGCGATTGCTTCCGCAATGTCCCTTACAAACTTGGACGTTCCCGCATTTGCAACAGTTGGTCTAAAAGCTTTGGAGAAGTCACGTGGGTTTCTACCCGCGTTTTTTGGTTTGAAAGTTTCTCCCAAATTCCTTCTCGGTTGGAAGTCCGTGTCCTTACGCTTCCCTTTCGCCCTATGGCGAGGGTTTACGTCGGTGTCGGATTCCTCCGAATCATCGTCAAAGTACTCGCACTCATTGCTCATGTTGAGCTGTTGTCGAGTGCTTCCGAATTCGTCAGCCTGTTGGAGTGAACGTAAGCGTTCATCCAACTCAGCTTGGAATTCCCTTTGACGTTTTTCCGCCCACGCTTTAACTTGTTCAAGTGTTTGGCGGGGGGGGGGGGGGGGGCTCGTCTATTGTCTTTCCACCTGGGTATCAATGAATCCCAGGGGAGGATTGTTTACTGCACTTGCCCCGGCTCGGGTAACCGGGGTAGTGTTCGTAAAATTTACTGCACTTGCCCCGGCTTGGGTAACCGGGGTAGTGTTCATAAAATGTGTGTATTCGCCGGTGTTCCCCCCAGTAGCTGGGGTTGTGGTTACCGGGGTTTCTTGGTTACTCCCTGGCCTGGGGACCTGAGTAACGTTAACCATCTTTTCGGAGGTTTTGAAAAAACTGAGAATTAGTTCTAGCTTTTATGCACGGATGACGCCAATGAAGAAACACTAATTGACCCCGGGCAGATTACGGATAATCTGGGGGTTAAATAGATGTTTCCCACGAGGGGTTATGTCCGGCAAAGATGGTTCTTCTGGTGACCTGCAAAACAGACACCGTGAGCTCGTCACTTAGAAGGGGGGGTACCTCCTTGTGACCACCCTCCGGCGTGAGAATCAGACTAGATTGCTCTTGAATATAAGTGTATATTAAGAGATTGCTAGAAAAGATAAGATGTGATAAGGTAATGTAATGTAATGTGTCCATACCATTCCAAGGTGTTGGAGTATTTATAGCCGAAGGTAGGTTTCCAAGCAGGTACAGCCGGCTGAATAGTATTCCTGTTCTGCCAACTGTGGGCTACGCACGTGCCATGCTGGTGGTTGATGGGTAGGCAGCGGCTGATAGTGACCAGGCCGGCTGTGTACTATTCCTGTTCCACCAACTGCAGGCTATGCACGTCCTCCGACAGGTTGGTGAGTAGGCAGCGGCTGATAGTGACATACAGTACAAGAGCGTGCTGCTCGTCATACTGTTGTCAGTGAGCTGTCGTATCTTTGGTCAGATCTTTTGTCCATACCTCGTCAGGTACAGTACAAAAGATCCTCCAGTATCGTACGGACTGGCTCATTTGTGCGGGAGTGTTCCCGGCTTTGTGCGGGAGTGTTCCCGGCTTGCTCACTCCTTCTTCAGGTGACATTACTGAATTATTTAAAAGTTAAGTGCCTTGTGCGTGTAGCCTTGCTGCGCGGGTAGCCTTCCCTGATGGCTAGTATCCGTTGCTGCGGGAACAGGCGGAGTACGTCGACCATTGGGAGGCTTTTCCTGCGGGAACAGCTTGCGTACTGCGCGTAAGGACGTCACGTCTCTGAGCATGGTGGGTCCTGCGGATCCAGTTGGTTTCTGCGCAGACGTCTCTTCAAGGTGAGTTGCGAGTTTAGCCTTTGCGCAGACGTCCCTGTTGAAGGTGAGTCTTGCGGGTTCAACTGCGCAGACGTCCCTCTTTGAGGTGAGTCTTGCGGGTCCAACTGGGCTCTGCTGGGACCTACCTCTTCAATTATCAAATACTTTTTAACTACAAATTAACAGAAAGAAAGACTACGAACTCGATAAATAAACGTATTATTACTCATGTTTAATAACAAGGCTCTCGGCTCATATAGAGTCCAAGTAAAGAATACAAGTTGGCTACTCCGTATTTGATATATACTTGTACCTCCATCAATATTGGCTATTTTGAGTATATCTTAACCTCAAAAAATGTATTGCATAGGAATATCATATGGTAATCGGCTCGATCTGGCTCTAATGGCGATCACATTAATCCTTTGCATATCATCATCTGAGCATAGAACTCTGTATGTTCCTATAATTTTTTTTTAAAAGTGACTTTTGAGTCATTGGTTTAAGTCATCTTAAGCATAGTATAACAAATCAAGGGCAATGAAAATTGAAAAACAAAAGATAAAAATGAAAATTTAAAAGTCATGAGAAGCATCAATCCCATGACAAACCATTTTACAAATGTTTTAAAAATAATCACACTCTTCCTTGTTACCTACTATAAAAAATTCCCACCTCTCACGATACTCAATTTCGCTGAAAGATTCAAAGGCTTAACCATCACTTCCATGCATTAGCCCAATGAATGGAAGTGATGGTTAAGCCTTGGAATTTCTAAGTTTCAAGTTTGAAACCTGATTTAAGGAAGTTTTCTATAGTGGTAAATTTCTTTCTTGATGGTGTTCATGGATGAGTCAGGTCTGAAGCGTTAAAATAGTAAGGACGGTTGACATTTCATCTTAAGAATGCATGTCCAAGTAACTACTTTGACTTTCAAGCATATAAAGTCAGCCTACAGTGTACTTTTAAGTACCTGTAAACAAAACACAAGAATCAAAGATGGATAAGTTTTCTCCAAAGCTCATAGTTTGGATGGTTTTCTTTCTATTGCTACTTGATCATCATAGTGCCAATGCTGCCATTTCAGGTAAAGACACTTTTGATTCATGTGTGAATCGTTTAATTTGTTAACAGCCATGAGTCATGACTACTATTTCATTCATATTTTTCAAATTTTGTTTCTTACATACACATGATGCATTAAAACTATCAAATTATTTGTTCATATGTATTTAAATTGTGTACCATTTATTTATAGATCTAAATGCTATGTATACATAATAAACGAACAATCAAACTAATTTGTTCGATCGTATATATATATTATTTATTTTTAAGAGAGAGAAGTGGTGAACAATAACAACCAATTTTTAGGATTCATTTTCTTTCTCGCAATAAGTTGTATTCGGCCTAGGTTTTTCACTCTTTCACATATATAACACTGGTTTTGAAAATAAAAAACACACAACTTTATTTTAATTGAAGTGAAAATGAAATATTGCCATTGATGTCGTATATTTATATAGGTTAGAAACCAATTTATTACACGGGTCGATAAATCCAACATGCTGTAAATTAGCAGTTTCTATGGACATTTGTATGTTAGATGCCATAGTCATTGGTGAAAAATGAAATAATTAAGATCTAAATATTATAAATAACAAATAATGAATATTTAAAAACTAGAAATTATGCTTTAAGATTGTGAATTGGATCTAATGGTTAGTTGTTCTGCCCTCTGTAGTGGAGATGCAATTCTCACTTAGGCCATAGGCCATTTTCATGGACATCTAGGTAAAGAACGAATCAAGGTTTTAATTCTAGGTTTGAACCCGATAGAGGACGAGGGTTTCAGAATTCCATCATGTTTATGTGCATCAAGGGAGTACGGTCTCATGGTGGTCAAGTATTCCACCGTGGACATAGCTCCAAACATGGCAGATTTACACGTGAGATCCTCTGCCGTTTAAAAATAAAAGATATAATTTTATATATTTGATTATTTAAAAATCATTATCATTTAATATGAGAGAGATGATAAAACAAAATTAGACTTGAATAGAAAACTAAAATTTGAAAACCAGCTTACTTACTTATTTATTTTATATAGATATGGATTTGTACAATTTATTTGAAACCACGGTCATCATTGGAATTTTGACCGTGAATAAGCTTCATTTCTAATAGAAAAGTAATCAATGTTTTAATATGTATTCTATTATATATGTGTAGACTAAATCTTTTGTTAACTATGTTTTGGTGTTAATAGACAATCAAAGATCAAGGAAGTTGATTCAGGGTTGGCAACAGAAACCCATGGTTCCAAAGAGTCATAGAAGACTAAGAAGGGTTACACCAACTCCGCCAGCGCCAAAGGCTGGCATTGAAAAAGGAGTGAACATATTACCTTCGCCAACACTGAAGGCCAGCAAGTTGAAAGCCATGAGGCCATTGGCTCCTCCTCCACCACCACCACCAAAGGCCTGCAAATCGGAAGCCATGAAGGTATTAGAGCATCCACAACAAAGTGTAATGGCCAAGGTTTGGATGAGGTGGCAAGAAAGACAAACGAATGTGGTGTCAATTTATTGTTGTTGGAGTAAAGTTTGAAAGTTGGAGTTTGTTTATGCAAACTTACAACAAACAAGGGGTGGTGGGTCCATTTTCCACCCTCACACATGGATATATACATATATACTCCATCCGTCCCATTTTAAATGTTATGGGACCCATAACACACAAATTAAGAAATGTTTGATCATTTTATTTTATAAGCTGTAAAATGATAATAATGTCCTTTAAATATTATGGCTAAAACCATTTTTCTTCCTTGGCTAAAAAATGACATTTAATAGTAAGGGCACAATTGAAAATTGAATTTATATGTATAGAAATGACATTTAAAGTGAGACAACCAAAAATGGAAAAATGAACATTTAAAATGGGACGGAGGGAGTATTATATATATGGTTTTAATAATATTTTAATGAGGTTTGTAAATGTTTTTTGTTGTGGCAAAAAGTTGGGGTTTTTGAAAAAGGTTTGAAATCTGATGTGGCGTTGATGTGTTAGTTTGTGAAGGTTTTTTGTTGTGGATGCTCTTAGGTCAGCACCAAAGCCACCAAGTTGAAACCCACGAGGGCATTAGCTCCACGACCACCACCAAAGGCCACCAATTAAGTTGAAACCCATGAGGGCATTAGCTCCACCACCACCACGGCCAAAGGCCTACAAATTGAAAGACATGAGGGCATTAGCTCCACCATCAGCTTCAAGGCTACTTGGTTGACCTGATGTTGTGTTGAATATTAAATACGTAATGGTTATTTAAAGAAGTTATTAAAAGATGATTTAATGATTGATGTTTTGTTTAAGTCACTTAAAAGATATATGAAAAGTAATTTGTTCTAAAATGATATTTTTTTGTATAGATGTTAAATATGTCTAAGAAATGTTAGTTTTATATATGATGATGCGTGTTATAGAATGACTGATTAAATAGTTTTTAAATGACCTAAGCATAAGATATTGTCGTCTTTTAATAATGTAGTGGAATAAAAAATAGTAATTTGTCTTGTAATCAAAAGCCTAATTAAAAGAAGGAATTTTTACATATTTAACATCTTTTTTGTGTGGTCTCTTTCACTTGAGGTGAAAGAGTTGATGGATATTAACTTAATTATATATTATATGGGCAAGAGTGAATTTAAATCTTAGCCGTACAAAATCATAGATCACTTTTGAAATTAAAAATGGCTGGCGAGGACGTACGGGTGTTTTATTTCAGGAAATCATTGTGGTGGCGGTACTACATCATGGAGATTATCGAGAATCGAAGTGACGAAGAAGATGAACTAGTCAGCGCCGGCCGATGCTAGTGGTCTTTCTGCTTTGCAAATTGGGAACCAAAATCTGGGTGTAAAACTGAACTACCAGAGGTAAAGCTGACCTTTGTCTTCTCTTATTCGTTTAGTTGGACTGAAATTGATAGTTTCAAGATGTCATAAACTAACTAACGCACATTTAAGCGATTAATTTGATTTCAAACTAACCCGAAACCATATCCCATCATCAAGGTAGCTAAGAATTCAATAAATAAAATTTGAAAAACAATTAAATCATGTCTTCTGTTCTTCATCAGTTTAGTCTTCTTATTATAGGGCTAATTTAATTTATTCATGCATTGCTAGATATCTTCATTAATTGGTTTTTGTTATTATTTGGTTGTTTTGTTTCTCTCTTACAAGAATCAAGAATTTAATAAAGTTTTCTAATTGACTGGCTTCAATTACTGTTATTCTAGGGGTATAGTCGCATTAGTCTCATATGTGTTTACTTAATGTGTTCAATTATTGTTAATCTACATGACAAAATTAAGGCTTAGTTGGTTACTATCTTATATAAGATGCAGCTAGCAGTAGAAATTGCGTGGAATTAACTCTCCAGGCTAAATATTTTTCGTTGTATTGACACAAGTTTGTTGATTTTTCTTTTGATAATATCTTAAAATTTATGTGACTAGGTACTTGAGGTTGTGTGGACGAGTACAAAAAAGCCCAATTAAAATGCAGTGCAGCCGATAAGCATCCCAAGCTGCTGGCTTCCAAGAGATTAGAAGAGAGACTCCGGAAGTGTGCATTTGTTCTAATGATTAAGTGTGTGTGCCATGAACTATGACTTAGATTATATTGTTTTACGTTTGGTTAAAATCATCACTGAAGTTATAATTGTAGTTTATTATTGTCCACAAATTTAGTATGATACCAGACTGCCACACCTTATTCACCCTCAAATACACTTATTAGATGTGGTATGTTAATATAATAATTAATCTGCTTCTAGCAAAGCTTCAATTATTTATGGATTTGATACACATTAGATGTTAAAGTTATATATTTATGAACTTCAACTTTCAGTTCGTTGACAAATTTAGATGAGATCACCTTCCATTTCATTACATCTAGCCATCTATACGCTATCATACGTGTATATCCAGAGTTCAGGTACACAATATCCAATGTTCGTGAAGGAGGTTTATGGTTACTTGCTAAAGGTAACAACAATATATTATATATCCTAAGTTGCAAGCATTATATGATATAGTCTGTCAAAGTTTATCTTTACAGGCTGCAAAAACAGGGCGATTGGAGGACTTTTTCAGAGGAGTTGGCAAAGTTTTACCAATCTTGATTGATGGTTGGATTTAAACATATACCATATATTCATCTGAAATAAATTTTTATGTACCAGCTTTGGTTTCCCCTAATTGATTGTTGACTCGTGTAAGTCTTTATGCTCAGGTTTACAAACTTTAGGCCTTAGTGTATTTATAGCTGTTAGCGGTATGTGAGAGATCATTTTGTGGAGACAGAAGATACCAAGACATCAATGTGTTTGGTCAAAGGAGGTATGCATTTTGAGCATTTCTTATTACTTGATTACATAATTTTCTGCATGATGAAACAAAAGATTCAGCCATCTTTAGCAGTTCGACATCTAGGGTTTAAGAGTGGATAGGTTGGCAATAAAATTTCTACCTGGTAATTGGCATTACATATTTACACTTAATTGTTCATCAATAAAAATAAATTTTCTTATTATTTATTTATATTTTCTGTGTGATATACACTTTAATTTACTTAGCAGCATAGGTCACACAATATTTACATTGGTATCTTAGATAATTCGTTATGACTGTTTATGTCGAACAACCTAAATTGACCACTTTTTACGGGTCAAATCTGCCATCTCTCTTTAAGGTAATTATCACATGTGTTTTTAGTGTCAAGGTGAATGTTTGGGAAGGATAACAATTGAAGATATGGCTTTCAACTTCCTGTATTTGTATACGTTTGATTTTTTTTTTTCAATTAAGTAGTTAACATTTAAGCTGTATTAAATTATTGGCATGGAACATTGCTAGGAGGGACTGTAGAGATTGTGGTGAACCGGTTAACCGGGTTTCTACATCGTGCAGGGAAATAAGCGGAGAGTACACTTACTAAAAACATTGTTAGACTCGCTACACATGTTGAAAAGCGATTTACCATGGGAAAAAGAGGGCATGAATGGGTCAAACTAGTGTTTCTAGAATTGTGTATGGCCGATAGTGAACTGTTTGCAAATGGGCGACATCAATTTAAACATGTGTTGAAAAATATCGTAAAATATAGTGATCTGTCTTCATGAATTAATGTTCATAAGTTTGTAATCAGAATACTCATTATCCAGATGTCGCCGGTTTATATATGGATCTGATTTTCAATTCCAGATTTAAATTAGGTTTCCTAATGTATTTGTCGCATTACTGCGTTGATATTCCCTTCCACCGGACGGGTAAACAACTAGTTATAAACAACTAGGGTATAGCCCGTGTTACACACGGGTGGAAAAACATGTCAACAAACATAATAAATTTAAACAACAAATTCATGCATGACTAAGTTATTGAATAAGTGTTACATTAAATTTACTCTTCAGATTCCAAAGAGTTTAGAAGATCATCAAAATTTGACTCATAGTTCTCACACTCTAACAACCATTTTACTTTCTCACTAACTTCATTTTTCAAATCCAAATGTGCCCTTTCTTTTCTAACATTAGCAAGATTCAAGTGATTCAAATCTCATAAAAGAAACATAGATTCTAATATTGATTTAGGATAGTGCTCGTGTCACACGCGGTGGAACATATTTAAAACATAATATATATGTAACATCATATAAATTTAATCAAATGCAAATGTTGTACTTATAAATAAATGATATATTTCAATATTGTTCCAAATGATAGTATATGAACTAACAATATATTTCAAACCCGGATAATATTTAAAATGAAAGTACGAAATAATTCGTAGTAATTGTAGAGATTATAATATTGGATTTAAAATTGAAATAGATTGGAAGATAATTTTGAATTTCGATTTGTTAATATTAAGTCTATAACTTATTTTTGTAAAGTTCATATAAAGGTTGAAAATTATAGTCAAATCATTATTCATTATCATTATTATAAAATAAAGTCTAAATTATATACCAAAGATGCATACAATTACCGAAAAGTTAATTTGAATCTGTAATTTATATATATATAATAATTTGTAATTTATATATATACAATATTGTATATTGTATAGGTCCTTAAGTTATTAACCTTTATAAACACAATTAGATTAAGTTGTTTAAATATAACAATATAGTCAAAATTTAAATGTATATAAAATAATATATTTTAGTCAAATCATTATTATTAATATGGACCATTAATATAAATTAATGGTTAATCATATACCAAAAATGTTTAGAATTATCATATTCAAAGCACTAACCTCCACTGACCTTAAATATGTAAGGTGAAATTTGAGTGCGTGATCAATTTTATAACTATCCATTACATATTCTTATTTATGTAAGATATAATATAAATAGAAACAATAATAAAATTTTGAAATTAGAATAAAATAGTAATCAAATAGTTTTGTAAATTATCAAAATATTATCATAATAAGGTAATATAACTTATCTTTGAAAATTTTAGTCAACTTATTATTTAAATTATTGATCATTAATTCTAAAATTAAGTTGTTTAAATGTAACAATATTGTCCAAATTTAAATGTATATAAA
Organism: Bidens hawaiensis; assembly: GCF_021521415.1. Lineage (NCBI taxonomy): Eukaryota > Viridiplantae > Streptophyta > Magnoliopsida > Asterales > Asteraceae > Bidens > Bidens hawaiensis. The sequence continues at coordinate 2,307,693 of NW_027491048.1, read as the reverse complement.
AAAATATATTTTAGTCAAATCATTATTATTATGGACCATTAATTATAAATTAATGGTTAATCATATACCAAAATTGTTTAGAATTACCATACTCAAAGCATTGACCTACATCGACCTTAAATATGTAAGGTCAAATTTGAGTGTGTGATCATTTTTATAACTATCAATTACATATACTTATATATGGTGATCAATTTTATAACGATAATAAATTTTTTAAATTAGAATATAAATAGAAATCAAATAGTTTTGTAAATTATAAAAATACGGTAATATAAGTTATGTTTTAAAATATAGTCAAAATTTAAATCTATATAAAATAATATATTTTAGTCAAATCATTATTATTATTATGGATCATTATTTATAAGGAAAGTCAACATTCAATATTGATGTTAATTAAAGTGTGATTGAGATAATTAAAGTATTTAAATTACAATATTCATGTTAATTCGGTTATTTAAACAAATAAGGAAAGTCAAACTAAATAAATTGTATTAATGAGATAATTAAATATGTACATGAATATACATGATTATTCAAAAAATAAATATACATCAATATAAAAAAATACATCTTATAAAGTCATCCTCAATCCGTAAAATTAGATAATATGAGTGGGACAATAACCTGAAATAATAAAATCAAATATTAATATTGATATTATGGATTATTTTAATTATAATTAATAACCGAAAAATTTTAAAGGTGTTATCGGAAAAATGAAATTGTGAGAATGACCATGGTATCTCGGATTTTTTCGTAGAATTTAAATTGAAATTAGGTTGTATGACTCGTGACATTCATCTGAAATTATAAAGTAGAATATTAATGTTTATGTTATGGAACATTTGATATTTAATTTATAACCGAAAAATTTAAATGTCTTACAGGAAAATAACAAATAATGATAATAACCATGGTATCTCCGTTTTTTATTAAGAAACTAAAATCAAATTTTCTAGTAAATCAATCGGATAAATTACCTGAAATAATAAAGTTTTGTTATAACATTGATATTATGGAATATTAGAATTATAATTTATAACCGGATAATTTAAATGTGTTTTACCGGAAAAACGAAATAATGATACTTAATATGTTTGAAGCTGATTTATATTTTGAACCTAGAAGAAAAACATGTATAACAATAAAACAGGAAAAATATTAAACTTCAAATAAATATAAAACATCCACTGTTATAGGTATAACACATAAACGGAAAACTTACTGGAATAATGTAAATACGTAGAAATATTAGTTTCATCGTCGTTTTTGATTTAGAACCTAAACTGATTTTAAAAAAATCAGTTAACAATGAAAATAAAGATAAAAAGGTTAGATCTACAATAACCGGAAGAAAATATGATGTTGCCGGAAAAAGATATAACATTGCCGGAAAATCATATAACATTGTTGGCCATTAAAGTATAATATATAACCTTACTGGAAAATGATTTATCTCGATCTACATTACCGGAATATAGAAGATGGTGGATGGTGGAGTTAGTAAGCCGAGAGAGAGAGAGAGAGATATTAAAATGATTATGGTGGAAAATTCTAAGGTTTAAATATAGTGTGTGAGATGACACATGACAGAATATTAGAACACATAAGAATGAAAACATGCTGACTGGATTGCACATGTGAACAACCTAGAAAAAGGTCATGTGTCCATATTGTATTGCTTTAATAATATTTAAAGATTCATTCTTTTAAATACATATCCAGAAGATGAAAATGCTTCCCAATATATATATATATATATATATATATATATATATATATATATATAGGATTAAGTTCAATAAAGAAATCAAGTTATTACAAAAAATATGAGAAGTCATTCCAGCCAATCAAATTTTTTCTTTTCTTTTTCTCATTTAAATAATTGAAAGGGTATATTAGTAAAATTCAATTTGCGTTTTTTTGGTAACTAATAAATCATATAGGAAGTTTTAAATTATATTTTTCTTTCTTTTTTGTTTATTTTCTTTTATATTCTTTCAACTGTTATTCTAACTAATCACAACTTGTAGGTTATAAATCGAATAAGAATATCAAAAGAACTTGTACCTGTATATTCATTTATGGATGAAAAAAATTCTCTATATATCGAGTTACTCATTATAGACTTTAGAATAAACGCTACACAAAGAGAACCAACTTCATCATATTATTATAAATCCATCAAATTACAAAATTAAAAAATAATAAAAAAAACTTTCAATCATAATAAAGGGTTCAAACTTTTTCACAGGTTCCATAACATGGTCATAAACACATACCAACTACCCTGACTTAAACAATTACACAGTGCTTAGCATAATATGATCTTGTCTTTTTTGCGTTTACGCCCGAAAACAGAATCTTAGCTGCAAACTTAACCATTGGACTCATCAATTGTGCTTTATGCTTTGATGCGTCTTTTGAACTCAAAATCCTACGTTGCCATGTAGATTTTCATATGCCTAATAATAAAGATTCCTTCATCTTGATAAATAGTCTGTTGTAACTCATTCTAACTTCAACATGATTGGTGTGAACGAATCCGCAACTTCCACCTTTTGTTTTCTAATATCCTTTTGGTATTTTACAAAATAACGTCTACACAAAGTAAATTACCATCAGAGCGTATAATAACGTGCTTCAACAGTGACTCCCCTGTTTTTTCTAGAATATTTGCAAACCCGAAATTCATTTCGACTATTTATAAGAAAAAAACAAAGCAAATAAACTTAATTATCCTATTTTGTAGGAAAAAATAATGTACACAAAACTGAAAAACCTATACAAGTCCGCATTCTTCTTTTTTTTTTCATTTGTGTTTGAATACTTCAAACAATGTGTAATTTGATACATCTCTATAGTTATCTACATACACTAAAAATAGTTTTTAGTACACAATAACATTAACACTCCTACATTTTAAAATTTGGTATGATGTAACTAGAGTAGGGTATGTGTTATTGTTCTTTTAACATAAATTTATATATATTCCTACATAAACACTCCTGCATACCTAAAACCTAGTCCTACACACAAGTCTACATTAATATCCCCGCAAAGTTATTTTTATCGATACACATTCGTACATACCTAGAACCTACACAATAGTTTTTCCTACATCACTACACAAAACAATGTCCTACATTACCACAAAAAACAGTAGTTTTTCCTACACAAGGAAGCATAGTTTTCCCCTACACAATAACATGAATGGTCCTACATCAAAACAATGGTACCACGTCACCATACAAAACAATAGTTTTCCCTACACAACGAAACTTAGTTTTCCCAACACAATAGATTCCTACATGTCTGAAAGAGAAAATTACTGTTTGCGTCCCTGTGGTTTTATGGAGAAGGCACAATTAGTCCCCAAAAGAACATTCGAATTGGTTAAGTCCCTGTGGTTTCAAAAATGAACTATTTGAGTCCCTGTTGTTACTTAACTATGTTAGCTTCAAGGGTAGATTCGACATTTCACTTATATATATATATATATATACATTGTCACTCTGAGTCCTCGAACTTTCATAATTGGTCATTTTGAGTCCCTTTCACCTTTTAACAAAAATAAATAAATTTGACCAATTTTTTTTAATAAAAATAAATAAACCGAACCACATTTTCAACAAAAATTAACGAACCGCTACTTTTTAATAAAAATAAACGGACCAAACTAACTTTTTAAGCAAACTAAACGAACCGAATCATTTTTTTAGCAAGTAGTTCATTTCGTTTAACAAAAATAAACGAATCAAACCTCTTTTTTAACAAAAATAAGCGACCCAAACTTGTTTTTTTTAACAAAATAAACGAATCAAACTATCTTTCTAACAAAAATAAACGAACCAAACACGTTCGTTTAGTTTAGTAAAAATTAGTAAAAAAATTGTTTGTTTATTTTCGCTAAAAAGGTACTTCGATCGTTTATCTCTTTTAAAAGTAGTCTGGTTTGTTTATTTTTATTCATATGTAGTTCAGTTCGTAATTTTGTTAAAAAATAGTTCGGTTCGTATTTCTGTTAAAAAAAGTCTGGTTCGTCTATTTTTGTTACAAAAAAAATTAGTTTAGTTTGTTTTTTTTTAACTTTTTTTTAATTTTTGTTAAAAAAAAAGTTTGATTCATTTAATTTTGGTTGATTATGATTTGGTTAGTTGATTATGGCTTGATTGATTATAGTTTGGAGGTCAATTATGTAATTTGGAGGTAATTTTTAAAGAGGGACTAAAACTGAGCAATTACTTAACCACGAGGACTCATATGGATCATAAAAAAAGGGTAAACTAGTAATTTCAGATCTGACAGGGACTCAAATTGTTCATTTTTGAAACCACAGGGACTCAACCGGTTCAAATTTTCTTTTGAGGACTCATTGTGCCCCCGCCTTGAAACCGCAGGAACGCAAACAGTCATTTTCTCTATCTGAAATTGATAATGTAAAACCCCATTGTTACCCTAACACAATTTAAGAAATAAACCTACCATTTATCGGTTTAAAATAACTTCTACTATTGATAGAAAACAACCTTCACCGACCTATATATTTTTATAACACAAGATCAACAAATAACGTCTATTATTGATAAGAAACAACCTCCACCGACCTATATATTTTTATAGAAAGCCCTAATTTATACCAAAATCAACAAATTAACAAATCGAAATACTAATGTAGAAATTTAGACTGCGAAATCGTTTATCAAATCAATATTCAATAAATAAAAATACCTAAAATAAAACTCAGAACAGAACCCTAACCTTTATCGGAATGTTATCTTACCATGAAATACACGGAATAGAATTATTTCTGCCACGAATAAGCCCTTTGTATACGTGTGATGATGAATCTTCTACAAACTAATGATGCTTTTTATGAATCGTTGTCAAGTTGATGAGGATTGCCAGGTAGAGTGAGTTTTGCAAGGTTGGTAATGAGAGATGATGGAAACAAGAAATGTGGGATTCTCATCGAAAATGAACGGGTTTCTTTATTTACAAAGAGGGAAAATTACAAGGCTAGTATTAAAAAACATTAAAAACAGTTACCGATAATTACAAGAATGCCATAAGCAATATAAGCCATAGATCAAGGGTAACAATTCACTTCTCGCATTTCTTGCAGTAAAATAATTTCTCTCCTGGACCATCCCGTATATATATATATATATATATATTAAAAAAAACTTATAAAAATTTTAATACACTAGTTAGCCATAAATTAAATAATAAACATGTAAATAATAAAGTTATATAATTAGTTGTGTTTTGAATATAAACCCTTGAACGAAAACGGAGCCAAAGATAAATAACTGAGTACTTTATAACTACAAAACTAAAATAAAAACCCCGAAAAAAGTAACTCAATACATGACGTTAGTCTATTTATACTTGTGTTTTGCAACAATGTACGCTCTTGTCTTTGTGAGCATTATAATCATTTAATATATTTAATATATATTTATTTATGTATTACCATTATAATCATTTATCTAATATATAGTAGATTAAAATATTATTTATACGTCATTATGATATATTGGCTTGGCGAACCATATTATCTTCATATCTTGTAAGAAGTCATTGGTTTTAAGTCATCTTAAGCTTAGTAACAAAGGACCAATGATGATGGGACACCAATGCAGTGGTAATTTGCTTGAGCCCAATGGTACAAAACATACCTTGACTGTAACTAGAACAAGTGCAAGACTGTTTTCTCGTGATATATTGAAGTAATTTTGTTTTTTGTTTTTCTTTTTTTTTTTTTTTGCGTCATCAGGTGTAAGACTAACTTTATTCATAATCTAAACTAACCCAATCTTTGATAAAGAAAAACTAGTTTCTCTCTTTTCAACCTATACAATCCAACTTAACCCAACTTTTCATTTTTATTCACAACCCAACCTAACCCAAACCAATTTTTTATTACATAAATATGATTTATGTTTTAATTTATTCTATACATTTTTTTATAAATTGTAAAAATGTTTACTTTTTATAAACAAGCAAATTAAGAAAAACTTAAAAAGATTGTGTTTTTAGAATTTTAAAAGATTTACGAACTTATTAAATAAATACATTCATCAAAGTACCCCATTTTTAATAAAATTTATACTGAAATATTCACTAAAAAAACTAAACAAGATTAATGTTTTAAAATTTTCTAAAAAATTAAATATTGTCAATTGTTAAATAAAAACCAAAATGTATATGAAATGAATTGTTTAAAAAGAAAAAAGGAAAAGAAAATATAACATGAACCTATATTTGTTTTAGGTTCATGTTATATTTTCAATATTTAACTGAAACATAGCAGACAAGATAAGAGAGTGGAGATTGAGATTTTCAATATTTAATTGAAACATAGCAGACAAGATTGAGATTAGTGGAGAGATTAGGGGTAGCGAACATAGCAGACAAGATAAGAGAGTGGAAATTGAGATGGTTTGGACATGTGAAGAGAAAACAGATAACGAATCCTGTTAGATCAGTTAGAAAACATTACTATAGAAGGGAGGAGGGGTAGAGGACGACCTAAATTGACGTGGGATGAGAGGATTAAGCATAATTTGATAGACATAAACCTCTTCGAGGACATGGTTGAGGATAGGAATTCGTGGAGAAGTAGACATAAAGTTAAGGATTTTTGGGGAAAAAATAATACCTTAGGGCTTCTATTTACCTTATTTAGGTCACACACCATAATAGTATATTCTTTCAATATATATATATATATATATATATATATTATATTATATTATTATTATATTACTGTTTAACTTTGATTTCCTTTATATTGCTTCATACATATGTATTTTAGAGCTGAGAGTCTCTCTGGAAGCCACATCTTTATCCCTTTGGATAGAGGTACGGTATGCCTACATCCCACCCTTCTCAGACCCTACCTATAGTTTTTCTATTGGTTGAACTTCATTGAGTAAGATTGATTGACTGACTGAATATATTTGTTTGACATGTGGTATGACTCATGTTGCAACCTAGGTTGTCGTGGCAACATGTTGTGATGAGACGATGAGTTGTGCTATTTCTTTACTTTTTTCACTTTTTATTAATTCCACATGACAATCCACTTACATTTTGAGTCACCAATAAAAATAGTCTAACAACGCTCTTGCAACTACATACAAAAACACAAAAACTAATTACTAGTCACAAAAGTTTAAGGAGTCCCTAACATAGTGTGTATTGAATATGCCACTCTTCCCCACCATTTCTCTTCTCTTTCTAACATTTTGGTTTTGTTTTTTTTTTAATTTTATTTTGCAGCAAAGACGTTTTTAATAAATTTAATTCTTTTGTGAATTGAAGGAAAGTAAGCAAATTAGAAGTTGATGCACACAATCTTGCCTAGATTTTCGGTATGACGCGCATCATCAATCAAAAGCACCTTGTAGGTATCACCATTTATCACCAAACCAGTGTTTTTCCTGTCATCACCCGGCCAATATCCCCACCTACGTACAACACGAAAAATTCATCAACATGCCGAATTAAAACTGAACATGTATAATCTCATTCTTAAAAGGATACATATTTATCAAAGCATTCAAGTTTATAAGTTACTATCTTTCTAGAGTTGCACAAGGTATTATTGTCCAATTTTGAATATGTTTGCTATAATATATTAGTTCCCAATTAAGCCAGCATAACTATTATTTATTAGCTCATTAAACCAAACAAACTACAAGTTGTAAATATATTTACTAATCCCACAACAAAAAACTACTATGAACCCGTCATGCCATTATAGACACAACTGAATTTAATTTTCAACAATTGAGGTTATAAAACCAAAAATGAAAGAAATAAAACCTTCTTGAACATGGGTAGCAGGCCGTTCCGACACGCTAGCACCTCCCTTTGAGGATCGAAATCTAGTTTTAAAAGACCAATTTGACAAACCCAGGTAAACTTCTCGTCTTAGTTTAATAATGACATGAAACGAAATATTATTATCACTAAAGGTAATATCGTTCACGTTTGTGGACATGACATTCAAACCCTTCCCCGTCCACCTTTTAAACTTAATAATGTCCTTTTTACACCAAGTTTAATCAAAAGTCTCCTATTAGTCCGTCGGCCTCAGATTCCCATACAATCACCCTTTTGGTTTTCTTGTGAAGGACTTATAGTAGTACATTTCTTAATTTAACACCATATAGTAGCGTAAAAACATTACAATACAAGAAAAAAAAAGAGAAAAAAGATTAGTTTTTTTAAAAGGAAAACGAATGAGATAAGTGAGAGAAGAGATGGAACATTAAATGGGTCTATTTTAGCGAGACAAAACTAACTAGCTTAAATTATCAACGTCACTAAAGAACATTGAATGTGACTTTTTAACTAGTACCAAAATGCTCAATTAGCTAAAGACACTAAAGTCATCTAGAATTTATCGGAAAACTAGATCTTCGATCACAACACAAATATTGGCGGTGAATGTTACAACTAATGCAAAACGTAAGCTATAATTCTCAAAGAAGAAATGTTTATTGATTTTGGAATCCTCTAACCATTACAATGGAAACCTTTATCAAAGGGGATTTCTAAATTGGCAAGTTTGCCATTTTTTTGTAATTACAAGCGATAATGGGTAACTGAAATTAATACATTAAATAAGAACTTAAATTACGTAAGACAGTTAGAAAAAAAAAACATCAAGTTACTTTTGAAAAGGTTAAGATTATGAAAGTTGGGGGAGAAGTCTAAGCCATTTCTATATTGTTTCCCATATTAACTTGATCTGATCGATATTAAAGTATGCTAACTCTTGGATCAACTCCTCATCAAGAACACCCAAACTGTATATTAACGTAATGTTCACACATTATAACACAACTACCCAAGTCTTTTTAGAAACTTGTAAGAATGTAATGACTTCGTAGGGTACCAATTAAAACCATTTTTACAAATGGGGTTGTCGCCCATGAGAATGACAATATCTTCATGACATTTTTAGTGTTAAAGGAACTTCCTGATTCTCGAAGAATGAGAGGCAAAGGTTGATTGAGAGAAAAAAATATATATTTTTCTTATTTAGAGGAAAAGGAAATAATTAATTGTTAAATGAAAATTGTAAAAGAATTTTCATAATGAAAAATCATAAGTCATTAAGATATATTTCAATCCCATGCGTAACCACCATTTGTAAAAATGTTATAAAATGATACTTAAAAGTTAAAACTAATCACACTCTTCCAAATTACCGACTACTAAAAGAAGTTCCAAGTTTCCAACTTCTTCTCATGATACTTATTTCACGGAAACATTCAATGTGATAATTCGACACTAACTGCTTCCGGTTCACACTCTACATTGTTGCTTTTGAGTATTCGACTTCATTACGTTAATTTTCACGTATATATAAGGTCCACCTATGTACGATGTTCATTCGGTAGCTGTAAATCAAAGATGGATAGGTTAGTTTCTCCAAAACTCCTAGTCTTGGTGTTTATCTTTCTATTGATCATACTTTATCATCATAATGCCAATGCTGTTCTTTCAGGTAACAAAATCTTTGATCCATTTGTGAATCATTTAATTTGTTAATAATCTTAACTATATATGTTTTGGTGTAATTAGATAATGATTTTGAGAGTAGTCAAAGATCAAGGAAACTGATTCAGGTTGGCAACAGAAACCCGTGGTTCCAAAGAGTCAAAGAATATTAAGAACGGTTACACCAACTCCTCCATCACCACGGCCCGCCCCAGGATAATCCCCGGGGTATTAGCTCCACCACCATGATACGTGCCGAACACATCAGGAATAAAACACATATTTTATACATAAATAGTGTTTTATATATGATGTTACTTGTTTTAAAATGACTGATTATAAAGTCAAGTGTTTTAATAAAAAATTATATAACTAGTTGTGTTTTTTAATATGAATCCTTGAAGAGAACTGAACCAAAGAAAAATTACTACAAAAAAGTAACTCGATAGTCGATACATTCAATCTACTTTTACTAATGTTTCATAACAAAACTCTCGGCTCATATACAGACCGATAAAATAATACAAGTTTACACTCATAATACTTGTACTTGCTCCATCAAAATTGGTTTTTTGAGACTACTTCATCAAGCTCAAATGCTCCACCGATGAATCTAGACCTCAAAAAATGTACTTCGTAGCAATATCATACAGTAGTCGAATCTGGTTCTATTGTTGACCGCAGTCCTTTGCGCATCATCATCTGAGCATAGAATTCTGCGTGTTCCTATTTCACAAGACAAAAAGCGACTTATAAGACACTGGTTTAGTCATTATTTTTATATACTTTTTGTAATCATACTAAACGCGTTATTATTGACTACCCAAACAGCCCATTTTACCACCTCTTGTAAGGGTACATGTATCCTTTTCCATGTATATATAGTTACAGGTAATACAAAACATACCTTGACTGTAACTAGAACAACTGCAAGACCGTTTTCTCGTGATAAAGCGAAGAGTTTTTTAGCATCATCCGGTGTAACAGCTGGAACAGCCTGAGGCAATGCTTTTACAACTACATACACAAATGTAAAAATTTAATTACTAGTCACAAAAGTTTAAGGAGTCCCTAAAACATACTGTTTTAATCATGTGACTGTTCCGCTGTTTATTTTATTTTTCTAGCATGGTAATTAACTAGTAATCTAGCAGCATAACTTTTCTTACATAATTCATAATCCAACATGCTATAATGTCAACAAACTTTAATAAACTAGAAGGAAAGTAACAAAAATTAGAATTTGATGCATATAATCTTGTAGGGGAAAGTGAATACGGTGCTGTCATGCGTGTAAGCTTAGACGCAAAACTCATCAAAACTACGTAGTTTTGATTAAAAATAGTCAAAATTTAATTTTTTACCCTAATCCCTACCATCTATCATCTATTTCTTAACAGCCTGTGATCTCCATCCCACCCACCGTCTCCCAAGGCTTTAATATGAGAGTTCTTCAAGTTTTTTTTTTTGTTTTAGTACCTAATTGATGGGTAGCACTCAATCAATTTTAAAATTGATTTGTATCCATCCTTAATGATTTCATCATATACTTCCAAACTGAATATGCATTCAATCAAAAATCATATTGTTCATTCCCTAAGTTGATCATAAATTCCCCACTTTATGTTTTATTAATATTTTAATTTAATGATAATAATGAGTTATACAACAACTGAATATTTATATTCTTACTTTTGTGGATAGTGGATACAGAACACTAAGTAAACATATTTCAAACAAGTCAACGGATGATATTGATAGAAAAGAGTATTCGGTCTAAAATATACTTTTGATTTAAGGATTGTGTTAATTGCAGATCTAAGCCTTGGGAGACGGTGGGTGGGAGGGAGATCAGACCATTGAGAAATAGATGATAGATGGTAGGAATTAGGGTAAAAACTAAAAAGTAAATTTTGACTATTTTTAATCAAAACTACGTAGTTTTGATGAGTTTTGCGTCTAAGCTTACACGCATGACAGCACCGTATTCACTTTCCCCAATCTTGTATCATAATTACCTAACTTCTCGGTATGACGCTCATCATCGATCAAAAGCACCTTGTAACTATCACCACTACCGGTGTTCTCTCACCCGACCAATATCTCCACCTACAACAAGATAAATATCATCAACATTTGAACATACATTTTCATATCATAACATGCCAAATTTGACACAGAACAATAAATTTACTCTCATTCTTAAAAGGATATAAGTCTATCAAAGTATTTAAGTTTATTATAAGTTTCTTTCTTTCTAGAGTTACACATAGGCCTGTAAACGAACCGAACGTTCGGTAAACTGTTCAAGTTCGTTTATGTTCGTTTATTTAATAAACAAACGAACATGAACAAAAGTTGTGTGTTCGTTTAATTCAACGAACGAACACAAACATATGTTCCGTTCGTTCATTTATGTTCATGAACGTTCATTTATGTTCGTTTATGTAATAATAGAAAATAATTAAATATTATATGGATGAGTCATCTACTTAAAGGTTTTATATCTGTTAATTTGTGTTCATTTAAGTGTTTTCATTTATGTTCGTTTATGTTTGTTTGTGTTCATTTACATTTGTTCATATATGTTCATTTATATCCGTTTATCTTTGTTCAGATATGTTCATTTAGATTCTAAACAAACAAACATAAAAGGACACAAATGCTCATTTTTTATATAAACGGACATGAACATAAATATTTGTTCGATTAAGGGTTCGTGTTCGTTTTAAAGTTAAATGAACGAACACGATTCGTTTACAGGCTTTCATTATTCACATTGATGAATACATCGGTCTTAATCTCTAGGCCCTGCCTTTTATTTGTGTTCGTTTGTGTTCGTGAACATACTCATTTCCTTAATGAATGAACACAAACATAAAATCTCGTTCGGTAAGTGTTCATGAACCGTTCATGAACACATAATTTCCTTAACAAACGAACATGAACAAGGCCTTGTTCGTGTTCGGTTCGTTTATGGGCCCTAGTTGCACATGGTATTACCTTAATTGTATACCTAACTTTGAAACTAATTAATGGTGTAAGGTTCTTAATGGAGCTCTAATTAGGGGTGTAAATGAGCTGAGCCACTTACGAGCTACTCGATATCGGATCGATAAAAAAGCACGAAACAAGCTAAGCCCAAGCCTCAAATAAGGCTCATTTAGTTATTGAGCCCGAACTCAAGCCTTGTATGAGTATACCGTTTAGTGTATTTTTAAGTTTCAACTCTTTTTGACTTCTATATACTAACTTCACACCACACAAACGAGCCCGAGCAGAGCTTTGGCTCGTTTAAGCACTGCACACGAACTCAAGCCGAGCTTCGCTTATAAGGTCTTTCTCAAAATATATAAAAATAACTAAAACTGTGTATAAAATAGTTATAATTAATAAATAATAAACTAGCCAAGCCGGAACTTGAGAAAACGGCTCGTTTACACCCCTTCATGACTTTACAATAGTTTATTATACCAAACAAACATATAACTTTACAGACACCCAAATGAATTTAATTTTGAACATCTTGGGTTAGACCTAAAACCTCAATTAACAATAAAATCAAAAATTAGAATGCTAAACTGAAAGAATTAAACCTTGTTGAACTTGGGTAGCAGGGTCAAACTGAGATTGATCAAAAGAAGGTCTTTCCAACACACCAGCACCTCCCTTTGAAGACCCAAATCTAGCTTTCAAAGACCCATTTGAATTTGAAATCAAAGCTGGAGATGAGTGTACAAGATACAATACAAGATTTTGGAGTTTGTGAGTGATGGATGATGGTTGTAAGAGGCAGAGATGAAGGTGCATTCACTACTGCCATTGGTTTGGTAATGGTTGGTCAGATAACAGCAAATAATTGTTTGGTTGGAAGATAGATGTGAAGGAGTGTGTAAAGTAATGGTCTTGGATTGTGTTGTGCTGTGTTACTTGTGTACTTGTGTTGTGGTGGTTACCTTTTACACATGCTTTTTAAAATAATTGCGGCTATCATTATAAACACATAAAGCCCTTCGCATCACATATATTTTTGAGGCCACCTCTTTTTCTGTGTTTAATAGTTAGTTTTATTTTCTTGATTGTTTTAAAGGATTTTATATTATTTGATGAAAATTGTTCAGATTCGGATTGGGTATTGCTAATCTCGGTATCATATTCGATTGTAAAATCGTGTTTCATAACTAGCCCAATATTTACTGGATATCAAGTATACCCGTTACTTTGTTAGAAAAAAACTTTTTTTTAAGATTTTTAACTGCATTTTCTACCATTATAATCATTATTTACTTTATATTTATACATCAAGTATTACAACTTAAAATACAATACTACATAAATATATATATATGTTTCTATAAAGAAATAAATAATAGCATTAAAACTGTTATATAAGTTTTTTATATATAGTTAATAATATCCGTTCAAAAAAAAAGATACTCCCTCCGTTCCATTAAAAGTGTCCACGTTTTCTTTTTTATTTGTCCTATTACAAATGTCCACTTTCAAAATATATTAGTCAATTTCCAAGTTTACCCTTAAACACACACAAATAATATTAATAAACAATATTGATGGACCTAATTTTCAAGGGCATTATTGTCATTTGGTAAGCAAAGAAAACAATAAGTTTATCTACCTTAAACTTTGTGTTTTTCAAACTAAAACACTCTAACCGGGACGGAGGGAGTAATATACAAAATATCGTTATTTTTCAAACAACATGTAGCACAATAAGTACATTCGTGCGCTATATAGCGTCACATGTTTAGGCATGGGTCACAATTTTATTAAACAATGTTAATAAAACAAATAAAGATACTTTCTTTACGCTTTTGGGAAAGCGTAGTACATGTATCATATACAAAACTAAACGAGAATAACATGAAGCATAACATATATACATATCTTGATTCATACTGAGGACCTTAACGTGTGCTTCAATAGCTAATTCTTGAAATCGGACTGGAGTCAAGTTGATCACCGTGTTGAAAACCGGACCGACACCGAGTTGTTTGAGACCCGAGTATCACCTACGTGACGCGTCTTCTTGTAAGTCCTTGTAACATCCCGAAATTTCCAAAATGATATTAATTATATTACTTAATAATAGAGGGAAAGTTTACTCGGGTTATCGGGAAATAAATAAATAGAGTAGGAGTTGGTATGGGTCGGGCTAGTGTTGGGTAATGGATATGGGTTATGGACTTGGGTTATGAAAGAAGGAAGGAGAGTCCATGGGCTTAAGCCCATGATCCCTAAATATAAATACCATTAACCACCATTTAATCCTCATTCTCACATATTCCATACACACACACCCAAAACACACACGACCCGAACCAAGATCCGAAGGCGAAAACCCGAGCTTGTTGGTGCTGGAACGTTTTGACGGACCAAAACAACATCAAGGCTTAACCGTGTTCGTAGTTCGACTCGTTCAAGGTACGTTTATAGTTAGAAATCGTTCGTATAGGTTCGGTTTGATTTGAGAAATGATAGATCTGAGTTTGTATGGTAAAAACGAATCCAACAAAGCTAATCTTACTGAAAATGGTTATGATTTGATGGGTTAATCGATTGATAAAAAGAACCCGTAACCTATATGCCTAAATCGCACCCTTTAAACATCGATGTTAGGTCGAATTGATGGTTGGGGTTTGTAGGCGCTGGTCAGACGATTCCGTTGATACCTAAATCGAGTTATTTGGTTAAGAAACGAAGGATTTAAGAACGAACAGTAGCTGCAGACGACAACTTCGCCTGCAAGCTAAGTTCGCCTGATGAACTTCGCCTGCAAGCTAAGTTCGCCTGATGACAACTTCGCGTAAAGCCAAGTTCGCCTGATGACAACTTCGCCTAAAGCCAAGTTCGCATGATGACAACTTCGCCTAAAGCTAAGTTCGCCTAGGGTTTAACTTCGCCTAAAGCTAAGTTCGCCTAAGGTTTAACTTCGCCTAAAGTCAAGTTCGATTAGAGAATAGATTAAAACGATAAGTAAAAGTAAGCTAATAGTAGGCCACCAGATTAGATCAGGCGAGTATTGATACGTGTAACTTATACAGTCAGCCGAGCTCAGTTAAAGAAGGGATTTACAACTATCAGAGGAAGAAGCAGAGTTCAGGTGAGTTTCTAGCCCATTCCTTGTTATGTTTTCGGGGCTGTGTGCATACTCGATGTGTTGTTAATACATTTATCCTAAGTGATAAGTGTATGCCATATGTGATATATGTGATGGATATGAATGATTGCTTGTCGGTACGCGAACGATCTTCGGATATTGCGCGTACTGTCAGGTTAAAAATAAAGGTACGAATATTATATATCGAAGATGTATGAATATTACAAATGAATACTTGTCGGGGCGTGAACGATCTTCGGATATTGCACGTAACGACAAGGGGTATGGTTGTTAAATGAAGGATGTAAAGAACGCCTAGAATGTTTTTATGATATAATGTAATTATTGTATATGTGAAGTATGTGTATACAGGTACACGAATGGTATGTGAGTTCTACGTTCGACATAGTAAGTTAAGATGACAAATCCCTCTAGCTTCTGTCGGACATAGACTCGGCTGGTGATGGCGTAGTTAAGGAGTGCGAGCCTTATACGTGATGTAGATGATAGATATAAACGTAGATAGAGACGGTAGGCCTTATACGTGTTATAGGAGATAGACGCCAACGTAGATAAGGACGGCGGACCTTATACGTAACGTAGATAAGGACTGCGGACCTTATATGTAATATAGGTAGGCGTCAGCACAGGAAAGGACTGTGGACCTTATACGTGCTTTAGCATGGGGGAGGACTGCGGACCTCGTACGTGCTATGAATTAGGTTGCAACATAGGGAAGGATCGTGGACCTTGTACGTGTTGTGGATGTATGATGGTATAGGGAAGGATCGCGGACCTTGTACGTACCATGAATGGTGAACATAGGTAAGGACGGCGGACCTTTTACGTGTTCACGACCTTGAGTACAGGTATAGACGGCGGACTATGAACGTACTCTCGGTAGACTGAGGTTAGTGATTGTAGATATGTATGTACGTATGGTAGTAAGTATGTATGTAGAACAGAAGGGTAATTGGTTAAGTATGGATATGTATCTTCAGATATGTATGTATGTGTATGTATTGTGTGGCGTCCGATTAACTAGAACTCACTCAGCGTAGCTGACTTTTAGTATGCACGCAGGTGAGTAGGATGAGGCAGCTCGCTTGAGGAGACACGTGGCACTGAATAAGAGGCTGGCATCGGAAGACTCAAGACGTTTAAGTTAAATGTTTCGATTATTTGAAAGACAAAATGATGTTTTAAGACAAGACGTGTTTTGTTATGAAATGTTTTATGAAAGTTTTTATATTCCGCGAAAGTTTTAATGAACTCTGATTTGTACGAACTGTGTTTATGAGTAAATCCGACGTTAAAGTAGGGCTACCGGGTTCGGGGCCTTACAGTCCTTCACTTTGTGAACCCGTCTTGATCACTTTAAGCCATCTGCACCTTCTTAGCAGCAAGACAAAACAAACTAAAGTTTCCGGGTGTGGCTGAGGATTTATGTTAAACAGAGGTCACTTAAAACAGAGTTTGGGCCACCCAGCGAGCCCGTCTTTTTCTCATGATACAACCACCAAAGCAGTATGTACTGTCGGGATTACAAATTATTTGACAAATTTAATGAAAATTAAAATTAGAAATTCTCAACCATTTGCCTGCAATCTATTTAACCCAAGGCTTGGACAATTATTATTATCATCAACTCTTGTTATTGTTAATGTTATGTACGCATGAATTCTATAACGTCTGGAATCTCATCAGCATCTCATGAGTTCACAATCAATGGCTTCTCTCTGACCAAAGGAATGGGTGGTGGCAAGAGTATGGTGTAACAACTCGGTTTTCGAACTTATACTTTTACCCGACTCGGTTCAATGTTCGGGTTATTTTTATTAAATAAATATAATTGCGTTTATCGAGCTAAATTGATTATTTTATGAATATTTAATTATTTATAATTATATCTTTTAAGTTTTGACATATTTAACCCAATACATAGAGTTTTAACTTCTTTTGTGTCCACCCTCAAACTCCAGGGTTCTTTATGTAAATATCATTATAACCCATATTAGACAATCTGGATATCCATGCTCCAAACCCGGTCCATGTTCTTATATTATACCCGATTTGCATAATCAGTTAACTTGAACCTTAATTTTCATAATAGATATGTTAATTGATCTCCTAAATGTATTATTATTGTTATCATCGATCTCCTAAATGTATTATTATTGTTTCTCGGCCAAAATCGTTAACATTATCCAATTTATCATTTAAACGAAACCCTATAATCATTTCCTATATAAATGATCGTATAAACCTAACCTTCCTAAGCCCTAAATTTAATTGGATTATTATCGTCATTTGATTACTCGTTCATCACATTCTTAGTCGTCACTTGTAGTTGTAGCAGCCAATTAACCTATCTCCGATCGTCTAACGAGGTAGTTGTTTAGTGTTTATGGATTGCAATCAAGTAATTTCAAAAGCCTTATGGTTTGATTAATTAACACTAACATATTTGATCAATTGAATTCATTAGGGTTCTTAATCAAAACTGGTTTAGTTTGCTTCTATTTATATTTAATCAGAACTAGTCTTAGTTGCACGTCGCTGGTAGCCCAGCAGGTTATGTCTCTTGGTTATGGAGGGGGGGGGGGGGGCAGGTCGCGGGTTCGACCCCTGCCACTCCGAATTTTTAGTACTTTTTCTTATTTTCTTTTTACAATCATTTAATAAGTATAATAATAATAATGATGATGATTAAATAAAATTATTTTGTTAAAAACTGACTATAGAACTTGTGTTTTTCTCATATTTCGTTCATGTATGTGTGTATATAAATATATATATATATATATAGTATATGTAATACCACGAAAACTAATATTTATGTTTTAATATATATATCTAACAAGTAAACTTTATATATATATATATATATATATATATGATGAGTATCATTACAGATCCCTTAAATTATTTAAGAACTTAAAGGAACCATTAAAAACTAATGTTTTTTATAAAAAAATTTGTATGTTAGTGTTATTTGAGTGTAGTTTCATCATTTTGTATATCTATATTTATAATTACAGTTTTGAAAATTAGTTATCTATGTTTTATTTTACACCTATGTAAATTTGTTAATACATAAATTTTATACATATGTAAACTTGTGATTGATATATCTAATCAAAATTTTTTATATAAAATATGATAAAACTACTCTTAAATAATGTTAATATATAAAAAAAATTAAAAAAATGTTTGATTGTTTACCAACCCTATATATATATATATATATATATTTATAATTTAACAAACTAACAATATATTTAAAAGATGTATTTTACTTTTATATACTTTATATATAATTTAATAATAAACTTACATATAATATTATATCAATTATGATTAAAAAGAATATGATATTAACTTAATTATAATTATAACTATCGAACTTTCTTATCCGATCTAGTTCATTAACTTGATATCTTCGTATTCTATCTTCCTTATTAGGCTTTATCGTCAACGCGTGATCCTCGGTTGTTATTCTTAATATTCACCTTTCTCTTTTTCTCGTCTATTGAGGTGAGTACCACATTCCCTTATTTCACTTGTTTTCAACGTTTCGGGGACAATGCGTCGATACATTATTTCTCTATGATATATACTCAAACTGCAATTATTGTCACTTGTGTTAACAATTGTGTACCATACTTGTTACGTGCTTACATGTTTATTGTGAATCGCATTCGGAGAGGTCCAACATAATCTTAGAATAGTATGATCATACGACAATTGTAATAGCTTCGTGCTTTTCGACATCTCATTTAATTTACTCATTGGTTGAATTGCTTTTCTCATTTGACTTGTTGCAATATCTATTTTTCTATTATATGTACATTAAAGCTTGTGTGTTGCTCACTCAACCTTGTGTTGACAAATCTACTTTATTTTTAACGCATATGCAGGTTATCGTGTGAAGTGAAGTTAGTTCAAGTTTTGAAAAAACACTTAAGAATAAAAATAGAGAAATTAAACAAGACTTATGTTGTTATGATTTATGTTTGTTTGGTGAACTATTTGTCATTTGGATATTGTATTGAATACTTTGTCTTAATCGAATTTTATTAAATAGATATTAAAATTTCCAATATTGCATTATAGTACCTTGAGAGCTGTGGGCAATCAGTTCACGCCCCGGAATTTCCGCTGTAGGTTGGGGTGTGACAATAAGAAGCTTCACCTTCAAGTCGGGTGGGCATGACTGGGTCATCGGGTCTTAACATGTTTAAACAGGTTAACACGTTTAAGACATGTTTAAATTCGTGTCTTAACATGTTAAAATACCTGTTAACATGATGGTAACATGTGTAGATTCTAATTTTATATATATATATATATATATATATATATATATATATATGGGAGGGATATTTTGAGAACTTGATGAGTTGTGAGAATTTTAAGAACTCAATTTTGGATCACACATTTAATTAAATGAGTTTGAATATGTGGTTGAGATTAAATTTGATTAAAAAATGAATCAGGAGAGAGAATAAGTATTTTTGATAATTACACAAGTTTAAATGTTAGTTACACATGTGTGATAAGTTGATTCGGTGTGTAAAAATTACGGTAATATTTTGTACATTACTTATACTTAAGTATTACACATGTGTAAAAAAATTCAAAAAAAAATTGTTACGTTGAGTTCTTTCGAGTTCTTAAAGCTCAAAGCGGTTCTCAAAAGAAATATATATATATATATATATATATATATATATATATAAAAGTTTATAAGTATCATCATAGCCTTCAACATACAAAAGTTATCATCGTCAACAGACAAACGCCGCCGCCATAAACAGCCGGCGGCGTTTGTCTGTTGACGATGATAACTTTTGTATGTTGAAGGCTATGATGATACTTATAAACTTATCCGAGCCTCTGGTTTATGCAATTTGTTGATTTTCATATGAATTTACAATGATTTCATATATTTTGTGTTATTTTTTTTGTGAATTTACAACGATTTCATATACTTTGCGTGTTTCTTTTTTATGAATTTACAATGGTTTCATTTACTTTTCTGCAATTTTACCGATCTTGTATGATATATGCTTTTACCAAATTAGGTGGTATAGATTGATATAAAGAATTATATCTTTAAAATCTAAAGCCTATAGGTTTGATAAATTTCTTGTATTTTGTTTGGTTTGAGACTTGATATTCAAGTTTGACATTTGGAGGAAGTGCACATTTTTGTAAAATGCGTCATTAGGTTACTGCGTTTTGTAAACTTCGTGAAATGCTCAAATTTGTTTGGTTTGAGTCTATCTTGCTTCCTTGGTAGCGGTTTTATACAAACATATGGTTCTAATGATAGCTTATTTCATGTAAAATACAATAATTTATACCCAACAGAAATTTTGCGTAACTAATAAACCAAATTGTCGACTTCACGACCCCGCCGCGTAGCGCGGGTAATCCAGCTAGTTAACATTTTAAAATATATTGTTAAGGGATTTTCTAATATATGACTTAAGGACACTTGTAAGAAACATTTATTATTATGGAATATTCTTATTAAAACTATCATTTCACATTAATCTTGTAATAACTACCATTATTAAAAGAGAAAATTCCCAAAATAGTCCAAAATATGATAGAGAAATCCAAAATAGTCCAAAAGTTCGCATAATTCCCATTTTAGTCCTTAGAAATTCATCTCCGTCGACGCATTTGGATTCATGATGTGTGATTTCACTAACCACTCAGCTAATGACACGTGTAAATGTGACGTGAGTTTTCCATTGAAATCTGTCTTCTCCGTTAATTTTCAATCCAAAATCATCCCCACAAAAACCATGATTTTCCAATAAAATATATCTTGCCAGTGAGTTTTCAAAAAAAGATGAAATTGGCGTTTTTTTGAAATTCATTTACTCGGATGCATTTTAGATGAATTTAATCTCATCCGGTAAATTTCAAAAAGTTGGAAAAAAACGATAATTTTTTAGTGAATTTATACTTCTTAGATGATTTTCACAAAAGTTTAAAAAAGACGATAATTTCCAAATGAATTTTATCTCCTCAGATGATTTTCATAAAAGTTTTAAAAATCCGATAAATTTTATGTTAACCTTGTTATACTATGTTTTTTTCATTATATTTTCTCCCACTTAAACAAAAATCACTTGTAAAACAATGAAATTTAAGAGATGTGATAGGATTGAAGTTGTTGATATGAGTACTGGGTTCGTCGGTTCGTTTTATGATGGCAACATAGTGTCACGGGTTGGGAAGAAGACCTACGACAAATTCCATAAAATCAACAGATACAACTCAACAATGGTAAATGAAGATGAAGAGATACAATTGAATTTTTTATTTAATAAGTAATAATAAGTGATACAATTTATTGTCAAATTTGTCTTTTACAACACTTTTATGTTAAAATTCATTGGATAGGACACAACACTTCTTTCAAAAAAGTTGTTTTTATACAAAAAAAAAACCATCGAATTCCATTGATTTGTAACAAAATTCATCGGATCTGACAACTATTCTTTCAATGCAAAAAAAAGACGAATTTAATCTAAAAAACCATCGAATTCCATAGATTTAAAAGAAAAATCATCAGATCTGACAACTCATTTTTCAATGCCGAAAAAGATGAATTTAATCTGAAATGCGTCAGAGGAGATAAATTTAAAAAAAACGCGGAACTCGATAACTTTAGAAAACTCATGGGCTAGATAGATTTCATTGGAACACCATGGTTTCTGTGGGGATGATTTTGGATTGAAATTTATCGGGGAAGACAGATTTTAAAGGAATACTCACGTCACTTTTACACGTGTCAATGGCTGACTGGTTAACAAAATCTCACGAATCCAAGTGTGTCGAAGGAGATGAATTTCTAAAGAATAAAATAAGAATTTTGAAAACTATTTTAAATTTCTCCCTCCTATTTTAGACTATTTTAAGAATTTTCCCTAATTAAAATCCTTTGATTATTATTCACATTCCTTTATTATAAACATTGAAGAAACGTGGATCGACTCACTGGTAGACGATCAACTTTCCTCGGGTGTGATTATGCTATTTCACCGATGGATCTCTGGGATCTGGATTCTTCCACCTACAAAATGAACAGCACCGTAAACTTACCCCTCAGAAAGGGGCAGAGGGGTCCTCTTTGGGGTAACCCTCCGGTGTGAGAATAAGAATTTGTAGGAGAAGATAATAATATGAGAGTAAGGGAATTGGAGTGTATTGCTTAATATAGCTGAATACTCTGTAATTGTGTTGTGTCTCCTTGTGGAGTTGATGTGGTATTTATAGTGCTAGGGTTTCCAATGATTGGGCTCAGACCCAATTAGGGCCTTGTTGGCCTCCTCCAATTGCTTTGCGCCACGTGTCCTTGGGGACACCTGGTGCTTTTTCATTGGTTATAATCACGTGGTAGCACATGGGTTATGCTGAGTTGTCCACCTTTCATTGGCAGCTGTCATCATCAGCATATTCTTATTCCTTAAAAACATACCTTCTGGAAGGTTGTCTGACGTGCACAATCAAGGTTGCCCTAATCCTGATTTGGATAAGGACGAGGTTGATTATGTGCATGTGTGATACGCGCCTATCCTGAGGATGCGCGAGGTCTTCTCTTTATTCTCACGCGCAGATGTGATATGCACAAGCATGTGATATGCGCCACGCGCGGATGCGCCACGCGCAGATGTGATATGCGTGAGCATATGTGGTGCGTGAGCATATGTGATGCATGAGCATATGTGATATGCGTGAGCAGATGTGATATGCGTGAGCATATGTGGTGCGTGAGCATAGGTTTTGGCTTTGTGCCTTTATAATATCTTGATTTCAAGCCTCTTGTCTATATCTTGTGGGTTGACCCGCCTCGCTCGGTGTTGAGGCGGGTACATACCTCTTCAAGCCCCCCCAGTCTAATGTGTGTCTTGTCTCGCGTGAGCGAGGTAAGATAGATATTAGACTTAATAGTTTGCTCTTTTAGTAGGGTTTTGTCTTTTTCTTCTTATTACTCGTCGTTGCGCGAAATTCTATCCTTTTGGTTGAAACGAATCGTCTATGTACGTGGTTGGTTGTTGCTGACATGTGTCAGTGATGGAGACGTGTCAGACTTTTCGTGTTCTTGAGGTGCTACAGTTGCCTTTCATGTCCCTTCATATAGTGTCAGGAACACGTGTTGCGCTCGCGTTGGTCCGTACCTGCGAGTGGTGGCGCGTGAACTCTGGCAGCAGCTGTATCGTTTCTTTTCGTGTCCCCTCACACAGTGTCAGGGACACGTGTCGCGCTCGCGTTGGCTTACACCTGCGAGTGGGGGCGCGTGAAGTCCGATCAGTACCAAAATTTCTCTCTCCTGGGCCTATAAAAGCAAGCCCTTAAGAGTTTTTATTCTTCATCTTCCTTGTTGTTTATTCAAAGCTTTCCCTTCTTTCATTCTTTTCCGATTACCTGTCTTCTGCTTCCGGATCTCTGTTCTTCAGAAGCATCCTTTGTCCGTTTTTACAGTTGTATGTCTGATAGCTCAGACAACACAATCTCCCCTATCCATCGCCGTGTGAAATCGTTAGTGATGTCTACGTTGAAGAAGACCGGCAAGGGGAAGAGGGCTGCTGAGGCCTCATCGGAGGATGTAGGGAGGACTAAGGCAGTGAAGAAGTGGGATGAGATCCCCTGCAAACTGAGGCAGGCCGATTTTGACAGCCTTATCGCCTCTCAGGGTTTTCTCCCTGAGTATGGCTGCATGCTGCCGGCGGCCGGGCAAACGGCGGCGGACCCGCCTACCGGCTATATATCCCTTTACTGCCATTTTTTCACCCACTGCAACCTTCGTCTCCCGATGACAAGGTTTGTGGGTGCGGTGCTTAGGTTTTATGGGATTCATATATCCCAAGTCCATCCGTTTGGACTCGTGCGCATGACTCATTTTGAGTTCATGTGCAAATCTCAGCGCGAGGAGCCCACCCCTCGGCGCTTTCAGTTTTTTTATAAGCCCAAGATCCAAGATTCTTGGTTCTCATTTATTCCTCGCAGTCAGAAGGTCAAGTGCTGCACTGTTTCATTCAAGAGCCTTCATGACTGGTCTGAGAGATTTTTCTATATCAGGGCTGGTGTGATCCCCATCCGCATGACCATGCGCGCGATCTCTTCTGCGCCTGCGGATGTGGGTGTCTTCAAGAACCCAACTGGCGCCTGGGTTAAAAAGTTGACTGCCGAACCATCCCCCGCCAAGAACATTTGCGAGGAGGCGCTGGTGGGGGTTGGTATGAGCAGGAGGTGGGCCGACAGTGCGACTGAGCCCGTTATCCAAGTTGACGGCTTGTGTAAGTAATCTCATTGCCTTACTTCTGCGCGAATATAATTCGTTTTGCTGATATCATTTGACTTGTTTTGTGTAGTCAGCAAGGAGTATGTCCACGCCGCCTATGATGAGCATATGGAGGGTGGCTCCGTCGCGCTGGGCGCTGGGGATGTTGGCTTCCCCGATCGCTTCGATGACATGTTCATCCCTGTTGATCTGGGATTTCTCTTTGACAGCGATGCGCCTGGTAAGCCTTTGTACTTATGCTTATGCCTTTATAATACCAGATTTGGCTAACCTTTCTGTTGCGTGTATTGTAGACGCGCTTGAGAACTACGAGCTGGAGCTCGCGGAAGAGGAGGAGGAAGAGGAGGCGCCCCAACTAAAGCGTAAAGCTAAAGGGAAAACTGGCGCAGAGGCCAGTAAGAAACAGAAGAAAGATGATGCCCCTGTTGTTCAGGATCCTCCTACTCAGGCGAAGGGACTTGAGAAGACCCAGGTGTTTACCACCAAGTTTTCCTTGTCTTCCCTGCCTCAAAAAGTGGGCAGACCTCCTGTCCATACGAGGTATGGTGCCGCTACCTCCTCCCTTCGCGCGGCGGAAAAGGGAAGCGGCGTTGCGCCTGCCGTTTCCTCTCCGACAGGTATACTTTGCTTATCATTTATGGTTCTATGAGCGCGATTCTGATAGAATTACTAATGAATCCTTGCTCACTTAAATGTTTGTAGAGCCGGCGACCTTGGTGGACCAACCTCAGGCGCAACAAGGTGCCGAGCCTGCGCCGGAGGTCGCTTCGAAGTCCCCTGTTTTACCCTCAAAAAAGGGGAGAATGGACTTCATGACGATGTTTGCCTCGCGAACGGAGTTGCGCCAAGGTATGTATAGGTTAGGCTAAACGGGGATTCGCCATTGCTGGTTTTGCTTAATGTCCTGTGTGCCCACAGGACATTAGGTAGCTCTTCGACCCAAGAATGGGATTCTCCCTCCAACCTTTTCTTCAGCCCATTTAACAAGCTTTGATTCGCGCGCTCCACTTGGCCATTCCCCTGAGGGTGGTATACCGAAGTGAAGATTTGGTTGATGCGCAATTCCTTGAGCCAGTTGGATATCTTCCTGTCAGTGAATTGTTTGCCATTATCGCTCACAATTTCCATGGGCAAGCCAAAACGGCATATGATGTGGCTCCAGATAAACTGCTTCATCGCTTCAGCTGTGATTTTTGCTAGTGGCTTGGCTTCAACCCATTTTGTAAAATAGTCTACTGCCACTACCAAAAATTTTACTCGCCCTTGCGCTTGCGGTAGGGGACCCACAATATCGATTGCCCATTTGTGGAAAGGCCATGCGGAGGTCACCGGAATCAAGTTGTTCTTTGGCCGCATGGTGTTTGGCGCATAGCTCTGACATGCTTTGCATTTTTGGATCTCTTTTAAAGCGTCCAAGTACATGCCTGGCCAATAGTAACCTGCGCTCATTGCCTTGGCAACCACCATGCGCGGGCCAGCATGTATTCCACAGATTCCTTCGTGTATCTCTCTGATCACATAGCTTGCTTCCTCAGCATCTAGGCATTTCATGAGCGGTCCAAGATAAGAGCGTCGATATAATTTACCATCAAGCAGTTCATAGTTCTGCGACTTGTGTCTTATCTTCCTCGCCTGTGCGCGATCGTCCGGTACTTTTCCCTCCTTCAAGAATTCCATTACTGGAGTTATTCATGATGAAGGGGTTGTATGAGTTACAAGGACAGACTTCGCTCCCACCGACGGGTTGCTCATTACTTCTACCCTGACATCTTTGCCAAAGTGATCGAAGCTGGTTGATGCCATCTTGCTCAGCGCGTCAGCAGATTTGTTTTCACTGCGCGGAATATGAATGATTCTGAAGCAGTCAAATTGCTCGATGAGCTTTTTCGCCTACTCTAGATACAGAGGCATGGTGTTCTCCTTGGCATCGTAAAGGCCATTGACCTGTGCTGCTACCAAGTATGAATCAACATGGGCCTCTAGCTTTTTAACTCCGAATTTGTGCGCGATGCGCAGGCCAGCCAGCAGGGCTTCATACTCAGCTTCGTTGTTGGTGCTCTTGAAGTCCAACCTGATGGCGTAAGTATATTCCTGCTTCTCTGGATCCACCAGCTTGAGGCCTGTGCCGGATCCTTCGTTGTTTGAAGCTCCGTCGGTGAATAATCTCCACACATTTTCTTCATCATTGGCTCGCGGAGGGTCTACCTCGCGCTGAGCCTCTTCAATTTTTCCTTCTGGGACTTCTGCAATGAAATCAGCCAAGACTTGTCCCTTTATTGCTGGACGGGGCTTATAGGCGATCGTGTGTTCTCCTAATTCCAGCGCCCATTTTGTTAGCCTTCCCAAAAGCGCGGGGCGCCGCAAGACTTGCTGGATGTTGTAACCAGTCAGAACTTCAATGGGATGACCATTGAAATATCTATGAAGCTTGCGCGACGCGTGTGTTAGTGACAAAACTAACTTTTCCATGATGGAGTAGCGCGTCTCAGGATCTGTCAGCACCCGACTCACATAGTATATTGGCGTTTGGATTCCCTTGCGATCCACCAACAATACTGCGCCGATGGCGCGCTCTCCTGCTGATAGGTACAATGTCAAAATTTCACCAGGAAGTGGAGCTGTGAGCGCGGGCAAATTTATCAAACATTCTTTTATCTCACTGAAAGCTTGCTCGGCCTCAGGAGTCCATTTGAATTGGCTTTTCTTTAAGCAATTTCTCAATGTGTTGACAAATGGGGTAGATTTGCTTGCATGGTTCGCTAGGAACCTGTTGATTGATACCAATCTACCATTCAGCTTCTGGACTTCTTTCATGGTGGATGGCGAAGGCATGTCAAGGATGGCCTCCACCTTCTCAGGGTTCACCTTGAAACCATCCTTGGTGACCATTACACCTAGAAATTTTCCCTCTTGTACGCCGAAAGTGCATTTGCTCGGATTGAGCTTCATGTTAACTTCCGTTAGGCGCCCAAGGGTTTCTTCGATGTCTTTGAGCATTTGTTTTTCCTCCCTACTTTTGATCACCAAATCATCCACATAGACTTCTAGGTTTCTTCCAATTTGCTCGCTGAAAACGGCATCCATAAGTCTTTGGTAGGTGGCTCCCGCATTCTTCAAACCAAAGGGCATTTTTGTGTAACAAAAAACACCCTTGTCGGTTCTGAAGGCGGTCTTGTCCTCATCTTGTGGTGCCATTTGAATCTGGTGATAGCCCTTGTAGGCATCCAGGAAACATTTTAGCTTGAATGGCGCCACGGAGTCCACCTTTGCGTCGATGTTTGGGAGGGGGTAACAATCTTTTGGGCATGCTTTGTTGAAGTCCTTGAAGTCAATGCACATCCTCCACGACCCGTTACTTTTCTTTACCATCACAGGATTGGCTACCCATGTCTGGTATCGTATCGGGCGGATGATGTTTGCGCGCAATAGATCCTCAACCTGTTCATTCATGGCCCTCGCCTTCTCATCCCCCATGACTCTCTTCTTTTGAGCAATTGGCTCTACAGACTTGAAGGTGTTGAGAGAATGTTGCGCCAGGTCTCGCGGAACCCCAGTCATATCAGAGTGTTGCCACGCGAAGACCGACATATATGCTGTGAGCAATCTTTTCATTCTCAACCTCGTGTCGTCTGATATCGTAGCGCCAATTGTGATTGTTTGCTCCGGGAATTTTGGGTTGAGAATCCATTCCTCTGGCGCGTTGTTTGCCATTGGAAGTTTCAATCTCCCTTCCCGCGGAGTACTTGTCACTGCACACAAATGATCTCGGTATACAAAAGTTACACCTGTTGGTGTTGGGAACCCTAACGCGCCGTGCGCTGGCGACGGTATGGCGTTAAATTGGGCAATCGTTCCCCTACCCAAGATCATATTGTGGCATGAAGTGGTGGGCAAGACCAAGAAGTTGACATCTTCGGCTCGCTTGTGTTTTTCATCCCCCATGGTTAGTTCAAATTGTATTTGACCTAGGGGGTGAATGATTTCATTTGAAACACCAGAGATTGGTGCATTCACAATTTCAAGCCTTGCTTGGTCTGCCGGATCCAACTTCCTGAAACATTGCTCATACATGATGTCTGATTCGCTGCCAGTGTCCACCAGGACTTTTGACACTTCATAATGAGCAATGTGTGTAGTGATGACAAGAGGACTGCTGATGGAAGGGCCTCCCCTGATTCTTGGGAAGATTACTTGTTGCTCGCGCCAATCTCCTTGGATTTGCGCGTTTCTCTTTCTTGATCCTTGCCCTTGCCTTCCTCCCTCGGCTACACAGATTCTTTTGAACTTTTTATTGGCAGAGGCTCCTTCTGGTTGCTCATTTTCTGGTCTTGAGTTTTTCACCAGGTGAGCCAGCTTGCCTGATTTTACATCTTTTTCAATTGCATCCTTCAAGTGGTGGCATGCATCAGTGTTGTGTCCTGTGGACTTGTGAAACTCACAATACTTGCCACTGTTTGATGGTCCCTTGTGGTGTAGTGGCTTGGGGCTTTTGAATTGGACATTCTAAGTGCTTAACACCTGTGAAGGTGTTTTAGTGAGGGGAGTCCATATTCTTGGCAGAGGTCTGTTAGGATCTCTGCCGCCTTCCGTCTTGTCACCCTCCCCGCGATTACGAACGTCTTTTTGGGGCTGGGGTGAGCTTGGTTGCGCCTGCTTTTCTGCGGAAGAAAAACTGGTTGATTGCAACCTGGACCATACAGAGTTCTGTTTGCCCCTTCTTTCGTTGTTGCGCGGTGCCTCTGCTTGATGTCCTCTTTCTCTCGCTCTATCTTGGGCAATTTGTTTTTCATTTCTCGCGAAGACTCGCGATGCTTCCATTAGCTTGGCCCAAGTGGTGGGCATGCCATCTCTGCTTACGAGGGCTCGGCGGAGTTGATCACTGCGCGCGCCTTGTATAAAGGCCACGCGCAATAGTTGATCAGTGATACCTCCGATTGCCAGAGACTCCTGATTGAAACGAGTTATGTAGTCTTCAATCGTTTCATCATTCCTGCGCACGCAGTGCATGATGTCATCATGGTCGCGCGTGTGTCTGCGCTGCTGTACGAAGTGAGCTTGGAACTTTTCCAAAAGTTCCTCGAACCCATCGATTTGCCCAGTCGGCAAGCTTTCGAACCAGACACGCGCCGCGCCCGTGAGGCAGCGAGCAAACATGTAACACCATGTTGGCATCGTCCAGCTTTCTAGGTTTCCCGTGTTGTAAAAACCTTGCAAGAAATCGTCTGGATCTGTTGTGCCGTCATATTTGCCCAAACCACTTGGCATCTTGGTTTTGTGCTGAATGGGGGCCTTCGCGATGCGTTCAGTGAATTTTGAATGTTTCACTAAGATGGCTGGCCTGTACGGTGTGGTTACGTCCACTTGCCCTCTCACTGGTGGGCTGTACGGTGCGTGCAGATCCAGATCGGCTCTGGCTCCAGGCGCCATGTTCATTTGCGCGCGGGGCTGTGAGCCTCCTGCATGAGTATCTCGCGTCCTCCTGACGCTGTGCACTTCTTCATCACTAAACTCAGCGTGTTCAGTGTGAACAGAGTGACCCTCTTCCGGCACGCGCCCCCTTCTTGTTCCATGAACAGTTTGCTTATCAAACGCTTGCCTTTGTGTTTTGTGTTTGACCAGCTCATTGTATTTGTCCATTAGACGCCGTTGCTCGTTTATGAGCCATTCTTTAGGGTCATTAGTTTCATCTTCTGGACCCATTGGTCCTTTTTGTTTCGCGCCGGCAAGATTTTGTAACGTGAGATCGTCTGGAGGAGTTTCAGTCTGGCCATGAGGAGTTGTGATGAAGGGGCGGTTACTGGTGGTGCGCGTAGAATCACGCGGCACCCTCAGAAACTGCTGTCCCTCATTAACATCCTCACGTTCAATATCCTCCAGAACTTGATCGACGTTACGAACACCAGAAACCATGGTGAAAATTATTTTTTTTTGAGATCTGATTAGATTTTGTTGCCGTTGTAACAGTGGATGGCGCCAATGAAGAAACGTGGATCGACTCACTGGTAGACGATCAACTTTCCTCGGGTGTGATTATGCTATTTCACCGATGGATCTCTGGGATCTGGATTCTTCCACCTACAAAATGAACAGCACCGTAAACTTACCCCTCAGAAAGGGACAGAGGGGTCCTCTTTAGGGTAACCCTCCGGTGTGAGAATAAGAATTTGTAGGAGAAGATAATAATATGAGAGTAAGGGAATTGGAGTGTATTGCTTAATATAGCTGAATACTCTGTAATTGTGTTGTGTCTCCTTGTGGAGTTGATGTGGTATTTATAGTGCTAGGGTTTCCAATGATTGGGCTCAGACCCGATTAGGGCCTTGTTGGCCTCCTCCAATTGCTTTGCGCCACGTGTCCTTGGGGACACCTGGTGCTTTTTCATTGGTTATAATCATGTGGTAGCACATGGGTTATGCTGAGTTGTCCACCTTTCATTGGCAGCTGTCATCATCAGCATATTCTTATTCCTTAAAAACATACCTTCTGGAAGGTTGTCTGACGTGCACAATCAAGGTTGCCCTAATCCTGATTTGGATAAGGACGAGGTTGATTATGTGCATGTGTGATACGCGCCTATCCTGAGGATGCGCGAGGTCTTCTCTTTATTCTCACGCGCAGATGTGATATGCACAAGCATGTGATATGCGCCACGCGCGGATGCGCCACGCGCAGATGTGATATGCGTGAGCATATGTGGTGCGTGAGCATATGTGATATGCGTGAGCATATGTGATATGCGCCATGCGCATAGGTTTTGGCTTTGTGCCTTTATAATATCTTGATTTCAAGCCTCTTGTCTATATCTTGTGGGTTGACCCGCCTCGCTCGGTGTTGAGGCGGGTACATACCTCTTCAAACATCATGACCAACAACTCGTTTAAACTATTTTAATACCCACCGTCTAAGCCAATCATCTTGTTTGGGTATGATAGTAATTCAGAAAAAGATGAACTGTGTCTTTCAACTTCCACTAAAATATTAGGAAATTCAAGCCCCGGGGGAGAAGGGGGGGGGATTAAACCCGCATCAATAAAATTTTGACCCATTTATTTATAGTAATTAAGGTAGCGTGGTACCATATATGCATCCAAAGATGGTGTATAATATTTATATATAAAATTCTTCAGTATATACATCTTATAGGTGAAAACTATAATTGAAATTTGTCTTCCCCGATAAATTTCAATCCAAAATATTAGGAAATTCTTCAGGATTTTAATTTACATATATGGTGTATTACATATATGTTAATGATAAATAAAAATTTCAATTTATAATTTATAATTTATAAATTCCTAAATACCTCTTGGTACATGACAATTTGTTTGCATAGGAATTGGATTTGTTTAAATAAGCATACACACTTATGCAAATAGACACGCATACTTAAAACACATACACAAATAAATAGTGTCACACAAAATATATAATACTCAGTTTTGTTCGATGTTAACTACAATTTCAAAAAACAATAAACTAAACTGACTGGGTTGTTTGAGTTAACGAAAAACAAAAAAATTTAATTGCCTGAATAAAACTAAGGTTGTAACCACAAAGTTGGTTTATAGTTGTCCTTTAAGATTTTGCCAAACTTTTATGAGGTAACATAATATTTAAGAAAAACTTGCTATCATTTTTTATTTTTACAAAATTAGAGTTATAAAAAATGTGGGTCTAAATAAACATAAACAAAATGTAACATCTCGACTTTTGGAAACCCTAAAATACTAATTATCAAAACATATTGCCGGGTTTAAACGAGCTACCACCGGTAAAAGGCGACACAAACACGATGTATGCGTTGTTTTCGCAAGCAATCATGATGAAAGAATTTAGTGGCTCAACACTCACATTTAAAATCAACAACAAAACTTGCATTCTTGTGATTGGTTCAGTGGTAAAAAAGTGAACAACATTTTGTTTTGTTTTGCCATTCAATCTTGCATTCTTGAACTCTTGCTACTACTGTAATGATCTCCATGAATATTGAACATTTAAAATCCAAAAGAAATGAACAAAACAAAATAAGTATCAGTCACCATCTTAAGTCATTTTCATTGGAATCTGACCCTGAAAAAGAAAATGTAAGGAAAGCTGAAATTAGGCCTGCCAAAGAAATGTAAGGAAAGCTGAAATTAGGCATGCCAAAATGGGCCAGGTTCAGTGTACGGTACGTTAAACTCCGATACGGCATTTTATTATCTAATATATATAAATTACAAGTTTAGTACCGCTAAGCTGTCATTGGGCCACTTGGCGACATCTTACTTGTCCATACAGTTTTGTTTTTTTTCGTTTTGGTATCGTAACGAATATAACAGAAGCTGGCCGAATGATAATTTAGTTTTTTTTAGTTTGTTTTAATTCCGATATCATAACGAACATGACGAAAACCGACCTAATTCGCATAGACTCAACGTCTCAACGTCCGGGACCGACAACGCTCGATTTTACCAACGCCCGAGTTTACCGACTAACAACACCCCCTTGTCCACTCAATTTTTATATATTTCCCCCCATTTTACCTCTAGTACCGTAACGAACGTAGCCGAAACCGACCGAGTTCGTGTCTAGTTACCGTCTCAATGCCCGGGACTGACAACACTTGATTTTACCACCTCCCGGGTTTACTAACCTAACAAACTTCGTTTTAAACAATTTATTTCTTTATATGTTAATTTGGTGTCTATAACGTAAAGAACGTAAACGATACTAACTGAATTCGCGCTAACTCACCAACGTAACACTCGGGTTTTACCAACACTCAGATTTCAATGTTAAGGTTTTACCAACTGCCCCGGCGCAACGCGCCGTGTGAAAATCTAGTTTATTATATTATGTATTACATTATTCTTGTCTACTAATTAGGCCCATTGGGCTGAGGGTTTGTTGAGGTAACCACTAACCAGGCCTGCCACAATAAAGGTTAGGGTTTCATGATGGTGGCCATGGAGTTCCTATATAAGGAGCCTTCATCATTCATTTGAAGGACCTTCTCGGGGACCCTTGGCCTCCAACATATTATTGTGTCTATAAACAAGAGGAAAACTTTTAGCAGTCACATCCACTCCCCCCAATTTTCAATGTCAGGTCTAGAGCAACCGGAGAAGAAGATCAAGGCGTCAGTTCGTTCATCTCGAAGACTAGGAAACATCGACATGGATCCGACCCCGATTCATTCCATGTTTTGTCATTGCCGCCATCCATGGGACACGACAACGAAGTACTCTTTGATTTTAGTCTCGGTTCTCATATATGTCCATCAAATATTCTAGATCTATGTTTTCTTCTTTCAGATCTGTTCCATGGAAGCTAAAAAAAATCCAAATCTAGAAAATGCTTTCAGATCTATTCCAAGGAACCTAAAAAGTCCATAGATTTGAAAAATTCTTTCAGGTCTGTTGGATTAAAGCTCAAAAGAAAATTTATAGATTTGTTTTAAATTATTGTATATGGATTTATTCTAGATATACATCAACACGGTGGGTAAGAAAGGTGGATTCAAAGAATGAGGTAAAAACATTGGCCGTCACAGTCATAATGGAATTACATTATTTATGTTTTTATAAAAAGCACATATTTTCAGGTCTGGTTTGGGTGGAATAGGAAAATATCAAATAATTTAGTCTCTAGTGGATACATGTCTTATCCAAAGAGACAATTTCTGAAGCAATGACAGAGGCAAAGATGGATAACACCAGCACGCGCCACGGTTGGAGAATGATGGTTGAGAAAACGAATATCATTTCAACAAAAGTTTAGCGTCCACTCTGTCAGCTATTGTGTCGCCGCATAACAAACGATATGGCACCATGTTACGGGCCAGAAATCATTCAGGTCAAAACGTGATCAGCCTGAAACGCACAACAAATAAAAAAAAATCATTTCTTTAACCAACCTGTTCCGACCTCAACCCAGCCCGAATTAAAATACCTACCCGTTTCCTGTTAACTCACCTTAGCATGCACGTTTAGCAGGGGCGGGGGTATAAACATGTTCGTTCAGCTAATACACAATTACTTTTGCTCAATTGCAATGAACACTTACTTGATCTACCAGATGAGTCCTTGGAAGCTGGAATAAAACCGTATGACCTCAATTATTACAGAAACAATCGCGGAACTCTTTTTGGTAATTCACATTCAGTTCCCCTCACGTGTTTCTGTATACGCAATTACAATTTTTATGTTTGCTTTGAAATTGTTATATTTACAGCTAAGGTGGACGCTTATCATCATAGCGAACTAGAAAGTGACGGTACTGTTGGTAATTACAGTTTTTATCGTAACAAAACAGAAAGTGATAGTAGAACTGATGAGCTCCGTGCGCGTTCGTACAAAATGATTCCCGAACGTATTAGTGGTAATTCACATTGGCATCCTTCCGGTTCTCCACATGTGTTTCTATATATGCAACTACAATTCTTATGTTTACTTTACAATAGTGGAGGCTTATGATCATACCGAAACAGAAAGTGACAGTACTAATGCTTCCAAAGACGGTGATGGTACTTGTGACATTCGTCAATTTCGGGTCCTATTTGTATTCGTTTATCATGTAAACCAACCCGTTTTGTAAACCGAAACCCTCGATACAATCAAAATGATGGATTTTATGTTACATATTTGTTTCATACTTGTCGGGTCTCAAAAACACCCTTTTCGGTCCCTAAAATGCCTTTAAAACACTTAAAACGAACTTCAGGGACTAAAACTGCCAAAGTTGAAAATCCGATTTTTCCCTCCGTGACCTTAGCGCCACGCTAAGGTCATGGGCAGAGACCTTAGCGCTGCGCTAAGGGGAGTCTGCACCAGCAGCTCGTTTTGGCTTTTTATGCTTTCTTGTGCTCATAACCAACTCATTTCCATGTATAACACTTTATAAAAGACTTTTTCAACTTACCCTATATATTCAAGACCCTCTTCTTCATTTTAAACCTGCCCATACTCCATTTTCTCTCCCAAATTCTTAAGATTAAAGGTTGTTCTTCATGTTCTTGGCAGTTTGACTTTCCAAAGTCAAACTGACCATAGTCTTTCGTTTTAATCAACGTGTTAGCTCTTATTAATACTTGAAGCTTGTTATACAACATGTATATAATATACACCCCTTGTTACCTTTGGTGGTCACTTATCCGGTCTCGGCCGGTGGAGTGTCGGGCCTCGTAAGGCAAGGCTTCATGGAGGACTCACGTGGTCCTTGTTATATATATAACTATATAACTTGTTTATGCTTACTAACCATGTTTACTTCTGATCATTTTAGTTTGTACATCATATTTATTGAGTTCTATGGTTATGGGTTGTAGAGACTAGCCTCGGTTTAACCGTAAATAGCTCCAAACCATAAACCGAACATTATTTACTAGTTTTGTTAAACAATTGTTTAAACATGTTTTATGTTAGATTTAAGTTTCTAAAATCATTTTTACGAGTTCTATGGTTATGGGTTTGTGGAATCTAACCTCGGTCTTAACCTGAAACAAGATCCGAACCGAAAACCGAACTTTTGTTTAAAGACTTTATTGTTGGATTTTTGGTTGTAAAACTTTAGTATCATCATTTATAAATTATTATACAAGTTCTTTGATGTTTGGGCATGTGGCAACCATTCTTGATCTTATTCCAAGATTGGAAACCGAACCAAACCAAACTAAACCGATTTCACTCGCTTAAGACACACAAGTGTGTTTCTAGCAATCAAGACTAGTATATTTCTTTAAAAATATTTTATAAACTAATTTTAATTATTTTCTTAAAGTACTTGGAATGTTGAATACAACTTGATCTTATAACAAAGTTTGGACCAACGAAACCGAACACTCGCTTAACGGACGTTGTTAATTCTAAAACAATAGAACTACATACTTGGTTAAGTCTTACTAAATTTTATTGAGTTATCTCATAACATTCATTATTTTGGAAAATTGAATTTGGGTTTGACCAATTACCAAGACCCGAACCAACAACTCGAACACTCGTTAAAACCCGTTTTAGTATCTATATTATAAAGGGACTTGCATTCTTGCATTTTTACCCACCTTATTACTTAACATAGGTTGAGTAAATATTAAGGGCTAGATACTTTAATCCGGTTTCGAGCAACTTATATTTTTAAAGACAATTATTGAAATATTTACATATTAAACCTTTAACTTTAAATTGTTTGCTTTTCTTATCTATTATTTTATTTAAAGACTTCCTAGACAACCTTTCTAATACAAGACTTTCTTTCATCTAGGCTTTTGCTCGTAAACCTCATCCTTCCGGTTACTCATTATTTTACCAGTCAAGTTTATTACTTGAATGCGAGTACTTTTATCCCCCATTTTCCATCTTTCATTTTGGGGTGATATTGCATACTTATTCAAACTAAATGTTTTATACTTGAGTTTTAAACCACAAACTTTATTGTATACTTTACTTAAATAAATGCTCTATTTGGTGTTATATGCTTACATGCTTAAAAGCTAATGTGTTTACCGATTTTGGGTTGGTTGATTCATAAATCCGAGTATATTTGGCATTCCCTTATAGAAAGGTGTCGTTAATGTATTCTTATTAACGACTTCATATAAATCCTAGACTATTTGGCATCTCCTTATAGCAAGGTGTCGTTAATGTATTCTTATTAACGATTTCATATTAATCCTGGACTATTTGGCATTCTCTTATAGCAAGGTGTCGTTAATGTATTCTTGTTAACAATTTCATTATCTAAATGGTTGCTATTATTTATTGTTTTGTATACAAGTTGTGGAATTTCCTATTATATACTTATGGTTCGAAACTATGAAATTGCTCATCAACCTTTGTGTTGACAAATTCTATCTTATGCAATGTTACAGGATTGACTTTAGGTTGACTCGAAGACTTGAGGAGAAAACGTTGTCAAGACTATTACGATATTAGCAAAACGAACAATATATTATTTGCTATGTTTGATTTCGGTTATTGTATGAACAACTTATGTGACTTTTTAAGATTTTATGAATTTAAATGAGTTGATTAAATATTGTTACTTTAATAGTATCTTGTGTTCTTAAGCAATCCGTTGCACCCCGGCATGTTCCGCCGCCTTTGGTCAGGGCGTGACAGTACTGGCTACTTCAGTGATGGTAGTGATGAATCCAAAGACAGTGTTGGTACTGATAACTCCAAAGACAGTGATGGTACTGATGACTCTCCTGCTGCCAAAGAAGAGGCTATCCCACCTCTGCCCAAGTAAGCACACAGTGGAAAATATATATATGATCACTTTAGGCTATCTCACTCACTTTTTTTCACTTTTAAGTAATGGTTACATTATAGATTAAATGAAAATAAAATAAAAAACAAGTGTTTGCATGTGATTGGTGAAACACAGATAGATCCCATGCTCAAGCGCCCTCTCACTGTTAACAAGGTAGCGACCAAAGGGGCTCACTGCCCTTGGCGCCCACCCCATTTGGTCTGCAGAGATTAGAATGGTGAAGTGGCTTGGGGCACCACCACACTACACTTAAACCAAGATATGTTTGATAGATGTGAAAACCACATAAGACATGTTCTCATTTTCGTTAGATGTTGGATAATCATTGTTAAGATAGACTTTCAAAATTTGAACCTCGCTCATATTAAACTTTTCCTTTTTCATATTAGTGGTGACTTTATTTGAGAGGGGTAAATGTGAGCTTTTGTTACTCTTCCTTTTCTCTAAACTTAGACCTCTTCTATTGATTTATGAAAAGTTTTTTCAGTTAGTTTTTAGACCAAGCGTAGTGCAGCGTTTTGGCCCAAAACATCGTGGAACACCGCCCCCCCCCCCCCCCCCCCCCCCCCCCCCCCCCCGGCGTTTTGGGGTTTTTTTTGGGACATTTTGTAGATAAAGCGGAGGAAGGCACGGAAATTAAAAAAATATTAAATTACCTTTTAGATGTGAAGGTTAGACAGATGGATGGTGGTGATGGTGAGTTTATGTGGAGGAAGGTGTTGGATAGGGTTAGGGTTAGTGGATTGGAGGTACAGATCAGAAAAGGAGTTACATATCGGTTTATTGTTATGATCGGTGGTGGTGGGTGAGTTACGGTGGTGGTGGTTTATGTTATGATCGGTGGTGGTGGTTTACTGTTAAGGTGGTGGGTGAGTTAGAGATGGAGAAGGAGATGCCTGTAAGGAGATAGAGATGGAGAAGAAGTAGGTGGTTGGTTTATTTATTGTAAAAATAATAATAATAAATAATAGTAATAATAGATTACTAATAATAATAATAGGTGAAACACTAAAAATAAAAAAAAGACAAAAAAATAAAAATAAAAATAAAAGTGACTGGGCGTCACGTGACGCATAACGCCCAGGGGTGAAAAGTTATAACTACGCTATCTTTTTGCAAAAAACCATAACTCTGACTGGGCGTCACGTAGCGCATAATGCCTAGTGAAGAGGCATTATGACTACACATGGTCTTATAAACCATAATCTTTTTAATCTGTTTGTTGCTAACACCTTTTAAAAAGAAATAATTTTTTAATTCTCTAAACTCCAACATCACCGACTCCCTCACACAAACAAAGATTAATCGACTCACGTTGCAATAGTTGTATCCAATAGGCATTTTGACCATTTTGGTAAGGATTTCACCTGAACAGTCCATACAAGATTTTACCCATTTTGATCACTTACCCGACTGGCCATTTTACCACCTCTAGGATCTATAGAGGCATCAACTTCGACCTGTAACTCACACAAAAAGCAATTTGGGTAATATTATATCTTTTAACTTATCAAATGGGTATAATAAAGAAATAACTAAATTTTTGCTATAATAATAATAATAATTCATTCACATCTCATTTTTTTTATATAAATATAAAACCTGAACTAGAATTCTCATGGGTCACGTTGATATACTTGTACTACAATAAATTCCCCATTTGTAGGGTTGTTTTTTATTTATGTTTTGAGTTATGTTTTTTTTTATTGTTTTTCTTGAACTATTTTAGGGTGTTTTCAGGTCACGTATCATATTCACATTTTTTTTGTGTCCCCTTGTATTCCAACGTTCTCCACAAACATAATTGTAATTATGCAATAGAACATATTTTAGTCATTTGTTAAATTTGGCATGTAATAGGACATGCGTTAGTCAAAACTTCTAACTTTTGAAATTATTGAA
Organism: Bidens hawaiensis; assembly: GCF_021521415.1. Classification (NCBI taxonomy): domain Eukaryota; kingdom Viridiplantae; phylum Streptophyta; class Magnoliopsida; order Asterales; family Asteraceae; genus Bidens; species Bidens hawaiensis. The sequence continues at coordinate 2,267,572 of NW_027491048.1, read as the reverse complement.
TGCCAAAGACGGTTCGTATAATGAAGACAAGCAAGTATTATTATTATTATTATTATTATTATTATTATTATTATTATTATTCTATTGTATCTTGTTTATATTGAAAGAGTACTTGTATAAAAATACATTTTACCCTATATATACAATAAATTCACATCTCACTTGTTAGTATGGTGTTAGAACATATTTACTATTGTATTGGGACGATATCATTCTCACCATCTAACCTCACATTGTTATTAGATACTTTCCGAAGAATTTGTTTTGACCGACCTTGGCAAACTTCACCATTTTTTAGGTATCACTAGCATTACGTCCGCTCGTGATAAACATGGCCTATTTTTTTTTATCTAAGGCGACTTACACTAGAGACATTTTGCAACAAGCTTTTATGACAACATTCAAACCATGCACCACCGCGGTAGATAAGTCTGCCAAACTCAGTGCTAACGTGAGTAATCTACTACCTGATGGAACTTGCATGAGTCAGTACATCAACAATCATAAATAAAACCTCCATAACAAACCACATTTTTGATAAAAACCACACGATTTTGCCAATCTAAATAAAGCAGGTTTTACATGAAGAAGATTTGGCTCAACGTCTTCTAGTCATAATACTTTTCATCTTAGAAATCAGGGGGAGCCACACTCCCAAGTCCCAAGGTATAAATAGGGGAAATGACTGATTTTAAAAAGAGTGAAATCGTGTGCTTGCTAGTGTGTTACAATGCCTCACGTTCACCCAACCAGATATTACCTACGCCGTCCAACAAGTATGTTTGTTTATATTAAAAGTGTATTTGTATCCAAATAAACTACCGATTCATTCACATCTCTATTGTCAATACAAAGAACCAAGCTAGCCTCGAGACCACCTCCGACACTAAGTCAATCCAGATTTCATGTACATAAAATATAAAACATGAGCTAGAATCAGTGAATCACAGTGCTAGTCAATACACGACCGAAATACCATCCATATTATTAGTAAGCGAGCGTACAGCATAAAAGCATCGATCGCTTCATGCACTAATCAAATATACAGGATCAAACTCTAACCATAACCATAACAGACATCAAGTATACCAAATACAATAAAAAAATATGATGGGCCCGTTTCGGCATTTCCTCCCTTTCATTTACAATCAGAAAGCAAGATCAACAACTCATCATCAGTAATCGCTCCCATCTCCATAGCGCGTTCTAACGCACCCCGCCCACCACCATCTTTGATCGACGCAACCGCCCCTCTGAAACCAGACAACAAGAATCTTAAAACCACATTGAAAAGAGCATGTGTTGGGATTGAGTTTCAAAACAACTTACTGACTTATTGGCTTTTTCCAAAAGCTATTTTTGAATTTGAAAAGCCAGGATTTGTGGCTTTTAGAAAACAGCTTTTTAACCATTTCAAAAAGCTAAAATAAGAAAGATTTTTGTGATTGCCATAAACATGCTTATTGGCTTATTGGTTTTTAAAAAAAGCAATAAGTTAAAAAGGTGTATGGCAATCACAAAAGTCTTTATTATTAGCTTTTTGAAACGGTTAAAAAACTGTTTTCTAAAAGCCACAAATCCTGGCTTTTCAAATTCAAAAATAGCTTTTTTTAAAAAGCCAATAAGTCAATAAGTTGTTTTGAAACTCAATCCCAAACATGCTCTAAATATCATTTTTAACCAACTGTAACTACCTTCTGATCATATACTTAGCGAGTTTGTTACTTCCAGAAAATATACAATGATGAAGTGGGGTCCGGCCATGATAATCCGACATGTTCACATCAGCACCAAACTGTAACAACAGTTCAAGCATCACCTCGTAACCCAAGTCGCATGCTAAATGCAGTAACGTGCAGCCTTGCAGACAGCTTTCTGGTTTGCTGGAATCCTTCATGTTTTTGCAGGTTAACGGGCTGGGCTTTTCAGAGCCTTTGGATGAATCGTGTTCTTGAATGTTGTGAGATAAATCAGCTCCAGAAACCTCGTCGTACGTCGTGTTGATGATGTTTGTGTTTGATGTGACAATAAGGCGGTATACCTCTCGTATATTGTTACTTTCGGTTGCTTTCCAGATTCTAGTGGCGTTGTTCGTGGTTTCTTCTTGAGAGAATAACCGTTTCTCCACATACTGGATTGAAACAAAGTTACAAACCAAAGAAAAATACATGTAGACGGGTCAGATGCGTTGAACGGGTCAATAGATGACCAAAGTGTAACTAACTTTAGTGCATACAACCACCTGTTTTACTTAAAATAGATTATTATTGAAATAATGAGTTTTCTAACGACACTTAAATTAACCATTTTGTCCCTTTACTTACATTTAACCATTTTGACATGTTACTTACATTTAACCGTTTTGACTCAATACTTATATTTTAACCATTTTGACCCGTGTTGACTCATATTTTTATTTATCCACTTTGACCCGTTTTTTGACTCAAATTTAGAAGAAACCAGTTTGACCCGTTATGACTCGTACCTAAATTTAACCATTATGACCCGTTTTGCCTCATACGAAAATTTAACCATTTTGACCCATTTCGACTCATACTTAAACTTTTTATTTATTTACTTATTTCTTCGGAACGGCTGACTCATACTTAGCTATAGCTATTTTGACCCACTGTTTTAACTCGTACTTAAATTTAACCATTTTGGCGTGTTTGCCTCATACTTTAATTCAACATTATCCCGTCACGACTCATACTTAAATTTAACCATTTTGACCCGTTTTGACTCGTGCTTAAAATTAACCATTTTTATCCATCGTGACTCATACTTAACTTTAATCAATTTGACCCGCTTTGACTCGTACTTAATTTAACCATTTGGACCCATTTCCGCACATACTTAAATTAACCATTTTGACCCATCCTAACTCATACTAAACTTTAACCATTTTGACCTGTTTTGACTCATACTTAAATTTAACCATTTTGACCCGTTACGACTCATACTTAACTTTAACCATTTCGAACTGCTTTGACTCATACTTAAATATAACCATTTTGACCCGTTACTTGGCCAGCCCATTTTACCTCAAAATTGCATACTTAAAAATACCTTTGCAATAATATACTTCTCCCTCTGTTGATTTGCATCTCCAGGACTCGGCTTGGTAACATCTAAAGCATTTGATCCATCCTTACTACACATAATTTATTTCAAATAGTTACAGTTAGTAATATATTCGGTCATTAACTTCATAAAACTACATTCTTTTTTGAAATGTAGTTTATACTCACCTATTAGTTTGAAGTAAACCTTCCCATACGGTATTGCAATATGCATTCCCCAAATTCCTAAACAAATCCATCACAGTCGGTTCCCAAACCTTAACATCAAGATTAATCGATCGAACCTGCAATATACAAAACATCACATTAGCTAGATATATAAAAGACTGCATTACTTATTATATAAAGGTACCTTTGATATGTGAACGCCAAGATTTCGGTGGACCCCAGAGCATTCAATGCAGATTAATATGCCTAAATTAAGAGACGCCCAATCAGGGTCAGGTGCACCGCATTCTGCACACGAATCATTTCCAGGAATCTCTTGAAGAATGCTAGAAACAGAATCTTCTGAATGAATAACCATGTCATCATGGATAAATCCCGTGTTATCAGCTTGTGAATACGAAAAATCTTCACCAAGTGCTTCAAGTGCACTTCCCAAACTATTTCTGTTAAAAGGTGTCTGTAAAATAAACACTAGTATAAGAACTTAAGAAGACATATTGCGCTTAATTCAATCCGTTTACTTAAACGAACTGGCTCGGGTTATATTTTATCTTTAATGGTTTTTACCTGTTTAAGGTGGTTGTTCAGAAGAGAGGAAATCACTCCTGTGGTTTTGTTCATCCAGTCAATCCTATCACCTTCATTTTCAGCCTGCATAAACAAAAGAATATGCATTAAAGGGTAAATAGGTAATTTTATTATTGTAAAAAGATACCCTTTATAAATTAATATTTAGATATATACGCTTTATGCTAACTATTTAAAGGTGATGTTATACATACACCACCCAAATCTGCATACCGACGTGCCTGACACATCATACAGGCCACATGAGGTTATACTTCCCGTATGACTTTTGCAGACTGCAGACCTATTGGTTATCGCATCATACGGGCCATATAAAGCAAACTTTTACAGCATACGACACATACGACTTCGAACACAACACACCACTGTCACATCAGTCAGTTTCAGTAAAGTTATACAAGCCCGTATAACAGCTGGTATGATATCTTATACGGGTCTGTATATATATTTTCACCATATCAAACGACCTGTTTGGAGTAATGCATATGAGTATATGACACCATTCTCACCTGCAATGTGTAAGTCTTAACGGGTGAAATAATCCTGAAACACAAACGCAAATCCAAATCCTCAGCATCAACTTTTATTGTTGAAGTACGAAGATCGACAGTATGACATTCTGAGGTTTCATCATCATGTGATGCTGCCCTGTTGTGCCTTGCTCTAAACCTCCCAAACATACGACTATGTTGTTCGGTAGACGTAAGCGAATTCGTTGATTGCGAACCCTTAAACAAGATTTAACACGATCACAATTATAAAAAAACTAAAAAAAAAAATATTGTCATAAAATAAAACTGCAACTAAACCTACCACAGGTTTGTTAGGCAAAACCCTGTGATAATATAAGTTCCCACGGCTATCAAGTATAAAGAATCGTCTTTTCCAATCGGCTCTTAAACTTGAAGATCGTTTTAGAAGATAGCCTTGCTTAATGGTTTGAACCTGAACAAAAAATATATGTTTTAATTATGTGATTTTAAATAATTAGATAACCAAGATTTTGTGCTTACTGCTCCTTTTGTAGTGGACTGCATTATTGCATCTATATTTTTATCAGAGCCCATTCCAACACCATTAGCATTATTAACATGTCCTCAATTAGTAGGCAATGCTTCTTTAATTTCTGTTTGTGTCCAAAATTCTTGAATTTTTTTTTCAAGTTTATCTTGTTCGAGAGTCGCCTGCTCTCTAGATTGTTGAGCATACGTCAATACCTGATGAAAGAAAGGTTCCATTTGACTCAACAAATCATAGCCCTGGAAAGTCAAAGTCAAAACATTGTGGATAGTACAAAGTCAACACATACTATACAAGAAAAAAGATTCATAATATTACAATTTACAAACGAAACGCACCAGTTTAAAGTATCGCAAATGAGCATCCATTATCGCACTCATAGATTCCAAAAACGTGTACTTTTTCGATTCTATATTCATAAGAGAATGTAACTGCAATCCTTAAAAACACCAAGGAGAAAATCTTAAACCTTACACCTTAAATTATGAATAGTATTTAGAACAAATATATACAAGGGAGTGCATATTAACTAGACATACTAGATCGAAACGGCTCGTTTCAAATGCAGATTTTGCGTTTTGTAAGGCCTACAAAAAGGGTATAAAATATAAATAAACTGCATCACATGTATTTTATAGTTTATACAGCAAAATGCAAAACATGAAACATTATTATATTATACATTCATACCTCTTCCAATTCAGCAACAACTTCATCCCGCATACTCTTTTTCAAAGATGCAACCTTTTCACGAGCCTGCAGTAGTAGCTTTTTTGTTAGCTGATAAAAAGTAGAAAGTTTCGGTATACACAAGATTTACATAGAGTCAAACTGGATCAAAATAATAACTCAAAGCAGATATACCTGATCATATGCATATGTAGCTTTGTCCAATCGTTTACGTGCGTCCTGATATTGGATAAATGATTATAATATGAACTATGATAATTTATCTTATATGATAATAAAACTAGTTTTTCTTGAGGAGAATAAGTGAATAACCTTCTGTGCCTTTGATAATTCTACGCATGCAACTAAATTAACGAAAAGATGCGACACTGAATTATTTATTAACAACTAAATTTACAGTGATCGTTAAGGATATTACCCTTTAAAATTTATAGGACGTAAAATAAATATTAAGATCGGTTAAAATGATCACCTTTGTGGCTTGAAGATCATCAGACAAAAACTGATTCAAACCATCAACAAGCACATGTTCAACCTGCAATTATAAAACAATGTTACTATTTAAATCCAAGAGATTAAAGTCAATCTTTAAACACAATTTGTTCACTTACTTGGGTACGAAGAAGCTCCTTAAACGATTCAATCTCGCGAAATGCACTAACAAACTTTGACATCATTGGACCTTGAAAAATACAAACAAAAAATAAGTAACTTTTCATATGCATTTTGAAAGTGAAACTGAATAATCAGAATAAAATAATCAGTTGTAATAAAACAGTTATAAGTAACCTCCAAAAGATGAACTGACAGGGTCATCTTGACCGCCACCAAATGCCTCTAATGCATCTGCAAATACAAAATCTATATTGCATGCTTCTCCAAGACCATCCCTGTTGTCAATAATATTAGTACATCAAACCTTAAATTATATTAAAATAATTTAACCAAGATGTATTGGCTCATAACTTACCTATATTTTTTGCTACCTTTGTTTAGTTTCTCACACCGCATTTTTAACTCATCTGTGTTCTGTTCAATATAACGCACCTATCCAAAAATGCCAACATTTAACTATTTAAGACAACAAACCATGGTCGCTATACATATAAATATACGAATATATACTTATATATAGGGAAAATCACCAAAAAAACCATGGGCCATTGACCAAAATAAACATTGGAAGTCTCTGATACTTAGGGGCTTCACGAAAACTAAGGACTTCAGAAGTTGACACATGGGTGACACGTCTAGGCTTTAGGGGCTTTGTCTAATAGTCAGACCCACAAAAGGACCACTTATTTGCTGACATGTGGCATATATAAGAGGAAACGTCTATGCAAACGTCTTCTAAGGGGAAATGTCTGATCCCTAGATGTTTTCTCTAAACGTCTAAATATGCAACTAAAACGTCTAGGATCAAAGGAAACGTCTGAGCCCTAGACGTTTTCTTCGGCTTAGAAGGCTCAGACTTTTATAGACGTTTTCGGAAGAATTTAGACATTTCTTTTTTTTTTTCAAATTCATTTTTAGACGCTTTCGTACATTTTTAGAGCTTTCGTAGACGTTTCTCCTTAGAAGACGTCTGCACAGTTTCCTCTTAAATATGTCAGATGTCAGCAAATAAGTGGTCTGTTTGTAGGTCAAGCTATTAGATAAAGCCCCCAAATCTCAGACGTTTCACCCATGTGTCCACTTCTGAAGTCGTTAATTTTCGTGAAACCACCAAATATAAGAGACTTCCCATGTTTATTTTGGGTTGTGGTCAATGGTCCATGGCTATGGTGAATTTTTCCACTAATAAATAAGTAACTTGGCACCTATGATTTTGTCACTTGTTACCACCATATTCCTTTTCACCGTTTTCCAATATTTATCGTATTTTAAATAAAATAACTTCACCATTAAATAAGGTATTTTATACTCTTTAATATGATTATAGACCTGTTATACTTATTTTTTAAATCGACTTTTTTCTAACAACTCCTTTTTAACAGCAAAATTCCACCTTTAGGAAAGGCTTGCAAAGATTTAAACCCATAACCTTACATTTGTAAGATGGTGCGATACCACTAGACGACACTTTTATTTTACTAACACGCGCAGTTATAAATAGGTTGTCTGTTTATCATATAAATTGCGTAATTATTTTTATAAGTTGCGTAATTACATATGTGTGTTATTATAAGTATAGGTTGGGTAATCATAACAGTTTTGTTCATTTTCACATTGTGTCACATATTCAACCCGAGTAGTACACGTAAAAAAAATGTTACCTGTTTTTGGAGCATGGGAGAATCATCTAGGTTGTGTAATAATTCTGTTCTTGAAGGAGGAAGAAACTTGGCTAAATCTGGGAAATCAGAATATTTTATTCCTTTACGTTGTTCTTCAACAAGGATGGTCATTTTTAATGTTTTTACAGGTAATTATTATTATTAGTAAATAAAATCAAATTAGGAAAACAACAAATTATTTTTATGAAATTAGGGTTGATTATTAATGGCATGTTGGATGGTAATATTTTCCCTTTTTGCATGTTTAATCTTGGTTTTGGAGATCTTGAGGTGAAAGGTTAAAATTTGTTAGGGTAAATCATTAAACCAAACTAATTTTTTTTTTTTTTGGTGATATATCTTTATGAAAACATGAAAGTTTTACAACTTAACAAATTTGTAATAAAATTAAATTTTATTTTATTTAATTATATAACCATTAGATTAAGCTCATTTCATAAATATAGTTATACAAAATTAATATTTAAAATTATATAATCAAAGAATAAAAAGGAGAAAAAGGTTTGGGTTCATTTATGTCAAAATCTCATAAAATACGAATTAAAAAATAGATATGTCGAAGTTATATAAAATTTATTCGATTCATGACCATAGTCAACAAATTTTAGTAGTATTACCATATATTTATTGTTTGATATTCATTTTCAACACATCTTATTAGTTTAATTGATCAGACAAACATCTATTTTATGTTTAGTGTCAATGTTTATAAAGCCTAGTATGAAAAGTAGACAACTTTTTCCGACCATTTTGTAATCTTTTGGTAAGGCCTTTAAATTAAAAACCGAACTTTGTTGCTAATAGTTACAAAAGCTTGTTTTAATCGTGTTGTAGTAACCCGCATTTTAGATATTTGAATAATTAAATTTAAAATATAAATAAAAGGCAAGTATAGAAGTTTTATAAATAATTTGGTATAGTTTAGTGTGAATGTTTCTAAAACCAAGTTTATTTTATTCTTTAAATATGTTTCAATAATCATAGACAGTCTTTAACTAAAAACATGTTCTATTTCTTATAATTTCTTTCATTGGGGACATTGAAGCAGCCTAATATAATGATTTCTCAAGATATGCATACACAAACACTGAACAAAGATAGTTCATTTTCGCATTACTTCTCTACCAAATTACCATATGTATAAGAAAAGTAACACAACACAAATAACGCAAAAATACTCGCTTTACGCTCTCAAGATATTACATAATTTAAGCCGCCGGACTAACATTCTCTTCTTGACGAGGCGATTAAATAACAATACCTGTCGCACCGCATCAGGGATTGAAAATACTCGAGCCACCAACGTCAAACGTGATAAGTATAGATATACTCGTAATCACAGCAAGCCAAAACAACACTTGCCCTGCAAACAAAATACACATTTTGGTCAATCAAAAATAAAAAACGTCGACTAAATCTCGCAAAATACACCAATACGGTAAATACCTCTAGAGGTACCAGTACCACTCTCGGAAGTTGAAATGTCGGGTGCTGACGTGGCACCACGTGACGTCTCCGTTGACTCTGAGTTCTTAACATCGGTAGAATTAGAATATTTAACATTACTTGTTTCGGAAGCAACAATGCCTTGAAACTCTTCACTAACAAGTAACGCTGCTAAAACATCCATGAAAGCTTCTTTGTTGGTCCCACTTGAGAAATCATTTACACGCTCCCCGTACATGACAGCAGCTTGTTCTAAGTCATAAGATAGCTCATCGTCCGATAGATCAGAATCTGTAGTAACCGTGTCTGTTTTTTCATCTTCTTCATCTTCAACGTACGCTTTATACGTGAGCCGAAGTAGTATCTCTCCCGCGTTTCCTTTTCTAAATAATCCCCAACCACCTCGAAGCGCCACAATTCTGTCGGTTGGTACCGTGTCTTTCAATGATCCTAAATCAACCTGGGAAAAAAATTCACGAATGTTATTTTATGCGTATTTAAATTATACTTCTTTTTTGTTGAAGTTCAAAGTTACCTCCCCTGTGCCGATAGTCGTATATGCAAATCCAAGATTATCTTTCACTTGAATCGACAATTTCTGTTTTCTAGGATTTGTAACCAGCATGTAAAAATCCTGAAAGGAAAGACACATTTATATAGGTTATTAAGCTTGAAAATGAATCAAACGTATGTAGCAGCAGCTCTGTTTGTGTTTGTTTAACACTTTAACTTTAAACGAACAAAACGATCGAACACCAACAATTAATAGGACGGGGTTTTCTTGTTCGTCCGTTATAGAAAATGAACATGTTCATATTCGTTCATGTTCGTTCGTTAACAGTATAAATGAATGGTTCACAAACGTAACCGAACGAACATAGTTGAACATAACTGAGCAAAAACTAGTTAAAAGTAATGTGCAGACCAATGTGTTGGGCCTAAAAGTTATTAAAACTAATCTACATTGTAATGGGCCAAAATATTTTAAATGAATATATTAACGAACGTAAAGTAACGAGCTTAAACAAATGTAAACGAACAAATATAAATGAATGTAAACAAACTAACATAAACGAACGTAAATGAACGAACGTTCACACACATATATGAACAATTTTTTTTGTTCATGTTTGTTCGTTTATTATATAAGCGAGCATAAACAAACTTCCGTCGAATGGTTCGTGAACTGTTCACTGCACGTTCCGTTCGTTTACAGGCCGGTCGGTTATTAAATTTTCAACCGTTTAAAAATGTGCAGATTATAATTCAAGACGTCACCTGATTCCATATTGGCTCACCGGGAGGCCCGATAACTGTCGTTTGACTGTTCTTTTTGCTTCGTATTACTTGATCTCCGAGTCTTAATATCACATACGGATCCGTTTTTGCTAAATAAAAACGAGGCAAATTTTTAAATAATGAAACATTTTGGAGATTAAAATAATTAGATTTGAATGTTCTGAGGCACGATATATACCAAAGAACGCGTAAGAGAGTTTGCGGGCATCAACAAGAGTGACTGATAATTCACCGACAAAATCTTTATTTCCTTCTTGCATTTCTCCAGTCTTGAAATCATTTCTGACCGGACCGACTAATTTTCCCTTTTGAAAGTCTAATACGATCTTCTTCGGACGAACAAATAACCGTGGTAAATCCTCCGTCAAAAGTTTCGTCAAAAACCTTAAATTTCATGCAACATTTAATTAAAAACTGTAATAAATAACTAAGTTAAAAAATATTAATATAGAAATTAGAACAAGAAGAAACATCACTTACATGGAGAGAACAGGAATGGCTGATGTTGCATCAATCCATGCATGAAAAAAACATGTTATTATAATAATATAATTATAATAAAAGTTATAAAGGCATAAATAAAAAGCCATACCCATTAAGTTAAACAAGCGAAACGGTGACAATTCAAATTTTATTTTTGGAAGTGACACAAAAGCCCATGAAACTGCTCCCACATATGGCTCGGTTGGAATTAACCGCAGTTTAACCCAAAGTTCTCCATCAATGTCAAAATCTCTAACGCCCACCGGCACCTTAATTGGAATGATGCCAAATTTTAGTGACAGCATTAAAAGCATACGCGCACCGCCAGTGTATCGGAGTCCTATTTGGTACCTTCATAATAACATCAAAACAAGTCAAATAGATTATGCTAGTAGCAAAATAATAAAAGAAATAGTTTTTCTTCATAGTTCATCCATATTCCATAAGATACATAAATATTAGAGTAAAATTACACTTTTTTCGTTTTATGTTTAAAATGTTTGCATGTTTCATCCTTTTCACTAACGAGCATTTCGTGCGCAATACACATGGGGGCAATTTAGTCATTTTACAACAAAAACGGTAAAATAATCAGAAAAAATAAAAAACTTACTGCAAATCATTAACGCGACGAGAAGTTCTACGTTCAACATTCCTAACCGAAAGCGGCTCGTCCCCCAACGAGAACTGCTTAATCTCAACTCTCTCAACATAATCCGGTTTCTGCAAGTTATCGATAACTGGCTGCAGCAACCCAATAACCCAATTCTCGAGCCCACCTCGATAAACCTTCCACAACTTCCCTAACACCATATTAACCCACTCAACCGACTCCTTCCTCTGCAAATCCTTCTCAAGAAACAACGAAAAACTCGTGGGAACCTGCGGCCACGTCCCGGGCGCCTCGTCATTTCTCGACTTATTCCTTTTCCTCGACGTCCACAACTTATCAAACACAACTCCAACAAAAAAGAAAAACACAAACAACCCGACAATGTTTCGGTTAATCGGAGGCGAAGGGATCGGGTGTATCACTCCGAGCTGAGTCCTGAGCTTATCGACAATCGGGTCTTCGATAAAGTTATTAAATTTATTCAAAGATTCAGACAATGAATCATCAGTTTCCACCAATTTATTCTTCTTTACATTATTGGGACCCACACAGGCCCAAATTAGGGCAAATCTTCTTCTTCTGCAAACCCTAATTGTACCAAATTGGGGGTTTCTATTACATGGGCAATTAGATGATGATAGCCACAGAATCTTTGAGAATTTGCAGGCGGCAGATGATGATGATGATTGGGTTATCATTAATATTAATATGTGTCCAGTAATTGACACATATGGGGATTGAAGTGAGATGCATACGTTAAATGAGCCCTAATTGAACTACCCAGATGATGTAATTGAATAAAGATTAGTAATTTGATGTGGGTATTGAAGAAAGATTAATAAAAACATAACCTGTATTAATTTTCTTGAGAAATTGATGAGATTGGTGTACTGTGAATAATAATGATATTACAGTAAGTTGGCGATGAATTTGTCATCACGAGTTGAGGTTCATGAAAAATTGAAGAGATCATGTTACTGTTACCCACACGTATTAAAATAATATTTTATTTTTTTTTGGCAAAAACTAGTGGTTACAGTATTTTTATAACTATTCAAAGATGACAGTTCTTAAAAGTTTTTTCTTTCTTTATTCTCTGGTATATACTTTATGATGATAAATTGTTTGGTGAGGATAGATTATTAGTTTATAGATAAACTGGTGTTTGTTGACGTGAATTTGATCAGTTTTAGTTACATGTATGTGTTGTTGTACTTGAACTAAAACCAAAAGAATATAAAAATTCAAACGTTGGTAAAACCCGGACTGATGTTGCTCCCGGGCGTTGAGGTGGTGAGCTTATACAAATTCGGTCGATTTCCATCGCGTTCATTATGGTACCATAAATAAAACAAAAACAAAATCGACAATAGGTAGGTTTTCGTTGCCGAAACAAAAACATAATGCGGTGAGTATATGCGAATTCGGTTTGGTTTCCATCGCGTTCGTTATGGTACTGGAACTAAAACTAAACACTAAACAAAGAAAAATAAAACAAAAACAAAACTAGCATTCGATTGGCTTTCGCTATGGATGTAAAACCTTGACGTTGATTAAACCCGAGCGTGTCTGTCCTGGGCATTGCAGCACTGATTCGACACGAATTCAGTCGGTTTTGGTTACGTTCGTTATTTTACCGGAACTAAAACAAAAAAATTGGTAAACCCGATCGTTGGTAAAACCCGAGCGTTGACGGTCCCAGGAGTTACAGAGACTAGTCGATACGAATAACCGTATAAAAATCAAATTTAATACAAAACAAAAAAAAAAGTAGCCAATTAGGTGCCGCAAAGTGGACCAAACTTCTAATTTATTTTAGACAGAATTACAAATTTTGTCCTTTAAAATAAGACGAATTACGGTTCGTGTCCTTTTCTTAGTTTCCTTGAAGGCGGTGTACTTTAAACTTTTTTTTCCTACAAGTTTTGTCCTTTACGCTAACTGGGTTAGAAAAAGTCAGTTAAATCCCATCACGTGAGGCGCATGTAAGGGTAGTTTTGTCCTTTCATATATCTCTGCAACTAAACCCTTTATCAGTCTTCTTCTTACTCCATCTTACTCCGCCGGCAATGCTACCGGAATCCACAAACAAACCACCACCACAATAAACCACCACAATGTCACCACCAACCAATCGCCATCTAACCACCACAAAAATCGCCCACCGACAAACAATCGCCATCTAACCCACGACCCAGAGACCGTCGTCCGTACTGCCTGCCTCTCCGCCACCGGTTCCATCGCCACCCACGTCACCACTCACCTCTCACAAACCCTAAACTTTAACTGCAATCTCTCTACCACCACTTCGCAGATCTGAAAAATCGAAATCGCAGACTGGACGGGTTTCCGGCCACCATTACGGCAGCAGCTACGGCCACCATTACGGCAGTCGGTTTTCCGGCCACCATCGCCATCGCCGGAATCACCATCGATCCCTAGACTCACCATCGCCGTCACAGTCGCCGATATGAGGGTTTCCGGCCACCATTACGGCAGCTTCTACTTCCCTAGAATCACCATCGCCGTCACAGTCGGTTTTTCGACCACCATTACGGCAGCAGCTACGGCGGCTCCGTCGAGGCTGTGGGCGGTAGATTGGTTGGTGAGATTGATGATGGCGAGGTTGTGATTCCGGTGGTGGTGGTGGTGAGTCCGGCGGGGGTGTTTAGGGTGGATTCTGTGATGGGTAATTGGTTGGTGAGATTGATGATGGTGATTGAAGAAGATGTGGTTAGTTGCAGAGATATATGAAAGGACAAAACTACCCTCACATGCGCCTCACGTGATGGGATTTAACTGACTTTTTCTAACCCAGTTAGCGTAAAGGACAAAACTTGTAGGAAAAAAAAGTTTAAAGTACACCGCCTGCAAGGAAACTAAGAAAAGGACACGAACCGTAATTCGTCTTATTTTAAAGGACAAAATTTGTAATTCTGTCTTTATTTTATATAATATTGTCTTGTCTTTCAAATCACCAACGCGATTTGGGCTTAATGCTAGTGGACGAGAGTGGAGCTATACATTTAAACGTGCTCAAAGATGAAAATAGTACTGGGATGGGTAATTTCATGACAAGTCTCCAACTAGACAAATAAAAACAAATTCGTGAGTTTTTCATGGGCAAAATGGACAATAATTGTGGTACAAGGTAGAGATGTTCAAAACGGTTTGGGACTAGGAACCGGAACCGGTTCCAAACCGGTTCCTATATTCAAAACCCCCTTTTAAACCGGTTCCAGGCTCGAACCGGTTAGGGAACCGAACCGGTTCTCCCACCCTCGGACCCTTAACCTATCTACCGGTTCTTACCGGTTCCTAAACCGGTTCCTACACTGTAACCGGTTCCAACCGGTTACAGTGTAAAAATTTTTTTATTTTTTTTCGTTTTTCGTTTGCGATTTGGATTCTAAACTACGATTCGTATTTGTATAGCATGAAAAATAAACAAAACAATTAACATAAAATTCATTTTATTTACTTTAAGAAGTTCAAAAAAAAAAAGGTTACATGTTTTAAAATCTTCAAAAACAAACTAACAAAACATTAAACTTATAAATATAAAGTTGTGACATATTATTTCTAGAAAAGCCTTCTTGTTCGTCGTAATTATTGAGCGGCGACTTCTTCCTCGGAATTACTTGTAGAAATGTCTTCTTGTTCGTCGTGCACTCGAACATCAAGTGGTGTTTCATCTTCGAGAGTGGTTACGTGTTGAATACGATCGATTGAATCCAAGTGATCCTTTAAGCAAATGCACATCTCCACCGACTCCGAATTTAGTCTTGTTCTTCTCACCGATATTACCCTGCCACTAAGAGAAAAGGCGGATTCCGAAGCTACCGTAGAAGCTTGGACGGTTAGTAAATCACGGGCCATGGTGGCAAGAATCGGAAACTCGGTTTCCTTTACCTTCCGCCAAGCCAAAACATCAAAAGTGCCATATTCCTCTTCGGATAAACCGGTAGAGTAATCATTTGCACTATACCTTCCTAGTTCGCTTGAAGGGGTGTTACCCTTTTGTTTTTTAGCCGTTACGTTGCGAACGGTGTTCATAAGGCTAATCATGGGATCTCGTACTCTAGTAGCACTTGAACTTGATGAAGACCCCCCGGCATAGGCATGTGTATGTTTGACCCATATTTATTTAAATAAAAGTCATACATAAATTTAAAATTCAAGTTAAAATAATTTTTTGCCTCTGTTGAAAAGTTTGGGTCAATTTCATGCATATCTAAGGCTGAAAAAATTTCGTCTATCACACATTCAACCCCCGTAACATTTAACATTGAGTTTAAAGCGGCGGCGCAAGTAAAAACCAGTGGCAATTCAAGAAAGTATTTTTTTAATTTAAATTTCATTAGTAATATGATGTTTGAAAACATTGGACTTTTATTTTCAAATTCTTTAAGATTGTTAACCATTAAAAATAACTCCGAAAAAACCAAGGGACTTGTCGGATAATACGTTCCCGATAGTTTCGTAGTTGATGTTTTAAAAACTTCAAGAAAAGTCGATAAGTCATTGATAATTTCCCATTTCTCATTTGAAAAGGGGATTGCCAAATCATTCTCGGCAAGACTAGAATGAAACATTTGTAAAGTTTCTCTTTGTTCCAAAGCACTTTGAAACATTATGCAAGTGGAATTCCATCGATGAGGTACATCCCAATTAGCTCCCAAAGCTTTTCTTCCCGTATCTTTACAAAATTTTCTATAATCCATTTGTCTTTTTTTACTTTTCTTAAAAACTTCATGTAGCATTAGTCTAAAATCGTTTATAACCGATGTAACCTCATCCGAAGCAAGTCCGTCTTGCACGATTAAATTAATGATATGTGCAACACACCTTGAGTGAAAAAATACACCATTGCAAATCGGCGTATATTTTAATTTTAATTTATCAACCGCCGATGTATTATTCGACGCGTTATCAAATGCCATTGAAAATATTTTATTTTCTAGTTTATAAGTTTTTATAACATAATCTAAAATTTCAAACAAATTATCTCCCGTATGTGGATACTCAAAGAGTTCGAAAGCAATGGTGCGTTTCATCATTTCCCACGATGACGGGTCTACCCAATGAGCGGTGACACAAAGATAAGATTCGGGTAGACCATGTGGAGCCGACCAAACATCACTAGTTAAGTTTATTCCCGTATTTATATTTTCAAAATATGCAATTAGTACCTCTTTGGCCTTTTTCCACAATTTTAAACAATAACGTTTAAGAGTATGACGACTTACGTGAGTGTATTGTGGTTGAAGCGTATCTCGAATCATGGCGGTTAAGCGAGGGTTGTCGAAGTGGCTAAACGGCAAAGCTTCTTGAATCACAAACTTCGCCATACGATCTTGAACTCGATCAATTTGGTATGTAAATATTCCGCCTTCACTATCCATTTGCGTTTGTTGCGAATCGACGTTCTTTTTCAACGCCTTGCAATACGGTTTTTCGATGTGTTTCTTCAAATTTGAATTCGAAAGTGGGTTTAAATAAACCCCACAAAACTTGCACCGAGCCTTCAATGAATGGTCACTCAATTCAACCAAATCCCAATTGCACCAAATCTCTTGATTACGATTATGAGATACAATACGAACGAAACTTGGTTCGGCGTTGGAACCTTGACCAACCGATGATTGTGAGGCAGCCATAACAACAAATATGAATATAGAAGAAGAGAAAACAAGAGATTAGAGAACTCAAAACGTTGTAGCGTTTTTTTGTATTTTTTTGCGTTCGGGTTTGCGTTTTGAGTGTTGTGATGAACCCATGACACCAAATACCTATTTATACTAGTAGTGGGGTGCTTGGGGGAGCCAAAAAACGGCTATTTTTGACCCCAACGGTCAAAAAACGGCCAAAAAAACGATTTCCAACGGTTTAATCGATCCAACGGCTAGAACCGGTTCCTAACCGGTTCCGGATGGAACCGGTTCGGTTCCGGTTCCTACCTGCCCCCACTCAGAAACGCAAGAACCGGTCACGGATCATCGGGTTGAATCAGATAGGGTCCGGTTCCTACCAAAAGCGGGTAGGAACCGGTTCGGTTCCGGTTCGGGTCCACCGGTTCGGTTCCAGGAACCGGTTTTTTTGATCAACTCTAGTACAAGGGGCCGGATGTTACGATTAAATGACGGGAAATTTTGAAATCTAATCTCCTGTAGACTTGGAAAAACGTTGTTAAAGAAAATGTTTTTATTAAGCTGCCATTTTTTAACATGTTATGAGCAATAACTGTTTTTAGGATGTGAAGAAAATAGAATAAGTGGCGAGAGGAATATATTGTGTTATGAAAAGATGAAGCATAAGAGAGGTTTTTTCAACTAATCTGCTTGCTTCTATACCCTTTAATCTAGATATTTTGCTTTGAATATACCACTTAATCTAGATGTTCATAGCAACATGTGGCTTGAACCGAATAGGCGAATACTATTAAATCGAGTATATGATAAACACATAGTAAAAAACGCAGTTCAATTGCAAAGTGTTTTGTACGCTGGTTAATACTTGGATTGGACACGCTTAATATGTAGTGTCAACATTGTCGTACCATAAATAAAAGGGGTCTACAAAGGGTAGCACATATATAATCAAGCGAAGCTCGGGCTATTTGTAATGGCAAAAACCTCTAGTCAACTCTAACAGGAAAACACCCTGCACATTGCTCCCCGGGGCGCTTTTGTGAGACTTTTTCTGTCTTCATGACAATGACATGACGGAACATTGCTATTATGAATGCCCTCAGAAGGGGTGTGAGCAAAAGCAGAATACAATAATGAAATATGCCAGAAAATCTGTTACAAACCGAAAAGTTGTTTCTCTTGAATCTAAACCTGGAAAGTTTGGTATCAAGCATAATTTCTAGATACGTAAAGTCCATAGGTAAGTAAGTTCAACCAACTTCAGCACTCCGAAAGTGATATGCACAAATCCAAACACATTGTTCGGTAGGACAATATCGCTTTAACAATAACGATCACCAGACCGGAAGCAATAACTTTAAGTTTCAATTGTCATTTTCAGCCTACTTTAGCTATTACTTAAAACCAACACTCGTCTCATCAACAATAACAGGCAATGACAACAATATGCACCAAGAAAAAAAATGGCTGTACTTTTCAAGTTCAAAGTTTGTCAAAACTTACAAGTCTCATGCAAAAGCCCCGAAGAAAACTCTATTTGCAAAACAAAACAGCAATCTGTAACGATAGCGTTTCTCCACATGCTTATCAAGCTTTAAATCCTACCAACAGCGCCTGTTTTGACCCGATACCCAACTTGCTCATCTTGTAAATACTAAAAAAGGTACCTCTAATCAAGAAACAAAGCTTCCAAATAGTCATCAACATAAGCAAGGCACGGCCAATGATCCGTTCGGATCCTAACTAGGGTTGAGTTAACCCCAACTTCCATTTGGAAAAGAAGATGAGACGTTGGAGGAAGAAATATCAAAATATGAAACCGACCCATGTTTCTTTTATTAATATTAAGATTACTCCCATTTTCATCATCTTCTTCATCATACTTAAGATAAAGTGGGCCCTCAATCGTACTCGAATCAACAGCAACAACATCAAGACCAGTGCCAGAAGCATCATCAACATCATCGTTCCAAGTAGCATCACTTATGATCCCTCCATCCTTAACAATATTAACAAGCTCTTCACCAATAACATTGACAACAAAAGCCGATAAATTCTTCTCAACCGCCTGAATCAAAGAAGTTGCTGAAACTTCTAGAAACTTGACTGATCGCGTTCCGTTGACAGCTGTAAATCCTTTACCTCCTTTTAAAAGAAACGTCTCTCTTGCAGTGCTGGATGAACTACTACATGCTTCCCATAAAGCATTAAACAGACTTACATAATATCTAGGTACTTCATCATCATGAATGTCGTCTGGAACTAAGGCTTTAAGAAACATGTCCTCGATGCCTACAGTAATACTCTGAAGGTGACCACTGATGATCTGACCATTTTCTGCATTTGCTTCTATGGACACATCGACAAGGCCCGGAGTCGGTTCTCTCGGTTGTAGTTCAATCAAGACACGAGCATTAAAGCATTCTTCTTCTTCCTTTTCTTCTACAATACCATTGCTTACAGGAACAATATCTAGTGAATCATTTTGACTTTGCCCAGAAGGTATGTCGTTTTTGGTGGGTCCCCCAAGAAGAAACGGTATGCGGTACGGTTTAATTGACCCGAATGGTGCTGAAGAAGAAAACTTGAGCACAGTAGCATACAATGCAGGATGTAGAGCATCCATCTCAGCAGATCCATTACTTCCCCATACCCGATTGAACGGTTCAGATTCAAACCTCAAGGTACATGGTATTCCAATTTTGATGCCCGGCATGTATCTGAAATCAGGAATCAATGAAAAATGTTTCCTCAATACTTCAACAATTTCTGAAACTTTAGAATCTGTTACACGCAGGGATTGATTGGGTCCTTCAAGTGCAGGGATGATCGGGCTTTCGGTACTGTTATCAGGTGTTTCCGGTTGCCACGATGGGGCATTATTGTCTGTGATGACTTCCATATAATAGGGCTTCTCACCATTAATGTTTAAGGAAGTCAAAGACAAGGACCATGATTGTTTGACCAATAGTGGTATAACTCGTTCAAGGTGGATATAGGATGAAATATTTTTTGATTTTTTAGAATCATAAGAAACCCTAGGAGATTGAACAGTGAAGAACGGGGTGGAGTGAGAAGATGGAAGCTGATCCTCAGCGCTAAGTAAGTGTCTGAGCTTCTTTCCTGGTACACAAAGCAGCATTCGCAAGTATATTCTGCAAAAAGAAAAAATCAAATCAGTTTTGGAAAATGATGGATAACTAATGATGTTTTGTGTAATATCAATTATCACGATTATTCGAATGCTTTGGGTACCTTGCATTGTCGCGGACCTCAAGATCTGGAAAATGAAGGCAAGTGAATGCAAGGAGACGAGATAGTCCAAGGAAGATTTTAGAACTCTGGTGGTGCATCAATAACGTTCGACACAAAACGAGAACCTTACTTCCCTGAGACCATGATCTTAATCCTGAATTAAGCCCGTGTTTTTCGATTAGAATACTCATGTATTTACCAAGTAGATTTAGCAGTCCACCTGGCGGAACCGTTTCATTTTCAGCAATTTTTCCAAAAAGTGGGAAGTAAGAGCCCAGTCGATAGTCAACTTTGACTTTTGGAAGCAAGTGATTGTCGAATGTCTGAAGCAGTTGCTCTCCTAAAAAGTGGTGTGTGTGACACTTTAGCAAGCGGTTAATAAAACCAGCCATAACAGGAATTAATCCCTGAGACTCTAATGTCATAGTCACTAGCATCCTCTGGCATAATGAAAGATAAATGCATAATAAGAATACAATACCAATACATATAATCTTCCATAATCCATATGATATGAAATGACTTGAAAACACCACAAGCTGCCTCTTTAATAATTCGTACGACCACCTTTCAGATATTTATATCAAAAACAGGTTAAATATGGTTTGTAACGTGGATTTCCTCATAAACAATATAAAACTGTTCGCAAATCGCAATAAAGAGTTTTATATTGTTGGGACCAGCTTTACATTGTTTTATAACAAATCCAGTTCAAAAGGTTAAATTAACCAATTTGCATTACAAACATCAATACAGAAACAAAGTAGATACAAATCTTGATGTAATCCTTCATCTACTTTTTATTAGTTCAATGCTTAGGCCCTCTTGCAAACATTCAGATGACAGGTGATTTGATCAGCATGACCTTTGCAGTTTGCATACACCGATCGGTAGTGTGTGTGTGTGTGTAACAAGGAGGTTGTCAAAAGATGTAACTAATGAGATCAATTAGTGAAGCATACACCAGTAGTCTAGCACAAACAGGGGTTGATAGGAATCATTCATTAGTCCAGTTTATTAGTTTGCTACTTTGTTCAAGTTCATTGTCCAATATACTTTGTTCAAACTTAACTAGCTGGCAATGTACAATAAAAGAACGGTACTGAATATTATTAAACTATCAACATATAGAGTTGCTAATCATTTAAGAACAGTACTAATCCTAGGCTTTCTAACTTACGATAGTACAATAGTAGATTTACATATATATGATATATATTATAACATTATTACCTAATAAAAAATGAAACACAGCTATGAAAGGTCTTACATTGTACCTCTGTAGCATGAAATATTGTAGACTCCACAAGACCTCTAGTGGAAGAACCAGTATCAGAATGAGAAGATTCACCAATCACAAGTTTATGAAACGTGCGAAAAGCAACAGCCGTTTCAGTACTCCATGGCGGCAACCACTTAAAACCAGATACTGACTCGAGACCATCTTCAAACAGCTTCACAACAGACCCTTCATAACCGCCTACATTTGAAACCGCTTCACCATTTGCATCCGCCACACTAGACTTATCAAGTAAAATCGAGCAATACACAATCAAATCAAGCTTCAACGCTTTCAAAGCAAGCGGATCAAACACAGTCGGGTAAAACCGTAACGCTGTTCCATAAATTTTCTCTTTATTCACCTTCCTCTTCAACACCACCAGCCCCATGAAACCTAACAACCAGTGAAGCGCAAGCAATCTAAAAACTAAAGCATTCTGCGTCTCTCTCGAAACTAACGACAAGCGTCTAATAACCTCGTCTTCATGTCCACTAAACGCCTCCGGAAACTGCAAATACATCCCTAAATACGCATGACAAAGCAACATATCACTCATATAAAGCAATCCCGAAAACTGCACCTTCAACAAACTCGCCTGCAACTCCAACGCCACCGCCACCGGCATCACAACCGAAATAAACTCAAACAATCCAAACGGCGTCAAATACTGCGGCCACTCAAGCAAAAACGACATCACTCTCCTCAACTCCTTCACCCCTAACCCAAACCCTTCCCTCCCCAAACTCCCCTCAATCAAAAACTGTGGCACGTTAAACGGTACCAACGGAACTGAATTACTACCAACCGAAACATTCACCTTCGTAACCACTATCCCGTGCACCACATTCGCTAACATCAACACGTAACTTTGCGCCACGTGACTCTTCTCACTCTGACACAACTCCCACAAATTCCCAACCGTTTCCGATAACAACCCGGGGCACTCCTTTTCCAACTCTCGTAAACACTCGCACGCCACGCCGCGTAACTGCCGGTCTACCCCGTGGTTCGGCCGGTTAATCAACATCAACAATACCTCAACCAAACCCTCAAGTTGACTTACAAAAGTCAAACTACTCTTATTATTATTATCGATACAGACTAATATGAAAACAGATGTAACGGAAACAACTAACTGTTCTTTAAGTGAGTAACTGAACGAAACGGTGTCGTTTGGGGAACTGATGACCTGGCGGAGGGTATCGAGGATGCGAATTAGGGTTTGTTCGGTGGTGGTGGTGACGTGTTCTTCAAGGAATATTATTATTAGGAGTTTGAGGTTGACTGAGAGGTCTTTACGGAGGATGGAGGTGAGAATGAGATCGAGCAACGGTTGACCGGTGTAGTTTAAAGTGATCCAACGGTCACGGCGGGATCCGCCGTACTGGTAGTCGTCGATTAGGATCTCCCATTCCTGTGGTGTTAGGGGTTTTAACGGTGCCGGTGCCGGTGCCGGAGTGGTGTCCATTTTGGGTGTGGTTAGTTCGTTTGAGATGAGTAGTTAGTAGGATATAGAGAGGACGGTACAAAATATTGTTTGACGGAATGTTCGTTTATTTAATAAACGAAATGAACGAACATGAACACATATTATGTTTGTTATTTTATGGTCATTAAGGGTGTTTATAGTTCGGTTTCAAACTGTGAAACCGTTCAAACCGGTCTTCAGTTTGGTTTCGCGTCGGTTTTCTTCTTTGAATTTCGGTCGGTTTCAAAGTTTTCAAACTGTATCGAACAGTTTGGTTTATGGTTTATACCAAAAAACCGGCCGTATAAACCAGACTGGAGCGTAAACTCTAACATTATTTTTTTTGTTTTTAATATATTTTTTATGTAACGTCTAATAAATTAGGAATAGGAAATACGTGTACAAGTTAATTGTCTAATTCAAAATTAAAGATACTCTAATACTCTAGATTAAACTGAATGAGCTCTAATAGACATTGAAGGAGAGTAAAGAGAAAGCTGTATTTAAATTACTTAGATTTAACATTTTAGTTTTAAAACATCTTATTATATAGTCTTAGATGTTGTGTAGAAGTGTAAAACTTTTAAATATAACAGAAACTAACAAAACTAGATGGAACAAACAGTAACTTGGATTAACACTAAGTTTCGTGTCTAAATATTAATTTATTTATCGGTTGATTATTTCAAAACGATTGATATATTATGTGTTTTTCGTAAAGGCGTAGCAAAATCAAACCGTGAAACCAAACCGAATTGTTAGTAATGGTTTGGTTTGGTTTGGTTCGGTTCGGTTCGGTTTTAGTTTTCAACAGTACGGTTTACGATGTTAAAAAACCGTTACTAACGGTTTGGGTCCGGTTTGACCTAAAACCGTCAAAACCAGACTGTAAACACCCCTAGTGTTCAAGAACGTTTGTTTATGTATTAATAGAAATAATTTAATATAATCTGGATGAAATGAGTCTACTTAAATGTTTTATATTTGTTAATATGTGTTCATTTATATATGTTCATATACATTAATTTGTGTTCGTTTATCTTTGTTCAGTTATGTTCATTTAGAGTTTAAACAAACGAACATAAACGAACACAAATATTCAGTTTTAAAATAAACGAACATGAACATAAATATTTGTTTGGTTAAGTGTTTGTGTTCATTTGAAGTTAAATGAACGAACATGAACATGCCCTTGTTCGTGTTCGTTCGATTTGTTTGCAAACTTTCATTATTCACATTGACGGATACATGGGTCTTAATCTCTAGCTCCTGCCGATTTTATTTGTGTTTGTTTATGTTCGTGGACACATTTATTTTCTTAATGAATGAACACAAACATAAAATCAAATTCGGTAAGTGTCTGGGAACCATTTTTAAACATATTCAAATTTTATAATTTGTGGTTGTTATTGGGTAGTATAGATCAAGTGTTGAAAGATTTGTGAGCTGAGGATGCAAGTGGAAAAGGGTTGGTTTGGTTTAAAGCATAGCTAAAAAAAGACTCATGAATTTTTTTAAAGTTCAAAGGTTTGTGTGCTGCTTTTGACCGATGCGATCAAGAGATCGAGCAGGGGGTGGTATCGGACTAGATTATTGCCACGGCTGACTCATGAGCCAGCAAAATAAAGATAGTGTTTTAGGCCCGTACTTAGTTGAGGCCTCCAAATTAAAAAAAAAAGTATATGTAGATATATTATTAATCGACATGTTAGAAACAAATATGTCTATTGGTCTAGTGGTAAGTTTTTGTGGTGTTCAAGACTCATTGTCAGCACATTTTTCTTGTTTTTTTAAAACAATTGTTATAAAAGGGCCACAAAATTTTATTTCAATTTAGGCCTCCAAAATCGTTGAGCCGGTTCTAATTATTGCATATAATAGACAAGCTAAATCCGGGCATGGTGTGATCGAAAAAAGATGCATTAAAATATTAGAGGTCGAGATTGAAAGTTAAATGGACGTCAGAGGGGATGAAAATAATTAACGGTTCAATCAATGTGACGTTAAAAAAAACTCGGTGAAGGAAAATAGGTTGAAAGTTGGAACTATTCTGGCACATTTCTACACTTAAGAAATAGGATTAGCGTTGGTTAATAACTCAAAATTTGGATTATTAAAATCTAGTTTTCCTTTGTTAATTGATAGGTTTTGAACAAAATCCCAATGCGTGTAAGAATTTTACGTTGATATGCTTTAAACGCGTGATGTAAAGATGAAATAACGTGCTTTAAGTGTTTTTATATTGTGTGTTTTACTTGTTTATATGGATCGAACACAAGTACTTTAATTGGTTTTATGTTTATAGGTGATCGGAGCTTAAAGGAGCGAATTTGGAGCATTCATGATGGAGTGTAAATGAAAGTAATGATATATGATATGATAGAGAATTGAAATACGATGACGTAGCCGCAAACGGAGAGGAAAACGGAGTTGAAATGAAGATTTATGAAGAAAACGATGTTTTCGTGATGTAGTCGCCGTAAGGCAATGACCAGAGGCTGTAGGCTACGGTGGTCAGGCCATAGGCTACGACCAAGTCTGATGGAAAATCATTTTTTCTTGTTTTTCTTTCATATTTAAGTCTAATTAAACCCTAAATCGATGAGGCATCATACCCTAACATACTTGGGCGAATTTGGGGCCATTCTCCACCATCATAACACCATCCAACCATCATAATCATCCATGTTATCATCCTTGCAACAATCAGTGAAGCTATTCAAGATCAAGATGCAAGGCTAAACCGTTCTTGACCATCTTCGGGAGTAGGGTTGTGTTTGTAAGCAAGACTTTTTTTGATATTTGAATCTTTACATTGGAACTAGAGTTGATCAATCATTCGGTTGATTAACCTTTTATGTTTGTTTATGCATTCAACAGTTTTTCGTAATTGAATGTTTTGTGATTTTATCAGTTAATTGATTTGTGATCATCAACTTTTAGGATTAAGTTCTTTGAGCCATTGACCCGTTTTTCTTTAGCCATTAAATCACTTATATTTATCAAACCATAAAACTAATAATCAATTAGGTTATTATTTAACTAAGCCAATTGTTAGGATTAAGTTATGACGATCAGTAAGGTTAAATTTATAGTCTTTTGATTACACGTGTAATCAAACGAGTTTTCCAAATAGGTATAATCAATTGGTCTAGTTTGCTTCACAACGTGAAACCCGGAGTTGGTTACTTTTTCTCTAATTGTTTCACAACCAAATCAACATTTAATTTGTTTGACATCGTCTGTCAACCTAACATAATTAGTTATTAAGTATTGAATTTAATTAGCATTTTCCACTGATTCCCTGTGAATTCTACACCTTACTTGCTCTTGCTAGTAAAGGTATTTTATAAATGTTTTTTATTGACCTTTCGACATCGATCAACGCATATTAGAGGAGACGGAGTCGAGGAGAGCCGTGAAGAAGCCAACACCGGCTGGAAAAACATGAACACCACCCCCGAATCCGAGGTTTTTTTCTTTCAAAAAGCTCATATATAATCTAGATGAAACAAGCATTTTCGAAGCCATCAAAATTTCAAAAATACATGCGAGTTTTTGTTTTCTTTGGACCCTTTAAAAAGTTTTGTATGTGGGTGAGGATGTTTCATTCATCCATCAAACTTTAAAACCCATTTTTCAACTAATGCCAATAAGTGTACTATTTCAAAAAGATGAAGTCCACATGACTTATGTCTTTAATAAAGCAAAACATATTGTCAGTGTAAAAAGCCACAAAGACCGGAAACATGACAAAAGGTTGATGGTGATATACATGCCATGACCAACAATAATACTAACATAAAACTTATATTTTATCAATTAAGAATTTGTTTTATATATTTCTTGTAAATGTTTTATAAACTTACACAATATATACAATATTATAATAAAGATGAAATAGAATTAATGTCCCAATAACATTAATTATATCGCAAAGAATATATAAAACATTTCATAACATACTCGTTACATGCAATAAACCAATAATATAAATACAATTTATATATCTCACCCCTCTGTACAGTATTGGTGTTTGAAACTTTGAATGATAAAGAAGAAATAGAAACAACTCTCGGGATGCCCTGTTTGTTTTTATTTACATAGGCTTTTTAAGTGGGACTTTATTGAAAGGAATCTACTTTTATTTGAAATATCAAAATGACAATATCATCTACTTTTAGCAAACATAGAAAAAATATAAGAAACCTCCAACCTATAGTTTGTTAATTTATATTTTTTGATCTCGTAAAAACATATGAATTCTTTTAGTTATTTATTGTTTTAATTTTATTATATTCACTTTATCATGTTTTTTAAGTATTTTGTTGTAACTTACCTTCATACAAAAAGGAAAACCTTAAAACAAATATTGATCAGTATTAATGTCTAGCATAGAGTTAACAACTTAAAATCGGTTAAATGGTTGTACACCAATGAAAAAAATAACCTATTTTTTTATACATTTTTGCAAGTAAGAATTACATTGTGACCCCATGTCATAAAATCTGGTTCCGTCAAAAGTAGATGATGTTTAGGATAAATTTAACAAAATAAAAATCCGTTTTTTGTGTTTCTGTAATCATTTTTTGTGTGCCACAACCATTAGCGTTTTTATTTAGTTTTTGAACTTGAAAGTTGCTTCCTTGGACTTCAAATGTCAAGCTTCACCTGTTTTTTATAATTTTAGAGCTTCAACTTCTTCATATTTACATGAAGTAACTTATTTGATGCATTTAAATGTTATAAAATTTATATGCAGGTATGCTAAAATTTACTTTACAAAGGTTGAATTTTCGATGATCAACGAGTAGGCTACTGATTCTCTAAAACCCAAACAACCCGACCTGTAAAAATCTAAACTTGAGAAATAGTTTCTTTTTACCTTTTATATTTTAACACAATGTGGTTTTTAACCATAATTGGTTACTGTTATATAGTAAAACTAAATGTATCGTCGGATGAGTTTAGGGTCTATTTGGATAATCAATTGCGGTGTATAGTAAAACTAAACTATAAATGCTAAATTGCAGCACGAATGAAAGCTCAAGGATATTTTGATTAATGAATAATTTTTCAGGTTACACTGCTTTAAATAGAAAAAGAAATACATAAATTAAGGAACAAACTAACGGCCTCAAGGGGAAACCTCTTGACCAGTTATTCAGCAACTACTTTTTCGCCAAACGGCACGACAGCGAGGAGCCGGTAAAACCGGGTGAGATCATGACTCGAACCCTGGCAAGCCAGGGTCATCCCTCATATCTCCTATATAAATTGGTGGTAGTGAGGTTTGAACCCTCTACCTCTCACTTGTATAGTGAATGCTCTACCATTGAGCCACAACCAATTTATTATTCAACAACTACTAACTAGAATAAAGGAAACTTGGCTATGACTTATTCAACAGCTTTTGCTTCCACATCATATCACACGTCATCACTAATTACATCTGTTAAAAAACGAATAAGTCACCGTATGCCAAAAGTAAAACCCATGCCCATGGCCATCCACTGACTCGTGGTGAAGTGGAAAGGTCACGGTCACGCACGCAACATGTGCATCGGTTGCCTTGACAGTCTATGCGAAGCTTGTCTGGGTACCCGGGCAAACCGAGACACCTATCAACGCAGAAATCACACGTACAATTTGTTGTCTTATAATCATGGACATATTCTTTTGCATCTGCATTTTAATTAATTGGAAATTACCAAAACAGAATTAAACATAAAAATCGTAATTATAATTAAAGACTTGTTTATTTCCAAATATTAATTAATTACTTACTACATGTGAGCACAATTCATGTGGGGAATCCGTTGGGGAGCCTGTTTGAAAACCAAAATACGAAGTAGTGTAAAATCATGAAACTAGCATAAATATTCTGGTAAGAAAAAAATGTTTTCACAGTCGGCTTTTAAGTATATTTTCAAGTCGGTCGGTATAAAATTTTTGAAACCGTATTGAACGGTTATTTATCGCTGCATACACACGGATAAAGAGTCCATAGTGTAGTTAGAATTTATGCCATTAATATACATTGTCTTAAATGTTTGTGTTTGGATTTTTCAAATAGATCTTTTGGCTTGATCATATTGATCCATGTATATACCTTAATGTTAAATTGAAGGTATTAGTTACGATTAAAGTCTGATTAAGAAAATTTTGCGCTCATCAAAACTAGAATTAACTGTACCTCTGGCCTTAACTCCACCAGCAATGCAAACTGTCATCGGATCCCTCGAAACACTAACGTTGAGTGAATAACTTTTCCTCTCATAATATAAGCAATCCCAAACATCTTATTATTTTTCAAAAAGTTTATAAGTTATAAGTTGGTAAAAATAAGCAATCCCAAACACCCCTTTAGACATGTTAGAGAACGTTGAATGAATAAGTGTAGAGTATGAATTCAAAGAGGGGTTATGAATTGATATTTATAAAGGCTAGAGGCAAATCGGCATGAGACAGGTAACATTGTGGTGGGACTCTAGGCACATGGCTTAAAAACTCAGGTTCCACTTTAGACAAATAGCACCAAAACTTTAAAGCATAAAGTGTTTGAGAACATGTACGAATTAACTGGCTTGTTTCCATCAATTGTGCTACTTTTCATTTATTATACGGCTCACACTTTTTCCATCTTTTTCACGCAAAATAATTCGTGATGACATGCTTAAGTCGAAGAAATATAGGAATTCTTAAGTACTAGAGAGACCGGGGCATCAATATAGGTTGAGTGTATGGCTTCCAAATCATATGATAACACCGTTATCACCCTATGACAAACGTTTGCCAAATAAAAATCAAGTAAAAAAGTTATAGCGTACTTGTGGGTATGTGTTGTCAGTGATTTTGTGGTTTGTGGGGTACCTGTGGGCAGGCTTGGCTCCGAGAAAGCAAAAAAACTTTTGGGTCGAAGGCGAACATTTTGGTTGAGAGTAATACCACTTTGCCACTAGATCAAGCTAGTAATCATGTAATTAAGTTTAAACATTAAATATACATATTGTTTTTAATAAAAATAAATACAATTTTATTTTAAAAAAAAATCGGCCTTAACGGGGTGTCGGGCTCGTGGCCGTCGACCACCCCGCCACCCCTATGGGCCGGGCCCCGCCTGTGGGTATGAGTATGTGTTGGACAGTGCATGGGTAGTACCCATGACTCCATGAGTGCCCCTTTCCTTATGAGATAAGTGTAATCCGGTTCAATTAAACGTCTAATGCTTGTTTTAAATATTATAAATTTTCATATAATTTGGCAGAAATAATAGACTATGACTTATACTTTGTACCAATTGTATAGTGTAAGGACATGATTGTATAATATCTCTTATACTTTTAGGAGATTGCGTTGTATTGATATAAATATATTATGAACTAGTTTGATCCTCCTGTGTTACGGGGATTTATTCAAGTTTTGTTTTTAATCGTTTTGCTATTTATGATGATTTATTTATTTTTTTACGTAGTTTTGTTTTAATTTAATACATATATATATATTAGTTTGTTATTATATTTTTTAGCGTTTTGGTTTTTTCCATTGAGATGTGTAGTTTTTTTAGTTTTTTAACGAACAAACATAAACGAACATGAACATGTTGATTTTTATAAATGAACACAAATAGTTGTCTAATAAAACAGGGGACGTTGATGTAGTTGACGATGATGGGTAGTATCGGAAGTTAACCGGCGATGGAGATGATAGACCAGCAATGGAGAACATGTAAAGGAGATAAATTAAATTAGGGTTTGATGATGAAAGTGTATATACCAATAAAAAAGATCTTATAACCCATTTGAGGGCTATTATGGTTTGATAATACCTATAACTCATGGAAATTATTCTTTGATGATTAAGGGGTTATTTCACAAATAAATGAGATGTTATAACCCGTTTAAGGGTTATCCGGGTTTAGTGAGACCCATGACCCGCAAAAATTATTGTTTGATTATGAAAGAGTTTCACAAATAAATGAGATGTTATAACCCATTTAAAGACTATATGGGTTTGGTAAGACTCATACCCATGATTTCGGGTCAAATGCATGAGAAACCTCCATTTAGAAATCAAGCAATCTGGTGGCTCTAGAGAATGGGGGGAACAACCTAAGAGCGACACGTAGAATTTCATGGTAGGCAATTATATAGCTAGTTAGATGACAAAGAGAAATAAACATTCTATCATGGTATAAAGTAGTAAATCCTAGCCCACCTTTCTTTCCATCGACGCTTCCATTCTTTACAATGTCTCTTTTCTTATTATGAATGACAAGAAAGAGGCAAGCATTGAAAAATAAACATTCAATCAAGAAATATTAATGCAAAATATGTGAAATATGTGGTATTAAACAGACGGAGTCAACTTATTCTAAAAAAAATGAGATAAAAATGATAATGATGAGAATGATTTGTAGTTACACAAAAAACCTCTCAAAACATTAATAAAAAAATCAAAACTCAAAATTTAGTAAAAAACGAAAATGAGTAAAAACAACAAAATGTTTCAACCGTCTTACTCGTTCTTAAAAAAAGACACAATGTTGAAGAAAAAAAGATCATGGTGTCTTCTATTTATCATTGTATTTTTTTTTTTATTTTCTTGATTGATTGTGTCTTTTTACTTTGACATTCTGTTTTTTTTCTTAATATTGTGTTTTATTATTCAACATTGTGTTATATTTTATTCGACATTGTGTTATATTTTGCGATCTATTGTGTCTTATTTTTATTTATAATTGTGTCTTTTGTTCATTTTCATCATTGTGTCATTGATCTCCGCAGGGTCCGCCACTACCGGTGAGTAGATCCGTTAAAGAGGAATTTTCAAGCATGATATTAACGTGAATCGATTTACTTTTTTTAATTCTTTGATTAAGAAAAAAGTTTCTGATCGTGGCGGGTAAACAGAGGTGGAAGCTCGTCGTTTGAACTCGCTAACCCTTGCTGTGTATGTCCTTTAATTCGGTGAGTTTACCGATAAACTGGAGGAACGTGATGGTGAAAGTGGTGGCGGCGGTTTTCGATGGCAGAAGTGGTGGCAGTTGTTTTCCGATGGGAGGAGTGGTGGCGTGCTTGTTGTGTGGTGGAGGAACAATGGCTAATATTATGTGGTGGTGGTATAAATGGGTAAAGTGAAAATTAGGGTTAGTATATGAAGAAGAAGATGATGAAAAAGACCAAAATGCCTCTTCTAACCTTGGTCAAAAGTTAGTTTTATCCTCGACATAACCAAGGTCGGGGATAGGGTGGTCTACGGCCTCTACCCTGACACCCCGCTAGATTCGATTTTTTTTTAAAAAAAAGTTCATTTGTATTTTTATGAAAAACAATATGTATAGTTAATGTTTAAAGTCAATTACATAACCATTAGCTTTATCTAGTGGTAAAGGGGTGACTTCCAACTAAAATGTTATGGGTTCTAGTCTCAATTGAAACATGTTTAAGTGTATTCTCACACAAAAGTTTTTTACACAACCTAAATCATAACCAAGTAAGTCCATTTAAAATTTATTTGTTTAAACCCAATAAAATACTCCTTTTACTTAAGGCCCAAATATTTTTTGATTTCGGCCCAAAATATTTTAACAATTCTCAAAGACGGCCCTGGACATAACTATGAAGTTAAAG
This sequence comes from Bidens hawaiensis, assembly GCF_021521415.1. Classification (NCBI taxonomy): domain Eukaryota; kingdom Viridiplantae; phylum Streptophyta; class Magnoliopsida; order Asterales; family Asteraceae; genus Bidens; species Bidens hawaiensis. The sequence continues at coordinate 2,234,597 of NW_027491048.1, read as the reverse complement.
GAAGATAGTTAGTTGGACGAATTTGGCAAAATTTAGGAAAGCTCGATGATCTTGTTGCACAAAAATGATTTTCTTGGACGAAAGTCGCATAATTAACTAAACATCTAGGACGATTTTGGCACTTTACTCTTTAATTAAAAAAAAAGAAAAGAAAACGTGTAACTAAATATGACCCACTTAATTGAAAATGTTTAAAACAACAAAAGTCGATAAAACCAAGACATTAGAAAAACACAGGCGTTATGACTATCGATGTGAATATAATTAGTATAAACAAGGTTCATTAAGGTACCAAAAGTCAAGTCAAGTCAAGTCAAGTCAATCATACCAAGTGAAATCCCACCAATAACAAAACTATAAGTAGTGTCTGGGGAGGGTGGGATGTAGGCACATCATACCTCTATCCAAATGGGATAGGATAGAGGAGTGGCTTCCAGAGAGACCATCGGCTCTAAAAAACATAGGTATAAGGAAATATAAGAGGAAATCAAAGTTCGACAGTAATATAATTAGTAATAACACGTAATAGAATTAATACTACTAATAATTAAAAATATATAATATATGAAAAGAAAATAGCATAATGGTATGCGACCAAAATAAGGTAAAGAGTAGCCCTTAAATAATTCATTTCGCCCTAAAAATCCTTAGCTTTAATTCTACGTCTCCAAGAATTCTTATCCTCAACCATGTCCTCGGAGAGGTTTACGTCTAGCAAATCGTGCCTAATCCTCTCTTCCCAAGTCAATCTAGGTCGACCTCTACCCTTCCTCCCTTCTATAGTAATGTTTTCTACTATTCTAACAGGATTCGTCGCCTGTCTTCTCTTCACATGACCAAACCATCTGAGTCTCCACTCTTTTAGCTTGTCAGATATGTTAGCTACCCCTAATCTCTCCCGAAACACACTGTTTCTTATTCAGTCTAACCTTGGGTGTCCACACATCCAGCGTAGCATTCTCATCTCTGCTACCTCCATCTTCTGCACTTGTGCCTTTTTGATAGCCCAAAAATCTGTTCCATATAACATTGCAGATTTGACAACCACCCTGTAAAATTTTCCCTTTAATTTAGATGGGAATCTCTTGTCGCACAATATGCTTGTAGCTGCTCTCCATCTACACCATCCTACCTGAACTCGATGGGCCACATCACTGTCTAATTCCCCATCGCTCTAAACAAATGATCCTAAATACTTCAACTTCGTTACCTGCGAGACCACTTGCCTTTCAGTGATCTGGATTGATATTAAGAATACTTTGATAACATTTTATTATATTCAATCTATATACATATACATAAGTGTGGTAAACCCAACCCAAATGAATTGTTTTGGGTTAAGATGGATAAACTTTAAAAGTAAAATGAGTTAGGATAGATCATAAAAATTCTTCAAGGGGGTCAGGATGGGTTTGAAATATACAAGTGAGTTTCATTTATAGGTTAAAATGGGTCAAAACAAAATATCAAAGTTACCCAAAATTTATCTAATTCAAAATACCCAAACTATCACGTGCGAAACAAAACTCATCCGAAATCCATAAAACGATCAAAACGAAACAAAAACCCCGAACCGACTAAAACGAAACAAAAAGCAAACTGAACCGAAATAGAAAAACGGTCGAAACGAACCACAAAAAACCGGAATGAAATCGAAAAACTGACCAAAACGAAACAAAAAAGCTAAATGCAACCGAAAAGCTAACCAAAACTAAACAAAAACACCGAATCGACCGAACCGAAACAAAATTGAATCGAAATAGAAAAACGAACAAAACGAAACAAAAAAACCGATATGAAACCGAAAAGTTGACCAAAACGAAACGAAACAAAAAAAAGCAAAATGCAAATTAAAAGCTGACCAAAACAAATCAAAACACCGAACCGGCCAAAACGAAACAAAAAACCGAAACGAAACTGAACTGAAATAGAAAAACGACCAAAAGAAACAAAAAAACCAAAACGAAACTAAACCGAAATAGAAAAACGACCAAAACAAAACAAAAAAAAAAGAAATGCAACTGAAAAGCTGACCAAAACAAAACAAAAACACTGAACCGACCAAAACGAAACAAAAAAACCGAAACGAAAATGAACTGAAATAGAAAACGATCGAAACGAAACTGAACTTAAATAAAAAAACGACTGAAACGAAACAAAATACTGAATTGAAACTGAAAAACTGACCAAAAGGAAACATAAAAAAACTAAATGCAATTTAAAAACCGGATCAAAACGAATCAAAAACACCGAACCGACCAAAACAAAACAAAAAAACTGAAACGAAACTCAACCGAAATAGAAAAACGACCAAATCGTTACAAAAAAAACCGATATGACACCGAAAAACTGACCAAAACGAAAAAAAGAAAAGCGAAATGCAATAAAAAAGCTTACCAAAACGAAATAAAAAAACTGAAACGTAACCGACCAAAATAAAACAAAATGAATCGAAACGAACAAAAAGAACGAAATGAAACCGAAAAAACTGATTAAAACAAAACAACACTGAAAGCGAAAAAACTGAGAAATCGAAACCGAAATCATTGAAACGAGCAAATACCGAAACCGACCGAAACGAAAAAAAAACAAAATCGAACCGAAAAAAAACCCGAAAAACTCGAACATGAACCGGTACAAAACGTTTTTTTTTATTGAACGAGGATGACGGGGGAAACATTTTAGTTATTTTACATTTTGCGTTTTTTATTTATATTTTGAGTTATTATTTTTTTAATAGTTTTTTTGAATATTTTTATGAGGGGTTTTTAAAACCCTTTGTATGTCAACCTTAACTTGTGTCAAGATGTGTTAGCTTTACTAATCTTGACTCATATTCATCCTAACCCTTTATTTTAAAAATTCATTCTGACCCAATACCCATCCTAACTCATACTCATCACCCAAATCCAACCCAACCCACCCACATCTACATATACATATATTTATACCAACTTAAGAAGATATTTAATGACTTTAACTGTTCATTGAGGCACTCACATCTTAAACAATCTTCTTCTTACTAAACACTAATCAAATACGGAGTAATACTTCAAATGTACATTATAATAACTTAATAAAATAAAAATGCAGGAATGTTATAAAAGGTGTATACCAAATAAATAACAAACACCAAAATGATAAATATTTTATTTTTCACCAACAATAGTTTGGTAAATAGTTTCCAAAGAATACTAGAATGGTAAATATTTTTTTCCGCTAAACCAGTTTTGAAAAATAAAACTCCTTAAATAGGTACATTTTTCAACATGTCTAACGATTATATATATATATATATATATAACCTTTAAAATTAAACATGACATTCCCCAACTTTATTGTTCAGAAGAAACAAAGTATGAAATTCATATCAATAGAAAAATCACATACGTTGTTTTCTATTCTAGACATGTAATGGTTATGATAGTGAAATACGTTTGTTTCATAAATATATGTACACTTTGCCTTACATTTTGAAATCCATGTAACTAGATTATATGTTATGGGCAAGTATTTTTGGCCATTTACCACTACATTAAACACATTTTGAATTTCATGACATAAATTGCCACCAAAAAGTTTACACATAATACATTATAGAAAGAGATGTCAAAAATGATGAATAACAATGGAATAATTATTCATTCACTCTCAAAACAACAATAACAAGCTAGCACCATCCGCCAAATCTTGTTGCTTTGAAGCAAAAGCAACCCTGCATGCACTTCATGATATTCGTCGGAAAATATGCTGCTAATTAACTGATCAGTCATAGGTTGGTACATTAATAACTGCCATAAAACGGTTAAACATAAGTACAAGCCCAAGATGCTACACAACATATTATAAAAATACCAGAAAGAAACGTTTACCATCTCCATGTGATTGCTATATCTTTGCCTGTTACTTCATGTATAGCTTTCAAGAAATACTCTACAGGTCTCCTGTTCACATTATTTTAATATTCTGAATTAACCAAGGATAAAATATATTGTAAATAAGCGGACAATTTAAAGATTATTAAAAGCTTTACCTCTCCCCATATGTCAATAATTGTATGCCTGTATCTAGAGGTGCACAAACCGGTTTTTTTAAAAAAACCGGTTCGGTTATTAACCGGACCGGTTGTTTTGGCCCGGAAAAAAACCGGTTCGGTTAATAACCGGTTTTTTGCTGTCAAAACCCTAACCGGTCTAACCGGTTAGGACCGGTTTAGAAACCGATTAGAACCGGTTTTTTTATTAACCGGTTTTTTTTTTTTTAATTTCGCGGTTTCAAATACGAATATTTGTTTTTTATATTTTGTACTTAATGAAGACCATTATTTTTTCACAGTATAAACAAACCGGTAACTACAAGGCAAAACGGTAACTACAAGGCAAAACGGACTGACCGAAGCCATTCTTTGCTTTCGTTGTTAGGGTTCTTTGCTTGGAAGATGAGTATGAGTGTGTGTTGGTGAATGTGTTTTCAACAAACCAAAGATTAAAAACACATAACTTTCATTTATAGTTTTTACATTAAAAATACAAACATTAAATCGTTATCGCATATTCGTAACTCAAAAATACAAACATTAAATCATTAACACTGAAGAAATCTCTGCCAAGAACTGTTGTTCATGATTTAACTCAAAAATACAAACATTAAATCGTGAACTAGCAGATGCTCCTGTTGTTCCCAATCGCAGTTTGTTCATGATTTGCCTCCATGTTTGCTGTTTCTTTAACTAAATTAGAAAAATCCAAATCAACAAGTAAATAAGAGCACATATTAGGAAAAATAATGCTTAGACACGATTACATGAACAACTTGCTGTTTCTTACTCATGATTTGCCTCCATGTTTGCTGTTTCTTTAACTAATTTTCTTCGCTACCCGATCCCGAGCTATTTCTTAGGTAATCGTCGTACGCGTCTTCTTCATCGGTCATTGGTTGAGTGTGTCCTTCATTGACCTCGTCTTCATACAAGCCCGCTTCATACTCCATTTCCCCCTCGAATGAGCGTTGATGTTGTGCCCTATCTAAAGAGTCCAAGTAATCCTTGTAGCAAATCGACATCTCTATAGCTGGTGCAGTGAGTCGAGTCCTCCTAATCGATATAACCCTGTCAGAAACAGAAAAAGCAGACTCCGAAGCTACCGTGGAAGCTTGGACCGTTAGTAAATCTTTGGCCATAGCGGCGAGGATCGGAAACTCATCCTCCTTACCTCTCCACCAAGCCAGCAAATCAAGACTTCTAAATTCATCCGGAGTCATGTGTTTCACAAAGTTGGTACCACCATACCTTCCAAGTTCATTGCTTGGGGTGTTTACCTTTTGACGTTTACCGGCGTCTTCCCAAATCATGTAGTACATCCCCATTTCAAGGTCGGTTTGGGATTGGGATTGGGCAACAGCTCTTAACGAGTCATGAATTTGGGAAGACGACCCGTATTTTGTAAGGTAGACATCATACATGTTTGACAAGGTGGTGTTGAAAGCATTCTTTAAAGTTTGGCTATAATAGGGGTTTTGATCGTCGTTTAACCCTAGCTCATCACAAATTTTTTCTATTAAAGCTTCAACACCACCAACATTGATGCAAGGGTTTAACGCAGCAGCACATGTCAAAACAGCGGGTAATTCTTGAAAATATTTTCTAAATTTTTCTTTCATTTTTACACCCATATCAAAATAAGGTGCACCCCTACAATGAAGTTCACTCAACTTTGTGCACATGACAGCAATTTTTGGTAAAGCAATGGGGCTTGTTGGATAGTAAACCCCGGATAAACTAGTTGTGCAAGATTTAAAAATTTGAAGGACCTCCGTAACGATCTCAATCAATAACCAGTTTCTAGGATCGTACGGTGCACATTTACCCCTACTTGACAAAATTTGATGAAACGCAATTAATGATTCTTTTTGTTTGATGGCTTTCTCAAACATATTACAAGTCGAGTTCCATCTTGTTGGACAATCCCAATTTGGCCCCAACCATTGACAATTAGCTTCTACACAAAATTTTTTGTATCTTGAAAATGTTTTATTGTTGCTAAAAACATCTCGTAACATTCTTTTAAAATTGTTTCTTTGCGTTTCGATCACGTTTAACCCATCTTGCACGGCCAAGTTGATAATATGTGCAATGCATCGGCTATGAAAAAACGCTCCATCACAAATAGGTTTATACTTTAATTTTAAATGGCCAACCGCGGCCGTATTGTTGGACGCGTTATCAAACGAAATTGAAAAGATTTTATGTTCAATCTTGTATTGTCGAATGACTTTATCCAATATTTGAAAAATATTTCTACCCGTGTGCGGGTAATCAAACAATTGAAACGCAACGGTTCGTTTCATCATTTGCCACGACTCGGGTCAACCCAATGAGCCGTCACACAAATGTATGAGTCGGGCGAACCATGAGGTACCGACCACACATCCGTTGTTAAGTTTACACCAGTTTGTAAGTTTGAAAAGTATGAAATTAGTTCGGATTTAGCGTTTTTCCATGCTTTAAGACAATCTCTTCTAAGGGTCGAACGACTTACGTGTTGGTAGCGTGGTTGAACATAGTTTTGCATCATCTCCGTGAATTGAGGGTTGTCGAAGTGGTTGAAAGGAAGTGTTTGTTGAATCACAAAGTTTGAAAACTGTTGACGTACCGCTTCAACGTCGTACGTAAACACCGCTCCTTGATTCGTCATCTCCGGCTGCGAACCACTTCCCGATTTGTCCTTCAAGGCCTTGCAAAAGGGCCTTTGTACATGCGCTTTTAAAGTGGAGTTTGCATCTTTGCCATAAAACTTCAAACAATGTTTGCATCGAGCTTTTTGGCTACCGTTAGACATTTCGCATAGGTCGAAATGTTGCCAAACATCATGGTTTCGTTTCGTGGGGATGACCCGAACGACCGTTTCTCCCGTGTTCGAGGCACCCATGTTGACGGATGAAGCAGCACTTTGGGAGGCCATGATAATCGACTACGAAATAAGAGTGGTATACTCGAGTATGAAATAAACGACTACGAAATAAGAGCGTATGGAGTGGTAATGTGGTATAATTGAGCGTGAGATAACAAAATAATCGCGTATGAAATAAACGTTTAGAGCGTTTGGAGTTGTATAATCGAGTGTGATCTAACCAATACCCAACTTAAACTATATATAGATGTTTGTGGGGGTAAAATGGTAAAAAAAAAAAACGGCCCAAAAACAAAAAAAACGGGCATATAGCCGTTATAAACCGGTTTTTTTATAAACCGGTTAACCGGTTTTTCCATAACCGGTTAATAAAAAAAACCTGTTCTTTTATAAACCGGTTAACCGGTTTTTCCATAACCGGTTAATAAAAAAAACCGGTTTTTCCATTAACCGGTTCGTTAACCGGTTTTGGATCTAGAACTTGTAACCGAAAGACGAACCGGCGGTTTCTAAACCGGTCAAACCGGTTTTTAAAAAACCGGTTTTCGTAAAAACCGGTTTCCGGTTTAAACCGGTAAACCGGTTCCCCAACCGGTTTTTTTGGCCATCTCTACCTGTATCTTTAAAAGTAACCATCTGCAACGTTCAATAAACCATACACACATTAAACTTAATAATCTAGTAATCAACGACAACACATGTTACATGCTCTTGATTCCAAGTTCATCAAAATAGCCGACTTGGTTGCTTGTTTGGCATGCTCAAACTATTCCTTAGAAGCTACATCAACTGCTTTTCTTGCAAACTCGGGACTATGTAACAAAGTGATCAAAATAATTAACTATTAGAACTAAAAAAAGAAAAGAAAAAAAAAAGATGAATGGAAAGTTAATTTGAGGGACAATTCGCAAGCATACCCCTGTATCAGCCATAACTCGATGATCACCACCGACTTTGGCTCCTCAGCCAGGCCGCTACCTAGCAAATCATAATGACTGTAGCTTACATGATCCAAAGACACCTTCAGTTTTATAAACATATTTTTCCAACATAGACCTGCATCCATGTACGCTTTCTTTATTAAGAGTTACATACCTTAAGAAACACGCCTCAAATTAACATGAGGGTAACACTAAACCAACAATCTGTTGGCTGATCATTTATGCTTTCTCGTGGTTCTCTTCGACCTCACGCCACAAATTCACGGTCGCCTTTCGAATATTAACATACACAACTTCCCTGTTTAGTTTTTCCTCCACTAGATGAGTGTATGAAAGACCCTCACCAACACTTTTGAACAAGTTATCAATTGTGTCCATGGGGATAGAACAATGATGCATGTTAAGCTTATTATCGGTAAGCTCCAACTATTGACTAGTTCAACCGAAAGTTGAGAGTGAAATTGGGCGTTGTCAAACGTGTAGATGTTTCTACGTATCGAGCTTCAAATCGGTCTCTATTCAAAATATGAAACAACAACACGAGCTGTGTTGTTCTATCTGATTAAAACGCTCCATAGAATTTACAATTCTTTTCGCTGTGCTCTGCGCGAGCTGTGTATTATCTTGAATCAGCAAAACATAACTGTTGAGATCTTCGTTTATACAGGCATTGCTTGAGCCAGTGGTCTTGAAATAATTTGAACACAATCGGATAAAGTCTGCAATCATAATGGGAAGGGGCCCAATAATTTTGCATGATACCACAACCGCCTTCTGAAATCCAATACAAAGGCTTAGAATTTGGTTTTTTAAACCATGAAGAAGAGCTCTTGATCGAGGACTACCGTTGAGAAAAAACTTACACGAGTGACTTTCCACTCGTACATAGACAGTCCAAATATCGTCTGCTTTAAGCACCGAAAACTGTTCGGTGACACTGGTACAATAGCCATAGCTTTCAAATGGAATAGCCATGGTTGAAAGTCTAGATGTAATGTGGTTGTGCTAATTGTTTAGAAAATACATGAATAGTGAAATGAAGTATGATGATATATGGAATGGAGTGTTAAAGTATGATGTTGAATAGTGGAATGTGCTTTGTTAAAGTGGAATGGAGTGTAGATATGTGCTTTGTTAAAGTATGATGTTGAAGAATAAAGATATATGGAGTTGTGCTGGTGGGGTCTCTCAAAACAAGACAGGTGCATGTTAAAAAAGTGATAAAATTATTGAGGTGAAAACTGAGAATAATAGCTGGATTACCCTATGAGTTTGGATCAACCAAATACCTACTTATAAAAAATAAATTTGATACATATTATTAGGGCCGTAAGCTAACTGGGCGTTCCTCGTTCAGCAAAAAGTTCATTTATGTTTATCCGCTTAGTAAACGAACCAGACATGGACACAAAAATTTCGATCGGTAAGCTTAACGGACGAACGTTAGTTTGTTTGGAAATAAATGATTGGTAAGCTTAACGGACGAACGTTAGTTTGTTTGGAAATAAATGATTGATTGGTAATTAGTTTGTTTCATTGTATCTTTTACCATTAATTTTGTCCTTTCTTTCAAATAATTCATCTTAATTTTTTTAACATTCGACAAATCTCATGTATTACATGGGTTGAAAAAGCTAGTAATAATAATAAACGCATCTATACGTGGCCCCTTTTAACAAAATGGGATTAGAAGGGGACCTATATGTGGCGTATAACACTATACGCCACATAAAAGGGGACCTACAATTGTGTGTGCATGTATTTGTGTATGGTAACCAGAGGCGGAGCTACCGCTTGCCTACAGGGGTCGGCCGACCCCTGTGATAAAACAATAATTAGTGCTATATACACGAAAAAACTTTGATCGACCCCTGTAAAATTTTGTCATCGACCCCTGTGAAATATTAAGAAAAGAATAATGAGAAAAGAAAGAACAGAGAAGAAGAAATGTTGTCGGAAAATTTTTTGCTGAGCTTAAGGTTTGCAGCGGGAAGGGAGATTAGATATTGAGGAAGAAGAGAAGATGATATTTATATTTTATTATTAGCCTTGTCAGAAAACCTTTCATTGTTTTCAATTTATTTTTTTTAATAGTACATAAATAATAAATACTTTATTAAAGTATTATTTTTAGTTTTACCCAAATTACCACCCACTTTTATTAATTTCCTTTTTCCTGATATAATTAACTAGTATTTTTTTTTACTTTATTTTGCTATTTTATCTTTTTATTAATTATATATATATATAAGTTTTTGTGATATAAAAACATATAAAGTTTATTCATTCATATATATAGAGCATACGTATATAGGTGCGTTTTTGCACACCGACTCAAGGCATTGTTGCCTCAATGCGTCTTGCGATTGACGTAATTTTGTTTTTGTATTTATAATTTAATATTGTTTTATATATTTTTATGTGACCCAACCCGACTTGATCCGACCGGAAAATACCGTAAAAATTTAATATTCAATAATAGACAAGCTATCCCCAAAATTACCACCCCTGTGAAAAAATTTTCTAAAAATTTTTTGAATCCGCCACTGATGGTAACACACACACATATATATATATATATATATATAATAAAGAGAAGAAAGGTGGAGCCGGATGGCTCAATTATTCAAACTGAACCTATATTCCCCATATTGTATAATACGTGGCATATATGGTACCGAACATATATGCCTTGTATTATGCAATACGGCCTTAATATGAGACGTATTGTACTATTCACCCCATACTATGTGTGGGGTGTCCCAGCTAGGGCTGTTCAAAATCGGATTTCTGAACCTTTCGAATAGTGAAAATCACTATCCGAATCCGAAACTTCGGATATCCGAACTATACGAAAAAGAAAAAACACTTGTTTTAATAATAAAAACCATACGTTTCAAGTTTCCAAATCCAAGAAACCAAACATACAATAATCAAATAACAAGTTTCTAAATCCAAAAAAAACCAAACATAAAACAACCGATGGGTGGGGACGGAGGCTGGAAAAGGGTGACGGTGGCGACAGTGGCCGGAGACCGGAGACGGGTGGCGAAGGTGGCTGGAGACGGTGGTGCTGGAAGTCTGGAAGGTGGCCGGAGACGTGGTGCTTGAAGGGATTGTTGGAAGGTGGCTGGAGACGAGATCAATGACGGGTGTTGGAAGTCTGGAAGAGTAGATCTAGGGTTGAGAAGAGAAAGGAAGAAGAGAAGTAGCGATGTTGTTTTATGTTTGTTAGCAGATATAGGGTTTTATTAATATATGTGTATATAAAATAAAATTAAAAAATATTAAAATTAAAATATCGGATATTTCGGATAACTCGGATATCCGAAAAATCGAAAAACTGATATCCGAATTTTCAGATATCCGAGATTCGGATATCTGAAAATTTGGATAGGGATAGTCGGATAATTCGGATACGGATTCGGATTCAGATTCGGATAGTTTTGAACAACCCTGGTCCCAGCACAACCTAAAATATATGCAAGTACATTATAACCCAACTAATTAATAGTACTCTAGTCACATCTATTTGCTGATAAATCAATAAGTGTTGTATCAGGACAACCATTTGCTAGAGTTGTACCAGAGTGTTATTTTAATATTGAGTTGGTATTAATAAAGCTGAAGGGAAAAAATACATTGATTCCAATCTAGTTTTGTTTATTTAGTTGATTATTGGGCTTTAGGCAATTCTTCTTAAAACCATTTTTTTTATTTTTAGTTCTTTCTAATTTCTTTTAATAATTAACTAAAACTTTTTAAACCTTAAATAATTTATTTCGTGGTTGAGTTTGATTCTATCCTTCGAAATTATATGGCGACAAAGTTTCGCAGTTACATTTCAATGTGCAAAGTTGATTTGCCGCCAACTAAACAAACATATACCACTCAATATTCGACCAGCCACGAAACGCCTGTTGATACCCACTAGTTCTCTGTAAAATAAAAAGTGATAAATAAATTGAGCTATGAGAAAACCAGCTCCTAATACACTGGATTACCCAAAGAGTTGGATAAACCAAATACTCTGTTGATACAATAATCAAGTGGACCCAAAATACACCACATACTTAGTGCTGTCAACTTATGACACGGACATGTTAACACGACACGACACGGGTCCTAACAGGTTTGGGTTTGGGTTTGAGCTTTAGTACAAGAGAGACATAATATGATACAACCACTAATTATGAAAAAGACAATTATAAAAATCATAGTACAAGTATAAGTCTAATATTAAGGTCATCTTTCGTTTCTTGTAAAAACAAGCATGTTCAACAAGTACTAAGCATCTTATTCAACCAATTTTCATGGGGATATAACACCTTTCTTGATGAACAATGAAGAAAATATACCCACGTACAATATAACCCTACTAATTGTACTCTAGTTAGATCTATTTGATGACATATCAATAAGTGTTGTATGATGTATCCTATAGAGTAGGATAACCAATTACTAGAGTAATATTAGTGTGTGTTTTTTTTTTCTTTTTTTGAATATTTATTTATTGGGTTTTAGCTAGTTTTATAACTTTTTTTTTCATTTTTAGTTTTTTTTTTAATTTCTTTTAATAGTTAACTGAAACTTTTTAAATCACAAATAATGTATTTAGTGGTTGTGAGTTTGATACGTGTCATCTGTGAGGAGTGGATTCCAACATTTTTTTAATTGTTCTTGGCTCTTTTTGACTGATATTGGTACTATGCACCATCATGTTTTTTTTTCTTTTTTTCTTTTTTTTTTTTTAAAAAGATGTACCCTTGATGTTTCTTTAGAGTGAAATCAACTTTATGTACAAATTCAAGGATATGCCCAAATGAAATTATGGTACGGAACTTTAGATGTGCCCATGGCATTGGCAGGATGGCATTATTGTATGGAAAGTGAACTCCCGCCCTTTTTTTATGAGAGGTGGAAATGGAATTTATACGTTGCTTATTGTTTGACAACAAATTTTTATTCTCGCGCGTTGCAGCGTGCAGGAGTATTAGAGTATAAACTGATACAATTAGAATCAACTTTGCGTACAATAATTCAGTAACCATATCCATGTTGTGCATCCAAGTAGACAAAAGTACAAAACTATAAAGTTGAAAGTTTCATCGAATATTTGCAATGATTCAAAGTTTCCGTACAATTTCCACCTTTCTCGGCCTAGTCAGATTACGTGGCCAAATATTTAAAAATGAGGACAGAATTGTAAAAGAACATGTAATGTAGTAACGGTGGTATGCCTAAGGTAATTGAACTATCATTATAATACCCGACCAATCTTGATTTGTCACTCATTTTGTATAACATTAAAGAAATTGAACTATTATTATAATACCCGATCAATCTTGATTTGTCACTCACTTTTGCTCTGGATTACCATAAGGCCATGCGTACTAGGCGAATTGGATCGACATTAGGGTGGAACACCTCCCCTTGGGCGAAATGGGGCGGGGTATTTGTTACCGGGAGAAGGAATGATTTAATTATTATTATATTATTATGTGTGTGTTGGTATCATTTAAGAACTCTAAAAAAATTAAGAATTTTTAGAAACTCTAAACAACCAAACGTTATTTTAATTTTTTTTATGTATAAAAAATATTTAATAGTAGTTTTATCATATTTTATATAAAAAGTTTTGATTACATATGTTAATTACAAGTTTACATATGTGTAAAATTTATAACTAACAAATTTACATAGGTGTAAAAAAAACATATATATATATTACTATTTGTAGTCCCTACGCCATTAGACTCAAAAAAAAATTTCTACAATTTGTTGACTGTGCACCACATGTCGCAATTCGCCCCAATTTATAGCCCATCCATTCCGCATAGCCTAAACGATGGGAGCACAATCCTGAACTACTCTAAATAATTTTAATTTTTTTAAAATAACTAATAAATCACAAATTTTGAAACACAAAAATAAACAAAAATGCTTAGATTTCATTCTAAAAATACATAATAATAAACAATAATTTTTTCAATCAAAAAATACATAAAAATACTATTCTCGGTTCCTTTGGCCTTTACCTTTTGTTATCACTTCAAACGTGTCGTTATCGCGAGCGTTAATTTGTCTCACTTAACTTTGTCATTTCGAATACACTTGGTGCTATGAGTGATCGCTTGAACCTCAATATGACGCAAGATAGTTTCAACTTCTGACGAGATCTAATGTGTTTTTATTTAGAGAAATATCAGAACTCCCAAATTCAGTACCCGGGTGAGTATTGTATTTTTGGAGACTTCAATTCGGCCCGAGCATCAAACGAGAGATTAGGTACCTTATTTTCAAATGTCAATGCAAAACCTTTAATGATTTTATTATTCGATGTCGGTTGGTAGATATTACGCTCGAAATTTTTTAAGTTCACTCGAGTTGATAGATTTTTGGTCTTAGGAGGTTTTTTAGAGGGGTTTCGTACACAAAAGGACTCATGGTAAACTACATTGTGTCGGACCATAGGCCAATTCTATTGAAACAAAAATCTTTATATTATGGTTCGATTCGTTTCAAATTATATAACTCGTGGTTGTTATTGGATGGTAAAGTGAAAATTGTTAACACAAAGTTACAAATTTTAACAACCATTTTTTTAAGACTATATTCATTAAAAAAGAATCTTGCAACAATATCTCAAAACAGTTGGATACAAAGCAAATGAAAATTACATAAGTCACAAACCATCAAACATTCAAACTAAATAGGAATATTAACAAAATTAAATATGTACCAGTCAAAGTTCGACCTTCTACTCCTATGTTTTCACCCATAAAATCAAAGTCACTTTAATATCACCTAAGGTTATTAAAAGCAGTGGGAATGCATGGTGTAGAGTAAAAGAAGGTCCAACATAGAATATGTAGTACGATGTACCTACCCTTGAATAATTGATTCTGTGAACATTACAAAAGCAAAAGGAGGTAGACCATAAGGTGGAAACTATGCTTGAAAAAAAAAGTTGAAATTATCCATGTTTATTTATTTTAATACTGATCATTTAGTTTTAGTTTTAGAGGTATATCTGAGTAATGATAAGAGACGAGGTGAGTAGGTGATGTTTATTAATTGGATCTCTGAATTAAAACGAGTTTTATCTCACCGTACTGTCGTGCCTTCGAGCAAGTATTCACGCGCGTTGACCTTAGGTGAGGGTCTTCCCCAGATCAAAAAACGAGCATGTCCCAATATAATAAATTTAGTTAGTATTCTATTTAAAGGGTTCGTTGGCCGTTAAAAAAGAACTATACGTATAATGTTTTAAACATAAAAAGTAACCCAATTACCAAAAATGATGATCGAAAATAGTTTTATTTTTTTAATTACTAAAATAACATTGACTTAATGTTCTTGTATTAACTCTTCGTCTCGTACGTGATTCCTTAAACGTGTTATAACACCTCATTAAATAAAAAATTATTCTCATCAAATTATTGATGTAAAAATTCTATAATATAGGATATACTAAAAATTATTATATGATTGTAAAAAAAATATTTATAATTAAGAAATAATTTTATAGTAAAAAAAATATAAGCGGGTCTTGAGTCTCACCAAACCCAGATAACTTTAAAACCGTGTTATAACATTTTAGTTATTTGTGAAACTCTTTTATCATCAAACTAAGGGTCTGTTTGGTATGGGGTAATGGAATGAGCAATGAAATAGAATGAGCAATGGAATGGAATGAACGATGTAATGGAATGGATCATTACCATTTCATTGACATGTTTGGTTACCATGTGGGAATGACATGAATTATTAGTTTTTATTTTTTGGTAAACTAGAAAAGGTCAAAATAAAATAAAATGGTAGTGAGTGACGGTGGGATGGTGGTGGTGGTCGGCGAGCAGTAATAGTAGTGGTGGGTGGTGGGCGGCGGGAGCAATTGTTGGTGGTGGCAGGTGGCGGTGATATTGGGCGGTGGTAAGTAGCAGGGTGATGGTGGTGATGGCTATGAGTGATGGTTGGTGGTGGCAATGGTGGGAAACGAAGGTAGGTGGTGGTGGGTGGTTGGTGGTTGCAGTGGAGGCAGGTGGTGGTGGCTGCGAGCGGCAGAGGAGGGTAATGGTGGTGGTGGCTACGGGCGGTGGAGGCGGGCGTTGGTGGCGGGGCGGGTGGTGGCGGCGGGCGGTGATGGGTGGTGGCGGGCGGCGGAGGCGGTGGTGGTGGTGAGAGGGCAATGGTAGCAGTTGTGGGAGGGTGGTGGAGGTGATATAGTGTGAAAGATGGATGAAATGAAAAAAAATAAGAGGGTGGATGAAATGAATTTGGGGTGTTTTGGAGGGAATGAAATGGACACGGCAATGAATGATTCCATTTCATTGATAAACCAAACACACTTTTTTCATTCCATCATGATGGTCCATTTTATTTCGCCCCTCATTCATGCATAACAAACGCTACCTAAGTATATTATAAATTTCTTACAATAAATAAAATTAAACTCAAAAAAACATATAAATATTAAAAACGAGTGATGTAAAGCAGTCCTCATAATACAGGGGATAAAAACTAGTACATATATATAAGTTTATATAAAAACAATAATTATATTATTTATTTATTGTTACGCTTGTATATACAGAGTGCATTATATTTAAATTTATAATAATTGTTGTATGAATAAAAAGTATAAAATAACTATAATGATTAAAAAATAAACTTGAAAGTTCCAACGGGTATGCCCGATACTCGACGGGTAATGGGCCGAGTATAGGACACGATTTTACAAACGGGTGGGCATTATTTTACTAATACCCGACCCGAACCCAGGCCGTTACCATCCCTAATCCGGATTATTTAAACATTGGCTATTACCATCTTTATAGGCGTTCAAATTCATATGTTCAAAAAAAATTTCGTATATCCAAAAAGATACATGGTATGTGGACTTTATAAAAAAAACTATATTATGTAACTAGTTTTTGTCCCCCGTATTACGGGGGCTGTTTTACATTATTCGTTTATAATATTTATATACTTTTTTGGAGCTTAATTTTATTTATTGTAAGAAAATTAATAATATCTTTAAAGTTTGATGATAAAAGGTTTCACAAATAACTCAGATGTTATAACCCGGTGTAAAAGTTATCCGGAGTGCATTATTTTTAAATTTATAATAATTGTTGTATGAATAAAAAGTATAAAATAACTATAATGATTAAAAAATGAACTTGAAAGTTCCAACGGGTATGCCCGATACTCGACGGGTATGCCCGATACTCGACGGGTAATGGGCCGAGTATAGGACCTGATTTTACAAATGGGTGGGCATTATTTTACTAATACCCGACCCGAACCCAGGCCGTTACCATCCCTAATCCGAATTATTTAAACATTGGCTATTACCATCTTTATAGGCGTTCAAATTCATATATTCAAAAAAAATTTCGTATATCCAAAAAGATACATGGTATGTGGACTTTATAAAAAAAACTATATTATGTAACTAGTTTTTGTCCCCCGTATTACGGGGGCTGTTTTACATTATTCGTTTATAATATTTATATACTTTTTTGGAGCTTAATTTTATTTATTGTAAGAAAATTAATAATATCTTTAAAGTTTGATGATAAAAGATTTCACAAATAACTCAGATGTTATAACCCGGTGTAAAAGTTATCCGGGTTTTGTGAGATCTAAGACCCGTTTATTTTTTTTTTACTATAAAATTGTTTCTTAAATATAAATAATATATTTTAAAAAAACATATAATAATTTATAGTATATCCCTATTTTATAAGATTTTCACATCAATAATTTATTGAGATTGATTTTTAATTTAATAAGATGTTATAACCCGTTTAGGGAATATATGGGTTTGGTAAGATTCATACCCGTGAATTCGGGTCAAATGCATGAGAAGCCTTTATTTAAAAATCAAGCAATCTGGTAGCTTTTAAAAAAGGGGGGAGCGACCACATCGCGACACATAGGAATTTTGAGTTTTCGTTTATATATATTATAAAATACTGAAGAAACACAGAACCACCCTTCAAGGTCTAACACGTTAGTCCGAGGGTTATGGTTAAGTATTTCCCACGATGGGTTATTGAAGGAACATGAGATCTCACCCCTCCTGGGTAAGATGGATGTTGCTCTTCGGTTTTGGAACTAATGAAGCCTCATCTCGATCTTCTTCTCCGGTTGCTGGAGACCTGCCATGGAAAGACCGGGGGAGTGGAGGTGACTACTAAGAGTAAACTCTTTTTTACAGACACAAAAATATTGGTGGTGGCCATGAGAGTCCCAGAGAGGATCCTTTCAAATGAGATAGGAAGGTCCTTTATATAGAAGACTCATGACAACCATCATGAACCCTAACCTTATTGGGCCAAGGCCGGTTAGGGGTTACCTCCACAACCCTCGGCCCATTGAGCCTTAGTTAGTAACCAAATAATAACATAACAATTATAAATGTAATAAATAAATGGTCGTACCGGGGATTTGGTACCCTATCTCTACAAATACATATTAAATTGAATATTTAAGAATTTTATAAAAATGTATTTTAGACATTCTAATTATTCAAAATATCCAAATATTAGAAATATCTTAAAATCATCTAAAATATCCGGACTTCTAATAATTATTCATTATATAATAATATTCTAAAATTCAATTTGAATATCTGAATATTTGAAAATTTCAAAATTACTATCCAAATTCAAAATTCAATTATCCAAAATTTTTGAATAGTTCGGATTCAATTTGAAATTTTTTTGCACGCCCCAAGCCATTTCTATGCTTTGGTACAATATTTTTCTGAAAATTAAGAAATTGATTTGAGTGCTTTAAAATCCAAAACTTTTTTATACCTTTTACTTTATGCTTCTTTGATTTATTTAAATCTTTCCGTTAAATTTATCAAAATAACACTTCAAAATAAGGACGGTTTGACCCTTGGAATTATAGTTTTGATTTGAAAGAATCCTTGGCGGAAAAACCGGTGTGGATCCCACATGGACTTTACATACAAAGCATTATTATTTCCTTTACATACAAAATTGCCGTTAGTTGCATATTAATTCCGATCATTATTTTGTTTAAAAGAATATTTCCGTGAGGCTATGCATAGCGGAGGGCTACAAATTAAGGCGTTTTGCGTCGTTTGGCGCCCAGTCTGGAAGGGCTTAGAATTTGTTTATGGGGTGTAATGATGTAAGGGCTATAAATAATAATATATATATAGAGAGAGAGAGAAATGATCAAATAAGAAGTTTGGTTTTCCTAAGAAGCTTAGGAAGGAAAGTATTTTTAGTCTACTACCTTCGTATTGAAACCCACTTAATTTAATTTCAAAAACTCACTTAATTAAAACCCACTTAAATTTTTCACTCATCTCCTACAACTACCACCGCCCACCGCCACCCACCGCCACCACCTTGCCGGAAAAGTCTTCGGAAATTTTGTCGATAAAATAAAACACTATGAAAAACACAATGAAAAAGACACAATGTAAAAAACACAATGGAATAAACACTATGAAAATAAAAACACAATGACAAAAACACAATGAAAACACAATTAAATAACACAATGTAAAAATACAATGCAAAAAACACTATGAAAAAATAAAACACACTTGTATAACACAATTTTATAAAACACAATTATGATAAAAACACACATTGTAAAAACCCACGAATTTTTTTTTATTTTTATAAAGCAATATGGTACTCATATAAAAGATTAAAAAACACTCGTTATTATAGTGAAATTGTTTTGAAAAAAAAATGTCGTATAAAAAAGTTATTGACGTTTTAAATGATGGGGGTATTTGACATGTGTTTTGCATGTGGAGAGAGAAAGTCAACAAATGTGTTATCCCTATTATGCCCTTACCCTTGTTTTACACTTGATGATCTCTCTAATCTAATCTCAACCATTCAATTTTAAAATGAATGGACAAGATTATTTCATATCCTTCCTAGGAAAACTAATCTTCTTATTATAACTCAACCATATATATATATATATATATATATATGGTAGGGTTAACGTAAAAAACAATAGTTTTGTGAGAAGCATAAGAATAGATGTATACCCTTAGATCTAGGATCTAGTGTTTGAGATTGGTAGTTTTCTAAAAATTGTATAGTTTCCTATCTGTATGGTATAGTGTCCTATTTAAGTGGTTATTTAGGTGGTGTATTTTATTTTAAAGTCTTCTCACACTTCTTACAAAACAATTGTTTTTTATTTGAACCATTTTCTATATATATATATATATAGAAAAGGGTTCAAATAAAAAGAAGTTGTTTCCTATAAATGGTAAGAACCAATAGAATTTTGATATTTGGCATTAAAACCTATGGTGAAAGAATATTCTAGAAAACTATATTGGTTATAATGGTGAAAGAGTCATTCTAGGAAACTATGACGGTTTTTGGTAATTTTAAATCTCAACCATTGATTGATATGATCCAATGGCTATGATTTATTCTTAGCCTTCCTATAAAACTACTTATTTTTAGGATAACCCTCCCCTGTGTGTGTGTGTATATATATATAAGGGTTCAAATAAGAATAAGGAGTTTTTTAGAAATGATAAGAACCAACAAATTTTTGACATTTGGCATTACAAATGATGGTGAAAGAACAATTCTAAAAAACTATGACGGTTATAAAGATGAAAAAATAATTCTAGGAAACTATGTCGGTTATTGGTAATTTTAAATCTCAACCATTGATTAACATGATCCAATGGCTATGATCTATTCATAGTCTTCATAGGAAACTACTTATTTTTAGGATAACCATCCCCTATATATATACATACATATATATAACACACACATATTAAATATTATATTATTACTTCCCCCTTTTTCCAGGCGACGAGAACAACTCGCCCCCGCCCCTTATCGCCTGAAAATCGCCTAGGGGGCGGTGTCCCCCCCCACCACAAAATCGTCCCCATCCCACCATTTTATCGCCCAATTACATACAGTCTGAGGCCATACAATTCGGTAAATGATTTAAATAAATAATACGAGAAATGTTCACATGAGAAGTTTAAATTTCCTGAGAAGGTTAAAAGAAGGGTATTTTAGTTTACTATATTAATATTGAAAACTCACTTAATTTAATTTCAAAAACCAATTCGGTTAATCTTAAAAACTCACTTAAATTTTCACTCATCTCCTACAACCACCACCGCCCACCGCCACGACATTGCCGGAAAAGTCTTCAGAAATTTTGCCGGAAAATTCGTCGGAGTCACTGGTAAACAATCCCGGAAAAATCGCCGAAAAATTTAATGAAAATTCGCTGAAAAACAATTACCGAAAATGGCCACCGAAAAAAACACAATGGGAAACACTATGAAAAAGCACAATGGAAAAAACATTGTGAAAATAAAAGCACAGTGAAAAACACAATAAAATAACACTTTGTAAAAAACACAATGCAAAAAACAATATGAAAAAACAAAACACAATTGTATAACACAATTTTGGTAAAACACAACTTGTAAAAAAACCCATGAAGTTTTTTTTTTATTTTTATATAGCAATGGTACTCATATAAAAGGTAAAAAGAACACTCGTTATTAAGGTATAAAAAGTTATGGACGTTTTAAAATGATAGGAAAATTTGATATTGCCTTGCATGTGGAGAGAATAAGCCAACAAATGTGTCATCCCTATTATGCTCTTACCCTTGTTTTACACTTAATTTTCTCTCTATTCTAATCTCAACCATTCAAAAACTAAAATGAATGGACAAGATTATTGTTTATCCTTCCTACAAAAACTAATTTTCTTATTATAACTCAACTAAAATAATACACGATGAATGACAATTAAAATCAATGTTTTTATAACCGGATTGGATACAGAACCGGACGCCTTACTGGTTCACTGGTCTGACAGGTTGGACCGGTCGAACCGGATTTACGAACCAGACAATGTAATTAATATTACTTTAAATCTTCAATATATATAAATGAAAACATAAAAATCCCACGTGTCGCGATGTGGTCGCTCCCCCCTTTTTTAGGAGTCACCAGATTTGCTTGATTTTTAAATGGAGGCTTCTCATGCCTTTGACCCGAATTCACAGGTATGAGTCTTATCAAACCCATATATTTCTTAAACGGGTTATAACATCTCATTAAATTGAAACTTAATCTCATCAAATATTTGATATAAAAATCTTATAAAATAGGAATATACTAAAAATTAATATCCGATTTCTTTAAAAAAGATAAATATTTTTTATAATTAAAAACAATTTTATAGTAAAATAAATAAGCAGGTCATGGGTCTCACCAAACCCAGATAGTTTTTAAACCGGGTTATAACATCTCATTTATTTGTGAAACTTTTTATCATCAAACCATAAGTACACTATTAACTTTCATACAATAAATAAAATTAAGATTCAAAAAATATATAAATATTATACACGAATAATATAAAACAACCCCCGTAATACGAGGGGTAAAAACTAGTATGTATATATATCATAAGAATTCTTTACAGCGTTCTCTGTAAAACCATAAGATATAGGAAAAATATGTATAAATTGTGGAATTAGATCCTATATAAATATATAAATAATTGAATTGCTAAAATAATAGTCCTGACTACAAAAAATGGAAACACAAAATCAATTATAAAAAATTAATTGTAGTTAAAATCGGCTTTTAAATCAATTGAAAGAAAATAATTGGTTAATTATAGAAAACATTAATTAGTGAGGTTATGATTTTAGGAAACATAAATTAGTGAATTATGTGACATGCTAGTTGAAGGCCTATATGAACATGCTAGTTGAAAACCATGTAGATATCTTATATTACTTTAATAATATAGCAAGATTCTTTTATTTCACTTATTTATAGTCCTAAGCAAAATTCATGTAAATAATATAAAGACCAAGCTGAACCGAGTAGAGATGAGTGTTTTAGTTACTTGTACCGGTACCAAATTTGGTACCGATTTAATACTATCAGTATCGAATTATTATCAAGTTTTGAGTTTTTGGTACCGATATCATCCTGCTCTCATTCCTAGAACCAAGATAGAAAAAATAGTAATTATTATTATTATTTATTTTTTTAACAGCCAAACATAATATTG
The DNA here is from genome assembly GCF_021521415.1 of Bidens hawaiensis. Classification (NCBI taxonomy): domain Eukaryota; kingdom Viridiplantae; phylum Streptophyta; class Magnoliopsida; order Asterales; family Asteraceae; genus Bidens; species Bidens hawaiensis. The sequence continues at coordinate 2,211,650 of NW_027491048.1, read as the reverse complement.
GCCTACACCTAAAGTCCAATAATTCCATAAGCTACCTATAAATAAGAGCTTCTGAACCAGAACCAGACTACCCACCCAACAACAATATCTCTTAACTGCCTTTTCAAATCCAGCCATTTGAACCCCCACTAACTCTCCTAACAACCACGTTTTCTGAACCTCTGAATAATAATATTGACTCGGGAATGACACACTGAACGTTTAAACAGGTTCGTTCAAACAATATTTAATTATATATTATTTACATTTTATCTCTTCTCTAATCCTATCGTATCATATTTATACTTCGTGGCTTCCTCATTTCTTTTTTTCAAAAGCAAGCTCAACACAGTCAAAAACAAGAGAGAGAGTGATGATCGGCATTTCCGGCCAACCATTCACGGCGGTGGTGCGGCGGCGCCGCCACTGTGGCCAAGGACTTCCGGAAGCGGTGGTGGTTTGTTGCAGATCTGGTGATTTGGAGATGTATGGTCAAACTTGGTCAACGTGTCGGTTTGCAAAACAAAATGAACGGAAAGGTATACACACATTTTAATAGTGGTGCACAAACCGGTTTAAAACTCAAAATCGGTTCGTTCTGGTCAACAAAAGTCAAAACTGGTTTATGATCGGTTTCGGTTCGGGTTGAAACCGGTTTCTTACCATGTTACGATCGGTTTCGGTTTGAGTTTTGACCGGTTTCGGTTCAGTTAACCGGTTTGAAACCGGTTTTGGTGGAGAAAACTACAAACTAGTTCCAAACCTCCGATTTCAATCGGTTCCAAACCGGTTTCTACATAATCGGTTTCAAACCGGTTCGTTTTCGGTTTGATTTTCGGGTCTGTTCGGTTAACTGGTTTGTTTGCCCACCTCCATTTTAACTAGTCATAATTAGTGACTTTTAACTGACTTAACGAAAAGCTAACATAAACGAGTAACATCTTTGGGGTAAAGGAGATTTGGCGGTAGTAAACTAATTAAGCCAAGTATTCAGAAAAATTACGAGTTGAGTAACTTTATAAAAATAATCATATTATTGAACCATAAACATAAACTCGACCATAATAATAATATTAATAATAATAATAACAACGTGAGACACAAGAAAAAATACATTAACATACGAACCACAACGTTTAAACTGAAATTTCGTATAAGGTTTAGTCACAAAAATAATAAATGTTTTTATAGTTAATTATATACCATATTAATTATGATGGACTTTTGTCACCAAAATACATACATTTTTAGTTGAATACATTCGGGTTTTGTTATAAATTCATACATCACTACAAATATATAAAAATATTTTATACGTACTGTGATTACTGCTAATGTTTTAAAATAATTATATCATTTGGTAATTGTTTGTAAGATTGCCTGGACTTTGAGTAGGCCAGAAACTATTATAATTGTTACAAAAATATATATTTATGTCCATAAACTTTTATAAAATTTGATCAATTTTTTAAAAAGAAAAAAAGTAACTCATCACATTTTAACACTATTGTTAACATTATTATTAATCTTACTAATAACATATATTAATAATATAAGTATTACTAGGAACATGACATTACTTTGGATAAATTAAATTAATTAGATTTGTTGATATTGAATAATCATAGTCACTAGATTTTATAATAAATGGCTAAGATTAAAATGGTGGAATTTATCAAACACAGAATGATGTTAGGGATATGAAGGTACACAGTGTTTTTTTCTTTATCGTGTTTTTCTTCGTTGTGTTTTATCAAAATTACGTTTTACCAAAATTGTGTTTTTCGATTATGTTTATCGTTGTGTTATTTTTCTAAGGTGAATAACACTCGCCGACGGTCTTGTCTCTGGTCACAGCTCCACCGCCACATCCACCAACGCTGCCACCATCGTTCACCACCACAACCTCCATCTCTGCTAATGCACCATCAATCTATCATAGTCAGCACCATTTGAGTTCGTCAGAAAACCATGATGGGGAAGTTGTCGGCGAGGTTAACAAAGCGATGGTGGAGAAGATGTGACAAATAATTATCGTTTTCACCCATAAAATCAAAGTCGCTTTACCTACCTTGTCAATAAATTTAACATCCAAATAGTTTACTTTGGATGAATGCCACCTAACGTAATTTAACATCCGTCTATGGTCACCGCTCCACCTCCACATCCACCAACGCTATCATCACCATCGTTCACCACCACAACCTACCATCTCTGCCACTGCACCAACGTTCACCACCACAACCTACCATCTCTGCCACTGCACCAACATTCACCACTGTCAATCCATCATAGTCATTACAATTCGAGTTCGTCGAAAAACTGTGACGGGGAGGTTGTCGGCAAGGTTAACAAAGCAAAGGTGGAGAAGACGCGACAAATAGCGAAGCACTAACCCGACAGTTGTTCCCCGTCCGAGTTCCCATAAAAACGTTCGTTTGAAAACCGTGACGGACTAATTGCCAGCGAGGTTAATGAAGCGATGATGGAGTTAGACGTGACGCTCACTACAGTGAAGCACTAAAACGCAGTTGTGATAGTAGTGACGAAACTTAGACCTTGCCGGCTACGAAGGTGACCGAGGTGATGAAGGTCAAACCTTACCAGTGTGTCACGGTTGGTGACGGAGGTTGTAGTAGGTGTTGGCTTTAGAGGTGGGTGATTGATGCTGCAGTTGATGGCGGTGGGGGTGGTGCAGGCTACAGGAGGTTGTGGTAGATTCTAAGCCTCTGTATTGGATTTCAGAAGCCAATTGTGGTATCATGCGAAGTTAACGGGCTCCTTTCCAATGTGGTTGTAAACATTATCCAATATTGTTTGAATTATTTCAAGTCCACTCGCTCAAGCAATGTCATTACAAATGAAGACCCTTAGCAAATATGTTTTGTTAATTGAAGATAATACATAACTAGCTAAGAGAACAACGAAAAGAATCGTAGATTCTATAAAGTGTTTGAATCAGAAATCTGAAAAGAAACATCATGATAATCTTCTGAGTCTTCTTGAAGAACTCATTGGAGAACTTGATGCAACAAATGGAGTAGTAACGTTTTACAATGATCTGTTTCACTCTCGACTTTCTGTTGAACTTATTAATAGTTGGAGCTTACCAAGAATAAGCTTAACATGCATAGCTGTTGTTATCCCGAATATCCACATGGAGAAGGTAGATAACATGTTCAAAAGCATTGGTGAGGGTCTTTGTACACTCATCTATTGGAGGAAAGTCTATATATGGAAGTTGTGTTTGTGAATATTTGAAAGACAACCGTGGAATTGTGGCATGAGGATGAAGAGAACCAGAAGTGGTTGGATACCACTTTAAAAAGAAGTGCTTATGAAGGGAAACCACTAAGAGAGGTTGTTAAATCATTTGATTTATAACATAAAAAATTGCAATTAAATTTAATACATCTACCAATGGAGTAATTGTAGAGAAGGAGAACCTTCCTCCGAAGGTAATGGCTGCCAACTCAATGCATCATATTGCAAAAATGATCATGCATTTCTTATGAAAGCAAGGACGATGCCATTATTGAAGGCGAGTTGTTTACACGACTATCTGAAATGATTGTAGACATACTAACGACTTACCTCACCAATACACCACACGTTATAACAGTGAGATCCAGTGAAAGTGCGATAGAAAAACGTGAGACTAGTGTTGTGGCTGCATTCGGCCTTATTGGACAGACCATGAAGATAATAGAAAAACTTGAAAAGCGTGCACTGAGCAAGGATCAAGATAAGATAGCATATATCGAAGAATGATGTCTTCATTAGTACAACCTTAGAATTCATGGTCTTTTTTATAGGTTACAAGGTGGTTTCACAAGGCGATGAAGGTAAATGCCATCTTATCTTGATCCATGCTTGGTGCACGTTTTTCAAGTTTTTCTATTATTTTGGTAGTCTGTCCAAGAAGGTCGATTGCAGCCACAATACTAGCCTCACGTTTTTCGATTGCACTTTCATGGCATCTCACTATTATGATGTGTGGTATGTTGGTGAGGCAAGCTGTTAGTATGTCTGCAATCATTTCAGATAGTCGTTTAAACAACTCGCCTTCATTAATGGCCACGTCGTTGCTTACGTAAGAGATGCATGATTGTTTTTGCAATACGATACATTGTGTTGGCAACGATTACCTTCGGAGGAAGGTTCTCCTTCTCCACAATTTCTCCATTGGTAGATGTGTTAAATTTAGTCACAATTTCTTCTTTTATATCATCAAATGATTTAACAACATCTCTTGGTGTTTTTCCTTCATAAGCACTTCTTTTTAGAGTGGTATCCAACCACTTGTAGTTCTCTTCAACCTCATGCCACAATTCCACGGCTGCTTTTCGAATATTCATGTTCATGGCTTCCCTATTTTGACATTCCTCCATTAGATGAGGGTACAAAAGACCTCACCAACGCTTTTGAACATGTTATTTACTTTGTCCATGTGGATATTCGGGATAGCAACAATGATGAATGTTAAGCTTATTCTTGGCAAGCTTCAACTATTAACAAGTTCAACAAGAAGTTGAGAGTGAAACTTATCATTGTCAAACGTCGCTTCTCCGTTTGATGTATCAAGTTCTCCAACGAGTTCTTCAAGAAGATTCAAAAGATTGTTGTGCTGTTTTTTTCAGCTTTCTGATTCAAACGCTTTATAGATCCGTAATTCTTTTCGTTGTTCTTTTAGCGAGCTGCGTATTATCTTCAATTAGCAAAACGTATTTGTTTAGGTCTTCGTTTGTACTGACATTGCTTGAGCGAGCAAACTTAAAATAATTCAAACAAAATTGGACAAAGTTTACAACCACAATGGGAAGGAGCCCGGTAACTCTGCATGATACCATAACTGGCTTCTGAAATCCAATACAAAGGCTTAGAATGCGGTTTTTACAAAATACAAAGATAAGCTATTGACTGAGGACCACTTGAGAAAAAGCTTATACATCTGTCTTTCCACTCATACATATTTAGAGTCCACTAATTGTCTACTTTAGACAAAAAAAATGTTTCATATTCTGAATTGAAGCTCAATACAGTAAAACATGCACATGTTGGAGGCAATATAACCAAATACAACAGCAATAGATTGTGGAATGGCATAGTATCATTAATGATGTCAAGGGGTAAACCTATGGGTGAATATGATGGAATTCCTTGGGAGAAGTGAAAGTATTTGATAGAAACGATTTGTTAACTTTTTTTTTTTGTGTGTGTGTGTGTGGGGGGGGGGGGGGTGTTGAAGGAACGGCAATGAGGTTGGTTGACCAGAGGGGGTTCCGATCGATACTTTGTGGGAGCGGGCTTGGGTGCGAATGATTTGTTAATGGATTTGGAGGTGTGGGTAGGACGGTGAGGGTGGTTGGCGGGGTGGATTTTGGGTTGGGTTGATCCTTTGGGATACAACTGTGAGTGGGCTTTAGTGTGAGTAAGATTGGGTCTTAGGTTAGAGTTTGTCATCTATTGTGTGTGTGGTTGGTTTTTCCTTCTATTTTGGTGTTTTGCTACCTTTTCTGTGATGTGGGTGGGGTGGGAGTCTAGGCTCGATCGGTTTAATGTTTGTCGTGTTTGGTATTGCATGGTGCATGTGTCGGTTAAATGTTTGTCGTGTTTGGTGTAGTCTACTTCTAGTATGTGTTTGTCGTTTCTTGGTATCTTGTGTCTTTGGGTCTTCATTCATTAGCCGTGCATCCTTGTGTTGTTTTCATGTTGGTATTTGTAACAACTCGGAGTATTAGCGTAGATTGGAGTTTCCTTGTCTTGCTAGTATAGGTCTAGGGGGTCGTTGCTCCGTGATATGTCAAGAGTGTATAGTTTTCGGGTTCTGAGCTCCTTTTTGGTACAAGGATCTCATGGCAAGTAATGTTGTTTGAAAAAAAAAGAGAAAAAAATATTAAAAAAAACAGAAAAATAAAAAGAAAAAAGGAAAGAAAAAAAGGGGAAAAAAGGAAAAGTGAAAAAAGAAAAGAGAAAAAAAAATGAAAAAAAGAAGAAATTTTGATAAATAAGAAAAGATAATCTTGGAGATGAAAGGAAACATGGCAATGGAATTGGAAGGCGCATATCAAGATTTTGCAAGTTGGTTATCCCGTAAAGGATTAAGAAATGGTGAAAACTCTAAGAAGTGGTATTCACGACAATTCTCTATGTCAAGAGTGTATAGTTTTTGGGTTCTAGGATCCTTTGCGTTACAAGGATCTCATGGCAAGTAATGTTGTGTGAAAGAAAAAAAATATATAAAACAGAAAAAAAAAAGAAAAGAAAAAAAGGGGAAAAAAGAGAGGAAAGAAAAAATAAATGAAATTTTGAAAAGTTGGAAAAGATAATCTTGGAGATGGTGGAATTAGAAGGCACATATCAAGGTTTTGCAAGCTGGTTATCCCGTAAAGGATTAAGAAATGGTTGTAACTTCTGTTCGAGGCTTTTTTCATTGGGTATGGGCGGGCCGGGCTCATTGGGGTGTGTGTGTTTTGGTGTTGTATCATCACAAACTGTGGGTGGGGTGTGCGTGTGTTCGGTGTGAGTTTGTTGTGTTTAATAGTGTGGGTGTTTGTGATGAAGTACTTTCTGTTCGTGTGTTCGTTTTGTGTGGTGTGTGTGTATTTTCTTTGTGGGTTGGGCTTATTGGGTTCAAAAGATGCTCTTAAAGATTTAGATTTATTCTCTATAAAGACAAGTGCAGTTGCAAGTTTTAGATGCTGGAAGTGATGCTTACTGATGCAAGTTTTGGAGTTATCTCCATCAAAGCCCAATTGGCATACACCGAAAACACAACAAACTAATGGACCATGCCTATTCGAAAGTGAAGAGTAAAGGAATGCAATCTGTTCGAGAAAGTGGATCAATAACATGCGAAAATACCGATGAGTTCAAGTGCAATCCGTCCATTTTCTGCAAAGAGCTTGGACAGTAGTTTATTGTTCATGTCATTCTTCAAGATACGTTAAACTGTGTTCTTAGGATATCGTTACGAGTATTATCATCTGTAGATGAAAAGTATGGATTACTCTTAATAAATGGAGTATATCTATTCTACGTACACTTCTATTGCTTTAGTTGGTGCTTCAAGTGATAGTTTAGATCTTGATTTAGATGTTAGCAGGTGTTCAAATACAGTGTAATGTAATCTGTAATGTTTTAGTGCGTTGTGGATTCTTCAGTTGCTGTTCTTTGTACTGAAAGTGATAATTTGTTCAGTAATCTTCAATGGTTGATGTTCTTGAATAGGGTTTATTGAGATCGGGGTTTTGGGTAGCTGGAATTATAGGTCGAATTCCGGTTTAGTTTTAAGTTTACTCTTTGTTGATTATTAATATTGGGCAAGATTTGCTGTAGAAAACATTTATTCTAAACTTAATACATGGGTGCATCAAAGGGTAAAATGGATTGTTGTCTGAGTGAGTTTGTTCAGCAATTTCTGTAGTGAGAGTGCTTTCGGTTAGTGATATTTAGGTGTGATGGTTCTGATTTTTATAATAGGCAGATCATTGAAATGGAATTGGACAAAAAAAACATTCGTTTTTTTAGCATTCGAAACAGATACTGCAATGGACAAAAAAAATTCGCACATTCGTTTTTATTACGTATCTTTGATATGTGTTGGCCTATTCTCTCCTCTCCGCTCTCTTTAATTAATTACCGTGAAATATATTCGTACCATATGAACCAGTGAACGAAAAGTGTTTTTAGTTAGATCCGACCCAGTCCGTTTTGACCCATTGTCAGTATATTTGTTAGTACTTCATAGGCATCAAATTATTTTGGTAGTGAGAATAAAACCAGCAAATGAACACAACCACAGATTTTGAAAATTACTAAGATGCATGTTCAACAATATGCTATTTCGATTTCAGGTTTGTACACGTGCCAAGAACATACAACAATCAAAAGTGGCGGCACGGAAGGTGTTATATTAATCAAAAGTGACCATGACCCAACTCGTTTAGTTAGAGTGTTTGTGGGTTTGACTTGAAACTGACCAAACTGGGCTATGTCTAAACCAATAATGTTAAGACGTTTGTGTCGTTTATATCTTTTTATAACATCACCTAACGTTGGTGCTTTATACATGTAATCATGTAGATACCCGTATGCAAATTACGAACCTAGAGCTGTCTAATTATATCCCATCTGTTGCTCAAGTCATGTAAAGTTTTAGTTTGAATGCATGCCAAACTAAAAAAAAAGTGTATGCTATGGGGTTTGGTTTTTACATTCTTTTAGGAAGGCCATTATGGGCTTATCTAGTAGTAGAAAACTTTAGAAAACGACAATATGTTTAGTTATAATAACTTAATAAGTTAGCATGTCAATGCTAATTTGGCTAATGTTTTTGTTAAAATACAAATAATAAATACTTGTGTCATTATTAAATTAATATGTCTTCTTATAAATTAGGATTTTTGTTGAAAGATGGTAAGTTTAATTCCCTAGCCCGATGAACATTAGGTTTTAGTTATTTAGTTTCTTATTGTATTTTTTATTCAGTTAGTTGCTTATGAGATCTTATAATTGAAATCATGTTAATATTTTAGTTTTATATATTTTTTAATTAATCATTCCTTACATGTGCTTTGTAGACCAAGTCAACAGATTTGATTCTATTCAAATTGGGCAGTAGAGCTACATGCGATGTCTTCATTCCTTTTTACCTTAAAAACTGCTTAATTTATTTTATGCTTTTAACTTTAAGAAATCAAATCAAATCAAAATTAAAATATATAAAATTTAGTTGTTAAAGCACATGAGTCAATATGTTTATAGTTTATTTCAATATAGTAGTGCCCATGTTTTCACTCTGAACATATGTACATAAACAACATATTGTTATAAAGAGATGCTCTAATTCGGTTTTCTACTCAATTTGCACCACTTTACATATTACTTGGCTAAACATGAATCCATATGCTGCATCTCACGATTGTTTCGATCTATATTCTAATTTATCCTCTTCTTCGGATGCCTGCTCATATCTATATTCTCATTTTCCATCTCTCCAGTATGCTTGCGTCAATTTATCCATATTAGAAGGTGACATGGAGCGTTATAAAGGCAGTTCAGAAATGGAGGGTAAGTATAGCGCACCTATGGTGTTAATTGGGATCTACATCTCAGTAGCATCGTTATTTTGCATTCTTGCTATGGTGCTCGATTTGTTGGACGGCTTCAGAAACAGAAAATTTTGGTTTCCAACTAAATTTTTTTCTCTCAATGCGGCGTCTATTACAGTGATAACCGTGGCTATGAAACTGCCTGTTGATTTGACTAGTCCAATGCTAGGTGCGATGGACCAAGTTGCCAAGGTTGGAAGCTTGGCCTTTATGTGCACAATGATGGCTAACTTGATGCCTTCTTTGGCGTCTATGGACAACAAGTCACTTATCGCAAATGTCGCAGGTATATCCATTCTTGTTATCACAATAATTGTAAATGTATTCATTGAGGTTAGGACTCTCCTGATTAATGGTGACATCCTTTACTATTTTTTTTCTTTCAAGATGCTAGCATACATCTATATGGTTCTGTTACTCCTCTTACTACTAATATTCATTTCTTCTGCTATAACAATTCCAACCTCAAAAAATATTTTAGATTTGAAGTATCAAGCCATTAGCAAAAAACTTTGAATGATCAATTTCCACAAGAAAACCTAACATCTACTGTTGATAAGCTAAGACAACTTGTGAAAGGACATTGGATCATGACAGAAACCGGTAGCCCTCAATTTGTGATGGTTAGTAGTCCATTATCCTCGGCATGCAGCATAATTTGTGTAATTAGTACCGCTATGCACATGTTTTTGATGTGTAACGTTGTCCTCTGGGCCGATTTTAGTACATTCTCAGTGTATAAGCAGTCAACGATTCTCATTGTTATTACACAGTCATTTGGAGTTGTAGCGGGTTCCATTGCCCCAATATTTCGATGTTTTACACTGTTGAGCTTTAAATCTTTCGCTAATGATAATACGAACCATTTTTTGGTGTTTAAAGTAGAGAAGTATTGGATTCAAAAATTGAGTGAGTGGAAAGAAAGTCATATAAGCATTTTGTCAAGTAATCATAGATCAAGAGCCCTTCTACACAATTTGAAAAACCTCATTCTAAGCTTTTGCATTGGATTTCAGAAGATAATTGTTGTATCATGCAAAATAATAGGCCTCATTCCTGTTGTGGTTATAATCATCATCGTACAATTTTCGTATTATTTCAAGTCAATGAAGGCGATGATGTTTACTCTCTCCACTGATGACGATACATATGAAGACCTTAGCCTTTATGTTTTGTCACTTGAAGATAATATGCAACTTGCCGAAAAAACAATGAAAGGAATTTCAGATTCTATGAATCGCTTGATTCAGAAAGCTGAGAAGAAACAACATAACAATCTTCTAAAGCTTCTTGAAAAATCTGTTGCATTTGACGGAGTAGAGATGTTTGACACCGATCAAATTCAATCTCTGCTTCCTGTTGAACTTGCTAACAGTTGGAGCTTACCAATAATAAGCTTAACATGCATCGCCATTGTTATCCCAAATATTCATAAGGACAAAGTTGACAACTTGTTCAAAAGTGTTTGTGAAGGTCTTTCTTACACTAATCTAGTAGAGGAAAGCTTAAATAAGGAATCCGAGTATGTGAATATTCAAAGGGCAGCGGTAACATTGTGGCATGAGGTCGAAAACAACCAAAAGTGGTTAGGAAACACTTTGAAAAGAAGTGGTTATGAAGGGAAAACACCAAAAGAGATTATCAGTTTGTTTTCCCAAAAAGCAAAGGAAATTGTTATTGATTTTAACACAGGTACTAAGGGAGAACTAGTTGATAAAGAGAACCTTCCCTTGAATTTAATCGCTGCAGACTCAATGTATCGTATTGCACAAACAATCATGCATACATACAAAAGCAACAACTTAGAGATTGTTGAAGATGAGTTGTTTACACGACTATCTACCATGATCGCAGACATATTAGCTGCTTGCTTTACCAACTTACCACGAGTCATAACAATGAGATGCCATGAAAGTACAATAGAGAAACGAGAGGCTAGTGTCGTGGCTGCAATCAACCTTTTTGGACAGACCACCGACATAATGAGAAAACTTGAAACGCGTGAACTTCCTATCATGAATCGAGATAAGATGGGATTTATTGACGAGTGGCGTTTTCATTTAAAGCAACCTTAGAATTCATGGCCATCTTCAAGATATTAATTGCCATATTATTTTTAAGTTAAAGGCTTAGTATTGTAAAACTATAACGTAGTTTCGTTCATGTTGTAGATTAGCATAGTTATGTTTTAATTTGTAATTATAAGTAATGTTATGACTTTAGTATTTATTTAACAAAAAAGAAAAAGAAACATAACACTAGCCTGAAATGTTCGAATCATGTTGCAGATTAGTATAGTTATGCTTTAATTTGTAATTATTAGTAATGTTATGACTTTAGTATTTTTTATTAAACTAAAAAGAAAAGGAAATTAACATAACACTAACCTGAAATATCTTATTCAAACGTAACACTAATCTTCCCAATTATACATGTTGAGTACTGTTTTGGTCAAAAATCGGTTTACGGATAATGTTACCAAATCTGAATTTGTGAGGTAGTGTGCTTGTATATCAATGGTAATTATGTAAACGAATTAAGGATGAACACATAGATTTGTTACGAGGAAAAGCTCTCGATCGTAATAGGATCGCCGGCACAAAAACCTCGGGTGATGACAAATCGTTTATCACCACTATATTAATTAAGAAAAGTGTTACAATGGTAGAGCTAATGATCGATGATTACAGATGTAGCTAAGTGTAAGTAATAACTGCTAAATAATCTCTGTGAGTATACTGTGGAAGTTATGTGTAAGATGTGTGTGTCTCTATGCCGATCATAAGCTCATTATATACAAAATATAAGTTAACTAAAACTCCTACAATTCCGCCACTTCTCCATGATTCATTGCCATACTTTGACCACGTGCTAAACATCATAGACCGGCGAATAAATAGGTAGACTTGGTCTCTTTAGCCGTTAAATCTGTTAATCACAACACCATTCAAATAATACAACTGTTAGTAAACAATTAGTACTAAAGATCCTTGATCCTGCGTAACCTGGAACATTTCATAAGGATAACTGATCCTAAAGTCACATAAGGATAACATATCCTCAACACAAAAATATGTGCCCTAAGAATTGCCCCCCAAAATGGCAGTTGTAAATGGATAACAGCTGTCATTTTGAAATTCAAATTGCTTAACAAAAATAGGTTAGACGTGATAGGTCAGACGCAATTATCATCTATCCTAATTTAATACCTCCCGCCTATAAATGCAATCACCATTATTCATTTATAATCACAATTCGGCGATTAAACAGGTATCATTTCCCCTCCCTTCTTTTCATTTTCTTTTTATAATGTCTGCAATTTTCGTTTCATCTTCTTCCGAGCAGTGGGAATCAAGCGATCTCCGACCCCAAGGTTTTCTTACTAACCCCTCATCAGAGATTTGTAAGTTCACCGACCAGAAATTGATGACCTTCACTCATTGTTCCCCGCCGGCACAGTTTTTCGACCGTTCGACTACACTATTCGAAGTGATTGCTCTTCCAAAACCTTGGTTTGCTTTCCGGCACAACCCTTTTTCATCGGCTATTCATACCCCTTTCCAGCATTGACCCAAAACTTTTTCACCTTAATCGGCACTAGCTATATCCAAGCAATGCCGATACTTTGGAGAGTGTTGCACACCATAGAGAGAAACATTGAAGAGGAAGATATCGAATTTGGATTGTCGAAGCTGTCGTATCTCTATACCTTAGTCACCCATGGTTCTAATCATTTTGTCTTGATATCAAAGCCACACCAACCAACTCCCATCTCCAAAGCCACCTAGAATGGTGCTTTCTGGAAAAATCAGTTTATTTTAATAAAAAGGGACTCTATTCTTGGTGGGTTAGATTTACCCAAAATGTGGATCAATAAGGGTATGATCCCAGATCCTCAGTTGACTCGAAAAGAATAATGGATTCTTTGTCTAATGATTTTGTTTTTGTTTCTCAGTTGATAATTTCGCTTTGCTGGCCGAGCTTCATGGAGTAAAAGAAAGAGTGAAGAAATTCCTTTCGCTGGATCTTGAGATTAGGACCTTTCAAGCCAAGTTCACCGAAGCTTTTCAAGAGTCGATTTCAGAATCAACAAACAACATGTTAAGCAAGAATTTTAATAATATTAGTTGGTATTAATTGAAATTAGAGAAGACTTATCTTTATATTGTATGTTGTAGGCGCTCAGAAATCTGGTAAATCCGCTTCCCAGTTCTCTTTGGATGACATTAACTGTTTCATTGTGAAGAGATAAACTCCAAAGAACACACCAGTCCATGAACCGCGTCCAGTAACAACTTGTGCCAAGTCTGGAGCCTCAAAGAGAAGAAGACTGCTGTACCGGAAGACCCGTTTGAGGCTGGAAAGTACCTCATCACCACTGTAAGGATCCTTTATCCTCTTTATTTAATGTTGTGTATCCCAAACCCTCTTGAAGTTATTTTTTTTGTAATATACAGGCCATGGATTCTGCCAAAAGCTACTATGACAAGATGGTCAAGGATTATGATGAGACTGGAATGAGGTCTATGGCTGCTGCTAAGGACAAGACCATCTCCAAGCTGGCCAAGGAAAAGAAGCAGGCTGAGGAACACGCATCCTTAATTGAAGCTCAGTTGGAAGAGGAGGTGACCCATGCTACCAACGAATCAAAAATCTGGGCCACCAAGTCTGTTCTTCAAGCTAGGATCAGATCGTGAAAGCTGGTTGGGCGATGTTTATCATCAAGACAACAGTCGATGATGATGATGTTCTTAATCACATTCAAGATCTCGAATACCCAAAGCAATCGTGGGATATGCTGGAGACCTAATTTATGAAGAAGACGATGCTCGATTGAAACTAGTCAAAGTTGAGTTGATGACGCTTTCCCAAGGTGATCTTCCGATTTCACAATATTTTCATAAAGTTACGAATTTTTTTCACGAGATTGGAGAACTCGATCCACAGTCTCAGGTTAGCGATGCTCGTATGAAGCAGATACTCGTCCATGGTTTAAGTCTGGAGTATCGTAGCTTCGTTACCGCTATCCAAGGGTGGGCGACCAAACTGAGTATAACGAGTACGAGAATATTCTTGATGGACAAGAAACCTTGGCAAAACAGTTAGCCGATGTGTCGATTAAACCCGAGCCGAAGCCTTGTATGTAGGAAGAAAGGAGAAGCATCGGTTCAATAAAAATCAAAATCGTAACGGCGAGAAAGGCAAGAGTAAGTAATTGGAGAACGAGAAACGTGAACAACCAAAGAAGAAAGAATGGAACCGAAAGAGCCGAGATGACATGTAAGGCCCCGTTGTCGGTAGCCCTACTTTTGTGTTGGATTTACTCATAAACGCAGTTCTAAATATCAGAGTTATTTAAAACATTCGCGGAATTTAAAAGCTTTCATAAAATATTTCATAACAAAACACGTCTTGTCTTAAAACATCATTTTGTCTTTCAAAATAAACGAAACATTAAACTTAAACGTCTTGGGTCTTCCGATGCCAGCCTCTTATTCAGTGTCACGTGTCTCCTCAAGCGAGCTGCCTCATCCTACTCATCTGCGTGCATACTAAAAGTCAGCTACGCTGAGTGAGTTCTAGTTAATCATACACTATACAATACACAAAAACTTATTTTCTTTCATTCATACTTTCATACTTTCTTTTGTATTAACTTACTTTCATATCTTACGTTATAAAGAGCATTACGCCCTACCTTCCTCGAGTATTATTAGGGCTCGGTACCCTCTTCCTCGAGTATTATTAGGGCTCGGTACCCTCCTTCCTCGAGTATTATTAGGGCTCGGTACCCTCCTTCCTCGAGTATTATTAGGGCTCGATACCCTCTTTCCTCGAATATTAGTAGGGTTCGGTTCCCTAGTTCTCGAATATTAGTAGGGTTCGATTCCCTCTTCATTACCATACAACCACCCTTTCCTTCTTTTGTTAACTTTATCACATTCATACACATAAGCATACATATCATACTTACCTTATACTTAGCGTTACAACCTGACAGTACGTGCAATATCCGAAGATCGTTCACGTACCGTCAAGCCATCATTCATACATATCACATCATTCACATAAGGCATACACTTATCTCTTAGGATAAGCGTATTAACAAACATATCGAGTATGCACACAGCCCCGAAAACATAACACATAAATGGGGCTAGAAACTCACCTGAACGCGGTTACGTTCACCGTTAATCGTAATCCCTTTCTTCAGTTGTGCACGGCTGACTGTATAACAAGTATACATATCAATTAACTATCACTACTCATATCATCTTTCTAGTCTTAATTACTACCCACAACGAACGGGGGTCCGGGGGCAGCGCCCCTGGCAGCGGGGTCTAGGGGCGGCAGCCCCTAGCAGGGTCCAAGGGGCAGAGCCCCTGGCTGGGGTCGAGCTGACTCGGCCACATTTTTATTTCCATTAACTGTCTTAACACATTTTTCATTAGGTTTTTAATTTATTTTCTAATCGAACTTGACTTTAGGCGAAGTTAAACCTTAGGCTAGTAGCTTTAGGCGAAGTTAAACCTTAGGCGAACTTAGCTTTAGGCGAAGTTGTCATCAGGCGAACTTAGCTTTAGGCGAAGTTAACCTTAGGCGAACTTAGCTTTAGGCGAAGTTGTCATCAGGCGAACTTAGCTTGAGGCGAAGTTAACCTTAGGCGAACTTAGCTTTAGGCGAAGTTGTCATCAGGCGAACTTAGCTTTGCAGGCGAAGTTGTCATCAGGCGAACTTAGCTTTGCAGCGAAGTTGTCATCAGGCGAACTTAGCTTTGCAGGCGAAGTTCATCAGGCGAACTTAGCTTGCAGGCGAAGTTGTCCAGCTGCGGTACTGTTCGTTCTTAAATCCCTTAATCATCTTCGTTTCTTAACCAAATAACTCGATTTAGGTATCCACGGAATCGTCTGACCAGCGCCTACAAACCCCAACCATCAAATCGACCTAACATCGATGTTTAAAGGGTGCGATTTAGGCATATAGGTTACGGGTTCTTTTATCAATCGATTAACCCATCAAATCATAACCATTTTCAGTAAGTTTAGCTTTGTTGGATTCGTTTTTACCATACAAACACAGATCTATCATTTCTATACTAATCCAAACCTAAACGAACAAGTTCTCGATATAAACGTACCGTAAATGAGTCGAACTACAAACACGAGCTGGTCTTGCTGCTTTGGTTCGTCACGACGATCTAGCACCAACAAGCTCGGGTCCTCGTCTTTGGATCTTGGTTCGGGTCGTGTGTGTTTTGGAGTGTGTTAGAGAATAAGATGGAAATGAATGATGGTTTAGGGTTTAGGGGATATTTATATCCCTTAAAGCCCATGGACCTAAGGCCCATTCTCATTTAACCCATCTCAATTAATCTAAGTCCATGATCCGTTCTTTACTCGACATTAATTATTTAATAACGCGAAATCACTAAACGTAACTTTCTTTATTCAACATTATAAATTTTAGGATGTTACATGACAACTCTGAAGAAGATTCGTCAGACGAAGAGGACCGAGACAAGGACTCAAGGTACCAACCAAAGGAGCTTCCTTTTAGGTGCAATAACTGTGGACGTAAAGGGCATATGGAAAATTATTGTTGAGAACCTATGGAGGAAGGTAATGCAGCTGTTGTTAATAAGAAGAACCGTGGGACGTGGAGGCTAATATGGCCAAGATTCAAGGAAAATACAGAGTTGACGCCGAATTCAAATCGAACCTGGTAAATGAATGGTTTGAAGTAGGCTCATGTGGGTGGACAAGTCCGGAAGCAGTGCCAGAGTCGAATAAGTTGAATGTAACCTTGAAATCATCTATTGTTATTTTGAATCTAGATTATGCGGAAATTGTGGTTGAAGAATAAAGTATGATTGATCAAGACGTAACCATGACTATAACCAAACAAGGCGAGAAAGAAATCGTGCTAGATGAAGTGCATGAGGAGATAGTTATGTCTCATGTTACGAGTTGTCATGATGGAATAGAAAATGTTGAAGATTAACAAACCAACAAAGTTGACGTTGCATTTTGCATGAGGTTCATGCAAAGTTCGGGTGATCCGAATGAAGGCGTTAAGTTTGAGAGGGAGCATGCATCGAGTGGGGATAGAAGAATTGCTTTGAGTACCATGATAGTTGGTCATGAAGTTAAGAAATTCCAATATGAAATCAGGTGATACGATTCTAAGAAGTGGTGATCTCGAAACTTGCTCATTTGTAACCAGCAACAAGAGTCATGCAGATAGTGTTATGATGTTGAATCCAAGAATTAAGCTCAAGGAAATGCAAGCATTAGGTGTGAGGATCTTGGATGAACAATGAAAGTTGGTATTGAGAGGGAGTGTAAAACTTGGAGCAAAACCCACTTGAAGGACCCGAATAGTTAAGGGTGGTACGGAAAATCTCAATGGGTGGTTTGGTGGAGATCTAAAGTTAATAGACCAAGTTGAATAATCAACTTGATACTAAAGTTATCTTTTATTTATTATTAAATAAATTAGAAGTTTAGTTTGATTACGTTTCCTAGTCTGTGTAGGGTTAGAATTATGGGTATTATATAAATTCATCAAAAGTTTTATTTGTAGTTAGTAGTACGAATTATATTCTTGTTTATTATTAACTAAATTTTATCCCCCTTATTACAGGGGTTGTTTTTTATTATTCGTTTATAATATTTACATGTTTTTTGGATTTTAATTTTCAGAAGTTAATAATATACTTAGTATTTGATGATGAAAGAGTTTCAAGAATAAATGAGATGTTATAATCCGGTTTAAAAGCTATCTAGGTTTGGTGAGACTTATGACCCGTTTATATTTTAACTATAATTTTTTTTAATTATAAATAATATGTCTTTTTTTAAATAAATAATATATTACTTTTTAGTATATCCTTATTTTATAGGATTTTCATATCAAATATTTGATGAGATTAGTTTTTAATTTTAGAGATGTTATAATTCGTTCAAGGAATATTTGGGTTTGGTAAGACCCGTACCCGTGAATTCAGGTCAAATGCATGAGAAACCTCCATTTATAAATAATGTAATATGGTGACTTGAGAGAATGTATGGAGCAACCTGAGAGCTTTTAAAGCTTTCGTTTATATATGTTACTAGTTTTTATCTCCCGTATTACGGGGTTGTTTTATATTATTTGTTCTAATATTTATTTATTTTTTGCATTTATATTTTTTTTATCGTATGAAAGTTAATAATATACTTATGTTTTGATGATAAATTGTTTCACAAATAAATGAGATGTCATAACCCGGTTTAAAAGCTATATGGTTTTGATGAGACCCAAGACCCGTTTATTTTTTTACTATAAAATTGGTTTTTTTTAATTATAAATAATATATATGAAAGTTAATTATATACTTATGGTTTGATGAAACCCAAAGCCCGTTTATTTTTTTTACTAAAAAATTGGTTTTTTAAGTTAAATAATATATATATTTTTTAAAATAAATAAGATATTAACTTTTAGTATATCCTATTTTATAGGATTTTTACATCAATAATTTGGTGAGAATAATTCTTTATTTAATAAGATGTTATAACCCATTTACAGAATATTTGGGTTTGGTAAGACTCATACGCATGAATTCGGGTCAAATGCATGAGAAGCCTCCATTTAAAAATCAAGCAAATCTGGTGACTCCAAAAAAGGGGAAGCGACCACATCGCGACACCTAAGATTTTTATGTTTTCGTTTATATATATTATAGATAGATAGATTATAGATAAAAAGAGTCGCATAAACGTTTTATGTAATATCGTGTTTAGTGTTTTTGATTCACTTGTCTAAAGTTTAACATATCAGACACGTGAAATTGATAGTGCTTACAAAAGGTCAAATTGTGCGAGTCATTAATACATTAAGTGCCGTCCATTAATACATCAAACAAGTTGGCCGAGTCATTAATTAAGTGTCGTCCATTGGACCATAAATACCGTGCCCCCTCTACATTTACAACATCAAACAAGTTGATACAAATACATTCATAAACAAATAACAATTATCATCAGTTTGCGTATTCTTGGCCAAAAATTTCAAGCATGGATTCGCATGATAAATTTGACTTCTGCGTGCAACTCGTGATACAACAAAATTTGAGTTCTCGGGATGCAGAGCAATTTTTTTTGGATAGATGCTCTGAAGTACTATCTCTTTCATGGAATTTAGAAACCGAGGGTAAGTACAGCTCACCTATGGTGTTAGTTGGGATCTACATCTCAATAGCATCCTTAATTTGTGTTCTTGCCATGGCACTTGATTTGTTGAATGGTTTCAGAACAAGAAAGTTTTGGTTTCCAACTAAATACTTTTCTCTTAATGCGGCTTCTGTCACAGTAATAACTGTGGCCATGAAACTGCCTGTGGACTTGAGTAGTCCAATGCCAAATGTGGTGGACCAAGTTGCCAAGGTTGGAGGGCTGGCCTTTATGTGCACAATGATATCTAACTTAATGCCTTCTTTGGCGTCTATGGATAACAAGTCACTTATTGCAAATGTCATAGGCTTATCCATTCTTGTTATCACAGTGACTGCAAATATTTTTATCCAGGTTAGTACTCGCGTAATTGATCGAGAACAGGTCCTCCTTTATCTAATGCCTTCCTCCACGATGTTATCATGCATCTATATTGTTATGTTACTCTTCTTACTGATGATTGTGATCTCTTTAGCTATAACAAATCCAACCTCAAAAAAGGTTTTGGAATCCAAGTATCAAGCCACTAGCACAACAATAATGAATTATCAACATCCACAAGGAAACTTAATATCCACCGTTGTGAAACTAAAACAATATGTGAAAAGATACTTGATTATGGCAGAAACTAGTAGTCCTCAGTTTCTGATGACCAGTAATCCATTATCCACTGCATCAGGAATAATTTGCGTAATTAGTATGATCATGTACATATTCATGGTGTGGCCGCTATTTTTGTGGCGCGATAGACAAGCATACGAATCTGTGTATAAAAGGTCAATGATTGGCATTGTCATTATGCAGTCCATTGGAGTTGTAGTGGGTTCCATTGCCCCAATATTTAGATGTTTTGTAGTCTTAAGCTTCAAAAGGTTTGCTAACGAGAACAGAAACCATTTTTTGGTGTTTAAAGTAGAAACGTATTGGACTCAAAAGCTGAGGGAGTGGAAAGAAAGTCGTATAAGCTTCTTGTCAAGTAGTCGTAGACTAAGAGCTTTT
Source organism: Bidens hawaiensis (assembly GCF_021521415.1). NCBI lineage: Eukaryota > Viridiplantae > Streptophyta > Magnoliopsida > Asterales > Asteraceae > Bidens > Bidens hawaiensis. The sequence goes on along the minus strand of NW_027491048.1, from coordinate 2,191,345 downwards.
CTTCATAAATTGAAAAACCGCTTTCTAAGCATTTGCATTGGATTTCAGAAGGTAATTGTAGTATCATGCAAAATAACAGGGCTCCTTCCCATTCTGGTTATAACCTTTGTCATATACTGTTTGGGCCATTTCAAGTCACTGAGTGCAAAGTTGTTTACTGCGCCTGCTGCCTCAAGCACTGACGATACAATTGAAGACCTTAGCAATTATGTTTTGTTACTGGAAGATAATACACAACTATCTGAAAAGACATTGAAAGGAATTTCGGAATCCATGAATCACTTGATTCAGAAAGCTGAGAAGAAACAACATAATAATCTTCTGAAGCTTCTTGAGCATTCAGTTGCATTCGACGGAGTAGAGGCATTTGACACCGATCAAGTTCCATCTCTACTTATGGTTGAACATGTTAATACTTGGAGCTTACCGATAATAAGCTTGACATGCATCGCCATAGCAATTCCAAATCTTCATAAGGAAAGAGTTGACAACTTGTTCAAAAGTGTTGGCGAAGGTCTTCTGTTCACTCATCTAGTGGAGGAAAGCCTAAATAGGGAATCTGTGTATGTGAACATTCGAAGGGCAACCGTGACACTATGGCATGAGGTTGAAGACAACTGCAACTGGTTGGGGATCACTTTGGAAAGAAGTGTGTATGAAGGGAAAACGCCAAAAGAGATTATTACATTGTTTGTGCATAATGCAGAAGAAATTGTAAATGAAATCACCACAAGTACCAACGGAGAACGGGTAGAAGAGGACAACCTTCCTATGAAGTTAATCGTTGCAAACTCAATGCATCGTATTGCACAAACGATCTTGCATACATACGAGGCCAACAACTTGGAGATCATTGGAGACGAGTTGTTTACACGACTATCCCACATTATTGCAGACATATTAGTTGCTTGCCTTACCAATATACCACAAGTTGTAACAATGAGATGCCATGAAGGTGCAATAGAAAAACGAGAGGCGAGTGTTTTGGCTGCAATTGACCTTCTTGGGCGGACCACTGAGATAATAAAAAGACTTGAAACACATCATGAGCCACCGAATATGGATTCTGATAAGATGGGATTTATTGACGAGTGGCGTCTTCATTTGAAGCAACCATAGAATTCACTGCCTTTCGAGTGAAGCCAAGGTATCTTTCTTCAACTTTGTTTGCTCTAATCTTTTTCTTTTTCTTCTTTTCTATCTTTTGTCTTCTTTTTCGTTTGAAAGGAGTTGTAGGTCAAGCATTCGACTGCTTCATGGAAGATCACTTGTGTCTATGAGCTTCAAGTATTATTCTATCATAAATCATGGTTGCCATATGGTTTATTTCTTTGGGAATGTTTGTTGTACTTCTCTTTCTCCTTTTTTATGTTGTACGCAAATTACGTGTATTACATTTCTAATGGTCGACAAGGGTGTTCACTTTTCAGTTCTAAACCGAAGAACAACCCAACCGGAAATCAAATCCGGTTAAATGGACTCCTAAACGTTTAATGGACTAATAAGATGGAAGAGTTTACTTTCAAGTCAAGTAATTCATTAAGTTTAAATTGTTTAATTAATATTTAGTTTCCTTACTGTTATTTTGTTTATCTTTTCCTACTTTTATGCATTTGTTTTTCTATAAACTGTATTCGTGCTTTGAGAATTAATATCATAAAATTGTTTCAAAGTTCTTATGCGTTTCTTCTCTTTAGTTCTTGGAGCCTAACCCACTCTACGGGTCTCTATCGTAATTCATGTAGGTTTTGCAGCTAAATTAAAGGATAATATCAGTAAACACACGAGCTACTATGATGAATAAATGGAATGAAATAAATAATCTTTTCTGATTTATATATACATGCTACAACCGTCAATAATTGATTTGTGTGAATCCCAGTCTTCCACTACCAATTTGCTTAACAAATTAAAATGTGCTTAGACTTTTCTGAGACCAATAATATTGAAGACTGATATATATAAAAAGTTCACTTTTTTAACAAAAAGTGCATTAAGCAAACCCACCAACCTGAACATGTACTATAGGCCCAAAATTATCTGTTTTGACATGTTACCTAACACGTTCGTTAGATGTTTTAAAATTATTTTCTAACTGCTTGTATTCATCTATACATATTTAGGAGTACTAGTAAAAACTCGCGCAATGCGGCGGCAACAACACTCACAGCGCGTTATTCGTATTTTGTTAGTTTATCAATTCTCTCATAATATGTTATATTGTACTTCTGTTAGTTTTCTTACTCATAACATTGTCGTTTATCCACACCATGAGCCATATAGATCTCAGTTAAATAATAACAGACACACATAATGGTTTATCCGGGTTGGTTTAACGGTTTAAACTTATAAGACATTTCATAACATTTAATTAGTGCTATTGTCTTAGTCAACTTGAAAATTACTCACGGGCTAACCTCAGTTTAAACATAAAACACTAACAGGCAGAACTCGAACAATGTTATGTTAACTAACCAAGCTCAAGCTCAAGCTCAAGCTCAACTACACCCCTATTTGGAGTCACTAAATCACAAGATTTGTCCCTTTTTTTGCAATGAAAACTTCCACTAAATATTTGGAAAAAAAATAGAGAATCTTAGGTTCATGCAATCCATCAAAATAGTACAACATATTTGATGACAATTTCAACACATGTTGACAACAGGCATAGCCAAAATCTACCACTATTATACATAGAAAAAACACTTTCAACTCTCTTGCAATTAGCTAAATACATGTTCCAACCTTGTTCATGTTTGCATGATACTCCCAAGCTACATCAATATGATGACCGAATTTAATCCCACAACCCACTAATCATTTCACTACCTCTTTCACATATTACCTAAAATAGTAAAATCAATCATTAGCTTTCACATATAAATCATAAAACTTCAAAAAGTCAACTATTAACTTCAAATAATCAAAGGTACTCAAAACTTACATTATTTGGAGTGTTATATTGTTGGATCGATGCATCATCACTTTTGGCCAAATGAACACCCGGTGACGCCTGGATAAAAGTCGGGTTAAATGAGCCGGTGGACCATGAAGCCAGGTTGACCGAGATGAACCCCGATAACAAAATCAGAATGTTACTCTACAATCTTTGCAGCTGCAAGTGAGTAATCTATTGGAGCAAAGTTAACAGCTTAAATTGGTCAACCCCTTTCATATAGTGTCCAGACAAGAAAAAAGTCAAATAGTTAGACCTTTACTTTCAATCCATCAACGATTCCAGAGCCTGAAATAATGTGACAAATTACTATATCTGTCCGTTGACCCATTCTGGTATTCAAAAAGTAACGCTGCATATTAAGTTAAACGGGCCAGTTAGTTTTGGGCACTTTTGTCATTTAATATGATAATTTTCATATCAATATAATTATGTATTTTTTTTCAATACCAAAGACACTTTCGAAACTAAGTTCAGATTCTTTGTAAAGCGAATAGATGCAAAGTAAGAAACTAATAAATAGATGATACAAATTGATGTATTCTAAACACAGAGCTTAAAAAGGCTTGGACTGTCAACATTTTATCGGCCCTAACAACAGATGGGTCCCGCACATCATTCAACACTTAAAAAAAATAACTGTCAGCCAGTCTTCGTATTTTAAACCAAAAAATAACATATTTGTTTATGCAAACCACACGAATTTGATCGGTATCAGTTAACTTTGATACGTTAATGCCACTAAACCTTAAAAATAAATTAGTAGACGCCCAAAGAAACAATATCCTAAAAATAAATTAGTAACAGCCCATAAAATAAAGTGTCTTTAAAAAAGACAAAATCCTAAACAAAAATAAGTAACCGTCCTGAAAATAAATTAGTAGTCGTACAAAAAAAATAGCATATCTGAAATTCGGTTGGTATCGATAAGCTTTGCTATGATACCAACACTAAATCCTAAACACAAATTAGTAAGTTCCAAAAAAGAGAAAAATTTCTTTATAAATGTAGTGTAATAAACACATTAGTTGACTCCCAAAAAGTCCAAGTCAAACAACTTGTTTTTCAATTTCACAAATTAGATGACTTAAGCTAATCATTAGTAAAAGGTTACCCAGAAGCAATCACGCAAATATAGTAGAACTAACCTTTAAAAAGTTTGCATTTGACTTCCAAGGTCAAATACATAAAACTCAAACGACCGATTGTGATCTCCTTAATCGTGATAGGATGAAACAGTTGCTAATGTTATATGCGAATGCAGCGGATCAGTGACCCTCTTTGGCATGTTCTTATTAATTGCCATAAACATGTTTCTTCAACTTCTATTAGCATTGGTCTCTCCTGCAAGTCCAGTGAGTTTGCACAAGAAAACTTTAAAAATTATAATAACTTTCAGACCTTCAAGAGTTGGTTTATTTTGTTTCGGCCCTCAATTTTTTTTATAAAAAAAATTATTGAAATTACCTTTATAATTTATATTCTTTTGTGTTCGCTTATGTTCGGGAGCTCGTTCGTTTGAAGTACTAACGAATGAACACGAGAAGTTCATCTTCTTACCGAACGAACACTAATAACAAATTTGTCAAACTAAGTATCCATGTTCGTTCGTTTATTCAGTTAACATTAACCGAACGAACACGAACAAGCCCCATCGTGTTCATTCAGTTCATTTACATAACCATATATTAAAGCTTAAGAATAATAATTCAACAAATTACCATTTTAGCCCACAACTTTTCAATAATGGGACACGCCATGTCGCCTCGGCTCGGTTTTTAAAAGAGCCAAGCCCATCACCCCGTTTATGTTCAAATGAAAGCTAAATGGCAGCTCGATAAGTAAAATTCTGTTGCTTTATGGCATCATCATCAACTACAAATAATAAGTTAAAATTCAGATACAACCATAAACACTATGCAACTCGTTTGATAAAGTGTTATAATTTTAAAAAAACTAACGTCGAATCTGAATTAACCAGCATTACGGAACTGAACTAACTGAACCCAACCCATGATGGTTTAGTTTTATTTTCTCAATAACCAACTTTCCTGTTCATTTTCGGTTTCGCATGTAATCATCTGTGAAAATACTCAATCGAACCAAACAAAAAAAAAACTAAACCTGGCATGAAATAGACAGTGAAGCCCAAAATGTTTTAAGCCAAAAGATGTAATAACTATTTTATCATTAATTTAAAAAAATTAAAACTAAAACTAAATGTTTCATGCCCGACTTCATTATTTTGGGCCATTTTTATCCCAAAGATTTCAAGAACCAAACCGAACACAACGTGAAAATCAACCCATAACCTAATTGAACCCATTGTTAAAATGAAACAAAACAGAACGCATTGTGAAAACCAAAAACTTAAAAGCAAAACAAAAAACAAAACCAAACCGAACCCATTGTAAAAACTGAAAACATAAACAAAAAAAAAACTGATACTGAATGGCACCCATCTTCAAAGCATTCTTAAAACCGAAAAACCAACACAAAACAGTTTTCAAATATATTTTTGTCGAATGACCTTTATGCCGTATTCACCTGATTTAAGATCGATATATATTCTCATTATACCATCGTAATAGACAAAAAATACTTCAAACTTTATAAGCACATTTAAAACTTTAATATTTAAATATCTACCTTGCAGAATGTATGTGTTTTGTAGTTGAGCGGCCAGCTCCCAACTCAGTTCAAACTGTTAAGATGAATATGAGCTTCATCTGAATCCACTTAACCTTCAAGTGTTGCCAGAATAGCTTGTTGTTTAGTGTTTTCAACTTGATCTTCTGCCCACTACCTCTCACTGATTCCGAAACTGCATATTTAACAAATAATAATAATAAAAATATAGACAAATATCAGGAAGAGGAAAAACAAAAACAAATATCAAACACTTGCACGCGTACATGGATTAAAGCCTTTGCCAAACGCGTTGATGTTGGGATTTCTGTGAGTCGCCTTCATCACAAAACCACTACAATAAAAAGGAATTAAAGCATTTTATTAGAGCACATTGAACAAAAATACAAAAGTGTGAAATGGAGTTAAAAGTTACTCAAAGTCCATTCTTAATGCTTACAACCACAATGACAAGATCATATTATCAAATAACTTGAATACAACCACAAGAATCATATTAGCAGATAGCTTAACAGTTGTTGCATAACCAAATATTTTGCTAATTCAGCCGACTTAACTTTCATGGAGTCCAAGGTGATAATGAGCACCAACACTAATTTAACCCAAATCAAAAGTAATTCATAAAAAAAAATCTAAGAACCCTAATACATACCCAAGTTCGAAATCCTAAAATCAAAATAAAATATGATGATTTGAATACAATACCTGCGTGTTTTTGTGATCATCCACAACATGGTACCACCTATAAAGACGGCGGTGAAATGTAGAGAAAAAAAGAAGATGAAATGCAGTGGAACCAGGTCTTAGATTCGTAACCAATGATAAATTTGAACGGTTGTGGGCAATATGGGACATTGCCCACACCAGCGTCACGATGACCGTATCAACTCCACCGATAATGACATCCTAGAAACCTTGTAAACATTAGTTATGTACATCTTATTTGCTTTGTGTTTGTTTGAGCTACTTGTTTAAAAAGTAGCAACTTTGTTTTGGATAAAAAACGTTCTTTACAACAAAAACTATTTAAAAAGTATTAATAAATAGTAGATATTTGTTTGGAATAAAGGAAGTAGATATGTACCACTATAAGGGCTTTCACGTCTTCTTTACCCAACTGATAGCCAGAAATATTCTCTTTCATAGATAACTCAAGCAAAACATTTACAAAATCCTTATCATCATCACTTACTTCTTCAAGCCTTGATTGCGATGATCATCGATAATCATGTCAATATACGCATCAAGAGTACTGAAGGCTGCCTCCACCTTACGATCCCATCCACTTAATTTGTCAATAAGTCGTCCTAACAAACCTGGAAAATTATCACCAAGCGATCCACCGAACATTCGTTGGGTTTCATGAACCATATCCTCCCATGACGGACCCTTAAGTGGTTGTTGTCTATAGTTGTTACCAAAAGCCACCTTGCACATCATCCCCTTTACGATTGCTAAGAACAACTCGTTTAAGTTTACCACAACTTTTGAGTTTGATATATGTAACTCTATGAAACGAACTATGCTCTCAATCTCTATCATCAAAACATGATTAAACAATCGAGCTTTTTTAGGACCCAAAAACTCCGACACAAAATGCTTGCGCATATCCCTCCAGTGACTTCATTGAGGGGCGAACGCAACATCTTAGTAGTTGTATGTTAGTTGGACGATGAATGGATCCCGCAACTTTATGCATAAATAATTGAGCTAGAAGGATTTATTCATTATATTAATATACATCTTTGATGACTTTCGAGTTAAAAAGAAAGGCTTTTCATTCATTAGAGATAATAAGTTAAGGGTTTGGATCAAATACAAATAAAATTAACGTGTTAATAGTGATAATCAAGTAGAGTAATACATTCATGAAAGTGACCTCTACGTTCGACTTTAATGATGAATAACACTACCTAGTTATTTCCTCGCAGCCCATATAAAGGCCGATCCTAAGAATTCACGTACCTATATTCATGATAGGGCTGGTATTGGATTATGTGTTCAAGTCAAGAGAAATAACAAAAAATTGTCTTTCAAAAAATGGGGTACCGTATATATATTGTGCGTTTAATATTATTTAAAGTTTTAGCAGGGTGGGGTGGTCCGTGGGTTTGGTTAAACTGTCAAAGTAACGAGAATGGTTTTATCGCTTAACGGGAGTTATTTTAGTCAAACTAGAGACACACAAGAATGGTTGTATTTTTTTCCGCTGCTTTTCCAAATAAAAGGCCACACATCACCTACTATAAATTCATCACTCAAATGGCCTAAAGAGCATCTACAACGGTGTGAGTGACCCAAGGTCCATACACAACTGGCAAGCGACGGACGTATATCAACCGGACGTTACCATTGTAGAGCCAAAGTTCGGTGAAGAAGTTTGGCTCTGCAAACGTGAGAAGGACGGATATATGTGGGGCCCTTCATATATTAATTAATAAAAAAGCAGCTTTAAACATATTTAGTTTAACAATCGATCGAACCCTCAAAATGTATTTTAACTTCCATGATGGGGCTTTTGATCTAATTGATCTGAAGGAGACTAACCGTTATTTCATTGGTTGTTGTTTAATTTGATGACGGGCGGTTGAATCTCTGACGAACATGGGCTTATTCTTTTTCTTGATGGTGATAATTGCTCAGATCTGAGATGAAGAGGAGGAGGAGCAGTGGCCGGTGGGTTCAATGTGGTAAAATATAATTAATATTAGGCTGTTTTTCCTTTTTTTTTTGTTTTTCGAAAGCCATATTTATTAGGTGGTAGATATAATAATTTATTAGGTGATTAGTATTAATATAATAATTAAATATATAAGAAAAGTACTTTTCTTGATTATTAAATATAAAGTAGTATGTGATAATGTGTAGGTTTGTGGAGGCTTGTTGTTGTGGAAACAGTTGGTGTTTTTAAGAAAAGTTTGGAAACTGATGTGACGATGATATGACGGTTTTTGAAAGTTTGTTATTATAGATGCTCTAACACTAATGAAGCACTCATTATTAGCAACACGCCAACACCCCCAAATGATTTCACAATCGTTAACTTTCCTTCATCACTAAAATTTATTAACTATAAAATATTGTAAAATATTGTATTCCTTTTATATATTTTAGTTTGATTGAGTCTCCTCAATCATAGCCTTTTAGTTAGCCTCTTCAATGATAACCTTCTAGTTAGGTAACTGAAAGATATACTTGTGTATATATACCAGTAAACTTTTGAATGTAAAGTATCATTTTGAATTATATCACTTTACATGGTATCATTTTGGTGAGGCTATGCATGCAATGAACATTAACAGACCAATAATAATGGCGATGACCCGTGGTTTATGGACTCAGGTGCAACTGACCATCTCACTGGTGATGAAAGTAAAATTAATGATTTATTGTTATCTTGTCCTCTTGGTTCAATATTTGTAGGTAATGGCGCACGAATGCCGGTACTTGGATCGGGCGACTCAACCGTACCTACCACCACCCGAGACCTACACCTAAACATTATCCTTTACACACCAAATGTTATTAATAACCTCATATCTGTTAGAAAATTTTCTATTGATAATTCTATTTCAGTTGAATTTGGCCCTTGCGGTTTTTCTGTGAAGGAATACCAGAGTGGGAAAATTCTTTCTCGCCATGATATCTCAAGTCAGCTCTACCCGTTCACGTATCCAGTTTTATCTCAAAATGCATCCGCCGCTCTCGCTTCCATATTTGAAGAATTCTGGAACGATCGTTTGGGCCACCCCGGCCATCCTGTTTTTTATTTCCTTGTTTCTAAAAAGTTAATTTCGTGTAATAAACGTGCTAGAACTTTAAATTGAAATTCATGTCAATTATCTAAACATAAACGCTTACCGTTTTTAACTTCTACTTCACGTATTATTTTACCATTTGACATTGTGCATTGTGATTTATGGACCTCTCCAATCACGAGTAAAAACGGCTACAAATATTATATGGTCCTTGTTGATGATTACACTCAATACACATGGTCCCCCCCCCCCTTTAAATTCAAGTCTGAAACGTTTTCCAAGTTCTCTAAATTCCACAAATATATTAACACACAATTTAATGTCTCAATTAAGACATTTCAATGTGACTTAGGGGGTGAATTTGATAATCACCAATTTAAATCTCTTGCAACAACAAATGGTCTCCAATTTCGTTTTTCATGTCCCCAAACATCTCAACAAAATGGTAAATCCGAACGCATGATTCGCCGACGAAATGAAATCATGCTTGCCCTTCTCACACACGCCTCAATACCACCTACGTATTGGGTTGAGGCATTACACGCCACACGCTACCTTCATAACATCTTGCCCACCAAAATTCATAATTTCCTAACCCCTACAGCAGCCTTATACAAACGAAATCCATCATATGAACACCTTCGTGTTTTTGGATGTGCATGTTACCCTAACACCTCTTCCACTCGCCCGCACAAACTTGCCCTCGTTCCACATTATGCATTTTTCTTGGCTATCCGGCCGACTACCTGGTTAGCATTGTGTCAAGAAATTTCTACCGGCAAGATCTTCCTCTCAAGACACGTAACATTTGCCGAGTCGGATTTGTGAATGTTTGTTATTGTGAAATAAATGGAGATTTTTAAGAAAAGTTTGGAATATGACGTGAAGTTGATGTGACGGTTTGTTAAAGTTTGTTATTGCAGACGTTCTTACTATTGAAAAACACGGTTACTTCCTTTAGGAAAAAACAAAAAGAAAATTTCAATAACTATAATAATGTTTATTTTTCTTAAAATGGAATACTTTTACACTTCAGGTGTTGGGTACATAAGTGAATGAACACCTTGAGGAATATAGCATTTGCGTCGGCAGCTACTTCCAATGACTTTGGAGTCGGTTGTATTGAAGAGATGCAAAATGTGCATTACAAAATAATGGCATTTCCTATGTTACTGCCCGTGTCACTTTTCCTCATTATGTCCATGCTGGACATTTTGTCACCACGACCAAATAATGCTAACATTGTTAGCAACTTAATACGCATATTAAAATGAGATAATGGTGATGCAAAAAAGAAAAAAAAAAGGAAAAAAGACTTGCTTCTAAAACAAAATCGAGCTTGAGGTAGTAATATCAATATCCATGTCTAACTTTTATAATATTTATTTTCTTCTCAGTCATTTAGTAAGCTTTTTTACGAAGAGTATCCAAATGTTTTGTTTTGGGATACGAAGGTAGCAAAAAAAGAAGTAAATATAGTTTTTTGATATATATTGTATTATTGGTGTTGATTGGTTAGAAAGAATCTCTTTGGAAGTTACTTCTATAGTGTTAGAAGATGATTAACATTTTTAGTTATATTTGACATGATGTTTGTCTTTTTATAATAATCCTTAATTCAAATTAATTTGTTTATATAAACAACGATGACATATAGTTTTTTTTCCCCTTCCAATGAGTTATTTGAAAGACCACTATCAATAATATGTTTACTTTAACTTGTAAAGGCATACTAATGTGTGTCTTTTCAGAAACAAAACCCAAGAAGGGGTCTCTAATGGTGTCTAACTGCTAGCATCATTGACAAACACCAAACTTGCTAATGCGTTGAATATCTAGAAATGTTGTTTACAAACAGTTATTTAGAAATCATGAATTGTATATGTAATATCTAATTTAATTTCATATGGATTTTCATTTCCACTTATTACACTGTATTTCTTAATTTTAGTTGTATGAATTAAAATTTACAATATTATATTTTGTTATTGATTTATTATCATCACGTGTGGTTCACGAGTTCTAACCTACTAGAGTTATAATTGGTTACTACTTTTAGGTCTTGAATGAATGTTTAGAAGTAGATAAGAAATTTATAATATTATATTTTGTTATTGTTTTATTATCACCGCGTGTGATTTACGGGTTCTAACCTACCGGAGTTATAATTGCTTACTACTTTTAGGTCTTGAATGAGTGTATAGAAGTAAATAAGATTTACATGTCTATTCAAGTGAAACTAATGTTAAGTTGTAAATAAAATGTTATTAAATATAATTCGTATTTATTTATTACAAATTATCCTTATCCTTCTTTTCAAAATATTTGATACTCAATCCATTGTAGTACATGAGTTTATAATCTAGTAATTTAAATATTATTATAATTGTTTGATTTTTAGGACCAGACATGTTACGTCGATAAGTTGGGCCCTCGTGAGTTTGTCCCTTCTCAAATACTTGTCCCTCTAGAATTTTCAAAATCAACGTATATCCATAGCCTTTAAAACATTATCAACAGTTTTCTCATAATTTGTCGTTTAAAAAGTGGTCCCCTGTTAATTTGTTCCTCTTGACGTTTCGTTATTAACGTGAATCCATTGGACCATAGCCGTTGAAATGTTGTCAATAGTTCATTGGTTTGTAATTCAAGTATTCAACGTTCGAAGATTGAATGAAATACATGCAAAAATTGAGTTGCCTTTCTTTCTTTACCTTGTGCTTGCAATAATTTAAACACATAACCTCATATTTATAAGGAGAAACATTATACCACCAGACCAATTAGTCATGAGTATTGTGTTGCCTTTATTAACCAAACATATGCTATGCTGTGTCATTATTAATAACTGGGCCCTAACTTAAATTTTAGAAAATTGGATTTCGATAATCGAAAGTATTTACCATTGATCAATATCAATAATTCAATACTATTAATAATCTAACTAGTGATTGTCCAACTCTCAATTTTGAAACCAATGTTAATCGTAGTCTCAAAGCTCTATAATTTTGTTTATTTCTGATAGTGTGACGTGTGATGTGATAATTGCGTGAATTGGAGGTCGTCTTTTCTTATATTTTTATATTCGTGGAACTAACATGAAAACTTTATTTTTTTTCAAGCTACTTTAATGTATTATATATAATGAGTTTGGATCAAATATAAATGAAATTAACGTGCTAAACGTGAGAATCAAGTAGACTAATTATATATGCAACTAGAGTAATTATGTAATGACTCTATGATAATTACTTTATGATGTAATTACATAATTACTCTACTTAATTACCACGTTTAGCACGTTAATTTTATTTGTATGTTAACATTCTCTTATATATAATAATTATTAATTCATAACACCTTCTGATATCTCTAACGATCTATCAACATTTTTATTACTTACAGCATTCCCAACTCATTCTATAAAGTTATCAAACCCATATAATTTAGGTTAAATTTTGAGAAAACCATCAAAATCACATCTTCAATCCATTCCCTATTAATATGACAACTAAAGTAAAAACCTAAATAAGGGTCTCACTTTTGATCCATACCATGTAATATATCAAACTATAATGCACAATCATCATATACTATGTAACAAGACAAAAGAGAAAAAAAATATAAAAAAAGAATTTATGGATATGAATAGGAAATAAAATGTGAAAAATTTTTAAAAATAAGTATATAAATTTATGAAATGATGTTTTTTAGATAAAATACAGGGAAAAATATATGGAATGTGTGGAGAATGCTCTTAGAACCATATTTTCTGTGTCACAAGCGAGGAAAAATATTCACTATCATTCTTTGATAAAAAGAGTTGACGGTTCTAAGGAAGGAATTAAAGTTCCTACTAAAATAACTAATTTTGACTTGTTTAAAGAAACCCAAAATTCTCTTTCTTTACATGTAGTTTGATAATCGTTTATTATATAAAATTCGGATGTTATTGCATGAAAGCCAGTCTATGGTTTATTTATATAACAAGTCCACGTCCACTCAACTTCATTTGCAACATCCTAGAAATTTTCCGTATGTAATTAACGACATATATATTGCCACAAAAGAGATACTTCTTTTCTATTACCTGGCTAAGTCTCTCAAACATGGGTTCATTTACTTCATCTAGGTATTGTTACACGAATCTCTTGCCATCGTGGCCGTATCAAGGTTCATATGTTAACATCACCAAGCTTGATGTCAACTCTTTGTGGCAATTCTGTAGTGATATTCGCAATTGTGAATATAATTCAGAAACCGAGGATAAGTATAGCAAACCTATGGTGTTAATTGGGATCTACATCTCAATAGCATCCTTATTTTGCGTTCTTGCCATGGATCTTGATTTGTTGAATGGTTTTAGAAACAGAAAGTTTTGGTTTCCAACTAAATATTTTTCTCTCAACGCCGCTTCTATCACTGTGATCACTGTGGCTATGAAACTACCTGTTGATTTGACTAGTCCTATGCCACATGTGTTGGACCAACTTGCCAAGATCGGGAGCTTGGCCTTTATGTGCACGATGATGTCTAACTTTATGCCTTCTTTGGCGTCCATGGACAACATGACCCTTCTTGCAAATGTCACAGGTTTATCCATTCTTGTTATTACACTTATTGTAAATAGTTTCATTCAGGTTGGGACTCTTGTAATTGATCCTTTTATTTGGCTAGATATTGGCCCAGATGCCTTTTCTTACTCCACGAAGATGGTAGCATACATCTATATAGGTATGCTACTCTTCTTTCTTGTAATTTTAATCTCTTCTGCTATAACAATTCCATCCTCAAAGAAGATTTTAGATGTCAAGTATCATGCCGTAAGCAAAACAGCTTTGAATGATCAATATCAACAAGAAAGCCCAATATCTGTTGTTGAGAAGCTGAGACAACTCGTAGAAAGATATTGGATCATGGCAGAAACTGGTAGTCCTCAGTTTGTGATGGCTAGCACTCCATTATCCTCTGCGTCAGGCATAATTTGTGCAGTTAGTATGCTCATGTACCTATCTATGATATATTCTATGTGGGTGACTGGGGGGTTCACTTATAATCAATGCCAAACAAATTTACTGTCCAATCTCGATAATTGTAAATCCGTGTATAAGCAGTCAATGATACCCATTGTCGTTACACAAACCATCGGAGTTGTATTGGGTTCCATTGCCCCAATATGTAGATGTTTTACTGTATTGAGCTTCAAATCGCTTTCTGAACAGAAACTGAAATTCTTTTTGGTGTTTAAAGTAGACATTATTTGGACTCAAAAGTTGTATGAGTGGAAAGACAGCCGTGTAAGCTTTTCTTCAAGTGGTCCTCGATTAAGAGCTCATCTTTATAATCTTAAAAACTGCATTCTAAGCCTTTGTATTGGATTTCAGAAGGCAATTGTGGTATCATGCAAAATGATCGGGCTCCTTCCCATTGTGGTTATGATTTTTGTCATATGTTGTCTGAATTATTTCAAGTCCACTAGTTCAAGCAATGTCAACACAAATGAAGACCTTAGCAAATATGTTTTGTTAGTTGAAGATAATACGCAACTTGCTAAAAAAACAGTAAAAAGATTTTTAGATTCTATGAAGCGCTTGATTCAAGAAGCCGAGAAGAAACAACATAACAATATTCTCAAGCTTCTCGAAGAATGTCGGAGGGCCGGTGCCGCATCCAACGGAGTGGTGACGTTTGACAATGATCAATTTCACTCACAACTTTCTGCTGAACATGTTAATAGCTGGAGCTTACCAATAATAAGCTTAACATGCATCATTGCTGTTATCCCGAATATCCACAGGGACAAAGTAGATAACATGTTCAAAAGTGTTGGTGAGGGTCTTTTGTGCACTCATCTAGTGGAGAAAAGTCTAAATAGGGAACCTGTGTACGTGAATATTCGAAAGGCAACTGTGGCATTGTGGCGTGAGGTTGAAGAGAACTATAAGTGGATGGATACCACTTTGGATAGAAATGCTTATGAAGGGAAAACACCGAGAGAGATTGTTAAATCATTTGCTCATATAGCAGAAGGAATTGTGATTGAATTTAACACATCTACCAATGGAGAAATTGTGGAGAAGGAGAACCTTCCTCCAAAGGTAATCGCTGCCAATTCAATGTATCGTATTGCAAAAACAATCATGCATACTTACGAAAGCAATGATGTAGCCATTATTGAAGACGAGTTGTTTACACGACTATCTGGCATGGTTGCAGACATATTAGCAGCTTGCCTCACCAACATACCACACGCCATAACAATGAGATGCCATGAAAGTGAAATAGAAAAACGAGAGGCTAGTGTTGCGGCTGCAGTCGACCTTCTTGGACAGACAACCAAGATAATAGAAAAACTAAAAAATCATGCACCGAGCATGGATCAAGATAAAATGGCATATATCGACGAGTGGCGTCTTCATTTGGGGCACCCTTAGAATTCATGGTCTTTCATATGGATATGTCAAGGTAATAATGATTCAAAATGCACGACATGTGTGTTTTACTTCTGCTTCTCATTTTGATGTTTTTGCAATTTATGTGTATTATATTTCCGATTACTGTGTTTATTTCATTTGACATACATGTATATGATTGTATTTGGTACAAACTATAGGAAACTGTTTTCTCGGACTGGAGGTTACACACGCTACTAATGGCCGTTTCTTAAGTGAGTCAGTCAGTCCAAGTATGCACGGGATATGCTTGAACTTGTGGATCTTCTAGAGTCTAAACCGGTTACATGTATGTCAATGAATCGCTAGATCCACCGGCACACCTTAAATGATCCCACTTATTATCGGTCTAATAAAAGCAACTTAAAATAAATAAGTTGTATTATTTCAATTTAGAGGCCTAATGTCATAAAATTAGAACGTAGTTCCGTTCAATATAAGTTGTATTATTTCAATTTAGAGGCCTTATTTTCATTTAGTTTTCCGTTTGAGTTCTAAAAAATATACCATGTAGAAATACACAGAACAAATTATATAAACAATTGAACGCGGTGAGTCAACTCCGGCTTATAGGATTTCAAGTCAACCACCTTCAATTGGAAAGAGTATAGTTTTCACTTACATCGTGTGTAGCGGACGTAGTCGCGTTTAACGCCATGTGGTGCCACATCATCATGGGTTTTTTTTTTTACTAAAAGAGATGTGAATGAATACTTCCGATCATTATCTAATTATTTTTTTATTTTTTATTTAAAATAATACAAGTAACATTTCATTATTAAATAACTAAAATTTACATTAAATTAAAAGCCAACATCAAATAACCTGTCTTCGTCTTCTCCCTTAAACTCATCTTCACTTTCCTTGTCTATTTCCTTGAATCAACGAGTTCCAAACCGACCTGAACCAAGCTGGACCAGGTTGACCCTTCTTGCTCTTCAACCGGTTTCTAAACCAAACTGGCTTTGACCAAATACATCTCTAGTTAGGGCCGTCCAAACCGCTCGTCACTCGAACTCGCTCTCCGCTCGCTCAGAAATTGCTCGGAAAATGCTCGCTCGTTTTATCGCTTGATTGAAAACGAGTCGCTCTGCTCGGTTCGGTTTGTAAACAAGCCAAGCAACGAGCAAAGGTCTGCTCGGTTCGGTTCGGCTCGAATATTTTTAATTTATTTTATATATAATTATATATGAACAAATATATAAATATATAGAAAAATACATAAATATAAGCTTACAATCATTTTTACCCCTTTAAATCTTCATATTTCGTCAATTTTATAGTTTTATTTGTTCGTTTCAAGTTTTTAGAATACTAGAAGTTTGTATGCATGATTATTATATCACACTTTAAACTTATTTTTAATACGAAATTACAATATATTACACATATGTTTAAAAAGTACTATTTTATTTCTAAAATATATTATTTACAACCTTCAAATTTGTTTCTTATTTAAAAATTACAAGTGAAAAGGAAATAAAATAATGCTCGAAATCGCTCGATGTTCGATCGAAAAATGCTCAACTCGATTTTCGCTCGTTTCGGTTTTCGCTCAGTTCGAATTTCAGCCGTTCTTCGGTTTGGTTGTAAACGAGCCAAGCAACGAGCAAGCCTCCGCTCGGTTCGGCTCGGCTCGGCTCGGCCTATCTCTAGTTGAAATTACATTGATACAAAACTTGGAGAAGTTCATGTAATGCATAAATCCGGACTCGCAATAAGATATGGGCCTAGACAGCCCAAATAACTCCACCCTCCAAACTCATCCCAATAAATACATCCATAACCCTAATTCCCAAACCTCCAACTCCACCTCAATTAACACCAGCTGCTGCGGCCAGTGCATCCAACAACCGGTGACAATGGCAACTCAATTGAGCAAAAAGCGAAAGGTCAGTCCATACAACACATCTCATTTATGTAATTTTTCACAAATCTCACTATAATAATATATTATTATTATTATTATTATTCCGTACAGTTTGTAGCTGACGGCGTGTTCTTCGCCGAGTTGAATGAAGTGCTTACCAGAGAGCTAGCGGAAGACGGTTACTCCGGTGTGGAAGTTAGGGTTACGCCTATGCGGACTGAGATTATTATCAGAGCTACGCGTACTCAAAATGTTTTAGGTATACGTTTAATTGGAGTGATTTTAATTAAATGATGCTTTTGAAGAGTAAATATTAATATAATTAGTGATTTGATGATTTGTTTTTATTGTAGTTAGCTAATTATAATATAAAGTTGCATTCTGCATATGTACTTGAAAGTAAATCTTAATAGGTATAGTGATTTGGTAATCTGGTTGTGTTGTATTTAACTGATTATACTGTAAATTTGCATTCTGCATATGTTCTAGAAGCTGGATTATTAAGTTGAGGTCTGTGGATCTGTGATATCATTTCTGATATTGTTTTATTTGTTCACATAACATTAGTTTGTGGCTTGTGGTATATTTTTTTTGTCAATTAATTATTTGTGATTAGTTGTAACAGTTAGGTAGTGGACTTGAGACTTTGCGTATTTCGACATTAAGATTAATAAAAGGTTAAGTTAAATTATAAAGATTTACTTATGAAAAATTGTTTTTTTTAGGTGGTGGACAAAAAATGCATTATTTTGAAGACAAATGTTTTTGTTTTATGATTGGCGTTGATGCCTTTTGTTTCTTAGTTCAATAATCGAGAAAAGTGATCGATGATTAACAGTTATTATTCTCATGATGTTTAACACTATGCCGAAGTAAGAATGTTAATTAAGATGGTAAGGGTCAGTTTTAAGTTTTAACATTTAGGTAGTGGATTTGAGACTTGTGTGTTGCAACGTTTAAATTACTAAATAGGTTAAGTTATATTATATGGATTTACAAATGAAAAGTTTTTTTTGGTGGACATGAAATGCACTATTATGATGACAAAATGCTTTTGTTCTGTGGTTTGTATTGAAGCACTTGGGTTCTTAGATTTTGTAATTTAGAAAAACAGCCGATTGTTAACAGTTATTATTTTTTTTGTGGTGTTTACTACTATACCAAAGTAAGAACATTAAGACGGCAAGGGTCTGTTGGTGTTGTGTTGTAGACTAAGTAGAGGGCATGTGTTGAAGGATAGCCGTTGTTAAACTTGCACCATTAACAGCTTACTATGATAAATACCAGTTTTTTTGTTCATTGTGTTGTTGTACTTTTTGAATGTTTAACCTATACAATTGTCATTAGACATGTTAAAAGAATGGTTATTTGCTTATTTAACATTTGAACCTTGTTTTTCAGGTGAGAAGGGAAGGAGGATAAGAGAATTGACATCGCTTGTTCAGAAGCGATTTAAGTTCCCTGAAAACAGTGTTGAGCTTTATGCTGAGAGAGTCAACAGCAGGGGTCTCTGTGCCATTGCACAGGCTGAGTCTTTGCGTTACAAGCTTCTTGGAAGGCTTGCTGTTAGGAGGTTTCTAAATGTGCCCCTTTCTATTTAATATCTAATCTGTTAACATCATGATAACATGTTAGCCTCCATTCAACTGTTTCAGGGCCTGCTATGGTGTTCTGAGATTTGTTATGGAAAATGGAGCGAAAGGGTGTGAGGTATGTAACTATGTGATAGTTATCTCCCTGGTCTTGTATACAAAAGTTTGTTACTTAGTTTCTTGAGCAATGCCTATTTATCTCAGGTGATTGTTAGTGGAAAGCTTAGAGCTTAACGTGCCAAGGCAATGAAGTTCAAGGATGGTTACATGGTGTCATCTGGCCAACCGGTCAAAGAATACATCGACTCTGCTGTGAGACATGTGCTTCTCAGACAGGTAAAATGATTCGTTTTCTGATTTTAGTTGATTTTTATTTTTTTTTCATGCTTGATATTAATAAATAACTAAACTTATGTAAACTGTTTGCAGGGTGTTCTTGGTATCAAGGTTAAGATCATGCTCGACTGGGACCCAACGGGCAAGCTCGGCCCCAAGACACCGTTGCCTGACAATGTTGTTATTCACATGCCCAAGGATGACGTTGTTGCACTTCCGCCTAAAGAGGTTGAGGAATATAGACCACCACTTGTTGCCGATGAGCCTTTGCCTATGCCGATATCTGTTTAAGGTTCAGTTAGAAATCTTTGTTTTATTGGACTTCCAAGATTATGGGAGAGCAATTTTCTTCTTCGTCTTCTGTTGAGTTTTTGTGAACAAGTGTTTTTTTTGAACTGATGTTGAATTCTAAAAATTTATGTTTATGATCAGTATTATTTTTGAGGATACTCGATATGAGATAGAATGTGGTGATAGATTAATTGATCTTTGTTTGGCCAACTAAGCACCTAATGATCTCAAATTTGAAAGTGTTAAAAGTAATCTGTAACTTTTACGCGACTTAGGGTTATTGGGGTTGAGCTCGGGTTGGGATAGGGTTCCTTCGGGTTTTCTGGCAACCCCAGTGCCATTGAGTTGGGTAGTGGTTTTTGGTAAGGGTTTTGTGTTGGGTAAATATGTTGCTTCTCTGTTTATACAAAGTTTTATATTTTTTTACTAAAAATGGGTTCAAGCAAGATTATTTCATGCTCGAGAGGCGTATCAAACAAAAATGTGTGTCGAGTGTGAAATAAAAGATGAAGCTACACAAAAAAAAACAAGAATATTTCACGATTGAGAGATAGACCAAACAAAGAGTCTCTCGAGTTTAAATAAAAGACTAAGTTACACAAAAAATGAATTGCGAAAACTTAAAACCTTACTCTTTATAAAAACGGATCAAGGATAGGTACATGTTTTATTACATAAGTGTTTCAACGTACAATCCAAACTATTTAGTTCAAATGAAATTGATAACTACAAGAAGATCATAATAGTTTGGATTGTACGTTGAAACAACTAATATAAAAGAACCACCATTCATGTAAACTAATTTCTGGTTAGTTCAGTTTGATCTTGTGTTTTATTTTTAAAATTCAACTAGAAATAAATCTGAAATCCGAAACACTCAGGATAAACCATGCACAATAGTTTGTTCGATTTGGTTATGAGCTAAAACCGAACACACAATGTTTCAAGCTAACTTCAATTGATAAATCACATTATGTCTTAAGCTAAATAAAATATTAAAAAGCATTTCAAAAAAGAGTTATCAATGACTAACATATTACATGTAAAAAAAATAGAAAATAAAGGATATTTATAAAGCTAGTTGGGTTTGGATAATTCGGTTATCTGTGCATGTATAGCTAAATGAACCATAAAATATGTGTGTCAAAAACATTTATAGCCCGGGTATAATATTTCAAGTTTGAAGATATAGCCATAACTGAACCACAAAATTTGTTTATTAAAAACATTTATAACTTGAGTATAAGGTTTCATGTTTGAAACCTGATTCAAAATCACTAAATCAGTATGGACAGTTAACATTCCGTCTTAGAAATGTCCAAACGCTGTTAAAAATATTGAAACCAGACCATCGATATTTTAATCTAATCTATTTCATTTCAAACCAGTCAAGCCTGATCAAATATAGTCATTTTGAAACCCGCTCAACCATGTTGACCCGAACAACTTTCAACAAAAACCGGTTTTCACTTTTGTTGACCCAAATACGAACCCCTATAACTCAACCTGGTTTACGCTAGAGGTGCACAAAGCGAGTATTAGAAAAACCCGGGTTCGGGTATGATCAGGTATTTAAAAATCGGGTATTAGTAATACCCGGGGTCAGGTTCGGGTATGGTGTATTGCCTCTAAAAACCATACCCTATGTATCGGGTCCAGGTCGGGTATAAAACTGGGTATTTGAATACCCTATTTCCAGGTATTGAAAAAACCATATTTTTGGGTGTTTTCAGGGTTTTTTCGGGTCTTTTTCAGGTATAGATTGAAATTTTTTAAGGGTTGCACTTTTTAGGGGTATTTACGCGTATTTTCAAGTTATTCTTCGGGTATTTGAAAAACCCGGTTTCGCTTATTGGAAAAACCCGGTTCCGGGTATGGAACCGGTTCGGGTTTTCAGGTATTACCGGGTACAATCGGGTCCGGTTCGGGTACGGGTTTTGATACTAAAATGTATACCCTATCCGTACCCTACGGGTATAGGTTCGGGTATTAAAAACCCTGGTATAAGAAAACCGGTTCCGGGTTTTTTCGCGCCCTAGAAAGCCTATTATCACAACAAGGCCCAAAACTATAAGCCCACACAAGTAATATCGATTCTGGATGAAGCTTAGTTTTGCTCAATCATCAAACAACGACGGCCGACTCATCGACACCGTGTCTCCGATCTCGCATTACCGTTTGTCTCTGGTAAGTATATATAATATATTCCGGTCATCTCTTGTTCTCATATTCCTGTTTTAATTTCCATTTAATCTACTTTCCCTATATAATTATTATTATTATTAACCTCATTGAGGCGGAAACAAAATTAGGGTTTAGAATCGATGTTTAATTTTGGATGTAGCTTTTACTTAATAATATTATTATATTTTACATATGCTTTATCAAAATTCAAAGTTACGAATTTTAGCTTTGTTTTAGACTTTTAGTTAGCTGGTAGCATTATATTCTCAATGTATTTTCATGTTATTATCATCGGTAGCCTAGCGTCGTGTAACATGCTTGTTTAACTGTTAAAAATCGGTTTTATTTTGGTAGTTTAATCGATGTTTGTTAAACGTCAATATCAATGTTATTGTTTCATACATGTGAAATGATTTCCTTCTGTTTAATAGATACTTCGTTGTAAGATAAATTTAACAAAACACATGACCTTTGCTGGTTAAATTTATCTTAGATCGACTGCCTGCCGAAGAATTTATTGAATTGAAGTAGATTATTTCACCGGTTGGTAATGATAACATTGATATTGACGTTTAACAAACATCGAGCAGACTATCGAAATGAGAATTGATTTTTAGCAACTAGAAATGCCTGTTACATGATGCTATGATGCTGGGCTACTAATAATAATATGAAAACACGTTGATAACATGATGCTACTGACTACTTAAAACAAAGCTAAAATTGGCACTTTTGATAAAAAAATATATGTAAAATAATAATGTCATTAAGTAAAAGCTGCAGCACAAAATTGGGGATCAGGAAGATCGCATTCTGAGTTCAAACAGCAAGCAAAAGGAGAATTTTGTGTTGTTTTATTTATTTTTTATTTTTTGTTATTCATATTGTTTTGATTTCTATTTCAATTTATTGACTTGAGCTTGTTAAAAACTAAAGAATCGTAATTTCATCTTATATTTGTGTTTTAATAGTCTATATCAGTAAGTATGAAACCTGGAAACAGTACAATATTCTAGCAGGGATGATATAGACTATTATATCAGTAGATGCAAATATGATGATTGTTTGACATATATTACAAGTTAACAACACGGAAGTTGTGGCTTTAAATGCTTATATATTGAAATAGTTTATTTACTTTATAACTTATAGTCTAAAAGCTAAATGTTTGAAGAACGCCCACATATTCCGACTATGATTAAGTTTTAGTAGGTTATCAGTTTATCTTGTTACAAATCAGACCCCTAAGGTTGGTCACAATTACGTCCGTTAGTAAATTATTAATCTCTTTTCTTTTCTATTCTTTTGTAGTGTTTGATGTTCCTTGAGTACGATGGCAAATTATTCAGCAAAAGGAGCCCCTTCAAATGGATCCGTGTATGTTTGTAACTTGCCACCTGGAACAGATGAAGATATGTTATCTGAATTCTTTGGGACAATTGGCTTGCTAAAGGTATGGGTTCTTAAAAGGTATTTCTTTACCCGCGTATTTGTTTACTACTTTACTTTATATATATATATCGCTTGTTGATATTTTACTTTTTTTGTTTCTACAACACAGAAAGATAAAAGAACAGGCCGACCAAAAATATGGTTGTATCGGGACAAAGTAACAGACGAGCCTAAGGGAGATGCTACAGTGACGTATGAGGATCCGTATGCTGCATTAGCTGCTGTAGAATGGTTTCATAATAAGGAGTTTCATGGAAATGTTATTGAAGTTCTCATGGCCGAGTCAAAAAGTTCAAATAGTTTGGTAGCACCGTTTGTTGACTCAAGTTTAGTCAATGACGTGGGACCTGATGAGAGTGGTTCTGATGTTAATGAAAGCGGGGCCCGAGGTAGAGGACGCGGTGATGCTTCCGGAAACATTCCACCAAAAGCATGGCAGCAGGATGGTGACTGGGTGTGTCCGAATACAAGGTCTGTGATATGACATTGGTGAGCAGCTCATACTTCATAATTCAAATCTATTTAGAATTTGTTATTATCATGCAAACAGTTATGTTTGTTAATTATTATGTACATGCTGTTTTGGTGACAGCTGTACAAATGTAAACTTTGCGTTTCGCGGTGTATGCAACCGTTGTGGAAGTGCAAGACCCGCTGGTGCAGGCGGTGGTGGTGCGGGAGGTGGTGGTCGGGGTAGAGGTCGTGGTGGTGGTTCTGATTCAGGTGGCGGTCGAGGTGGAGTCGGTGGGCCTACTGGTCTTTTTGGTCCTAATGATTGGTCTTGTCCAATGTAAGTTCATAAGTAGTTAGATAAACATTATTTTTCAAGCATTTTACTAGTAAACAAATACTTAAAACTATTTCTCCAGGTGTGCTAACATCAACTGGGCAAAACGGTTGAAATGCAACATCTGCAACACGAATAAACCTGGTGTTACTGAAGGGGGTGTGAGGTATGATGCTATACAAGTCATTTCAATAACGTATTTCTTTTACATTCACATGTTGAATATATTATTTTTGTGACTTGTGTAATTAGAGGAGGGCGTGCTGGCGGGTATAAAGAACTTGATGAAGAAGAGTTAGAGGAAACAAAGAGACGAAGGCGGGAAGCTGAAGAAGTAAGATTACTATTAATGTTATTTTATATTACACGAGTTTACGTTTTTACTTATTACCATGAAATTTTCAGGATGATGGAGAGATGTATGATGAATTCGGAAACCTGAAGAAGAAGTTTCGTGTCAAAGCACAACAAACTGAAGTCGGTCAGGTGTTGCCTGGAACAGGGCGGGCAGGCTGGGAGGTCGAGGAGATAGGTAGTCCTTTTATTTCTGTGAATTAAATTTATTTAAAGTTATTCATTAGCATGTGAAAATAGTGAAATATAGAATTAACTGTTTTATTTCAGCAGGGATGAATGATAAAGATAGAAGAGAAAGAAGCAGAGACAGAAGGGAGGAAAGAGAAAGCAGCAAGAACAGACGAAGGAGCAGAAGTCGTGAGAGGGATAGAGGTCGGGAAAGAGAGCGGGATCGGGATTATAGTTATGAAAGAGACCGAGAATATGGCCGGGAGAGGGATCGGGATCGTCACAGGTATCATCATTGATTATTATTAGTTTATAAAACTTGTGTTTTTGGAGGGTTTTTAAGCATTCGGTATCTTTTCGGTTCTGTGTTTGCATGGTGAAGTACTTGTATCCTGGCACTCTTTCTTGGACAATCTTTTGGTTTGTTTTGCAAAGATTTATGATGAAACATTTTGATATTATTATTATTGATTTTTGTAAACCAGGTATAACTGTGTTGAAAAATATTTCTATGAAGACCAACTTTTATTGGTATGACCATACAACTAATTATATAATGTTTTTATAACTATATAGCTTACATAATACAGAGACAACTTCAGTTTTAAGAACTTATTTATCAAGCATATACTTGTATTTAAGTACTTTGATTATTAAGAAAAACTCATCTTAAGAAACACACCACTAATTTCCAGGCTGCAAGTATGAATACCACTAATTTGTTGGCTGATCATTTAAGCTTTCGACCTGCACGCTTTCGGCTTCTTGAACCTCCTTCTCAGTCTTCCTACCTTTCTTGCTTTTGTAGTAAACACTCATAAAGTTCCCAACACCTCCATACTTCCTTCTACACTTCTCATAAAGCTCACCATCAAACATCCTCCAAAAGTCCTTCTCACTGAGCTCACTAACAGCATACTGTGTCTCGAACCCATGGTTCTCGATCAACCATTGCTCCATCCGGCTAACTGAAACGGACCCGTCAAAGGCTTCACCCCTCAACACCGCTCCTGGTGCATAGTAGAGTCCGATATCAGTGTACATCTGCGCGTGTGCAGTGTCACTGCGTCTGTGTTCTTGCTCGAACCCTGCCTCGGGATACACCATTGTCTTGTATGGGTGTTTGTATAGTCTATGTGGACAAAGCCAAATGGGATATACCTGTTTTACAAACATTTATTTTAACAAAACATTTAATTTTGGGGTCTACTATACACACACCGTCTGATATATAATGCCACACCGTTTCAAACGGCCACCCATATATACGTTAGATGACTGTTAACACCAAAAGACGTTAAAAGTTCAACCATCTATTGTCAGAACATCCGTTTTGACCAAAAACTTTCAAAGTTAGACCATTTATAGTCAGAACAACCGTCTGATGTTAGCTGGACGGCCATACTAACCAAAAACTTTCAAAGTTTGACCTTTTGGGTCAAAATGACCGTCTGAATGTTTTGTTGACGGTCGTTTGATGGTGTGAAATCAGATGGTGGTGATGTAGCTATAATATGACTTTGGGTGTGCATAAAATCGAAAAAATTGATCGAAACCGAAAAACCCAACTAAACCGAACCGAATTAGAAACCGGTGGTTCGGTTTTGAACTTTAGCAAAAACCGAAATATTGGTTTTGGTTCGGTTTTGTATACTGTTAAGAACCGGAAAAACCGAACCACACCGAAATAACAAAAATAATCAAAATAACCATAATATCTTAACCGTAACCATTAAAACAAAATCTACTGACGACTATCTGTTTAGTTTTAACATATGGTTAATAACAATTATATTTTGGTTTTTACATATGGTTAATAACTAATAATAATGGTATTTTAGTTTTGATTTTAAATGTATTTTTTATAAGCATTTAATATTTGAAATCCAAATATTCAATATTCTATTAGTTATTAATTTAAAGAAAAAAATATAATGCCCAATTTCAATATCTTCGGTCAACTTTTTTTTTTTGGCCCAAAAAGTTTTGACTCGAGTAGCAAAACCGAAAAAACCGAATCCAAAACCGAACCGAAACCCAAAAACCTAAAACCGAACCGAGAAACCGAAAGTCTGGTTTTCAGTTCGGTTTTAGTCAAAAATCGCACCGAACCGCACCACACGCACCTCCATTTCATAATGTGCCCATTCTAAAGCATCTGAAACCTTGTAAAGAGGAACAAGCAAGTCTTGTAGAACATGCATATCATGATGATAGTTTCGTATAGCTTCGACTTGTGTCGCCTTAAGTAAAGATATTTTCGGAGGCATCATCCAACCAAGAACAAACCGAAACCACCATTGATCCGCAAAAGGAAGCAAAAGCTTCACTTCCCAGAAGTAACTTCGAGTATGTCGATGATAATACTCACGAGTCGGTACATACTCGACAAATTCACCTTTTTCTAAAGCCATCCGAGCATGCTGATAAAACCACGGCTTAAACCACCACCCGATGCGATTAATCTTCGTTCGGTTACTCTCCGCTTCACATCTAGAAGCAAAGTTACCAGTCATGCAAACAGCTTCATGAGGATTGTATATTAATGTCTCCACAAAATCCACAACCTTTTTATCATCATCAAATTCGGGTGCGAAAGAATCAATATATCCGTTTGTGAGATCGTTTAACGTGTCACCCTTTACGGGTTTATACGTTAACTTAATATATTCTTTAATCGGTACGAGTTTAATTTCAGCACATGTAAGCAAACCCAAAGTCCCTTGGGACCATGGGATAGCATAGAAAAGATCAGAATACTCGTTATCTTTTGTAGCGCGTACAACTCGCCCGTCTGCAAGAATAATCTCGTAAGCCATGACAGTGTCAGCGAAAAGACCATAAATATGCGAGCTTCCTTCGAGCCCGCTACCGTTAATGAGCCCACCAATGGTTAGATCATCAAGCTCTGGTACTATAGGGAGTGAAAGGTTCATTGGGACAATGAGTCTAGTGAGTTGACCCATGTTGACTAATGGCTCACATTTTACAATCATTCTTTTTTTGTCTATTTCAAGAATGTTGCAAAAGGCCGAAAGGTCTACTTCGAAACGATGAGCTCGTTTGTAGTCGACGTTGCGCATGCCAACTGTAACCCATGGGCTTCGGGCGGTACATATGAGACCGTCTTTTGATGGGTTTCTTTTCTTTAGTCTTTTGATCACTTTTAGGATGTTTTCTTCGTGTTCTGTTTGGCGTTGCTTGTATGACTTTCGGTTTGATTTAACTTCGCGGTGATAGTCGAGGAGGTATAATGTGAGAGACAGTGGAAGTACGAGAAAGATGATTAAAATCCATCGGAACTGGACTAGATAATCGACCCACACCTTCGTTCTCTTTGGTCTGACCAGTGGAGTGACAGGAACAGACATTCTGGTAGATAATCTAACGTTATAATAATAATTAGTTTTGGTCAAGTAATCTTTGAGTGTTGATCTACAAACCAACAAGTTGACTTCATTATTAACACAATCATGTTATTACGGTATTTGAGCTATTACGGTCAGTCATGAGCTATTACGGTATTTGAATTTATTATTATATTTTTGCCATGTTTTTTCTTATAATGTTAATCGCCGTTTCAAAAAATTAACTTATATATTTCGTTACTCGTTAGGGCCTACGGGCATTTTCATTCAGCTCGGCCAAGATATTTAAATCCTCGAAAACGACCTTTTTATATACACTTTCTTTATGATTATTATTGTGATGAAAACAAGGAATGCGTGCACCTATCATGACTGCTACACACCGACCAAAATGACGACACTTAGAGCATCCACAACGCGTAAGTGTCCATTTTCAGCGAAAAAACAAGGCAAAAGAATTCTTTAGACGAATTATGATCGCTAAAAGCGGCGTCATTTGGGTATAAATCAACACACACGGTGTAAATATATATGCATTCATAATATATGTGTACAAAATCTTTATTCATTATATGGATATGATAAGCTTGTTTATAATTACAGTTGGATTAATTAAAAAGAACTTGCTAACGTACCTTCTCGTTTAAGGGCAATGATGGTGTATTGTTAACTCATTAAGAAAACACTTTTGAGTTTGGTGGTACATTTCATGAAGAAACACACACATATATATATAGGTATATAATATGAATATGTATATACCAAGTATGGCCCTTGTAATCATGGCTCATGTCAGCATGGTTCTTTACAGAGATGAAAAAAAACCATGCCCGACGGGTAACCTGATGGGTATTGGGTTCGGTATGGAATTAGTTTTAAAAGTTTTTGTGGGTGTGAGATGAGTATGAGACTAGATGATACTTGGCCCGATTACTATCACATAGACGTTTACCTGACCATATACCTGAAAAATTTTTAATTGGGCAAGTACCATACAAAACCAACATACCTTTTGTTTTTCCTCATAAAAGTCTCTCAACAATTTTTTGCACATAAAAAATCAACATACTTTATGTTTACACGTAAAAGTCTCTTAACAATATTTTACGCATAAAAAAACTATACAATTATTTTAATCATAAGAGTTCATTAACATGTTAAATTATATATTTTAAATAATGAACAGGGAAACAAAGTGGGGAAGAAATAGGGTTGGGATTTGTGTTAAACTTGTAATATAACTTAGGTTGATATTATTAAAAGACATAATTTATTAATATAAGTTTTTTAGTAATTTATTATTAGTATATATAGTTTAACATGTTAATGGACTTTTATGATTAAAAATAAGAAAGCAAATGGTTTTTAGGTGCAAAATACTGTTAATGCAATTTTACGTTCAAAACATAAAATATGTTGGTTTTTTATATGTAACAAATTATTAAGGGGCTTTTAAGGGTAAAGAAAAAAAGCATACTGGTTTTTTATGGTATTTGTCACATTTTTAAATGAAGTCCAAGTCTGTGTGCCTCACCTTAACCACCTCAGATAAAGATCGTTAAGTATAACGATAAAAAAAATGTTCACGGAAATCCAGTGAGTAATGATAAAATACGTATACCCGATACCTGACATATAACTACAGAACAAATACCTGACGTGTATTTGCCCGGCCCATTGTCATTCTGTAAATTATTTCGGTAATCCAACTTTATTGTTCATATGTGGGCTGCCAGGCATGCTTATTCAGTACCACCAACATCATGGCTCGTGTACAGTCAATTATAGATGCTTCATAAAACAAATTAAAATTTTGTTTTATAAACTGTGGATATGTTAAAACCGACTCAAGTACGAAGCTTGGAGCCAAATAAAATTAAATGTGCTTTGTTGTTTTATAATTGCTGTCTATTTGGACCACTGTTGAAATTGATATAATGGGTTTTTTTTAATGTTCAACACAATGAAATCCGTTTTATCAAATATAGTATGATAAGAACTTTTCAGTACGTTTAAATAAACAAATTAATTTGCATGTGTTTTATAATCTCTTTTTACATAATAAAATACTAGTCAGGTACCCGCGTGATGCAGCGGGATACGCACGAACGTTATCGGTGTCAGTACGTTCCTCGCAACAATACGCGCGTATCCCGATGATGGTGTGTGCTTAACGTGACATCAGACGCGTAACCGGTGTCGGTAAGCACGTCACACAACGCCTACACGCGGGTAATCTGGTACGCATAAACAAAGTCATCCGCGTAACTAATGCCATAACGCGTGTAACCGGTGACGAAAATCAAGAAGCAAAAATGAAATGTATAGTAATTTCAAGTAGACCACTTTTTAACCCAACCCGTTTTGACGCGAAACCCATTCCAACCTAATATCGTTTTAACCCAAAGCTCGCTTTGACTTGGCCTTTCGATCTGAACCCATCGAGAACCGAACCAAATTAACCATTTATTTGTATCGACATGTTTTGAACTTAATTTGTTATGACCCATGAGCCGAACATGTCCGACCTTTTCCCGGTACTAATTGATAATCATGTAACATGCTAATTTTTTTTAAATTAATAAATTATAGTAATATGATACTCAAATTAAAGATAATAAAATGCTCATGGTTATTGTGTATTTTTTTTAAATAAATATTAACGTGTGAAAAAGTTATTGTTGTTTAAAAGTCGTGGGGGTAGTTTGTTTAGAATAAGGGGTAAAAGTGTAGGTATTATATAAATTAACAAAAACTAATTAAAGTTGAAGGACTAAAAGTTGCAATTTATTTTTAACAAGTTGAAGTAACTGTTCATTGATATGGTAAAGACAAAAATGCCCTTAATATCTTATAATTTCATGCATCATGTGTTGTATTATTTGCGTGATTGATGGTACCTCTTAAAATTTAAGAGGTCTTTAGGATTCTCTTTATATTTATATATAGTATAGATATAGATATTAGTAAATTATGTAAAAAGAATTAAAAATCTAAGTTTTGAAATTATATCATCCTATTGATCTACTAATTAGGCTATTTGTAGTTGATCGAATTTGTGGGGTGAGAAGGGCGATTTTTGAAGTGAGCCCCCCCCCCCCCTCTCCGGCCGATAAATGAGACGACAATAGGGGAGGGGGTTATTTGTCGCCGGTTGTGTTTTGTTTTTATTATTCTTATATATATATTGTGTGTGTGTAGAGCTACAACACCATCACACTCTTAAAACAAAAACTCATCATTTGCTAAATGAGCGTCACATGATACAAAACGCCTCATTTTGTAGTCCCCCCATTACACATGACCTTAAACACATATATAAATAATAGCTAACTTTTATCTTTAAGGTAATTTATCAAATTATTATATATACTACTTTGATAGATCCAGTTATGAGGATTCAATTATCTTATCAAGAAGGAAACTTACACATGCTAGAAAACCCATTTGAATCAGGTTTCGAACATAAAATCTTAAAATTTCAAGGCTTAATCATCAGTTCACTTTAATGTCACTGGACCACCTAAGTGCCACTAATCCTAATCTCCTTCAAATGGTAAGCATAGTTTAACCACCTCGTTTCACCATTAAGCCTATTTAAAGTGTCATAACTCACCTAGTTGAGACATTTGCTACTTGTTGAGTGTTAGTGGCCTATGATCATTGCTTGTATTAAAAGTCATTCATCATGTTCTTTAAGCCTTTCAAATGATCAAATGTCAATGACACATCCAAAATAGTGTTTTATTTCTTTGTTTTTCTTTACAGCTTGGTTAAAAAAATCGTGGTATTTAAAATGCATGAATGATCTTGTAAACATACACTTGGATCAACAATGATACTAAATGACATTAGAGGGTGGATTTCAAGATCAAGCCATGTTTAGATCATCAAAATCTCAGATTACATGTGATTTTTTTTTTCTTTTTTAATTATAGATATAAAAATATTTTCAAACTACAACACTAATGGATGCTATAAAGTTAGTTTTATAAATACTACTTTTTGATCCAAATCATGGTTATAAAGGATGTTTTTTAGTAATTGTTATTAAGTTAGTTTTCAAAATACCTATGTTGAAATTAACTTTTACAAATCGAACCGAACAAACCAAATTCTTTAAAACCAACGAAAGTTGAGTTAGATCCAAAATCTAATTAGATCATATTTGTAGAGTAGGATCCTGGTATTCAAAACGTTCTCGGTTCATCCACCGGCTTCGTACGAAAGTGAGTACCGCGGCCTCTTTGTAAATGTTTAACACAAGCGAACTCACCAACTTCATAGTTAACCGTTCCAATCTCGTATTTTTAGGTCTGGAGCAATAGTAAGTGGACTTATCTATGACAGAAAGACTTGGTTGATAGGTTTTGTATATGTAAAAGGTGGCCTAGAGCCCAAACCCTTGTAATGTTTTTAAGTTATCATGAAATAAAGTGTGTATTTAGTTTATTATTGTTATATAATGTGTTGTGAAACCATAATTCACCTTGTAATTCCAGTATAATGGGTTGTGGCTAATAAAATTCTTGTCAACCAAGTTCTAAGAGAGCTTCCACATGACATGAGTACCAAAGTCTTATAAATATAATAGTAAACTACGATTTTTGTTCCTATGGTTTGTTCAAATATGCGGTTTTAGTCAAGTAGTTTCAAATTTGTGATTTTCATCATTGTGGTTTCATTTCACTTGCAATTAAACCCGAATTCATTAACCCTGTTAAGTCTGGTCGTTAAACACATCAGCTTGCCCTTCACATGAAGGCCAGTTTTGCCCTTTTTTCCCCAAATACACCCCAGCCCTCATGTGAGGGGGCTTGCGAATTACAACTGGGGTTTATTTGGAAAGAAGAATGACAAAGTTGTCTCTCATGTGAGGGGCACACTGATGGGTTTAACGACCAGATTTAACGGGGTTAATGAATTTGGGTTTAAATGCAAGTGAAATGAAACCACAGGGACGGAAATTGTAAATTTGAAACTATTGAACTAAAACCACAGATTTGAATAAACCACATGGACAAAAACCGCAGTTTACTCTAAATATTATTACCAAGAATCATTTCCATCCTTCTCTATGTCCATCTCCTAGAACAAATAATAAGTAAAAAAAAAACCCTCAAAGCATATACCATGAGGGTCGTGTTTGAATATAATGACCCATATAAAAAAGTACATAATAAATTTAAAACTATAAAACTTGTAAATAAATTAACATGTCATTAGTTGATCGTTTCGTCCATTCATTAACTTGTTGCTGTAGATACCTATAATTGATGGCAACAAAATTCTTCACCTAAAATTGTGTATTAAATGTTTATATTAAAAACCTTAAAATAACCCAACAAATCATGCATGCTAAAATTTACTTGCTTTCATATTTGCATAGTGACCAAATTAACTTTTATGAATTATTAGCATGGTGTGACATTCGTCAATTTCGGGTCTCAATTCGTATTCGTTTTGTAAACTTTATTGATGTAAACCGACCCGTTTTGTAAACCGAAACCTTTGATATAATAAAAATGATGGATTTTATGCTACAATATTGTTTTACACTTGTTGGGTCTTGAAAACATTCATTCCGGTCTTTAAAACGCTTAAAAATCACTTAAAACGAACTTCGGGGACCAAAACTGCCATTTTTGAAAAAGGAAATAACCCCTTCGCGGGGCGCGACGAAATGGTCGCGGGGCGCGAAGGCAGGTCTGCAGCTGCACGTTTTTTTGGTTATTTTTATGCATACATGTGATCAAAACACCCCATTTTTATACAAGACCCTTTATGCTTGACCATTTCAACTTACCCTATATATACACCACCCTTTCCATCCATTAATCTCTGCTACAACTCCAAATTTCTCTCACAAATTCAAAGATCTTAAGGTTATTTTCATTGTGTTCTTGAAGGTTTGACTTCTAAAAGTCAAACTAAGTTTTATCTTTAATTCTAACTTGTTCATCTAACATTACTAACTCTTGAATATGGTGGTACAACATATATATAATACACACCCCTTGTTACCTTTGTTAGTTACTTCACCGACTCCGGTTGGTTGAGTTTCGAACGTCATAAGGCAAGACTTCATGGAGGACTTCGAGTTCTTGATATATATATACACACACATAACTTATCTATACATATTATTTATGTCTAACTTCTACTCATTTTAGTTTGTTAGTCACATTTACAAGTCTTGGGTATGTGGAGACCATCTATGAACTCATTGTGAGATGGAAACCGAACCAAACCGAACTTTTGTTAAAAAGACTTGTTGTTGACTTTTTAGTAGTAGAACTTAAATATTTTCATTTGTACATTATTATACAAGATCTATGATATATGGGTATGTGGAATCCATCTATGAACTTGTTGTGAGATGGAAACCGAACCGATCCGATTTTTTTACTCGCTTAAGACACACAAGTGTGTTTTTAGCTATCAAGACTTGTATATTTCTTTAAAAATAGTTTACAAACTGATTTTTATTATTTTCTTAAGTACTTGGAAATGTTAGATCCAACTTGATCTCATAACTAAGTTTGGACCGACAAAACCGAACACTTGCTTAATGTACGTTGTTAGTTCTAAACAATAGATCTACATACTTGGTTAAGTCCTATAAAGTTTTTGTGAGTTATCTCATAACAATTAATATTTTGGAAAGTTGACTTTGGGTTTGACCATTCGTCAAGACCCGAACCAACAACCCGAACACTCGTTATAGACCCGTTTTAGTATCTTTAGCCCAATGGAACTTGCATTTTAGCATTTCCCCACCTTATTACTTAACATTGGTTAAGTAAATATAAGGTTAGATACTTTAACCCGGTTTCGAGCAAACTTACATTTTTAAAGGGTATTATTATAAATTCTTAAATAGTTACATTTTAACCTTGAACTTTAAATTGTTTACTTTTTGCAACAATTATTTTATTTAAAGATCTTCAAGGCAACCTTTCTAAATCCAAGACTTCTTTTATTTTAGGCTTCATCCGTTAACTTATCCTTCCGGAAAATCTACAAATAATCAATCTTTCAAGTTTTATTACTTGAACGTGAGTAACTTCATACCCCGTTTTCTATCTTTTGTTTTGGGGGTGACATTTCATCTTATCTAAACTAAATGTTTTATACTTGGGTCTTAAACCACAAACGTTGTTGTATACTTTACTTAAATACTTGCTCGATTTGGTGTTCTATGCTTATATGCCTATGTGTTTATCGATTTCGGTTGGTTGAATCTATGAATCCTAGACTACTTGGCATCCCCTTGTAGCAAGGTGTCGTTAACGTAATGCAATTAACGATAATCTATTAAATCCTAGACTACTTGGCAACCCCTTGTAGCTAGGTGGCGCTAACGTAATTCTATTAGCGATTGTCAATTTATCCAAGTTGTTGATTTTATTTATGTTTCGTATACTAGTTTTGTGGCTTTTCTTACTATATACTATTGTTGCTCAAACTTATGAATTGCTCACCAACCTTTGTATTGACAAACTTTATTTTATGAAATGTTACAGGTTTACATCTTGGTTGATTCGATGCTTGTGGTGAAAACGAACGTCAAGACCTCTAAGTTATTAGCAAAAATGAACAATATTTAACTTGCTAAATTTTGTTATATTTTGTTGTATTTGACTTATGAATATTTGGTTATGTGACATTTTCGATGTTATGAAATGAAATGAGTTTGTTAAATATTGTCGCTTTAAATAGTGTCATGCGCTTATGGGCAATCGTTGCACCCCGGCATGTTCTGCCGCCTTTGGTCGGGGTGTGACACATGGACTCTTTGTTTTACAATTTAAGCATATAATTATTAACTGGGTTAATCAGTAACTAAATTGGTGAGACGACTAATGTATTGTGAGCCATGTACGTTGTCATAAAATCCAATTTATTGTGAAATGAATTTAGTTATTCAAACTAGGGCTGCAAACGAGTCGAGTCGAGTCGAGTCGAGCCAGAGTGTGCTCGAGCTCGAGCTCGAACTTAATCGAGCTGGCTCGAGCTCAGCTCGTTTTCTTTATCGAGCTGAAAAATCGAGCTCGTCGAGTAGGACTCCTTTAATTTTTTTAATTTTTTTTTAATTTTTTATTTATTATTTTTTATTTATATTTTACAAATTTTGATATATAAAATACAAAAGATATAATTTTAACATACATATTATGTAAAATTTATAAACTAGAGAATTTATAAATTTATTTGCTTTATTTCCGTTACTTTTTTATAAGGTTTTAGGTATCGAGTAACATAATATATGTAGAATTTTTATTTATTTCTTTCTTGGTATAATATTATTATATATAGATATTAAAATTTAGGGTTTAATATAAACGAGCCAACGAGTTGAGCCAAGATCGAGCCACGAGCCGAGTTGACCCTGGCTCGAGCTCGGCTCGTTTAAAAATCGAGCCGAGTTGAGTCGAGCTCATTTAGAATCGAGCTTTTTCGAGCCGAGCTTTTTTCGAGCTATTTTCGAGCGAGCCACGAGCCGCGGGCTTTTTGAACCGCCCTAATTCAAACTGATGGTGGATGATTTAATTATGGGTATATGAGGTAATTTGAATCTACTAAAATATAGTGTTTATATATCAAGACAGAAGACAAACGAGCAACAAGTTGCGCCGCAAGCCCTTTTAAATTAGAAAACTTAATCTTTTAAAAACTACATTGGTAAATCTTTGAGTCATAACATTACTATGCATGAACCGTTATGAGTTAAAATAAATATTGGTCTAAGTAGATAACGGGTTATTGATGCTAGGTTTGAGGTTTTATGGAATGGGTTAGGGATCCATATATATCCGGTCAAGCATACAAGAAAAATATACTTTAGAAGATCAAACAGAGCATCTATGCATTTGTTCAACGACCAGGTCTCCGACCTTGTCATTTAAAGAAATTTTGAATGAGTTAGGGAAACTCTATAAAGGTGGCATGAACATGAGAAAAAAAATCGAATCACATAGTCTTTGGATGTCTGTCATTTAAAGCGATTCCATATGAATCTCTGGAGCAACTCTTATCGATTTCTTTTTCTTACGAATTCCTTAAAATAGAATAACTTATTGAAAACAAATATATCAAGTTCTTCGCAACCTTCCGAAGAAATTGATGTCTCTAACGATGACATTGCAAGTAATGCCTCATCATGACTTGGTTGGCATTTTCAATTCACAAGTCTTATTGATAAGGTCCGAGTACCCACTGATTATTAGTTTATTACCTTGTGAGCAGAAGAGGCTATGAGAGCGGACAATGTGCGCACCTGGCAGGAGAATGTTTATTTCAGGAGCACAAAAGTTTTAAGAAATTCCCGATATTATGTATATCTTTTTTAAAATACCTGAAATCTTATGTTTATTGCTATTCGGTAAGATTTTGCAAATTGTTATGTTTATATCTATAACTTTAACCGTCGTTTTAAAAAAAACAGTTTAAAGATCATTCCTCGTACGACACAAACACACTATTAAATTACATATCAACAAGATCCAAAGTTTACAAAATTCTTACAACCATACATAAAAAAAAAACAAAATTAAAGAATGTTTCAGCCCTATTGTTGCATTTTCTCTTTCAGACCTCCAAGAGGCCCATAACTTTTTGACTTTGACCCCTGTTGACTACAATTACAACTACTATTATTACGATTTTGACCACAGTTTAGACACAAACCTTTGCACATTGGGTCACATATAGCATTGATCTTTATCTCCAAATGAACCATATCTCTTATATGCTTAGATATATCTATCTGTTTCTCTTCAGGTGGAAAATACAGCCAGTCATCTAAGTCAACCGACTCTTCGTCGTCTCCTTGTTCACTTTGACCATAAATCACTCCCATGTTTATAACTTCAGGTTCTTCTATCGGCTCTTCAGTTAGTACAAGCGAGAAATTTGAAAACACGCAATCTGCAGCCGGTCCACCACACCTTAAATCAAACAAAACACTAACTTATTAATCCTTAAACATGTAGCCATGATTATATTAACATAATTGAATAATTTCAAGAACCAAAGGTTACCTATTGCATCCGAGGGTTAGGACCGTGCGTATGATCCCATCAAGCTTCAAGTTATGTTTCTTCCTCGTTACATCAACGGATATGAAGACAGGTGTTCCGTCTGGAAAATCTTTAACAGACTTTGTGACGCGTAAGCCCATTAAAGAGGCCCGGGATTTCGAAACTTGGGTTGAAAGATGACCTAGTCCTAATCTTTCTAAGGTTGTACAATACTCAAGGTGAGAGATTGAAGGGTTTCTTTGGTACATAATAGCTCCTTCCCAAGGTGAATCTAGATCATCGTCATCTTGATCTATCCAATCGTCTTCCATAAAATTCTCGTCACCGGCTAGCTCAAAGTTGGAGTTGAATGAATCTCTTGTAACAAATTCTAAATGTGACTTATGTTTCAAACCCGTTGATGTATGCTTATTAGCAACTAACTGTTTCTGAAGAATGTTGCAGCGGATGGTAGAATTGTAATGCGGGAGTGATACTGATGCTTTGACATTATTTAAACAAAAGCAAGGGGTCAAGACGGAAGAAGATAGAATTAGAGGCATTCTTGACTTTACTTATACTTAACTCCTAACCTTTAAGTAACTAATAATTTTGTTCAGTATGCAACTGACTAAAGTCTACTGAAACTTTACGAAACTGGAACCAAGGTGAAAGTCATGTTGCCAATGATAACAAGCAGCCCCTGTAAGATGATTCAGCTCAGATAATTAAAATATAAATCATATGAAAAAAAAGCAAAACATATGTGTTATGTAGATACACCGACACATGATTAACTTTTGTAAACCTAAAAGCATGCAGAACAGAAGCAACAGTACGACATATCTGTTCAAAACTCTATGCAATTATAGCCTTTTAATATATTTATGACTTATGACTAGGGGTGCAAACAAGTTGAGCTGCTCGCGAGCTACTCGAGATCGAATCAATAAAAAGCTCAAAATGAGCCGAGCTTTTCTCCGAGCTTGAGCCGAGCCCAAACCTCAAATAAAGCTCGTTTAGGCTCATCGAGCCTTGTGTTTATTTTTAAGTTTTACCTTTTCTGGATTTCTATGTATTAATCTCTCACTGCACAACCGAGCTCTAGATGAGATTTGGCTCGTTTAAGGTACACGAGCCCGAGCCGAGCTTAAGCTTATTTAATATTATTTTTCTCTCAAAATAGATATAAATAATAAAAAAACGTATACAAGTTAACTAATACATAATAAATGAGCCGAGCTCGAGCTTTAGAAAAAGAACTCAAAATGAGCCGAACTCAAGCTCTCGTAATTCAAAACGAGCAAAGCCTGAGCTTGAAAAAACTACTCACGAGCCGAGCTCGAGCTTTAGAAAATGAGCTCAAACTAAGTCAAAACGAGCGGAGCTCGGGGCCTCAGGCTTGGCTCTTTTACACACCTAGACTTTCCAAATTCAAATTGACATGAACTTCATCAGAAACCTAACGTCTACATACTTCAAACTCAAAGCAGATTCCATTTATACATACAAATTTCAAAAACTCGCTACAATTTTCACTAATTTCCTAAATCCGACGAAATTAACATAAAAACAGAACGAAACGATTGCAATTGGAGCTAAATTTGTATAAATTATACCACTAATCGTTAAAACAAACTAATAAGATGGAGTAAATAACGTTCGATACATTGATGTAAGTATATAACCGTCGTTGTAATGAAAGAAACCCTAGAACTGAGATGTTAATATTAGAGATAACGAGAAACAGATAGATATAGATAGAGAGCGAGAGTACCTGCAATTGGTGATGTAGCAAGGAAAGGTTTTAGGAGATTGGATTGTAAAACCCCAATAAGTAGTAATAATGATATGGTTTAGTGCGGTACGTCGGAAATTGTTTGGAAAATGTTTGCTCGTTTTTTCGCTCGATTGTAAATGAGTCGCTCTGCTTGTTTCGGTTTGTAAACAAGCTAAGCAACGAGTAAAGATCTGCTTGATTCGGTTCGACTCGAATATTTTTAATTTATTATTATATATATAATTATATATTAACAAATATATAAATATATATATAGACAATACACATAAAATATAAGTATACATTTTTTAAACATGTTTAAAATATTCCTATTGTCAATTTTATAGTTTCGTTAGTTCGCTTCAAGTTTTCAGAATACTAGAAATTTGTTTACATATTCATTATATTTCACTTAAAACTTATTTCTCCTAAAAATTTACAATTTCTTGTATGCTTGTCTAAAAACTACTAATTTGTTTACAAAATATATTATTTACAGCCTTCAAACTTCTTTCTTATTGATATTTAGAGTGGATAAGAAATAAATAATGCTCGAAAATCGCTTGATTCGAATTTCAACCGTTTGATTTAGTTCAGTTGTAAACCAGCCAAATAACAAGCAAGTCTTCGCTCGATTTGACTCGGCTCATGAACAATCCTTAATGGTTTGAGAAATCATGTACCCAAGCAGGGTGCTAATGAGATGTTTGGGCCATAACTAATGGGCTTATGATCCATGATGGATGTTAGATGGTATTCATTTATTTACAAACTTTTTAACTATTTTATCCAAACTTTAATGTTAGAATAGATTGATCGGGTTTATAATGGCATGCATGATTAACTCTTGTTAATCAGCTACATCAATACAGTAATTTGGGTTGCTTGTTACCTCATTGGAGGTAAAATAGGCAATCTCAATAATTATTATCAAAAAACAAATAAATGTTAAATTAGTAATTACACGTGTAAAAGTAGGTGGGCATTGGCCAAACAGATACCGAACACAATAAGATGTTACAAGTAATAAAGCAGAAGGTGCAGACTCTATTGCACAACTCCCTACAAAATGTATATATATAAATTAACGAAAGACCAGATATCAGAGTTCATAAATACAAACCATAACCCGATAAAAAAGATTGAAAATGAAACATAATCCAAAATCAAACATTGAAACAATGAGATACGGAAATGTATGTCTGATTGTCTTCGTCTTACTCTTTCCGGATTCTACTTCAACGAGTGGGATTTTACTATGTATGCATATTTGTTTGTTTGTTTGTTTGTTTTTTATGTACTTCAGATGTGAACAAATTAGAGTTATTAGTATATAATCGTTGTATATGATTATAAAAGTTGTTAGAACTCATAACAAAATATGTGGATTTAGTGCAAAATGAAGTTACAGCCATCACAGGAAACATACTAAAATCACTATGATAAGGATTTTGAATCTACGTGATTACACTGCAAGAATGATAATTTTAGTTAAAATAGCAATTTTAACAAATTGGACTCACTTGATAAATTTAATTATGGTGACAAATTCCAAAGTAACTTTTCAACAACCAAAGATTCAGCATTTTAAACTATTTGTAATCTAACTCATAAAGTCGAAAGTCAAAAGTCAGAAACAACCTTTTTAATCATTTAAAAGTGACACCTTTTTGATCTTATGTACATGTAACAAGTAGTCATTTTTAACCAAGAAAAACTTGTGCAGATTTAACCTCTTCTACATCATCTCACAGGCCAGTCAAGTTGCTCCACTGTTCCATTGAATAAATTCCATGATCCATCAGCAATCTCATCAAACAACTGATTCCAGCCCCATCTCGAGTACCCAAAGAAAAACCAGTATGCAGTCACAGGCCAGTCATGTGATTCTAAATTTTGCCTTAAGTTGAGTGTAGCCAACGGGTCAAGGAAGTAAACGCCTGGTAAAACTTCAGGGTGTTGGTCTCTGACACGAGTTAAAGCGACAAGAGGAAGTTTAGGTGCCATGAGAAAACCACCGTAAGACAGCGGTGCATCTTTCAGGGGATCCAACCCCTGTTCTATCGGTTCCATGATGTCCCAAATGAGAAGCCTGTTGATTATCAGACCCTGAAATCCGTTGGTCTTGTCCGCTTTCACTATGAGAATTTTGGATCCTTCTAATGGACTTACATCAGTAAGTTTTTCTGTTGCAGTGAGCATGGAACCGGGCGTTATTTCTGGTCTAGGTCCACTGGAATCGTATGGCGTATGAGGCACATTCTCGGTTGCTAACTTTTGGGTATACGCCTGGCTGGTTCGGGTGTGGATTATGTAAATCTCAAGGTTTTCCTTCTGCTTTTCGGGTTCTGGTGCATCCTTTTTTGGTTTCTCGTTCCTAGCTCCATGTTCAGCTTCACTCCATAAGGTATCTACATCATAAAAGTTATAAAAAGCTAAATGGAAGTATGGAACATGTATGTGTTATTATATACACCTGCAACATTTGGACTATTCTAAATCCTCATTTTGTGCCAACAATAATACACAGGCTATCTGTTTCCATAGACATTAAGCAGATATCCAACAAATCCTTAGTTTAATGTAGGTTGCATAATATTATTACAAGGTATGCTTAAAAATATAATCAATCAAATCAATTTACAATACAAAGTAGGCCTCAATATATAATGGATC
This sequence comes from Bidens hawaiensis, assembly GCF_021521415.1. Lineage (NCBI taxonomy): Eukaryota > Viridiplantae > Streptophyta > Magnoliopsida > Asterales > Asteraceae > Bidens > Bidens hawaiensis. Next base: position 2,148,647 of record NW_027491048.1, on the reverse strand, counting down.
TGCAAAGAATAGATACAAACTAATTAAAAGAATATTATTTTCACAATGATATTGTGAAAATAATATTCTTTCACTAACCCTTAACTAGTGGTGCAAACGAGCCGAGACGCTCACAAGCTACTTGAGATCGAATCGATAAAAAACTCAAAACGAGCCAAAGCCAATTAGCATGAGCCTCAAATAAAGCTCTTTTAGTTATCGAGCCCGAGCTCAAGCATAGCCTGGGAAGATTGTTTAGGCTCGTCGAGCCTAGTGTATTCTCAAGTTGTATCTCTTTTGTACTTCTATGCAATTATTTACACACTCCACCAGCCAAGCTCGAACCAAGCTTTGGCTCGTTTAAGCACGACACACGAGCTCAAGCCAAACTTAGCCTCGTTCAGGTTTTTTTCTCAAAATATATAAAATAATTAAACATGTACATTTTAATAAATAATAAACGAGCCAAACTCGAGTTTGAAAAAATGATTCACGAGAGCCGAGCTCGAGCTATAGAAAAAGAGCTCGAAACAAGTTGAGCCTGAGCTCGAGCTCTTGCAAGTCAAAATGAGTCTAGTCGAGCTCGTCTCGGCTCGTTTACACCCCTACTCTCAACAACAAACTGATAACAAATAAAAGACCTAAATGGCCCTGCGTACACTTAATACATAAAATCGATCTGTCGCATTAACGTACTGTTCTGTTCATACTATAGGTTCTCATTAGTTATCTGATATGAAATCAATAGATATATATACATAGTGAGAGTAAACTTAACTTCCACATAGCAACATAAATCCCTAAATTATAAAATATGCCAGATACAACCATGCAGGTGTACGTTAAATCCAATTAATAAATAAACAACTTAATTCAGTTGAGGTTCAAGAGATGGAATTAGTGAGAATCTGCCATTGAAGTGGTGGTTCTTCAACTTCTTCTAATTCAGTGGTGTTAGTGTAGGGTTTGGAATTTGAACATGTTATAAAGGAGATGAGGAGAAGCAGCAGAAGTAGCTGCATGATGATGAACAACGGCGGAGATGGCTTCTCATTGCCGGAGAAATTAAAGAATAAACTGTGACTGTGTTTTGTTTTGTTTTGTTGTCTAGTGCGCTGATGGAGACCATGCCAAGTTATATGCCTGCCTCAACGTAAAATTGTACGAATACTGATCCATTGTGTATATTCATATTCACGTCTTTGCGTTGTTATTGGACCATTTTTTTTTGTTTTTGTTTTTATTTTATCAATTTGTAGACGAAAGAATTACAAATTTTGTCTTTTAAAAGAAGCCAAATTACGGTTCATGTCTTTTTTTTTAGTTTTCTTGCAGGCGGTGTACTTTAAACTTTTTTTTTCTACACGTTATATCCTTTACGCTAACTGGGTTAGAAAAACTCAGTTAAATGCCCTCACATGAGACGCATGTGAGGGCATTTTTGTCTTTTCGTTTACCCTGCAACTTCTTCTTCCTCTTTTCTATTTCATTTTTGCAGATCTCAATTAATAAGATATAACTTAACCTACACCTCAGCCCTTTCTCTTCCCAAACAACCCACCACCAACATCACCCACACTCACACGCCACCACCATCACCAACCGCCCTACACCACCACATGCCATCATTAACACTTTAAAAAGAAGCCATCACTACCGTCCCCCTATCTTCTACTTCACCGGAATCAAACCCTCTCCATCACAATCGATTTTCCGGCCAACAATACCTGGGTCAGACCTGGGGAGTCGAAACGAGTTAGGTCGGGCCGATGAATCAATCTCCGTCACAATCTGTTTTCCGACGACTTAATTCCGTTTTAGAGCTTTCATAAATTGCGGATCTAGCATCCAAATCCCCAATTACCGGATCCTAAAATGCTCACACTTGAATCACTTCTCTGGATATCAGTTAGGGTGGAGAGGAGGTGGTTTCCGGCGGTGGTGGCGGCGGCCGTGAAGTGGTCGTGGAGAGAGTGCAGTAAAGAGGTGGTGATACACGACGGACTTTTTCCTGTGGTTAGGGCACCGTTATCGCTGGTTTGGACTTCAAATTAACTGTAAATTTCTGCGAGTTAGATCTGGAGCTTTGTTCCGGTCGCCGGAATACTCACCGTCACCGTCGCCGTGACCACCACCAGTGCAATCATCGATCTCCTTGTCGAAAAATCGGTTGTGGTGGTGACGATGATGTAGATGACGTGGAGGGGATCACCGGGGGGGGGGGGGGGGGCAGGTTGCATGGGTTGGGTAGCCAGGTTGCAGGTGCTAGGTATATGGTGGAGGCGTGGTGGTTGATTTGGTGTGGTGGTGGCGATTAACATGGTCTCCGGTGGCCGTTAGTGGTGTGGTGGTGGTTTAAACAGAGAGAGGGGGGGGGGGAGAAAGAGAGAGAGTCATACAAAAATGAAGAAGAAAAGAGGAAGAAGAAGTTGCAGGGTAGACGAAAAGACAAAAATGCCCTCACATGCGCCTCACGTGAGAGCATTTAACTGAGTTTTTCTAACCCAGTTAGCGTAAAGGACATAACGTGTAGAAAAAAAAAGTTTAAAGTACACCGCCTGCAATGAAACTAAAAAAAGGACACGAACCGTAATTTGGCTTTTTTTTAAAGGACAAAATTTGTAATTCTGTCTTTGTAGATTTTAAATTATCTAAAATTTTTCTTTGGTGTGGTTGCGATCTGACCGGATTTGATTCTTTGCTCATCTACTAGAGGTGGATAAAGACTCGTCTTCATGTTTGGGTAAAAGGATTATGCTCTCCGTCATTTACTCTTTCATTTAGTCGATCTGGAAAATGAGAAATGCGAAGATTTTTAGCAAGCAGGTGCTGAGCTAAATAGTTCATTGTAGAAGAGATTATGACAGGTCTTTTTGGCTGGATAAAGTCGAGGTCGAAATTCAAGGAGATCGTTTGGTCTGATTGGGTCGAGTCCCCTCTTTCATGTTTTTTGGTATGACTTTTTGTTGGGTCGCGTTTAGTTCGTTTTGTGGCTCTTGTTTGTTGTTGTAACTTTGGTTGTTTGGGCCTCTTCAGTGCCTAGCGGGAGGTTCTGCATTTTAATATATCATTTTTATGTTGTTAAAAAAAATCTAAAATTGTTCACCTTTACTCGGTCTAGAAGATAATTTATGTCTATGTCGTCAAAATGATGTCCTTTCCTTTCTGAGGTTAAAAAATAGAGGCAAACGAGCCAATTTGAAATGGAATAAGTGATGTCTGTTCAGTTTTGAAAACTTCCAGTTGAGTCGTAGCTGGCTTATTATTTTTTGTGTTTCTTGAAAGTGTGTTCGGTATGTGTCTTTGACTCTTCCTTGTTGGGTCTTTTGCTTCTGGCTAGAGGGTTCCCGTTTCCATTTTTTTTTTTTTAAATATATATATATTTGGCCTTTTAACAAAGTGTTATTTACTTGCTTTAAATTTAACTTTTTATAGATATACCAGTTGTGTGTTGATTTCTTGTTAAGTGATTTACAAGTTTTGATAGATATGTTTGTGTAGAATATTATTACGTTGTATATATTCTCTCTATATAGCCGTAGTGCCGTAGAGGGTGATAATACACAATATTATCTTGAATGTTGAAAACATGCTAAAATATCAAGAAACGAAATTGAAGATATACTGGTGAAGTTAGCGGTGCCTACATTGATCTTAGGATAGAGTACGCCAATTAAGGAGCATAATTGTTAGCATCTTATAAATTGGTAATTTGAATTTTAGTCGATTCCTTTGTCTTTACTTGTGTAATCTCATCACCTTAACGATCCAATCAAGAGTTTACTTATACTATGTCACTAATCACTTGAAGCTTAACTCTAATTAACCAATTTATCATCATGGTTCAATACTTTATACTTGCCATCGCTAATTAAGGTATCTAGGAACACAGTGTCACTAGTTTTGTAAATTTTTTCAACTAATGCATAACATTTCTAATGTTATAGTTTTTTTTAACTAAGGCAATTTAGATTTTATAAAATGTTTAATAGTTCTTTTATTTATTTTATGGGTTGAGCCCCCAATAGCGCCCATAGCGTATGGTCTTAATGATGTTTATGATCCGACTCAACTAGGTTTAACAATATTCTCAAATCAATATGTCTATGCCTAGTCACTGACTTGTCATATCAAGTGGAAAGCATGCATATAAGTATACAACTATATAAGTTTGTTTTGGCAAGTTATTCATTGGTCGATTTGGCGACCACTAATTTTCTTTTCAAATTTTGTACAATGCACGTGCCAATGAGTGAGATGGGGCTAAAAACAACAAGATCTTCGAACCATTTAGCGATCACTCCAACAATGTAATGACTTGGTTAACAATATGTACGACACGCCTACATGGAACCTTATTGATCACCTTATGTTTTGGTGATCACCCCATATGTGTTAAAAAGATAAGGTTTTACCCTCATTATGATAAATAGTGTTGGAGGTGTTATGTGATGGTCAACCAAAGTCAACTGTTAGTTAAACTGTTACAATAAGGTTCAGGGGTATATTCTGTCAATATGCAGAAGTTACTTTAAGAGATAAAACAATATTAAGTCAAGTTGTCACATCTTGTGAACTTCAAGGGGGTAAACTGTAAAAGTTGAAAAAAGGATTCTGTTACCGACTAGATGGTTCGTTAAAAGCTGTTTCTAGGGTTTTAGTTAGTTCAGTTCTTTGATTCAATTCTCTCTCAATAGTATATCATTTTCATTGATTGTTAGTTCTTTAGATTCGTTTTCTTTTCGTATTCAGAAAGCCCTAATCTTTGATTATCGGTGCTCTTGTATTCTTTCTAATTCAGTGAATAATAATAGAAGTTGTTCGTAATTGTTCTTATCAGTTTTGTTCCAAATCCGCTTAAAATTGATAACAAGTGGTATCAGAGCCTTGTTGCTCTTGATTACGAAGACAGTGTTCTTGATCTGATTGAAGGAATTGAAAGATGGTAAACGCTAAGTTTGATTTGGAGAAATTTGATGGCAAGAATGATTTCAGGTTGTGGAGGGTTAAGATGAGGGCATTATTGGTTCATCAGGGCATCTCCGATGCTTTGTTGGGAGAACCGAATATGCCAGACACGTTCACACATCGAGAGAAGAAAGATATTTTAGAAAAGGCTCATAGTGCAATTATCTTGAGTCTTGGCGATAGGGTTCTTCGAGAGGTGTCTAAAGAACACACTGCTGCTGGTGTTTGGGCAAAACTGGAGTCTCTGTACATGACAAAGTCTCTTGCAAATCGTCTATATCTCAAGAAACGGTTATATACTTTTCAAATGTCATCTGGTAAGTCCTTAGAAGATCATACGGATGAATTTAATAAGTTGGTTTTGGATTTAGAGAATATAGAGGTTGAGTTAGAAGAAGAGGATAAGGCTATTATCTTCTTGACTTCTCTACCAACATCGTATGAACATTTTGTTGATACGTTGATGTATGGTAGAGAAACTTTGTCAATGGAAGAAGTCTTGGCCGCCTTGAATTCGAAGGAATTAAAAAAGAGAGGTGAAGTTAGAGATGATGGTGGTGATGGGCTATTTGTCAGAGGAAGGCCCGAACATAGATCTGTAAAAACAAAGAATCATTCAAGGTCAAAATCTAAGTTCAAGAAAAGATGCTATATTTGTAAAATTTACCTATGTATTGTTTATTAACTTTTATTCTTTTAGGTGATTGAAATGTCTGGAGTTTGTCTTGCATCTGATATATGGAGTGTTGATTGTACCGTGGTTGAGCTACTTACCGGCGCACCTCCATATTCTGATCTTCAACCCATGACTACTATCTTAAGGATTGTTCAGGAATTCTTTTTTTTATTTTATTGTCACCACATGATTAGCAGGGTATCAGTGGGACCCGTAAGTTTCAAGTTACTGAATTTGCTTATTTGTTTTCTTTAGGATGAGAATCCCCCAATTCCAGAAAATTTGTCACCTGAAATAACTGATTTTATCCGCCAATGTTTTAAAAAGGTAAGGTGTAGTATATTTAATTTGTTCTAAGCTTGCTAATTGGTAAGTACTATAATGACCTTGGTTATATATGGTTTATCAAACATTTAAATTCGTATTTCAGGATGCTAGACTGAGACCTGATGCAAAGACGTTGTTGTCTCACCCTTGGATACAAAATTCTAGGCGTGTTGAAAGCTAAATGAATACATGTATTTACTATGATTTTGTTAGTCCTTAAAATTGGTGTGTTGTATGCTTGTAATGTGATATTTATATTATATGTACACCAGAGTAATTTTTTATGCTTGTAACGAGATATTTATATCATTATGCGTACTTTAAAAGTACTAAAACTAAGCGAATGTATTAAATTCATTTAATAAACATAGCGTATTTACGCCATTTCACTATACAATCATATCTTTAACGTGCTAGCCACGTTTTTAATAAAACAAACAAGCATTTTCATATCCTTAATCATCTTCAAATTTACACACGCTATAGTTGCATGCTATTTTGCACAACATTATTAAGATGCTAATTTTTTTTAATAATATAGCTAAAAACTTCATTTCCAGCCCCTAACTTTAAACCTCTTAAGAGCAGGGACATTCACTACTGCTTAGGGTAGACGGGTCACTCAACTCGCAACCCATGCAAGTAAATGAGTACCCCATACAAATTGCCCTGCCTCCTCGAGTAGTCCAAGCGAGTATTAGAACTCGTGGCTATCATGACTAAATGTAGTTTCTAGATCAAATAAATTATTATTATTTTTTATTTTGAACATGTGTAAAGTTACTCCGACTAATTCACGACTCACTTGTTCATACATATAAGGTTTGGTACCGGTCTTGAATTCTTATGTTACTTCTTAAGTCTGGTATTTACGAGTTACAACTTTTCTGGCAGGTATTGGAAGGCTTGGTGTATTTACATGAACAAGCGGTCATTCATCGCAATATTAAGGGTGCTAATATTCTGACTACCAAAGAGGTAAATAAATGTTTCCTCTTATATCACCAGTTGGATTACATTTTTATTTTGCTTGTCGTGTTACATATGTCTAATATCTTTTTCAGGGAGTCGTAAAATTGGCAGATTTTGGGATTGCCACAAAGCTAACCAAGGCTAATGTTAATCAACCTTACTGGATGGCTTCTGAGGTACTTTTTTTTTTCATTTAAAACTTATATAGTAAAATTTACCTATGTATTGTTTATTAACTTTTATTCTTTTAGGTGATTGAAATGTCTGGAGTTTGTCTTGCATCTGATATATGGAGTGTTGATTGTACCGTGGTTGAGCTACTTACCGGCGCACCTCCATATTCTGATCTTCAACCCATGACTACTATCTTAAGGATTGTTCAGGTATTCTTTTTTTTATTTTATTGTCACCACATGATTAGCAGGGTATCAGTGGGACCCGTAAGTTTCAAGTTACTGAATTTGCTTATTTGTTTTCTTTAGGATGAGAATCCCCCAATTCCAGAAAATTTGTCACCTGAAATAACTGATTTTATCCGCCAATGTTTTAAAAAGGTAAGGTGTAGTATATTTAATTTGTTCTAAGCTTGCTAATTGGTAAGTACTATAATGACCTTGGTTATATATGGTTTATCAAACATTTAAATTCGTATTTCAGGATGCTAGACTGAGACCTGATGCAAAGACGTTGTTGTCTCACCCTTGGATACAAAATTCTAGGCGTGTTGAAAGCTAAATGAATGCATGTATTTACTATGATTTTGTTAGTCCTTAAAATTGGTGTGTTGTATGCTTGTAATGTGATATTTATATTATATGTACACCAGAGTAATTTTTTATGCTTGTAACGAGATATTTATATCATTATGCGTACTTTAAAAGTACTAAAACTAAGCGAATGTATTAAATTCATTTAATAAACATAGCGTATTTACGCCATTTCACTATACAATCATATCTTTAACGTGCTAGCCACGTTTTTAATAAAACAAACAAGCATTTTCATATCCTTAATCATCTTCAAATTTACACACGCTATAGTTGCATGCTATTTTGCACAACATTATTAAGATGCTAATTTTTTTTAATAATATAGCTAAAAACTTCATTTCCAGCCCCTAACTTTAAACCTCTTAAGAGCAGGGACATTCACTACTGCTTAGGGTAGACGGGTCACTCAACTCGCAACCCATGCAAGTAAATGAGTACCCCATACAAATTGCCCTGCCTCCTCGAGTAGTCCAAGCGAGTATTAGAACTCGTGGCTATCATGACTAAATGTAGTTTCTAGATCAAATAAATTATTATTATTTTTTATTTTGAACATGTGTAAAGTTACTCCGACTAATTCACGACTCACTTGTTCATACATATAAGGTCCACCCCCCTCCCTTTTACAGTTTATTAACAATGCTATGTGTTGTGGACTTGTTTTTAACTAAAAGTTGCATGACATCATACGACATGAGTGCCACGTATGCAATGAGTTTTGACTTACCTATCTTGTATCATGTTTTTGTTTTTTTAATAATTAAATTAAAAAAATGTGATTGGCTGATTTGGGTAAACCTAACAACATTACCGCTTTATACCCCCCTTAAAATAACACCCACCCATGACCCATCTCATGGTGGTTGGCTCTCCCTCGGTTAACAACCCCTCTTTAACCCGCATGGAGCGATGTTGTGCCTTGTTAACGGCCAACGTGGCTAGGGGAGTGAAACCATAGCACGTAGTTTAAGAGAATATACTAACACATTTTCTTGTTTTTTCTTTCCTTTGTTTTCCTTTTCATCATTCTTTCCTAAAGAACCCTCCATCTATTTTTATTACAACCATGAAAATAAAAAATTAGGCCAACAAATAGGATGTATCATTTAAAAATCATAACACTATAGAATAGCCAATAAATGCTTTATTAAAAGTTTCATTAAATCGAGTGTTGTCCCTCACTACTCTTTTTTCTTTTTTAACGGCTCTCTAATTTCACTTTTTAGTGTGCGTATAAAGAATAAAATGATCTAGCATATCTAATTGGTCAAACATTATAACTGACCCAGTTGGCCTTCATTTAAGCATTCATCCAACTCTTCCATGCAAGTTCCCTAAATATCCAAACCTAAAATGTTGCATTCAAAATATCTTTATAAACGTATATACTTGACTCATTTTTCATTCAAATCATCGTTATTCAATGAGGTTATTCATTATATAAAATCGAGAGCATTGAATATCAATTTGCAGCCGTTATATTCATTATATAAAATCGAGAACATTGAATATCAGTTTGCAGGCGTTATCGGTATTTTTTACTCTTTAGGGTGGTAAACACGATATTTATGCCTAATTTACGGTTATCCATTAGATTTTTAGGTAACACGTGCTCAGATGCATGTTTGCTGATGGGTGGTGACGGTCGACTGTCAATGACTATCCACAATAAGTAATCGTTTTTCGAAATAACAATAACTTTTTAAAAGAGTGTAACAAAACTTCAAGGATCATAAGATATTATTTTTATAAAAAATAAAATAAAAATGATTAGTTTAAAATACTGATAGAATTTTATATATCACGTATTAATACAAAAAATAAAACGAAGTTAACGATACATTAGACCAGAACTGTTATGGATAACAAAATTAAAAATTGAGGTCGTCACTACCTACCTAGCTAGATTGTTAGTAAAAATTATACCGTGTTAAATTATTAGACCATGTGTAATGGTGGATGAGGAAAACACCCCATCCTCCATTAGATAAAACTTGGGTCAAACAAAATCAACCCTTGCATGACGTTATGCCCAAAACGCCCAGACCCAAACACCCATAGCGCCTGGGGAGAGGGTGTTCCAGACGCTATAAAACTTCGTTTTCTCCTCTCTAAAACGCTCGTTACACACCGTCTTAAAATCCAATATTTACAGTATATTAATATTAAACATAAACATTTTCAATTTACAACACATAACTAGCTCTATCCATCTAATATCCTAATCAACTAACTAAAAAAACACATTAATATCATGTTTTCAACGTCAATTTCCATTATGCCAACTAAGAATTAGATCAATATCATTATCAACCTAACACCAACACTATTCTTCTTCTTCTGCACATCCTCCTTTTAATTTCTAATTACTCGCCGGAGATTCCATTTCCACCGCCGATCAAATTCCATTATCCTCTCCGATCACTCCTGTTAACACCTAATCTCAACCTCACTCTCAAATGACACAATTATCACTAGGGTTACTATAAACACTCACTGAAATCAACATCATGTCTCGTCCACCGACCACCACCGCCTTTCACAAGTCCAAAACCCTAGATAACAAATACGTAAGATACGTTCACTGTTTTCTCCCAATTTTGCTTCATTTTGCTCAATTGATGTTGTGTATGTTGTAATTGCACAATTTGGAGCCCTAATTTTGAGTTTGATGATTAATTGTGTGCTGTTTGAGTTATGTTTGGTGTAGGATTTGAAATTGAGATAGGTTTTGTTATCATTTTAGTAATCTGAGGCTGTAAGTCGTATGATTATGGAGTGCATATTTTGTAATAGTACTAATTGGAGCCATAGTTTGAGCTTGATTCTGAATTGTGTACTGTTTTGAGTTAAGTTTGGTGTAGGATTTGGAATTGAGATAGGTTTTGTGATCGTTTTAGTAATTTGAGGCTGTGAGTTGTATGATTATTATGTAGTGCGCATTATACAGCTTCAAATCGTATGTTGCGAATGTTGTAGTGATACAATTTGGAGCCCTAATTTTGAGTTTGATGCTGAATTGTGTACTGTTTGAGGTACGTTTGGTTTTATAGGATTTGAAATTGAGATAGGTTTTGTGATTGTTTTAGTAATTTGAGGCTGTGAGTTGTATGATTATGTAGTGCATATTAGGCTGTGAGCTGTATGATTATTGTTCCAAGTCTTACGCCCCCTTAACCAACTGAGCTACACTGCGGGAACGAGCTGTATGATTATGCAGTGTGAGTATACAGCTTTAAATCCTGTGTTGCATATTTTTTAGTACTACTAATTGGAGCCCTATTTTTGAGTTTGATGCTGAATTATGTACTGTTTTGAGTTAAGTTTGGTGTAGGATTTGAAATTGAGATAGGTTTTGTCTTCGTGTTAGTAATTTGAGGCTGTGAGTTGTATGATTATTATGAAGTGTGTATTATACAGCTTCAAATCCCGTGTTGCGTCTATTGTAGGAGTACAATTTGGAGCCCTAGTTTTGAGTTTGATGATTAGTTATGTACTGTAATGAGTTATGTTTGGTGTAGGATTTGAAATTTAGGATAACTGTGCGTGTTTTAGACAGATGTTGTAATCATTTTAGTAATTTGAGGCTGTGAGGTGTGTAATTTTGTAGTATGTGTTTGGAAAGCAGTAGCATAACTGTAGATTTGGTTCATGAGCTTAAAAGTATAGATTGTGAAACTAGTTTGTATAGTTAGTACTTAACTGGCTGTCGCGTGAGATCGCATCGGTAGGTTTTGTAGGTACAATGATCTCTATTTGGATAATGAGCTTGTTGGTGAATGTTATTGAATTTTGGTAGCATTAGAGCTAGAATGCAAGGGTTTCAATTTCACAAAAGAAGTGACGCAACTCAGTGAGTGATTCTTTATGACTCGAAGATACCGTTATTATTTCCGTATCTGTTTAACTTATTTTCCATAAAGTAAACATTTTCCAATATATAGCGAATATAGTATGGTTGGAAGGTCACGGTTTCTAGTAGTAGAATCTAGAAACAATCTTTTTACGTGCATGGGAATATCGTGTACCAAGACCGTTTTTGTCCTTGGTGCAACAGGGCAGGTTTTGTTTTGTATATATGCACAGTGGAGTATTTATTTAATTATAACTGGTCTACTTTTGGCATGTGACGCCTGCATATTTAATTTTTGCGCTATTTTTTTGGATTTTGGTAGATGCTTGGAGATGAGATTGGGAAAGGAGCATATGGTCGAGTATACAAGGGTCTGGACTTGGAGAATGGAGATTTTGTTGCGATAAAACAAGTTTCTTTGGAGAATATTGCACAGGAGGATCTTAATATCATTATGGTATGATCATATTGGTTAGTTATCATGCTGATACGCAACTACTTTATATTATATTAACACTTTTCTTTTGCTTTATGTATTGACAAATCATGAATCAATCGAACGTGGTGATTTCTCAGCAAGAGATTGACTTGCTTAAGGTATTCCTCTTGTTTTGATTTCATGCTAGTTATTTTACAAAGAGTATTTGAGTATTAATATCAATATTGATGATGTTTCTATTTTATAATAATTTATGGCTATTTAAATTACCCGATGGCGATACTTCCAGATTTAAACAAGCTGATTTTATGGTCATGTTATATGATGCATTTCTTTTGTTGCAGAATTTAAACCACAAGAATATAGAGAAATATCTTGGATCTTTAAAGACAAAGACACATCTTCATATAATTCTTGAGTAATTGTGATCTCTTTCTAAAATTTTGATATGATTATCAGTTGCCGGTTTTGAATGCACTGCTTACTTTTTGGTGCTCTTGTTATACTTAGGTATGTGGAGAATGGCTCACTTGCACAGGAGGATCTTAATATCATTATGGTATGATCATATTGGTTAGTTATCATGCTGATACGCAACTACTTTACATTATATTAACACTTTTCTTTTGCTTTCTGTATTGACAAATCATGAATCAATCAAACGTGGTGATTTCTCAGCAAGAGATTGACTTGCTTAAGGTATTCCTCTTGTTTTGATTTCATGCTAGTTATTTTACAAAGAGTATTTGAGTATTAATATCAATATTGATGATGTTTCTATTTTATAATAATTTATGGCTATTTAAATTACCCGATGGCGATACTTCCAGATTTAAACAAGCTGATTTTATGGTCATGTTATATGATGCATTTCTTTTGTTGCAGAATTTAAACCACAAGAATATAGAGAAATATCTTGGATCTTTAAAGACAAAGACACATCTTCATATAATTCTTGAGTAATTGTGATCTCTTTCTAAAATTTTGATATGATTATCAGTTGCCGGTTTTGAATGCACTGCTTACTTTTTGGTGCTCTTGTTATACTTAGGTATGTGGAGAATGGCTCACTTGCAAACATTATTAAGCCAAATAAATTCGGGCCATTTCCTGAATCATTGGTAGCTGTTTATATAGCTCAGGTTTGTTACTGGTCTTCAATTTCTCTATTAGATCTAAAATATGGTATTTACAACTTTATATTTCTGGCAGGTTTTGGAAGGCTTGGTTTATTTACATGAACAAGGGGTCATTCATCGCGATATTAAGGGTGCTAATATCCTGACTACTAAAGAAGTAAGCAAATGTTTCCTTAGAAGCAGCTAGTTCCTATCCTACAATTAACTTCTTGAAATGGTTGAAATTTACCAAAAGTGTGTATTTTGTCCTTGAAACTGGTTACATGCTGACATGGGCGCCACATATATTTCCGTTTATATCATCAACTGGATTACATTTTCTTTTCTTTATTCTTTAAGCTCTAAATTAATCTTACCTTGTCACATCTGTCAAATACTCTTTTCAGGGTCTTGTTAAATTGGCAGATTTTGGGGTTGCCACAAAGCTAACCGAGGCTGATGTTAATACACATTCAGTTGTTGGCACACCTTACTGGATGGCTCCTGAGGTATTTTTTATATTCTTGTTTTTTTCATTAAATACTTACTTTCTAAATAGTGTGTGGGATTTCACTCAATGGTATCAGTATAAGTATCTACATTTATTATTATTGTTATTATCTTCTTCTACTTTGGTGTGACGGGATATCGAGATCTTATTGCAATGATTACTATTATGTCTCTTTTAACTTCTATTTTTTTTAGGTTATTAAAATGTCAGGAGTTTGTGCTGCATCTGATATATGGAGTGTTGGTTGTACTGTGATTGAGCTACTTACCTGTGTACCTCCTTATTATGATCTTCAACCCATGCCTGCCCTCTTTAGGATCGTTCAGGTGCGATTTTTTTATACGCGATGAACTCCCAATGTGACCCGTCGCGATACACGACATGGAAGTTACGCAGACATGCCACGTCACCTGACACGCGTCAAAAATGGAGATGACTCATCAACCCATCGCGATACGCGATGCCTTCTTATTGAACCCATCGCGATACGCGATGGGCCAGAAAATCAGCTATAAAAGGGGGACAGAATCAGCCTTCATTCCCTGCTCAAAATTTTCTCTCTCTCTCAAATTTTCTTAAGGATATCCTATCCGATGGAAAGAAGCTTTTTATACACGAATCCAAAAGCTCTACCTGAATAAGGTAAGACATTGTGCCATCATGTAAAGTTTCTAATCTCGTGATTATCATTATGATTATGGGTTTATATTAACTTAGTTATACTACATGGTATTTAACCTAGGTACTTAATACCAAGAAACTCATAAACCGTAAACTTGCAAGGTGAGACATTCGAGTTTTTGTACCACTCACATTTGCGTGAGACAACTGTTTTTCCGACACTGTCATGATGATTTCAAAACCTATAAAACCCATGGCAGATGGTCAAAATGTTTTTTAAATATATTTTTAAAGTATTTTAAATACATTACAGTGATTAAGTCTCTGTAGTCTTACGGGATGGTTACTACTTGTATTGTGGGGTTTTGTATATAAGGCTTGCCTACTGGGCTATTACACGTTACTTATTGAACAAGTGTTAGCCAATAAGTAATATGACCACAATCACATATACGGTCGAGTGACAAGTACCTTTCGGTAATTTGTAAGCAGGCAAGTGTAAAAACATCTTAATGTTGTAATTGTATATGTGCCATTACAAATGAATGTACTCACCAGTATTTTCTGCTGATTAAATATATTTAAAATACATGTTTCAGGTGAGATGATAAAGATAAAGGAATGGTGTCCGCGGGCCTTCCAGCTTAAATAAGTGGCTTATCACATGAATAAAGAAACATGTTTTTTTTGTAAAATAGGGTTTATCCCTATAAAACATTTGTAAGGATATAAATGGGTTTTATCCAACCAGATGAAATGTAAATCATGGTGTTTTACACTCTGATAATTTTTCTTAACTACGGTCCTGATGAATTTTCCGCTGCTAAATAATAAATACCGATACCACCACTCGCGTTCACGGCTCCCCTCCCGGGGTAAGGGTTCGGGGGCTGTGACATTAGGCCCCTCACATTAGGGACAATTTTTCGTTTGTTTGTAGAATACGAAGGAAAGACAGATGAAATGAGATTTGGGAATTAGGGTTGGGATTTATTTCGGGAGAAAAAGGACAAAATTGCCCCTCACGTATTTGGGAATTTGGGTTGGGATTTATTTCAGGAGAAAAAGGACAAAAGTGCCCCTCGCGTAAGGGGCATGCTGTGATGGTTTAACGAGCTAATAGGGTTAGCTGGGTCAGATTTAATTGCAAGTGAAAACATAATTATTTGACGAAAATCACAATTTAAAACTATTGAACTAATACCGCAGATTTGGTCAAATCGCAAGGACGAAACCCACAATTCTTTCAATTGAAAGGGACTAGATTACCCATATTGAACCGAACATGCAATGAACTGTTCAAGAACCGTTCGATAGGAAGTTCGTTTATGTTCATTTATTTAATAAACAAACGAACATGAACAAAAAAATTTGTGTTCATTTAATTAAACAAAAAGAATATGGACACATGTTTCGTCTGTTCGTTTTATGTTCTTTATTTCTGTTTGTTTACATATTAATAGAAGATAACTAAATATTATCTAGATGAATAATCTGCTTTAAGGTTTTATATTTGTTTGTTAGTAGTCATTTACGTTTGCTCATAAATGTTCATTTATGTTATGTTCGTTTATCTTTGTTCAGTTATGTTTATTTATGTTGTTATATTCGTGAATTGTTCGTTTAGATTTTAAACAAACGAACACATACATGTTCATTTTTAAACAAACAAACATGAACACAAATATTTGTTCAGTTAAAGTTAAATGAAAGAACACGAACATGCCCTTGTTTATATTCGTTCGTTCGTTCCGTTTCCATGCTTAACCACCCCATTTCCAAGTTTAGTCATGTGTTTCATAAAATCCCCAAAATAGTGATTCAAACCATTGCTATTACACGGACCGCTTTTACACGACATCAGACCCAGCTTAAAGAAAACACGAGTACCTTTCGATATCCATACTCCAGTACGTTTAAATTTCAGTACGTTTAAATTTCGCCTCTAATGCTATTATCAAAAATTACACACACGTTTCTGGGCGCATTTTTATAATCAAATTATAAAACTCGTGTTTTCACTAATAATCAAATTATAAAACACATACAATTCTGATTAAAATAACACAACTACTCCCTAAAATACGAAAAGTAATTAAAGATTATCCTCCAATCTCACAATTACAATCCAAACATCTTTAAAAGTCTTGCAGCCTCACTCATTACTCCAAAAACCATCAAAGTACAAATCTTTTCCATTTCCACGCGCAAACGAAATCAAGTCAAAATCCACATTCAAACTTTCCAAACTTCTTTCGACATTCATATCAAATCCGCCACGTTCATTGGCATCTCATCGATCTGGGTACTGTAGTACTGCTCTATATCTCTCAGAATCTTGATATCATCAGTTTTCACAAAATTTATAGCAACACCCTGCAAACACAAGATATATATATATATATATTTAATGTATAAGTTCAGTCCTAGAAAATAAAACATATTTAAAAAAAACAATTATTGGTTACCTTTCGTCCAAAACGACCAGATCGACCGATACGATGAATGTAAAGCTCTCGATTATTTGGGAGGTCATAATTAATGACCAGAGAAACCTATAAAAACAGAGCATAAGAAGCATATTATTGATAGTGAAATAAACGTTAAAACAGATTCTTTGTTAGATTATACATAGATAACGTAAAATGTGACTTGCCTGTTGAACATCCAATCCTCTAGCCCACACATCGGTGGTAATCAAAACACGAGTAACACCAGACCGAAACTCTTCCATAATTGCATCTCTCTCTTTCTGAGGCATGTCTCCGTGCATTGCTGATACAGTGAAGTTGTTCTCACGCATCTTTTCGGTTAACCAATCAACCTGCACATGTACAAAGTGAGAAGATTTTATTTAACCGCAAATAATATTGAAATAAGATAAATGACAAATAATTAATTACCTTTCGCTTTGTGTTACAGAAAATTACAGCCTGTGTAATTGTAAGAGTATCATAAAGATCACAGAGAGTATCGAACTTCCAATTTTCTCTTTCAACTGCAACGAAGAATTGTTTTATTCCCTGCCATGGTAAAATGAGTATGTTAATTAAAAAAGAAGACATTTTTGCAGACATAATAATTCTTTACAAAGCAACAATAGTGTTACCTCAAGAGTCAATTCATCACGTTTCACAAGAATTCGAACAGGGTCAGTCATGAATTTGCTGGTCATTTCCAAGATTTCATTAGGAAGGGTAGCAGACACCAAACAAACCTGCAAAGATGATGCATGTTAACTATAATGCAAATAGTGTCAAAAAAAAGAAAGTGTAGCTTTCAACTCAATAGTGATGCTATCTGAGTAACCATAAGCAGACACTGGACTAACTCCCAATTGACCAAAAAAGTTCAAGACAGAGAAATATAATTGCTAAACAAACATCCAGAATATTGTAACAGTAGTTGTGTTAATGCTATCAGTAGTTTTAATAGATTAACATAGCATGTTACAAAAAAAAACCACATATGTGCCATATGAATAATAGAGGTACACAACTAGTGTATATGGTCATCAAGCACATATTCAGATGGCTTTCTTTTTCTATTTATTCCTTTTACATTTTTAACCTTTCATACTAGACCTTTTTAAAATATATAATAATATATACTTATCATGTTGATAGTTGTACACATTATATATCACATAAATGATAGAAAACAATTAATTTTTTTATATAGTTCTAGTTCAAGCTATAATGTAGAGTATTGATTTTGTTCACAGAATAGTGAGAAAGAGAAAAAAGTGGAAACCTGAAGCTCTGGTGGAAGGTATCGATAAACATCATAAATTTGATCCTTAAAGCCTCGGCTCAACATTTCATCAGATTCATCCTGTTGAAATTCAAGAAATTCACACATCAATACCAGTATGAAACTATCAATGCCAGTTATTAATGTAAAAGGAAAATTAAAATACTTACAAGAATTAGTAATTTTATAGCTCTAGTTCGCAATGTTCTTCTCTTGATCATGTCACAGACTCTGCCAGGTGTTCCAGAAACAACATGAACTCCATTTTCTAACTTTCGAATGTCCTCCCCGACACTTTTTCCACCAATGCATGCATGAGCTTGTATACTGATGAAATCACCAATAGCCAGTATTTGTTTCTCTGTTTGAGCTGCAAGCTCCCTTGTAGGTGATAGAATCAAAGCTTGTACCCTGTAGATGAGAATGAAAAGGATATGATAAATAAAACTATACAGATAACTAAAACAGAAAGAAACAAGTAATCAAATATCTCAATGGTGTAAACGAACTAAACGTTATGCGAACAAACTGTTCCTGAACTCTTCAGCAGAATGTTCATTCAATTAATGAACATGAACAGGGAATTTTGTTCAATTAACTACATATATAAACATGAACAGAGGCCATGTTGGTTTAATTGTGTTTGTGAACTTTAGATAATGTGTTCATTTACGTTCATTAATCAAACAGTTTTAATAATTTCTAGTGACTTATTATCTTATCATATAGATTTAAACAAAATTATTAACTATAAAACAAAAATACGAGTATTATGCAATTACGCTTAACATATAGAAAATCATCATACAAATATGAATTCTAAAAATAACCTCAACACAAACTTGCTAGCCGGACTGAACCGTCGACACTAGCCAAATCAAATAAAACATTGTTTGTGTTCATATGTGAGTATCATTAATTTATATAGAAAATTATCACTTCCTTATAAAAACAAACACTTAACACCAAATTTTGCTCGATTAGCTAATCGTGAACCATTCGGTTGTCCAATTAAAGCTTAACAACAAGACCTTATTCAATTCAGTTCATTTACATCCCTAATAATAATAACCATTAAAAAGTTGTCTTCAATAATAACCACCCACTAAACAGTCATAAAAAAATAAACTTTCTAAATAAAAAAATTGCCAGCAAAAAAAAATAGCTTCAAACCCTAACCCTAAAAACCAAAAGCTATAATTTATATCAACCCAATTAAATAAAAATCAAAACTTTATCAATCAAACAACCAACACATACTCTCTGGAAGACGTATCCACAATCTGGCACACGGTCAACCCAATCATCGACGTCTTTCCGGTACCGGACTGAGCCTGAGCGATGACGTCACGGCCTTCAATAATTGGGCGAACAGCTCTCTGTTGAATAGCCGATGGCTTCTCAAACCCGTGCTGGTAAATCCCACGAAGAAGATCGTCTTTGATACCCATCTGGTCAAAACTCATGATTGGTTCAACCCCTTTTGATGTCTCGAACACCAGCTTCTCGTCGTCCACCATCGTGTTACGACGGCCACGGTTCGCCGGTACCACGGATGTTCCCGCCATCGGAGATTTGGTAATTCGATTGATTGGTTTGGGGTTTGGTTCGAATTGGAGGTTGTATGTGTTTGTAGGGTTTATGTTAGATTAGGTTATAATAATAATAAAATTGGGATTTTTATTTCTGCCGTTTATTTAATATTTCAAGAAGTAAAATAACCGTGTGTCGGCTAGGGGTGGTAATTCAGTACATGACCTAAAATATGACCCGAAGCGGGGGTCGTCACTTTTATCTGAAACCGGAATAACCCGGCCCTATAAAAGATTAACTCAAACCCGGACCGAAGTAATTTTGGTTGGTTCTCGGGTTTGATTTATAAGTTTCAGGTCAACCAGAAAAACTCAAATTTGAAATTAAATATATTTTTACGGATAATATGCTAAGTCTTAGCCACTAAAGCTATCAGAATCTGGCTCTAATTGATTGTTATCATTCTAACTATTATAGATCGATTGGTTATTATTAATTTATGTTTTCCCCGTTTATTACTAATAGCAACCGTAATCGAACAACAAACCACACCCAACTGAATACGATTATGGTTCAAGTTATTTTTACTCTTCTTTTGAATTGTTTTATCAAGTTATGTTGGTTTACTATTTGATTATTTGCGTTATAAGCAAGGAAGAATATGTTATTTTAATTTTAGTTTTTTTAATTTTTTTTTTGTTTTTGTTTTTGTTTTCTAGGATACTCGAAACCTGATTAACCCAACCCGAACCCGAATTACCCAAAATTGAAAAACTCGTGAGAGATTTGGGTTGAGTTTTGGGTCAAGATTTAAAACTTTGAAATTTGAAAAACCCGAAACTCGAAAAACGAACCCGAAGAACACCCCTAATCCGAAGAGCCAAACTCAACACGAAAGTGTATAGGTTTTAGCTTAAATGACACGCCCTGTTTTCTTAAAAGTAGCTAACTATTGACATGTTTTAAGCTTTTAGAAAATTTGCATCTCATTCTTCATCTATATCTCTATAATTTAACTAAAAAACACATTTTTCTTTAACTTTAATTTATTTTCTATAAACCTCCCACATCACATCTCTATCTATGTCTTCATCTCACTCACAAATACTTATTCTATTATTTCTTCTCTTTCCAAATACACTCGCAACAAGTTTAGAGTATGATGAACAGTATGCGATCGTATATAGAGAGTTACTATTAGTCTGTACTACATAATTTAGAGATATTGATTAAATAGAGAACGATGTTAAATCTTTTCTATATGATTTAGATATGGAGATCAAAATAGAGATGGGTTTCGAATGTTGTTATCCCATCAATATTACTCTATAACCATAAATGTGTAATTTAACTACGTAATATACGTTTTTTTTTAATAAATACAACCTATATGAAAAAAAAAAGCGTTCTACATAACGTGAAATTGATGTTTTTGTTTGTTACACTAAGTTGTCAGGTTATGTATACCTTTACAATTCAGTTGAACAAAGGATAAAGATGAATTATGCAAATATCATCTTTATCTTGTCACTTTTTTCTAAATTTGCATTTACATTCATCTTTATCGTGTCATTCATCTTCATCAAATCTCTACAACTGCTTTACAATTCAGTTGAAAAAATGATAAAGGTGAATTATGCAAATATTATCTTTATCTTTGTCACTTTTTCTAAATTTGCATTTACATTCATTTTTATCTTGTCATTCATCTTCATCAAATCTATGCAATTGCTTTACAATTCAGTTGAACAAAGAATAAAGGTGAATTATGAAAATATCATCTTTATCTCTGTCACTTTTTCTAAATTTGCATTTACATTCATGTCACACCCCGGCTTAGGGCCTAGGCGTATGACCAATAGTTGGTACATGTTTTGTAAATACATCAGAGTTGCGTATTATTTTAGCGGAATACTTTGGTTGAATTGAATATTAATTTATTTGAAAACTTTTCGGATAATAAATACTCGGTGTTCGATTTGTAAAGCTTGTTGAAATACCGTTTGTAATATATTAAAAACTGAGCCATCATTACCTTGCGAGCATCTAATTCCATGAATGTCTTGCTACCTGTACTAATCTGTATTCCCTGAAATGTGGGGGAAAAATACGTCAGCTATATACTGGTGAATACGTATGAATCTATAAAATATTTTGACTGACAATTACAATACAATCATAGTTTTCTCTAACACTCAGCAGATGCACAACCACATCTAGGATTTGTACCACTCCCCTACACACACACAGTTGTTCCTCCGAGCTATATGCGTATAGCCCCTACAAGGAGAACTAGTTATGACCGTTAGCCCGCGGCCTACCTGGCCATTGATTGATGGACTGAACAGTTATGTTTGGATCCAGACACATGTGTACTCGGTCTGAGTTGCCTTATTTTCTATATTGTATTATAATGTTTTAGAGAACATTAAATCTCATGCAAACATTGACTGACTCATTAGACAAAGACTCGTTTATCTTATTGAGTATAAAATATGTTTTGACTGATTGAAAAGGTTAACGTATTCACCTGTGATTGTCTGTTCTGAATGATTAGTGATCTCGTTTGAAACCTTGACTGTGAATGATTGATTGATTGACCTATTATAAATTAGGTTTGTATAAACATCCAGATCGTAACTTGATCCGGCTACAGACCCTTAGTATGGTTTTGATAGCTTTATACCTTGATTGATCATTTGTTTGAATAAAATATTGAGACATATAGTCTTTATATTTATTTACCAAATCATATGTTGAGTTTCTTCTTCATGAAGAAACATCTGAAATCTGTTTCCTCTTCAAGAAGAAACGTTCATTGATTGTTAGTATTGAATGTAAAATCTTATGTTTCTTAATCATAAAGAAACAATGTTTTTACTATATTAAATGCTATGTTTCTTATTCGTTAAGAAACTATATTTCCTTATGAATGTAAAATTGATGTTTCTTAATTGTAAAGAAACATTACTATAATCCTTTGTATGTTTAAAGCTTATGTAAACATAATTTTGATCAAGGTTTGGGCTATACCCCTGACTATGGTCCAAGTCATATAATAATAATACCATAATGACTTAGGTCAGATCTCTTACCTTACACGGGTATTCGAAGTTAGATACCTAAGTTTGTACGAGCAGCACTTCTACTCTATGTCGCGTACTGGTGCTTAAATTGTCAGAACCTCAGAGCTTGGCACGCACTACGATGCTTGGCACGCAAAAAGAGGCGACATATGGTGGTCGTCGTTTTGTGCACGTACTTTGAGATAGATTGTCGGGTTATTCTCGTGTGGCACGCACTTCGAGGTTTCGTCGGTGTATGGCACGGATTACGAGGTAACGATTGTCGGGTCGGCACGGAAACCAAGGTAGAGAGAGTCTAGAGAGAGAAAGTTTGGTGTGAGAAATGAATGTGTCGTAGCCCCCCTTTTATAAGCTGATTTTGGGCCCCATCGCGGTACGCGATGGGTCCTCTTCCTTGGCCGTCGCGTACCGCGACGCCGCCATTTCTGCATGGGCGCCACGTGGCCTGCCACGTCTCCTTCCCTACTGCCACGTGTCACCAGAGGGTGACACGTGTCCCTGAGTCGTCACGGTCCATCGCGGTACGCGATGGCCGTCTTCTTGGACTCATCGCGTAGCACGATGGGTCCCTGAATAATACTTTTCATTTTCAGTCCTTCTTCTTTTGTAGCTTGTACGCCATCAAAGCACTACATTGCGCTCATCGCCCAACGCCCTTCGCCCAAGCCCGAGCGCGTGCGCGTCGGGTGCTTCGCACCCTCCGCTAGGACCACTAAGTGCATGGTAGGCATATAAGAATATTATTATGGAAAATCTCTTCCTTATAAAGAGCTTCCATTTCTTTACCACTTTCCATATGGGATAGGTTTTAATTTCCTTATTTATACCCATGTGGAATGCTTCCACTTTCTTACAACTTTCAATGTGGGATGGAATTTCCTTATTCCATATCTTTAACATTAGATGACTTTATTTATGAGATATTATAATTCCTTATAGAATGATCTTGTTTTCTT
Organism: Bidens hawaiensis; assembly: GCF_021521415.1. Taxonomy (NCBI): domain Eukaryota; kingdom Viridiplantae; phylum Streptophyta; class Magnoliopsida; order Asterales; family Asteraceae; genus Bidens; species Bidens hawaiensis. The sequence continues at coordinate 2,125,085 of NW_027491048.1, read as the reverse complement.
TAAATTTCTCCAACACTTATTTTAGGGAATAATTTTGATCCTTCAACTTTACTTAGTTGTCAAATTTGGACCAAAATTTTGGGGATGTTACAATTCATCTTTATCTTGTGTCACTATTCTAATTTACATTTACATATAGAGTATAGACATGGCAATGGGTCGGGTTTGGGTCGGCAGGTAGGCCATTTAATTTTGAATCTATGCATGTTATACCACTAATTGGACATGCGAGCACGCATTCTACATATCCATCCCGGACTGTAGAGGCCGCACACCGCCTCGCTAGTGCTGCACAGGAGTTGTTTAGAACCACCCCGAAGCTTTCTAAAGCTGCTTGTGGGCTTTCAAAATCTTCAATGCAGTACGTACAATCGCTTCATAAAAGACCACTTGTTGAACCTGTTGCATACCCCAACTGTGGAAAGAAAGCTAAGCTTGTGGCTAGAAACGTTGTGAATCGTGTTCTTCCAGTTATTGTACATGACCTAGAAGAAGAAATTACCAAAGTGTTCAAACCAAATCAGCCGTTGGACCTTAATGTACCTGCGCGAGAAGAGGACGGGCTAGACCTCAATCAGCCCGAGCAAGATAACTGATCAAGAATATAATTTTTGGTGTATAAAGATTGCTGCTTTTTGGTGTATAAAGTTTGTTGATGAGAGAGTCTAGTCATTGGTTATATATGTGGTACTAATTAAGAATAACTATTTGTATCTAGTAAAATTTTTCACTGTTTTTGTGTTGTAGTCAAGAACTCAAGATCATACATATAGAGTTGGCATTGAAGTTTTCTTGTTAATTGTGCATTTGATATATTTTTGGGAAAATTCCCAAAATATCCATTTTAAAGACCAACTTTTCAACACTAGTGAAACCCGTGTGATGAAACGGCAACAAAAAATTACAAACCGGTACTCCAATTAAAAAGTATTGAGAAATTATATAACGTATTACTCCAATTAAAGAGAACTCCATAGATTTCACAAATAACCAAGAAAAACTTTCAAAAAATTCATAATGGTTTTTATACTTTGCACTTTCATACAGCACTCAGTAATTTTGTAGCAACAATATAAAGGTAATAACTTGCATCAGTTTTGTGGTTACGTGTCGGTCGGGTCAGGTCTACAGTCTTCGAGCTCTTGTTATAGCTGAGCAGTTTGAGTTTTCTTCGAGTGAATAAAAAGGAAACATTATGTTGAGAATATAACAATAAGGCATGACTTATTAGAGTATGTTTCATCTCTTACCATTGGTATGCTATCTTGAAGCTTCATTCTCTGATGTGTCGTTTCACCGATTAATCTGAGATTTAAAGTTTAGATTTTCAGCAGTGAGGCCTTCACTTTTATTGTAAGTTCTTCAGCTTCAGCCTGAATATCTGGAATTTTAGATATTTACATAATTTATTTAGAAAATTAGCCTTTTATTGTAAGTTCTTCAGCTAAGTTCTCCCTTAACTGGTTTATGGGCTTGTAGCTGGGCAAGCAATGAAAAGGGCTGAAACGAAGAAGGTGGAGAAACATGCTAAAGCCTGCGAAGAGAACCAACATGTTTTTGTCCCTCTGGCTTTCGATACCTTTGGCTCCTTGGCACCGGAAGCTATCTGTTTCCTAACCAGGGTCCAACGGGTTGTGCATAGCAATGTGTCGACTCAAAAGGGGCAGGGGTATGTCTTTAGCAGATTAGGGTTTGCAATTCAAAACGGGGTGGCGGCGCAGCTTGTTGCCCGCCTACCTGCTATGTTGATGTAATATCTATGTTTCTATTTAATGAAAGAAAAAAAAATTAGAAAATAAAATACTGGTACCTGTTTCCTTAATCAAGACCGACAGGCAGATTCTCGATTAGACTTCTTTCTCCTATTCCGTTTGAGTTCGCCCTCGATTACATAAATGAAATATGAATTCAGATAAAAAAAAGTGTTAAGGAGTTAGTTTTACTGAATAAAAACTAATAATACACAACAACGCTTCACTTGACACTACTGCAAGAGTATTTTAAGTTAGTAATTGTTAGTAGGCATGTCACATATGTTTATGTTCGGGAATCGTTTGTTTGAATATAGATGAATAAACGAACATTTAAAGTTCATTTTTCTATTCGAACAAACACTAATAAAAAAATTTGTTAACTTTTAAAAAGCAAATAAGCAAAAAAAAACAAAATTATAAGCTCACCCAGACACCCCCTAAGATAAAATGTATTTGATCACACAAATCTTTTTTAGTTTAGTTTTTGGGGTGTTTGGGATTCCTTAATTTTCATCAACTTGTACTTTATAATCTTTTTGAAAAGTTAATAAGTTGTTTGACAAATCATAAGGCCTTATGGTGAAGGTTTTGAAAAGTTTGGAAGATGTTACTTATTAATCTAATGAGTTTAATTTACCTATTACACATCTCTAACTCTTTAAACCCATTACACTCCTTTTAAAAAAATGTACCTTTTGGTCATTTTGGTGAGTGGCGGAGCTACATTATCTCCACCGAACTCGGTGTTTTTCGGTTTTATATGTAACTTATAGTGTCAAATTAACGAGCGAACTCATTTTTTTCACGAACGAACCCGATATCGTTATAAAAAAATATATTTGAACCCATTGGCTGTGAATGATTTAGTTAAAGCAGTAATGAATATTCTTCTCATAAAATATAGAAAGCTTTTAAAAACTATTTAAGTTATTAATAGACATCTTATATGGACCAATAATAATTCATATAGACTATTTAAAAGCCAAAAATAACTAATAGAATGGGTCAATTAGGCCAACCCAATTGACATTTTTTAACATAATACCTAAACAAGTAAATAAACAAAGACATCGGTCATCGTCTCAGCAACCAATCAGCTTTTTATGTGGACCAGACAACCATTGCGTCATTGCCTTCGCCAGTGCGCCCCAAGGTTTCAACGATAGCCAACAACCAATATCCAATGGTCTATCTTTTGTGAAATGTTTTTTTTAATGAAGCATGTGAAAACAAATATGCGTAATTATTTGGGTGACGATTATATGAATGATGTTTGTATTTGTTATATTAAAAATGAGGTCCTTTTTAAAGTCGTGATTGAAGGTCCCGTTTTCAAAACATGAAAACGCATAGGGAACAATTATGATATGTAATATCTTTTTATCTAACATGACATTGCATTTTGTTGAATGTTAACGATATATTTTTGTTATGATAGTGATATTGCATTGTATTTATCTGGCCCAATGATCGACCAACCCATTCGGGCCCGAAAACTTGACGCCAGAAAGAAAAATCAAGCATAAAAAAAACTCAAACTCATAATGAAATTTTCTGACTCCGTCACTTATAATGAAACATTTATTTTCAATGTTTTAATGTTACACTGATTTTATGATACATATACATAGCACATATGTTCATCATAATGAACAACAAAAAACACTCAAAAGATAAACAAAGATGTACACATAATCTATATGTCTTATTTGAACCTAACGACTTAATGTCTTAAGAAAATCATCAACCTTTAAATTGGCACCTCTTGCAAAAAACCTCATGCATATCGGTGGGTTGACCTTGGTCAACGCCAACACGGACTTAGGCACGGACCAAAGCCCTTCACCACATATCAAACCCGAAGCCACTGCTGGTCCGAAAGCATCAGCCTTTGTTTTATTCCTCTTTTCCCATATGAAAAGAATCAAACTCCCCACACACATGTCAATAGCAAACGGTTGCGGAATGTAGAACGGGATCGCAATTGCCATCGGGATCGGTATAAACCGACCCCACTTCTTGGGAACCGTGTCCCGAGCCACGTTTATAAAAATCGCAGCCGCAAAGAGCCCGTAACATATGTTTAAACAGTTCTTTGGTAGCGCCTCGAACCCCTCGACACCCAAAATAGCAAGGTTTCGGTACACGGTCGCGTAAGGCGCCGGGTACTCCGAATCTTGTTGCCCGAGATTCGGGAAAGCGCTATAGAATACCCAAAATACGCACGGTGCGATCACGCACCCCATCGCAGTCCCAATCACTTGGCTCACGAACATGGACCGCGGTGAAGCTAGAGTCAAATACCCGGTTTTAAAATCCGACATTAAGTCCGAAGCGGTGGACACTATGTTCATCATCACCCCACACGCGGCTAACCCCGCTAACACGCCACCTTGCGACTTACCCGCCCACGCACCGATCACGAAAATGGCTAGTTTTCCGTAAGTGGACGCTAACGACCAGTCGGTAAGACCACACCCGTACGCGTTACAAAAGGCTAAAGCCGGGGCGAAAATGTAGATTATAACCACATAATACCATTCGAGTGGATGGAATATGTGCGGGAGTGTGATTGTGGCGATGGCTGCGATCGCCAAGTACCCGCCAACGGCTAAATACGTCGATATTTGATCCTTCATAAACATTTGCTTCCTACGTTGGTCGTCGAAAGATGTAGCTTGTGCATTATCTTGGTTTTCACCATTGGTGGCTACCGGGAGAACGGTTTCGGACTTTTTGGCTTTGAGCTGACCGTACAACCCGACCCCAGTGTTTCCGAGTACTTTGACGAAGTTGTAGAGTCCATCTCCGAGGATTATCGCTATCGCGGTGAACACCTGTAACAGTTTGGGATGAGTTAGAATGTTAGATTGAGAGTTGAGATGAATATGACGCTGACGAAGTTGTAGAGTCCATCTTCAGGATTTTCACATACAAATAACACTAAAAAAAATTAAGGTGGGTGGCAGCCCCCATTCCCAAAGCCTAGGTCCGCCTCTGGTTCCAACGGGTCCCCTGAAGCACTCCTGTGAGACGAAACCATGGGGCCAAGCCTTTAGTTAGGGTTTAGGGTTTAGGGTTGAATATTCATCAGATTTTGTAAATTCTCAAAAATATTGATAAAAATCCGAAGTTTAATTGGGAACCCGGTTTTCACCCGAAACCCTACCCTAATTAACTAGTTTTGAAACAATTTCCGCTAATAACTAGATACGAAAACTCAACATGTTTTTCTTGTAACAAAAGAACATATAAACATAGTGAATTTGTGATTACCCTGTAACCTTGGATGCCATGGAAGCTGCCTTGTTTAAGACCGGCTTCGAACCAGTGGCCTTCTTTTTTCTCAATGAGCGGCCACATAATCCCCCACGAAAGGATCATACCGAATAACAACGAGACGTTAATAATGTATGGACATATCATCCCGACCCCAACATACATAGTTGAGAAATCAAAGTAAAACCTGCATTCATATATATATATATGTAACTTGTTACATTATTAATTAATGTAAGTATAAACACTACATCTAAATGTGACAAAGTGTAACGAAGAGTACGTAGTAATTACATGTTTTCTTTCGCTTTAAGGCCAAAAGTCGGGAAATTTTGAAAGCCGCATTCGTTCTCATCAGAAACGAAAAACCATTGAAAGAAACTCCATAAGAAGCTGAAGGAGAAGAACTTCCCTAATGCATTCACTTGTTGCCTATACATTGCATATATGCATTCATCATATATTAATATTAATTAATATATGAATATGTATGATAATGATAATTGCTTCTTATGCATTAATTAAGTAATAATTAGACATACTTGGCAAGCTTGGCACCCTTAGAGGTATGGAAGCTGTTAATCAGATGGGCAGTTGCAGTTCCACTCGGGTATATCAGCTTAAAGTCTATGATCATGATCTACACGTACGTAAAACTCAAAATTTAATTTTTATTTACTAATTTTCAAACAGTACTTTTGTAGCCGGTTTCAAGCTTTGTGAGGGGCAGTTTTGTATTTTTTAGACATGGTACATATAATGTTAGTAAACCGTTTGTGATACAAACGGTTTTGTGAGAAAAAAAAATATAAGAGAGGAGAAAAAAAGGTGACATGGCTCAAAAACCACCGTTTTTGAGCCTTCCCCGTTGTTCATGCTAAGGGGCCTAACTTTTAAACACCTTATTATGGACGAAACTATAGTTTATTGCGCAAAGTAGTTTTCAAATGTTGACAATATATGAAACATGTTATAGATGTAAGTTTTTACAATGCTACTACCTTTCGAAGAGGAACCACGGAGCAAAGGCCGATGAAACTAACAACGAAGAGAAAACCAATTATCCACCCCAAGCTCGGGTTCTTGATGTTCATATATCGAGTAGGTGAGTCCGAGTCTGATGACTGTGAAGCGACAACATCGCTCATCCCAAATAAGTAACTTCCAAATCCTCCTGTCAAATTACCACAGTTTTGTTATTAAGTAGACTTGATTCCTAAACTTTTCATCCACTTCATTATTATTAAAAAAAATTGTACCATAGGTCCATACCAATTCTATTCTTGTGTTAGCTTATTATCTTTTCTATAAATAATAATAACTATTATAACAACCCCATGTACATGTATTTTTTTAAAAGTTCACTGATGTAATTTCTTGCTAATTTTTTTTTCCTGCCGGCCTGCTAATATGCTTGTTGGATTATTATCTTGATAATGATGTTCTTGTTTTTATATCCGTCGACGTTGTCAAAATACACGGTGAATTCGTCATTCTACAATGTAATCTAACGTTGATTCAGTTTTGAAACTAAAATTAACGCATCAACTCTTGAAGAAAATTAATTTTTTGACACTGATTTTAGTCACTAGTCATGGTTGCGTTGTTAATTACTTGTTAACCAAGATTAATATCTTTCATATTTAATATAATTTATTTGATTTATCATTTATCTTAAAATTTCTCTTATTGTTATTATTCCACACTTAGTTTGAATATTATGATGGTTACTAAAATGTCATCATTATCGTTAATATTAATTAGCATTATCATTATCTTTTTCGTCGTAATCTCTACATAAAAAGATCTAGTTCACAAATATTCAACACACAGGAAAATATTATACATAATATCTTTGTTTAAATTCTTTTATAACTCATGAATTATATATTTATTTAATTATGTGCAATGGATATGTAGCCACTACAAATCTGTGTGACTAAATTTTAGATATCATACCATGCTTTTAATTGTTCACAAGAATAATAATGATGATGATATATGATGTATTAATTTTTGTGCATAGTATAAAAGAAAGAGTTATACTATACCACTAAATGCGATGCCTGAAGTAGCAACAACACAAGTCTGAATAACAGTGTTCTCTTGCCTTGTAAATGGATGCTTCAACATCCCACACTGCTCCAACACCTTTGTCCAAGTCTTGACAAAGAAAAAACCTAATAAACCCGCAGCCACGTTTAACGACGGGATGATACCCGTCGTGAGACTGAGTTTCATGACGATGAAACTAAACATGACACCCAACATAGCGCTCACCACAAACGCCCTAACAGTCAATTGCTCCTTCCATGACGGTATCTCTATGTCCTTAAATGTCATCTCTATGGACTCTATAACTTTTCCTTTCGTTGTGTCATCATCTTCCACCGCGCTCCTTTCTGAAATGAGCAAATTTTCGTCGCTTCTCATCCTCTCGTCGTTGTTACCGAGCTCTAAAGTGCTCTCTACAGCCATATTGGAGTCTAATGATTATTGAAATATACTTTGTAAGGAATATGACTACTTGTATATGTAATATGAATAGAATATAAATAGCAATAAATTTATGAGTAGACTACATTTTCAATCCTTAGTGTTATATATAAGTTATAATTTGATCCTTTAACTTTATTAAGTATAAAGACAAACCCTACTCAAAACTAATACACGTTATGTCCGGAATTGATGTCAAGACCTCGTGTTCAAGTGGCAGGAGTCTCTACCAAATGGGCTGGTCTCACATTAACTGATATGACCTTTACTTAGAATGAGTTATATTCAAAATAAAAGTTCTTCTGAACATTATAACACGGGAAACTAATTTATTTTGGATAAAACTTGGTTTCTACTAAAAGTTATATCAGATTGCAATAGTTTCTTTGAAGTTTTTAAATAGTGCATATTAATTATTTAAAAAATAAATATAAAAACTGAATTTCATGCATAATGAAACTTAGCATGTCCTATTTCATTAGTTGATTTATGTAAACTAGGTATATTGGTTTTTATTAATCCTAATTATTATCGTTTGGTCACTGTCGGTCTCAACTAACGAATTGGCTGCTGACGGTCTCAACTCTTAATGTATTTGTTCCTAACGATCCGCGACTAACAGAATCTCAACGTCGTTAGTTATAGGTCGTCGAAAAAACGTTTTTTTGCCGTAAAGTCACATTTTTTTGCTGTAAAACACCACATGAACACTGCCACTACCACCAATTGACTCAACTCCAACCAACCACCACCACTTGAGCACCATCAACTAACTCCGACGACGGTTATAGGATTTTGGCGACCTTAATAATTGGGGCTTTTGCTAGAAAAAAAGTTCTACATGTCCGATACAAAGTTACCAAGATGTTTCGGACGAAAATGTCGAGTTTTCGGGAAAAATTTGAGTTTTCCAGCTAAAAACGTTTTTTTTTTCCGGCGACCTGCAACTAACGATGTTAGGATTATGTTAATCACGAACCATTAGGAATAAATACGTTAAAAGTTGAAACTGACAATGACCAAAAGACAACAATTAAGATTAACAAAAACCAATAATACTATAAACCAATAGGATACACGTCAAATCCGAATAAAATTCCAACCTTTGACAACCAACCATGTATGATGTATACATGGAATGCATCGTAGACAAAAGTATTAATTATTGCTGTCATTATTTGTGACGGATGACCCGGCAAGTTGGTCCAAAAATGACTTATCTTGGATTTTCCGAAGTCACATCTACAGTGTCAACTTTCAACTTTCAACTTTTATTCCCAAGCATTAGAAAATTGATCATGTGTATCTCCAAAATTAAATAAAAACCATTTAACAGCTTTAAAGTCAACTATTTGAAGGCAGAGTTAATCTTTGATTCTATATTGTATTTCTTGTTCCTTTGGATTGTAATCAAAAATAAAAAAAGTGGGTTCAAAACCGACTACTATTCATGTAATTTTGTTTTTTAACGATGGTTAGATTTTTCTAACCAACATTTATATATAGTCGTTTTATTGTTTTTCAAGAGAGAGAGAGGCAGCAGTCGACTCATGCAAGTGAGCCACGCTGGAGGTTCATCGTTGGGGACGCATTACGTCACGTGTGAAGGGGGTGTTACATAGGACCACGTCGTGAAGTGTTAGAAATATACCACATGGGTTTCGGGTAATTAATGTATTTTAGAATCTCAATTATATTTATTTATACATAATTTTGATTTTTTTCAATCGTTAATATATGTAATATATTTTTCCACTTATAAAATATGCATAAAAATTTATAAATTATATTTATTGATATTTTTAATCATGTCATGTAGTACATGAGTTTTAAGCTAGTTACGACATAAAATAAATGCAATGAACTCCGGAGTTATTGTCGGTAATCGACTAATTGAGTTGTCTATATCTTGACTATGCACATAAATAAGATATTAGATAATCAGCTTTGATGCATTATTAATTATTTAATTTATATTTTAACTTTAAAAGGAAAATTGATAAACACAGATAAGTCACCTGTAACATCTACCAAAAAAAGTGTAACTTAGAAGTATATAATTATCAAGAAAAGATATTAAAGAATCGAGAAATCGATTAACTCAAGCCGAACCACTATACATGTTTTTCGTCTCTTAACATCGCTCATGTCTTTTCTAGTAAAGGTAAAATCTTATGAAATACATGAAAATTTTACTTATTGAACCTCGTATGAACTGCTGTCTCTAATCTTTTGCAGTTAGTTCGATCAAAAAGTTCAAAATCATGCCTAGAAGCAACTCTCGTTGATCACAACTACAAGATTGCGGCTGCTACCTACGTTTTCTTTCTATCTTTAAACAAAACCGATATTAAAATCCGAAGGGTGACTTTCTCCTGCTTCCACCCTCTCCATATTGCTCGTTCCATTTCCTGAGTTCGTTCATGCTCGCCGCATCATAAGCAACCGATGGGCCCACCTATATATGTATTGTTAGCGAGAAAATACTTTGTGTCAAAGTCGAAACAGGAACATACTGATAAGAGATCAAGAAAGTCTACCTTGGCTTTGGATTGAATAAAATCATCCAAATTAAGCGGTCTTAATGCTGGAGTTGTATCACATTTTTTTCCCTGCAAAAACAATATTACAAACATGGTACCAATCCAAAACCAAAATTTAAAAAAAATATTAAAAAAGACATGTATGCCGATGAGTTGGCCAGTGACGATAAAAGATGCTTACTTTCTTTTCTTCGTCTAAAAGTTCTTGAACAGGTCTATATGCCGCAGCAATACAAAGATTCTACAAAAAAAGTTATAAAAAAATAAAAAAATAAAGTCAAACTTATAGGTGAAAAATTTGACGCGGATTATATGACTTATTATGTTTCACTTGAAAATTACCTTCAAGTCACTCCCTGAATATCCTTCGGTTGCATTAGCAAGACTTCTAATATCAAAATTAGGTTCAACATTTTCTTTATCAAGAAATATTTTCAATATCTTCATCCTATTATCGGCGTCCGGCAAGTCAACATAAATCCTAAAACCAACATCCACAAACATTTCACCACTTTCTTTGAGTTCAATATAATATATGAAGCATTATTTAAAATTACGATATTATCATTCATACCTTCGTGGTAGCCGGCGTATAACTGCATCGTCTAGATCAAACGGTCGGTTCGTGGCACCAAGAATGAGGATCCGTTGACTGTCTTTTGACCTCAATCCATCCCAAGCTGCCATAAACTCGTTTCTCATTCTTCTAGTAGCTTCATGCTCGAAACCCCCTCCACGGGCCCCGAGCAAACTGTCTACCTGTTTATAAATTCAATAAAACGCGTTTAACTAAACTGAGAATAACAAAAGTGAAAGGTTTAAAACTTGACTGCAACTCTCACCTCATCAACAAACACTATTACAGGAGCCAACTTGCTGGCAAATGAAAAGAGAGCCTTCGTAAGTTTTTCAGCATCACCAAACCACTACATAACAAACAAAATCAAGAATTTAACATAATCATTCATTTAGTTAAACAAATGAAAATTAACACGTCTCATTCATTTATCTATGTTCATGAAGTTCGTTATGTTCGTTTATATATATGTTTTAAGTTTTTAAGATCCATTACAATTTAGACTAGTTTTATGAAATTAAATATCACCCATTACAATTTAGTCTAGATTTAATCATTTTTTAGGCTTAACAAATAAATATTCACGTTTACTTAAAACTACTTTACTAAGTTATTTTAGTTCATTTCAGTCAAGTTTGTTCGATTACGCTACATTCATTTTTTTAACGAACAAAAAACCCCGTTCGTTTAAATGTTTGTGCTCAATCATTTTTTTGCAAAAGTTAAACGAACAAAAATGAACATGTCCCGTTCGGTTTGTTCACAGGCTAGCTTTAGTGACATGTTCAACCAGCTTTATTTTTAGCTAAAAGATTTAAGCTTTGACCCGTTAATGTATGATTCACAAATACTATCTTTTCTCCAATAATCACTTGATTAAGTAATGTGTTTAGCATAAATATCTTAAAAACTAGAACCAAATGTCATCTATGATCTACCGCAAGTTTTACAATGTGTTAAAGTACCTTGGATGTAAGTGTGGAGCCAGTTATACTGATAAAATTGGCACCTGCCTCAGTTGCAAGTGCCTTTGCAAGAAGTGTTTTACCGGTTCCAGGAGGACCGAAAAGCAATATTCCTTTGCAAGGCTGAAAATGCTTATGTCAGTTATGAAGTGTAAAATGACCAAATTACCCATCAAGAAAGAACACAAAACAAAGTACCCGTAACAGATTTCCACGAGAGAAAAGCTCGGGCCTTTTCATTGGAAGAACCGCTAATTCATGTAATGCTGTTTTCACGTCTTCAAGAGCACCAATATCATCAAATTTAATACCGATTTCACCCGGTGGAACGACTGCTGAAATAAAGTTGCTCTCGTATTCATCCTTAGCAAGATTCTGCACTAGTAACCCGTGTTACACATGTTTTCTTTTATCCTTCTTTTATTTTAGTCGTTTATAAAACATAACACGATATGATCATTGAAAAGTAAATGGAACAACCTTTAGGTTTTGTGCTGGCTTCTTGGAGACCGATTCCTGTTCTTTTAGCCTCAAAATTGCAACTTCAAGGCTTCATGTTAAAAAAGTTTGTTAGCTTAAAATGAAATGAAAAGATTAATCAAAGATATTAATACCTTTCACGGGGCAAATTCATTCTATCGGATTTAACGGAAGGAAGATCACAAGTGGATAAGTAATGATTTTTAGCCCATCCAACAACATTCTCAGCTTCTGCAAATTCAAAACAAAATTCCAAAATATTCATTAAGCATTTGACCAATTAAATCTTAATGTATTCAATTATCAATCTGATAAACACGTAATCTTACTCTTTGTTGTTAGTATCACTCCATCGGTATTTACATGCAAGAGGTCTACACAAGTTAGCTCATTTTCCTCAAGAACCTGAAACATATAATATAAAGAAGTAATAAAAAATGATAAACATATGGCATTACAGACCAAAATCTGTCCTAGAAGATTTACATACCTTATACAATTCATTTATATTACTTCGTGATATAACAATCCGTCTGTCTTCATCAATTTGTTTATTAAATACTTTTAGGGTGTCTTCCTCCTGCAAAAAACAATAAAAAAATGAAATAGCATGTTATTGAAGGTACCTAACAAATAATGATGTATTAAGATTCTAATATATACTACTAACCTTTGGAGGATGTAGACACATAACATTAGTGAATATGTTGTGAATATCAGTGTCCCCTGGCTGTCTCGTGGGCTTTAATCCCTCAGCAAGTTGTTTCAAGGATTGAGGCTGAAAAAAAAGTATTTAATGCAGTTAAGAAAAAAATAATAATAAGAGTGATAACACTAAATGTTCTAAAAAACTATGAATTACCAAATTTGCAAGACGACCAAGATTTGGAAGAATCATAGTCTGCTGACAAGATGAAACAAAACAAAAATACCAATATGTTTTAATATGAAGGAAATAACAAGTATCACATAACAACCCTAACAACCAAAAAAAATATAAAATAGTTCAAAAAAAACTTACAAATTTCTCTCTCTTTTGATCCGGTATCAACTTTGTTTTGCCCACATATCAAGACAACGGGTCCTGATATCTTGTCAAACATTTCTTGAACTTTATTCACAAAGTCTTTGCGGTTTGACTTGGAAACATCCCATGATGAGTCTGGGAAATACACAATAAGAGGTTGCACAGACTGCAAGATCTGCCATCATTATGAAAAATTGAAATAAGAGCTCTACTTTTTAATTATGTTTCATATGTTTTAAACGGAAAATAATAGAAACTGTATGTAACCTCAGATAACGCTTCCATTGCAATATAACAGTCTTCGGCTTCAGTATCATAATCACGCTCCACATGCTTAGCTGCAAATAAACAAAATATAATCAACAGATAATGAAATAAATTATTATAATAATATTGTTTACAAAGTTCTACCATGAATCCAGTATATTGATGGTGTCGCAGATTGCTCAGGTTTTTCATCATCATCTGCCTTATCTTCTGAACTATCTAAAATAACTGCAACTCTTTCACCACTAATTTCAAAGATCTCCCCACGTTGACCCGTGGCTAACGGTCTGAATAAGAAAAAAACAATAACCAAAATAGGTTGAAACCAATGGTTAAGAAATAGCTATTTGTGGCTGATAATGAAATTCTAAAAATGCTAGATAATAATAAGCTGAAAAGAATAACTTTCAACAATTACACTCACAATAAACCGCAAAGCAAGAGCATGAATTAATAACATTACAGTAAAATAGCAAACCGAAATAGAAACAATAGTGAAACGAACAATTTCATGTCACCGGAAACGTTGGAGAAGCAACTTAATAACAAGATTAATTGTACAAGAAAGAATGAATTTCACAAAAACAATATTTTACTTCTACATAAGTTCCAATCAAACATGCAAAAGCACAGCTCAGAATTCTATGCAAAATGAAGGTGGGCAAGCAATTGTTTGGTTATCTCCATATCGTTGCTGGCATTATACAATTTTAATAAAGAAAACCACATTAACAGAAAGAATCAACAACAAAATGAGGGACACTTTTAGCAAATATGTATAATACATGTGTTGAAAGATTTTCCTTGAATCCATGCTTATCATCCCACATATACAATACTCAAAATCCAAAAGCAAATCATCAAGTGTTTGCATATTATGCTACTTTCAACCAATCTAACTAGAGATCGCAAAAACAGGTGGGTTGCGTAGAGCCATAGACACTATACACGTTGTCCTATTTGTAAAACACGAAAATAAAATAAAATAAACAAACGGTTTAGTAGGTACTAGGTTGTATCCATTGAAAATACCCTTAACAACTTCAACCCATTTGACCCGTTTCCTTTTAGCAGTTACTTATCTTGACCCATTAGGAACACATCACCAAACCGACCAATTCTTAAGTAAGGAATGAGTTCTCGTGTTTTCTTGATGAAAAGAGAAAGAAATCGGAGGGAAATTTTTGGGTCGTTTTCTCCCTAAAACTTTCATCTCAAAATGTGGGAAGATTTGGATAGCAATTAAAAAGTAGAAAGACTTTTAATTTGTTTTCAATGATCAAACCACCCTTGTCATAAGCTAGCCTGTTTTAAATACTAACATTATTAGAGTAGAAGTAACAACGTTCTTTCCCATCAATTTCAACTCAAGTACGCAAAAAAAATGACACTACACTTATGTCTTTTTTTAAAAAGAACACAAAGCTCTTCTCGTGTTATCTCATATCTATTTGTATAATCAATTTTAAGGACCATACGTGCTTTTTTAAGTTTTCTTAGGTATTTGTGTTGTTATTTCCCAAGTCTTGTGCTTTAGTGCCATTTGGTTTAGTGAGCATTCGTATTGACCGTTTGTGACATGTGTTCTTTCCTTGAAACTTATACATGAATTCTTAGAATATTGATAGCATGGATAAGTTAATTAAATACGTGATAACATGGCACCAATGTTGTTTTTTTCATACATATCAGTATGACTTACCAACCCACCTGCGTGTGATAAAGGTATATGCTTTTCTTGGACCATCAGATGTTGCTATCGACCCCAATTTAATCCTGTTATGCATTGGATATGTAAATAATCATGTGAGTCTAAAGTCGTTCTTCACTCGCAATTACGACCCATTTACTTAATACAACGGGTAGAGTTTTTCTCAAACGGGCCAAAGAAAAAGAGAACGGGTCAAGCGGGATGAAAGTCGCCCGAAGTCTATATTTCGTGCCTACATTATCCTAAACTTAAAGATTTAGAATTTACTTACTTTATTTTTGTACTCATAATTAACAAAATTATATTTTTAGAAAAAAACAAAGTAAAAATGGAGAAAAATAGTCTCGGTGGATCAACCTCCTAAACACAGTACACATATTGTTCGCAGATAAAGAGACCCGGGACCACACAAAAAAGGTCATGTAATAACAGTCATATAATTCAAGCAGAGTCTAATAGTCGATATTGATCATTGATCAAATATTCATAATAAAAGTATCATTTCTTTAAGCATATTTCTAAGAAATTTACACAAAGAATAATAACAAATAAAGTAACTAGCAGATATTTAGGCATGGAAACTACTAATGAGAAATAACAGAGAAAGGCAATAACCTGTTATCTTCTTCCACAAAGACAGAAGGCCCAACATACTTGACGCGATCCCCTGATTAAAGTATATAAATAAATTAGTTGTTACCGCATGGAAAGAAAAGGCTTCGGATAAAAAAAAATTCACAAAAGTCCATCTGAATAAATGGATGGAAATATTTTAGTGATCGTACACAAGAACATGTGTTTCTAATATTGTAAAAAACATACCTTTCTTTAATGACTCATTTGCTTCCTCGGAAGCCTCAGCTCCCTCCTGCTTTGAAGATTCAGAGGATATCTCCCCAACAATAGCAATGTTCTGTTATAATAAGTGAAAATTGATATAAAAATACATTACAGAAATATACAATTCCTCCAATCATATGTAGCACAGCATTTGTGATATGTATACAACCCTTAGGTTATGAAAAAAACCTTACCACGCCAATATTTATATCAAGTTTTCGTTTTCTATTCTAATGATTTTCAACAAATTGTGTTAACTAATTCAAAAAATGTAACACCTTATAAAGTAACACTATAGATTAATAACATCAGTAAAACGATTGCCTCGATACGTTCATAAATCAAAATATTAGTGATATGTATACACTATACATCCCTTAGGTAATGAAAAAAACTGTAAAAAACCTTACCACGCCCATATCTATATCAAGTTTTCATTTTTTAATCTAATGATTTTCAACAAACTGTGTTAACTTATTAAAAAAATCGTAACGCGTAATAAAGTAATACTATAAAAATTAACATCAGTAAAACGATCTACTCGATACGTTCATAATGTAGCCGATATCAAAATATTAATGATGTCTGCATTATTTTTAATCGTATAACAAAATAGAATATAACATTTTCTTCAATAAAGTTAATCGTCTATTTCACAAAGTAGTGTGAATATACACCCATTATATTTGGAAATTTCGAAAAGAGAATATTCAACTGACACCATGCCTAAAACAAAAAATGACGACATAATTATGTAATTATAATAGCACAGAATGAATACTTGTCACCAACTTAAAGTTTTTATTTAGGCTATGTGAGAACTCTTATTACAGCACGAAAATGAATCTTGTCTTAAAATGTAATGAAGAATTTTATTAATTGTTATCTTTAATGCACGGGTTGTATGATAAATCAAATACTTTATACATTACAAAACAAAAACTTATTTAGGTTGCCCGTGCACAACAACAGATTATAATAAATACCTTTGCGATATCTTCAAGGTTTCCAGGAACAAGCTTCTTTAGGGCTGCAGCAGCCCGAGCCGCAACATCTTCATCCTCTGATCTTGAGTCCCCACTGCGACCCCACTCTTCCTCATTGCTTGCATCATCACCAACTTCCGATTCAGAAGTGACTTCTTCACCTGACTCTCCATGTTCTTCGTCTGACTCGTTTTCTGACTTATCTTCACCATAATCCTAAATAATCACCACAATAAAGATTTTGATAACCATGAGGATACAATCGATTGGATGATTATTATTTAAAAAAACAAGAAGCAAGCTTACATAAGGAGCTAGAACACTACTGTCAAGAATCAATAAGGGAACTTGTAAATCCCGTGCAAGTGCTCTAACAACTCTCTCTCGGTAAAGCTCAGTACCTGCATCATCAGAGTCATCAATTATCAAATCGAACCGTTTGAGGTAAATGAACTCCATGGTGTCTGCATACCTGGTACACTCTGAAGCAAGATTCTTCCACTTGAAGAATCTAACCGTGAACCGTATGCAGTGGTATACTTTTTATTTTTCAAATGAGAAGCAACACATTCCACTAAAAGATTCTTGGAATTTTCACTGTAATAAGACAATTAGCACCGAAAAAAAAAGCAAAAAACTTGACAACAAAAAGTAAAACTATAGTACTTACTGTATATAATAAGGAAATGTATCCCATGAAACTGTTTGTTTCTCCCATGGAACAATCCTCCTTAAAAACTCATTCTTGAATCTTTGTCGTTTGGTTGAAAAAGGTGATTCTTTCTTTTACTTTCAATAGCCATTTTCTCATTAATAAGCCACTCCTTTTGATCTTGTTCACCTAAACGAGCATGTGCATCAGGGTGATTCACGTCCTCCTTTATACTTCCATTACCAATAATACGCTTATCGGTTTCTGACACATCTTTTATTGGTACATGTTTATCTTCGCTCGTGTTTCTTCCATCACCCTCTGAGCTATAAAATCTATAAGAACCAATAGAAGTTGCATATGATCCCGCAAACAATCTTGTAGAACTAAAGCCGGAAAATTTTGTATAATCTGAGACGTATCTTCTATAAACATTATTCCCAGAAAAACAGTTTGTTTCACCACTGCAACGGGTTAAAGATCGGTAACAGGTTTTCTCGGGATAACTTGAGCCCGCTAAATACTTGCATGGTTGAAACATGAGGTCCCATCTTTTATTCTTGTACTTTAGTCTTATTGAATTCATAATATATATTCTCACACTTTGTGTAGATCCAAAAGACGGCAATGAGTGCCTCCAACACTCTTATTGATACAAACTGCTTCCTGGATAGTAGAAAATAATGTTATACAATGTGCACTCTGAAATTATAATAATCATATAAAAAATACACTATTTGAGTTTTTTGAAAATTCTAGTAATTGTTTTACAAACTAATAGATGAAACGACCAAAAGCGATATTTTTATATAAAAAAAAAGAGATACATGTTAAATGTCTGCAAAGGAATTGGTAAATATGCAAGCAAAGTTTACTCTTTGATGATGAGTTTGTAGCTGCTAATGTGAAACTAAATATTTGACCCTTAAATAATTAAAAGCTGACTGCTGCAATACGAAGCTACAATAAACAGATAATCATTTCCAAAACACAAAAATGCAAACACCACCTGATACTAGAATCATTAAAGGCTTCAAAATATTAAACTGTAGTGTAAGAAACAAGTACTAAAGTTCAATAACAACAATCATGAATTGGTTGCAGTATTTTACATTTTCACCGATTCGAATTCGATTATAATGAATAAAGATGCTAAATTTCCCACTGTTTAATTCACAATATGATTACATCAAACAAGAAACTTCATATTTCCTAATGTCAATTAAAAATTATAAAAAAAGAAAAAGAAAAAAAAGATATCTTTTTTAATCCAAGAAAACAAGAAAGGTCCATGCATGAGTTTTGGAGGTCAATTAAGTTCATTTATTACTTCAAATTCTGATGCAAAATATGTTCTTTTTATTCAATTGAAGCATAATAACAGATTATGAAGCTAGAAAATCAAAAACACCATTCTCAAGATTGCATATTACAATGTTCAAGATTAAAAATCGAATCTTTATTGGGTTTTTTTTAATTCGGCTAATAATCTAAAGAAAGAAAAACAAACCTTTATTTCATGTATGTATGTATGTATGTATTGTATGTATTGTATAGAGCGAAAGAAATTAAAGAAACCCAGCTGGGTTGGCTTTAAAACAGGAAGATAGGAGGATGGCAGATGGATCTGGGTGCCTTTGAAAAGGGGGTGAAAATGTGGAAACTGATTTGTGTTTTTAAGTTTTAACCTACGACTAGGACTAGGTTGTTTGTAAACTACATAGGTGTTCGGATATACGTTTTGTAAAATGTTGAGGAAATCCAAAATCCAAAATCCAAAATCCGAACAACAACCGAAACCTGAATAACCGAAACCTGAATGGTCTTATATGAATTCTTATTCGGATTAACTGAATAACTAATTCGGATTTGGATAGGAATTTTGAAAAAATTCGGATTATTTGGATATCCGAATAATCTAAATAGATAACATGTGTTTTAATTATTTGAAGTTTGACTTTATTCGTGTACTGTTTAACTTTATAGAATTCTGATGGATCATTGATCTAACACGTCCGCCTACCCCCTTCCATGGATCATTATTCCACCAACTCCCTTTGGCACATTCGCCTACCCCGATCATTATTCCACCAGGCTAGCTCTCTCACCCAGCTCTCTTCAACCATAAACCCTGTTTTGATCATTGAATTTGCTCCCCTAAAACACACCCAACACATCGATTAGTTGAATTCAAGTATCTATCACTCTCAACTACCCCTGGTAACATTAAATTCACTCGTATAATCTCCTTATTAGTATGAACCTTCCTCATCTCCTTCTATCAAAA
Source organism: Bidens hawaiensis (assembly GCF_021521415.1). NCBI lineage: Eukaryota > Viridiplantae > Streptophyta > Magnoliopsida > Asterales > Asteraceae > Bidens > Bidens hawaiensis. The sequence goes on along the minus strand of NW_027491048.1, from coordinate 2,105,221 downwards.
AAACGCACGGTGGTGTCCAATTTGAAAAACACAGGTCACCAAGTTTGTACGATTCGAGTTTAAGGGGTGTTTGGGATTCCTTTTTTTCCTCTCCTTATGACTTATGAAGGATGAATAAGTCACTTTTATGTTTATTTAGTGTTTGGGAACCAATAGGGCTTATAACTTTCTCCTTATTGATAAGGCTAAAAAATGGGGTTTGAATAAATTAGGATATGGTAACTTATCTCCTTATAGGTTTAAAATACATTTTCCACCATTCCAGTCCACCAGCTCCCTTTAACACATTCGACTACCCCCTGCCATGGATCATTATTCCACTCAGCTATGGATCATTAATTGAATTTAAATATATGTCACTCTCAACTACCCCTGGTAACATTAAATTAACTCCTATAATCTCCTTATTAATATGAACCTTCCTCATCCCATTCTATCAAAAAAACACACGGTGGTGTCCAATTTGAAAAACACAGGTCACCAGGTGTGTACGATTCGATTTTAAGTGGGTGTTTGGAATTTCGTTTCTTTCCTCTCCTTATGAATTATGAAGGATGAATAAGTCTTTTTTATGTTTATTTAGTGTTTGGGAACCAATAGGTCCTTATAACTTTCGTCTTGTTGATATGGCTAAAAAATGAGGTTTGAATAAGTTGGGATATGATAACTTATCTTCTTATAGGTTTAGAATACCATTTCCACCCTTCCATTCCACCATCTCCCTTTAACACATCCACCTATCCCCTGCCATGAATCATTATTCCACCAAACTAGCTCTCTTACCCAGCTCTCTTCAACCCTAAACCCTACTTTGATCATTGAATTCGCTCCCCTAAAACACACCCAACTCATTGATTAATTGAATTCAAGTATCTACCACTCTCAAATGCCCCTAGTAACATTGAATTCACTCTTATAATCTCCTTATTAATATGAACCCTCCTCATCTCTATTTATCAAAAAAAAAACACAAGATGGTGTCCAATTTGAAAAACACAGGTCACAAGGTTTGCACTATTCGATTTTAAGTCTGTTTGATTCTCATGTAATTGGTATTTAAATCCGTTTGCAAGTTGTTTAGTTGAAACATGCTCTAACTGCCATCTGGGCAAGCCATGGTCGGTGCTTTGAAACATGTTATAAGTTAAGTGAAGGAAATACGAGCGGTGGTAGGTGGAGTTAGATTCCGGGTCTTTGACACACATGGGCTTGAGGTCTCTGCAGCATAAGAAGGTTTTAATCAAAAGGTTTTATTGTCAATACAAAAATTAATCAACAGAACCTCACTTGATGTTGTTCTTTATGTAGACTGTTTAAAAGCATATAAGGGCCATTGTAACGATATCCCGTTATTCAAAACCTTTATCGCGTCACTTGGGTATAGTATCCAGGAGAGCAATATTGTGACTCTCAAACATGGTGGACCCACCCGAAGGGCCAGGCGGGGTTCCGTTAACTTATGAGATGTTTTTGAAACAACAGTCACCTGTGGTTGACAAAGCTATTCGTGAAACAGGTTGTGTTAGGAGATTGAGACTGTTGGACACGAGTTTAATGAACTCGGCTCCGGCAGTAGTGACGGGTGGTCCATGGGACAACCCTTAAGTGATATAAGACCGTTAATAACCATGCATACAATCGGTTTATTTTGTGGAATTAGTTGACTATGGTTACTCATATAATTGCAGGTAGGAGAAGATAGAGGATGTAATTACGAGAACGTGTGTGAAAACGGTGAAGAAAACGGAGTTGAAACGAAAAAGTTATGACGAAAAGAAGGTGGCTTTGTTAAAAGCCACCGTAGCTTACGGTAGCCACCGTAAGCTACGGTGGGACCTGATGAAAATGGTCATCGTAAGGCAGTTTTAAGCCACCGTAGGGTATTTGGAAGCCACCGTAAGCTACGGTGGCCACCGTAGCTTACGGCGGACCTGACGAGGAAAGTCGTAAAAACGTTATAACTTGTATTTTTGGACGGCTTTTGACATCCTTATCATATCTTTTGATCCTAGAGCGACCTAGAGGCGATTTTGGGGTGAAATAACATTATTGTGAGTGTGGTAATCATTAGAGACTCGATTTTGATTCATATGCAAACTTTAATTGAATGAATGATGAACCGAATCATGTGTGGCTAAATTCCTTTATGTTTTCCCTCGGATTGTAAGGTTTCTTATGATTGTTTTGTTGAATGTTTAGACAATTTCTGAGATAATATCTGATCTTATTGATTTCATTATTATGGTGTTTATATATTGGTTGATAGATTTTTAGTTTATCGATTTTGTGTTCTAAACCGTCAGTTCTTGGTGCTTTAAGTAATCGAGATTAATCGGGAGGGATTCAGGGTTGGATAAACTAATTGGTTTTTGAGTGATCACATTGCGTTGTATAATCCAAGTACTTGATCTTCAATTATCGCAATCATTTACATAAACACAAACTTTATCTATTGTTCATCTCAGTTAAACATTAACTGTAACATTCATGGAAACCTGGAACCAAGGGAAGACATATTTTCTCTTTTTGTTTTAAAACTCGTTAAATTGCTTTCAGTTCTTTTCGTTAATCAAATCAACCAACAAAATACGTGAGTTTATTTTCTGCATTTAGTTTAATATAGATTAATTACAAAGCTACTTAATAACACATTTTCCACAAACTCCTTGTGTTCGATACCCGCTTGCCACTATCTAATTAGTTGCAATCGGTTTGTTTTTTAGTGAGTCTTCGACCTCACGTCAAGTAGTCGAGAACCATCCGTATTGTGAAAATAATCACGTGCTTCCGGATGGTATACCTTGGTGATCGGGCCTTCTTATCTTGTGCTACTCAAAAAAGATTTTAGCCGATGTGGATTCGTTGCGCAGAAAGCCCCACGTCATCTAGAAGAATAAGAATTACGAGTTCTGTGCACAACCCCCTCCTCTTACGGACATGTTTGTCTTCGATGTTGCGGTAGCAGGCCCATATGAAGTTGGTTGCGGATCAGGGCTGTGATGGTGGTAAGTCGGATGCTAACCTGACGAAATTGACCGATTCTGACCACAAAGATGAATATGAGTATGATCAGCTTTCGCCTTTCAAATCATTAAAAAAATTCCAGCTTTTAAAGAATGATAAAAACCAGAAATTTATTTTTACTTTGATGAGTTTCATTACAGAGTTTACATATTTGATACAAAAGTTTCAAGATGTTACAATACGTGATGTAACGTTTTTATTTTATCTTTCATCAAATATCTCTTAAAAAATTTTGTTTTTTCCATCTAGTGTCCAAGCCAAGACTTAAAATAATCCCTATATGATCATAACTCTCACCTTGGTCTAGCTTAATAAGTAGTTAATACATTTTCTAATATTCATGTGCTGGATAAGTAGAACCTTCATACTGGATAAATACATGGACGCATTCGTAATGGGTCCTCGAGGGTCATCGACTTTTCAGAGACGGCCATGTCAGTGTGTCAAACCCAACCGAAGAAAGGAAAATAAAGAGTGGGAGAAAAGGGATGGTTGTTTTCCGTAGTTCCACTTAAGAAAAGAAAGGGCAGGATTGAAGAATTAGGCGACCAACACAGAAGAAATAATTGTTAAATTTTAATATATATGAGTTGTGTCTATCATACACCTTATCTCTTTAAACCAATACTTATCATAACTCCATACAACTATACATGGATTCAAAGGAACACACATCATCTCAATAAGCTTATTTTTCTGTTTCTTTTGGTCAAATGGAAGATATTAATGATGATCAACCATCTTTTTTTATTCTGATATGGAATCCAATACTATAAGCGTAGAAGAAAGGATTAGGTGTCACACCCCAACCTACGACGGAAATGCCGGGGCGTGAACTGATTGTCACAGCTCACAAGGTTACTATCTTGCAACATTATAAGTTTCAGTATCTATTTAATAATTTCAAATAAAACAATTACAGTTAAGTACGTCAACTATAACGAAATTACAACAATGATTACTTAAGTTTGTATCCTAAAAAGCATCTCTATGTGATCTTCATCTTGCTAAACAACAAAGCTGATAGCCTGCAAATGCGTACAAAATATATATATTTGTCAACAACACATGTTGAGTGAGTAGATTCACCAGTTTTGACACAAACAAAATGATAATATATAATGATATAAATAATAGAGTAAAAATAAGCAAAACTGTCATCTGTGAGTATAAACAATGAAAGTGTTAAGCAAGTAATGAGTGTCGGTGAAACCATTGCCAATGCGATCGGGCTCCGGCCACTACGACGGTCGTATGATCATACTATAATAAGATTATGTTGGACCTCTCCGAATGCGATTCAAGTAAGCAAGTAAGCAAATAGCAAGTAACAAACAGTCATTCAATTGATACACAACACAAAGATCACGGTTTGCATTTGAGAAATAATAGTGTAAGTAATTTGATAGTTGGTACGCAAGTGTCCCCAAAACATTTGAAAACAAGTAAAAATAGGGGAGTGATTACTCACCTGATCGGATGAACGAAATACAAATGAGGATGATGAGAAAAGTAAACTCTTTGGGATATACCGTCAATGATTCCTAGTTAGATATAACGTCACACCCTCAAAATCCACTAACGGAGTTTTACCGTCAGAGAGTGTGAACTAACAGGATCGGAATCATTAGTTATAATCAAACCATAAGTAAAGTTTTCAAACCACGAAACATTTGAGTGTAAATAAGTGCGGAAGCGTAAATTCATAAACCAAGTGTTGCGTCACGCGGGACGACTTAAAACCCAATTAATAACAGTTTAAAAACGAGTTTGCAAAACGATAGAGTTCAGTGTAATGCATGTTCCTATACCGCGCGCCCGCCTCGGCTACCTGAGAATAACATACTAAAAGTGTCAACACGGGGTTGGTGAGTTCACAAGTTTATATAAATAAAGCGTTTGGGTTTGCGTTTTGCGTTTGCATTTTGCGTTTGTGTTTGTGTTACCAGATAATGTTAAATCAATTATATATCTATAGGTAGCTAGCCTATAAAACAAGTATTACTAAGTGTTTGACACCGAAGCTGACTGTTTATCAATTGCCTTGCCACCATGTCTATCCAGACCATGGAAAATGTGTTAGCCAAGATTACACCCGCTCGACCTCCAGTCGAGTTTTGCGTTGGGTGGGGTTTGTCAAACCCAGTAGTACTACTCAACAGTGACTCGCTATTATCCAATATTAAACGGTTCGATGTTATGAAGGACTTTAGTTGTTTCATTTGCCACTTAGCCTTTACAAGTGATATATAATCTAATAACAAAATCAAAAGCGTTTCGGAGTATGTATTCTCCCCCAAGTAAAAGCGTTTAAAAGAGTAAAAGGGGAAACGTGAAACTCACTGTTTGCGAAGAACTCAAAAACAAGTCAACCAAGAGATGCGCGTCACAGAAAATCCTCACTAGCGTTCTAAAACAATAAGAGATTTTATAAGTGTTGGAACTATTATTGAGTCTCTAGACTCGGCACATAATACCTATGCATAAGATACGTTTCGTGTTTCGTTTGTGAATTGTGTGTGACTCAACAAACACATTGGTGATACGTTACATGTGTGAACAACTACTTACGTGTCAAGTATTAATATTGTACATTACTAGAAATCATTCCCCACACGGTCAATTTAGTCAAAACATGGCAATTATCTAGCAACAAGCACGTTTCATGTATTTTCATATAGTTCAGCAGCTAGTTCTATCAGGACAGATTTCTACTTGAAAGATTACTCTATTCAACAGATCATAACATATCAAATAATTCACCAAAAATCGTCACAAAAGCACACATGAGTTAGGTTTCCAGAACTATTTTTATTGTATTTTTATTCCACATAGATTTCTCACAATGGTCAAAACATTACAGTAAACTCACAGCAGTCAGAATCATGCGCAACAGAATTTTATTTATTATTCCCGTTAAATGAAAAATCCAATTAATGCAAGACCAATTGGGTTAGATTCCTAACTCAATATATTTTCTTCCAGAAGTGGAACCAACCCATTTGGTCTTGTAGTTTATGAGATATCTTAGTCGCAAAACAAACTAACAGCAGGTCTCCCAAATCAGCCTTGCACAACAGTTTTGTAAAATAATAAAAACAAACTTTTATACGTCCAAAAATTACAAACTCGGACTTTTCTGAAACTAGACTCGACCTAGTATATTGTAGAATCAACAATAGCATCAAAACATAACATTAACATCGAGTTACAGTCGTCCAAACACGAATTCAATAATCTGTCCAGCATCAGTTTTCATCAAAACTCAATAAACAATTAACCTATGAACTAACAATCATGCATGTAACCCTAAATCATCAACAAACAACATATTTAACACTTAGGGTTTATGTTTACAGGTTTAATCATACAATTAAATGATAGAATAAATTAGATATGAAGCTTATTTACCTAGTTATCACCTTGGATCCTTCAACAACCTTGTAAACAACTTGTATGTGTATGTGTGTGTGTGGTAATCGGTCGATCCAAGGGGGAGGGGGGCTGCCGTCACAGGTGGTAGAGGGAGAGGGAGAAGAGGGTTAGGGTTTATGGTTAAAGTTGTTTATATATTAATTAAATAAATGACAAGTTACAACTAGCACCCTCAACTTCTATTTTGTATAATTCTAGCATAAAACATAAATCACCTCCATAATATAATGACATGCATACAAGTACACATTTATACATATAAACGTAACACATAATTATATCAAGTACTTGTTTATAATATTCATCGTTTGTTCACCAATAGTTTGAGTCGACTCGTGTGTGTTTCGGTGAAATTCCGAAAGACTACTTGTGTAGTGATTGTCATGCGTCATTTAAACCCTAGTTTAAATGTAATGAGATATGCGTTATGGTTCGTGTGATCTTAAGTTTGAATTAACGGAGTTTGGATTAATGGAGTTAACCTGAAATTGACGAGTGTCACATATAATAATATAAATTAATTATAAAAGTTATACACGATTTAATGAATTAAGATTTCAATGTGATTTAAGTTAAGTAGTGTGATTAGAATGTTTATTGGATTTGAATGATAGATCTCTATTATTATTATTATTATTGTAAAACGATTATTATTGTTGTTATTTATATAGAATATTGTCATTATTTATGAAATTTCATTGCTCACACTTGATAGATATATAAATGAAATAAATTAAAATAAATAGTAAAGTAAATAGATTTGATATAAAAATACTTATTATATTAATATTTGGATAAATAACTAAATATACAAACTAAATAAAATGATCCGATTACTATAAATTGAGATATAATATTAAAGTAAATATGATATAAAAACATAATACTTTAAATAAATAATTATAAAATAAACGTTTTTAAATAAGTAATTTCAATAAAAAAATTTCAACAAATTTGCATTTTAAATCGTTAACGAAGTCAATATATATAAACACACACATACATGGCGAGTTTGCATCCGATTACTATAAATTGAGATATAATATTAAAGTAAATATGATATAAAAACATAATATTTTAAATAAATAATTATAAAATAAATGTTTTTAAATAAGTAATTTCAATAAGAAAATTTCAACAAATTTGCATTTTAAATCGTTAACGAAGTCAATATATATATAAACACACACATACATGGCGAGTTTGCAAAACATTCAGCGACGAGGAAACGCGAATTAGAAGTGTCGGTTAAATAAAATAGCATTTACTTATGTTTAATATTAATTATAATGATTTTTAATTTGTTACTTTAAAACAATAATAACAAAATTAAAGAAGCAAAACTGGGCTAGGGTGAGGCTCGAACCCGCGCCACAGCGTCTCCAACCTTAACCACCTGGGCTGGTGTGATACTTGTTACAAAACCCGTCCAACTAATTTTATAAACAGAATATCCATAATCCCATAAGAACATAAGAACCCTAAATATCAAATCGACTAATCTTTTATGAATTTGATCAATTAACCTTCGGGTTAATGGTGAGGGGTGAACAACGATCACGACAATGTAAATAATTACCTCGAACGATGATGTTTGGACTGTGTAGTTAGTAAACCCGTTTCCGGCCAAATGCGATTAAAGACAAGCATATTGAGGCTGTTAAAACATAATAGGTTAAGTGGGTTTTGATCGCGAGGTTGAGAGAATCGTGTATGTATGATTAATTGAATTAATAAGGTCGTTTAATAGTATAACGAATTCGTGTTATTGTCGGCTAGCAATATTAGGCAATACGAATCATCTTGATTGGGTTAACAAAATTAGGACGTCGGTGAGGACCGGTTATAGAATGTATAACAATAAACTTTGACTAATTTCCATGATTGAAACGTAAATTATGCTCAAAAAACATAAACGGGTCACGGATCACATGGATACGGGTCTGGGTAAACGGGTATCACAATATTAATATCAAAATTGAAATTTAGTCCTTGTAATAATGAGGTGGAAGCATTTTTGGGTATAAGTTTAATTTAGGGTAGAACTTGTTATAATTTGAAAGTTAATAATAATATATATTACATAAATAGTTAAGAAATAATATATTAATAATTAATCTTCTCAATAAACGCGATATTACGAATAAAATTTCCCGAATATAACAACGGCCCGGGTTAAATTAATAAATATTAGCTTGGAGAATCCGAGTTGTTACATAAGGCTTGAGAAGTTACAATCTATAAAGGCTAAGTTTCTCAGACTTGTTTATAAATCAGGGCTTGCATCAGACGAGCCTGCTGTTGCAGGGGTTTTGTCCCAGATGGCAGTTAGAGTGTGGGGGTGCCCACATTCGGCCAATATTTTAGTCTTGATGTTGCTAAGCGTAAAGCTGTTGACCTTGAATTTGATAAAAATGTTGACATGGTCTTCTCGATCAACATCATTGTCATAGGTAAAGTCGGGTCGAGTAAAAGTGCAACGATAAACTCAATATTTGGTAAAGAAGAAGCCATGGTCGGTGGTTTGAAACATGTTATAAGTCCAGTGAAGGAAATACGGGCCACGGTAGGTGGAGTTAGATTCTCGGTCTTCGTCACACCAGGGCTTGAGGTCTCTGCTGCAGGAGAAGGTTTTAATCGAAGGGTTTTATCATCAATACAAAAACTAATCAACATAACCTCCCCCGATGTTGTTCTTGATGTACCGTTTAGACGCTTATACGGACCATTGTAACGATATCCCGTTATTCAAAACCTTTATCGCGTCACTTGGTCCCAATATCCGAGAAAGCAATATTGTGACTCTCACACATGGCGGCCCCACCCTAAGGGCAAGATGGGGTTTACGTCAACTTATGAGATGTTTGTGAAACAACGGTCTCTTGTGGTTGACAAAGCTATTCGTGAAACAGGTAGTGTTGGGAGATATGGGACTCGTGGACATGAGTTTAATGAACCCAGCTCCGGTTGTTGTCGAGAACCACTCGTCTTGTGAGAAGAATCATGTGTTTCCGGATGGTAATCTGTGGCGGACGAGCCATCTAATCTTGTAATATTCAAAAAAAATTTAAACAGAAGTGGATTCTTCGCATAGAAGGCCCCACGTCATACAAAAGAATAAAAATTACGAGTTATGTGCATAGTTCCCTCCGCTTACAAACATTTTTGCCGTCAATGTTGAGGTCGTGCGCCCACCTGAAGCTGGCTGTGGATAAGGGCTGTGATGGTGGTAAGTCGGATGTTGACCTGGAGGAATTGACCGGTTCTGACCACAAAGATGAATATGAGTATGATTAGCTTCCGCCTTTCAAACCATTAAAAACATCCTAGCCTTTAAAGTTTGATAAAAACCAGAAAAAAACTTACTTTGATGAGTTTCATTACAGAGTTGACATATTTGATACAAAATTTTCAGGATGTTACAATACGTGATGTAACGTTTTTATTTTATCTTTCATCAAAGATACCTTAACAAAGTTTGTTTATTCCATCTAGTGTCCAAGCTTAGACTTTAATGAAACCATATATAATCATAACTCTTACCTTGGTCTAGCTAAATAAGTAGCCAATACATTTTCTAATATTCATGTGCTGGATAAGTAGAACCTTAATACTCTGATTTGATTGGATATCACAAGAACACAATTTACGAACTTTTCTTAAAACGATAACACAACTACTTGAGGTCGAAGCAACACTCAAGGCATATATAAGTCACGAGAGAAAACAATTTACAAACTTCATTAAACGAACACCCATATACCCCTATTTATAGGCCGATTCTTGTCCCTTAGCGAACTGTTGTGGCTTTCACCATCTTCTAAAGTTAAACACACGTCTTAAATTAGACGTGTTAAGATGTAAGCTTGACTTACATAAATAAATCATATAATTTTTTTATATAGCTCGTTTCACTGTAAATAAGAGAATTTTTTATCAAACAATACAAACCCTTGAACAAAAATCATACTTAAAAGTGAAAATTAATCTACCTATCTAATAAAACAAAGAGTTTTTAAACAACCCTTTTTATAATTAACTAGGAGCCTTCAAAGTGCCACATGGCAACTCCTAAATTTATTCAATTAAATTTAATAATCCAATATTATAGCTTAAATCAAACTATACTTCAAATTCAAATTCACATCTAGCATCTGACGGCAGATTCAATCAAACCTTCTAACCCTAGCAATAGCTTATTCCATCAAACCTTTGTAATCACTACCGCTATGTTCAGTGCTTCGATTATGCAATAATCAATCGTGAAGAAACGTTCAATCGATATCTTCTACAAAGTATGTAATATGATTTTGGTTGTATAAATTTTTTAATTTTTCAACTGATTGATTACATTTGTTGGATTGTTCATCAATTTTTTAGCCTATACAACGGTTTGAAATTCAATTTACTCCTTCTAACCCTAGCCGTAGCAGATTCAATCAAACCTTTGTAATCCCTTTTAAATAGTGTTCTTCATTAGTGCGGGTGGAAGCGGTTGATGCAGGGGCGGTGGTTTTTTTGATGGGACTGTTAAGACCGGGAGGTTTGCTGCTAGGTGTGGAGTATAATATGGCAGATTATAGCTACAAAAATAGTTTCTCCTGAGTCCTAATTGACTCAAGTCTTAAAGGTAATTCATTTTACCCTAATTCTTCCTTAATAAACTTTGTTACTATGTTTGAAATGCATTCATGGATATTTATTTAAAGGCTAATCAATTATAGTTATTGAAAGTCTAAACAAATTTTGTAGTTTTTTTTCCTGATTCAATGATTCCAAAATAAAGTTTGGTTTGTTTGTATGATGTTTTCTGAATCAATTTTAAAAAAATAGTATGTTTTCTTACAAACAACTGTTTCAGTATGCGTACAATAGATGGTTTTGTTTAGAAAATGTTTTTCGAATCATGTATTTTGCTCCTTCTTTTGACGGGTCAAAATGGCAAGCTTATTTAATATGCTATTTTTTTTTTATTTTTTATTTTTTTTGTGTAGCATCTATTTCAATGAAAACTTGAAAACCGTCTAAAGATTTATAATCTTAAAAGTTTTTTCAACCAAAATTTATTTTTAATTTCTTAATGTTTGGTTTGGTCCTTTTTATGCTTTTTTATTCAGTTGTTCTTAAGAATACGTGTGTTTGCAAAGATTTAGGAACAAGGACATAATCCTAATTCCTAAAGTATGACTACTCTGTTAGTTTGTGTTATTTTACAAATTCTGAATTTGTTGTCATGCTTTAAAAATTACAACTGTGATTTATTTAACAAAAACAACATATTATGTATATTCTTTCAGAGGAATCTACTTTCATATCATTTTTTAATTAGATATTTAACCGTTTGACATGTTAGAGATATAACATAACCCAAATCGATCTGTTTCTAATGTGCATGTCATAAAGTTGAAATTAGTGAACAAGGGCTGTTTTGAAATTTTACTACTTGCTGATGATATTGATTTGTAAACGGGTCAACCTTTGATAGATTTTCCTAATGGGCCGAAGTGGACTGCAGGTTCAGGTCAGATTTAAGCTTCAAGGGGTGGAATTTTGATAACGGATCAAGTTTCAGTTTTTCCTGTTACGGTTCAGTTTGTTTTCTATTACGGGTCAATAGTATTTAAGAATATTTGCAAGAGGATTGAATTGTTAAAAATTTGTAAATATTTGAAGGTTATGCCTAACCCATATGATGATATGAAGTGTGGTCAAAATTAAATTGTAATTGAAGTAAACACTAAACACATATGTAAATTTACTTCTCCATGTTATTAAATGGCTTATATTTATGGGATGAGTTTCATTTCAAAACTCTTAAATTACTTAATAATTTCAAGGAACTGTTAAAACCAATATTTTAATACTATTTAATGATAGTTTTGTCACTTGTAATATGTATATTTACGGTTGCAATTACGATAATTAGATTTTACATATATCTAATTTTTTTTACACATATGTAAACTTGTGAGTCATATATGTAATCAAAAACTTCCATATAAAACACGTTAAAACTACTTTATAACAATAATTATATATAAAAAAATTTTAAAAAAATAGTTTGTTGTTGAAGTTCTTAAGTTTTTGGTGTTCTAGAAATGAGCTCGCGGCAGTACCGGTACCGAAATGTTCGGTTTGGTACCGATATGGTACAGTACCGATATTTCATGCAAAATTCGAGAATTACTGTTACGGTACCGGTACCAAAAACTCAAAGCTTGATACCGAAACACTGAAATTGGTACTACTAATCGATACAAGTACCGAATTTGCTCATTCCTAACGTGTTCGTCAATCCTGTTATTTCTTGTTTTTTTTTGGGAAACGTATGTTAAGCATAATTGATTTTCTTAAGTGCAGATTTATTGTATCCAACCCGTGTATCACACGGGTTTATAACCTAGTTTACAAACTAAATATATAAAATTTTCCAATTATACATTCACGTAGTAGGGTTTTAAGCAAACTAAAAAAACGCCGTCACGTCTAACAAACAGAACCAACCGTTAACCCAAAGCAAAATAAAAACCTAAAACTAACGCCGTTAACTCTCACAAATATCTTACCACCTCAGCCTTCACTATATATCTACTAACATCTCAACTCATTCAGCCTACAACTAAAACCCTAATTATTCTTTTAGGTTTTTGAAGCTGCACACGCCGCACCTTCGTTTCTCACCTTATTTCGTTCAATTACTTCTCAGTTTCATTCATCATCATGCCTAAAGCATCCAAGAAGTCTGCTACCAAGGTGCCGTTGATTGTTGCTTTCAATTCGTTAGGGTTTGTGGTTGTGTGTGTGTGTGTAATTGAGTCTGATGGTGGTTTGAATTGGTTTGGTTTCAGGTTGATTCAGCTCCTGCTGTTGTTACAAAGTCTGCTAAGAAAGGTATTGGTTTTGGTTGATTTTGTATGTTAAATTTAGGGTTTTGTATGTTTAATTTGTTTAATTAGATTATTATTATGATAAATCCTGTGTTTTTAGTTATGAATGAAGTTGGATTAGATGATTTTTATGGTGTTTTGATGATTAAATATGTTTTTAGATGTTTGATTTGAAAAGTTTTTCTTTGTGATTGAAGTGATTTTTGAAAGTGTTTATTTTGATGATTTTTATGTTGGTTTGATGAAAACATGTATTTTGTGATGTTTGATTTGAAAAGTTATTTTTGTAATATAACTGATTCTTTGAAATGCTTTTTCTGATTATCTATATGCTGTTTTGATGAAAACATTAATTTGAGATGTTTAATATGAAAAGATTTTTTGTGATTTAAATTATTTTTAATATTATTTTGATTTAAAAAGTTTTATTTTTGTGATTTAGATGATTTTTAGTGCTTATTTTGATGTTTTTATTTTGTTTTGATGATAACATGTATTTAGAGATGTTTGATTAGAAATTTTATTTTTTGTGAATTTAATTGATTGTTATGATGGATGTATATACAGGAAAGAGAGACGCAGAGGAGATTATTGAGAAGGAAGTGGTGAGCAGCAAGAAGCAGAAGGTTGTGAATGGTGGTGCTGTTGAGAAGAAGAAAGTTGAGATTAAGACTCAGAAGAAGGTTGTGAAGAAAGTGGAAAGCAGTTCTTCTGAGGACAGTAGCTCATCAGAGTCTGAGAAAGAACAAAAGAAGGTAAAGTTATATTATACTGCAGTTTATCTGAAAACAGCTCATTAGAATCTGAGAAATAGAATTAAAAAAATGTTGTACTTGTATTTTATTAAAATTTTTTATTTATCATAGATTATTCAACTTTTTTTGTATTATTGTATATTTATTGATGTTGTTTATGTTAAACATGGTAAAGGTGGCACCTAAGAAAGCAGCTTCTGCACCTGCTAAGAAACCAGTCGAGGTGCCAAGCAGCAGTGATGAGTCTGATTCATCATCTGATGATGTAAGTGATGATCTTTTGTAGTTAATGTTTTCATAAACAAACTTTTTGTGAAATCTTACCTTTTTAACTTATTGTTTGTAAAGTTTTGTACATATTTTGAGTATGCTTGTGTTTGTGTAGGAGGAGCCAAAGAAGCCAGCTGTTGTGGCCAAGAATGGTGCTGTGGCAGCTAAAAAGAAAGTTGAATCAAGCTCCGAGTCTGAGTCAGATGACAGTTCAGATGAAGTATTTGAGTTAATTTTTTTAAATGTTAAAAATATTTTTGACGAGTTTATTTGAGTTAATTAATGATTCTGTACAGGAGGACGCCAAGCCCACAAAGAAGCCAGCAGCTGCTGCTGCTAAAAACGGAGCTGTTGCCGCTCCTGCTAAGAAAGCAGAGAGTTCTGATGACAGTAGCTCCGAAGAAAGTGATTCTGATGAAGATGTATGTTTGTTTTTGTTTAAAGCATTTGCATTTGTAGTTACTTTGATTGTGATTGTGAGCTTGTATCTATGCAGGTTAAAGCTGCCCCACCCAAAAAACCTGTAGCTGCTGCTAAGGTGTGTATCCAATGCTTTATGTGTTTCTATATTGTGTTTTGTAACAATGTACAAAATATACTAATGCTTATTTTTTTCATATGCACAGAAGCAAGAGTCTGATTCAAGTTCTGATGAAGATGAAAGTTCATCTGATGATGAGCCCCAGAAGAAAAAAGCTAAGGTATATATTTCTTTTTTGAAGTTATTTTTAATGATGATTTTGGGGTGTGTTATTTGTTCAGTACATTGACAAGTTTTAATATATTTTCAGCCAGCTGCAAAACCAGCTCCTAAAGTTGAAAGCAGTGATTCTGATGAGAGTTCTGATGAAGAAGAGCCTGCAAAGCCGCAAGTTGCAAAAAAGGTATGCTAATATAACTTCTTTTATCTTGATTGCCCAATTCTGAAGCTTTGCTTATTTAGTTATACTATGTTTATTAATGCAATTTTTAATATTCAATTCAGGCTGCTGCTAAAGTGGAAGAAAGTAGTGATTCTGAGGAAAGCTCTGATGAAGAGCCAGCAAAGCCACAAGTTGCAAAGAAGGTAGGTTGATTTAACTTAAAATTTGTTCATTTCGGAAGCATTGTTTTTTTGGTACTGTGTTTATTAATGCCATTGATAAATTATATTTCAGCCGGCTGCTAAAGTGGAAGAGAGTAGTGATTCTGATGAAAGCTCTGATGAAGAGGAAGAGCCAGTAAAGCCAGCTGCTAAAAAGGTTTGTGGATTCTGTCTTTTACAAGAACCATAAAAAGGTTGTTGAACTGTTTGAAATCCAAAATCTTGTTGCTTATTTATGAAATATTTTACAGCAGGCTGCGAAGAAGGATAGCAGCAGCTCTGAAGAAGAGTCTGATGAAGAAAGTTCCGAAGAGGAAGAGGAGCCAAAAACTGCAAAGAAAAAGGATACCGATGTGGAGATGGTTGATGCTCCTTCAGCCAAGAAAGCGGTTAGTTGTTTGTGCATACATGTTCTGTTCTTGGATGTACTTGATGATTTTGTTACTGAATTTTTACCTTTTGCAGCCTCAAACCCCAGCTACCCCTCAAACTTCAGGATCTAAAACTTTGTTTATGGGCAATTTAAGCTTCTCCATTGAAGAAAATGATGTTATTAATTTTTTCAAAGATGCTGGTGAAGTTGTTGAGGTCCGTTTTGCCATGAGAGATGACAAATTTGCAGGTTATGGACATGTTGAGTTTGCTACTGCCGAGGCTGCTCAAAAGGTTTATTTCTTTCTGTTTTTGTTTTTTTTTGTTTTTAAATAGTTTTTTGGTCATTTCATCAAATGATCATATCATGTATTTGCAGGCTCTCAATCTAAATGGAGAATCATTAGTTGGCCGTGAAGTTAGACTTGATTTAGCAAAGGAAAGAGGTGCATACACTCCTGGCACCGGCGGGTATATTTCTTTATAACAACCTATTAGCATCTGTTTAAAAACTGGCTTCGGAATGAGACTTAAAATGTATTCTTTGCTGCAGTAATGAGAGGTCTTTCCAGAAGAGTGGTGGGCAGACCCAAGGACTAACTGCTTTCGTCAGGGGATTCGGTTATGATGAAAACTTTGATGAAGTATGATTTCACACAATTCTTCATTTTACATCCTGATGGTATCTTTGTGCTGCACATGTCTAACATATTATATTTCTTTTGTTGCAGGTTAGAAATAAACTTACCGAGGTCTTTAGCGAATGTGGAGAGATTTCAAGGATGTCTATTCCTAAAGATTTCGAGTCTGGTGGCCCCAAAGGGTAGGTTTTTATATACTCAGTTGTGAAGTCAAGCTATTTTGATTTTAATAAAAATAACGAGTGGAATGTGTTTTTCTTGGCAGTGTTGCATTCATAGATTTTGCTGACCGTGACGCTTTGAACAAGGCGATTGAACTCAGTGGATCTGATGTTAATGGAGGATATGTAAGTGTGGAGGAAGCTAGGCCAAGAGGAAACGATGGAGGTGGCTCTGGACGTGGTGGAGGTCGTGGTGGTTTTGATGGTGGCAGGAGTGGTGGAAGAGGTAGGTTTGGTGGCCGAGATGGTGGTCGTGGCGGCCGTGGTAGAGATGGCGGACGTGGTGGACGTGGTGGTGGTAGAGGCCGTGGGTCTGGCAGGCCAAGCATGGCAACACCCGGTACAGGTATATCATATATGCTCGTTCATTATTCTCTTTCAATTTGGCAATGGCATAAATCAAAAGCGGATTCTTACATGTAAATGTTTTTTTTTTCAGGAAAGAAGACTACTTTTGGTGACGATTAGATCTTGAGTGCTTGTGAAGGCGATAATGTCTGTTCGGTCAAATTTACGTGTTTGTTTTTTAGTTTTCTTTTTTCGTATGGACGATTATATGGTGACATTTTTGGGTTATGTAGTTTTGAAACAAGTATTATGTAAGATTTTTGTCACAACTTAGATGTTCTATTTAAATTTAAATTAAATTTACATGTCTTGGTGAGTTTTTATTTTAGTTTGGTTTTCAAAGTTTTGTGTATGAGTACCCTTTTGGTTAATGTGGTTTTGTATGCCTTAATCATGGGGTCAGTTTTCCTTAGTAATGATGTGTGACTGTCACAACTTTTGTAAAGGTCATGTGACAGAATATTAACATAACTTTGCAAGGTGGTGAAAGTTAAAAATGAAGTACATTTGTCAACCTAACCCTCTAGAGCACACACCTAAACCAATCAAAGATGAAGACGAGGACAACGATAATTACATATTATCAAATAAAATATTATTTGTTATGACTAACCAAAACAACCAATACGTTTTTATACTAGCATACAGGGGCAAAATGGTCCCCTAAAAGTAAAGAAAACTATAACAAAACGGCTATAAAACGCTCATATAGCCGTTTGACAATAGTTAAGTCATTGAATTGTTCCAAACCAGTTTTTGAGATCAGTTCTAGTCTCGAAATGGCAAACCTATTATAAATCATCGGTTCCAAACCGGTTCCTGTACAATCGATTCCTGACTAGTTCAATCGAGTAGAGCTATGTGGCCGGTTAACACCGGGTTCAGTCGATTCCAAACCAGTTTTTGAGATCAGTTCTAGTCTCGAAATGACGATTAAAAATCATCGGTTTCAAACTGATTCCTGTACAATCGATTCCTGACCAGTTCGATCGAGCAGAGCTATGTGGCCGGTTAACACCGGGTACAGTCGGTTCCAAACCGGTTGCATTTTAACGATAAACTCAAAAAGCTTTCCTTAAAATAAAGGGTCATGAAATTGGTAAACCATCTTTAAAAACTCACACACCCTGAATACGATCATATGGAATCCCACGTGATAAAAGTACAACAGAAGTACACTGAGCGTGCAGGTGTACGGAGTTTGACTGAGAATCATACGATTGTATGACTCCCATCCGATCGCATGGAAAGAAAAACCAAAAACATAATTTGATTGAGTTGAGCCATGTGTGTTAAAAAAATGTGATTCTATACGGATATAATTGCTATATGAAATACGATACAATATTCCGTACATACTTAACGACACGATACAATATTCCGGACGTGATTCAATATTTAGTGTATCATTTGACACGACACAATGTTCCAACGTGATATAACATTCTACCGGTTTTAATATATTTCATATATTTACAACTCACAAACCCAAAGTGCATACGGTCTTCAAGGTTGCTTGTTAAAAAAAAATAAAAAATACCTCATATGCGTATAATTGCCATGCTATCGTATGGAATGTTCCTAGACAGCAGACAAAGGCTACGAAAAACTGATAAATTATGTAGTCATGTACAATCGTATGAAATCCAACGGTGTATGGTTAACCGGAGCCAAAATAAAATCTCCCTAGCAAAACCATAAACACAATAATTTTAATTCAAACAAGTAACTTAAGAAAATATCTATCCACTTTCCGTTATCGAATTCAAAACTTTCAACGTGACAGTGAAATCATTTATGAAATACATTCAAATATAAAAACGCCGTCGTTTAACTTTAACTTTAACTTTCAGCTCCATCTACCCCCGACCCGACCCGCAATCAATCCTTCAAATCGTACCATATCTTCTTCTTTCTCTTTGTTACTTGTCTCACTCACACTCTCTCTCATCGACGATTAACCAGAATTTGGTATCTCTCTCTCTCTTGAAGTTAGTTTAGTAATTAATAATAAGTAGAATTGCAATAAAATTAGGTTTTAGTTCGTCATAGTTTATTTACTCTCTAACACGTAATTTGCTGTCCGAAGAAGATCAAACCCTAAATATTAGAATTTTTATTCATTTTAATTTGACTAGTAATAATATTTTTTAAAGTCCAGAGTCAATAATATTATTATTATTATTAGGGCTTAATCTGGTTACTTTTGCTACTACTTTAATAAACTCAGTCCTATTATAATGATTGTTTCTTTTTCCCCTTGACTATTTGAACCTAAAGTCAACTTATTAAAATCCTAAAATGTAGTTGTCTCCCTTTCTTATTGACTCTATGCCTCAATTTTTATTGTGGAATACTCGCATGCATATTGCTATTTAACAATTTCAAAAGTCAAAAATACGGTTTAAAGTATTATGTATCAACAAGTTGACAAACCTGCGTGTTGCGGCAGTGAAGCGACACGAATTTAGTCGGTATCGGTTAAACTCGTTATGGTGCAGGCAGTAAACCCTAAAAATAATGTAGTATATGCGCAACAAAGTAACACACACATATTTTTTTAAAGTGATGTGGGAAACAAAACGGAAATAAACGGCCAACGCTCGTATATGGGATACAAAAATTAAGTGTCCAAAAAAGTAACGACACTCGTTTAGCTTGTGATAAAAAAAATTCAAATTTTTAGAATTATTTGCTGACGTGGCACACGCTAAGGCTGTCACCTTGACGAATGAGGTATTTATGGTTGCACCTGTATTGGTGTTTAATATTAAAGTATGATGCTAACAAGGTGTTTTTTTATTGATTTCTACAGAGTAACCATGCCTGAGGGAATAACACCTGAAAATCTAATCCACAACATTATGGATTCGCTTTCCAATAATCACAATCACCAGAAGCATAATTCTGGTTCGTTCTTTGAGGAGGAGAAATCACACTCTGTTTCCAATCAATTCAACAAGCTCTTTGGGAGACAGAAGCCGATTCATCATATTTTAGGGGGTGGCAAATGTAACATTCATCTCGTCTTCATTATATTCGTCTTTACAATGATAATAATATGTTTGTTACGTTGTTTTTAAATTAATTTCGTTTTGTTTTCAAGCTGCCGATGTACTCTTATGGAGGAACAAAAAGATATCTGCAAGTGTCTTATTTGGCGCCACTGCTGTTTGGGTGCTTTTTGAATGGCTGGATTACAATTTTATCCCTCTGGTTTGCTTTGGTCTTGTTGTATGTATCATTGGCCAGTTTATTTGGTCACGCCTTTTGAACAGGTAAAAGTAAGAAATCATTTGTTATATAAATTTGAAATTTGAAATTTAAATTTTACATTTCACTTATGATTGTTAACAGGGCCCCACCAAGTGTTCGTCTTTCAGAAGAACTGTTCGTGAACATTGGCACTGCAGTTGGTGCTGAAGTTAATCGTGCTTTAAGTTTCCTTCAGAATGTTGGTTACAGAGGAGATATTAAGCAAACTTGCAATTGTATGCCACATTATAGATGAGAATTTTGAGCAGGTTATAAGTATGAAGCATCACGACCTTTTGACTTTTCTTATTTGTATTTTGACTAGGTTATTGGGAGCTTGCTAACTGCTGCAATAATCGGAACCTGGTGTAACTTCTTTACAGTCATTTATATAGGTAACATTATGTATATTTCATTTTTTTATTTCAGATCAAAATGCACTTTTGGCTTCAATATGTTATTTTTTATTAGGTTTCGTGGCTGCACACACATTACCTGTTGTGTACGAGAAGTATGATGATCAAATTGATAACGCCGTTTACAATTTGTTGGGAAAGCTTCAAAACAACTACAGTAAGCTGGATGCTAGTGTTTTAAGCAGAATTCCCAAAGCAACCAGGTTGAAGTTTGAATAGGTTTATCAGAACATTTTGCAAAAATGTTAATGTAAGTTTAACTTGTCATTTTAGACTGCGTATCGTGTATTTATCAGTAGCTTTTTAATAACAAAAATGTTATTGGTTGATGCTAATTTGGTTATATCAACTGGAATATGAGCTGTTTTTCATTTTCTCAAATTAAATACATTTTTCAAAACTAAATCTAAAAAACAAGACTTCCTTGGTAAGTTACAGTTATCAAACACAAAGGAAGTAAAGTGGGAGTTGACCATGAATTTGACATGGTCAGTGGTAGGATTGAACCGAGACCTTAGCTTGTGGGCCGCCTTGAACATACACAAAACTGCACTCAGAACCTGGTTTGATTACCTTAATCCATTCAGGAAGCTCATATATGTTCTTGTTTCGAGTTGGAGATAATCCCCACACTGCCCCTGCTAAGTTTTCAATTGCTAACTTCAAATCTGTGATTGGTTTTGCTGACTGGTTCTTGATCGTCACCTTGTGTCTATAATATGTGATTCTCCCAACTGTCCATGAATTTGTTATCGTGTGAAAGAATTCCACTGGTGCCCCTGCTGAAAAAACACAATCACTCAAGTAAGGTTAGTTAAATCGGTTTTGAATTAGAACAGTAAACTTCATTGGTGTTAGTTACTCACATGAAACGGGTTGGGCCTTGGTTGGGGTAGGTTTTAGTGCATAGTTTGGATTCATGCTGTGTAACTTAGAAAAGAGCCCGATAAGAGGGGCGGTCCCGGACAGTGTAGGTTCTGTTTGTTCATAATTTGACCGGTCATCGTCAAAATTGTCGTTTTTGTCAGGCCCACCAACAAGCCCACCATGGATAATGTTAGGGTTAGCCTGTGGGCGGCGGTACCATGCATCAAACCCTTGAACACAACCCACTACTGAATGGAGTACTGATATGGATGCAATGGATGCACCCCTGTGGTGCACATGAATCGGGTAGGTTTGACCGTACCCGACCATGTAACTCATTGATTTTGGGTTCTTTCCTAAGATATAATCAGCCTGTGATTTAGCGAACATGAGGATTTCTTGAGGTTGAATAACAGCATCCGGACATTTTAGGACCGATTTAGCCGCCGAGAGGTAGTCTGAGTAGACGGCTAGTAAGAATGCAGCGGAGGCTGCGTATTGCATGTTGTTCCACTCATGCAAGTAGAGTAAGCCACCTGTATGAAACTAAGTTAGTACAATTTTGACTTTTGAGGTCAAACATAGTCTTTATAAAGCCAACAAACCAGGAGTCATATTTGTTGGCAAGCACACGCGTAGTAATCTGCTTTAGCTTGATATTGTTTTAGTGTGGCTGTGTATGCACCGCCATCTCTGTCCATCAACACCTTGGATAGAAGAATCTGGATGCCCGCGTATTTGTTATCCCACGAGAATTCCTTCACCGCCCAGCCGGTCCCGCCCATGGAGGCGGCGTTATCCACCACATATTTCAAGTACGATGTGTCCTTGGTTGCTCGGTACAACCATGTAGCTGCCCACAACTGTTCATCCTTCAAACCCAAAAAACCCGTTAGTTAGACGTGGGAGCTTTACCCCCCGTTTATACATTTGACCCGTTACCCAACCCGTCTGTCTTGTACCTCTAGATAGATGTGATCAACTTACCGAGTAACCTGATGATGCATAAAACTCCTTAGCAGACGGGATTGAGTCTGTGAACAGTCCTCTAAATCGATCGGCAAACCAGAAAAGCGGCATTTTGTGATCGAAAAAGACAAAAGTTGCATAAAAAATTTGAAACAAAACAATTTCAACAAAGTTATTTAAGAGCCAGCAAGTGTTTCAAGTATGTCTCCAAACCTGTTTTGCATGAACTAAAAGCAAGTCAGAGTAAGAGGAGTTAAAAGGCCTAAATGCAATAGCTGATGCAGCCATAGCAGCAGCGGTTTCACCCGCAAGGTCTGAACCCGGGTGTTCAGTATCCAGTTTATAAGCGGTTCGTGGTGTAGTCATGTCTTCGGCCCGTTCCCAACAGTAGTGATCCGAGTCACCGTCACCTACCTGCACCAAATTTTTTATAAAAATTTAAGTAACCAAACATCCATTTTCTCAATTATAAAATAATAATAATCATTATTATTTTGATATACCTGTCCCCAAAGAACATTGGGCTGTGGATGGGCTTTGATGAAGTAATCAGTACCCCATTTAATAGCATTCAAAACATGGCCCATTTGGTCAAGATCCATCATGCTTCTACCATACTCAATGACTCCCCATGACTATAGGTGATCAAATCGGGTTGGTCAAAGGAACCGGAACCGGTTCAGAACCGGTTCCATTAGTCAACATCACTGTTTAAACCGGTTCCATGGTCGAACCGGTTAGGGAACCGAACCGGTTCCCCAACCCTCGGACCTGGAACCGGTGGAACCGGTTCTGACCGGTTCCTAAACCGGTTCTTACACTGTAACCGGTTCCAACCGGTTACAGTGTAAAATATTATTTTTTTTTCGTTTTTCGTTTCCGCTGCTTGTGTAGGTGATGATTTGTGTTCTTCTGATTTCTGAAGAGGCTCATGCTACTTTTGTTGTTCACCCACAGAGCAATGGTAAACAACATATTGAACTTAATGCTATGAGTGTCAGCGTGTTGAATTGATTAGTCTGTATCGTGTATCGTGTAATGGTGAACTTAAATCTGTATCGTGTTACATTTGTTGAGTTTGCTATGTATTATAGTCTTTTGGCTTACGCAAGTCAAATGCTGAATTATAATCAAGAGCGGTGTTATACGATTCGTATTTGTATAACATGTTAAATAAAAAAAACAATTAACATAAAATTCATTTTATTTACTTTAAGAAGTTCAAAAAAAAAGGTTACATGTTTTAAAATATTCAAAAACAAACTAACAAAATATTAAACTTATAAATATAAAGTTGTGACATATTATTTCTAGAAAAGCCTTCTTGTTCGTCGTAATTATTGAGTGGCGACTTATTCATCAGAATTACTTGTAGAAACGCCTTCTTGTTCGTCGTGCACTCGAACATCAAGTGGTGTTTCGTCTTCCAGAGTGGTTACGTGTTGAACACGATCGATTGAGTCCAAGTGATCCTTCAAGCAAATGCACATCTCCACCGACTCCGAATTCAGTCTTGTTCTTCTCACCGATATTACCCTGCCACTAAGAGAAAAAGCAGATTCCGAAGCTACCGTAGAAGCTTGGGCGGTTAGTAAATCACGGGCCATGGTGGCAAGAATCGGAAACTCGGTTTCCTTTACCTTCCACCAAGCCAAAACATCAAAAGTGCCATATTCCTCTTCGGATAAACCGGTAGAGAAATCATATGCACTATACCTTCCTAGTTCGCTTGAAGGGGTGTTACCCCTTTGTTTTTTAGCTGTTACGTTACGAACAGTGTTCATAAGGCTAATCATGGGGTCTCGTACTCTAGTAGCACTTGAACTTGATGAAGACCCCCCCGGCTTAGGCATGTGTATGTTTGACCCATATTTATTTATATAAAAGTCATACATAAATTTAAAATTCAAGTTAAAATCATTTTGTGCCTCTGTTGAAAAGTTTGGGTCAACTTCATGCATATCTAAGGCTGAAAAAATTTCGTCTATCACACATTCAACCCCCGTAACATTTAACATTGGGTTTAAAGCGGCGGCGCAAGTAAAAATCGGTGGCAATTCAAGAAATTATTTTTTTAATTTAAACTTCATTGGTAATATGATGTTTGAAAACATTGGACTTTTATTTTCAAATTCTTTAAGATTGTTAACGATTAAAAATAACTCCGAAAGAACCAAGGGACTTGTCGGATAATACGTTCCCGATAGTTTCGTAGTTGATGTTTTAAAAACTTCAAGAAAAGTCGATAAGTCATTGATAATTTCCCATTTCTCATTTGAAAAGGGGATTGCCAAATCATTCTCGGCAAGACTAGAATGAAACATTTGTAAAGTTTATCTTTGTTTCAAAGCACTTTGAAACATTATGCAAGTGGAATTCCATCGATGAGGTACATCCCAATTAGCTCCCAAAGCTTTTCTTCCCGTATCTTTACAAAATTTTCTATAATCCATTTGTCTTTTTTTACTTTTCTTAAAAACTTCATGTAGCATTACTCTAAAATCGTTTATAACCGATGTAACCTCATCCGAAGCAAGTCCGTCTTGCACGATTAAATTAATGATATGTGCAACACACCTTGAGTGAAAAAATACACCATTGCAAATCGGCGTATATTTTAATTTTAATTTATCAACCGCCGATGTATTATTCGACGCGTTATCAAATACAATTGAAAATATTTTATTTTCTAGTTTATAAGTTTTTATAACATAATCTAAAATTTCAAACAAATTATCTCCCGTATGTGGATACTCAAAGAGTTCGAAAGCAATGGTGCGTTTCATCATTTCCCACGATGACGGGTCTACCCAATGAGCAGTGACACAAAGATAAGATTCGGGTAGACCATGTGGAGCCGACCAAACATCACTAGTTAAGTTTATTCCCGTATTTATATTTTCAAAATATGCAATTAGTACCTCTTTGGCATTCTTCCACAATTTTAAACAATAACGTTTAAGAGTATGACGACTTACGTGGTGCATTGTGGTTGAAGCGTATCTCGAATCATGGCGGTTAAGCGAGGGTTGCGAAGTGGCTAAACGGCAAAGCTTCTTGAATCACAAACTTCGCCATACGATCTTGAACTCGATCAATTTGGTATGTAAATATTCCGCCTTCACTATCCATTTGCGTTTGTTGCGACTCGACGTTCTGTTTCAACGCCCTGCAATACGGTCTTTCGATGTGTTTCTTCAAATTTGAATTCGAAAGTGGGTTTAAATAAATCCCACAAAACTTGCACCGAGCCTTCAATGAATGGTCACTCAATTCAACCAAATCCCAATTGCACCAAATCTCTTGATTACGATTATGAGGTACAATACGAACGAAACTTGGTCCGGCGGTGGAACCTTGACCAACCGATGATTGTGAGGCAGCCATAACAACAAATATGAATATAGAAGAAGAGAAAACAAGAGATTAGAGAACTCAGAACGTTGTAATAGCGTTTTTTTGTATTTTTTTGCGTTCGGGTTTGCGTTTTGAGTGTTGTGATGAACCCATTACACCAAATACCTATTTATACTAGTAGTGGGGTGTTTGGGGAGCCAAAAAACGGCCATTTTTGACCCCAACGGTCAAAAAACGGCCATAAAACCGTTTCCCAACGGCTAGAACTACTCCAACGACTAGAACCGGTTCCGGTCGAACCGGTTCCAGAACCGGTTCCGGTTCCTACCCGGTCCACCTCCAAAAATGTCAAACCGGTCCCGGATCGTCGGGTTGAAACGGAACCGAACCGGTTCCTACGAAAAACGGGTAGGAACCGGTTCGGTTCGGTTCGGTTCCACCGAACCGGTTCCAGGAACCGGTTTTGTTGTCCACCTCTACCCATGACAGCATTGTGACACTATAAGCCATTAGCAGTCCAAATTTGACATGGTCACCAGCATCATTGAAGAAACACTAAGTGACCCCGGGCAGATTTTGGATAATCTGGGGGCTAGGTAATGTTTCCCACGAAGGTTAGGTCCAGCAGAGTAAGTTGTACTTTAGGGAACCTGCAAAACAGACACCGTAAGCTCGTCACTGAGAAGGGGGGGGTTCCTCCTTGTGACCACCCTCCGGCGTGAGAATCAGTCTATATTGCTCTTTGAATATAAAAGTATATGAATACTATTAGAGCAATTATCAAGTAAGTTATACGAGATAGTAGATTGATCTTACCATTCCAAGATATTGGAGTATTTATAGCCGAAGGTAGGTTTTCTAGAAGGTACCGCCGGCTGAATAGTATTCCTGTTCAACCAACAGTGGATTACGCACAGGCCATACTGGTTGGTGGGTAGGTTACAGCCAATAGTAATAAAGTCGGCTGCACTATTCCACCAACTGTAGACTATGCACGTCCCACTGACTGTGGATTGTACGCAGGCCATGCTGGTTGGTGAATAGGTTACGGCCAACAGTAATACTATTCCACCAACTGTAGGCTGCGCCTGCTCCACAATGAGGGTTGGTGAGTAGGCAGCGGCTAATAGTGACAAACAGTACTAGAGGGTGCCCCTCCTCGCACTGTTGTCGGTGAGCTGTCACCCTGTGATTGGCTCATGGGCTGTTCTGGTCAGATCGTCTGTCCTATCCATACCTTGGCAGGTATGGTACAGAAGATCTTTCAGAATCAGACTGGCTCATTTGGGCGGGATTGTTCCCGCCTTGCTCATGCCTTCACGTGACTGCTGAAGTAGCTAGTGTCTTGTGCGTGTAGCCCTGCTGTCTGCGGGTAGCCTTCCCTGATGGCTTGTATCCGCAGCTGCGGGAACAGGCGAGGTACTTCACCATTGGGAGGCTTTCCCTGCGTGTACAGCTTGCGTACTGCGCGTAAGATTCTATGAGCATGGTGGGTCCTGCGGGAGCAGATGGCCTTTGCGCAGACGTCCATGTTCAAGGTGAGTCTTGCGGGACCAACTGGTCTCTGCTGGGACCTACCTCTTCAAGTCCCCCCAGTCCAATGTTCTTCTCATGCGTGTTTAATAAAGTGAGGTGAACTTTTGGACTTAAGCAAAGGGTTTTGAAAAGGGTTTTGTAAGGTTTTCCATGGGAAGTCCTTGTCACTTGCAGAAATGCCCGAGTTTCCTGCTTGGTCTCTGGGTATGATGCGGGTAGGTCTGTAACCTCCTCGCAAGTCAGGAGCATTGAGTCCCAGTTGTATGTATTTTCCATGAGGTTTTGGTAGTTTTGAACATAGTGATCAATTATGTTAAGACCACCAATTCCATCTTGGAGCTTCAAACAACGTAGTTCTCGACGTTCCCGCTATGCGGGGATGTTATTTCCGTTTCCGCAAGCATTGCCCAGAAGATCCTTCTTGGTTTCAATTCCCAGCGGAGCGCTAGGTATGTGAAGGGTTTTGCCTTAACACTGTACCTGCGCTCGTCTTACGGTTACTTTACTTCCAAGGTATTCCTGGCGTCAATTCCCTGCGGGTGCTTGGTATGTGAAGGGTTTTGCCTTTACACTGTACCCGCACCCGTCTTATAGTTACTTGGTTGCCGAGGTACTTGGCTTCAATTCCCTGCAGGTGCTAGGTATGTGAAGGGTTCTGCCTTAACACTGTACCCGCAGCCGTCTTACGGTTACTTGTTTGCCAAGGGGTAAGGGGTATTTTCCCGCTTACTTTTTAATATTTTCGAATTTTGAATTTTGAAATTCGAAGAGTTGGTGAAAAGATAAGAACAGTCCAAACCTCTGAAACGTCGTGCGACAGTTTCTTCTGACTGTGTCAGGACGTGCAGGAAGTTATGGTGACGTGACAGAACATGGTCATTCCAGTCGCTTTTTCAGGCGCGTGGCCGCGAAATTACTGGCACACGTCCTTTCAACAGCTGTTGCCAGCCTGCTTTTTGCCACGTGTCATAGTTTCATTGCACCTTTGATTTCTCTCTCCTCCGCATTAAATTCACCGCATTAATTGCGATTACTATACAAAGGGGGAGAGAGTTATTTGTAATTCACACTTTCACCTTTCTTCTTCTTCTTAGTGATTTCCGGCAAATACTCCCCTTTTCAGGCAAGCATTTTCCCGAAATCACTTTCTTCTTTCCACCATGTCTTCTCATGATACTGATGATCAGAAGACTGCTGGCGAGTGCCAGTGTTCTCTTCCTGTCGATCTGTACCAGTATATCGTCAGGAAGTTCATGCTCGAGTCTCTCGAGCCTGAGTTTCCTGAACCCCACCATACTGTGTACGATGCCCCTAGTGGCAAGATCGGGGTTTATGCTGCATTCTTTGTCTACGGAAACCTTAGGTTTCCGTTGACAAAGTTTGTGTACCGTGTCCTGGAGAGGCACGGTGTGCACCTGACAGAGGTGCACCCCATGGCCATTGCCAAGGTCCGGCACTTTGAGTGGGTGTGCCGGATATTGGGCCTTGAGCCCTTTGTTGACCGTCTGATGACCTTCTACACTTGGAGGTGCATCCAGGGGTGGTACACTCTTACAACCCGTATCAAGGGTTTAAAGATTTGTACCACCGAGCGGAGTCTTCGCTCATGGAGAAGAGAGTTCTTCTTCATATCCGCTCGCGCCGTCCCCATCGCCATGAAGTTTAAGAATGGCCAGGCGCTTCCGAACCTTCCCGCCCTCAACTACGAGGAGGCGGAATGGTTTTCGAAGATATCCCGGGTCCAGTCCCCGGTTTTCCGTTTTCCGGAGTCGGCGATGGTGATGCTGGGGATGAGCCGGGTGTGGAAGGCGGCGAATGCTGATAAGGTTCCGATCGTCCTTGAATATGGTTCGAACTCTACCCCTTATGGTATGTCTTGTTTCTTTTTTGCTGATTACGATTTTTTCTAACTTTCTTGTTGATTTCAGAGGGTAACGATCTTCAGTCGCTCCTGAATCCGCGGGAGGAAGATGGTCCTGCGCGGATGGGTACTCGTGCTCTGGACGAGAACGAGTTGCCCATCCTAGAGCAGACTGCGGGTCGGTTCGTGGAGGTTTACCCGCCAGGCCAAGAGATCCTGAGCCACCGACGGCCAGGTAAGCCTATCTTCTACCCTGAACCTCTCAATGCTGTGCCTGCTGCTGGAGTTCATGACATTTCTTCTTCTGAGGAATCCGCAGAAGGTCCTCCACTGGTGCGGAAGAAAAAGGCTGCCGTCGGGAAAGGCAAGGAGGTGGCCTCTACGGCCGACCCTGTAGTCCTATCTGACTCGGAGTCAGATAATGCAGAAGTGGCGGGGAAGCCCGGTGGTGAGGAGACCACCGCTCCGGAGGCTGCAGGTGTTACCTCCGGGGAGGCAGCGACGACGACGGTTACCGGTGTCAAGAGGCCGGCTCCATCGGGTTCGCCCCCGCTCGTCCGTGCGTTCAAGCTCAAGAAACCCCGTAAGTACCCCCATAATTCTTGTCTAGCTTTGTTGTTTCAAATAAATTTTCTAACACTTTTGCTTGTGCAGGTGTGGATGTTGACGCATTCCAGGGTGGAGTTGGAGTAAGTATTCCCCCGCCAATGACGGTAGGCTCGGTCAGCCTTCCCGAGGCGTCGACCCAGGCGTCTACGCTTGCTTCCGCTGGTTCCAGCCTTCCTGAGGCTGTTCCAGCTGAGAAGGTGTCTCCGCCGGCCGTGAGTGCAATTTTTACAGCATCTTTCACGGAGCCGGCGGTTACTGTTGCTGAGGAGACGGCGCCAACCATGGCTGCCACGGCGGCTGCCACTATACCTGCGCCACCGGCACCGACGGCCGGACCATCAGGTACGCGCTGGGCTTCCCGCCGATCTACGCCACCTTCCCGTCTGCCTGACCTGTTGGATGGATTTCCTTTAGGTTCAGGTGATGGGTTTGGCGGCTATCGGCCTGTTATTGACCCTACAGGTACGTAGGGTTCTTCTTGCTTTGTATATTTTTGTCATCTTTTCCTAACTGCCTTTGTTTCTTTTGCAGTGTCGGATTCCAATGAAGTGTATGTTCCAAGATGGAACATACGCCGAGGAACAACCCTTCGCACCCCTGTGGAGTGTGTGGACTGGGCTCGCCACGCTGCTCCTCATGGTGCGTTGGGGGAAGCCATGGCTAGCTACCAAGAGGGTAGGCTAACCAATGAGCTTCGGGTTCTCCAGGCCCGAACGCAGCCCCGCGTCGAGCTGCTTTGTCGTGAAAACGACAAGTTAAAAGCGGCTCGCGCCAAAGATGTATCTGAAGCGCGGGCTCTTCGGGAGGAGAACCGGCAGTTGGCCGCTGCCGCAGCCGAGAAGGAGAAGGCCTTCAAGGCCCTCGAGGTTGAAGTCCAGGCGCGACTCGAGGCCCGCTCCAAGGCTGCCCAAGCTGTGAATGAACAGCTTCGGCTGGCCAAGGAGACTGCGCGAAACTCAACTGAGAGGGCTGCCAAGGCTGAAGCTGTTGCTGAGCCACTACGCGAAGAAAATGAGCAGCTTAAATGCAAATTAAAGGCTCTTCAGCATGCTCATGACGCCTTGGCAATGGAAGATGCCAAGAAGCTGCAGGAGATCCTTGACCAGAGGGGGATGCTTGACCGTACTGAAAGGAAACTCAAAAGCGTCGAAGAAGCTGCCGCCAAGGAAGTTCAACTTGCCAACCTTGATAAAAGCGGAGCTGAACGTGCTTACAAAGAAAGTCAAGCTACCCTCCAATGGCTGCTTCAAGAAGCGTTGCCTGAGGTATCTTTATCTTTTTCTTTACGCTTTCTGCTCGTAATTAGAAAATGTTCTAACTTGTAATTTTCTTTTGTAGGTTGTGCGTCGGGTCCTTTCAGAGACCTCTTACGACGATGCAATGAGCACAGCCCTCAACGCTTCTCATGAGGATGGGCAGAAGACTGGCTTCCTGCTTGGTCTAGGGTTTGCTGAGAGAGGCTTTCCGCCCTCCAACTTCCCTTTATTCAATGTTAATACTGAAGCTGCTTATGACCAAGCTGTGAGTCAGTATGCTGCCTTCCCGCATCCAGTGGTGGAGAAGGTGAATGAAGCTGCTGCTGCTGATGATGGGCTAAGCGTCCTTAAGGCTTTCCTTGGGCAGCCGCGTTCTGACGGTGCTGGTCCAAGCGGAGGTGGCCCTGAAGCCTGATCCCTTCACACTGCTAGGATAGACTTAGCCTTGTATAGATTTCTTTTAGGCGGGTAGTTACCCAGCCCTTCTTGTAATTGATTGTGAAATATTAATCTCTTTGCGTATAAGATTGTTATTTCCTTGGGTTCTTTGCTTTATAAACTTATGACTTGCATACTTAGTTTAAATTAGCAATTTCCCAAGTGCTTAGAATAAGAACCTTTGAACGTGGTTGATGATGGGTTAAAGTTTCGCCTCCTCCTTCGTGATTGTGCGGGTAAAACCGTCACTTGCACTTGGTAGGATGGCTAATCTTTACCCTTTATCTGACCTGCGTGTAGGTTTTTCAAAATTTCTAAGGCATTAAGTTAAACCTTTGAACGTGGTTGATAATGGACTAAAGTTTTCGCTCCCTCTTTCGTGATTGTGCGGGTGTAACCGTCACTTGCACTTACTAGGATGGCTTTAACTTTAGACCTATATCTGACCTGCGTGTAGGTTTTTCTTGTCCTTTTTTTAAGTGTTCATAAGTTAACCTTTTAACGTGGTAGACGGTAAGTTAAGTTTGGCTTCCTTGTTCGTGATTGTGCGGGTAAGACCGTCACTTGCACTTACAAGGATGGCTAAACTTTACCTACATCTGACCTGCGTGTAGGTTTTCCTTAGAAACTTTTTTAACATTTTGGCGTTGTGTTTATGCGGGTATTGCCGCCTTCCACACGCAACTACTTGTTCCCGTAAGGGAAGTTCATAGGTTACAAGCTATCAATACATCATGAAAGGAGAATCATTTCCATTAGAAGTGGCTCTAGGCCTTTTCTTTACAAGTTGGAATTGATCTACATATAACATTTGCGTAATTGAGCTCCATTCCATGTTCTAGGGATGGGAGTGCCATCGAGCCTTTCGAGCCGGTACGCGCCCTTTCCCAGAACTTCTTTGATAATGTATGGCCCTTCCCAAATCGGGGCCAACTTTCCTGGGCGTTGTTGGTTCGAAGCCTCGTTGTTACGCAGTATGTAGTCTCCTTCGTTGAAGTTGCAGAGTTTTACCCGCGTGTTGTAGTATTTTTGCATTTGTCGTTTGTAGTTTTCTTCACGCACGGCGGCTAAGTCTCTGCGCTCTTCGGTTAGCATAAGGTCTAACCGTCTTTCCGCATCATTGTCTTCTGGTTGGATTAAGACCCTTGGTGAGGGTAAACCGATTTCGACTGGGATCATGGCTTCAGTGCCATAAGTGAGACTGAACGGGGTTTCTCCCGTACTGGTCTTCTTCAGCGTTCTGTTTGCCCAAAGGACGTGTGGAAGCTCGTCCACCCAACCGGATCTATGTTCCAAGAGTCTTTTCTTTATGCCTTCGACGATGCTCTTATTTGCTCTTTCCACCTCACCGTTACCTTGCGGGTGTGCCACTGAGGTAAAGGTGTGGGTGATTTGAAGTTCTTTCAGCCACTGCTGTAGCTTCTTGTCAGCAAAGTTGGTGCCATTGTCGCTTACCAAATTCTGTGGAAGTCCAAAACGACAAATAATAAATTCCCAAATAAATTTTTTGATATGCTTTGCGGTTGTTTGGGCTAAAGGTTTCGCTTCTATCCATTTGGTGAAGTAGTCAATGGCTACCACTAGGAACTGAACATTCCCAGCTGCTGTTGGAAATGGGCCTGTCACGTCGATGGCCCACTTCTGAAATGGCCACGAGGAAGTGACAGGAACAAGTTCATTTTTCGGGCGATGCGTGTTGGGTGCGTAAAGCTGGCAAGATCTGCATTTTCTGATGTATGCCAACGCGTCCATATGCATCCCCGGCCAGAAGTATCCCGCGTTGTTTAGCTTGGCTACCACAGCGCGGGGGCCTGCGTGTACTCCACAGATGCCTTCGTGAACCTCCCTTAGGAGGTAGTCAGCATCTTGGTTGTCCACGCATCTTAACAATGGGCCAAGAAAGTTACGTCTGTAAAGGGTGTCATTGACCAGCTGATAATTTAGTGCTTTACAGCGTAGTTTTCTTGCCTGTGACTTCGACTCTGGTAACGTTCCTGCTTCAAGGTATTTTATTATTGGGGTCATCCATGTTTCTGTACCGGTTTGGATGACACAAATTTCCTTGTGCGGGACTGATGGTGTTTCGAGGAGTTCCACGCGGATGTCCTTTCCCAAGTGGGTGAAGGCCAGTGATGCAAGCTTGCTTAACGCATCCGCAGATTTGTTTTCGCTGCGCTTGACGTGTATCACTTTACAATCATTAAAATCGCGCATGATGGCTTTGGCTTGGGCAAGGTACAGGGCCATTGTGTCGTTCACAGCCGTGTACGTCCCGTTTATTTGGTTTGCTACTAGCATGGAATCAACGTGGGCTTCCAAATTTTTTACACCCATCTTTCGCGCAATCCTCAATCCGGCCAGGAATGCTTCATATTCAGCTTCGTTATTCGTACTTGGAAAATCCAGCCGAATAGCATAAGTATATTCCTGGCCTGCTGGATTTGTTAATTTTAACCCTGCGCCCGAACCCTCGTTACTAGCTGCTCCATCAGTATAGAGTCGCCAGACTTCATCGATTTCGTGTGCTGGGGAGGGTTGAACCTCCTCCTGGCACTCTTTCTCCCGTGAGGCGGGGACTTCTGCAATAAAATCAGCCAGGACCTGACCTTTAATGGCTGGTCTCGGCTTGTATTGAATCGCATATTCTCCCAATTCAATTGCCCATTTGGCTAGACGTCCCGATAACTCGGGTTTGCCTAGAACATTTGAGAGTTTGAAGTTGGTGAGAATAGTGATTGGGTGACCCTGGAAATACCGTCTCAACCTGCGTGACGCGTGTATAAGTGCCAAGACCAGCTTTTCCAGGGTAGAGTACCGGGTTTCCGCGTCTGCCAGCACGCGGCTAACATAATAGATTGGCATCTGGATGCCTTTTCGTTCTACAAGCAGGACTGCCCCGGTTGCTCTATCGGTTGCGGAGAGGTATAGGATTAACTCCTCTCCCGCTTGTGGTGCTGTGAGTGTTGGGAGTTCGATCAGTCGTGATCGAATCTCCTGAAAAGCTGCTTCCGCTTCTGGTGTCCAGCGGAAGTGCGTTTTCTTTAAACAATTTCTTAGCGTTGACACAAAAGGGAACGACCTATCCGCATGGTTTGCCAAAAAGCGGTTAAGCGCGACTAGTCGTCCATTAAGTGTTTGAGCCTGTTTTATGGTGGTAGGTGATTCCATTTTGACAATGGCTTCGACCTTTTCAGGGTTCGCTCTGAAGCCATCTTTAGTAATAATGACCCCTAAGAACTTCCCTTCTTCCACCCCAAATGAACACTTGCTCGGGTTGAGCTTCATGTTTATCTTTCTGAGCGTGTTGAAAGTTTCCTCAATGTCTTTCAACATCGTCTCTGGCTCGGGGCTTTTGATGACCAAATCATCCATATAGACTTCCAAGTTTCTCCCAATTTGGGCGTGAAACTCTTTGTCCATTAGTCGTTGGTACGTGGACCCCGCGTTCTTAAGTCCGAACGGCATCATTTTATAACAAAATGTGCCATCGGGCGTCCGAAAGGCGGTTTTGTCCTGGTCATCCACAGCCATGTGGATTTGATGGTACCCCTTATACGCATCCAAGAAGCATTTAAGGCGAAATGGTGCCACCGAGTCCACCTTAAGATCAATTTCTGGCAACGGATAACAATCTTTGGGGCATGCTTTATTCAAATCTTTGAAATCTATGCACATGCGCCATTGTTTGTTATTCTTCGGTACCATTACGGGATTTGCAACCCATGTTTGATATTTGCTAACGCGCACGATGCCCGCATCAAGGAGTTCCTTGACTTGGGTTCTACACGCGTTGGTTTGCTCGGGCCCCATTACTCTGCGCTTTTGTACGATCGGCGTAACGGCCGGATCGCATTTGAGCTTATGCTCTGCCTTTCCTCGGGGTACACCAGACATGTCGGCTGGTGTCCACGCGAAGATGTCTGCGTTTCGCTGCAGTAAGCGCTTGAGTAAGGTGCGTGTTGGATCAACAATTGTCGGGCCAATGGTAACGGCCTGATCGGGATATTTCCCATTGAATGCCCACTGTTCAGGTTCAGTGATGGTTTGTTTGGCCATCTTCGGTTTGGGTTTAGAGGAGACAGATGCGATGCATACCGGGGGAATGCCCGTGATCATCGCTACGCCTTCAGCTGTTGGCCATCCCATCATGCCGTGGACTGAGGATACCACGGCGTTGAATCTTGCCATCCCGTCTCTCCCGAATAGGATGTCATACGTATGATGTGGTTTTTTCATCACAACAAAATCCACATCCTCCGTGCGTGAATAATTCCCATCGGTGAGAGTGACGGGGAAAGATAGGATGCCCAAGGGAGTGTTCATGCTGCCGTCAAACCCTTCCATCGAAGCGTAGACCGTCTCCAGGCGCTCCTTGTCTTCATCATCGAGCTTGTCGAAGAACTGCCTGTACATCACTGTCGACGATGCGCCATTGTCAACGAGGGTGCGGGAGGTGATGTAGTGCCCCAGCTGGCTTTTAATGACAATGGGGCCTTCTTTGTTTGGGCCTCCCGGCACTCGCGGGAAGCGCACTTCTGCTTCCTTCCATGCGCATGGTTCGGTCATTGATCTCTTTCTCCCTCTGACCTTACCATGGACCATGTTGATGCTAATGTCGACGGGCTTCCGTCCGTTACCCCTGTACCTGTTGTCGTTCCTTCCTCCCTTCTTGATAGATGCCACGAGGTGTGCGAGCCTCCCATCCTTGACGAATGTCTCGACGATGTCCCTCAAGGATGTGCACTCCTCAGTGCTATGGCCCTTTGTCCCATGGAAGTCACAAGACTTGCTTTGATCCGCATTGGGTTTCTGTCGGATCACTGGGGCTTTTGGCCATGGCAGTTTTTCCGTGGCAAATATCTCCGTGACGCTCTTGGTAAGTGGCGTCCAACGGTTTTTCCGGTTCGAAGGGTGCGTTTTGTCCCTTCCGCCAACCAGAGGGCGAGAGCTTGAGGGGGTGTCAAAGTTTATCCTTGACTGCCAAATACCTTGCCGCCTCTTTTTGTTCAGCCGGGCGGTTCTCACATTGTTCTCCCTTGTCCTCTGCGTGTAGAGGTTTGTATTGTGGGGGAGATCTCTTCCCAGCTGTTTCTCTGTTTCGGCAAAGCGCTTGGCTGCCGTCATTATGGCATCCCACGTGGATGGCATACCGTCTTTACCCGTCAGAGTGCGGATGAGTTCTGGGTATTCAGCGCCCTGAATGAAAGCGGCGCGAACGAGGTCTTCACTGATGTTGCCCAGACTTACCTTCTTGGAGTTGAAGCGGGTGATGAAGTCCAGTAAGGATTCATCCTCTTCTCTGACACAGTTGAGGATCGTCCACTGCTCCTCAGTGTGCTTCCTCTGTTGACTAAACTGTTGACTGAACTTGTTCTGGAAGTCTGCCCAGTCATAAATGTGGTGGACCGGTAAACGGTCGAACCATGCTCTGGCTGCTCCTACCAGAGTCATCTGGAACATGTAGCACCACGTGGGTTCCGTCCAGTTACTGACGGTTGCCCCCGCAATGAACCTGTTCAGATGGTCATCTGGGTCGGATAGACCATCGTATGTGCCAACGTTGGACATTTGTTTGGCACTCCTCGGGGCGATTGCTTCTGCAATGTCCCTTGCAAATTTTGACCTTCCTGCGTTTGTAGCAGTAGGTCTAAAGGCCTTGGAGAAGTCGCGAGAGCTTTTTTCCGTGACTGGTTGGAATGCTTCCCCAAAGTTCCTTTTTGGCTGGGGATCCGTTTCCTTACGCTTCCCTTTCGCCCTATGGCGAGGGTTCGCGTCGGTGTCGGAGTCTTCCCCCTCGCCGTCTGAGTACTCGTACTCACTACTCATGTTGAGGTGCTGGCGAGTACTACCGAATTCCTCAGCTTGTTGGACTGAACGCAAGCGTTCGTCCAACTCAGCCTGAAATTCTCTTTGACGTGCCTCGGCCCATGCCTTCACTTGATCAAGTGTTTGGCGAGGAGCTCGAGGTCGTTTTTCCAGCTGGGCATCAGTGAATCCCAGTGGAATATTTACTCCACTTGCCCCTACATGAGTGACTGGGGTAGTGTTCGTAAAATGTATTTCACTTGCCCCAGCTTGGGTGGCTGGGGTAGTGTTTGTAAACATTGTGTTGCCGGTGTTAACCCCAGTGGCTGGGGTTGTGGTTACCGGAATTTCTCTAGTCATCTTGGAAGTTTTGAAAAACTGGAGAAAGATGTAGTTCTAGCTTAATGCACGGATGGCGCCAATGAAGAAACACTAAGTGACCCCGGGCAGATTTTGGATAATCTGGGGGCTAGGTAATGTTTCCCACGAAGGTTAGGTCCAGCAGAGTAAGTTGTACTTTAGGGAACCTGCAAAACAGACACCGTAAGCTCGTCACTGAGAAGGGGGGGGTTCCTCCTTGTGACCACCCTCCGGCGTGAGAATCAGTCTATATTGCTCTTTGAATATAAAAGTATATGAATACTATTAGAGCAATTATCAAGTAAGTTATACGAGATAGTAGATTGATCTTACCATTCCAAGATATTGGAGTATTTATAGCCGAAGGTAGGTTTTCTAGAAGGTACCGCCGGCTGAATAGTATTCCTGTTCAACCAACAGTGGATTACGCACAGGCCATACTGGTTGGTGGGTAGGTTACAGCCAATAGTAATAAAGTCGGCTGCACTATTCCACCAACTGTAGACTATGCACGTCCCACTGACTGTGGATTGTACGCAGGCCATGCTGGTTGGTGAATAGGTTACGGCCAACAGTAATACTATTCCACCAACTGTAGGCTGCGCCTGCTCCACAATGAGGGTTGGTGAGTAGGCAGCGGCTAATAGTGACAAACAGTACTAGAGGGTGCCCCTCCTCGCACTGTTGTCGGTGAGCTGTCACCCTGTGATTGGCTCATGGGCTGTTCTGGTCAGATCGTCTGTCCTATCCATACCTTGGCAGGTATGGTACAGAAGATCTTTCAGAATCAGACTGGCTCATTTGGGCGGGATTGTTCCCGCCTTGCTCATGCCTTCACGTGACTGCTGAAGTAGCTAGTGTCTTGTGCGTGTAGCCCTGCTGTCTGCGGGTAGCCTTCCCTGATGGCTTGTATCCGCAGCTGCGGGAACAGGCGGGGTACTTCACCATTGGGAGGCTTTCCCTGCGTGTACAGCTTGCGTACTGCGCGTAAGATTCTATGAGCATGGTGGGTCCTGCGGGAGCAGATGGCCTTTGCGCAGACGTCCATGTTCAAGGTGAGTCTTGCGGGACCAACTGGTCTCTGCTGGGACCTACCTCTTCAATCATAGTACCCTCCAACCAAATTCACCTACATTCAACCACTACATTAATAATAGCACAAACTCGAAAGTACAAACCGATCGAGCATAACAAACCACTTACATTTTGTTGGTAACCGTCGTGGAGGCCAGAATCGCCACGCCATTTCACAAGTTGGTTCCCGGGCAACTTACCTGACCTTTGCGCCTCGAAAAATAATAAGCTCTTGTCAACCGCTTGCATGTAATCAAACGCTAACGATACATCGATAATGGTTATAACTAATATTAGTGTTGCGAAAACGTGTCTCGAGTTCACCATTGTGGATGATTGAGGTGGATGAAGATAATGATTTTGATGATGTGTGATATATATATATATATATATAGAGAGAGAGAGAGAGAGAGAGAGAAGTTATATATAATTCTATACATACATATAATTATATACATATATGGTTGGATACACGTTGATGATACAGAATCCATGTTAGAGGTTCTCACGTTGTATTAAGTAGTTCATCCTTATGATTGCCAGATAGAGAATCTAGGTTTGACTAAATATTAAATATTATTATACATATTTGAGTATTTGACTAAAGTTTAGATATAATGTTATATTATTGTTTTTGTTAAGAGAGATTTTGATTGACCATGCAAAATTGCAAACTTCTGATGGTTGGTATGACTTTAAATATATATATATTTTTTAGGGAATATGATTGTTACGTGCAATATGGAATGATTTTTAAACATGGCAAATCTCATCATTTATTGTAACAACTTCTTTTAATTCTATATAATTAAATCTATAATAATAATTAAGACAAGATGTTGGCCAAAAGTACGTTTCTTGTATATTAGAATGTAATTATATTAATTTTCATCGGTTTTCTTATCTAGAGTACGAACTTATAAATAGGATGATGTGTAAGTATTAACTTTTGTGGTTTCAGGTTGTTATAATTGAATTATATCAACTTGTTAAAACAATGAGTTTAACATGTTCATACGTTATTTTTTTTGATTAACAGGTTTTTCTTTTTATTCAAAATTGCTCATTTGACATTTATTTATTTAAAATGGCTTTTGGTCTAGTGATACCAATGTACTGTAGTTGCATGTATTGAATTACCTAATAATTCTTCATACGAGATTATTTTTTTTTAATTTTCGGGCCTCTGGGATGATCAGGCCTAAGTCGGTTGACTTCCCTGTCTTCCCATCCTAGACGACCCTGCTTCATATGTTGAGCTTGTGTTCAACAATCTCCATTCACCTACACCTTTTCAATTTCTATACCCATAAATAGGGTAGGGTTGTATACGAACCGTAAATGATGTCATGCTTATGTTGTGTAGGAAACATGGTTATTGTGCAGGGGTGAAGATATCTTTGTGTTTTGTATATGATTTGTTGTGTAGGGGACCATTTTACCGGTGTAATGGACTGGATTAGTTTTGTAGGGTAATTTTATTAGTTGTGTAGGAGAACTTGGTACACCGTGTAAGGTAAATTTGTTAGTTGTGTAGGGGAACTTGGTATGTTATGTATGGGAATTTAATATTGATTTTGTTATTGAACATGGTTAGTGGTGTAGGTTGAGACACACACACACACATACACACACACACACACACACATATATATATATATATATATATATATATATATATATATATATATATATATATATATATATAGAAAATGGTTCAAATAAAAAATAATTGTTTTATGAGAAGTGTGAGAAGACTTTAAAAAAATACACCACCTAAATCGGACACTATACCATGCAAATAGGAAACCATACAACTTTTAGAAAACTACAAATCTCAACCACTAGATCCTAGATCCAAGGGTATGTACATCTATTCTTATGCTTCTCACAAAACTATTGTTCTTTACGTTAACTCCCCCCCCCACACATATATTTATATATACTAGCTGGGTGCCCGCGCAATGCAGCAGAGCGCACACGCAACTTTACATTGAACGCATGGTCCATGTCGGTACATACGTCACCTGATGACAGTGCGCACGTAGCCTAAAATTGGCGCGTAACTCGTGTAAAGCCAGTTGCGTGTAATCGAAGATTGAACACGCGTAACCAGACGAGAATGCACGTTATCAACATTAAAACATGCTTAACCAACACCATGCGTGTAACTCATGGCGATTAACAGTGTAGGGTGCTGGGCTGATCGTTTACCAAGATCGGGTTATGTGCGTTACGTTGTGCTGGACTTCATTGGCCGCACTACATGTAAACAACGGTATTTGTGTAACTTGTAACGAAAATAACAAGGAAAATCTGAAATATACAGTAATTTGGAATAAATCATTTTTTTAAACCAACCCGTTTTGGCCCCAAACCCATTCTGATTCAACAACGTTCTGACATGGCCCCTCAAGACTCGAACCCGAACCAAATTAACCATTATTATAACGACTCATTCCGATCCTAATGTATTTTTATAAATGACCCAAGCTCGCCTGACTCGACCTATTACCCTGTTTTAAATGGTAAGCGCGTAACATGCTAACTTTTTAAAATTAAAAAAACTATAGCAATATCATAATCAAATTAAAGAGAATAAAATGCTCGTTTTTATGATGTATTTTTTTAAAGAATTTTAACGTGTGAAAAAATTATGACAGTTAAAAAAAGTGTGGGGTAGTTAGTTAGTTTTGAATTAGGGGCCATATGTGTAATTATTATTAAACTTTACAAAAAGGTAGTGAAGTTGAGGGACTAAAGTTTTAAATACATTTTGAAAGAATGAAAGTTACGTAACATATTTGTGAGTAAAGACTTACTACCCTAATTTTTAAATTTTTGATGCATTATATGTTGTATATAAAGCAATGGGTTTGGTAACTCTTAAAATTTAATAGGTCCCTAACTCATGCTTTATATATAGTATAGATATGTATATATTTGAGTCTTCATAGTCGTCGGTTAGTTCGGAAAACGTAAATATATTTAACCAAATTCATAGGTTCAAACACGTGTCAAAGTCGTTTACGAGACTAAAATATTGTTTTTTTTTGAAAAAATTATGTTTCCGTTAAAGTTTATAGGGTGATGTTTA
This sequence comes from Bidens hawaiensis, assembly GCF_021521415.1. Lineage (NCBI taxonomy): Eukaryota > Viridiplantae > Streptophyta > Magnoliopsida > Asterales > Asteraceae > Bidens > Bidens hawaiensis. The sequence continues at coordinate 2,063,284 of NW_027491048.1, read as the reverse complement.
GAACTTTTTTATACAAACATATGTGTTTAGTTTTTCAAAAAATTTTAACAAATACAAATTATTAAGCAAAGATTATTAATATACATAATTATATTAAAAAGAAAAAGGGAGGAAGATATTGGTGAAATGGTTGGGGGGAATTCCCCTAAAACTTTCAACAATTCACCAAACACAAATAGTGGGGGTGGTGTTCCCCAGTTCACCAATAGTCCAATATGCCACATAGGACATAGCCTAAGGGGCTGTTTGGTAGCCTCTTAATGATTCTTAATGGCTCATATCCTCTTAATGGTTAAGAGGTTATGAATCATTAAGAGATAGCCTCTTAATAACTGTTAAGAGGCTACCAAACAACCCCTAAATTAAAGAAACGAGTTAGAACATGCCTAAGACATCCTTATATAATGACACTTTTCGCCCAAGCCATATCTTTGTGGACAGCTCAGGCGCTCAAAACGGGTATGATGCTTCTCTTATTTTCTCTACAAGTAAGACTTTACCCTTTGTGTGTAAATGAAGCTTTTATCTGTTGAACAATATAGACTATCCTCACTCAACCACGTGTTACAATTGACATTGACTTTTGTGTTCAGTGCACACAAACTTTGACCTCTAATGTTGACGTCCTATCACTAGTTGCTTTCGACCATTTTACTATTTGAACATATTAGTGGTTGAAGTTTTTTTTCCTTTTGTGGTAGACCCACCTAAGCCTTCAATTTCCTATAGTAATGTTAATAATTGTCACACAATCAATGTCAATGCATGTGAGAGAAAAATAATGATATTATTTGATTCATGAGTGTTAGAAACATATTTTATTGATTAAAAATAAAAATAAATAAGTTAGTAAAACGTGATTTGCCTTTAACATGGTGTTGCTCGGAAAAAGTGGACATGGTTTGACAAGACCTGAAGGCTATAGTGACGAATGGCGTGAACAAACAGCGATTAAGAGGATGATTGTTGGGTTCATCGAGTGTGTTCACGGTTGATGGGTTCACAGGTATGAAGAAACCGATTGCAGGCAAACATGGCTTGTTAAACAATGCATGGAGCTGTTTTGATTTTATTATTTAACCAAGGTACATGTTTATTTTTAGTTACACCTATGATTTATGCACAAAGTTTAGGATAATAAGTCATGGTAAGTTTTGTTGGTTAGTGTTACCTTTTATTGACGGATCCAGATTTTTTTCCTATTGATTCATTTTTTTACGTTGTTCAAATTTTGCATAATCAAACGTAAAATTTTTCGGTTTAGATCGAAAAATGTTATATAATACAATATCATAATAAAACAATATGTTAATATAAAAAACACATAATATAATAAAACTATAAGATCCTTAAAAATTAGGGATAAAAAAGAATTACAATAAATGAGTTGTGGAGACGTGAAACACTCTTTCTTTTAGCTAATATTGAAAACTCCAACTAATAACAAAGTAATGATTTATTTAAAAGAGTAAAGAAAAAAAGAGTTTACAAAATTGGTATTAAATAGGCTGAACTTATTAAAGACCTTTCAAGATTGAAAGGGTTTTAGCTAGTCTATCACTACACCATTTTAAACCTTTTGTTATTAGTTTATTTGAAAAATTGGTTTTTATTGGTCTAAATTATTGTCTTTTGGTCATTACCGATCTTAACTAACGAATTGGTCACTGATTGTCCCAACTTTTAATGTATTTGTTTCTAACGGTCCGCGACTAACAGAATTCTAACGCCGATAGTTTCAGGTCACCAGAAAATCGTTTTTGGCCGGGAAAGTCAATTTTGTTGCTGGAAAACACCACCTAAACACCGCCACAACCACCAATTGACTCACCGCCAACCAACCACCATCACTTAAGCACCATCAACTTATTCCGACGATGGTCTAGGGTTCCGGCGACCTCAATAATTGAGGCTTTTACTAGAAAAATGTCCCTAAAGGTACGATACAAAGTTACCATGATGTTTGGGACAAAATTATTGAGTTTTCGGGAAAAAATGTGTGTTTCCTGCCAAAAACGTTTTTTCCGGCGACCTGAAATAACGGCGGTAGAATTCTGTTAGTCGCGAACCGTTAGAAACAAATATATTAAAAGTTGGGACCGTCAGCAGCCAATTCATTAGTTGAGACCGACAGTGACCAAAAGACGATAATTGGGACTAATAAAAACTAATTTTCCAGTTTATTTTTAAAACTCTTACAGGTTTTAACATAAAATTTTATACGGATTCTTGTGAACCCGATGAACCCATATTAGATCCGCCCATGGGGTCCTTTTCTTTACTTTTTAGGGTTGGTTTCGCTGTTTCGTTATGATCTACATTTAGTTGGCCATATATTCTCCAAGTGTTAATCATAAAACACGTACCATTTTCCTTGCAAAAACATGGATAATACAACCTTCTTTCTTATGCTACTATTCCTCATAACCTTCATCTATGTTGTCACAATCTCCAGCCATCGTAACCCGCGGCTTCCACCAGGGCCTTACCCTTATCCGATCATCGGAAACCTCTTAAAACTAAGCAACAAGCCCCATCACTCTCTAGCCGCACTCTCTAAACGTTACGGTCCTCTAATGTCACTTAAGCTCGGAAGTATAACAACAATAGTCATTTAATCACCCGACATGGCTAAAGAATTCTGTAACAAACATGACCAATCATTCTCTAGCCGATCAGTCCCGGATATAGCCTGTGTGAAGGATCACCAAGCACACTCTATAGTTTTCCTCCCGGTTGGAGATCAATGGAGAAAATTACGAAGAATTACTCAGGAATCCTTGTTCTCTAGGCAACGACTGGATGGCAGCGAACAAGTACGCATACAAAAGGTACGCATAAGTCGGATGGTGGTGGACTCAGAAAATTTTCTTTTTTTAGTATTTTTTTTTCTCATTAAATTTAAAACGATTACAATAAAGTGACCGAAAAACAAACTTTCCTGTGAGATTTAAAGCCACTGAAGACCTATCGAATTTGCAGCTCATAAACTATGCATTATGAGATTCATTTATTTATTTGTTATTTATGTTTTTATTTTATTTATTCTTCAAGTTTTTTTATTTATAATTTTTTATTCCACGTACTTAATTAAATTTGATTATGTATTTATTTATTTTTCGAGTACTAAATGTTAAATTGTTGCAATATTTTATTTATATATTTTACGCTTATTAACATTTTACTATTATTTATTTAATAATAATATTATTATTTTATTTATCTATTTATTATTATGACCACTACTATTACCTATTTATTTATTGTATTTATATGTCTTTTCTCATAATATGTTCTCTTTTATATTGTTTTAGACGTCTCTTTAAAAGCAACCTCTTCATCTTTAACGACAAAGATATGGTTTTGAAATTTTTACTCGATATGATGGTTATTGTACGCTTTACTATAATTTCGAAAATCAATGGGGCACGTAACTCGTTCGCTTTAAGGTGGGTCCGCCCTTGGAATCAAATAGCATATATTTAAGTTTTAATACCCTTTTGTTGGTCATAGACACGACTAGTTTGAATATTATGATACTGATAATTTTTATTTCTCATTAGCTGATTAGCTGGTCAATTAGATTAATTATAGTCCTTTTATTTTTTTCTTCAAAAAATTCCAATTTTTGGTTATTCAATACAAAATACTATTCACTAATTTATTTTTTTTTTTCAACTCTTTTGAATTGTTTTAGTTATGACATTTGATTCTCTCTTATATATTGATACAAATTACAAATGCAAATATCTATAGTGCCCTTTTGACATTTGATTATACATACTTGCAGGTAGAGCAACTTGTTGAACATGTTAGTCAATGTTCAATGAATGAAAAACCTATAAATATAGGTGAAGTTGCATTTATCACAATTCTAAACATTTAATCAAACATGTTATTCTCTATGGATTTCTCACAATATGATTCAAAGTCATCACAAGAAATCAGAGAGGTAACTTTGGGTTTGATGGAAGGCGGCGGGAAGCCTAATATAGCAGACTTTTTTCCGATACTCAGATCCCTCGATCCACAACGCATAGCAAAAGAAGCAAAATTTTATTTTGACAAGTTATATGCTATTTTCGATAGCATCATTGATAAAGGATTGCAAAGAAGAGAGACTTCGACGTTGCGCGATAATGATATATCAACAAAAAATGATGTTTTGGAGTTGTTGCTTGATATCAACTTCAAAGATGGGACCGAAATGAGTATAATTGACATGAAACATTTGTTCACGGTAAGTAGATACTCGTACTTAACAAGCTAGTGTGGTAATAGGTTTTGCGAGATAAAATGGTAATTTCATAAAATGTGTTATATAAGTTATGAAAATCCCGAAATTAGTTATTCGTAACTTGTATGAATATTATATCTACTATAACCATTTGCTACGTTAATGTAGAATTTGTTTCTTGGTGGAACTGATACGGTATCAACCACATTGGAATGGGCGATGACTGAACTCATTCGTAACCCAAATAAAATGGAGACAACTCGATTGGAGCTTATGAAACACATGCATAATAATGACAAAACTTTAAACGAACGTGATATCATTCAACTACCTTACTTACAAGCGGTCATAAAAGAAACTCTTCGGCTACATCCTCCCACCCCTTTTCTTATACCTCACCAAGCCATACATGACGTAGAAGTTAAAGGCTTCTTAGTCCCTAAAAATGCACAAATCCTCTGTAATATTTGGGCAATTGGCCGAGACCCAAAAGTTTGGTCCAACCCACACGTGTTGTAACACCCCAACCCGGAGCAGGCTAACGTGTTACTATTACAGATATCAAATCAACGCCACAATCCAAAATACAACAAAAATTAATGCAACCTACGTCATATTATTAAACAAAATGAATTAACTTTTAGAAGCTTGAACTTCATTTTTTATCTCTCATCACTAAATTCCCAGAATCCCGGATTACCTGAAAACAAAATAAGAAAAACAAAACAAGAAAACACGGCTGAGCCAAAAATTGCCCAGTAACGGAAAGAACAATAGTATAGGTAAGGACAGACGTAAGAGAATAAATAAACGAACTTCAATTCAAACTCGAAACCAACCCTTTTTACCTAAACATATACTTAATAAAATTCGGATGTATGATCCGACACTTGGCCAGAACATGGTCAAACGCATGCGGAAATATATCAGAACTATAACAAAAACACCCAGAGCCAGAAACATATAACTTGTAACATATAATGTGTGACGTGTAACATATAACGTGTAACATTTAACTGAACTATAATTAAATGCGAAACATAATCCGATACACGATCGGGACGTAATCTGAATATACTCAAATTTAATCAAATGCATATACACATATCAAAACGGACCAGAAATATAGCAAAACAAAATATAATTACTAAAATACACGACGATGATGTTAAAATAAATAGGTCGTGTAATACGGAAGCACCCAGAGCCTAAACAGAGGGGTACACAGCTAGCTAGTCCATGCACCAAGGAGACGGTGTGGGTGGCGTGCACACATTGTTCCATCTCAAACAGAAGTCAGGAGTCAGGAGTCAGGAGTCGGAGCTAAGATCGATCTATACGCCTCTAAGTGGCCAAGGTACTACATGAGTACTTTCAGAGACGCCGTGAACTTTGATTACGCACTGTCACGATAAGTGCCATGTCAGGAGTCAGGAGTCAGGAGTCGGAGCTAAGATCGATCTATACGCCTCTAAGTGGCCAAGGTACTACATGAGTACTTTCAGAGACGCCGTGAACTTTGATTACGCACTGTCACGATAAGTGCCATGTCGTTGACGCCCCAACGACAAGTCAGAAATGCTCGGGTAACAGAGTACTGAACTAAAGTCGTATAACTAAAAGATATTTAAACAGGAACATGCAATAATGAATTCAAAATATATATAACCTATTGCATGCTATAAAATTAATATAACCATATCACACGAATAAACCGAACTAGATAACAAAAATCCGCACTACGAAGTGACGGACATCGAATATAAAATGGACTAGAACCCATACTATGAGTGAAGAAAAACAGAATCCGTACTACGAAGTAACGGAATATAAATAATACTAAGAGGAAACAAAGACGGAAACCGTACTACGAAGTAACAAATATATTAATACTAAGAAGAAACAAAAACAGAATCCGTACCTTATAAGCGGAATAGTGTTAATCGTAAAAAGACTTAAGCTTGATTAAACGTCACGAGAACCTTCGTTGGAGGTAGAAGCGTGGACGCAGCGTTGGTTCGTTCCGGTGGCAGTGACTATGGCACTTGTGATTCTAGTGTAGGTGGCGTAACTCGAAAGAGGAGGAAACGCGGTGTCGGTGATTCCTTGCAACCATTGACGCGACCGAGGTTGTGGCGGTTGTTTCCGAAAGCGATCGTTAGCGGTCGCGGTGGTTTCCGTTAGAAAGTTTCCAGCAAAGGTGACACGTTTCGTGACGATTTGTAGGGGCGGCGATGGTTGTTGTGAATACGACAGAGAGATTATGATTTTGATTTTGTTTATATAAAGGTTGTTTATTATATTTAAACGAATTGAACACCTTCAATTTCACGATAACTGATAGTTTGTTGAGATAAGCCAAACGAATTTTTTTACCTACAGAGAGTTACGAATAACTTTGTTTAAAATTCAAAATCAAAATTTCATATTTTATTGTAACTTAGATCATGTTATTTCATTCGGGTATGCTTACAATTCAGATACTATTTATCTGTTATATAATAAAAGATGTACATGCACACAAATATTAAACAATAATAATTCTTTTCACAATTCCTTATTCATTTTGAATTTTATATCACACACAGTTAACTTCCGAAAACAATGACAACAACATTTAGCTAATATAACAAACAAAATTCAGATCTATATATGGCTATTATGGTGAGCCATGGGTCTCTGATTAGTATCTTAAATATAAACATGTTTTAGCTTGAAAAAGGTTTACCTTCATATTGCAACCCGGTGAACTAATTAGTGAAGTTTGTTTTCAAAGTTTGTTGAACATATATGTTAATCTCGTCTCGTTAAACCCCAGATTTTAAACCCGTAATTCAAATCTGAAACGAGCGAGAAAGATAAAAAAAATAGCGGAATCGATCATGTATTAGGCTGTTACCTTCAAGGTGGGGGATTCACGGTGGCGGTACATAGCGGCTTAATGCGGAAACACGGAGAGCGGAGGCGAGCGGTGGTGCGTGACTACCAGCGGTGTCGGCGACTTCTCTGGCGGGTTGCAAGGGCTGCGGTGACTAGTTTCGGCACCAGCGAATCGCGCGGCCTTCCTTCCAACGACCAACAGCGCTGGCTATTGTTTGCGGCGAGTTGCAGGGCGGCGGCGGCAAAGAATATATGTTTAATTTTGAGTCAGATTAATGGTGACAAACAAAGAAGCAGCGAAGTTGCAGTTCTCCCAATCGTACACTAAAAGTTAACTTAAAATTTAAATTTATTTGATGATAACAATTGAGAATTCGAATATCGATCAAGAATTTAAAATATTTGTCACTCTAATATATCCATTTGTTTTATTATCCTTTCCTGTTTTAATTTATTTAAATACATATATTTATATTTTGAAAACCCCTTCAAAAATATATAAATCCACCAACAATCTACTTAATATTTATTCAATTAGATTATCATATCAATTTATTATTTATTATTTTATATTAAATATAATTTATATGTAAATCATGATTTTTCGTTTATTAACGGTTCATCGGTTTATCAATTTTCTAATAATCGACATTTATTATTTTATTGTTTCGAATTTTAGTATATTACACGTGTTCATGCCGGAGAGATTTTTGGAAGCTAAAATTGACTATAGAGGTCAAGATTTCAACTTTATAACATTAGGTACAGGGAGGAGGAGCTGTCCGGGATTGAATCTTGCTCATAGAGAGTTACACACAATATTGGCTTCTTTGGTTTACAACTTTGATTGGAAGCTCGAAGGAAATACAAGAGCACAAGACTTGGATATGGAAGAAAAGTTTGGGCTCTCGCTACCAAAAAATGTACCACTCGTGGCCATTCCGATTAAACTATGACCGTCTTTAAATCATTGTACTTGCGTCATATATTTGTTAATTTGGAACAAGTACGTTTTGTAATGTATTTGAATTTAAACCTATATATATATATATGTATGTTTTTTGTATATATTGTTTCAGAAATAAAATGCTATTAACATTACTGGATGCATAGACAAGTCGGCATGTAGCATTGCAAGATCACAAAAAGAGCATAGTCATATTTAAGCTAAACTATATTATATTAACTCATATAAATATACATATACATTTTTAGAATTAAGTTAAACTTATTTGATGTTGGAGTGTGACCATGAAAGATGTCATTGAAGAGCTTCTTCAGGTAAACATAAAAATAAATAAATAATGTCATAAATTTTATGATTTGCAAAACTGTTGAATTAGTACGGTGCATATTTTCAGGAGGATATATTGGATGAAACCGGCGAATATGTAAACATTCACAACAGGCCTGTTAGATAATGATTGAAAAATTATTATTATTTTTAAAATCATATATACTCACACTAATTATATATATATATATATATATTAATTGTGAAGGTCGGTGCTACTCACAAAGAGGTACTGTTCTACCGCTAACACATTTTGTGCGTCAGTAGTGATTACAGCCTTTCAACTTACCAAGTGCTTATACACGTGTCCTTCACTCCAAGAGAATTATGATATCAGGGTCGGGTTCAGATACATAGCCTTCTAAAACTAGGAAGTTTTAAGAAGTGTATCAAACGGACTCCAATTGAACTGAAACTAGCGACATTGAAACTGTCTTATTGAACTCTATGATATTTTATTTTCGCTTCTCGAATATTCTAGCTTGCAGATTTTAGAATTTTTATTCAGGTTAATGTCTTTATTTATCATTGTGTGTTTTGTTTATTACAAATTCAATGTCTTTTTTTTACGACATTGTATTATATTACTCAACATTATATTTTGTTCGACATTGTGTTATATTTTTTAAGTCACTGTATTATGTTTTGTGATATATTGTGTCTTTGTACCCTTCCTAAATTTAAGAGACTGTGTAGGATAATTTAACCATATGATATCATACTCGATAATTAAACTAATTATTTGTAAAGGGGTGATCATTGTTGGGTTATTCAAGTTAGAAACGGGTTGTAGAAACCATATTAGGCAAATGTGAGTTGTTAAAAATTAATTTATTTTCTTTCACGTGTATGCATGCAAAGTTTAGGAGAATAAGTTATAGTAAGGTTAGTTCGTTAATGGGTCCTTTATTTTTCTTGGTTGTTTTCATTATGAATGTTACATGTAGTTTGCTATATATTCTCCAAGTGTTAATTAGAAAAGCTGGAACCTTTAATTTGAAAGCAATTTCCTTGTGTGTAATATTCTCTAGCAAAATTGCATGGATAATGCTACCTTTCCTTTTTAACTTTCATCTATGTTTACACCATCTCCGGTCGTCGCAACCCATGGCTTCCACCGCGGCCTTACCCATTTTAGATCATAGGTAACCTCTTAAAACTCAACAACCCCATCGCTCTCTAGCTAGCCGCATTCTCTAAACTTTACGGTCCTTTAATGTTGCTTAAGCCTGGAAGTAAGAACAACAGTAGTCATTTCATCATCCGACATGGACAAAGAACTCTCACAAATATGACCAACAGTTGTCTGGCCGGTCGGTCCCCGAACAACCCGTGTGAAGAACCACCAAGAATACTTCATAGGTTGCTCCCAGAGGGAGATCAATGGCGAGAACTACGGAGAATTACTAAAGGAACTGTAAAACCCTGATTTTCAAAACCCTAAACTTAACGTTTGTACGAGTTATGAATACGGAATTTATGAAAAATAAATAGTTATTGAATCCTTAGTATCTAAAAAGAAAAATTGTAATAAACATAACTAAATTAGGGTCAGATTATTCTATAAAGGGTGTCAAATTTAAGAAAGATGAGAAAGATTTGTGACAAAAAAATAAAAAAAAAAGTTAATAAAAAAAATTATAACTCAAAATTTAGAAAAAAACCCCGAAAAAGTATAAGCAACAAAAATGTGTCCTCCATCTTCCTTGTTAAAAAAATGTTAAGGAAAAAAAGATCATTGAGTTTTTTGTTTATTTTCGTCATAGATTGTGTCTTTTATTCTTGATATTGTGTTATATTACTTAAAATTGTATTATATTTTGTTTGACACTGTGTTATATTGTGTCTTTGTTATTTATTATTGTGTTTTTTTATTTATTTCATCATTGTGTCTTTTTCTTGACGTTGTGTCGTTTTTATTTTTTCTAAAAAGCAAGACGGGAAAAAAATTTAGTTTTTTATTTATATTTTAAGTCATGTCTTTTTTTAATTATTTATGGTTTTTTATATAATCACAAATCTTTCTCACACTTTTTATTTTTGTCCATTTTAACCTTTTCCTTGTGTTTGAATTATTATTAAGTTTGTGTAACCTATAGAATAATATGAGTAAAGTGAGGATAAGTGTAAAGGAAACTTAAATCAAATAATATTTTCTAATTTTAGTAAATAGATAACAATAACAATAAATAAACCTTAGCTAATGTATGAGATTAATAACAGCATTTCACTCTTTTATTTCATTACATGTTTGTCTTCTTGTAATTATATCAATTTTTTCTTCAGTTTTATCTAGGTCTGTAATTGAACACAAACATACAGGAACACTATTAAACATAATTTACCTAACATACACGAATACAAATGAACATGATTGACCAAAAGTAAATAAACATGCATTTAGTGAACACAAACGAAAAGGTTCAATAGTTTACAATTCTTCCAAAAACACACATATGAATATAACTACTTATGTATCTATTAAAATTTAAACGAACATAAGTGTGTGTAAATAGCGAGCATAAATGAAGGAACTAAACGTGCCTTTTCGTTCATTCAAAATGAACTTCCTGCCGAATTGTTCTAGAGAACTCAGTTCATTTAGAGGCCTAGTTTTATCAAGTTAACTAACTTAAATCGCCAACTTCCTAGACATGGTAAGACTTGTATCATTTCACTTTGGTTGACTTGTGATCCGTTTAACCTGTTGTATATATGTTTCATTCATATGAATTATTTGTAGTGTTCGTAAATCTGATTTTAAATATTTCTTTCTCACAATATATAGAGGGTTGGATTAAATGAAAGTTATGATATCACGAACACAATTTGCGGCATGCTTTGCCTTTCATCTGACCCATTTGAACACATCATGTTGCGCCCCACGTAACATAATTTTATGAATATGCCTCTGGTGGAGCCGTAGGCATTTATATTTATAAGCCTCGTAACTCCATGGAGAAGCTAGTATTCTTCACATTTTCCTTGCCTTTGTACACCGCAATCACCCAATCAGCAAAGCTTGATACACAAGAATGTAAGTGCTTTCATTGATTACTTGTTTTTGGGTTGGGGTCAATGCTAGTTGTGTGCAGTGTATGCACCGAAAGAAACGGGGAAAAGATAGGTGTAGCGGAAAAGAAGGAATGGTGGTTGGATGTTTGCAGTGGCCAAGCCACCTTTGTCTTGTGTCATTGCTCTTTCGAGAGTAATACGGATATATACCACCTGCCATATTACTCACATGTATGTACTTTTTGGTAATGTTTCAAGCTAAATGTTTATGTATATATAGAAAATTGCATATACTTTTTGCTAGCTCATCATGAGTCCGAAACAATATAACTTATTTTCCAACAACATTTCATGAAGCTATCATGACATTTTAGACACACGAAACCTACAGAGTACAGAGTGATCATTTCTTTGACATGTAGTTCAACGAAAACCATCAAACCGTCCAACATGTGACTAAAAACTACCACACAGAAGAGTTCTACTGTCTTTGACATGTACTTTAACAAAAACCGAATAACCGCCCAACATCACCAAAACAAGATTATAGATGATGAAAGAAGAATTATTGTGTTGTTCTTGAATTCATTTACAAGGGTTTCACAAACAATCACAATTCGGGTTGCTCACTAAATACATCATAAATTCAATATAATGAACTTACTTTCTCCGTGGTACCCCATATATGTATGATACTTTCTTCGCTTTTACAAAATTACAAGTTGTGCAAAACCTGCATTAAGATTGAATAGTCAAGTTCTCTGTTAGCATGCTGGCCCGTTCGTGCCATCATCTCTAGAAGAGACAATTTCAACACTTTTATAGGTAAATGACTATATTTTATCTCAAACAAGTCAAAGGGGTAAATATTAAAAGATTAAATCAAATGGAAACAAGTCAGACGTGTTGAAATTCATTCAACTTGTAAATATTGTTTTCGTAATCATACAAGCATATCAACTGTTTATAGATTTTGAAATTGAAGACTAAAGTTTGAGGGTCAACCTTGACCTGTTTGACCAGCATTAAAAAGTACAGATTTTGACCCACTACCCGACTCGGTCACCAACCCATTTTGCCACATCCATTAATCTCCATAACTCCAATTTCGGTGTGTAGCTTTAAACACCCCAACCAACTAATGAAATCAAAACTAACAAACATAAGCGTTAATGTTTTGCATACCATGAAATCATCCAAGATACTTAAGCAAGACGCCATCATTTCCTAGCACGAATCCTTGTTTGTCATTGATAAACCTGCAAGAGATAGGTAAGATGATGATCAACATCAAAGATGTATATTGTAACAGATGATCGAGTTAAAAAAAATCAAGAATCATCACGTGTAAGATCAAAAAAGAGACTAAAAACTTACTTTACTGAGTAAAGATTGGCGGCAATATTATCAGCAGCTTTGTCACGACTCCATGACTTTCCACTATTCGTAGTTTTCAAAAGAACACCACTTCCTCCAGCTGCCCAAGCTTCTTCCTGTACATTCATATCACCAAAATCACAATTTCAGAACACAGAATTAGCTCAAATTAACTGCCAATTTTCATGTGTACAAACTAAACAAAAAAAGTTAACAAATGGTTATTACCTTTGATCTGTAACCAACATCAAGAATACCAAAACCACGACTCTGTACAGGAATTTCTTCAAACTCCTCGGTTATCTGGAAAATGAACGTTCAGTAACAAAGCGAATGCATTTATTGTATGAGTTATGTACTTATGTGAACAAGGGAATTATTGTACTTTTACATACCCCTGTGCCTTTGCTGAGATAAAGACCGCCACCACGTACAAGCAGCCAAAGTCCACCATCTGCTCTCCAACCCATGTTTTGGATTCTTCTTGCAACTGCCCTATTATGGGGTTGCCAGTATGGCTACAATTGTAGAAACTTAGAAGCAGTAAGGTTAAAATGGTCTTTTTATGTAGCATCGAGAACATGGCTAACCTGCCCTGGTTCCCAAGTGAGGTAGAAATTACCCCTACTGGAAACAGCAACATAATTTCCTTCAGGTGATCGATTCACAGTATTGAAAGTGCCCGTGTAGTAACTAGCACCACTAATACCACTAGAAACTGTTCTGCAGTTGAAACAGAGTTTAAATTGTTAGTTTGACCAAGATAGTACAACATCTTTGAGTTTATTTGAGGGTTAAAAACAAAGTAATCATATTGTTAACTAATCATTCTTATGAATAATAGATCACCTGTTAAGAGTAGCTGAAACAGTTTCTTGTACTGCAGCCTTCCAATTGTAACCTCTGTTGGCCGTAACATATATTGCACCTTCATCAGTTACCATCTCTGCACTGTTTTCTCCGGTTGCCTTTATATACACCTGCAAATTATTACCCAGAAAAAAATTAGAACTTATATATATACAAATTTACAGTATTGCCATCCTTGCTTCAAGAATCAAGATGAATGATAGTAACGGGTCAAATATATCAAAAGTCAAACCAAAGTGGAATAGCAAAGGTCTTTCTTACCATGTCTCCTGGGAGTTCAGCACTTAACGGTATACGCTCCCAACTGTCACCAGAGTCTGCTGTATGCAACAGAATTGCTGGTTTTCCAACAATCCATCCTTCTTTTCCCTTGAAACTTATAGCATTAAACCTGTAATTAAAATCTTCATCCTCAGCTGAAGATATTGAGCGAGACACCCACGTGTTGCCTCCGTCTTTCGTCTCTAAAAGAGTTTGTCTTGTCCCCAACAGAAAACCTACCACAAACAGCATCCAAATGCTCCTCAAAAAACAACCCAAACAAAAACTCTGATCATCATAAATTTGTTTACAAAACTTTTATGCAACTGTGTAATGATCACCATTAGAGTCGATCCGATATTAACTGATGGATTGCATCATTTCATGTTATTTTGATCCAGAAACCAAGATTTAATGTCAATTTGGGTAATAGTTTGACGATTTAGGTTAGTTAATTTCGTTAAATTGAACAAAATACTGTAGTTGATATCTTTACAAGAACAATAACATGTGATCAAATACTAAAAAGTGAAATGTTGTTACTAATCATCATCTTCCAAATAATTTCATAACATGAATCTGAAAATCCAAACCTGTGCAAAATCTCATATATTAGCTTCCATACTTAGAAGATATTATTTTATCTAAGTTTCCTTTATAATTATCCTCATTGTAATCATATAAATAAATAGTTAGGACCAGAAATACCTTGTTTACGTATCATTGGGAAGTGCATTAACATAAATACGGCAGTAAGAAGTGGCAATACAAAAGTATGTAAACTATAAAAACGAGTCAAAGTGGATTGTCCCGCACTAGCACTTCCGCGCAAAAAAAAAATAGTTAGGATTGCCAATGAACCAAACACTCATAAAGTTCAACAGGAACAATTTTTTTTTGTTCCTTTAATTAAACAAACGTACATGAGCACACATTTTGTTCGTTCGTTTAAATTCTAACGCATATATTCGTATAAGAATTAACATAAAAATGTGCTCGTTTGGTAGAATTATGACGGTTATATTATAATGCAAATATTCACCACCAATTTAGATGTGTCTTTGGATGACTTGTGATGTAATAGACTTGTTCGTTTGTGTTTATTAATTTACGATTGCTTATATTTGGTCAATTATTCGTGAAATGTTTGCTTAGTTTAGGTTTTAAACAAACGAACACGAAAAGAATTGTTTAATTATATTATGCTCGTGTTTGGTTGAAGTTAAACTATGTTCGTATTGGCTCAATTTGTTTACAGGCCTAAAACAATAATAATAATAATAATAATAATAATAATAATAATAATAATACACAATAACTAATTAATATGTAGTTGATAAATGCAAACCGTGTAACGGATCGTCAGGGACAAAAGCGATATCCAGAAGCACGACACCGGGATCAATCGGAAGCAAAACTCGTTCCCATTCCGAAAGCGAGTCAGCTTTCGCAATTGATGACGTCACACTGTCTAATCCGGAAACTGAAAGCACAGCCGCAGCAGCGGTGTCGACAATGAAGTCACGACGGTTAAGCGCAGAAGCTCTAATAGTGTTGTTGACGGTTCGATGAGGAGGTTGCTGTTGGAAGGTTCGAGAATGACGGTAATTGAAGAGTGAGTTTGGAAGAGACGAAGGGTTTAGTATGAATTTGGTAGTCGCCATTTGCGTATGGTTTCAGTTAGTTACTTGCTTATTTTGGAGTCTCTGCTTGCTGCCACGTCGTCTTATCCAGAAGCAGGATTCGAATTCTATTGTGAGTGGATAGAGTGAATTAAGAATGGTAAACAGATATTGGTTGTTGCTGGATAACCAACTAGGGGATGTAGCTCAGATGGTAGAGCGAGAGGTACGGGGATCGATACCCCGCATCTCCATAACTCTTTTTTTTTTTATCTTTTCTAATTCCTGTTTCAATGTGACCGGTTTATTATTATTTTTCTAATGTTGTAGATTGTAACATGAAACCGTCAATCTGGTTGGGGGCGTCAACCATGCCACGTCAGCGGGTAAGGGTAAGTGGTAACCCACAACATGCTCCCGTCACCAAACTTAAAGCCCTCATCTCGCTGTCTCGGTTACCCCCAAGAGGACTAAAAAGGATGGGGTCCACCCATTTAGCCAATCAATTTTTATTTTTATTTTTTTGCTTTTTTTAATATCTAATTAAACTGCAACGCGCTTGTTAAATGATTGGTTAGTTAAAGTCATTACCTACATGGTAGAGTATCAAGTGTTCTAGCCACTTATGATTATCACAAAACAAAAATAATCGGTTGTAAGTATTGTATAACATGTGATGTATTGCGGTTATTTGATGGTGTGGATTCGAGTTCTATTTAATATACACCCCAATGCCTTTTGTTATTGGTGCGAAATGACCTCTTGTCTGTCTCGCGTTGCTCCATATGGTACAGTTAGTGCTATCGTTGGTGTGGACGATGAAGTATGTTTTCTCACTACCAAAGTTGGTCAAACTAGTGGACAAGGTTTGCTTCAGTATATTTCAGCCACCGAGATGATCATGCAACATAAATAATGGGTATGTACTAGAGAAAATAAATTGAAAGAAAATATGTCAGGTGGTCATTAAGGATTGTACCATAGTATAAATTCGGACCGTTGTTTCATTTTAAATGTTTGTATTCAAGTTAAAATATCAAACCTGTGGTTACCAGCACAGGATCAGTATCTATGTACAATGAAGTATGTTTGTTGGTACAACTAGTGGACTAGGTTTCTTTTGGACCACTATCGGTTTAGATGATAAGATGAGCTTAGAATGTTAGTATAGATGTGGGGGTGGGGGGGGGGGGGGGGGTAATCGAACCGGCCCGAAAATCGAACTGAAACAAAACCAGTTTGAAACCAATTATGTAGAAATCGGTTTAGAACCAGTTTGTAATTCTCGCTACCGAAACCGGCCAAAACCGATCGTAAACCAGTCAAGAAACCAGTTTAAACCCGAACGAAACTAATCATAAACTGGTTTTGACTTTTGTTGACCAAACCGAAATGGTTTAGGGTTTGAAACCGGTCTGTGCACCTCATGCTATAGTGCTTCATGGTTGGTGTTTGGTCAAGTGCAGGCTGGCATAACCACTAATTTAAAAGGCTCAATTAGTGCCAAAAGAATATATATTCAACCTTTAACTACTGCTACTCTTTTAAGTGCCAAAAATTACAATGGTGCTACAAATTCTTTTATTTCCTATCACCAATTCTTTCTAGTTTCTCAAAATGACACCAATCCGAGAGCGTGGAAGACACATATAATCATAATTCAATATAAATAGAGACAAAAAATAAAGAACAAGGAAAATTTACTAATCACGAGCCGTCTTGTTCTTCCGTCCGCTTGTTGGCTTTGGCAACCCATCAAATAGTGGACTTGCTATGGCTGCTATAGACATGGCTTGAAGATCAGCAGTAAAATTTAGCCAAGAAACTGGCCAAACTGATGATGTAACCGGGCTGGTATTATTATTACTATTATTATTAGTCTCTGATGGTAAAAATGTTGGTGCACTTGAAGACTTCCTCACCCCACTAAAACCCTGAGCCACTGATGAATCTTTGGAACTTAATCCTAATGGAACCATGTCGGGTGCACCTGGTTCGAGTTCAGTAGTTGTATGGTTAGCCATATTAGGCTGCAATGCTGCAAAGTCTTCTGGGGTGCGGTTGTTAAGGTCCACTTCTGATTTACGCCTTCTAACCAACTTTTCAATGCTTTTATCAGCACCAGCAGCAACTTTATCTGTTTTAGAAATCTTGGAAAACCCGTTAGCTTCACTTTTTGACTTCCTGTGAAGACCAAGGGGCGTATTAGTCATTTCAAAACCTTCACCAACACGTTTCTGGTTATGCAATGGGAGACCGTAATAGTCTCTTAAGGAAGTGATGGATGATGAGATGTTTCTTTGCGGTGAAGATGATAATTTCAGTGGTTTAATTGGACTAAACGAATCAGTATATCTACGGTTGGGTGGTGGTGTTGTCTGGGAGGTTGTTTGTCTGCAAAAATTAAGTAACCATGATAAAGAATCTATATAAGCACATTAACACATTTAGCAAGAATATAACATTGATCAACAAGAAAGACGGAAAATGTAAATACCCTTGAGTATGATATCCATTTGAGTCATTTGATATTACGGGAGATGGTGGATGCCTCCCCGGTAATGGTATTTGAAGCGACTTTAGGGCAAACATTTGTAGATCGGTTGTAAGGCCATTCATCCTCTTGATGTCAGCCACCTATGATAGAAAATCGTATTACTAACAAATAAGGCTGCAAGTGAGCCAAACCCCTCTCACACTACTCAAGATCAGATCGACAAAAAAAGCTCAAAACAAGCCGAGCTTTTTCGAGCTCAAGCAGAGTCTCAAATAAGCTCGTTTAGTCATTGAGTTCGAGCTCGAGCCCTGTATGGGAAGCTTGTTTAGGTTCGTCAAGCCTTATTGAGCCTTGTGCGCTTTTTAGTTTTACCTCTTTTGGACTTCTATATATATTAATTCCACACTGCACAACTGAGCTCGAGCAGAGCCTTGGCGAGTTTAAGGTACTACACGAGCTCGAGCCGAGCTTAGGCTCGTTTTAGGTTTTTTCAAAATATATAAAATTATTCAATATGTATATAAATTAACTAAAATATATATATTCCGAGTCAAGCCCAAGCTTGAGAAAATGACTCATGAGCCGAGCTTAAGCTCGTTTAAGTTTTTTCCAAAAATATATATAAATAATAAAAATGTATAACAAATAATACACCGAGCCAAGCCCGAGCCTTAGAAATTGACTCACAAGCTGAGATAGAGCTTTAGAAAAAGAGCTCAAAACGAGCCAAGCCCGAGCCTTAGAAAACAACTCACAGGCCGAGCTAGAGCTTTAGAAAAAGAGCTCAAAACGAGCCGGAGCTCAAGATTGAGCTCTCGTAAGTCAAAAGGAGCCAAGCTCGAGCTCGGGCTTGGCTCATTAACACCCCACCCATACTAACAAAAGCAATTGATAAACATTATCACAATCTACACGAAACAATGAATGTATAACAGAAATCTAAACATCATTTACAACAGATAATGAACATATCAGATAGTAATAATAAAATTATAAAATCATAAACCTCAACATACTAATTCAACAAACTAACAAACAATAATAATAATAATAATAATAATAATAATAATAATAATAATAATACCTCAACACCATATTTAATAGCTACGCCGGCGAGTGTATCGTATCTGGTGACAGCGTGTACAATACAACCACCGACACCACTTGATTCACCACCGTTAGATGAATAATAATGTTGCATTCCGTTAATAATCTCCGATCTACTTAAAATCATATATCACAATAATTATATACGGCACATTAATATTAGCTGATCTTCGAGATCTGACTGTTGAATTGGATGAAGAGATTAGTGTTGCAGCTGCTGCTGAAGCGCCATTAACTAACTGTTACGGTCAAAATGAATTCACCGTTTATACTGGTCAGCTGAACAACGTACTGCTGATGCAGCACAAGGTACAACAGAATATTTGTTTGTTTGTTTGTTTGTTTGTTTGTTTAATCCGTTACTCGGTTTGCCAGCTCGGCTTAATTTCGCTAGACCGGCCGGTTTGACTATAATTAGTCGGTTCGGTGCATAACTCTACCGACACGGAAGATGATGGTTGTTATTCTGGTTTAAATAATGGAATGCGTGTGAACGAAAAATAAAAATAAAAATAAAAATAAAAATAAAAAGTAAGTTTTGAAAATAAATAACCTAGGAGCGTCAGCGTTACAAAAAGTATATTTATTATTTGGTTTTGGCTGGCAATGAATATTCGATTATATTTTATTTGAATCGTGGGATCAAATGATCAATTAGTGGCCATGTTTGTTTTCCTAATACTCTTAAAGAGGTTAAGTTCAGCTTGCTTTGAGTTTTCTTCTTCTAAAGCTCGAAGTCAGCTTGTGTAGTACCTTAAACGACCCAAAGTTTGTGTCGAAGTCGGTTGTGTTGTGTGAAATTAATACATAATAGTCCGAAAAGGGTAAAACTTAAAAATAAACACAAGGTTCGTTAAACTCGGGTTCGAAAAAGATCGGCTCATTTCAAGCTTTTTATCGATACGAATTTGAGTAGCACCGAATTCAATGCATAGGGTATAGTTTTTAGCGACAATATATGGATCGAACGCGACCCGGGTATGGTTAATACTTGATTTTTTAATATCCGGTCATACCCGAACCCGGTTTCATACCCAGAACCGGGTATTTGTGCACCTTTACATATCGTAATTATATTGTTAAACTAAAGTTAATTTTCTAATATATAAAATATTAATTTTATAATCTATTTTGCAACTACTTCTCCCAATATATTGTAAACGATATTGGTTCTTTACGAGGTTGCACATGCAATCCTTTGAGACTGTATTCTTTATTCCACAACAATCAAAGTTGTATTCATAGGAAGAGGTACACTCGATCCTAAAACCTCGGTCGACTTTGTTCACACGCTTCTAAATATTATCTCCCTATTGGAAAACATATGGATGTAATACACTATCAGCAATTAAATTTGTAAATAACACGCCTGATTAGAATAACAGGTTCATATATTTAATGTATTCATTTGCATATATATACAGTATAGAGGTTTCCGTGTGATTCGTCGTAGAATACAGACGTTGGTAATCATGTAACATGCTATTTTTTTAAAATAATAAAAACTATAAAAATTCAAAACTCAAATAAAAGAGAATAAAATGTCTGTTTCTACGGTGTGATTCTTTTAAAAATATATTAGTATGGAAAAATTATGATAACTTAAAATCATGTGAGAAAGTTGGATTTTTTGAAAGAATTGTATCATATATTTTAAAAGTTTTAATTACTAAAAACTTTTCAAATTATGTATAATTACCAAAAAAAAATTCTTTTATTATAATATGGTATAAATAACTTAGCTTTTAATAAATAAAGTTAGAAAGGAGTTAAGCATGATGTTAATAATCATGAGTTTTAAAGTTGTGAAAATTGAGAGATTAGGAACATAAAAAAAAACAGAGCTCCGAAATATAACAAATAAATAAAAACAAAGTATTTTAAGAACAAATAGTAGAAGTATACAAATACTTTATACAATTATACAAATCTTGAAAGTAGTCATATGATGCAAATGTAAATAAAGATAAGTCGATCGTTGATTACTACTCTAATTATATATCTTTATAGAAGAAACAAGTTAAATGGAAAAAATTGTCACTAATCGAGTTAATACGTAGCAATGTTCACTCTGTCACCAACGTATACATAAAAATAGTGCCAATCGTCAGTTACTATTTACCACGTTACTTATATTTCTCCACCACCATCGATTACATGAAAATTTAATCGTTTTATATTCATTGTTAGGCTATGTATTGTTGGCTAATTAACTTGTGCTAGTTAGAATGCCAAGATACTGCCACGTAGGCAATAAGGTTTCAACTAGTTCGCCCATAAACTTAGACGTTGTGAGCTAACTAGCCATTTATAAGGTGGAGGATATAAATAAAAACAAATAATAGAACACACTAATCATTTATAACACTTGTTACTGACTCTGACTGACTTCTCGTCGTAGCAAGCATTAGTTTTCAAACATGTAATGCATTTAAAGCGCTCTGCCGCAACGTGGAGACGGAAACACTTAAACTTTAATTCTTTATGCATATAGTCAAGTACCGACAATGTTACATTGAATCAAGAATGTCCACATGATGCTACTAATCTAAAGTCTCTAATAAATAATAGTGTTTGATGTAACAACAAAATAATAATCCATATAATGTCTTTTTCCACCAACAACTCTAGAGAGAAAAAAATAATAGTAGAACCAAGCACGATAGATTGTCAATAATGCATAATACTTTTAACATAGTCCACAAACTTATAAATGGCCAAGCAACGTTTGGACATTACAAAATTACAATATCACATGACCGTATAAACAAAACACCCATGATGTAGATGGTATTTCAGTCAGACCTTCCGTCCTATCATATGCCAAGTCAAAAACCTTGATAAACATATGCCGAGCATAACATGAGGCATCACATAAGTCATTTATTGAACACACTCATGTCATACGGTAAGTCGGAAGTTACATATTTGCATCACTAATTAGGCGATTTTTGATGATTGTTCACGAGTGTGCATACGAACGAATCGTGCATCAATCATGAACCAATTTACTAACATATATTACCACCTTTGACATGATTAGGGTATGAATATAACATCTACAAAAGATACAGTACGTCCGTTATTATTATAACAATAAGGTTATAGTTTATTAACTAAGAGACCTATCACTACTAGCGAAATTAGTTAACCAGCACATTACAAACAAATCACAAGCCAAAAATGATCTTATAATTTGAAATACATTGTTTTAGTCACTTCTATGTCTTGATCACCAAAATAAAATGAGTATAACTAAAATAAATTTAAATTCACTACTAACTAAAGTCCCATACCTTACTCTTATATGAATTTAAATTTAATTTAGTTATACTCAATCTAAGACAACTGACCATTAAATAACAAACAAGAAGCTTTTTCCCACACGATACAATGAAAATCTTGTATATTATACAAAAAGGTGACCCACATATTCGTTCACACATGTATGTATATATATATATATATATATATATATATATATATATATATGGAAATAAAAAAAATCATAGAATACAAAAGTATCGCTAAAAATCAACCATGAAAACAAGGATGAGACCGGTACCGATGTTGAAAATATAGATACAAACTAGTAAAAACCAAAATTTAATATTGTGCCAATTATGACAAATACAATACTAGTTTGAAACTGATAGTATCTTTGGCTCTATCAAAACGACGGATTTCTAAAGAAGCCCTCCCGGGATTCCTTTCAGGGCCTGTTGAATAATATTGATGGCAACTGTAATTTCAACGATTCATACTAAATAACGAGCTAACGAATCCCCCAAACAAATTCATCGTAACACTCATAATGATCAACTTTATGAAGATCTCATTGTATTCCGGAAGCTCGTTGTATCGGTCCCGACAAATCCTAATTAATTGCTTCTCTCCACCAATAACGCCACTCCTTCAACTCGTTTTAAAAAATGGGGTTTCGTGTAATAAGCTATTGGAATTCAACAATTCTTGTTGGTATTTTGGTGAGACACTGCTTCACATGGGTACACTCAAAAAGGAATGTACGTCTGAGTTAAACTTGGAGACGGAAGTCTTCTTTCGTTTCTCGACAGTAAAGACCACGCCCATGAGCCGGAAAATAAATATTGAAAACCATACATATATATAGTGACACCCTTGTTTGGTTAGTATTGGTTCGATGCCAATACTAAAAAAGAAACATTACAAAAATGAGAAAACACAAACCAATTATGAAGATACATACCATTTTGAAACTAGTGGTTAAAAAGAAAAAAACAATTCATTGAAAACTTAAGCCATACAAATTGAATATCGGTGCTAGTATCAGAACCAATACCAATGGTATTGGTTATGTATGTTACCGATACTTAAAATTGTTTTAACAGCGTTTTGACTCTGCAATAAGTCATTAGGCCTACTAATCACTAATACCCGAATTCGAGCACTAAGACGAAATTTCAACCGTCCATTATTATTTTGATGCTACATAAATTCAAACTCGAGACCTCTCCAAGAGGAAACCGTTAATGAAAAACTCCTAACCACTATACCACTCACCAACACTTTTTGAAATTCCTAAATACAATCAATATTAACAATTTTTAAAACAATCACCTATCGTCGCCGGTTTGTCAAAATATATAATTATATTCCGCCAAAGTTACCAATCTTGTTTAGTGAGAAAATCGTTTACAAAACTTATCTTAAATACAGTTATATTTTAAACAAAAGTTATATCAAAATGTTAAACAAACAAAAGTTAAGAGGCTGTTTGGGATTTCCTTAATCTTTTTC
The DNA here is from genome assembly GCF_021521415.1 of Bidens hawaiensis. NCBI lineage: Eukaryota > Viridiplantae > Streptophyta > Magnoliopsida > Asterales > Asteraceae > Bidens > Bidens hawaiensis. Next base: position 2,039,345 of record NW_027491048.1, on the reverse strand, counting down.
AAAAGAATTTTTTCAAAAAGTTAATAAGTAATAACTTTGTGATTTATTAACTTATATTCTCTCACAACATAAGGAATTCCAAACAAGTTTTAACTTTTCAAAAAGTTAATTAAGTAATAAGTTAATGAAAATAAGCAATCTCATACACTATCGTTGCTTATTATAAAATCAACCGATCAATAAAATATTATAAAATCACTATCGTTGCCAATGACTGTAATATATATAAAAATTAAAAATAAATAAATAAACAGTGCTACTTATAATTGTGAACCGTTTATTCACTTTTCTAGTTCCTTTTTTTTCTGCACGTAAATATATAATTTTATTTCTCATTTCTAATATTTAATTCCTAAATCTTTGTTACCATCTTCCCTCCACTTTTTATTCACTGAAATATTTTTGGCTCCATTAATTTATGAATTCATCTTTAAATATGCGTATAAACAAGTTCGATAGCCCCAAAAGTTATATTGTCACACAGGTCTAATGTATAATGTGGCTTTAGCCACGCCTTTGATTGTTATATAGGCGTTAGATGATGACATGTAATGTAACGACGCGTATCATATAGCTTTAAGCCAGTATTAAATAAAAGTTGGTCTAGTACGTGAATATAAAGTAGTTACGTGAGTTAAGGTCATATAACTGACTTTGAAATCCATATGGTTGTCATCTCAAGTATCCCAAGGTACAGTAAAAAAAGATGACTGGCTCTCAATGGGGAGAATTTGTACACCGCGTTTCAAAGTTTACACGAGTAATGCAAAACTTCAATTTAAAATGCCTTCGGTTTAGAATAATTCATAGGTTTCTTCAAAACTAATATAGTATTTGCCGTCTCATGATTCTTCAAACATGCGTGTTTTTACAAACCAAACACGCCTTAGTTCTCGTGACACGAGTTTGAATAAAAAAATATCATAGTGAAGTATATTGTAAACATTTATCAAAAACTAACACGAAAAAGAATGTTTCGGGTAGCAAAATTCTTACTTGTTTCCACGGTTCTTTGGTGCACATTCTGAGAAAAAGAAATGGCTTTGCTCGGTCCATGCCAGCATGACGCCACTAGACAAGTTAATGGTAACATCTAATATCCCACTTCACTAGTCTACAACTCTACATGCCAATCTTCACATCAACCTCCGTATAAATAATAAATGGCATCATTACGTTAATAACTAACTAGTACACGTGGTGGTTGATAATAACACGCACGCACGCACAGCAAATAATCTCCAGGAACTCCTGTTACTAGCAAATAAAAAATTTGAAGCATGAAGTTACCACACAGAAGTTAATAATTAATTACCAAATGATAAAACAAAGAAAAAGAAACAAGATATGCAGTTGGCCCAGTAAAAAACATAATAGAACATGTAACATATGCTTCAATCTTTTACATTGATTGCCATAAAAGAAAATGGGTAGTTTTAGAAAGGATTTTTTTAATAAAATCATTGCAAAAAGAAGTATGTTTGTATTATTTTGCATCTAAAAAGGGTAATACTCCATAAATAGCAAATAAGAATTAATCACGTTAAATCTCCTCCACTATATAATTGTCAACGTTCATTAAGGTTTAGCTATTTGTTTTAGAATAATTACTTTATTTGCCAGTTTTAATTAAAATTGATAAAATAAATTAATTGGTGTTAATTGTAAAAGAGGTACTTACAAAGCCTTGTAATATTTTTATATTTATATTTTTATTTATAATACATTATGTTTTAAGCTAGCAAACTTTGTGGAATATGTTAAAATATTATTGTATGCAATCAAAGTAAAACAATTGCAAAGCATCTTATTTAAAATGCTCCCGTGGCACTATTAGGACTTAGGAGTATTTATTGAGTACAATAAATCGAAGGTATTCAAATTTGAAGATTTGAAAATTGTAATCCAATTCGAATAAATTTCGAATAAACCAATTGGAATTTAAGTTAATATCAGGTTTATTCGAGTTATTTAAAAAGCTATTTAAAAATTAGAATTACATAAAAAAATTAAATAATTATATTCCTAAACTTTTAACAATCTAGCACAAAAACAACTGCAAAATCTGAATTAAACATAAAATGAGTCGATCAAATGTAATTACTAATTAGATAGATTATCTGATTGTCTTCTGGCTCAAAAAGAATTAGACAAGCTCAAATGATCATACATCACAAAAAAAAATACACACATATATTCTAATAGGTTCAATTAAAAGATATTTGATATCTAATTCAACTAAAAAATATTTACTAGGTTCACGAATATGAATCTGATTCGAATAAACCAAAATTTAAATTCAGTTCAAGTATTCGAGTTTTTCAAGTGTGATTCGAATAACAAAAACCCCTAGGTGACACGCATGGTTTTTCTTTACATACGTCAGCTTCTTTGGTTCATAAAGAAAAATGACAATTTCATATATACCCTTACAAAAACTAAAAATATAGCTAATCCTAGAAAAATACCACCTTTATGATATACTTATCTAACTTACTATCGTAGTATGATAACATGAAATAATGTTTGTTTTCTGAAACAAAAAACGAAGATCTAATAAAAGATCTTTAAACTTATACAAACATCAGTTATCATTATGAACATCTAACGAAAGAACTTTTAAAAAAAGTAAAATAAAATACGCGAAAGTAAGTCGAAAAACATACGATTATAAAAATGTGCCCTAAAAAACTCTAGCTATGCATGGGGAGATAAGAAAGAGTTTAAAAACCACCATTAAAAAGGTATTATCCATTCTATTTCAGCCATCTGAGCAAAGAAGTAATTCTTTATGTTCTAAAGATAAATGACATATTATTCTAGTTTACATTATAGTCGAAAGAAGATGTAAAAAATGAGTGATGCGGGCTTACACTCTATTGTCCAGGAAGGATCTGCCAAGTGAAAAACTACAATATACAATTTTGCAAAGGCCCTCTTCATAACTCCCGTCAATTGGTGCTAGATATGCAAAACAAAAACGCACCAAGCCTTAAGACATATCAACCAAAGTCACCACCCATGGAAAACATAATGAAAATAAATAAATAAAACCATCAGAGATGCCGAGCCTGAGTAGGCCGTGTATTATATTTTTTTCTGCAAAGAGGAAAGAAGCTTACAGGTATTTACATCCTAACTGGCAGCTTACTTAAGCTGGTCTCCAAGCATTATGAGATGGCATCATCAGCGAACCACCATGGCCTGAAAACGAAAGAGACTAGGAAGTTAAATCAAACCCAAAAACCATAATTTGGAGGTTAAGAAGCAAGATGAAGAATAAAAAACAATGCTTAAATCACCTGGAACAGGAGCACCAGCTGGAACTATATTCTGGCCCGTGGGTTGAAAACTAACATTACTGGTTGGGGGTCTCTCCATAGGTGGTCGAAAATAACCTGCCATGGAAAACCGATTAGTCAACAAACTAAAGTTCATGCAAAACTTTCAAGAATATGTTGAATATTAGAAGTAAGCAACACCATCCAAAACAATACTCATATGTATATTATTACTCTTCATTTTTTTGTTAAATAATTGTTCCAACTTGGTATAAACAGTATCTTTTTGGAAGCCACGAGTTAAACTTTTAAACTTTGTAAGTGTGTTGACATAGTTTAAAGCCAAAATCGTGTAGGTAACTTAACAGAAAGCCTATTACTTCTATTCTTTACTCTAGAGTGTTTACAAAAAAGCAGAAGCATAAAAAACAGATGATCACTGATCAATAAAAAAGGAGAAAACACAAGTCATGATTTTCTCACAGTACTCCCCAAGTTTCACAAGATCATTGCAAGGTCTGAATCAAGTAAAGCATCATTTAAAAATTGATTAATTAACTAGTAATTGTTCTTATAAACATGGAGGACCTACCTGCAGTTCTGATGTAAAAAAAAGATATAACACAAATAAGTTGCAGTAAATGCTCAATAGCATAGGTTGACTTAGAACCGATCAAGCGCATTGCGTTAAAACTTATCTTGGTAATTGTAAAGATACTGATTTGCCTTAACATTCAACTTTATCAGGCGGGTGCACACAGGCCGTAAATAGAATCCAATCTGAAGACAGCTTATTTAATCCCCGGTGCTTCAAAAATGAACCCCTAAAACAACAATCACCCCAACCTAGGTCTATCAATTGTTGAAGTTAGGATAAAAAAACAAATTTGTCTAGGTTAGAAAGGATTGAATTCAAGTGTTTTTGGTATTTACAGAACAAACCTAGCAACTTATTTAATTCAACCGAGACATTCTCTCAAGTAATAGCGGTTTTGAATTCAACCGTTTTTGGTATTTACAGCACAAATTTAGCAACTTAGTTAATTCAGCTGAGACATTCTCTCAAGTAATATCGGTTTTATGTGCCATCATGTAACTCTTACTTAAAACTCCATAAAAATGGATGTAAGATCATTAGATGCAACTTCCTTCTTCAGATGTTTATCTATATTAATACTTGATCAATTTAACAGCTTTATTTGATACTTAACCTTCTATCTACAAGAACATTTCTTAAAACGAATAAGTTGCATGTAAAAAGGATGGTTGATGCTTTTCCCTGTCAATTCAACTCAACTTGCTACTTGCTACCAAGCCCTTATGCTGTTTATCGAAAACTCAGTTTAGCTAGTGAACTCATTCCTTGTGTGTTCTCTAGATCATTTCCTTAAAATTTGTTATGCATGCTCGTCGCTTTCCATATATTACTGTTCTTATGCCTCATAACATTGGCAAATTAACAAAATAATCAACCGACGCATGATGGTTTAATAATCTACTAGCTTATAGCTCTTATAAGAAAAGAAACTACAGAGCACTAACCTTATTTGCACATTCTTCTATAAGCAGCATACAAAAGAACAGTATATATCAAAAGCGCATCTAAGACATAAAGCATATACATCTATTAAATATCAATTAAAGCATGTCCAGGGTAACAGGTTCAGACATTACTAAGCATCACAGTTCACGCATCTAAAGTACCTAGTTACCAAAGCTACTTTCGAAAGTAAAACTCCATACCTTCCTGAACAAAAGGAGGGCCTGTGGATAACGGTGGCCTCCCATTACTTATCCATGCACCACGCTGACTTTCAGTGCCAAACTCATTTGGAGGCGGCCTCCATTGTTCATCAGCACCATACCGCCTCATGCCATCAGGAGGTTTTGTTATTCCATACCGAGGAGGGTATGGATGCTGTTGCATTGCAGGATTGGGATATTGAAACTGACAAGCAGCAGTTTGAGTCAGCATGGGAGGTTGAAATGTTCTAGAAGGTAAAGATACATTGCCATTTTGGAACTGCTGTGATTGAGAACCCTGAGGATTTGTATATGTTTCACGCACAGCTGGCAAAAAGGGTAGTGGTTGCTGAGAGAACACTTCGCCTCTGACTGCAGCATCATGAGCTCCAACACGAGGGTTCATAGGTACCTGAACAAGTCGGTTCTCAACATATTATTATTATTATTATTATACAATTCAATATCATGAAAGCAATGGTTCAGTTTTACATTGGATGGCATAGGCTGCCCTGAAGATTGAGAAAACGGCGCCTGTGGTGGACCCGCAAGAACAGGATACGTTTGTGATGGAAGTATGGATGGAGGAGGTGGGGGCGGTGGTAGAGGTGATGGAGTTGATGGAGGTGGTGGAACCATGGGCGGTAACAGAGGTGGTGGAGGTGAAGAAGGCAAGGGAGGAGTGGGAGGAGGAGAATCGGGTGGCAGTGGTGGTGAACCTTCACGAAGAGGGGACGCCTCATTGGAATTAGTTGAGGCTGTGTCCATTTTCCTAGCGGAGCCATCATCCTCTTGAACAGCCTCATACAAACCATCATCTGTCAAGTTTTTTTCATCTTTTGGATGTCCAGACACATCTTCCATTTCTAGTTCACCATCCACATCTTCCAAGATGCAGTGACGTTTTTCATTTGAAGTTACCGAGCACGTTTCAAGTTCTCCTGTGGCAGTGTTTTGTTCTAGTACTGATTTACCGCTGCCTTCTTTATGTGAAAAGTTGAGAAAATCATCTTCTTCTTCGAAGACATTAGCTGACAAAAGTCCAGGCAGCTGAAACGTTGCATTGCTGGAAAATAACAGAAAACGAAATAATATATAAACTTCTGCACATATTTCAATCTTAAAAAATAGATGATGCACTTCACATTTAATCCAATGACTGTGAACCTCGATTTAGATTTATATAACATTAACGTGCTTACTAGCAAAGACTAGTGAGAGGATTAAAGATCGCTCACCTCCCATATTCATCAACGAGCATGCCCTCCATCTCTCTGATAGGATCATCGATAGCCCGTTCAGCTCGAGATGGGCGCTTGGAGAAAAAACCAGCAGAAGTATCATCATTTGAAGACCCAATGTCCTCTATATAGCTCCGAAGTAGAGAATCAGGTAAAATTTTCCTCTCAAGCCACAATTTTAGAACCTATAAAATATTCATCAACTCAAATTCCATAAGAACGAACTTTATAAACCAAATCGTAATCTGAAAGAAAAGAGCAACCACCTTTAGGCATTGACGACGATTCTCACGAGCGCTAGCACCTGGTGGAGCAGCAGCTCCTAAAATACGAGGCAATGCTTCTTGAATGATAGGAATATAAGAGGCTCCAGCAATGCCTGAAAACATAAAAATTTAGTGCATTCCAAATATAAAATTGATAAGAATAAGTAATGTATGGGGTCAAATAAATTTACCTTTCTGTGAATGAGAGCATTGAGTAATTGAATCCACCAGAAAGAAAAGATCCACTCTTCGATGCAAGCTTGATTCATTTTCCAACTTCTTGGTAAGAAGCTCCACAACCTGCAGAAGAACAGTGTCATGCACAATATGGCATTTCAACCAATTAGAAAGCTCTGAATAATTTATTTTAGCAATCATAAAACATGATTATGGTGTACACAAACCAGCAAGCACTTACTCAGTTACTCTTCACATTCCGATAACCACAAAATGAATAGAATGCAGTCCATTTAAACAAACTATAAGTAAAAGATTTTAGAAACTAATCAACATGCTCAATCCAGTACCTACTTAAGTAATAATATAAGCTGGCAATGAGATTTGGGCAATTTAACAGTATTTGAAGAGACACTTCCTGATCACGATTCTTATTGAAAAAGATTTATATCACTTTATGTTGGCTTGGAATTGATTACCAAAAAATTTAGGGCTGCAACTAACAAATATTTCACATGTTGCTAACACAGTAACACACCTCCAACTGATCAGAATTATCATACAACATATAACTTCCTACATGCTGAAACATAGACTCAAATAAACATAAGTCCTCCCCGATTAAACTGTTAAAAACTTGCATCGTCACTTACAAGGTAGAAGACGAAGCCACTGAAAGTCAAAAGAGAGAACAGTTACAACTTATAAGCTCAAAGAGACTATCTAAACAAATTAACCCCCAAAAGGCCTCCAATCATACACAGACCCACGATGAGGAAATACATTTAAGTGGTTTATGGCCTGCTCAAAACAACCAATGACAAGAAGCACTCGAGTAGATAACTATGAAAACGTTCTAGAAAAACAATATTCAAACAGAATATGCCAATGCCAAAAGTGAGCACGCAAGCCTACAAAAAGCCACACGATGGGACCAAGATAGTCTTATTGAACATAGCTTCTTAAGAATTGTAACTGAAGTGTTGATAATCAACCAGATTTTATGCCCAAATAATGAGAATATTCTTTCAGTCAGCATTTTAAGGAGTAATACAGTTGAAGTACAGATAATCTGTGCAAGGTGGTGCTTCTAGATCTAAATAAAGCTAGTGATAACTGCCAAAATAATGTGGTGTGCTCAAGAAACAAGCACCTATAATATAGATATTAATTTTTTTAAGGCCAAAGGTGTGATAAGCATATGATGCCAAAAAAATGTTTCCTAACAAATATTGAGCCACAATACATGATGCTTTTCTTTTGTTTATGAATGAGCTAGTGCTGAACATAAAAAATCATACAGCAAAATGCATGCTTTCACACCAAGTATTGAATTTTCCTTTAACAAGACTGGATGAAGTTTTATTATGAAGTCGGAAGCATAGACTACGGAAAGATGTTCTACGATTTGCTACTCACTCTCTTCATCTAAGTATACAAGCATACAATAGCCAAAACACCCTAACATCTCACAGTAGAAGATCTACATGCTCTTCCGTTCTAGTCGTCACTATCTGAAACAAGCACTTTATGCCCACCCCTTAACAATATAATAGTTAAAGAAAGCATCAAAATGCAACTAACAACTTTCTATATCTCAAACTTCCTACCAACAGAAAAGACCATGTGTCTTTTGTGTTAAACAATACTAAACAAGTTAAGAGACCCAATACTGCATCACCAAACTATTAGCACTACATAGCATTGTATGGTGCAAATATATAAGGTTTCCTAAAATGTGCATTAACACGAAATACAAAAGTAATTCATTTTCCTACCTCGCTAGCAATACCATGTTTTGCACAGTCAATTGCATGCCGTGTTGCACGCCCGATGCTTTCTTTTGTTCTTGATAAAGTTTCTATCATTCCTTCAAAAGCATCACGAGCAACAGCCGCCTCAGTTCCACCACTAAGAGATCCGCCAGCAAGGCGTTGTCCTGAACTGACCCTTCTCTCAAGTTCTGCAGAATCAGGCTGATCCTCTGCCTTAGATGTAGGCTGAACAGTAGAAACAAAACCAGGACTCCTACCATATGCTTCAGTGTGCAAAAAGTTACTTTCATGCACAAGATTGTGTGATTGAGCCTGTTTTCTTTTTGCCTGAGCAACAGCAATCAGATGCCTCATTGACTGACTAGAATCTGCATTTCCAGAATCAGCCAATGAAGCTGTTCGATCCACTCGCAATTCAGACCTGTATCAGCCAGAGGAATACCATTAGCAGCAGAAAAGATACAAACTTTTGAAGCAACAAAAGCATATTCTAACACACCTTTCACTAGAAAAACCAGATAAGTTGCTATCACTCGGTTTCTTCAATACAGCTGCAGAATCATTAACCCGTGAAGTCGACTTTGGAGTAGTTTTTAAAGTAACATTCTGTTTCTCCCCAGAAAAAACAGCACTGCTTCTCTCACTTACTGCAGTATTTTTAGAATGATGTCCAGAGTCATTAATCCCAATTGAGGCCTTAGATGACCCCGACTGACCCTTCTTTTGAGAAACATTAACAGAAGCTTTGCCTAAAGACTTGCTAACTTTAGAAGGTTCTGCCGTTTTGTTGTTAGCATCTGAACGAGACTTGATGGGAGAGACAAACTTCATTAGAATCTCTTCAGAGGATTTATTTTCAGGTTCTGTTTTCCCAGGAGTGTGAATCAACTTCCCTTCAACTGTTTCAGTAATATCTTTCTGAGAATTGGGCACAGGTTCTTTCACATGTACAGTTTTTCTCAAACTAGGAGAGCCTTGAATAGCTTCAGTCACTACAGCAACTTCCTCAACAGTCGTTGAAGGGTGTGAGGCTTTATCGACTACTTTAGATGGCCTTCCATGCACGGGAGTCTTTGGCTCATCTTCATCACATATACGAACTGCTCTCCTCTTCACAGGCACTTGAATACCAGATTTAACAGAATCGGTATTTTCCCCTTTTTTGGGTGTCACAGAGCTTTCACTTCTATTTTCAGACATTGAAGTGGGACTAGACATGTCCTCCAGTACCAAACGACGGCGTTTATTAATTGGGACAACATCTTCATCACCAATAACTCCAGAACCATTTGTCTGCCCTTTGGATGTCAATCGGTTTTTTGTTTTCAAATGTAGCGTTGACTTTCTGACTTCATTTTTTCTGTCCATTTGGGACTTCTTCAAGGTGTCATCCGAGAATTTTGACTTTTTCGTGGGATGCAAAACTCCATTATTAGAAACATTGTTGTTCCCTAACCCGAGTTCAGACTTCGTTTTCCTTCCAGTACCTTCAACATCCTTTGATAAGTCACTAGTCAATCCACCATGTGTTTTATTCTTTGTTCTCTTAATACTGTCCCTAGAATCTTGGTTTGCCACACCAACAGTAGCTACATCAGTGCTCACATGTGAGGCAGTCCTTCGTTTTCCATCATTCGTGTTCTCAGTTGCACAACTTACTCCTGTTGGGCTATTAACTTTGTTTATTCCATCAACACCATCATGGTTGTTCTTCGAAACTTTCGCAGTCTTCTTGGATTTCTGCCCGTTTGTTTCTACCTTCACTCCAGTCTTTGAGTTTGTAATATGACCTAAAACATACAAAAGTATCCAATTAAACATACACTGAAATCCAAATATGGCATCACATAAGCAACTGTAGTAAGCCCCAAATCCCTATACATAACAAACTATTAACTTACAAAACAACAAACATAATAATAACAGTAGCAGTAGGTTGCACCTGCACCAGAAGTAGACATGCCCTCCCCATTAGGTGAGGTTATATCATCATTGGAAAGTTCAGCCTGTTCTTTGGTGGAAAGAGATAAACGATTATTAACAAGGGGTGAGATATTAGGGACTGCATCCTCGTTATCCATTTCCCTGTGTATGTGAGAGCACCTTTCTAATCCAGGGCCTTGATTTAGCATATCATTTGGAGATGTTTGACCACTGGGTCCATCAGTAGTCATTCCATCATCCACCATCTCCATAAAATTAGCATTAGACTGACACGTTTGTCCATCATTACCATCCTTCAAAGAATCTGAACTCTTATTCTCCAGCCCATCAAATACGTCACAAATCTCCCTCACAGCTTGAGAAAAGTATTTAACTGTCTTTCCTTTACATCTATTCAGCAATTTGTCTTTTGACTCCCTGGTAAAAAGCTGAATATCAACCGGAGCTACAAACGCTCTGCAATTTGAAACATAAAAAAAACTTGTAAGTAATAAAACTTAATAAAGAATAAACTGTTTGTGAAAACTTTTAACTAACCTGCACTCAATAAACTAGCAATAACAACGCCTACTTGATGGTTCTAATCACGTTTGTGGGTCAAAAGTGATGAGTATAATCCCAAAATCGTGCAGCCAAAGACTAAGCACTAAAACAAGCAATGCTTGATTTAAGCATACAGGTTATGTTTTTTTATTTCTTTTATGCTTAGAAGTTGTTCCTTACATAAATATAGCTGGTAGGATTTAGTTGCAAGATCTACCAGTTTTTACTTCTTAAATTTCTAATATAACAATTTGACCCAATTGTCCAGCACCACTTCCACATGCATTATTCTAATACAATATAAACTATCTATATAATAAACTATGATTTTAGATATTATAACAGTATAATTGTCAAACATGTTTCATACATTCAGTTGTCTATTACAATGTCGTTCATCAAACATAGCACGAGTTGATGGAATTTGTCACACCTCATCAACAGATGTTAAAACTTTTCAAATTGGTAGCTAAAACAAGATAGTAAATTTAAATAACTAAAGTAGCCTTTACGAGTAACCAGTACTTACATTTCCTCGGTACCAAAAAAATGTACAAAGCATTTCCTTGGATCAGGATTCCGTTGCCAATCTGCAGGATTGCTAATCTGCATAAAGAAAACAAACAAATAACTTTAAAAAACCGTCTACCATCAGTTTATCTTCACAAAATGTAAAAATGACACACGTGCAAGCAGTGCAACATGAAGCATACAACCTAGCATAATACATTAACCTTTTCATGTCACAAAATGTTGAACTAATCAAGGTTTGTACGGCATTAGATAATCAAAATCAACAGAATAGTAGACACCTCAAAATATCAATCTGCTAGAGTCAGGTCAATACCAAAGGTGGAACAAAAAAATCATATAAAGTATAAACAGCCTAAATATAATCATTAATCACATCTGACAGTTTATCAAGTTACAAAAGTTAACGAGAAAGTTAAAGCTACTACCTATACGAGTGCCTACAACGAATACCAACTGACGAAACAAAGCTAACCACCAAAAACACACAAATCAGAAAGCATACCACCGTCCACAGCCTACGAGATTATTAAAAAATAAAGTAATTCAAGTTCTAGGTTAGCCATCCCAAACAAACATATTAAAATTAACAGTTCCTTTCACGCAGAAAAAACTGAATCGAATTGAATTAGAAAACAATGCTAATGATCTAAAAGAATAAAAAGTTAACGAGAAATTTAAAGCTACCACATACACAAGTACCTACGAGGAATAGCAACAACGGAACAAAGCTAACCACCAAAAACGCACATATCGGAAAGTATACTGCCAGCCACAGCCTACGAGAGATTATTAACAAACGTAGTAATTCAAATTCTAGGTTAGCCATCCAAACAAACAGATTAAAATCAACAGTTCTTTTCACGCATAAAAAACTGAATCAAATCGAATTAGAACACAATGCTAATGATCTAAATTCAAAAAAAATAAAAAGTTAACGAGAAATTTAAAGCTACATCCTATACGAGTACCTGCGAGGATTAGCAACTAACCAAACGAAGCTAACCACCTAAAACACACAACTCGGAAAGTATACCACTGTCCACAGCCTACGTGATTATTAACATATAAAGTAATTCAAGTTCTAGGTTAGCCATCCCAAACAAACAGATTAAAATCAATAGTTCCTATCACGAAGCATAAACCAAACCGAAACGAATAAAAGCACAATGCTAATAATCCAAACCTAAGAGCATGAAATAATAATCTAACCTTAGCAGGCCAAGCCGGAAAGCCCTTGACCTTAGCGAGAACAAGATCGCCGTAATTTAGGTTACTCGCCTTGGCTCCTTTCGCTCCGCCGCGTTTCCGCCCTGGAGCCATCGGGCATATCGTCTCCGGTTACAAAACCCTAACTAACGGAAACCTAACGATTCGATTGGATATGTATAGAATGAGTGATCGTAAACCTAACGATTCGATTGGATGTGAATCCAAAACCCTAGGAGTCCGGTGGTTGAAGGCGATCGTAAACGGGTGTGTGTTCGAGAAGATTCGATAACCGGAAGAAGGTGGTTTTGTTGAGGCGGTGTGGATTGAAAGAAACAAAAGAGTGGGGGGTGTGGTGGTGATGGACACTATTTTTCCCAAGTATTTACCAAACATATATTATCATTTAAACTGTGTCACCCAGTCGGCCTTCTGATCAAATAATTTTATAATCCCATTAAAATTAATATGTACGGTTGGAATCTTGTATCATCCCGAATGAGCGGTGCGGCGAGTTAGGCGTTCTTAGAAGAAAGAGTGGTCTTACCGTCTAGCCATTGGTATTGCAACAATTTTCTAATACTACATTTAGATATTCGTTGTGGTACAATAGAGTTATAATTTATTATTTATTCCATGAGTTTGTTAGAAAAACAGAGGTTATTTTTATTCATTGGAGTTTCACTATGGGCGAACCACCTGGGCACCAGGTCCAATGTGAGTCGGATCACTTGGTCATGCTTCATAATTGGCTCATGTGTTAGAAAAATGCTATGTTCATATTTGACAATAGTAAATTTGATATAACTAGGTGCATTTGTCATGATGCTTGCTAATCCACATTGTAATGTGTGTATGTATAAGCAATGTGTGAATCTTGTGTAGGGTTGTAAGCGAACCAGACGTTCAGCGACGTCCGACTGTCTGTTTGGTAAGAAGTTCGTTTATGTTCGTCCGTTTAATAAACAAACTGAACATGGACAAAAAAATTATGTCGTTTAATAATAACAATAATATAGTTAAAATGGTGAAATACGTATGTACACGTATGTCAGCTAGTTTTATGGTCCAATGACCTTACATTACCGTTAAAATCAGTATGTTTGATTGACATCTTGTATTAAAAAATATATTATATTTGTCTTTAACGATAATAGATTTAATGTATCTGGTTGCTTCATTTTATCCTTGGAATAACTTTTAGCAAATAGATACTAGGAGTTGGTTATGTGGCTTGCATTTGTCTGTGTGTCAAGGATTGAGCAATTATTTTTTGTTTTTGACATGTGTGTATATGGGAGAAGTGCATGTATAAGCAATGTGTGAAACTTGTGTACTGACCATGTGAAGATGCTTGTGATTAGGGTTAACGGGGTGGTTTACTCGCCACCTCGAGTACCCCAGGAGTACAACGAGTATGCCGGGAAGTCGGGTACACCACCCCCTTGGATTGAGTAATTGAATGGAGTAGAATCAGTATGTACCTATACTCACTGTTAGTAGTTGGGATGTTGTGACAGTTTTGATTGGCTTGAGATATTATTATATTGGTTAATTGTTGAGTGAATGCTTATGTACACTACCCCTTAAATTGTGAAGTTTGAATAGTTTTTTAGATGATAAAGCCTTATTGATCGGTTGAGTGGGTAATTCACTAATTTGACTGAGTGAGTGGGTAAACCATCCCCTCACCCTTAGCAAAGCTTTTAGGTGCTTAATTTTATGAAATTAGAAAAAAAAAATTGAATAAACAACCATGTCTCGTATAGTTACTACTTTTGTCACTTGTAATTAGAAAGTAATGTCTTTTGAGTAGAAAAGCGTTATGATCATTGGGATTATAGTTATGGTAGAAGTTAAGTCCCGGCATACATCATAGCAGTTATGATTGATGTATGCATTCCCTTTAATATTATGGGTTAATAATAATTGAGATAACACGTATAATGAATTTAAGATTTTGAAATGATTTTGAATTATGTTTGGGATTATAATATTATTGAGTGAACAAACAATTTCTATCATTATTATAAAAAAATCATTAGTTATACTTGATATTAATTAGATGCACTCGGACTTATAAATAATTAGTTTAGATATAATTTAATATATAACTATGATAAATTAAATATAATATATAAATAAATAACTTTTAATGAGAATAATGCGTAACTAATTATATGTAACATGTATTGCATTAAATAGATAAAATATAAAGAAACAAATGTTTTAAATAATTATAATATATATGATAATAATGTTTAAATAAATATAATGCAAAATACCCTTATAATAATATTTGGGTAAAGATAATACAAATATATATATATGTATATATATATATTAAATAAACAAATATAATATGTACTATATATATATATAATAATAACATTTAAATAAATCTTTATTTCGAGTTTTTAACGACAAATAGTGGTAAAAACATATGTAATACATCTATTTTATTCATTATACTTTTTTATCTAAAAAAATAATGTATATGTAATATGTGTGTGTATATATACTAGATAAATAGCAAATGGCAGTGCCGCAGAACTTTTCGTTGTTTGTTTATGTTACTTTTAAATATAGACACTTTACGATATGTTAACAAAAATTAATCTATCATAGTGGCTCTTCTATGTTATGCATTGTTCCTTTCACATGCACATGTTGCATGTTCGAATCCTGCTGCTTCAATTTTTGTTTCTTTTTTATTCATTTGTTGCTTAAATTTTTTTATTTTAGTTTTTCATTTTTGCAAATAAAAATTCTTGTAATTACTTTGCATGTACTTTATTTACCTTTCGTAACTTTTGCAATATAATATTTCATACTTCAAAGTTATCATTATGACAAGCTTATATTTCCGGTATTATAAGCCATACGAGTGTAGTTATCTTATTGATATTGTGACGAACCAATCTGATTCCGACCTTTTAACATCCATTCGACACCGTTTATCGAAACCGATAACGGTATTCGTTTTTATGATTTTTTATCAATGTAAAATACATGTCAATATCCTTTTGAACGTATCACAAATTTAGTTATGGGCTCTCTCTTTTGGTTGGTATAATGAGTACGATAACTGAATTATAGTTGTAGCTCTGCGCAACGCGCGGGTTTCGTCAGCTAGTTATATAAAGTACAAAAAGATGTTCAACGACAAGATACGGCAATATAGAAGTGTCGGTTAGATAAAATAATGTTTAGTTTATTTTTAATATCAATTCAAATAATTTATAACCATTTAAAACCATTAAAACAAAAGAATAGAAGCCAACAAAAACGGGCTGGGGGGATTCGAACCCGCGCCCCATGCCACCTGTAACATCCTAAAATTTATATTAATAAAGGAATTTATGTTTGTTACATGTGTGTTCATATTTAATTAAGATTAAATATAATAAAGAGTATGGACTTGGGTGGGGAAAGATAGAGTAAGGGATGAGATGAACCTTAGGTCCATGAGCTTAAGAGAGTATAAATACTCCCTTAAACCTTCCTAAAACCCTAAAACCCTCATTTCTATCTATCTTAGTCCCTGCACACACAAAACACACACATACAATACCCTTTCACGGCCGCAAGCTAGAGAGAGATCCAAGAACGAAACCAAGCCTAGATCTTGTTAGATCTTTGATATACAAGCAAGATACAAGATTATTGTTCATAACCGAAGCTAACGTAGCCTAAAAACGCATAAAGGTATGTTCTTTATCTTTAAAGGTTATGTTTTTATGAACGATTTGCCCTAAAACTTAACCCTAGAGTAGATCGGGTCTAGATGTATCATAAAGTTGCAAACTTGATGCTTAAAATGGACTTAACGAACTCAAGACTTGGAACGTTTTAAACCATAAAGGTCCAAGCTTTATGGTTACACGGGTCAAGACTTGGCCGAAAATGGAAACGAAAACGTTTTTGGGTTGATACCAAACCTTAATAGGGCATTAAAGTCGTGTTATGTAATGAAATGATGATAAAAGAGGTAAACCGTAACAGCTCGTTCGAATACAAATGAATGGTTCGATTACAAGGTTAAACTCGAATACAATAGTGTTATTCGATTACATTGTTAAATTCGATTACAATGGTTACGTTCGATTACAAGGGTTACATTCGCATACAATGAGTATTTCGAATACATTGGCGGACTCGAATACAATCATTATACTCGATTACATAAGGCCTATTCGAATACAATACAAGAAATCGCATACACACAGATCACTCTAATACATTAAGGCTATTCGAATACAAGACAAAGACTCGAATACATGGCTACAATCGAATATATACAATATGTTCGCATACACTAGCCTATTCAATTACAATTATGTATTCTCATACACTAAGCCTACTCGATTACAACAAGTGACTTGAATACATTAAATGAATTGCACACAACATATACACTCGCATACATGGATATTAGCATACATTAAATGATCCGAATACCGTATACAATATGCATATTAGCATACATTGTTGAATTCGAATACAATGTACATAGTTGAATACATTGATGTTTGGCATACAACTTATATACACTTGAATATAGCACAATATATATATATATATGCATTCAAATACAGAAAAGAAAGATAGAAAGATTAACCAATGGTTGAAGTAATTGATTACAAAAGGAATGAAAGAAAGGAAAACACTGTATTCAAATACATGAGTGTTTGAGGGTAAAATTATATTCTAAGTAAAATGTATTCTAATACAATACCATATAAGACCATTAGAATAGACCAGACTTAGCCATTTTGGCTTAAATATGAATAATATGATTAGGACAAGTATTGATACACATGCTTAATATATAGTTAGCAGAGCTCAGTTAAAGAGAGGAATAACGATTAAAAGAGAACGTAACAGAATCCAGTTGAGTTTCTAGCCCCCTTTCCTTGTTATGTTTTCGAAGTTGTGTGCATACTCGATGTAATTAGTTAATACACTTATCTTAAGTGGTAAGTGTATGTCATATATGTTTATGTGAAAGATATGAATGATTGCTTGTCGGTACGTGAACGATCTTCGGATATTGCATGTACTGCCAGGTTATAATTAAAGATATGAATGTTATATATAATGTATGGATGATATATGTATGATATGAATGAATATAAAGGGATGACTAGGTACAGAAGAAAAGGACCGAGCTCTTTAAATACTCGAGGCGGTAGAGCGTAATGCTCTTTAAAACGTATAAGTATGTAAAGTATGAATAGATGTAAAGTATGCAATGAAAGAATAAAAGAAAGAATGAAAGAAAGGGAGAAGGTATATACTCATGTATGTACGAAAGTAAGATAAGCAGGTTAAGTATATAATATGTATCTTCAGATGCGTATGTATAAGTATGTGAAAGTATTGTATGTTACTTGATTAACTAGAACTCACTCAGCGTAGCTGTCTTTTAGTATGCACGCAATTGAGTAGGATGAGCCAGTTCGCTTGATGTGGACACATTCCATGGAATTGAAAACACTGGCATCTCAAGGAAATGTGATGATGTTTTAAAGACCATTTTTACTTTTAAAAGACTATGAATGTTTGTTAAAGACAAGATTTGGATGTTATGTAATATATTATGGTTGAAGTTTTTATTTTCCGCAAAAGTTTAAATTAGCTCTAATATTTAGAACCGTGTTTATAAGTAAATCCAACGTCCAAAGTAAGGCACCGGGATCAGAGCCTTACACCACCCAAGTCTTAACTCATATGCACCAGCCAACTGGGCTGGTTTCTAACTCAAGTATTATACAGAATACAAAAATATTTAAACATGCATCATTAAGAACCAGATCATCTACGAACCCTAGCAATTGAAATTGGTTAATCCCGTTCATGTTTGTTTAATTAATCATAGGGTTATTGTAATATAGGTTAAGGCGATCGTGTTACCCATATGAATAACATGAATTGATGATGGGTTGATGGTTAATTGGAACGAGGTAGGGATCGGCAAAACGACGAACTGAACGTGCCACCACAACCAGCTACGGGTCAATTGCTACCAGGGTTTTGTTCGCGAGGCCTCAAGGAAGGTGTCAACAAGCTTAATTTAATTATTATCTACTGTCGATCGTATATACCAAATGGGCTTCGATGGTTTTGTTATAATATGTAAATACGCATCATTAGAATCTAGATTAAGAAATTACATACATCGGTGACATCGATTTAGGCATGAGGAATCATATACATGATTCAATTCCAAATTAAACGTCAATATTAATGTCCAAGATATCTAAACGGTTGCAGGTTTAGTAAATGGATAAGGTAAACGGGTTTGGGAAATGGGTAAATGGGTTAGGATATTATAATTATCAGATCTTTGTTGTTTGGTCTCTCCAGTTTATATATGGATACATAAATGGGTTAAATATAGTTTAGGGGTTAGAAATGTATATCTTTGATAGTTATTTTGATATATTGAATAAATATAATAAACAAATTAAAATAAAATAATAGTAATTTGATAGACGCGATATTTATTGATAAAACTTCCCGAACACGAAAACGGGTCGGGTATTGGTATTTAATATATTATATGAAAACCCTAGTTGCTACAGAGAAGAAGGATGCGAAGTCACGCTTGATCAGATGGAATTTGTTACTCCAAGAGTTTGATGTGGAGATTTGTGATAAGAAGGGAAGCGAGAACGTGGTTGCTGATCACCTATCCAAATTGATGGGTCAATAGGAAGAAAACACAAGGGCTATTAATGAGTCATTTCCAGACAAGCACCTGTTTGTTGTCTCTAATTTACCATGGTACGCTGATATTATTAATTTTCTTGTTGCAGGTACCATTCCCGACTTCTGCCCTCAAGTAAACTCTAGTGCGTACATCAACCTCTATCATAGGTATGTTAATTACCACCATTAATAATAGTAAGGTTTAAGGTCATACCCAGTTTCCCAGGCGAGAAGAATCTGAATATGAGGTTATCTTTGGTCACGATACGCGACGAGATGGGTATATGTCCATTATTACGACTTCCAGCCATCTGAGGGACAAACATGGGGCGATTCCGGGAGCCCCAGATCACCTCCAATCACCTCGGGTTTCGTAGTTCATCATTCTAAATCAATAGCCGAAGACTAATCGAACATCATGAGCGACTGATTCATCTCGAGTCATTCCTGGGATGTAGAGTATTGTAACTTTTCGGTATTTTCTTATGTATTAGAACTAAATGATTGTAGTTATTGGTTTATGATCTATAAGCATTGATGTTTGGTATTGTTGAGCATTCAGTCGGTTTAGGTTTATTTTGATCAGATCGATTAGTTTGTCAATTGATGTGATACGTGGTGTCGCGCGTTAGCGATTGTTGATGCCTAAGAATAGATTAATCAGTTAACCAAATTTGTTTATCAATAACTAATGTGTTAAATAACATGAGATTAATATTTAGTTGCATGCTTGAACCCTATGTGTGATTCTATTCTCATTAATTGTTAAACTCGTTTAAGTGTGTGTTGCTTCCAAACAAAACTTGCTAGTGTGATAAACACTCGACAAAACTTCATAATTGTTTCTTTATAATTGTTTTGTAAATATATTTAGATAAATGAACAAACGTATGACATTGACCACATGCTCCTCTGGATTCGATACCTGACTTACCCTGTCTATAGGTAAAATTAGGTTTTTGCATGATCGGTACGACACAGTCATCTGTAAGGTCCAAGAATGATCTTTCAATTATGATATCAACGTATCTAACTGTTGGTGCGGAAATTCAACAGTAGACGATTCAAGAACAAAGAGAAACACACAAGGAACACGAAGAATTGCTACAAAACACACGTATTATTATACGTCGGGTGCTTAAGCACTACGATTACAACCACGTCTAGAACAACCTTAGACGGCCAACTTACAAGTGAATGAACAACCTCGAACCCGATACAATGCATTCTATATATAGGGTACTGAACACGCAAGCCCAACAATGAATAAAAGCCCACCGAGATCCAAAGGGATCTCGGTTTACATACGCGGCCCAAACAAAATAAACAAACTAAGTACAAACCAATTAACTAGGCCCAACAATCTCCCACTTGGTTTGTAGCTTGGTCCTCAATCATGCTCCATATAATCAATGTCAGCGTCTTTCAAAGCACATGCCCAAAATTTGCACCTGATAATAGAGGTTGTCATGCTTGTGTATTCTTTTGCAGCCGCTTCAAAAACCGGTCAGCAATTATCTGAAATGTACTGAGCGTCTTGATGTCTTTCTCTCCTAGCTTTAGCAAATCTCTTGGACCAACAAATATGTACTGCCCTTTTCCCTTTTGCAAACGTATAACAACGGTGGCAGTCTCGCTATCATACATCCGGAATCTCATGTTATCCAGAGTACCATCTGGAATAGCTTTAGGCATAGGAATATGAGTGGCCTTGTTTGTAGCAGGCCACATAACGTTGACCATTGTCTTTCCTGTCCTTGGATCCTTGACCCCCTTAGCTTTCTTCAAAAAGGATTTTGCATTTGACATATTCGGAAAGTCTCTATCAACTTGACTTCTCAAAAAGTTCCAGAAATCTCTACCACGTTTATCATTCGTTGGATTGTGGAATGGAGAGTTTATCAGGTAACTGAGATCCACCTTAGTCCAAGATCCAAAATCTTTCATCTTCTTATAGTACTCAGTGGCCTAGGACTTCCGTTTAACCCACCACATGTTCTTTTCAGCGTCAAAACCCCATGACACTACACCAGAGCGATCTCCATATTTGTCTGAAAATCCCTTTGGAAAGGTAACAACGAACCTGTCTGGGTGATGAGATGATTCAACGTTTTGATTTGAGTTTTTCATCACCAGTAGTTTCTTCTGAATTCTATCGGACTTTTCTTTGGAGATTTGGTGGTGCATTCATATACTATTTCAACGTCTCAGATTCCTCGATGTTTGAAGTTGTCCGAATACCAGAGCTATCACCTTGATCAACGTTGGGCACCTTTGAAGTTACATTATCATTGGTTTTGAATTCATCTTCAAACTTCTGAACAAGTTTTTGTTGGAGGTCTGGATATATACCAGTTAGTTCTCCCATGCTAGATTGAAGCTCTTTAATCTTGGAATCTTTATCAGTGTTACTGGCTTCGAATTCTTGAATGCGTACATCTTTGACGACAGAGTCTTGTTCGAGTTCAAAGACTCGACGTTGAAGAGCTTGTACATCAACTGGAGCATCTTCAAGCACAATACCCTTGCCTTTGTTCTGTAGAAAGTTTTCTAGCATGGCAAGAATCTGAGCAATCTTATCATGAACACCATAACTTGACTTACCTTGATTTACTGGGCCAGATGAGCCAGAGGGAGCGTCAGTGTGTTGAAAGTCAGCCTCAAACTCAAATTCACGAGCAATATCGTCAAAAATCTGATCTTGAGTTTGAGGCTTAGTAGTAGATGGGTTTGGATCAATATGAGTCTCAGGAGCGGTTGACTCAGGTTGATGTGATTCTTGTTGTGGGCTTTTTGTTGTTGACGATGTGGTTGCTTCATCTTCATTTACCAGCACGCCAGATCTTGGATCTTTCTTCCTTCGTTTACGTGGAATGAGATTGGCTACTGGTTCTTCGGGAATATCTTCATCATCTTCATTTACAGTAACTGCATGAGAGGCTTCAATGCAGTTGACTGTAGTAATTATTTAAAGGTCTCAAAATCCTTTAGTTGCTCAGCAGTCGGAGCACTAACGGTGTCACGGTGTTCAGTCTCTTCATCTTCATTGCCAGAGATCTCAAGTGTAGCAACACGCCTTTGAGTTTGCGTTACATGTTCTTCAGCCACTTGAGCTATGAAAGGAATAACTTCTGTTTCGGCAAAACGGCCAAATTTAACCAAAGCATGAAGGCCCTGATAAACAATCTTTGATCCTTTCCTGGACTGTTTCATCAGTCCAAAAGTGTTGGGTCCCATAGACTTCATATATAACGTTTCAACAGATTTGACAAGGTCAGTGTAATGAGAGTCAAAAATCATCTGTAAAAAACAAGGATACATAAGAAACATCTCATTCTTCTTCCCTTTCAAATTGCTCATCATCTCATCAAAGACGAACTTGGAATAGTTGAAATTCCAATCCATGATCAGAGTAACTATAGGCGACATCTGCATGTGGCTTATTTCGTAAGAACCTCCCTTTCTTCCCGACACGCATGTGAAAAACTTGTCTATCAAGAATCTCTAGTACGGGTGAAACAATTTCTTGATTGCTGGAGCATAGGTGCGCTCATATCCCATTTGTGTGAGAACCTCGGATACCTCAGCAGTTGAATATTTCGTTGGGTAATCAGGTTGATCCCCAAACAAAAGCACCTCCCGTATGATGGCCTCTGTGATGACGACCGGCTTCTTTTGTACTTTGGAGTATATCAACACAACCCCCCCAGTCCTCGTTGATTGATTGAGGCGTTGTTCCAAAAATATGTGATCATTTTCCTGCATATGACAGGATTTTCTCGTAAGGCGTGAGAAATTCTGCAGGTGTTGAGGCCAACAATCATAGACTTGAACTCCTTGTGTGTTATAGGGGGATCAAACAAGTGTCCAGCTATATTGTGAGTGTCAACGAACTTTAAGGGAACCTGTTCAGCCATTACTGCATCAAACGAGTCAAATTAGTGAATGCAAACTTGACTATAGTTATATTTTAAAGCGAGTTAGTCAAATTTTAAAACATAAGGGACCAAAGATGACAAGATCATATTAGGTGGACCATAAGAGAAAAACAACAATAACATTATAATTGATTTCGGTCAAGCACAGTAGTTTTTCGTCAAAAGCCAGGGTTTTCTGTCAAGTTAACCGAGAATGTGAGTTCTCGGTCAAGGCCAGCAATTTCGGTCAACGAAGGTCAACCGAGAAAGAGAGTTCTCGGTCAAACCCAGGAGATCTCAGTCAACGAAAGTCAACCGAGAACCCTTTGATTTGTTGACAGCTGGAGACAGAGAAAAAACCCTTTGTGTTCCCTTCTTGAAACATGTGCGCTCTTCTCCGTGAATGGCCAAAAACTCCATTAAACCTGCAACAATCACTATTGGATCCCCAACAATTAACCCTAGCACTCTCTAATCGAAGCCCCTAACTACTCATTATCCATGTTCGTCTACACGACATCGAGTCTCACTAAGATGATTTACTTGAACCTGGGTTCATATACCCGTGAATCAAATAAACACGAAATACGGATAACAGCTAATGATTAATATAGCAGGAGAGGGTCCTCGGCCAGATGATTTGTGAGATAGAGAGACAGATGCAATGAACAAATGATTTTGAAAATAATGAAACAAATGAGTTTGAGAGACCTTTTAAATCTCACAACTTATGGTCCGAGAACCCTAATAGGCCCACATCAGCACTTCCTTACTCTTCCAACAGTTTGGCCGAGAAACTTTAATAACAGGCCAGATGAGTCCAGATTGCCATCTTGGCCCAAACCAGGTTTTATTGTATCCATTAGACAAAACACAGCCCAAAAACGACGTCCAAACAATCCAGTAGATAAATTTTGAAACCCAAAACACAGTTCAATTATGTTGAAGACAGCCCAGTTAAAACATATGTTTCGAGGAGAGTGGTTTCGAGATAAAACGAAAAAGACATAAATAAACAAAACTAAAATTAATAATAATAAAAAGTAACATGAAACAAATAATCCTTTTGAATTTTGCAAATCTGGAATCAAATTTCAGTACTATGATAAAACTGCCGCCTTTTATGAAAAGATTCGAACATGGAATCATATTGTTCAAGATGCTTTCACAAGGATTCATGTTCAGCGTTATTATAACCTAAAGAAGCAGGTTGATAGCAGGTATAACAAACTTAGCATGATTTTCATTGCATCAGTGATATGAGTTAGGTTCAGTTCGGCATAAATCTTAGATAGACATCACTTATGGACCTGTGATGCCTCCTATCTCTTCTCAAAGCGTATTTGGCTTTCCCCAGATCACCCCAATTTGACTTCAACCCTCTAGTTGTTGATCAAAAATTTTAAAGAAGCAATAAAACTTTGAGTTTTAAGCCTATTGATGTACAACATCAAAGATTATATACAAACTTAACTGAATATATATATATATATATTATCAATAACGAATGCCTATAAGTCCGGAATCTGGATCACTACAGTAAGACAGCATAATATTTTTGGTGATCAAGACACTAACGGGCTCGTGTATGACTGGGTAATTGATTTTCTGCCTATCATTCGGAGAGATGTATATGGAGACATGCACATGTCTTCAAAATGACTCTCCACAGTAAGTTCAACGTATTTAGTTTATATCACTTCTACTTTTATGCTTCATGGAAAGCTACCATACAAATCAATGACTGTTCTAGAGCCTTTTAAGCTTAACAACTTCACCCGTTTGTCACACAAAAACAATTTATCTATCATTTTCCAAAGGTTGGATAAATTTTCATTTGAAAATATTTTGAAGCTTTTAAAATGCTGTTAACTGAATAATCATATCACTTCCCAGAAAGTTGCAGAAGACACACATGTTAAGAACTCAGTCACCCCGGTGACTCTTCAGTTTTCAGGTAAATGGTTGTCCCGTATGACCACTGATGGTTAACAGGACCAAAACACATATGGGAATACGTGTCCCTCCAACTTGGAATTGCCGACATAATTTTAAGTGAAAGAATTCAAAACACACAAAGACACATCACAATCGCCCCAGATGCTTTCAGTCTTTAGATAAATGGCTATCATGTGGATCTACAAGTAGATCACCGGACCAAACATATACAAGTATATGTTCCTCAAACTTGAGCAGCCGACATAATTTTAAGCGAGAGTGAAGTTTGAAAGACATAGACAAAACATTTATAACTTTATAAATTAATATTTTTTTTATATTAAACGCACACACACTCGTTTTGAATTTTTTTTTTTAAGTTTTTCTCCCCCTAAATTTGTGCAAAAATAAAATATGTACAAAAAGACTCAATCCTCGAAACGGAGCATTTTAAGAAAACTCACAATCACATTAAATTTGTTTGTCCCGACCGGTTTCGTAAATAAGTCCGCCACATTATTATCAGTGTGAACTTGTTCAAGATGAATCAATTTTCGGCCGTAACAGTCACGAATAAAATGAATTTTAATATCTATGTTTTTGGTTTTAGAGTGTTGAACATGATTCTTAACAATTGCAATGGCAACATCATTATCACAAAAGATAGGGGACTCAAGAAATTTCAAACCGTAATCCAGCAGTTGGTTTTGCATCCAGATAACCTGAGAGCAGCAAGCTGATGCAGCAACATACTCCGCCTCAACGGTCGAAGTGGACACCGTTTGTTGTTTCTTACACTGCCATGAAATGAGACGATCTCCTATAAACTGGCATCCAGCGGATGTGGATTTCCTGTCAACGTCATCTCCACCATAATTGCTATTAGCAAAAGCATAAAGATCAAATTCTGAGTTCTTGGGATACCAAAGACCTAACTTCGGTTGTTCCTTCAGATATTTAAAAATACGTTTAACAGCA
The DNA here is from genome assembly GCF_021521415.1 of Bidens hawaiensis. Taxonomy (NCBI): domain Eukaryota; kingdom Viridiplantae; phylum Streptophyta; class Magnoliopsida; order Asterales; family Asteraceae; genus Bidens; species Bidens hawaiensis. The sequence goes on along the minus strand of NW_027491048.1, from coordinate 2,013,088 downwards.
ATTAAGTGAGAGAGTTTAGGATTAGCCTGGAAACGAGCACATTGGGAGACTACAAACATGATGTCAGGACGACTGGCAATCAGATACATCAGAGACCAGATCATCGATCGATAGTACGCTTGATCTATGGGATTCTCTTCCGGATCAGATGACAGTAGAGGCCTTTCCGCCATGGGAGTGTTAGCACTCTTGGAATCTTGAAATTCAAACTTAGCCAGCATATCTTCAAAATACTTCCCTTGATGCAGTAAAATTCCCGCCGAGATTTGGCGAACCTGTAGCCCAAAAAACGTAGTCATTTCACCCAACGAACTCATCTCAAACCTTTTCTTCATTACTCCTTCAAATTCTGCACACAATTCAGCATTAGTGGACCCAAAAATAATCCACATAGATCTGTATTATAATCAAATCCTTTCCGACAGTTTTACGGAACAAGGTTTGATCAATGGTCCCTCGCTTGTAACCATGATCTAGAAGATGTGCGGTCATTGTAGCATACCACGCCCGAGGAGCCTGATGAAGCCCATACAATGCTTTGTCTAACTTGTAGACGTGATTTGGTTTCTTGGAGTCAACAAAACCCGGTGGCTGATCCACGTAGATCTCTTCTTTGACTTCCCCGTACAGAAACGCGGTCTTGACATCCATCTGATATACTGTGAACCCCATGAATGACGCGTAGGCCAGAAAGATTCTGATGGCCTCAAGTCTAGCCACTGGAGCATAAACTTCAGTGTAATCTAATCCCTTAACTTGACGAAAACCACGAACTACCAACCGTGCCTTGTTTCTAACAATAACCCCCGTGTCATCTTGCTTGTTTCGGAAGACCCATCTCACATCAAGTGCTTTCTTACCTTCCAGTAACTTAACCAATCTCCAAACCTTTAACTTATCAAATTGATTCAATTCTTCATGCATAGCATCTACCCAACTTGGTTCCTGAAGAACCATTTCCACGGTCTTTGGCTCAATTTGAGAGATGAAACGGGAAAACAATCAACTGTTTATGTGTCATGTCTGACTTCTGGTGGATACACCCGTTTCAAGAGGACCTATGACATTCTCAATTGGATGATTTTTCTGAATTCTCGATGGAACCAAATGATCGGAAACATTCTCGGTAGAGTGCAAGTTTGTCATATTTTTATCAATATCATTAAGAGGGTTTTTCCACCCAGAGGTCGCTGTACTATGTGAGTACGAGGTGCTGGCGACATATTCATTTGGAATGGCATCTACAAATAGTGTGCTCCCGAAAATATAAAGAATAGGCTCCCCCTAAACTGTTGAAGTACTTTCTGATGGAGTTGGTGAAGACGATGAAGTTGTGACAGGTTCTGGTTGGATTACAGGCATGGATGGAGTGACATCGATTGGTTCTGTAGATCATCATCCAGAACAAGGGATATATGAGACACGACATTTTGATCTTTTTTCACAGTGTCTACGGAAGCTTCACCTGAGACGTTTGAGTTGGTGACTGGAAGCACGTTGAACGGTTTTAATAGTTCATTGTAGTCGAACAACCAGTCAGGACCGACACGAGCATCGGTTTTGTTTTCTTCCAACCAGCGGACATCGTATGATTCTAGAATCTGCTTGGTTGACTTGTTGTAGACCCTGCAGGCGGTATGACCCGCATAACCAACAAAATAACAATCATCAGCTTTGGCCCCGAATTTCGGAGTAGATTCGAGATTCAGTAGAGTGCACGGACAACCATGCTCTGAAATGTGCAACAGTAGGCTTATGACCATAGACAATCTCGTATGGAGTCTTCATTTGAGATTTGTTGATTATCACCCGATTCTGAACATAACAGGCCGTATTAATAGCTTTTGCCCAGAAAAACAATGGCAGCTTAGAATCACACAACATCGTTCTTGCCGCTTCGATAAGAGTTCTGTTTGTCCTTTCAGCTACACCATTTTGCTGTGGTGTTCGGGCTGAACTGTACAGACGGATAACCCCTTTATGAACAGAAATAATCAGTGATGCATTCTTGAACTCCGTACCGTTATCACAACGTATTCCCTTTAGCTTCAAATTCAGTTGGTTCTCCATAAGCACAATAAACTTCTTGATCAAATCTGCAGTTTCACTCTTATTTGACAAGAAAAACACCCAAGTAAAACGTGAGTAGTCATTAGTAATAACAAGACAATAAGAGCTGCGACAAAGACTTAAGACATGAACCGGTCTGAAAAGATCCATATGTAACAGTTGAAAAATTATGAAATAGAGTTAATCAATTTTAGCGTTTGAGTTTTACGATGATGTTTACCCAAAGAACAGGCCACACATTTTTCAATAGTCACGAAATCTTTAATCGGTAATCCACGTACCAAATCATTTTTAGCAAGACGACTCAAATTTTTAGCATTAGCATGACCACGACGACGGTGCCATAGCATGGCATTATGTTCTGACACTTTTGAAAACATGCATGTTATTTCATCAGGAACATTTTTGTTCATGTCGATCACATAAGCATTATCTTTTCTTTGTGATTGAACAAGAATCCAGTCTTCTGGTATAATTATACCAGGTTTCAGAGTCAAGCACTCCTTCTTAGTAAAGTGAGTTGAAAATTCTTTATCACAAATTTGTGACACGCTCAAAAGATTATGCTTCAATTATGGAACAAAATTAACATTTTCGAATTTTAGAACACCGTTACTTACAGTACCCTTCTAGTAATATTCCCTTTCTCTCCTCCCGTAAAGGACACATACCCACCATTAAATGTCTGAATGTTGTGTAGTTGGGAAATGTCTCCTGTCATGTGCCTGGAACAGCCACTATCAACATACCAAGGTCTGATGATATTCCTCCATAGCTGTCCCTGCACAATGCTCAAGATTAATTAGATTTTGGTACCCAGTCCATAGTTACACTGGGTGACCCTGACTCATCTAAAGTTGCCACAGGTTGCCATGACATATCCTTTTGATCATCAAACGTTTGGTTTGCAGACTCTTTTACCGGAGATTTAGGCAACCATTTATGCCTACCATTGTAAGATTTGGCATTATAAGTATGAATGGTTGACTTCATCTCCAGTGATTTTGGGTTGGAAGGACACGAATGTGTCTTCTCAACCTGTTTCCGTTTAGGATGTGCGTTCAATTTTGAAACCGAAGCACCTTTGCTAACCCTATAGCGAAACATGTCAGGCTTGGTCTGATGAGGACTAAACCTGCCATGTTTGTTTCGATTCCAATCATCTTCAGAAGGATTAGCCTGATTATGCCTGAATCTTTGCATGTACGAATTATGAGGCATATAGGGCATATTCCTCTGATAAAATCCATAATATGGAACATATGGACAACGTGGACAGTTTCTGGCTATATGACCAGGAGTGCCACAAGTAAAACACGTTTAACGTTTTATGTAGAAATCATTTTGGGAAACTCCTCGTCTGGACTGGTTGTGTGGACCAGTTTGCTTAAAGTTTCGAGGACTAATTTTTTTATTATTGAACTTATCACCTTGTTTGTCATTAGAGCATCCCTCTTTAACAAATTTAGGTGGTAAGTACTTTTTGGAATTTTTTTTGAATTTTTAATCTTATTGGAAACCATATTATCATAATTCAAAGTTTTAACATAATCAACCACACAAGAATCCTTGCTCTTTAAAACAGAGCCCACACAAACAGTCAGAATAACATAATTCAAAACAAGTAGTTTTAAAGAAACATTAAAAACAATGTCATTATTAAACTCAAAACAAGGGTCGTCATCCTCATTAGTCCATTCCTTCAAAATTACTTTTTCTGCATATGAAGTAAACATGTTAGAATCGTTCACTTATGAAGTGGACGGACTTGCATTCACAGAACTAGCTCCATCGCATTTGTCTTATTTACCGTACTTTATGTCCTTTACCTTTTCTTCATGTTCTTTGGTAACAGGAGTACCAACATAATTGTGGTTATAGGGTGGGGGAACTTGACTGTATCCTATGCCCTCACCTTCGTTTTCTTTCCACCACAATTAATTTTCAATCATTGAGTTAACTACTTCACTTGAAACATTGAATTTTTAAAATATAGTTCAGTCTTTTCAAATTTACTAGTTAGATTCAAAATTTCCAACTTGGAGGCTTCCAGTTTAGCTGTTAATTCAACGATTTCTTGTTGGGCGTCTAGGTAATGACAACATTTTATACTAAATTCAGACTTAAGTTTTGAGAAATCCTTTTGGGTTGCTTCTATCTTATCAAGAAAGCCTTTTTCATTTTTCTTAAGTTTGAAATTTTCAAATTTTATTCTTTTCATGTCTCTAATTAAGTTATCATTATGGAGCTTATATAATTCTATCTTATCAACAAATCTAGAGAACATGGTTGAAAACTTACCTCATATGAATTTGGAGAAGCGAACGCCATATATGCAAACTGAAGTTCCTTGATCTTCTCCTCAGTAGCATTTTTTTCTCCGGTGTCTTCAACACTTGCGAAGTTTGCGGTTTGATTTCCAATGTTGAGAGCAGCCATTTGATCCTCCCAAGAGAATTGTTGAGCAACCAATCCCCTTTCACCATTTCCCGAACTACCCCAGCTTCACCTCTAGCATTACCCACTGGAACCAGTGCCCTTTCTGTGTTTCCATTCTTCGCTGGGTTAGTACACTCACGAGCAAAATGACCCGACTCGTGACAGTTGTAGCATCTCATAGTGTCTTTATTAAAACCCACCTTCTGATTATTAGGCGTATTCCAATTGTTTCTACCCGTCCTCTTGGTGAACTTCTTGGACCGAAATACTACCATGGCGATTTGCCAAGAAATATCCATTTCTTCAACATCATCAGGATGGATCTGATCAAGTTCAGCAGCAAGCAACAACCACAGGTTAAACCAGGTCTCCAGCTAGAATTCCATTATAACAGTTCATGAATCCCGCTATTAGAGCTATATTCTCCTGAGTCTCTTTTAGATTGGAAGGAATCTGACTGGAGTTCTGACCATAAGTTACCCCAGAGGATGAAGCTTTTCCATTGTCAGCTGAAGATTGACCAGACTTAGTGAAGAATACTGGAGCTGGTTGAGGTGGAATGGAAGATGGTTGGCCTTGAGTGGATGTGAACATTTGAAAGTTTCACTGAGGTGGATGTTGAGTGGCCTTGAACATTGAGAAACTGTCTTGAGAGATGAGGGCATTGTTGGAAGCAACGTTGTACCCAGCTACACTGTAGGAGTTTGCATGATTTATTGCACGTTGCTTGTCATCCATATCACATGCCTTGATAGCTGCCATCATCTCAGAGAGAGACATTCTGTTGAGATCTTTAGTCTTTTTGATAACAACAACATTCATATCCCAACTCTTTGGCAACGAGTTTACCAGCTTGTTGTTTATCTCAGAGGTTGCTAGATAAATGTTGCGGATCTCATTTCAGTCATGAACCTTTGAAGTTGAGTCTCTAATGGCTCTCCAAGAACATGGTTAAACATATTGAATTTTTGTCGCAGCAAGTCTTGGCGACTTCTTTTCATGTCTTCATTTCTTTCATACATCTCAATCAATGCCTCCCATAACTCTTTAGCATACTGCAGTTCTCTAAAACCAAGGGCAATCTCCGGTGAGAGCGCCATGGTTAAAGTTGAAAGTGCCTTTTCATCCTCCTCAACTTTAGCAAAATCATCATCATCATCGTCATACAAAGCAACTGGTTTCACAATAACTTCAGTTGAGTTAGCACGTTGATAAGTAATTCTTTGGGGTCCCCTAACGATACTTCTCCAGACTTTGGCATCCTTCATCTTGACGTATTTATCAAAACAAAACTTCTATTCACTAAACCCCTCATGAGACAAGAGACGGGGTATACGAGTGGTGGTCCCCATTATAGAGTCCAATTCTTGATGGAGTGAAGTGTTGTTGGTTGAACTATTTCCATTTGTTATCTGATCCATATTTAAATTGCAAAGTCCACGAGTAATTTTAGTCCAACAAGTTTTATAATCCAGTCACAGGCCCAAATCTAATTAACCAGGCCCAAACAACATTTACAGTTCACTGGGCCGAGAACCTGTAATCTTGACCGAGAACCATGTATTGTTGACAAGAAGTTGACCGAGAACTAATGAATGCCAAGAATAGATGCCGAGAACTACAAAAGTTGACCGAAAACCCAAAGATGACTGAGAACTCAACAATTTAGCCGAAAACTATTAGAGATTGGCCGAAAACTATCAAAGGTTGGCCGAAAACACTTGTTTTAGGCCGAAATCCAATTTAAATTCGTAACTAACTTCCGAAAAAGTTGGGATTTGATTTGTTTCCAAACCAAAACCAATATTTTACCAAAAAAAAACGAATCATTCTCTTCTCCAATGAGCAGATCGTTGGAATAAGTAACACAACCACCAAGAAATCAAGATCTTGAATCCTTGATATCACAATAACGAGCCTGAATAGGTCTAAGGCTCTGATACCAATTGTAAGGTCCAAGAAGGATCTTTCAATTATGATATCAACGTGTCTAATTGTTGGTGCGGAAATCCAACAGTAGACGATTCAAGAACAAAGAGAAACACACAAGGAACACAAAGAATTGCTTCAAAACACACGTATTATTATAAGTCACTTGAGCTCGGCTACGTTCGTAGTTAATGGTAATCACTTTCCTTAGTCGAGCACGGCTAACTGTATAACAATTTCATGTATCAATTACATTCATTACCCATATCGTATTTCTAGTTTATTTATAACCCTCATCGAACGGGGGTCCGGGGGCAGCGCCCCTTGCAGTGGGGTTACAGGGACGGCAACCCCTAGCAAAGCCCCTGGCTGGGGTTGAGCTGCCAGGTCAGCTTAAAAAATTTGTATTTCTATTAAAGGTCCTTTACTAAAATTTCATCAAAATCCTTAAATTATTATCTTGTTTGTTATCCCATTCGTTATGACGAATGGCTTATGAGTATGCGCCATTCGCTATCTCATTTGTTATGAAAACTTCATTCTGGTTAAGTATCATTCGCTATACCATTCGCTATGACGAATGGTCTCATTCTTTATTATGAGTGTATAACGAATGACTAAGGCCATTCGTGCTATCTTTGAGACGAATGAAGGGCTCATTCGTTACAGGAGCATCTATAACGAATGGCTTCATTCGCTGTCTCCTCATGGCGAATGAATGGATGACGAATGAATTATGTCATTCGTGACTCCTATAGAACGAATGAGGGCTCATTCGTTAATAGTGTGTTCACATGTATCCCATTCATTATGATTACTTAGCGAATGATCAGTCATTCGCTATTCATAAAGAATGAATATCTGTTCTTATCCAATCTTTGACCCCGATGGTCAAAGTCAAAATTGATATGAAACAAGGACAGTTAACATACACCAGATTCGCGATTAAACCTCAAATCATGATGAAACAACACAATCTTGGTACCAACAGACTCGGAATCACAGCGCTAACAAACCATAATCATCCAATCAGCCAAAAATTCGTGTTTAAAGGGTGTTTTGATTGATGTTTACATACTGTTCATCATAGCATCGATTAACCAATCAAATGCTAATGGATTGCACTGTGAATCAGTTCGTTTGATTCGTTTTCACCATATTCATATAGATATAGGACTTCTTAAATGAATTGAACATATATGAACAAGTTTCCGATATAAACGTTCCTTTAACGAATCGGCTTTCACGAACACGATCTAAGCTTGATGTCGGTCTGGCTATCACTATCGAGCTCGGGTTTTCACCTTCGTATCTTGGCTCAGGATATAGGAGGGTGTGTGTGTTTTTGAAGGTGTAGGCTATGGTGTAGAGATAGATAAAAAGATTTAGGGTTTAAGGGGTATTTATACTCCCTTAAGCCCATGGACCTAAGTCCCATTTCATCCCTTATTCCATCTTTTAAAATGTCCAAGCCCACCCTCTAATAATTTATTTATCTAAACCGACAAAAGACACGTTATTAAATAAACAGAATTTCTTTTATTATTATCATCGAAAATAGGATGTTACATCTCGTCCACTACCATTTAGCCCAAAACGCGCAGGTGATTTAAGAGGCGGGACATTTACTTATGAACCAAGGATCTGTCTTGTCCACGGATGATGTGAGATTTGCCTAGGATGTTACATTTTATGGTGTTATATAGTGTTGATAGGTGTCATACGGTGTGGTAAGGAGTCGCACAACGTCCAAACGTGTTGTATGATACACTAAGTAAGCTTATAATTTAATAATGTATCTTATGGTATCAACAATATTACATATATGTGTAATATTGTTTTAAACTAATGTACTATTTGAATGTTACATATAAGTGATACTAGTTTTTATCCCTCGTGTTACAAGGGTTGTATTTCTTTTTCGTGTCTAATACTTATAATTTTTAGGATTTTAATTTTATTTATTGTAAGAAAGTTAATAAATTACTTATGGTCTGTTTGGAGCGATGGAATGGAATGAGCGAGGGAATGGAATGGATGAGGTAATTGAATGGATCATTACCATTCCATTGACATGTTTGGTTACCATGTGGAAATGACATGAATTATTAGTTTTAATTTTTTGGTAAGCTAGAAAAAGACAGAATAAAATATAAAATGATAGTGAGTGGCGGTGGGATGGTGGTGGTGGGCGGCGAGCAGTAATTCTGGTGGTGGTTGGTGGGTGGCGAGAGCAATTGTTGGCGATGGTAGGTGGCGGTGATAGTGGGCGGTGGCGGAGGTGGCGGTGGTAAGCGGCGAGTGATGGTGGTGATGGCTGGGAGCGATGGTTGGAGGTGGTGGTGACGGGTGGCGATGATAGGTGGTGGGTGGGTGGTTGGTGGAGGCAACGGAGGCGGGTGGTGGTGGTGGCGAGCGGCGGAGGTGGCGGCAGAGGCGGGTGATAATGGCGGCGACGACGAAGGCGGGTGGTTGCGGCGAGCAACGGAGGAGGGTGTTGGTGGCGGTGGGCGGCGGAGGCGGGTGGTGGTGGCGGGCGGCAGAGGCGGTGGTGGGTGGTGAGAGGGCAATGGTATTAGTGGTGGGAGGGTGGTGGAGGTAATATAGTGTGGAAGAGGGATGGAATGAAAAAAAAAACAAGGGGATGGATGGAATAAATTTGAGGTGTTTTGGAGGGAATGGAATGAACATGGTAATGAGTGATCCATTCCATTAACCAACCAAACACACTTTTTTATATTCCGTCATAATGGTCCATTCCATTCTGTCTCTCAACGCTACCTTAGGGTTTAATGATGGAAGGGTTTCACAAATAAATGAGATGTTATAACCCGTTTAAAAGTTATGAGTTTGGTGAGACCCATGACCCGCTTATTATTTTTTTTTTTATAAAATTGTTTCTTAATATAAATAATATCATTGTCTTAAAAAAATGGATATTAATATTTAGTACATCACTATTTTATAGGATTTTCATATTAGATATTTGGTGAGATTAATTTTTAATATAATGAGATGTTATAACCCGTTTAAGGTTATCTAGGCTTGGTGAGACCTATAGCCGTGAATCCGGGTCAAATGCACGAGAAATATTCATTTACAAATAAAACAATCTGATGGCTTGAGAGAATGTAAGAAACAATCAGAAAACTTTTAAAGGTTTTATTTATATATATTTAAGATTAAGATTCTTAGTTCTATAGTTTTTCTTTTCTTTTCATTTTTCTCTTTCATTTTCTCTTCTTTTTTTTTGCACACAACATGTGTTGTAATTTATTTACATCATCACATATTGTTTTACATTATTCGTTTAAAATATTTATATATGTTTTTTGAATTTTAATTTTATTTGTTGTAAGCAAGTTAATAAGGATATAATGATAAAAGAGTTTTATTAATAAATGAGATGAGATGTTATAACGGATTAACGGGTTATAAGCTATCTGGGTTTAGTGAGACCCATGACCCGGTTATTTATTTATTTTTTACTATAAAATTGTTTCTTAATTATGAATAATATATATATTTTTTAAAATGGATATTAATTTTTAGTATATCCTTAATATTTGATATGATTAACTTTTAATATAATGAGATTTTATAACCCGTTTAAGGGCTATCTGGGTTTGGTGAGACCCATACCCATGAATTCGGGTAAAATGCATGAGAAGCTTTCATTTAAGAATAAAGAAATCTGGTGGCTTAAGAGAATTTATGTCACACCCCAACCTATGGCGGAAATGTCGGGGCGTGAACTGATTGCCCACAGCTCTCAAGATACTATTATGCATTATTAAGTATGGGAATATCTATTAAATTTATTTAAATAATCAAGTACATCAAATTCATAAATAAACAATTACATTAAACATCCAAAATTAAGTTCTTGTATCTTTTCTCTAACATGCATCCTAAGTTGCTTCAAACAATCTTGATAATCACGTCACACGATAACCTGCATATGCGTTGAAAATAAAATAGTTTTGTCAAGACAAGGTTGAGTGAGCAACACATCAGTTTAAATGTACATATAGTATATATAAGAATAAGTAATTGCAACAAGTCATATGAGAATAACAAATTAACCAAATGAGCAAGTATAACTGAGATGTCTAATTGCTATAACGACTATCGTATGATCATACTATTCTAAGATTATGTTGGACCTCTCCGTATGCGGTTCACGTAAAGGATATAAGCACATAAACAAGTAAGGTATAAATTGTTAACACATAAGACAATAGTTGTAGTTTTGTGTATAAGTATATATATGAAAAATACAATTTACGTATATGTCCCCAAAACGTGAAAAACGTGTAATACAGGGCATGTGGTACTCACCTCGATAGACGAACAAAGGTGATTTGAGATACTAGGAATGCGGGAACACACAAGAACGTTAAAGCCTAAAGAGGAACAAAGAGAAAGTGGGTACGCTAAGTAAAGTACAAGATCGGATAAGCGAGTTCGACAATTATAATTATTATTAAGTTAATAGTATATTCTTTTTAATCGTAATTAAAGTAATGTTTTATTATATATAAAGATATTATATAAGTAAAACACATCTTTAATACTATTACCAGTTTATTAATCCGTTTAAAAGTATATTATAATATTTTATTTTATAAAAATATTATTTAAGTAAAATACAAATTTTAAAAATATTTATTAGTTTGTTAAAACATTTAATAAGTATATATATATATATAGTTATATAACCAAAAATATTATTTTACGTGGTATTATATACATATATATGCATATATATACATACATGTATATATAAATACACATATACATACTTACACAGACAAAAACGTGAGAAAACAAGTATTGTATGATCGGTTTCTAATAAAATAAATTTAATTACTGGTTTAATACATTAAGTATCATAAAATAGTTTTAAAAGGAAAGGATACCAAACATAAATACAAAACGGGCCAGGTGGGGTTCGAACCAGAGACCTCCAGGACCTACCATCAACACCAACACAGCCTACCAACTGCTCTGGTTGACCAGTGGAGTAATAAACAAAAACGATTTATCATATACAGAAAAGAACATAAACCCCCAAAATAATTAATATGAACCCTAATTCCCAAATCCGTTCAATCCGTTGTCATTGATTAAATTAACGATGCGGCTAAAAACGAACTCAAACATATCTTAATTACCTCAGAACAGTGGCGGCCCAAGGTTTTCGAAGGCCTCAAGCTAACTATCAACTTGGAGGCCTTATGAAAAAAGTTCATATAAACCCTCCTTCTTTACCTATGTTAGGGACCGACGTTGATGAAGTTAAATGTTTGAAGCTATATATCTTGTGTTTATATAAACCCTCCTTTACTTGAAGACCTCGGTCACTCGGTGACCGGTATAAAGTATAAACAATTTACAATCGGTAAACCATAAAAACTGCAAAATTCAAATCACACTCCGTGATTGCAAAAGGACCAAAACACGTTACACATAATATAGTTCGCAAATCGCAAGAGTAAGGAATACACTCTCGGTCGTATAAAAAGATGGAGCATTGGCCAATGTCGCTTTCCAAAGTTGGCGATTGGAATTCTATAGACGCTAGAGAAATTTCTATACAAGTTATATAACGATTGGAATTCTGAATAAAATGATTTTGGTTAACACATTCTTATGGTATGAGTTATATAACAATTTGCTGCATATTAATAATTAGCCATGTATATATTTGTTTTGTTTTAAAAATATGGGGGCCTTAATAATTTTGTGGCCTCAAGCACTTGCTTGAGTAAACAAAGTAGTAGGGCCGGCAGTGCCTCAGAAGATGAACAGATAGTGGTTAATCATGAAGACGGTGGCCGGCCAGATGAGGATAACGAACACGCTAACACCATGAGTTATAACACAATTAAATCTGAGGTTTAGGACGGCGAGGGTTGGAATATGGGGTCGGCAAGTTCAATTGGATTTATATAATCGATTACTTGTATAACGAGTTAGGGTTTAAGATTGATGTGTTGTAAAACACACTTACTTTCCGTTTGGTTTTATCATGTTTTCATGCTTAATTATTTGATTAATAAGAGTTATGGGTGGTTTTTGCATAATTTTACAAAGATTGAATGCTTACTTGTAGGTTATGAAAGTTGATGGAAAAAAGAGTTAAGTTTGAAGACTTTAGGGGCTTAATTGATCAAGTTTTAATACTACAAGTTAAGGCCCGACCTAAGCCCACAAGATACAAGCCTTTCATGCAATATTATATTAAGTAAAGAAAAAAAATAAAAAACCCTAAGCTGCCCACCACTTGCGATCGAAACTCAGCAGGAAGAAGAAAGTTTGTTGCTTTGGTTTGTTTGGCTAGTAGGAACATTCTTGTTGGTTTTAAGGAGACAAGTTGAATTTGGTTTTGTGGCTGGGATTTATTCACGCAAGAACTCAAAAGGAAGCACCCAAGAAAGTTTTGGAGGTGGGCAGCAACAACATACAAATATAATATAAAAACTAAATCAACTTCCCATACCCTTGATCGTTATTCCGATCGGACAGCCAAGAGTAAGGAAAAGAAGTTTGGACAACAAGGTTTGAGTGCTTTTACAAGTGTTTTTTCACAGCCAAGAACATCCATAAACTCCAAATTACATCTCCATACACTTTGGTTTGTTTTATGTTTTATAATTCTCTTGTTTTTAATCTTTAACTTGAATTGTTTTACAATTGAATTGAAGATTGACTTATGCTTGATTGAGATTGATTCTTGAATGATTTTAGTTATGTTTACATTGAGTTTTATGATGTTTAAATCAAGTGTTTGCTGCTGTCCAAAATTAATGTGTAGCTAAACTCGTTAGTTCTACCTAGGTTAGATGTTTATTGTTAGGTTTTAATGAGTAATATGGATTGTTGATCATCATGGCTTGAATTGTTAATGAAAAGTTTGGTTTAAAATTGAATTAGGTTGTGTTTAGTGGCTGTGAATTTATTAATTATACTCATATACCTCTTGCTTTGATTAATTGAATAAGTTTTGATTGATTGTTGCTTGTTAGAACTCTTTACTTGGTGTTTAGGGTTTGTTTGCGGGGTGTACAACCGTAGGGTGTAAGTGGGTAAGTTAATTGAATATAATCAACGGGTGAACACCTTCTTAGAGACCGAGAGGTGATAGGAAGTAAGGTCGTCTCTTAGCTTTTACTTGTTAGGATTAAGATCGCGCGAGAGCGGGTTTGGTTCTTGTCAGGTTTGGGTTTTTGTGAGCGATTAGTTGATCTAGTTTAAGTTAAACTAAATTGTTCCTCTATCCTTGGTTGCGTAGTATTCGTCTCCATTAGGGTAGTGTGTCGGTGAGACCGAGAGGAGAGTCGACTTTAACAGTTCGTTTCCCGGTTTGTTCTTAAAATCAACTGAGTGTAAGTTAGAGTTTGTTGGTGAGACCGAGAGGTGATCTAGCTTTCTTGAGTGAATCTTAGTTGTGTCATCCTTAGGAAACGGTGTCGAGTATCCTCAATCCATTATCTTATTATACCTTCAATATGATTCTTACCTAGGTAGACGTTTTATCCACTGCAGTCAAGTTTCCAAGTTTTTGTCAAGAGTTTCAATTAGTTAAGTTAAGTTAATTTATTTAGTTAAAGTAGGTTAGCTTAAGTAGTTAATTATATTAAAAATCATTTAAATATTCTTAGGTGAGTCTTGGTTAAGGTTAGGTATCATTAACGTTTTCAAGTGTCCTTGTGTTCGATACTCGGACTTCCTTAGTGCTATACTACTAGTGATCAGTACACTTGTCGGCTTTGTGTGGTTTCTTTAGGATTTTCGTTTAATAAATTTAAAGCTTAGTCGTGAGAACATCATTATACACACATCAAGTTTTTGGCGCCGTTGCCGGGGACACGGTTAGAGGCGTACTGAGAACGACCCGAGTTGGGATTTACCTATTGTATTTTCGTATATTTAGATTAGATTAGTTATTTTAGTTAGTTTAGTTTTAGTTTAATTTTATTTTTAGTATTTTATTCTATTTTTATTTGGTGCCCGTGATCTTTTTTTTTAGTGTGCTGTACAGGAAATATGTACGGACGGCAGGTTGAAACACCTTGGCAACACTAATTCCCGATCGGAAAAGAACAAAGAAAGAAAAAGTTGGTGGTTTGTTTTGGAATTGGTCGGCTAGGCTAGGAGGTGTTGATTTTTGTTTGCTTTAAGGAAGCACACAAACATTATTGTTTGTGTGGCTGTGAACACAGCTCACGTGAGCAGCAACAATAACAAAAAATCAACAAACAAATATATATAAACCAAAACAGCCCCTATTTTGGCCGACCGGAAACGGGACAGCAAGGAAGGAAGAAAAAAGCTTTGTGTAAGGGGTGCTGAGCCAAGGGAAGAAAGAGAGCAGCCAAGGGTGACTTGGTACAGCAGCTAGGGTCGATATTCATCCATAAACTCAGCCATAATATTAAGTATTACTCTCATAAACTTTGTGTTTTTGTTCAAGATACTTAACTAGTTGATTTGATCTTTTACTTTGAATTGTTTTGCAAGTAACTTGAAGATTGACTTGTGTTTGATTGAGATTGATTCTTGAATTAGTTTACTTATGTTTATGATGAGTTATATGATGTTTACTTTGATGTATAGCTGTTGTCCAAAATTAATGTGTAGCTAAACTCGTTAGCTCTACCTAGGTTAGATGTTTATTGTTAGGTTTTAATGAGTAATATGGATTGTTGATCATCATGGCTTGAATTGTTAATGAAAAGTTTGGTTTAAAATTGAATTAGGTTGTGTTTAGTGGCTGTGAATTTATTAATTATACTCATATACCTCTTGCTTTGATTAATTGAATAAGTTTTGATTGATTGTTGCTTGTTAGAACTCTTTACTTGGTGTTTAGGGTTTGTTTGCGGGGTGTACAACCGTAGGGTGTAAGTGGGTAAGTTAATTGAATATAATCAACGGGTGAACACCTTCTTAGAGACCGAGAGGTGATAGGAAGTAAGGTCGTCTCTTAGCTTTTACTTGTTAGGATTAAGATCGCGCGAGAGCGGGTTTGGTTCTTGTCAGGTTTGGGTTTTTGTGAGCGATTAGTTGATCTAGTTTAAGTTAAACTAAATTGTTCCTCTATCCTTGGTTGCGTAGTATTCGTCTCCATTAGGGTAGTGTGTCGGTGAGACCGAGAGGAGAGTCGACATTAGAGCACTTTAACAATTCGTTTCCCGGTTTTGTTCTTAAAATCAACTAAGTGTAAGTTAGAGTTAGTTGGTGAGACCGAGAGGTGATCTAGCTTCCTTGAGTGAACCTTAGTTGTGTCATCCTTAGGAACCGGTGTCGTGAGAACTCTCAATCCATTATCTTATTATACCTTCAATATGATTGTCACCTAGGTAGACGTTTTCTCCGATTGCAGTTAAGCTTCCAAGTTTCGTTAAGTGTTTCGTCAAGTTTAGTTAAGTTAAGTTTAGTTAATTAATTTAGTTAAAGTAAGTTTGGTTAAGTAGTTAATTATCTTAAAAATCATTTAAATATTGTTAGGTGAGTCTTGGTAAGGGTTTAGTGATCATTAACGTTTTCAAGTGTCCTTGTGTTCGATACTCGGACTTCCTTAGTGCTATACTATTAGTGATCGGTACACTTGCCGGTTTTGTGTGGTTTCTTTAGGATTTTCGTTTAATAAATTTAAAACTTAGTTATGAGAGCATCATTATACACACATCAAAGATCAATACATATAAACTCAATGCGGATCTTGATTTGATTCAATTAACATAAATACAGTGCCAGTTAGGCCGAGATAAGCAAATATATTATAATTTTGATTCAATTTCCCTATTGTTTCCGAGAATTGAGGTCCAAGTATTCTAGATCGTGATCGGGTTAATGGTTTGGGTTTGGATTTGGGGTTGGATCAGGGTATGGGTCTTGGTAACCCGGTTTGATAGATGGGTTATAACACAAGTTACAAAAGGGACATTGGAGTTTGAAGGTGGGTATAATATAAGATAAAAGTTTAAGTTTGGGTTGAATTCGTAAACTTAAGAAAAATATAATTATAATAAACAAATAATAGTATGCTAATCAATTTAAACTCGATAATTGCGGTAAAGTTTCCCGAGCATCGAAATGGATCAGGTTTTAATAAAGATACAGTTTTCAAGAAGTCCGAGTTGTTACAATTTAGGAGTTTTCGTTTATATATATATATTTAAGATATGTAATGTCGTGATCAACATTATTTTTTCTAAATATTAGTAAAAAAAGTAACAACATATATGCAGATGAAAGGGAAAAAAAGAAAAAAAAAAGATTATTTAAGTTAAGTTTTCGTGATGTAATTAATGGGCTAAAATAACAATAACAAAATTGTAATTAAGTAACAAGAGACAATAGATATCTATTAATGAAAAAGACAGTTTGATCTTTTGTTGGTAAGTTGGTAAGTTTTTAAAAGTCAAAATAAACTATTAATAGCATTTATTATTAATTAATTGCATGGTATAAATCAACTTTTTAGATGTTATTTATATTTACTTATCTTCAAGAT
The DNA here is from genome assembly GCF_021521415.1 of Bidens hawaiensis. Lineage (NCBI taxonomy): Eukaryota > Viridiplantae > Streptophyta > Magnoliopsida > Asterales > Asteraceae > Bidens > Bidens hawaiensis. Next base: position 1,996,125 of record NW_027491048.1, on the reverse strand, counting down.
AAGACAAAGTAGGTTTTCAAGGATAGAATTTTGCAATTCAAAATTTGATAGCGGCGTAGCTTGTTACTCGTTTGCCTTTTGTTTTGATGTAATATGATGCGCTAAAAGTAGTTATAATATTATTAACTAGAATTATGCTAATCTAGACACAAAGTAATAATTATTGACTTTTAACTTAACTAAAACTACTAACCGACAAGTGAACCGGTCGACTCTAGTACAACTAAGTAAGCCCGGATATCAAACCCACAAGACTCTTTAAATTACGTACACTAGCTAAATTAGACTTAACTACAGACACGACTATTTGTTTATTATTTAAAAGAAGGGTTTTACTAAAAACTAATTAATAAAACTAAAGACGACTCGACTTAAAATCTAAACTTAATTCAAATGATGACAAACAACCACCTAGGCTAGAATCCCTAATGTATCAATTATCAAATGGTAGGCAATTGCTAAGTTATGGAACTGAGATCTTAAACTATTCACTTAAGGAATAACCAAACAGGACCCTCAACCCTTCTCAAGGAGACACATATGGAATTCTAATAAGCTATTAAAATTACCGGTTTATTTAGACTCGTTTACGCTCACTAATTTATTTTATGGCAAGTACCTCTATAAGAAATCCTGCCTTACAGCGCGGAAATCAAAGGTAGTTTAAAGCATTCACTCAACTAGATAAACAAGGCTGATAAACCAAATCTAGACGGACTCCTTACGAAGAACTAAATATAGCAATTCAAACAACCAAGACTTATCATATAATCTATTTCCTTACATCTATTTAGATTAGCAGCACACTTAGGTCTACGTGATTTATTAATATTATTCCTATGATTTTATTGCAAATCAACCATAAACTAGTAATAAACACACAGTATATGACCTAACAGAATCCATATTATATGTCAGACAATCACCAAGGAAAATGTGAAACAATAAAACTCATCAAACAATACTAAGCACACATATGCATCGAATGAATAACAATAAACCTCTTACTTAATAATAAATCCATAAATGAAAACAAAATCCAAACCAAAATCCAAAATCAACAAAAGTTCATCATAAGCCTAGAAAGCAAACTAAAATAAATAAGTTCGTAAATTGAATTTATAAAGATAATAATAAATTCAAACCGGAAGACAATTTTTAATTAAATAGACATTGAAACCAAACATTAACATGCTCTTCTCTTTTGTCTTTCTTTTTCGTTGCCTGGTCCAACTCCTTGTATTGCGTCCCAAACCAAATAATATGTTGACACCTTTTAAATCAAATTAAGTCCTCCCTTAAAAATCTTGACCGACTTCCTTTCTTTACTTTTCATGGGCCACATTACAATTTATTCTCTTAAACTTCTTTCTCTATGGCTCAGTCTAGTGGATCAATATATGTACGTTTGTTGGGTCCACTTCATCATACATCTTGAAATATAACTATGATGTACACAATATTTATATTATTTATTTAACTCAACGTGTGCATTAACATTTTCTCAATTACTTGTTAGATTTCCTTTTATTCAAAACTAGTTTTTGTTTCCCGTATTATAGGGGTTATTTTTATATTATTTATTTTTAATATTTATTTAAATTTTAAAATTTTATTTTTTTATTGTATGAAAGTTAATAATATACTTGGTTTGATGATAAATTATTTCACAAATAAACGAGATGTTATAACCCGGTTTAAAAGCTATAAGGGTTTGATGAGACCCAAGACCCGTTTATTTTTTTTTACTATAAAATTGGTCTTTATAATTATAAATAATATATATCTTTTATTAAATAAATCAGATATTAATTTTTAGTATATTCCTACTTTATATGATTTTTATATCAAATATTTGGTGAGATTAGTTTTTAATTTAATAAGATGTTATTACTCGTTTAAGAAATATCTGGGTTTGATGAGACCCATACCCGTGAATTCGAGTCAAATGCATGAGAACCCTCAATTTAAAAATCAAGCAAATCTGGTGACTCCAAAAAAAGAGGGAACGACCACATCGCGACACATAAGATTTTTATGGTTTCGTTTATATATATTATATATTCATAATAATATATGTAACAAAACAATATATAACTAGAATGTAAGTTAAACGATCATGTATAACGCAGTGATAAAATGTGACTAAATAAAATAACCGATCAGTATTGTTATTATTAAATTTATTTACTAGTTTTAGCTCGTTGTCACAAATTTAAAATAAGTACTCAATCTTAGCTCATTATCTCTTGAAATTTTAAAAATTCACATATGAACCAATTAAAATAATATTCAGTAAAACCTTGTTTAAAAGTGTAACAAATATTTCTATAATAATATGTATCATTTAGACTACATCATAATCACTTTCTATCTAATTAGTATAAACATATATAATATCACTTCAATTAAATACCATATTATATTCAAGCATATTTCTTAAAATGCGTCAAATACCAAATTCATGTATGTATAACTTACCCAAATTCATGTATTACCAACAAATACTTATATACCGTGTTGGTGGAATTGCAAGTATGTATGTGAAAATGTTGTAAGTGTACTTATTACTATCATGTCATTTATCATATATAGTTTTATGTAAAAAAAATGTTTATTTTGTTATGTGTAGGTTTGGCATGTACTGTGTAGGTCGTATTACGATTTGTGTACATGGAAATTTTGATGTGTGTTGGTTCATATATATGCGGGTGGTACTACGAAGCTTTGACTTGGTGTTACTCAACAAAATCGAGTAAATGAATCAAGTGTGTTGAGATAAAAAAACTACTACAATTAAAAACGACAGAAGAATAAATTCGGTAAACAATTTAATGGTCAACCAATAAAACACATGAATTTTTACTAGCGTGCCATTATAATAATTAAAAAATAAATTAAAAAGAATATTGTGATTGATTGTAATGACTTCTCACACTACGCTTTCTTTCTTGAATGAACCTAAATCTATATGTGTGTGTATATGTATCCAGATTATTTTAGAGATTAATTATACGTTTTATAAACTCGTATACATACCGGTATTAATATACATATTATATATAGATTTAACATAAACGAAAATAACCACAAAGCATTACTACGAGTACCGATACGAATGTCGTTAGGGCAGTATTGGTTCAGTTTGATTTGGTAGAGGGGTGATATTGATACGGTACTCGTATTCTGTATAGTTTACGATGACTAAAAGTACTTTATTCTCTAATACAGTACGGACACTATGGTCTATGTATGACAAGTTTTGATTTGGTTTTTCAAGGGGAGGGGCGACAGTTAAGGGCGGCTTGGTTTCTTAAAGGGCTTCTAACATAATGAGGAATCAGCGTTGCGATTTTCATGGAGTTGAAATCATGAGTAGAGAAGGGGCCGTGAATTAGAGAAGTTGTTAGATTTGAACGATGTGTCACCTTATCTTATCAGCGTGCTATGTGGATTAGGATTAGACATGGCATGTGAACATTCTGTGTGCAATGCTATATTTGCTGTTGGAAACTGTTATGATAAGCAATCTAGGCGTCATGAGCGTCTTTTTTCAAATGTATTAATTAGATTATGTCCAAAGTTAATTGCTTTGTGTGGCCTATGACGCAAAATTGTAACATTCCTTTTTTGGAAAAAAATAAAATATTTAAAATTGATATTTCAAATAATATATTAAACGAGTAACTAATTAATTAGTAAAATGACTCATTGAGATATCTCAGATATGAGTTTTTTATAACGATCGTTCGATGTAATCTATATGGCTTAAAATAAAATATAAAATAAATATAATAAAGTGATTATTAATAATAAATAAATAAAATAAGAAAAAGAAAAGTGCATGTGTGTGTGATAGTGTGTTTAAATAATAATAATATAAAATAGATAATATTAGAAAGCAACTGGATGATTGCATATAGGGACTAAATATTATAACCGACAAGTAGTGATACAAATTAATTGGGTGAATTATATACTGGTGGGACTTGTTAATGTGTTAAAAACGATCCATGTTGATGATTACAAGACTTAAAATTGATTGTGATAGAATATGAAAACAAACTCACAAATGGGTAAGGTAATTTGGATGAAAATGCACTTGTCGAAGTTCGGGGCTTTTGTCTATACATGATTTAAAATTTCAGAATAATGATCAAATACTACACACATCTTTATATTCAAATGAACCGAATATAAATGAATCAGCATAGACGCAAACTCATAGAATTGCAACTCTGGTTTCAAGCAAGTGCTTATCTAAGGAGCTAGTGGTTTTATGGTTAAAATTTCTGTCTATGTTCACAAATTAAAACTGAAAGATCAAATACCCGGTTTTATAGGATATTGGATATTCAAATATCCGGTTTTATACCCGACCCAAACCCGATACATAGGGTATGGTTTTAGAGGCAATACCAGGACCCGAACCTAACCCATGTATTGCTAATACCTGATTTTCCAATACCCGATCATACCCGAACCCGGTTTTTTTAATACCCGATTTGTGCACCTCTAACTAGGGATGAGCATGGTACCGGACCGGTACCGACCGGTCCGGATCCCAAAAATCCCTAATTCTTGGTACTGGTACCGTAATATTCGGTCGGTACCGGTACGGTACCGGGATTATACCGGTACCGGAGGTAAAAAATCAAGAAAAATCGGTACCGGTACCGGTACCAATCGATACCGGTCCCCATTTTGCTCATCCCTACCTCTAACTGCCACAGTTTGTGCTAAGAGAAATCTGTGGCGTCCTATGCAATGCAAACATTTGATTATTTGGAGTTTGGACGGCCCAAGAAAATTCTGAATTCTGTATACTGGGCCACACAAGTTTAGACAGCCCATGACAAGCCCATCACCTAAACTCCAAAATATACGACTAAAATAAAATAAAGATATTAAATGTCTTTTCCTAATTTTCTTTTACTTGAAAATATTAAGATTTTAAATACTAAATAAATATTAGCATGTCTCATTTAAACTACAAGCATACTTGTTCGCTATTTGATTCTAAAATGTAACAGATCTTGTAGCGTTCGTGTTCGTTAGACTGTTTTCGGCTTGTATAGATGCAGTGCTTGATTTACTAGGGTTCTTTTATATTAGCGTCTTTGTTGAAATTGAAGAAAGTTTGATAAACCACAAAAACACAATTGAAGTAACATTTAACAAAAGGGCATATACCTAGTGATATCAAGGCGCGTAGGAGTGGCATCGTTCTACGTGAGGTTGAGCGTTCAAGTTACATTATAGTTACATTATAGACAAGTGTGTGGACTTAGGAGTAAGAGTAGAAAGTTTATGTTAGACGTTCAAAAAACATGTATACCAATTAATAAACAATATAGGATCATGAAAGTAAAAAGTAGCAACTATATGCTAAAAAATAAGTTTTTTTCCCCTAATTAGCAAATGTAACACCCATGTAAAAATCCGCAGAAAATAAACAATATGGCAGGTTGACACATTAGTTAGGTACATTACGGATTTGATAATGTTCCTAGAGTCTTAACCACGAAGAAACCGATACATCTACAACTTATGACCCAATGCTCATGTCAAACACGCGAGTCATCAAATCATTTATAATCAATGCAAATGACCACAAGTTGAACTACTTTGGAGTGCTAAATAGAAAATGAAACCCCATTATCATGTGAAGCATAAGTCGAGTAACATGTACCTCAGTGAATGTTGCAAAACTTGCTGCAGAATCCAGTCAAATGACTTTACAATATTATTGCTTTTTGTAATCTAAACAACATTGTTTCTTTTATTGGTTTTCAAGCAGGTTCATAAAGACCCAACACAGGTGGCCATCGTCCATCAATGCACCGCATGGCAACAACCTGTCAACAAAGCAGGAAAACTAGAGTCTTTCGATGACTTTTTATAGCAGTCAAATTAGAGCTGTCAATTCAGGCCAATATACTTATAAATGTTTTATCTGTAACTCATCAAATGGGTAAAATCCCGGAAAAGAAAAATGATGTAGTTAATAGTAAATTTGGGAATAAGTGGCTTAGTTTTGATCTCATGGGGCTTGGAGGAGATCAAGAAATAATAATCTATTGGTTATCTTCATTTAGTCCATGTCTTGCATTAGGTAATCTTCTTCAATCTTTTAATTTCATTATTTTTATAGGTTATGTGTTATATGTTATGCCTTGGGTTTCAATTGTATGCTTATTTTTATAATAGTTTTAATGTTGGTTCATAGTTGTGCTTAACATTTATTTTTGCGTGTTTGAGTAGATAGTTAGTTTGGTGTATTGTTTTGCGTTTGCTACTGATCTTTTTGTTTAAGTAATTTAGGTTACGCAACTAATGGTACTATTAATGTTACACAACTTTATTGCAGGTTCATATTCTGAAACCTAGATATCTTTAACGAAGCTTTAGTCGACTACACATTGGTAACTACACTTTTTATGTGCTTACGTTCATTCACATTGAAAATCTTCTAACCTTCACAAACTCCACATGTATTATATCTTTAAAAAGACCACGCTCAACCCGAACCCATTTTCATTATAACCTAATTGATACCCTTTTTTATTAACGTCCGTCTGGCACAACTTGTCTTTGTAACTTATCAAAAAGATTGAAACTTTAGTTTCTCTCTTCTTACCTGATGGCTTCCCTTTTTGTTTACCATGACAACTTTATATTGAATTACTCTATATTTAGTATTTACCCATGTAACACAAGTGATATATGAAATAAAGTATCTAGAAATTCATATACAAAGCAAATATCTCATTAGTAAAGTGTCTAGAAATATCAGATACATGAGTTGCAGCAAAGGAAGGAAGCACTTGAATAGTTGCATACGGGCAAAATGGCAAGTTGGCTACTAGGGGTATTTTTGGGATATTTTATGTCAAACCATATTCTGCACATCCAAATTAGAAGGTAAGAGGTGATTGTTTTACCAAACAATCAAGTTAGGATGCTACAATATAATGTTATATCTAAAAATAAAGTTTTGTTTGCAACAGGTAGCTCTTAAAATTCACCAAAGTCTGTAGTTATGGACCTCCATAAAAGTGGCAAGTTTACACGTATGTACTTTTTTTCTGATCTGTTATAGATTTATAGTCATGTTAACCAATTGGTTGTTTGTGATTTCTAAATGGAAGGACTTTTGAGCTCTAATTAATAATATGGACTCCACGTGACACCAAAATTGCTTATGTATTTCAGCTAAAATTGTACATACTTTAAATTTTTAAACCAACTTTTATTTAGTTATCATGAAATTCTGTCAAATACAAATTTAGTTTTTGTAATTACTTTTTTAATGCAATAACTTTATAAATGGGTTTTGTTTATTGATTCGATCTGGTTAGTTGACTGTGATGATATGTTTGAACCCCTAAAGTCCTTAATTGTAGGGGTGCTCATTGGTTATTTGATTTATTATGTTTTGACTTTTGTTGGCCCAAAACTGAAAGGAATTTGACCGGTTAAACATGTCTGGTTATCTGATTAAACCAGATATTCAGTTTGGTTTTTCGAATAAGCAAGATTTGTGGAACCGAAAACCGAATCACATTTAACTGAAATTTGACTTTCTAGATCAAATTGAAGTTTCACAAGTTAACTACACATATAATCAAATTTCATAGTCCCACAACTTAATTTAAAAATTATACGCAGATTTAAGAATAAAATGATTTCAGTCACTTTGAATGTAAACTCAGGTAGCTATAGATCTGCCCAAGTGGAGTACGGGTCTGCTTGCTATCTCTTTTTTTTCCTTACTATTTGTTATAATAATAAAACGTCTGTGAGGTCGGTAGATATAAGAGGCTAGAGCCTAGATGTTGATAGCATCTCCCTACATAATAAAGTAAAGCACTTTGTTATTGTGAACTATTTATTTTGATTGTAGGCTAAAAGAATGGGCGTTGTGCGGGGGAATCTGCTGGAGTAAAAGCCAGCTATGGTTATTATTACACATACTTTTGTCGTGCAGGTAATTTCTTTCCGATTGTGAGAGAACCCAATTGGGTTTATCTAAATCTTTTTTTGCTAGAATTGTACTCTTTTTTTAGGATCACATTTGACAACATCTGACTAATTTCATCAAGATCTTGACTTCTGTTATTAGTGCATGTGCTTTTATACCGTTTTTTGCTTTGACACAAGTAACACATAAATTTTATTTCAAAGTTTTAAGGCACATGAAGCTACTTTTTATTTGTACATGTCTCTAATACCCTTATAAAGTTAAACTGGAACACATAAGTTAACAACTAAAAGGTATATTTTAAAAACCTTTAAAAAACACTATTAACTTCTATTAAATGGTCTAAAAAGATAACGTGTTTTAACTACTTATATACATATGAGGTAAAATAACATAAAGCATTTAATGTTTTAAAAGTATTGGTTATTACTTGCTATGAATACATGATTAAATTGTTTAATTTTATATGGAAGAAACCGATTATGAAACAAGAGGATTCATTTACTGATATGTTTAGTGATTAGATTGAGAGAGAGAAGATTGAAGATGTCAACATGACATGGATGTTTCTCGGACAAAGGTTTGTTAGATCAACACACACAAATTCGGTTGAATGATCCCGTCCACATCAAATATACACCAGAGCTACCAATACTTGAGAGTGGTCAACTGTTGACTTTTGTATGTTAATTTGCTTTCATTTGGTTAGTAATATGTTGCTTCTTTGCTTTCCAGATTGAATATTTTTATTTCATTTTAAATTCGTAGTTAGTTTCTCAGTACTCCTATGGTTGCATTGCATTGTAAATTTATAATTTGCTTCATATTTGTGGATGCACTAATTAAACATCATGAAAATGTCACCCATGGTTTACACGAGTCCTCCGTCTGAGATTGCTAATAACATTGATGCATATGATGTAATGCTATTAACTTTGGTTAATCTCCAAGGACCATAAAAACAAAGATGAAACTTCATGGGGAACAATCCAAGTTGATATTGAGATATAATTTGCCAAAAATGGGACAGATTCATGGAAGCAAACGCATCAGAGAATGGTGATGAATGCACATTTGAGTACGACTGCAATGGTACTTTGTTGGTTTTGAAAATTGATCATCGAAAGGAATCGTTAGCATTGCCGTTCAAAAGACATGTGGATATGGTATGTTATATTAGTAAGGCCATGTTTGGGATTTCTTATGTACACCTCCTTTTGACTTATATAAGGAGTTTTTGATAAGTTACACTTTTCTAACTTATCAAAACTCCTTTTTCCTTCTTTAAAAACTTAAAAAAGGCACATTACCCAAACACCCTTTTAACTTACATAAATTAATAAGTTATAAGGAAGTAAAAATAAGGAAACCCAAACACCCCCTAAGTGTGGAAACAATGTTTAGATGTTTTCTTCTGATGCACGTTTCATTTTGTTGTTTTGAATGTTAATAGTTTGGTTTTCAAAACTTATTTGTTCATCGATTTGTCATTTTAGTTTTCCATTACAAATGACTTTTTCTTAATCTAGCTCTTATAATATTTGTATTTGCTTTTGTTGTATTTTGTTCCATTTTGACCTTGGAGTCAAACAAACTAACTACAAACTAAAATAAACTATTGGATTTTGAATAACAAAAGTAACCGTGCAATGATACGAAAATATCATTTTAGAACATTGAAAAAAATCTTTTTATGGGGTAAATTGAGTTGAGCAAGGTAATTTCTCATATCATTGTTTTTATAAGAAAAATCGTTAACTTTGATTTATATTTTATACTTATTTTTTAAAATTGTTTTTCCAACCTGTGTGTCACACGGGCAGGCATATAGTCTAGTGTAATAATAAATGTGAACTAATCGTATCTTATCACACATTCTTTATAAAAACTTCCTAAAATTTAGAGCATCTCCCCACATTAACGTTGTGTTCCAGAGTTGAATTTAAGAAAGGAAAAGGAATTAGAAGAGAAAGGAAAGGAAAGGAAAAGAATGAAAAGCATGTCATGTTCCAGAGTTTTACTAAAAATGAAGGAAAAGAAAGGAAATTAAGTATGTTATGTGTTCTTAAGTTAGGATGAAAAGAAAAGAAAGTAAGATTTTTACAATTATACCCTTGAAGTAAAATTAAACATGTGATAACATACCTTGTACTAAAACATTCTGCACAACAATTGCTGCAATGTTAAACATAACTTTTCCTTTCCAAGTCTTCATAACAGTTACAATCCGTTACGTCGAAGAGTTCATTACTCGTTTCTCTAAACTATACTTTAACATGTTGAAATATTAATCTTCCTTCTGCAAAAAAAATAAAAAATAAAATAAAAAAATCCTTATTACAAGTTACTGTTATTACAAACATTAAATGAAAAAAAGAACAAATTTAGTAACGAGTAAGAGTTTTCGGGTCAAACCGCGAGCCAAACCTTTATTAACGGTTTTTGATTATTCGAAACCAAAATCAAAACCGAACCGCTTTGGAACGGTTTGAACCCTTGGGCCTTTATACATATAATTCAAATATGCAGACATTAATTAGGTGATTTTAGACATCAATTAAACACAAAGACTTTAACTTGGTATATAAACACAAACATAGTGACACACTTGGGCTCCTGCCAAAATTCCTCCACCATATAATTATGATGGTTTGCTCCACTACCAAGATCCAAAATTAAGTCATATCTAGAATCTGTTTGACTTTATTTTTGACATGTAGATACAGTACTTCATCATATAACTTTCTACAAGGTAATATATATAAATTCACATATGTAATATGCAAGTGGTCGCTTATACTAAATAGAATTATATGCACATACGAGTAAAAAAAACAAATCAAATATTAATTGAAACCATAACATTCATTACAAAATCATAACGAAATACTAAATGCATTATTCCAAAACTACTTTGACATATCTATTTCATTGTTTGGATACATCATATAGTTAGTCCACATGTTTGTTGCAATTGAGTTCCTTAGTTGTTCGTGTTCGGTACTTCCCTCACGCATGTCTCTTGTATTTTTACGTTCTTCCTCTTGTGTTCCATTTAACACCTCTTGTGTGACCTCATCTTCAAGATCTTTGTCACGATCTTCCTCTAGTAAAAAGTTGTGTAAAATACAACATGCCAAAAAGATGTCAGATTGTGTTTCGCAAGGGTAAAATGGTTATGTTATACTTCTAATAATAAGGAAACCACTTTTTTAGAACACCAAATGCTCATTCAATTGCATTGCGTAATGATGCATGACGAAGGTTAAACAACTCCTTTGCATTCTCAGGGGCACGGGTGGAGTACTCTTTCAAATGATACCTAACACCTCTATATGGTGTCATTAAGGTACTCGTATGAGGTAAACCCGCGTCTACTAAACAATATCTACCTACAAACAGATTGTAATTAGTATTATAACAAAGAATTACACTATTAATCAAAATTCAATTTCAGAAATTACCCGATGGAATTACTAGTTTATCATCTCTAGTAAACGCATTCTTTATAATTCGAGAGTCTGATGCAGTACCCTCCCATCCACTTAGCACATATGTAAATTTTCAATCAAATGTACAAGCAGCTAGTACATTTATCGTCGGGTATCCCTTACGACCACGATATCTAGGGGCGTTCTTATTAGGTACTTTGACGTGAACATGCGTTCCATCAATTGCACCGATACAATCTTTAAAAAAAGGATAAAATCTCTGTTTTTCTTGAATTTCTTTTAGGACAATATCACCTTTAGGTTGTTGAATATAACGACCTTCTAATGATATAATCGCTCGTAAAACTTTATGAAGGCACCGACTAGTTGTTGATGTAGAACGACGATATAGCCAAGAGGTAAACCGATTTCTCAAATCATTACCTACAATATGCAAAAAACTTGCAACTTGCTCTTCAACAGACATGCGTTGAGTAGGTCGAAGTCCACCATCACGCTTTAAGATACTGCACAATATCATAAAAGCTTTCTCACTCATGCGGATAAGGTCACGACATTTACCGCCCTTTAAAAGGTCATGTAGCATCTCATCTCGTACATATCGTCTTTGTAAAATCACATCTCTAGTAGGTATATTAGCACGCTTTCTGGTTAACAATCTACGTGTTGCAACGAGAACCGCCAAAACGCAAATCAGGTTAGCTACTTGCAATTGTCTGGCGAATCTGATTATCCATTGTAACTTTACTTGCTGTTGAAAATTGTTATTTGATTAGAAATTGTTAACACTTCTGAAGAAACACTAATCGACCCCGGCAGATTACGGATAATCTGGGGGTTAAATAGATGTTTCCCACGAGGGTTAGGTCCGGCAAAGATGGTTGTTCTTCTGATGACCTGCAAAACAGACACCGTGAGCTCGTCACTGAGAAGGGGGGGTACCTCCTTGTGACCACCCTCCGGCGTGAGAATCAGACTAGATTGCTCTTGAATATAAGTGTATATTAAGAGAAATAGCTAGAGCAGATATCAGATAATATATGAAGATATAAGATGATGTATGATACCGTTCCAAGGTGTTGGAGTATTTATAGCCGAAGGTAGGTTTCCAAGCAGGTACAGCCGGCTGTATAATATTCCTGTTCAACCAACTGTGGGCTACGCACGTGCCATGCTAGTGGTTGGTGGGTAGGCAACGGCTGATAGTGACATGGCCGGCTGTGCACTGTTCCATTTCCACCAACTGCAGGCTACGCATGTGCCACGATGAGGGTTGGTGAGTAGGCAGCGGCTGATAGTGACTTTAAGTACTAGAGCGTGCTGCTCGTCGTACTGTTGTCAGTGAGCTGTCGCTGCTTTGGTCAGATCTTTTGTCCATACCTTGGCAGGTACAGTACAAAAGATCCTCCAGTAGCGTACGGACTGGCTCATTTGGGCGGGAGTATTCCCGGCTTTGTGCGGGAGTATTCCCGGCTTGCTCATTCCTTCTTCAGGTGACTACTGAATTATTTGAGAGTTAGTGCCTTGTGCGTGTAGCCCTGCTGTGCGGGTAGCCTTCCCTGATGGCTAGTATCCGTAGCCGCGGGAACAGGCGGAGTACGTCACCATTGGGAGGCTTTTCCTGCGGGAACAGCTTGCGTACTGCGCGTAAGGACGTCGCGTCTCTAAGCATGGTTGATCCTGCGGATCCAGTTGGTCTTTGCGCAGACGTCCCTCAGGAGTCTTGCGAGTTCAACTGCGCAGACGTCTCTGTTTAAGGTGAGTCTTGCGGGTCCAACCGCGCAGACGTCCCTGTTCAAGGTGAGTCTTGCGGGTCCAACTGGGCTCTGCTGGGACCTACCTCTTCAAGTCCCCCAAGTCCAATGTTCTTCTCATGAATTGTTAATAAGTGAGGTGAACTTTTGGACTTAAGCAAGGGGTTTTGAAAAGGGTTTAGTTTTAAGGTTTTCCATGGGGATTCTTCCCGCGGAAGTCCTAATGTCACGTGCAGAATTTCCCACTGTTCTGCTTGATCTTTGGGTATGATGCGGGTAGGTGTGTAACCTCCTCGCAAGTCGGGAGCGTTGAGTTTCACTTGTGTAGATTCTCCACGGGGTTTTGATAGTTTTAAACATAGTGATCAATTATGTTAAACAACCAATTCCATCTTGGAGCTTCCAACAATCTAGTTCTCAACGTTCCCGCTATGCGGGGATGTTATATCCCTTTCCGCAAGCATGGCCCAGAAGATCCTTCTTGGTTTCAATTTCCTGCTGAGTGCTAAGTATGTGAAGGGTTTCGCCTTAACACTGTACCCGCACTCGTCTTATAGTTACTTTACTTCCAAGGTATTCCTGGCTTCAATTCCCTGCGGGTGCTAAGTATGTGAAGGGTTTTGCCTTGACACTGTACCCGCACCCGTCTTATAGTTACTTGGTTGCCGAGGTATTCTTGGTTTCAATTCCCTGCAGGTGCTAAGTATGTGAAGGGTTTTGCCTTGACACTGTACCCGCACCTGTCTTATAGTTACTTAGTTGCCAAGGTAAGGTGGTATAGTCCCGCTTACTTTTGAATCTTTTTGATTTGCGTTATAAACGTTATATGACTTGCTCGTGCATATTTTAGTTTAACTTAGCAATTTTCTAAGTGTTTTTGAATAAGTTAACCTGTCGACACGCGGTTGTCAATAGGTTAATATTGAGTTTCCTCTATCATGATTGTACGGGTAGGACCGTCACTTTCATTTAATGGGATGACCAACCTTTACCTATAACTGACCTGCGTGATGGTTTTCCTCATCTTTTCCTTAGAAATTTTTGCCGTTTTTTATGTTTATGCGGGTTTTGCCGCCGTCTACACGCAACGACTTCTATCCATATTTGTGCGGTGAATACCGGCATATCAGTGTTTTGAATAAGTTAAACCTTTCGACGCGCGGTTGTCAATAGGTTAATGTTCAGTTTCCTCTATCATGATTGTGCGTGTAGGACCGGCACTTTCATTTAGTGGGATGACCGAACTTCACCTATAACTGACCTGCGTGAAGGTTGTCCTCATCTGTTAGAAATTTTTATCGTTTTTTGTGCTTATGCGGGTTTTGCCGCCGTCCACACTCAACGACTTACTTCCCCACTTATTTATGCGGTGAATACCGGCATATCAGTGTAAGACCATCAGCGTCAATGTGATAAGGAGAATCATTTTCATTAGAAGTGGCTCCGGGCCTTTTCTTTAGAAGTTTGGAATTGATCTACATGCAACCTGTGTAATTAAGCTCTCTTCTCTGTTCTTGGGATGGGGGTGTCATCGAGCCTTTCGAGCCGACATGCACCTGGTTCGGAATCTCGTTGTTTACGCAATATGTAGTCTCCAACATTGAAGTTGCAGTTTCATTCGTGTTTTCCCCAACTGGGGTTCTACACGCATTAGCCTGCTCAGCGTTCATTACGCCACGAGGTGCGTGAGTTTCCCATCTCTGACAAATGCTTCGACGATGTCCTTCAAGTCTAAGCATTCGTCGGTGGTGTGGCCTCTTGTCCTGTGGAAGTCACAGAATTTGCTTTGATCAGCGTTTGGACGCTGTCGGATAATTGGAGCCTCTGGCCATGGGAGCCTCTCGGTGGCGAATATCTCGGTGACGCTTTTGGTGAGTGGCGTCCATCTGAAGTTCCAGTTCGACTGCATGTTATCCTTTCCGCCTAACCGAGGGCGAGAGCTGGATGAGGTGTCAAAGTTTACCCTTGACTGCCAAATGCCTAGCTTCCTCTTTTTGTTTAGTCGGGCGGTGAGGACGTTGTTTTCTCTTGTTTTCTGGGTGTAGAGGTTTGTGCTCTGGGGAAGATCTCTACCCAGTTGCTTTTCCGTTTCCGCGAAGCGTTTAGCTGCTGTCATGATGGCATCCCACGTGGATGGCATGCCGTCTTTACCCGTTAAGGTGCGGATGAGCTCTGGGTCCTTCGCGCCCTGGATGAAAGCAGCGCGAACAAGATCTTCGCTAATAGTGCCCAGACTTAGCTTCTTTGAATTGAAGCGCGTGATGAAGTCTAGTAAAGACTCATCTTTCTCTCGGATGCAGTTGAGGATCGTCCATTGCTCTTCGGTATACTTTCTTTGTTGACTGAAGTGTTGGCTGAACTTTTGCTGGAAGTCCGCCCAATCGTAGATGTGGTGGACCGGTAGACGGTCAAACCACGCTCTGGCTGCTCCAACCAGCGTCATCTGGAACATATAACACCACGTGGGTTCCGTCCAGTTGCTGACGGTTGCCCCCGCTATGAATCTGTTCAAATGATCGTCTGGGTCGGATATACCATCATAAGTGCCGATGTTGGACATCTGTTTGGCACTTCTCGGGGCGATTGCTTCCGCAATGTCCCTTGTAAACTTGGACGTTCCCGCATTTGCAGCAGTTGGTCTAAAGGTTTTGGAGAAGTCACGTGGGTTTCCCCCCGCGTTCCTTGGTTTGAAGGTTTCTTCGAAATTCCTTCTCGGTTGGAAGTCCGTTTCCTTACGCTTCCCTTTCGCCCTATGGCGAGGGTTTGCGTCGGTGTCGGATTCCTTTCGATCATCGTCCGAGTACTCGCACTCACTGCTCATGTTGAGCTGTTGTCGAGTGCTTCCAAATTCGTCAGCCTGTTGGATGGAACGTAAGCGTTCGTCCAACTCAGCTTGGAATTCCTTCTGACGTGCTTCCACCCACGCTTTAACTTGTTCAAGTGTTTGGCGGGGGAGCCTCGTCTGTTATCTTTCTACCTGGGTATCAATGAATCTCAGGGGATGATTGTTTACTGCACTTGCCCCGGCTTGGGTAACCGGGGTAGTGTTCGTAAAATTTACTGCACTTGCCCCGGCTTGAGTAACAGGGGTAGTGTTCGTAAAATTTGTGTAGTCGCCGGTGTTCCTCCCAGTAGCTGGGGTTGTGATTACCGGGGTTTCTTGGTCACTCGCTGGCCTCGGGACCGAAGTAACGTTAACCATCTTTCCAGAAGTTTTGAAAAAACTGAAAGAAAAGTTCTAGCTTTTATGCACGGATGGCGCCAATGAAGAAACACTAATCGACCCCGGCAGATTACGGATAATCTGGGGGTTAAATAGATGTTTCCCACGAGGGTTAGGTCCGGCAAAGATGGTTGTTCTTCTGATGACCTGCAAAACAGACACCGTGAGCTCGTCACTGAGAAGGGGGGGTACCTCCTTGTGACCATCCTCCGGCGTGAGAATCAGACTAGATTGCTCTTGAATATAAGTGTATATTAAGAGAAATAGCTAGAGCAGATATCAGATAATATATGAAGATATAAGATGATGTATGATACCGTTCCAAGGTGTTGGAGTATTTATAGCTGAAGGTAGGTTTCCAAGCAGGTACAGCCGGCTGTATAATATTCCTGTTCAACCAACTGTGGGCTACGCACGTGCCATGCTAGTGGTTGGTGGGTAGGCAGCGGCTGATAGTGACATGGCCGGCTGTGCACTGTTCCATTTCCACCAACTGCAGGCTACGCACGTGCCACGATGAGGGTTGGTGAGTAGGCAGCGGCTGATAGTGACTTTAAGTACTAGAGCGTGCTGCTCGTCGTACTGTTGTCAGTGAGCTGTCGCTGCTTTGGTCAGATCTTTTGTCCATACCTTGGCAGGTACAGTACAAAAGATCCTCCAGTAGCGTACGGACTGGCTCATTTGGGCGGGAGTATTCCCGGCTTTGGGCGGGAGTATTCCCGGCTTTGTGCGGGAGTATTCCCGGCTTTCTCATTCCTTCTTCAGGTGACTACTGAATTATTTGAGAGTTAGTGCCTTGTGCGTGTAGCCCTGCTGTGCGGGTAGCCTTCCCTGATGGCTAGTATCCGTAGCTGCGGGAACAGGCGGAGTACGTCACCATTGGGAGGCTTTTCCTGCGGGAACAGCTTGCGTACTGGGCGTAAGGACGTCGTGTCTCTGAGCATGGTTGATCCTGCGGATCCAGTTGGTCTTTGCGCAGACGTCCCTCAGGAGTCTTGCGAGTTCAACTGCGCAGACGTCTCTGTTTAAGGTGAGTCTTGCGGGTCCAACCGCGCAGACATCCCTGTTCAAGGTGAGTCTTGCGGGTCCAACTAGGCTCTGCTGGGACCTACCTCTTCAACTTCACATTCTTGTTATATGAAATTATTGTAGGATCCACTTTACATGTTTAGCCACTTATTTTTTTGTGTAACTTATATATAAAGGCTATATAGATATATCAAATAAAATTTTGGCATGTACAGGGCACATTATATCCAATTAAAGAGAAGAGAAGATATGTGCAGTCCCTAAGGAGATATTGTTGTGTAAAAACCATCATGTCTACTGGTAACAAATACATGTTTAAAACTCATCATAACATAACATAATGTAAAAATATGATATGGTAACAAATACATGTTTAAAACTCATCATAACATAACATAATGTAACCAATTAATCAGCTTGGAACTCTTTCTGACGTGCTTCGGCCCACGCCTTAACTTGATCGAGTGTTTGGCGAGGGACCCTCGTCCGTTTCTCCAACTGGGCATCAGTGAACCCCAGTGAAATATTGTTTACTACACTTGTCCCGGCTTGGGTAACCGGGTTAGTATTCGTAAAATTTGTATAACCGCCGGTGTTCCCCCCAGTTGCTGGGGTTGTGGTTACCGGGGTTTCTTGGTCACTTACTGGCTTTGGACCGGAGTAACGTTAACCATTTCTTCAGAAATTTTGAAAAAACTAAGAATTAGTTCTAGCTTTTATGCACGGATGGCGCCAATGAAGAAACACTAAGTGACCCCAGGCAGATTACGGATAATCTGGGGGTTATATAGATGTTTCCCACGAGGATGAGGTCCAGCAAGGTTGTTCTTCAGGTGACCTGCAAAACAGACACCGTAAGCTCGTCACTGAGAAGGGGGGGGGTTCCTCTTTGTGACCACCCTCCGGCGTGAGAATCAGACTAGATTGCTCTGAATATAAGTGTATATTATGAGATTGCTAGAGAAGATAAGATAATGAGATATCAGATAATGTCCTTACCATTCCAAGGTGTTGGAGTATTTATAGCCGAAGGTAGGTTTCCAAGTAGGTACAGCCGGCTGAATAGTATTCCTGTTCTACCAACTGTGGGCTACGCACAAGCCATGCTGGTTGGTGGATAGGCTGCGGCCGATAGTGACAAGGCCGGCTGTATACTGTTCCTTTACCGCCGGCTATGCACTGTTCCACCAACTGTAGGCTACGCACGTCACATAGTAAGGGTTGGTGAGTAGGCAGCGGCTAATAGTGACAAACAGTACTAGAGGGTGCTCATCCTCGTACTGTTGTCGGTGAGCTGTCACCCTGTGATTGGTTCATGGGCTGTTTTGGTCAGATCGTCTGTTTTGCCCATAACTTGGCAGGTATAGTACAAAAGATCTTCCAGAAGCATACGGACTGGCTCATTTGGGCGGGAGTATTCCCGCCTTGCTCATTCCTTCAGGTGACATTACTGAAGTATCAAGAGATAGTGCCTTGTGCGTGTAGCTTTGCTATCAGTGCGGGTAGCCTTCCCTAATGGCTTGTATCCGCAACTGCGGGAACAAGCGGGGTACTTCACCATTGGGAGGCTTTCCCTGCGGGAACAGCTGGCGTACTGCGCGTAAGGTCTTCATCTCTGATCATGGTGGGTCCTGCGGAAGCAGTTGGTCGTTGCGCAGACGTCCCTCTTCAAGGTGAGTCTTGCGGGTCCAACTGGGCTCTGCTGGGACCTACCTCTTCACTTCTTTAAATGGATCTCTAGGATGAAGATTCAATGCCAAAAGTAGCAATTAGAAGCACGATATGAAGCAACAACTACAACGATTAAATTGCACCAAAACAAAAGTAACAAAGGCTGTGTGCTAACCAATGGAAGCGGGCCTAAAATCGATGGGGGGCGTTCGCCCACCCATCCTCTCACCGTCGCCTGAAATGGTGTATATATATATAATATCTTATATAATTATATGTTGGAATGGGTGGGTAGATAGCTAGGGTGGGTTTGGTGCTGTATGGATAATTGGAATCCACCAATTTACAAACAACACGTCTAACACCTATGCAACCATATATAGTTAAAATGCTCAACTTTTAGACATTTTGCGTTAGGTGTGTCCAATCAATTTTATATTTTTTTTATTGAAAGTAACAAATAATTATAATAATACTTTAAATAAAATAAATGATAATAAATAAATATTACACTAAAACAAAAACTACTCGTCACCCTCGTCGTCGTCTTCATCATCGATCTCGTCTACGTATTCATTGTTGCCCTCGTTTTGATTTTCATTTTCACATGGCAAACACCGATTCATCCAAAGATGTTGGATATAGAAAGTGTTTTATAAATAAAAACGTTTATTAGTAAACTTCAAAAAAAATATTTACTACAGTTGTATTGTAATAAATAACTTCGACATAATTACATTTAATATCAAATTCGTTAATTAGTCAACTTTTGACATTAATATGTAAAAAATGATTTTTTTTTATTTTTGTAATATTAAAATGGGGGTTTGTTTTATACATTCATTTTGTAAAAGTGTGTATTTAATTTGTAAAATTCCATATTTAATCGGTTATAGAAAATATTTGGGTTTTACTAAAGGTATGAATCTTGAAATTTAAACATAATTAAAAAATGTTCAAATAGAAATAAGGGCCTACATATGTTATGAATATTAACAATAAATTAAATGTATTATATAAAAACCAAATTAAATAAATGTACATTTTATTATATATTTTATTTTTTATGTTTAGGAATAAATATATTAGTAGTATTTAGTTGAAATTGACACTAAGGCATTAATATATTTAGAAATGGTTATTAAAAATATTTTATTTATTTAAGGCATTAATATTGAAAATTTATGAAATGGTCAAATTCGTTAAATTTCAGTTTTTGAATAACTGGTAAAAGTCAAACTATATAACACATTTTTGTAAACTTCATATAAATAGTGAAAATCCGAATTTGAATGGTGAAAATCGGTTTTTAAAATGTCATATTAAATGTGTATTATTTTAAAATGTTAAATACGATAATATTAGTATAATAATGTTTTAAATTGCGTTGACATTAGTGATTTAATTTGAGTTTGACCAACAACAATATAAAATTGATTATCTTACTATATCCAATTTAATGTCTTATAGAATGATCAATTAAATTTCATTTCCAGATTATATAATGATCAAATAATTTACATGAATTGTGAAAAATAAATAAATATATGAATAACAAAAATATACATTAACATTAAACAGAAAATAAGATATACTGTCAACAAATCCTCTATTTATTATATCAGGTTGGGGACAATAACCTGAAATGATAAAATTAAATATTAATAATAATATCACATAATAAATAAATTACCAATTATGGAAGATTTGAATTATCTGAACAAATGTAACCTTATGGGAAAACGATATAACCTTACCGAAAAAAACATATAAATGCGTATTAGTACAAAATCGGTAAAAACCTAACCAATAAATATAAAAACATTCACCATCCAATAATTAATACAAAATTGTGTGAATAATATACTAAAATTAATGAATGTGTAATTTGGAATAAAAGTAAAAGTCCAGATTATGTTAAGCTATTTATTTCTATGTAACAATACCAATTCGTCTTGCAAAATCATCTCTATCAACCAATCTTCTTCGGGTTTGTTATTGCCCTTGAGACGCCATAGTTTCAAAATACGAACCTTGAAGAAACAATCATTGTTAAGCACATCCAACTAGTTCAACATTGTAATGTTTGTTGGCTCTATCCTCTTGGTTGTGAAAAATTTAAAATAAACAAACTATAAATTTTTAAATAATTGTAGTTTGAACCAAACAAGTAAAAAAATGAATTATATAAGCACGGCCAAAAAAATATACATGGCAAAGAAACAAATACGATTTTGCTAAATCCGTTGTGATGGTGTGGGAATTATTGTGTGAACGTCAGAGTATATATAAATAAGTAGTAGATGTTTGAATTTTTGGATAGTTGAATAAAAAAATAAGGTATAAATGTAATTTATTTACATCATAAAATTAGACATTTTAAAATAGCTTCAAATACTAAAGAAAATTAGGAAATATAGTAATTGAGTTTTAATGTTTTGTTTTTAATACATTTAATTAGAATTTAATTTAATTTGAATGGAGAATAATATAAATTCATTAATAGAAATTAATAATCATTTAATAGAAATGAGTTGTCTAATATTTTAATTTATTTTATAATTATTTTATTCACATGAAAAATATAGAAGTGGTAGATAAAAATGGAAAGGTTGAGTATAAACCAATAGGAAGAAGCCATATTAACTTAAACTCTATTGTTTTAATAGTATAGGTAGATAGGTAGATGTGCCCAAGCTTCCTCTACAAACCTGCAAATAGCTAAGAGATGATCTGTAGATTAATGTAAGACGCTACATTGGGAATTTAGATGGTAAACATTTCTAAAAGGCGCCAGATACACAGTCTTGTACTTAACACCCGTCTTATTACCTGTCTTGAATGTTTAGCTACAAAATTTTCTTTTGAGTTCGGGTTTCGCTCCAGTTATAGAATTTTCAAATAACGTAATGACCTTGTTCTCGTTCCAATTCATGGAAAGGGACATTTTGTTAAACAATTATTTTGGTACAAAGCATATTCCATTGATATATAGTTTGCTAAATATAAGCCATATTAACTTAAACTCTATTGTTTTAATAGTATAGGTAGATGTGCCCAAGCTTCCTCTACAAACCTGCAAATAGCTAAGAGATGATCTGTAGATTAATGTACGACACTACATTGGGAATTTTGATGTTAAACATTTCTAAAAGGTGCCAGATACACAGTCTTGTACTTAACACCCGTCTTATTACCTGTCTTGAATGTTTAGCTACAAAATTTTCTTTTGAGTTCGGGTTTCGCTCCAATTATAGAATTTTCAAATGACGTAATGACCTTGTTCTCGTTCCAATTCATGGAAAGGGACATTTTGTTAAACAATTATTTTGGTACAAAGCATATTTCATTGATATATAGTTTGCTAAATATAAGCCATATTAACTTAAAACTCTATTGTTTTAATAGTATAGGTAGATGTGCCCAAGCTTCCTCTACAAACCTACAAATAGCTAAGAGATGATCTGTAGATTAATGTACGACGATACATTGGGAATTTAGATGGTAAACATTTCTAAAAGGCTCCAGATACACAGTCTTGTACTTAACACCCGTCTTATTACATGTCTTGAATGTTTAGCTACAAAATTTTCTTTTGAGTTCGGGTTTCGCTCCAATTATAGAACTTTCAAATGACGTAATGACCTTGTTCTCGTTCCAATTCATGGAAAGGGACATTTTGTTAAACAATTATTTTGGTACAAAGCATATTTCATTGATATATAGTTTGCTAAATATAAGTCATATTAACTTAAACTCTATTGTTTTAATAGTATAGGTAGATAGGTAGATGTGCCCAAGCTTCTTATACAAACCTGCAAATAGCTAAGAGATGATCTGTAGATTAATGTACGACGCTACATTGGGAATTTAGATGGTAAACATTTCTAAAAGGCGCCAGATACACAGTCTTGTACTTAACACCCGTCTTATTACCTGTCTTAAATGTTTAGCTACAAAATTTTCTTTTGAGTTCGGGTTTCGCTCCAATTATAAAATTTTCAAATGACGTAATGACCTTGTTCTCGTTCCAATTCATGGAAAGGGACATTTTGTTAACAAACAATTATTTTGGTACAAAGCATATTTCATTGATATATAGTTTGCTAAATATAAGTTTATGTGTGTTTTTTTTTGTTTAACTGAGTGTTTGCTAGCGTGTTAAACCTTTAAATTTTTAAATTTGGCTAAAATTTAAAACAGGTTGATTAGGTACGTAAACGCTTGCTTTATCAATGATTTTATTTATATTTACACTTTTTTCTTAATCGGGAGTAAAAATCGAATTATTGAGTTAGATTTGTTAAACCCACAAGCATTTATTTTTCCTATAATGTTTGTAATTGAATGATACATTATCTAATTATCTATATATACTTAGTATAAATGTGAACTTTAGTGTCACAAAGTGTGCTACTTAGACCACCCGTAGTGGTGGCTTTGCCACCAGCGTTATGGCGCAAAACGCGGGGGTACACCCCCCCTGCGTTATGTTGATTTCAATTTTGCTCGCGTTGTATATAAAACACTGAGAATGGCACCAAATCCAAAGTTGACCGTTGCTTTTTTGACCGTTGGAGAATTAAAAAATAAAATTATTTCCTATATATTAAACCATTTCATCCTCAATCAAACCTCATTAAATTTATAAAAATTCTCTTTCAACTCTATAAAAATTCCTTTACACCAAATTCACTATATATGGATCCTCCGATCTATATATAAACAGTTTTTCGGGCCCGACCAACAAGTCGAGGACGTGGAGGAGGAACGGGCGGTTACGAGTGCGATTATGCTCGCGACACAGTATATGAGTTCCGTTACGGGTGCGATTAGCTCTCCACCCCCTGTTCCAACAAGAGCATATATCGAACGAGATCGTGCCGAAGCCAACAACCGGTTGATGGCGGATTACTTATGCGACACGCCGAGAAACAAGAACCCGAAGACCTTTAGGCGTCGTTTTCGGATGTCTAAAAATTTATTTATGCGCATCACCAATGATTTGGAGTGTGAGTTTGATTACTTTAAGCAAAAGCCTGACGCTCGAGGGACGCTAGGATTCACGGCTATTCAGAAGGTTACGTCAGCCGTGCGCGTCCTCGCCTACAGAAACACGACCGACATCAACGACGAGTATTTAAAGATGGCCGAAAAAACAACTCGGGACACCTTGGAGTATTTTTGTTACAGTACGTTTTGTTTTTTTTAAATAGTTTATCACTTGTTTACTGTGATCATTTATTTTATAAAAATTTTGTAAAATATTGGAATATTTAAACTATATGGACCACATTATCTGAGAGAGCCCAACGTTAACGATCTACAACGTCTTTACGAGGCACATACAAGGGTACATGGTTTCTCCGGCATGATAGAAAGTGTAGATTGCATGCATTGGGAATGGGCTAATTGTCCAACTGCATGGCGAGGTCAATTCACACGAAGTGACCAAAAGGGACCAACGGTCAGCCTTCAAGCGATCGCTTCATACGACCTTTGGATTTGGTCGGCGTTCTTTGGTGTTCCCGGTTCCAACAATGACATAACCGTCTTAGAGCAGTCTCCTGTGATGGAGAGTTACATATCTGGGACTGTTCCCGTCGCTTCGTTTTGGGCTAACGATAACTTCTACGATCATGGGTACTATCTGGGTGATGGAATATATCCAGAGTTCGCGATAATTGTTAAAACATTCAGAGACCCGATGGATGAAAAAAGACAGTATTTTAAGAAAGTGCAAGAGTCTGCGAGAAAGGATATCGAGAGGTGTTTTGGTGTTCTTCAACAACGATGGCATTATGTTAAAAATCCTTGTCGTCTGTGGTCTTTAGAAAGAATGAGATGTGCTATGTATGCGTGTATCATAATGCATAACATGATCATCGAGGACGAGGGAAAAGCAATATGTCCAACCTTCATTCCGGACCCGGATCCACCACGGACTCTGGCAAGTATGGAGCAACGACTCGAAAACTCGGATTCCGTGCGGTCAAGAGAGATACATAACGCACTAATGGAGGATTTGGTCCAACATCTTTGGATGTATCGGCCTCTGCCTGGTGAAAACGATGATCAAAACGAGGGCAACAATGAAGACGATGATGAAGACAACGACGACGATGAAAATGACGATGAGGAGGACGAGGACGACGACGAAGAGGGCGAAGACGACGACGACGACAACGACGAATAGTTTTATTTTATTTTTTCTTGTAATATTTATTTAATAAAACATTATTGTTATTTGATTATTCTTATTAAAAAAAAAAACAAAAAAACAAAAAGTGTAAAAGTGACTTGGCGCCACGTGGCGCATAACCCCTGGATGTGGAGAGTTATGGCTACAGCCTGTTTTTGTACAAAACCATAACTCTGACTGGGCGCCACATGACGCATAACCCCTGGTAGTAGAGCTTTATGACTACACATGGTCTTATGTTTTTGTATATGTAGGTATGAGTGTAAAGTTAAAATACAAAGAACAACAAAAATAAGAAGAGTGAGGATGAATTCAGTCCATTGATCTTAGATTTGAATGACTGAGATTATTTAATTAAATAAAAATTGATAGAAATGGCATGTTGACTTTCTATCTCCACATACAAGGCACATGTCAATCCTTAATCATTTTAAAATGTCCATAACTTTTTCATACGACATTATTTTTTTAAAAAAATTCACCATAATAATAAGCGTTTTTTATCTTTAATATGAGTATCATATTGTTATATTAAAATAAAAAAAAACTTAATGGGTTTTTTAATTGTTCATTGTGTCTTTTAGTTGAGTTTTCATGTGAATTGTATTGTAGATTTTGATCATTGTATTTTTCAATTGGTACTCATATTAAAGACAAAAATTAAAACAAAGATTACGTCATTGTATCGTTTTGTTCGTCATTAACTTTTAGTCATTGTGTAATACGTTCATTGTCTTTTATTCAAATTGACATATGACAAATTCATTAGTTTGAGAAAAATAGTATTACGTTCATTGTATATTACGTTCAAGTCATTGTGTTATATATATATTCACCATTGTGTCTTACGTTTTAGGTCAATGTTTTATACGTATTCACCATTGTGTCTTACGTTTTAGGTCATTGTTATACGTAATAACCATTGTGTTTTACGTTTCAAGTTATTGTGTAACAAGTATTAATCATTGTGTTTTATGAATTAGATAATTTGTTGTTATTTTATCATTCTTTTTACATATTATTATTACACAACGGTGTTATTAGTATTTAAAAAAAACATAATGATGAGTTGAAAGACACAATGATAAGCGAAAAGACACAAGGGTGTGCGAAAAGATACAATGACGAAAAAAGACAAAATGATAAAAGACAATGATGTGCGAAAAGACACAGTGGCGTGCGAAAAGACACAATAACGAAAAAATACACAATGACCAAAAAAGACATAATAGTGTTCGAAAAGACATAATGACGAAAAAAGACACAATGATAAACGAAAAGACACAATTGTGTGCGAAAAGACACAATGGAGTGTGAAAAGACATAATGACGTAATTTTTGTTTTAAATTTTATATAACAAAAATCATACTCATATTAAAAATAAAAAAACGCTTGTTATTATAATGATTTTTTTTTAAAAAAAATATCATACGAAAAAGTTATAGACATTCTAAAATGATGGGGGTATTAACATGTGAAAAGAGAAAATGTATACAATTATCTCTATACTATTTTTTCTTTTGGTCCCACTTGACAAATGTCAATTATTTATGGCATCTCACACTTTTCATTTTTATTACCTTTTGTAGAATAACTTGACTCTATGTAGGAATGCTTTTATTGTTTAGCTTATTAGCCGGTGTTGCCCGGATGGTTTTGTTGGTAATGGTAAATGTTTGGACCCGTTAGGGTATGTGTTTGACGGGTTTCATGCCAAATCATGAGCCAAGTAACGGTTTTTAGTGTCTAAACCTAAATCAAATCGTTTTATAGCGAGCCACACTAAATCATTTATATTAGATACAAACGCCAAATGTTCACTCATAAGCTATAACGTTTGAAGTGTAATAAAATTGAAATCACACCATGATTTCCATTTAAGACTACCACATTTCGCTCGATTCTTCAACCATAAATATGCATGCGCCTTGATCTCTTTCAAAACCATTTGCGCAGTGCTTGATTTATTGTTAAATGATTGGTTGTTTTGAGCTCTCACAAGTACTAAACCTTTGCTAAGAAGATGGTTTGCATTGTCTTCTTTATTGCCCGCGGTGGCTAACTCAATGTAATGCTTCTTTAACCGTGTTGTAGTTGGTGGTAATTTACATTGTAATAATTTGTGCCCAAGTTTCCTCTACAAACTTGCAAATAGCTAAGCGATGATCTGTAGATTCATGTATGACGCTACATTGGGAATTTAGATGGTAATAATATGTGCACAAGCTTTTAGCTTCAAACCTGCAAGTAGTCTTAGCTACAAACCTGCAAATAGCTAAGAGGTTATCGGTAGATTCATGTATACCCGCTAGTTTGTTAAAAGTATCTTTTGGGATTTTTAGGTATAACTTTTTCTTGCCGATTTAACTTTAATATGATATCATGTTTATAAAAACTATAATAAATTATAATATATGATAAATTTCATGAATATTTTCACTATAAAAAAGTTGAAACGACTTACAATATGTAAAAAAGTTCATTATGTTATAAACACTTATCCTTACAATACGTGTAAACATTTTTTTTCGTTCTCGTTTTTAAAAACCATTTTCTAGCAAATAAGCTTTCGTTATAAAGATGTTCTTGTCGGAGTACTTGATGTACTTGTTACAAAAACACACAAATTCAACAAGTAATTTAATAAGCTAGAAATATTACCAAACAACATGTCGAGAGTTGAGAGTATAAGTTATTACCATATCAAGTAGAAAGAAATATTTACAAATCATTTTCTTTTACTTATGAATTCGTTTTTAGATTTCTCTTTTTGAAACAAGTTATTTTGTTATTCCACGAAAACATATATCGATACTTAAAAATACAACTTGGGTGACTTGAAAACGGAACAAATTCTTGGATTTATTTATAAAAGGGTAAAATGATTATCAAAATAGTAAATTTATTACCCGTATTTTTAATTGTCAATGAACAACTTAGAAAATCCTTTAAGCATGGTAGACTGAAATACATTAAAGCAAGACGACTTTGATTATTGATAAAGATTAAGATTTACGGTTAATCTAGAAAGGCACTGACAGAGAGACCAGAGTACAAAGAAGAATCCAAAGGGTACAACCTAGATGCACCACCGACCCTTGAAATTGTTATTATATAAACAAAATATGTTATTGGAATGGAATGGAATGGAATGGAATGGAATGGAATGGGTGGGTAGTGTTAGTTGTACAACACCATACGCATATTGTTAACTTGTAGACTCTTTAATATTTTCTTAATTAATAGCAATGCGTGTTGAGCGTGAAACTCACAGATAAAGTTAGTTTTCTTTCAGGCTCTCCTACCGACTAACTAGATTTTCGTAGGTGTGTATGAGAGCGACTTAAAGGAAACAATAGGAGACAAGAAGAAATATTCGTATCTGATAAGCATATCTAGATGCACCATCGACGCCTGAAATTGTTATTATACTAGAATTAGACCAGCCGCTCTGCGGCGGTGAAATAACCAGTTGACTGTTGACCCGACCGAAAATCTGTTCTGGATCCCGTTTGCAGAACTGCATCTAGCTACAAAAAGAAAGTAAAGCTTCGCGCTCCTCCCTTGTTGTCCAAAACATTTGCGAGTTACTGCATTAACAAACATTAGTCTTAAAAAAAACGAAGTAAACACACTTTTTAAGACTTACAAAGACTCAACTCCAACTCCTGCAACCAACCTTGTTATCGTCCTTTTTTATTACAAATCCTGTAATTTCACAATTTATATTATATTATTGTTGTAATATAATGAATGAAAGATTGAAATTTACATAAGTTTTGAATACAATAATAACCAAAAAGGCATCATTTTATTAGATGTAACTATGAAGAATAATAAACCTTTTATTTTGCCAAGAACTTTCCCCAAAACCCCAACACAGTCGCATGCGTTGCCGTATAAATATATTAGTAAGGTCTTCATCACACGAAACGATTATTTCTTTACTATATGTTTTGTGGGTATTTGAATTTAAACGAATCAAACATGCTATATATGATATGCAATGTGTGGCCTAACTACGTATAACAAGGAGAATATCATTATTTTCGTTCCTTTAACTAATTCTCTGCTTTGACGTATTTTTTAACGGTTTTGTATAAGGTTTCAAGCAATATCAACATCCAAGTCAGAGTAAGCTGAACTGGATCAGCTTCCACACAACATATCTTGCATACATGCTCATAATTAACTAAAATTATAGGGAAAAAAATACAAGTTGCCATTAGTTTGGTCTTTAGATACCTCATCTTCTTCCACATGTAACACATACTATCATATCAGTGTCTCTATAGTTAGATACTGACATATTGTTTATGTGTGTATATGAAGCCATGAAGGTTAATGTTCTTATATTCACTTCAATTTATAAATTAACTACTAAGCCAAAAATAGTACGTATTAAAAAAATAAGTCAGATTTTGGTATTGTAAAGTATAAAGAAAACACACACCAATAAGTGTCGTTAGTCATTTAGAGTGTAACCCTAACATGATACTCAACTTCAATTAACAAACACCAAACACATTTTATCAACAAGATCAAAGGGCAAAGATAAAAGAAGCATAAAGGAAGATAAGATAGGTTAATTAAAATATCATTAAATGAATGCATGACGATTAACAAATTTGAATAAGGCAAATCAGAATCAAATCAGAACCCTAACTAATTTTAATAAGGTAAATTAGGAAAAATACAATCAAATATACGCAAAGCGTAATTACCGGCAGCTGAAGGATAGCAAAGAGGCGAGCAATACTCATGTTTCCGATTTCTGCAAAACATTGATTACATGAAAAGTAGTAAAAATAATGAACCTATGAGTCCACATCTTAAGTGGGCTTATTCATTTTAAGAAAGTAATTTTCGTTAAGCAACCATGGGCTTACGAACACCATACGCATATTGTTAACTTGTAGACTCTATAACATTTTCTTAATTAACAGCAATGCGTGTTGAGCGTGAAACTGACAAATAAAATTAGTTTTCTTTCACGTTGTCCTACCAACTAACTAGATTTCCGTAGGTGTATATGAGTGACTTAAAAGGAAACAACGGGAGACAAGAAGATACACATTGTAACCCAGTATTATTGTGAAACTGAAATAAATAATCAATACTCTAGCAAAGGGAGCATTATTTGTGCGTATGCTTTAGCCTATTTTGGATAGTTATGAATTTTTTTCATTAAAAAATATTATAACTTAGAAGTAATACAAATCGGGTGAATATTCTGGTGGGACTTGTTAATGTGCAATTGATTGTGATAGAATATGAAAGCAAACTCACAAATGGGTAAGGTGAATTTGGATGAAAATGCACTTGTCGAAATTTGGGGGCTTTTGTCTATACATGATTTAAAATTTAAACCATCCAAAATAATGATCAAATACTACATATATCTTTATAATCAAATGAACTGAATATGAATAAATCAACATAGACGCAAACTCATAGAATTGTGTTATTAGTTAACGATATTAGGCTCAAGTGATGATCACTTGATTTGCTTAGTGTTCATTGCATCCTTTAGATCATATTTAGGATATTTAATTTTATATATACCTATGAAGAAACACTAAGTGACCCCGGCAGATTACGGATAATCTTAGGGTTAAGTAGATGTTTCCCACGAGGGTTAGGTCCTGCAAAGATGGTTATTCTTCTGATGACCGGCAAAACAGACACCGTGAGCTCGTCACTGAGAAGGGGGGGGGGGTTCCTCCTTGTGACCACCCTCCGGCGTGAGAATCAGACTAGATTGCTCTGAATATAAGTGTATATTGAGAGAAATAGCTAGGGAAGATAAGATAATATCAGATGATATATGATGATCCTACCGTTCCAAGGTGTTGGAGTATTTATAGCCGAATGTAGGTTTCCAAGCAGGTACAGCCAGCTGTATAATATTCCTTTTCCACCAACTGTGGGCTACGTATGTGCCATGCTGGTGGTTGGTGGGTAGGCAGCGGCTGATAGTGACATGGCCGGCTGTGTACTATTCCTTTTCCACCAACTACAGGCTATGTACGTGCCACGATGAGGGTTGGTGGGTAGGCAGCGGCTGATAGTGACATTTTGTACTAGAGCACGCTCCTCCTCGTACTATTGTCGGTGAGCTGTCACCCTGTGATTGGTTCATGGGATGCTTTGGTCAGATCTTGTCTATTTTGTCCATACCTTGGCAGGTATAGTACAAAAGATCTTCCAGAAGCATACAGACTGGCTCTTTTGGGCGGTAATATTCCCGCCTTACTCATTCCTTCTTCAGGTGACATTGCTGAAGTATTAAGAGTTAGTGCCTTATGCGTATAGCTTTACTGTTAGTGCGGGTAACCTTCCTTCTCAGCTTGTACCCATAGCTGCGGGAACAGGCAGGGTACTGTACCAAGGGAGGCTTCCTGCGGGAACAGCTGGCTTACTGCGTGTAAGGTCTTCATCTCTCTGAGCATGGTGGGTCTTGCGGAACCAGTTGGTCTTTGCGCAGACGTACCCCATCAAGGTGTGTCTTGCGGGTCCAACTGGGCTTTGCGGGGAGCTACCTCTTCAAGTCCCCCCCAGTCCATTGTTCTTCTCATGAATTAGTGAGGTGAACTTTTGGACTTTAAGCAAGGGGTTTTGAAAGAGGTTTTTGTTTTTTAAGGTTTTCCGTGGGGATTCTTCCCGCGGTTTTCTTAATGTCACTTGCAGAAATTCCCGACTTTTCTGCCTGATCTTTGGTTATGATGCGGGTAGGTGTTTAACCTCTCCGCAAGTCGGGAGCGTTGAGTTTCACTTGTATAGGCTCTCCACGAGGTTTTGGTAGTTTTGGACATAGTGATCAGTTATGTTAAACCACCAATTCCGCCTTGAAGTTTCAAACAAGCTAGTTCTTAACGTTCCCGCTATGCGGAGGTGTTATTTCCCTTTCCGCAAGCACGGCCCATAAGATCCTTCTTGGCTTCAATTCCCTGCAAGTGCTAAGTATGTGAAGGGTTTCACCTTGACACTGTACCCGCACTTGTCTTATGGTTTTTTACTTCCCAAGGTAAGGGGGTATATTCCCTCTTATTTTTGAGTCTTTTTGAATCTTTTTGAAATTCGAAGAGTTGGTGAAAGGATAAGAACAAACCAAACTGTTGAAGGGACGTTAGCGTCTTCCGACGGTTTCTTCTGACAGTTTCAGGACATGCAGGAAGTTATGGCGACGTGACATTATATGGTCATTCCAGAAGCTTTTTTAGGCGCGTGGGCGCGAGTTTTCGGGCGCGTGGGCGCGAATTTTACGGCACGCGTCCTGTCGACAGCTGTTGCCAGCTTGCTTTCCACGTGTCATCTTCTCATTGCTCCTGCGCTTTCCTCTCTCCTCCGCATTAAATTCATCGCATTCATTGCGATGAGTATATAAAGGGAGGAGGGGATGCATCTCAACTCACACTTTCACTTCCTTCTTCTTCTAAGCGATTTCCGGCGAATACTCTAACTTTTGTCGAGCATTCTCCTGAAATCGTTCTTCTTTCCATCCCCAACATGTCTTCCCTTCACGATCCAGAAGTCACCGCCGAAGAGTCCGACGTGTATATCGAGAACCCAACGTCCACTTCTGACAAGGACGATAAGAGTACTGCTGGCGAGTGCCAGTGTGCTCTTTCCGTCGACCTTTATCAGTACATCGTCAAGAAGTTCATGCTCGAGCCTTTCGAGCCTGAGTTTCCTGAGCCTCACTAGACGGTGTACGATGCCCCCAAGGGCAAGATAGGGGTGTATGCTGCATTCTTCATCTTTGGGAATCTCAGGTTCCCATTGACGAAGTTTGTGTACCGTGTTTTGGAGAAACACGGTGTACACTTGACGGAGGTACACCCAATGGCGATCGCCAAGATCCGCCATTTTGAATGGGTGTGCCTCATTCTGGGTGTGGAGCCCCGCGTCGACCGCCTGATGACCTTCTACTCTTGGAGGTGCATCCAAGGCTGGTACACCTTGTTCACTCGGATCAAGGGTTTGAAGATCTGTGCTACCGAGCGCAGTCTTCGGTCTTGGAAGCGGGAGTTCTTCTATATCTCTGCCCGTGTCGTCCCTATTGCAATGACATTCAAGAACGGGAGAGCACTCCCCAACCTTCACGCCTCCAACTACCAGGAGGCGGAATGGTTTACCAAGATCTCCCGGATCCAGACTCCGGTTTACCGATTTGCGGAGTCTGGGATGGTGATGCTCGGTATGAGCCGGGTGTGGAAAGGTGCTGGGGCAGAGGCGCCACAGATTCCCATCGTCCTCGAATACGGTTTGAACTCTATCCCTTACTGTATGCTTCATATTATTTGCTAATTTAGGGTTTTTGTTCTAACCATTTCTTTCTTTTTATTTTCAGAGGGAAACAACTTGCAGTCGCTTCTGCAACCGCGTGAGAGCGGTGGTCCCGCTCCGCTGGGTACTCGTGCTCTTGATGAGAACGAGTTGCCCATCCTGGAGCAAACGGCGGATCGGTTTGTGGAGGTCTACCCGCCAGGCCACGAGATTCTGAGCGCCACGCGGCCAGGTAAGGGTTTCTTTAACCCCCGCCCTCTCCATGCTCAAACCTCTACTGGAATTCCTCTAATTTTGTCATCTTCTGATGAGGAATCCGCAGATGGTCCTTTCTTCGTGAGGAAGAAGGCTGCTGGCGCGAAGGGCAAGTCGAAGGTTGCCTCCACTGCCGATCAGGGGAACCGGTCTGACTCGGAGACCGAGAGCGAGGAGGCAGTGGGGAACCCTGGTGATGGTGAGACCAGAGGTTGAGATAGCTGTCACCTCTGGGCAGCCCAGTACGACGACGGTGACCGGCATGAAGAGGCCGGCTCCATCGGGTTCGTCCCCGCCTGTCAGAACCTTCAAGCTCAAGAAAACTCGTAAGTAAAAACTATATTCAGCTTAACTGCATATCTTTCCGCCATCATACTTATATATCTTGTCTTCGTGCAGGCGTGGATGCAACCGCATTCCAGAGTGGAGCGGGAAGGAGCATCTCTGGACCAATGACGGTAGGTTTGGTCAACCTACCCGAGGCGATGACCCAGGCGGCTGCGCCTGTTTGCAGCATTGGTTCAGTTGCTCATCCCGTTGAGGCAACTGTTCCAACTGTAACATCATCTCCGCCGGCTGTCAGTGCCATCTTCACGGAATCCTTCACTGAGCCGGCGGTGGTTATTCATGCGGGTTCTTCCGCAGCGACGGCCACGGTTGTGAGTTCACCTCCAGTGAGTTCACCTCCGTTGGTTTCTACCGCAGGGGCCTCTACAATGCCTCCTCCGGCGCCGGCGACTACGGCCGGTCCCTCAGTTACGTTCAGGGTTAGGGCTTCTAGCCCATCTTTGCCTCCTTCCCATCTCCTTGACCTTTTGGATGGATATCCTTTAGGTTCAGGTGATGGATTTGGTGCCTATCGACCTGTTGTCGACCCTAAAGGTGCGTGGGGATATTTTGGCCTTATCCCTTTTATCATCATCTTTTTTTTTAACTGTTTTTTTTATTGCAGTTCGTGATTCCAACGAGGTGTACACTCCTCGGTGGAGTATCCGCCGAGGAACGACCCTCCGGACTGCTGCGGATTGTGTCGAGTGGGCACGCCACGGCGCCCCAAGTGGTGCGCTGGGGGAAGCCATGTCTAGCTACCAGGAGGGTAGGCTGACGAATGAGCTTCGGATTCTCCTTGCCCGGATGCAGCCGCGCGTCGAATTGCTTTGTCGTGAAAACGACAAGTTAAAGACGGATCGTAGCCTGGAAGTGGCTCAGGCGCGGGCTATCCGGGAGGAGAATAAGAGGCTTGCCGCCATTGCTGCGGAAAAGGAGAAGGCCTTCAAGGCCCTCGAGGTTGAAGTTCAGGCCCGGCTCGAG
Organism: Bidens hawaiensis; assembly: GCF_021521415.1. Classification (NCBI taxonomy): domain Eukaryota; kingdom Viridiplantae; phylum Streptophyta; class Magnoliopsida; order Asterales; family Asteraceae; genus Bidens; species Bidens hawaiensis. The sequence continues at coordinate 1,960,954 of NW_027491048.1, read as the reverse complement.
GCCCGTTCCAAGGCTACCCAAGCTGTTAACGAACAGCTTCGGTTGGCTAAGGAAACTGCACGGAACGCAACTGAGAGGGCCACCAAGGCTGAAGCTGTTGCTGAGCCTCTACGCACTGAAGTTGAAGAACTTAAAGCCAAATTAGAGAAGCTCCAGCAGGCTCATGATGCCTTGGCCATGGAAGACGCCAAGAAGTTCCAAGAGATCTTGGACCAGAGGGGCATGCTTGACCACACTGAGCGTAAGCTGAAGGGCGTTGAAGAGGCTGCAGCTAAAGATGTGTTGCTTGCCAACCTTACTAAAAACGAAGCCGAACGCACCCGTGATGAAGCTCAAGCTGCCCTCTAGGAGGCTCTGGTCACCAATGAATGGCTTCTTCGAGAAGCGTTGTCGCAGGTATGAGCAGCTTCATAATTTCTTTACGCTTTTCCTTAGAAGAGTTTTTGATATATTTCTGTTTTGTAGGTTGTGCATCGGGTTCTCACGAACACATCTTATGACGATGCCATGAGCGCAGCCCTCAACGCTTCTCATGAGGATGGGGAAAAGGCTAGCTTCCTGCTTGGTCTAGGGTTTGTTGAGAAGGGCATCCCGCCTTCCAACTTCCCTCTATATGACGTGGATACTAAAGCTGCTTATGACCAAGCAGTGAACCAGTATGCTGCCTTCCCGCATCCGGTGGAGGAGAAGGTGAACGAGATTGCTGCTGCTGATGATGGGCTAGCTATTCTCAAGGCTTTCCTTGAACCGCCACAGTCAACTGATGGTGCGGGTTCAAGTGGGAGTGGTCCTGAAGCTTGATCCTTTAGATCCCTTTCCACCGTTGGAATAGATTTTTATTTTTGTATAGATTTATATTCTTGTATGCGGGTATGTGCCCAGCCATTCTTGTAATACTTGAATTTTTATGGAATATAAATCTTTTGTTAATGCCTTGCCTTGTAAACCTTATATGTTTTGCTCATGCATATTCTAGTTTAACTTAGCAATTTCCTAAGTACTTTGGATGGGTTAACCTTTCAATGTGGTAGATAATAAGTTAAAGTTTTGCTTCCTCTATCATGATTGTGCGGGTAAAACCGTCACTTTCACTTAGGATGGCCAAACTTTACCTATATCTGACCTGCGTGAAGGTTTTTCTCATCTTTTCCTTAGAAATTTTTGCCGTTTTTATGTTTATGCGGGTTTTGTCGCCTTCCACACGCAACGACTTACTTCTTTGCACACTTATTTATGCGGTGAATACCGGCATATCAGTGTGGAAAGTTCATAAGTATAAAGGTAAGGCTATCAACACAATGTGATAAGGGAGAATCATTTCCATCAGAAGTGGCTCTAGGCCTTTTCTTTACAAGTTTGGAATTGATCTACATGTAACATTTGCGTAATTGATCTCCATTCCATGTTCTTGGGATGGGGGTGCCATCGAGCCTTTCGAGCCGGTATGTGCCCTTTCCCAAAACTTCTTTGATAATGTATGGCCCTTCCCAGACCGGGGCCAGCTTTCCTGTTCGCTCTTGGTTCGAAGCCTCGTTGTTACGCAGTATGTAGTCTCCGACATTGAAGTTGCAGAGTTTTACCCGCGTGTTGTAGTACTTTTGCATTTGTCGCTTGTAGTTCTCTTCACGCGCTGCGGCTAAGTCTCTGCGTTCTTCGGTTAGCATAAGGTCTAACCGTCTTTCTGCATCATTGTCTTCTGGCTGAGTCAAGACCCTTGGTGAGGGTAGACCAATTTCGACCGGGACCATGGCTTCAGTGCCATAAGTAAGGCTGAACGGGGTTTCTCCCGTACTTGCCTTTTTCAGCGTTCTGTTTGCCCAAAGGACGTGTGGAACTTCATCCACCCAGCCAGATCTATGCTCCAAGAGTCTTTTCTTTATGCCGTCGACGATGCTCTTATTTGCTCTTTCTACCTCACCATTACCCTGCGGGTGTGCCACTGAGGTAAAGGTGTGGGTGATTTGAAGTTCTTCCAGCCACTTCTGTAGCTTATTGTCAGCAAAGTTGGTGTCGTTATCGCTCACCAAGTTCTGTGGAAGTCCAAAACGACAAATAATGAATTCCCAAATAAACTTTTTGATATGTTTGGCGGTTGTTTGAGCTAAGGGTTTTGCTTCTATCCACTTGGTGAAGTAATCGATAGCTACCACTAGAAACTGAACGTTCCCTGCTGCTGTGGGAAATGGGCCTGTCACGTCGATAGCCCACTTCTGAATTGCCATGAAGAAGTGACTGGGACAAGTTCATTCTTCGGGCGATGCGTGTTGGGTGCGTAGAGCTAGCAAGACCTACACTTTCTGATATATGCCAGCGCATCCGTATGCATCCCCGGCCAAAAGTATCCCGCGTTGTTTAGCTTGGCTACAACAGCGCGTGGACCTGCGTGTACCCCGCAGATGCCTTCGTGTACTTCCCTTAGGAGGTAATCAGCATCTTGGTTGTCCACGCATTTTAGGAGTGGGCCAAGAAAATTACGTCTGTAAAGTATGTCATCAACGAGTTGATAGTTCAGTGCTTTACAGCGTATCTTTCTTGCCTGTGTTTTTGACTCTGGTAATATACCCACCGTAAGGTAATTTATTATTGGTGTCATCCACGTTTCTGTGCCGGTTTGAATGACACAGATTTCCTTGTGCGGGACTGATGGTGCTCCAAGGAGTTCAATCCGGATGTCGTTTCCCAAGTGGGTGAAGGCTAGCGATGCAAGCTTGCTTAACGCATCCGCAGATTTGTTTTCGCTTCGCTTGACGTGTATGACTTTACAATCGTTAAAATCGCGCATAAGGGTTTTTGCTTGTGCGAGGTACAGGGCCATTGTGTCGTTTACGGCCGTGTACGTCCCGTTTATTTGGTTGGCTACTAACATGGAATCCACGTGGGCTTCCAAGTTTTTCACTCCCATCTTACGCGCAATTCTCAACCCGGCCAAGAATGCTTCGTACTCCGCTTCGTTATTCGTACTTGGAAAATCCAGTCGAATAGCGTAAGTGTATTCTTGGCCTGCTGGGTTGGTTAGTTTCAACCCTGCGCCTGAACCCTCGTTATTGGCTGCTCCATCAGTGTAGAGTCCCCAGACATCATCAATGTCCTGTGCTAGAGAGGGTTGAGCCTCCTCCTGGCACTCTTTCTCCCGCGAAGCGAGGACTTCTGCAATAAAGTCGACCAAGACCTGGCCTTTTATGGCTGGTCTTGGTTTGTACTTTATCGCGTATTCTCCCATTTCTATTGCCCATTTGGCTAGACGTCCTGACAACTCGGGTTTGCCTAGAACGTTTGCAAGTTTGAAATTGGTGAGAATGGTGATTGGGTGACCTTGGAAATATCGTCTTAGCCTGCGTGAAGCCTGTACAAGAGCTAAGACTAATTTTTCCGAAGTAGAGTACCGGGTTTCTACGTCTGTTAAGACTCGGCTAACATAGTAGATGGGCATCTGGATGCCTTTTCGCTCTACTAGAAGGACTGCCCCGGTTGCTCTATCTGTGGCGGAAATGTATAGGATTAATTCCTCCCCCGCTTTTGGTCTGTGAGCGTTGGGAGTACGATCAAGCGTGACCGAATTTCCTGAAAAGCTGCTTCCGCTTCTGGTGTCCAGCGGAAGTGCGTTTTCTTTAAACAGTTTCTCAATGTTGACACGAATGGGAACGACCTATCCGCATGGTTTGCCAAAAAGCGGTTAAGTGCGACTAGTCGTCCATTCAGTGTCTGAGCTTGCTTGATGGTAGTAGGTGATTCCATTTTGATAATGGCTTCGACCTTTTCAGGGTTCGCTCTGAAGCCATCTTTAGTAACAATGACTCCTAAGAACTTCCCTTCTTCCATCCCAAAGGAACACTTGCTCGGATTGAGCTTCATGTTTATCTTTCTAAGCGTGTTGAAAGTTTCTTCGATGTCTTTCAACATCGCTTCTGGCTCAGGGCTTTTGATGACCAAGTCATCCATGTAGACTTCCAAGTTCCTCCCAATTTGGGCATGAAACTCTTTGTCCATCAGGCGTTGGTATGTGGACCCGGCATTCTTAAGTCCGAATGGCATCATTTGATAACAAAATGTGCCATCGGGCGTCCGAAATGCGGTTTTGTCCTGATCGTCAACGACCATGTGGATTTGATGGTATCCCTTATACGCATCAAGGAAGCATTTAAGGCGAAACGGTGCTAACGAATCTACCTTAAGGTCAATTTCGGGTAACGGGTAACAATCTTTGGGGCATGCTTTGTTTAGGTCTTTGAAATCTATGCACATGCGCCATTGTTTGTTAGATTTCGGTACCATGACGGGATTTGCAACCCATGTTTGATATCTGCAAACGCGTACGATGCCCGCGTCAAGGAGTTCCTTGACTTGGGTTCTACACGCGTTAGCTTGTTCCGCCCCCATTACTCTGCGCTTTTGTATGACTGGCGTAAAAGCCGGGTCACACTTGAGCTTATGCTCTGCCTTACTTCGAGGTACACCAGTCATGTCAGCTGGTGTCCATGCGAAGATGTCAGCGTTTTTCTGTAGTAAGCGTTTGAGTAAGGTGCGTGTAGGATCGGTGATTGTTGGACCAATTGTAACAGCCTGGTCAGGGTATTTACCATTGAAGGCCCATTCTTCTGGTTCAGTGATGGTTGGTTTGGCCATCTTTGGTTTGGGTTTAGATGAGACAGATGCGATGCATACCTGGGGAATACCGGTGATCATCGCTACACCCTCAGCTGTTGGCCACCCCATCATGCCGTGGACTGAAGACACCACGGCGTTGAATCTTGCCATCCCGTCTCTCCCGAAGGGAATGTCGTATGTGTGGTGTGGCTTCCTCATTACGACGAAGTCCACGTCTTCTGTGCGGGAATGTTTCCCGTCCGTGAGAGTGACGGGGAAAGATAGGATACCTAGGGGGTGTTTGTGCTGCCATTGAACCCTTCCATCGAGGCGTAGACCGTTTCCAGGCGTTCTTTGTCTTCGTCGTCTAGCTTGTCGAATAACTGCCTGTACATGACCGTTGACGAGGCGCCGTTATCAGCAAGGGTGCGGGAAGTGATGTAGTGCCCCAGCTGGCTTTTGATGACTATAGGGCCTTCTTTGTTGGGCCCTCCTGGCACTCGCGGGAAGCGCACTTCAGCTTCCTTCCACGCGCATGGTTCTGTCGTTCGTCTTTTTCTTCCTCTGACGTTACTATGAACCATGTGGATGCTGATGTCAACGGGCTTTCGTCCGTTGCCTTTGTATCGGTTATCATTCCTCCCTCCATTCTTGATTGATGCCACAAGGTGTGTAAGTTTTCCATCATTGACGAATGTTTCAACAATATCCTTCAAGGATGTACACTCCTCAGTGGTGTGACCCTTTGTCCAGTGGAAGTCACAGGATTTGCTCTGATCCGCGTTATGTCGCTGCCGGATCATTGGAGCTTTTGGCCATGGGAGTTTCTCGGTGGCAAATATCTCCGTGACGCTTTTGGTGAGTGGCATCCACCGGGGGTTTCGGCTTGATGGGTGCGTGTTATCCCTTCCGCCTACTAGAGGGCGAGAGCTGGATGAGGTGTCAAAGTTTACCCTTAACTGCCAAATACCTAGCTTCCTCTTTTTGTTTTGCCGGGCGGTCCGGACGTTGTTTTCTCTAGTCCTCTGCGTGTAGAGGTTTGTACTCTGGGGAAGGTTCCTACCCAGTTGCTTCTCCGTTTCGGCAAATCGCTTGGCCGCCGTCATGATGGCATCCCATGTGGATGGCATGCCGTCTTTACCCGTCAACGTGCGGATAAGCTCTGGGTATTCGGCGCCCTGGATGAAAGCGGCGCGAACAAGATCTTCGCTTATGGTGCCCAGACTCAGCTTCTTCGAGTTGAAGCGAGTGATGAAGTCTAGTAAAGATTCATCCTCCTCTCTAACGTAGTTGAGGATCGTCCACTGCTCTTCAGTATATTTCCTCTGTTGACTGAAGTGCTGGCTGAACTTGTGTTGGAAGTCCGCCCAATCATAGATGTGGTGGACCGGTAAACGATCAAACCACGCCCTGGCCGCTCCAACCAGCGTCATCTGGAACATATAACACCACGTGGGTTCCGTCCAGTTGCTGACGGTTGCCCCCGCTATGAATCTGTTCAAGTGATCGTCTAGGTCGGATATACCATCATAAGTGCCGATGTTGGACATCTGTTTGGCACTCTTCGGGGCGATTGCTTCCGCAATGTCCCTTGCAAACTTGGACGTTCCCGCATTTGCAACAGTTGGTCTAAAGGTTTTGGAGAAGTCACGTGGGTTTCCCCCCGCGTTCCTTGGTTTGAAGGTTTCTCCAAAATTCCTTCTCGGTTGGAAGTCCGTTTCCTTGCGCTTCCCTTTCGCCCTATGACAAGGGTTTGCGTCACTGTCGGACTCCTCCCAATCATCGTCCAAGTACTCGCACTCATTGCTCATGTTGAGCTGTTGTCGAGTGCTTCCGAATTCGTCAGCCTGTTGGAGTGAACGTAAGCGTTCATCCAACTCAGCTTGGAATTCCTTCTGACGTGCTTCCGCCCACGCTTTAACTTGATCAAGTGTTTGGCGGGGGAGCCTTGTCTGTTGTCTCTCCAACTGGGTATCGGTGAATCCCAGTGAAGGATTGTTTACTGCACTTGCCCCGGCTTGGGTAACCGGGGTAGTGTTCGTAAAAATTGTGTACTCGCCAGTGTTCCCCCCAGTAGCTGGGGTTGTGGTTACCGGAGTTTCTTGGTCACTCGTTGGCCTTGGTATCGGAGTAACCTTAACCATCTTTCCAGAGGTTTTGAAAAAACTGAAAAAGAATTAGTTCTAGCTTTTATGCACGGATGGCGCCAATGAAGAAACACTAAGTGACCCCGGCAGATTACGGATAATCTTAGGGTTAAGTAGATGTTTCCCACGAGGGTTAGGTCCTGCAAAGATGGTTATTCTTCTGATGACCTGCAAAACAGACACCGTGAGCTCGTCACTGAGAAGGGGAGGTTCCTCCTTGTGACCACCCTCCGGCGTGAGAATCAGACTAGATTGCTCTGAATATAAGTGTATATTGAGAGAAATAGCTAGGGAAGATGAGATAATATCAGATGATATATGATATATCAAATAGAAAAGTGTGATTGAGTTTTGGTTAATATTGCTTTGTAATGATATCTTAGTACAACCATGTTTCATAAAATAAACATATAAATCAACCGAGTGTCTATTTGATGTGATTTTTATATTAGCGGCAAGCTTATTGAGCATACTTTTTCTGCATTTGAGCATAAGAAGCAAAGCCCGACGGTATCGGAGTAAAAAACATGGAATACAATAGTTGTGCATAACTTATAAACGATAAAATATATTTTCATTTATTAATCTAAGATGAATATCGGTACCAAATTGATTTAGGGTTGGTATATTTGTTTCAAATGGCTCTTTGTACCTACTGAATATGTATAATGATTTGAAAGATAATCTATAGGTAAATAATGGATCAATTGCATATCTCCTCCTCTAAACCATGTTTAATTGCATATTTACCCAACCAAAACATTCAAAAATAAACATAATGATCGAGTTTCTTGATTATTCTTAAATCTTGTTTAACATAAACACCTATTCATGTGTTTTATATTGTTGTGAAACAATCAGCAAAATATTTGTATCTGATAAGCATATCTATATGTAAAAACAACAATACCAAATAATGAAAAATGACCCTTACAAATGTCCAATATTTATATAAAAAAATTGTTTATTGACAATTAAAGATACGGGTAATAAATTTACTATTTTGATAATCATTTTACCCTTTTATAGATAAATCCAAGAATTTGTTCCGTTTTCAAGTCACCCTAGTTATTTTTGAGGTATCGATATATGATTTCGTGGATTAACAATATAACTTATTTCAGAAAGAGCAAACGAAAAACGAATTCATAAGTTAAAGAAAATGATTTATAAATATTTCTTTCTACTTGATATGGTAATAACTTATCGTCTCAACGTGTTGTTTAGTAATATTTCTAGCTTATTAAATCACTTGTTGAAATTGTGTGTTTTTGTAACAAGTACATTAACTACTTCGACAAGAACATCTTTATCACGAAAGCTTATTTTCTAGAAAAAATTTGTAAAAACGAGAACGGAAAAAATGTTTACACATACACGTATTGTAAGGGTAATGGTTTATATCATAAGGAACTTTTTTACATATCGTAGTCATTTCAACTTTTTTATAGTGAAAATATTCATGTAATTTATCATACTGTGTAATTTATAATAGTTTTTATAAACATGATATCATATTAAAGTTAACCAAACAAGAAAAAGATATATCTAAAATTTCCAACTAATCTGAAGGGAAAATTCTATAGGGTGGCAGTTAGACCTGCAATGCTATATGGAACAGATTGTTGGGCCATCAAGAAGGCACAAGTGCGGAAGATGGAGGTAGCAGAAATGAGAATGCTACGTTGGATGTGTGGGCACACAAGGCTAGACAGAATAAGAAACGTTGTGCTTCGCGAGAGAGTAGGGGTGGCGAACATAGCTGACAAGATAAGAGAGTGGAGATTGAGATGGTTTGGACATGTAAAGAGAAGACAGACGACGAATCCTGTTAGATCCGTAGAAAGCATTACTATAGAGGGGAGGAGGGGTAGAGGACGACCGAAATTGACTTGGGATGAGAGGATTAGGCATGATTTGATAGACCTAAATCTCTCCGAGGACATGGTTGAGGATAGGAATTCGTGGAGAAGTAGGATTAAAGCTAAGGATTCCTAGAGAGAATTGAATACCTTAGGGCTTAGACTTAACTTATTTAGGTCACTTACCATAATGGTATTTCCCTTACATATTTTATTATTATTATTATTATTAGCTTTTATATTGCGGTTAAACTGCGACCTTATTATTAATATTATTATAATTAGTAGTAGTTTTTTTTTATATAACTGTTAAACTTTTTTTTTTTTTTTTTTTTTTTTTTTTTTTTTTTTTTTCATACACATGTTCTTAGAGCCGAGGGTCTCTCTGGAAGCCACCTCTTTATTCCTTTGGATAGAGGTACGGTGTGCCTACATCCCACCCTCCCCAGACCCTACCTATAGCTCTGCTGTCGGTGGGATTTTACTGGGTATGATTGATTGATTGATTGATTGATAAAATTTCCAATAAGTACTTTTAACAAACTAGTGGGTAACTGGGTATACATGAATCTACCGATAATCTCTTAGTTACTTGCAGATTTGTAGCTGAAACTACTTGCAGGTTTGTAGCTAAAAGCTTAGGCGCATATTATTACCATCTAAATTCCCAATGTAGCGTCGTACATGAATCTACTATTCATCTCTTAGCTATTTGCATGTTTGTAGAGGAAGTTTGGTCGCACATTATTACAATGTAAATTACCGACAACTACACCACGGTTAAAGAAACATTACTTTGAGTCAGCCACATCGGGCAATAAAGAACACAGTGCAAACCATCTTCTTAGCAAAGGTTTAGTTCTTGTGAGAGCTCGAAACAACCAAACGTTTAACAATAAATCAAGCACTGCGCAAATGGTTTTGAAAGAGAACATTTGCCGTTTGTATCTAATATAAATGATTTAGTTTGGCTCGCTATAAAACGGTTTGATTTAGGTTTAGACACTAAAACTCGTTACTTGGCTCATGATTTGACATGAAACCCATCAAACGCATACTCTAGCGGGTCTAAACATCTACCATTTCCAACAAAACCATCCAGGCAACACCAATTAATAAGCTGAACAATAAAAGCATTCCTACATATACAAAAACAGAAGTAGCACATTTTGTAACTCCAAAGTTCTCATTTATATTAATTAGATATAGATAATTATGTAATGTATCATTTAATTGCAAACATTATATAAATGCTTGTGGGTTTAACAAACCTAACTCAATAATTGAATTTTACTCCGGATTTAAAAAAATGTATAAATATAAATGAAACCATAGATAAAGCAAGTGTTTACGTACCTAATCAACCTAACTCGACCTGTTTTAAATTTCAGTCAAATCTAAAAATTTAAGGTTTAACACGTTAGCAAACCACTCAGTTAAACAAAAAACACACACAAACTTATATTTAGCAAACTATATATCAATGATATATGCTTTGTACCAAAATAATTGTTTGTTAACAAAATGTCCCTTTCCATGAATTGGAACAAGAACAAGGTCATTACGTCATTTGAAAATTTTATAATTGGAGCGAAACCCGAACCCAAAGAAAATTTTGTAACTAAACATTCAAGACAGGTAATAAGACAAGTGTTAAGTACAAGACTGCGTATCTGGCGCCTTTTAGAAATGTTTACGGGTTTCAGATACGTATGAGTAAGTGATACTCGCTTGTTCACTTACCGAATACACAATATAGTCTTTCAGTAAGTAAAAAACAAGCAATGTGCTACAGCTAATAGAACTATTAGAAGTGTATTTAATATTGTAGTACAGTTTTTTAGGTGTCTTAATATAAGGTTTGAGGTAAAAGGACATCTGAATATATAATTTTTAATCACATAAAGATGATAAACGGGTTACAGGCATAGGCGGATCCAGTGTTCGGTCAGGAGGTGTTTGCACCCACTCAAGTCCATAGTTTTCTTTACAAATTTGTAATATATTAGGTCTAAAGACCCAACTCCCAAGTGACCCGTCAAACAAAATTTGAGTGACCCATTCAGAAATTTTTTCAGCGTCCCAAACTTAACTTTTAAAATTTTATGCCAAAATTTTTAAGCCCAATTTTAATTTTGTTATGAACAATAACAATTAAGCCCATATTAGTTAATTGCTCAACCACTTTAATTGAAAATTTGGAATTAGTGGGAGGCAAACAACTTAGGGTGATGACAGCTTCACATGTTGTCGATGACACTCTTTATAGACCCAAAAGACAAAGGTACACAATTACCAATCAACATTATTATAATTTTGATTGTTTCAACAGTGTTGTCGATATAGAAATTCAAGAATTTGGTGATCGCTATAATGAGATTAACACTAATTTACTTCAAAACATGTTGGCTTTCAATCCATATGATTCATTTTCTAAGTTTGTTGCATCAAAGTTAATGAGATTGTGTGAGTTTTATCCATATGATTTTGATAATGGGGACAAAATTGTTCTTGCATCTCAACTTAGTGTGTGAAAAGATGAAGGATTTGTTAATTAGAAAGGTATTGCGGATCTTGCTAGAGTTATGGTGGAAACAAGGAAACATATCTCTTTTCATTTGGTTTATCGATTAATAAATCTAACATTAGTTTTGCCAATTGCAACCGCAATGGTTGAGAGATGTTTTTCGGCAATGAAGATCATAAAGACAAATTTACGTAATCGAATTGGTGGAGATTTTTTGAACGCTTGTGTAATTTGTAATGTTGAAAAAGAATCAATTTTAAGTGTTACGAATGAAACTATAATTGACCGTTTTCAAAATATGAAATCACGTAGAGGTCAATTATAATATGTATTTTGTTTATCTTTAATGAAATTTATTGTTTACATTTTTACACGTAGTTTGTTTAATGTATATTTTTTACTCAACCCGTTTCGGTTCGACCCGACCCATTTTTGTTTGACTTGTTTTAGTTTAAATTGACGAGTTCTAGGTTGAACTTTTTTTTGTACCCACTGGCTATATTTTCTGAATCCGCCACTGGACTTACAGGTATATCTAAAACCCAATAGCATTAAGTAACCAGTATGCACCTAGATTTGAGACACGATTTGAAAAGGGAAAATTCCCAGAATAATTCATTTGAGGATAGTGAAGAAACACTAACCGGACCCCGGACAGATTACTGGTAACCTGGGGGTTGGAGAGATGTTTCCCACGAGGGGTTGGACCCTTGGAAGATGGTTCTTCTGATAACCTGCAAAACAGACACCGTGAGCTCGTCACTGAGAAGGGGGGGGGGGGGGTTCCTCCTTGTGACCACCCTCCGGCGTGAGAATCAGACTAGATTGCTCTTTAAATATAAAAGTATATTAAGAGATTGCTAGAGCAGATATCAGGTATCTATGATGATAATGTAGTAAGATATGATAAGATGAGATGGTCATACCATTTGTGGTATTTATAGCCGAAGGTAGGTTTCCAAAGAGGTATGGCCGGCTGCAACAGTGTTCCTGTTCCACCAACAGTAGCCTACGCACGTGCCCTGCTGGTAGTTGGTGGGTAGGTAGCGGCTGACAGCGATCAGGCCTGCTGTATACTATTCATGTTCCACCAACTGACGGCTACGCACGTGGTATGGCAGTAGTTGGTGAGTAGGCAGCGGCTAATAGTGACATACAGTGCAGGAGCATGCTGCTCGCCATACTGTTGTCAATAAGCTGTCGTATCTTTTAGTCAGATCTTTTTCCCATACCTCGTCAGGTACAGTACAGAAGATCTTCCTGTATCGTACGGACTGGCTTATTTGGGCGGGAGTATTCCCCCTCCCGCCCTTGTGCGGGATTGTTCCCGGCTTTGCTCATTCCTTCAGGTGACACTGAGTGATTGAGAGCTAAGTGCCTTGTGCGTGTAGCCTTGCTGCGCGGGTGGCCTTCCCTGATGGCTTGTATCCGAGGCTGCGGGAACAGGCGGAGTCCTTCACCATCGGGAGGCATTTCCTGCGGGACCAGCTTGCGTACTGCGAGTAAGGACGTCACATCTCTGAGCATGGTTGGTCCTGCGGATCCAGTTGGTTTCTGCGCAGACGTCCCTATTTTAGGTGAGTCTTGTGGGTCCAACTGGGCTTTGCTGGGACCTACCTCTTCAAGTCCCCCCAGTCCAATGTTCTTCTCATGAGTGTTTAATAAAGTGAGGTGAACTTTTGGACTTAAGCAGAGGGTTTTGAAAAGGGTTTTTCTAAGGTTTTCCATGGGGATTCTTCCCGCGGAAGTCCTTGTCACTTGCAGAAATGCCCGAGTTTCCTGCTTGGTCTTTGGGTATGATGCGGATAGGTTGTAATCTCCTCGCAAGTCAGGAGCGTTGAGTCCTACTTGTGTGGATTCTCCGTGAGGTTTTGGTAGTTTTGAACATAGTGATCAATTATGTTAAAACCACCAATTCCATCCTGGAGCTTCAAACAACGTAGTTCTCGACGTTCCCGCTATGCGGGGATGTTATTTCCGTTTCCGCAAGCATTGCCCAGAAGATCCTTCTTGGTTTCAATTCCCAGCGGAGCGCTAGGTATGTGAAGGGTTTTGCCTTAACACTGTACCTGCGCTCGTCTTACGGTTACTTTACTTCCAAGGTATTCCTGGCGTCAATTCCCTGCGGGTGCTAGGTATGTGAAGGGTTTTGCCTTTACACTGTACCCGCACCTGTCTTATAGTTACTTGGTTGCCGAGGTACTTGGCTTCAATTCCCTGCGGGTGCTAGGTATGTGAAGGGTTTTGCCTTAACACTGTACCCGCATCCGTCTTATGGTTACTTGTTCGCCAAGGTTTTCTTGGCTTCAATTCCCTGCGGGTGCTAGGTATGTGAAGGGTTTTGCCTTTACACTGTACCCGCATCCGTCTTACGGTTACTTGTTTGCCAAGGTTTTCTTGGCTTCAATTCCCTGCGGGTGCTAGGTATGTGAAGGGTTTTGCCTTTACACTGTACCCGCATCCGTCTTACGGTTACTTGTTTGCCAAGGTAAGGGGTATTTTCCCGCTTACTTTTTAATATTTTTAAATTTTGAATTTTGAAATTCGAAAGGTTGGTGGAAAGGTAGGAACAGTCCAAACCTCTGAAACGTCGTGCGACGGTTTCTTCTGACTGTGTCAGGACGTGCAGGAAGTTATGGTGACGTGACGTTATATGGTCATTCCAGACGCTCTTTCAGGCGCGTGGGCGCGATTTTTCGGGCGCGTGGCCGCGAAATTACTGGCACACGTCCTGTCAACAGCTGTTGCCAGCCTGCTTTTTGCCACGTGTCATAGTTTCATTGCACCTTCGATTTCTCTCTCCTCCGCATTAAATTCACCGCATTAATTGCGATTAGTATATAAAGGGGGAGAGGCCTCTTTGTAATCCACACTTTCACCTTTCTTCTTCTTCTTCTTAGTGATTTCCGGCAAATACTCCCCTTTTCAGGCAAGCATTTTCCCGAAATCACTTTCTTCTTTCTGCAAAATGTCTTCTCATGATGCTGAAGCTGTAGCCGATGATAGGAGTACTGCTGGCGAGTGCCAGTGTGCTCTACCTGTCGATCAGTACCAGTACATCGTCAGGAAGTTCATGCTTGAGTCTCTTGAGCCTGAGTTTCCTGAATCCCACCAGACTGTGTACGATGCCCCCAGTGGCAAGATCGGGGTATATGCTGCATTCTTTGTGTATGGGAACCTTAGGTTCCCACTGACAAAGTTTATGTACCGTGTCCTGGAGAGGCACGGTGTGCACCTGACCGAGGTGCATCCGATGGCGATTGCCAAGGTCCGGCACTTCGAGTGGGTGTGCCGGATTCTGGGTATTGAGCCCTATGTGGACCGCCTGATGACCTTCTATACTTGGAGGTGCGTCCAGGGGTGGTACACCCTGACAACCCGTATTAAGGGTTTGAAGATCTGCGTGACCGAGCGCAGTCTCCGATCGTGGAAGCGGGAGTTCTTCTACATCTCTGCCCGCGCCATTCCCATTGCCATGAAGTTTAAGAAGGGGCAAGCGCTTCCGAGCCTTCACGCTTCCAGCTACCAGGAGGCGGAGTGGTTCGCGAAGATATCCCGGGTCCAATCTCCGGTTTACCGGTTTGCGGAGTCCGGGATGGTGATGCTGGGGATGAGCCGGGTATGGAAGAATGCGTCCCGGTTTCCCATCCTTCTCGAATACGGTTTGAACTCTATTCCTTATGGTATGTCTTGTCTTTCTTGCTGATATTAGTTTGTCTTCTAACTGTTTCTTTTCTTTCAGAGGGGAATGACTTGGAGTCGCTCCTGTACCCGCGGGAAGCTGACGGTCCCGTGCGGGTGGGCACTCGTGCTTTAGACGAGAATGAGTTGCCCATCCTGGAGCAGACGGCGGATCGGTTTGTGGAGGTCTATCCGCCGGGCCAAGAGATCCTGAGCCAGAGGCGGCCAGGTAAGGCGATATTCTATCCTCAACCCCTCAATGCTGTACCTGCTGCTGGATTTCCTTACATCCTGTCTTCTTCTGAGGAATCCGCAGATGGTCCTCCGCTGGTGCGGAAGAAGAAGGCTGCCGGAGGGAAAGGAAAGGAGAAGGTGGCCTCCACGGCTGATCCGGTGCTTCTATCTGACACCGAGTCAGATAGTGAAGAGGTGGCGGGGAACCCCGGTGGTGAGAAGACCACTGCTCCGGAGGCTACGACTGTTACCTCCGGAGAACCAATGACGACGACGGTGACCGGCGTCAAGAGACCGGCCCCATCGGGCTTGTCCCCGCCCCTCCGTACGTTCAGGCTCAAGAAAACCCGTAAGTACAAACATTATTTTTGTAGATTTATCATACTTCATAAATTTATTAACACTTATCTTCTTGTGCAGGCGTGGATGTTGACGCATTCCAGGGTGAAGTGCCGAGTAGTATCTCTCCGCCGATGACGGTAGGCTTGGTCAGCCTACCTGAGGCGTCGACCCAGGCGCCTGCGCCTGGTCCCGCTGGTTCAGTTGCTCACTCTGAGCCGACTGTTCCAGCCGAGTTTATGCCACCGCCGGCCGTGAGTGCGATTTTTACGTCGTCCTTCACCGAGCCGGCGGTTACGATTGCTGCGGATTCTGCGGCAGCGACTGCGGCGGCTGCCACCATGCCCCCGCCACCGGCACCGACGGCCGGCTCATCAGGTACGCATGGGAGTACTCGCCAATCCTTGCCACCTTCCCATCTGCCTGACCTTTTGGATGGGTTTCCTTTGGGTTCAGGTGATGGGTTCGGCGGCTATCGGCCTGTTATAGACCCTACAGGTGCGTAGGGTTCCTTTGGCCATTTTTTACTTTTATTTTTATCATCTTTTCCTAACTGCTTTTTTGTTTTTTGCAGTGTCGGATTCCAATGAAGTGTATGTTCCGCGATGGAACATACGCCGAGGAACAACCCTTCGCACCCCTGTGGAGTGCGTGGAATGGGCTCGCCACGCTGCTCCCCATGGTGCGTTGGGGGAAGCCATGGCTAGCTACCAGGAGGGTAGGCTAACCAATGAGCTTCGGGTTCTCCAAGCCCGGATGCAGCCGCGCGTCGAGCTGCTTTGTCGTGAAAACGACAAGTTGAAAGCAGCTCGCGCAAAGGACGTATCTCAGGCGCGGGCTCTTCGGGAGGAGAACCAACGGTTGGCCGCAGCTGCTGCGGAGAAGGAGAAGGCCTTCAAGGCCCTCGAGGTTGAAGTTCAAGCGCGACTCGAGGCCCGCTCCAAGGCTGCCCAAGCTGTTAACGAACAGCTCCGGCTGGCTAAGGAGACTGCGAGGAACGCGACTGAGAGGGCTACCAAGGCTGAAGCCGTTGCTGAGCCTTTACGCATGGAGAACGAGGAGCTCAAGGCCCAACTAGAGGCTCTCCAACGTGCTCATGATGCCTTGGCCATGGAAGATGCCAAGAAGCTCCAAGAGATCCTGGACCAGAGGGGCGTGCTTGACCACACAGAGCGGAAGCTTAAGGGCGTTGAAGAGGCTGCTGCGAAGGAAGTGCAACTTGCCAACCTCAATAAAAGCGAAGCCGAACGCGCCTGCACCCAAGCCCTGGTTGCCAAGGAATGGCTTCTTCGAGAAGTGTTGCCTCAGGTATTTTAGCTTTACGTCTTCACGCTTTCCTTTGTTCATAGAAAAGGTGTTTGACACTTGTATTTTCTTTGTAGGTTGTGCATCGTGTCTTCTCAGAGACATCCTACGACGATGCGATGAGCGCAGCCCTCAACGCTTCTCACGAGGATGGGGAACGGGCTGGCTTCCTGCTTGGTCTAGGGTTCGTTGAGAAAGGCTTCCCGCCTTCCAACTTCCCTTTGTACAATGTTGACACTGAAGCCATATATGACCAAGCAGTAAACCAATATGCTGCCTTCCCGCATCCAGTGGTGGAGAAGGTGAACCAAGTAGCTGCTGCTGATGATGGGTTAGCTATCCTTAAAGCTTTCCTCGAACCGGCCCGTTCTGATGGAGCGGGTCCAAGTGGAGGCGGCCCTGAGGCTTGATCCCGAAGATCCCTTCCCATTGCTAGGATAGCCTTGTAATGTATTTATTTTTCTTTTCGTAGGCGGGTAGTTACCCGGCCATTCTTGTAATAATTCATTTGTGAAATATAAATCTTTTTGCGTATAAGATTGTTATTTCCTTCTTTGGGTTCCTTGCTTTATAAACTTATGACTTGCATACTTAGTTTAAATTAGCAATTTTCCAAGTGTTTAGAATAAGTTAACCTGTTGAACGTGGCTGATAATGGGTTAAAGTTTTGCTTCCTCTTTCGTGATTGTGCGGATAGAACCGTCACTTGCACTTAGTAGGATGGCTAAACTTTAACCTTCATCTGACCTGCGTGTAGGTTTTCCTCATCTTTTGAGGATAAGTTAACCTTTGAACGTGGTTGATAATAGGTGTGAAGTTTTGCTTCCTCTTTCGTGATTGTGCGGGTAGAACCGTCACTTGCACTTAGTAGGATGGCAAAACTTTACCCTTATCTGACTTGCGTGTAGGTTTTCCTCATCCTTTGAGGATAAGTTAACCTTTGAACGTGGTTGATAATAGGTGTGAAGTTTTGCTTCCTCTTTCGTGATTGTGCGGGTAGAACCGTCACTTGCACTCTGTAGGATGGCAAAACTTTACCCTTATCTGACCTGCGTGTAGGTTTTCCTCATCCTTTGAGGATAAGTTAACCTTTGAACGTGGTTGATAATAGGTGTGAAGTTTTGCTTCCTCTTTCGTGATTGTGCGGGTAGAACCGTCACTTGCACTCTGTAGGATGGCAAAACTTTACCCTTATCTGACCTGCGTGTAGGTTTTCCTCATCCTTTGAGGATAAGTTAACCTTTGAACGTGGTTGATAATAGGTGTGAAGTTTTGCTTCCTCTTTCGTGATTGTGCGGGTAGAACCGTCACTTGCACTTAGTAGGATGGCAAAACTTTACCCTTATCTGACCTGCGTGTAGGTTTTCCTCATCCTTTTTGAGAATTGTTTTGAACCGTTCGACGCGCGGTTGTCAATAGGTTAGTGTTCAGTTTCCTTTAATGATTCATGCGGATAGACCGGCACTTTCATTTAATGGGATAATTGAACTCTTCCCCTTCAACTGACCTGCGTGAAGGTTTGCCACGTTATTGGGTTCGTGCGGGTAGGACCGCCTTCCCACGCAACGACTTCACGTAATGTGTGCCGTCACCAGTGTTGCATAGTTTAACCGTTCGACGCGCGGTTATTGATAGGTTTTTGTTCAGTTTCCTTTAATGATTCATGCGGATAGACCGGCACTTTCATTTAATGGGTGCTGAACTTTTTCCCCTTCAACTGACCTGCGTGAAGGTTTGTCACGTTATTGGGTTCGTGCGAGTAGGACCGCCTTCCCATGCAATGACTTCACGTAATTATGCGGTGAAAACCGGCATATTAGTGTTCAGAAAAGTATAAATGTAAAATCATCAGCTTCGATGTTCTTAAAGAGAATCATTTCCATTAGAAGTGGCTCTTGGCCTTTTCTTTACAAATTGGAATTGATTTACATGCAAATTGTGTAAATGAGCTCCCTTCCATGATGTTGGGATGGGAGTGCCATCGAGCCGATACGCACCTGGTTCGGGATCTCGTTCTTTACGCAGCATGTAGTCTCGATATTGAAGCTGGAATTTTGATTCGTGTTTTCCCCAGCTGGGGTTCTACACGCACCCGCCTGCTCAGCTTTTATTGCGCCATGAGGTGCGCGAGCGTCCCATCTCTGACAAATGCTTCAACCATATCTTTTACGTCTGTGCATTCTTCAGTGTTGTGGCCTTTTGTCTTGTGAAAGTCACAGTATTTGCTCCGATCAGCATCGTGACGATGTCGGATTATTGGAGGCTTTGGCCACGGGAGCTCTTCAGTAGCGAATATCTCAGTGACGCTCTTGGTGAGTGGCGTCCATCTGGAGTTCCGGTGCGGATGTACATTATCCCTTCCGCCCAATCGATGTTGCAAGCCGGATGAGGTGTCAAAGTTTACCCTTGACTGCCAAATGCCTAGCTTCCGCTTTTTATTTAATCGGGCGGTGAGGACGTTGTCTTCTCTCGTTTTCTGAGTGTAGAGGTTTGTGCTCTGGGGGAGATCTCTACCCAGTTGCTTCTCCGTTTCCGCATAGCGTTTTGCTGCTGTCATGATGGCATCCCATGTGGATGGCATGCCATCCTTACCCGTTAGGGTGCGGATGAGCTCTGGGTCATGCGCGCCCTGGATGAAGGCAGCGCGAACAAGATCTTCGCTGATATTGCCCAAACTTAGCTTCTTTGAGTTGAAGCGAGTGATGAAGTTTGGCAGAGATTCATCTTCTTCTCGTATGCATTTGAGGATTGTCCATTGCTCCTCGGTATACTTCCGTTGCTGGCTGAAGTGTTGGCTAAACTTCTGCTGGAAATCTTCCCAGTCGTAGATGTGGTTGACCATTAGACGATCAAACCAAGCTCTAGCAGCCCCAACAAGCGTCATTTGGAACATGTAGCACCAGGTGGGTTCCGTCCAATTGCTGACGGTTGCCCCCGCTATGAACCTGTTCAAATGATCGTCTGGATCAGATATACCGTCATATGTGCCTATGTTAGGCATTTGTTTGGCACTCTTTGGGGCGATTGCTTCGGCAATGTCCCTTGCAAACTTGGACGTTCCTGCATTTGCAATGTTTGGTCTGAACGTTTTGGAGAAGTCTCGTGGACTTCCACCTGTGCTTTTTGGTTTGAAGGCTTGTCCAAAATGCCTTTTCGGTTGGGATTCCATTTCCTTACGCTTCCCTTTTGCCCTATGGCGAGGGTTCGCGTCGGAGTCGGATTCCTCCGAGTCATCCAAGTAATCTTCGAATTCGTCAGCCTGTTGGACGGAACGCAGGCGTTCGTCCAACTTAGCATGGAATTCCTTTTGTCGTGCCTCCGCCCATGCCTTGACTTCATCGAGAGTTTGGCGGGGGAGTCTTCGTTTCTCAACCTGGGTATCAGTAGATCCCAGTAGGCGATCATTTACTGCACTTGCCCCAGCCTGAGTAACTGGGGTAGTGTTCGTAAAATTTACTTCACTTGCCCCGGATTGGGTAACCGGGGTAGTGTTTGTAAAAACTGTGTTACCGGTGTTCACCCCAGTAGCTGGGGTTGTGGTTACCGGCATTTCTCTAACCATCTTTTGTAGAAAGTTTGAAAAAACTGGAGAGATAAAGTTCTAGCTTTATGCACGGATGGCGCCAATGAAGAAACACTAACCGGACCCCGGACAGATTACTGGTAACCTGGGGGTTGGAGAGATGTTTCCCACGAGGGGTTGGACCCTTGGAAGATGGTTCTTCTGATAACCTGCAAAACAGACACCGTGAGCTCGTCACTGAGAAGGGGGGGTTCCTCCTTGTGACCACCCTCCGGCGTGAGAATCAGACTAGATTGCTCTTTAAATATAAAAGTATATTAAGAGATTGCTAGAGCAGATATCAGGTATCTATGATGATAATGTAGTAAGATATGATAAGATGAGATGGTCATACCATTTGTGGTATTTATAGCCGAAGGTAGGTTTCCAAAGAGGTATGGCCGGCTGCAACAGTGTTCCTGTTCCACCAACAGTAGCCTACGCACGTGCCCTGCTGGTAGTTGGTGGGTAGGTAGCGGCTGACAGCGATCAGGCCTGCTGTATACTATTCCTGTTCCACCAACTGACGGCTACGCACGTGGTATGGCAGTAGTTGGTGAGTAGGTAGCGGCTAATAGTGACATACAGTGCAGGAGCATGCTGCTCGCCATACTGTTGTCAATAAGCTGTCGTATCTTTTAGTCAGATCTTTTTCCCATACCTCGTCAGGTACAGTACAGAAGATCTTCCTGTATCGTACGGACTGGCTTATTTGGGCGGGAGTATTCCCCCTCCCGCCCTTGTGCGGGATTGTTCCCGGCTTTGCTCATTCCTTCAGGTGACACTGAGTGATTGAGAGCTAAGTGCCTTGTGCGTGTAGCCTTGCTGCGCGGGTGGCCTTCCCTGATGGCTTGTATCCGAGGCTGCGGGAACAGGCGGAGTCCTTCACCATCGGGAGGCATTTCCTGCGGGACCAGCTTGCGTACTGCGCGTAAGGACGTCACATCTCTGAGCATGGTTGGTCCTGCGGATCCAGTTGGTTTCTGCGCAGACGTCCCTCTTTTAGGTGAGTCTTGTGGGTCCAACTGGGCTTTGCTGGGACCTACCTCTTCAGATAGAGTCTCCAAACGACCATTTTTTAGATTTCATAAATGTCATCCAAACCGTATGAGGAGACGAGTTTTGAACCGAATCCGTTGGCCGATAACTTTTGAACCAAATCCATTGGCTCAGACAACTTTTGAACCAAACTCGTCGTTTTTTAAATCCGTAGAAGACCAAGTTTGCACCCAAACCCGTCGAAACCCACGAACTTTCCACCATTCCTCTTCAAGCTTTTCCAGCAACATCATTTTTTCCGACTACCTGCAACTTCCGGCGAATACCATAAAACCAACACAACCGCCACACCGCCACTACATCGCCATAAGAAATCTGAATTCTGTATACTGGGCCACACAAGTTTAGACGGCCCATGACAAGCCCGTCACCATAACTCCAAAATATACGACCAAAATTAAATAAAGATATTAAATGTCTTTTGCTAATTTTCTTTTACTTGAAAAAAAATTAAGATTTTAAATACTAAAATATATATTAGCATGTCTCATTTAAACTACAAGCATACTTGTTCGCTATTTGATTCTAAAATGTAACAGATTTTGTAGCGTTCGTGTTTGTTAGATCGTTTTCTGTTTGTTTAGATGTAGTGCTTGATTTACTGGTGTTCTTTTATAATAGCATCTTTGTTGAAAGAACTTGAAGAAAGTTTGATAAACCACAACACAATTAATGAAGATCAATAGGAATGGAGTTTTGTGGTGGCAGAGTTACTACTGAAGCACGGTATCAATCATGGAACAGTCATCGATAGCAAAAAAGTTATTGCCGACGATGTTTATGCAAAATGATAATTATAAAGCAGTTATAACCGACAATTGACCGTCAACTGAGACTTTATATTGGTTCAACCCCTATATAAATATATCACCTAGTCTTAATTCAATGACGAATTGCAGACTCTGTATGACGTATTCACAAAAAAGAACTACATGTTCTTTACATAAACAATTTCGGTCTTATTTGATTAATGATTATGTCAGTATGATGTGACTCGTGAACGAAATTGTAATCAGCATGTTTAAAGATCTCATCAAAGTTCATTATAGCTTAAAAGCAGATAAAAATAATATCATAAAATCTCCAAGAAACTCAAGAGATCATCTGAAAAATATAACTTACTGAGAATGGCAAGTGAAAAAGCATGAGTTAGTTAAAAATGACCAAAGTGTCAAAAGTTGACATAGGATTGACTTTTGTCCCCTAATTGAATCTGCACTCAAAGTCAAGGTTTGCTCCCAAATACCTGCACCGAATTGCAGATCAAAAAGAGCTATATTTTAATATGATTATAAAAAATCAGCACGCACGGAAGAAGGGTAGAGATGCAATTCTTACATTAAATTCTACTCCGAGACTTTCCCCTTTCCATCACCTCCAACAGCATCAGTCACCAAAGTTAACGGTCTCTCATTCATAACTTCATCGATGATCCCAAACTCCTTAGCTTCTTCGGGGGTCATAAAATTATCTCGATCCATATTCTTTTCAATTACATCAATACTCTGACCAGTATGCTTTGCATATATTGCATTTAGTGAATCCCAAACACGAACCATTTGCTTTGTATGAATAGATATATCTTTAGCCTGCCCGCTGTATCCACCCGAGGGTTGATGAATCATGATAGTGGCATTAGGAAGAGCTCGCCTTTCCCCTTTGGCACCAGCAGCCAATAGGAGAGAACCCATAGAAGCGGCTTGACCCATACATATGGTGTTAACTGGAGAGCGTATGTACTGCATTGTATCATATATTGCAAGACCTACAAAAAGTAATTTAGTTCAACAAAAGTTAACTTTGAATAAAACAACTTATGGTGTTTTATTTAAACCGTTTGGCCCCTAAGAGATAAAGCATAACCCAAACTTGCCCACCCCTATCAAAACCATATCTCATATACAAACATGTTTAGAACTCGATTTAAAGAGGAAAATAACCGAATGTTAGCTATTATTCAAAGATATGAAAAATACACTGCCTAAGAGATATATGATGTAGATAATTATGGTAATCACATAACACAAACAAATATGACACATGCACACGGCCACATGCTAAAGTGGCACAAGATCTTGATGGTATCTTATAAAACAGATTCTAACAGATAAGATACATGTAGCTCATTAGCATAAATGATAGCACATGATCATAACTGCACAAATGACACCATGTGGAAAGCTTTTCGTTTCTTGAATATTTGTGAGTTAATAAGATGGGCAAAGAAATGCTAATGAAACTATGCGTGTGATAATTCATACAAACAAGTCACAATGACATCATACAAACAAGTCACAAGGGCATGCTAACGGTTCGTTGTAAGCTTCAAACTTGTGCTGCTGCCTAAACTATGTAGCCTAAACTATGCTAACTATTCGGGTCCATTCCTACTGAGCAGTTAAACAAAATATTTCTGTAAGTAGTGGCACATAAATCCCAAGTAAATTCACTATTTACATTATTGCCCTTGCCCTCCCTAAACTTCAGGAGTAGGCTGTCGGTATATCATTGATTTAAAAAAAACAGTCACCCTCCATCCCATATACTAGAGACGCATTTTAACTTTAGTAGTCTAACAAATCATTTAATATTAAAGATAATAATACTTCCCTCTATTTCATTATTATTTATTAATGATTTTTTAGGCAAAACATAAAAAGCAAGTAGACCTGTCATTGTGTTCATGTGGAGTTCATTGAACACACAATCAGCATACTCTCCAAAATAATTCAAATACTTTTATTGCCATACCATGATAATAACTTAATGTAGACATTATAGCAACATATTATTAATCGAATTTGCTAAAAACACCGTATGAAACGCCCATTTGATCAAGTAAAAAACATGATAATTGATTTAAATGATCTTCGTTTTAGGAAACGGGTGTAGAACAGTGTTTCAGTTTGTATCAAGCACATAAGCAATTGGATACAAAAACATAGTGTAACCTTGTTTGTATTGTTGAAAAATCATTTTGCTTATTAGTACAAGAAGATGGGTAAATGTTATTGACAACAATTATTTCGTGACAACAGGAATATAAAAAAGAATATTTATGTATAAAGAGCCATAAGTAATGTAACTAAATCGCCACAATTTTATGAGCATGCAACTAAAGAAATTTTTACAGAATTGGATTTGATATAACACAGATTAAGAAATGTATGATCAATGAGTCAAAATTGAGATAAAACACATTTCTCCAATCACTTTCAACCTCTCCTATCATCCTTATCTCAATATAAATTGCAACTTTTATAACAAACTCAGGTGATATATGAAAAATGAGTCAAAAGATCTAAGCTTTACTTCATGAAGTTTCAATTCTTTCCTTTTTAAACATTTTAAGCCGCATGCCCACATTTTTATCTCTCTTTCGTAAATTCTCGATTGTGTATGCTTCCGGTGGATGCTCAAGTAATACTCTATAACTTCCGCCCAAAAAATGATGATCGTCAACTTCCCATATGAAATGAGTGTCATTAAAAAGTTGCAAAGTTTTATCATTTTTCAGTTAAACTACATCAATATTCATTTAAACATCAATATAAAACACCCTAAACCCTAAGAAGACATCAATAGTAAAGTATAAGACTATTAGGTGGCTTTCATTTTAAAATAGATGATCCAACTATTGAAACCTGAAGTAGCAGACTAACAGTAGTCAGTTTCTAATGTTTGAATAACAAATATCTTCAATTATCTGTATAATATTCACCTGCTTGTCAACAAAATCTGAAAACCTTTCACTCCCGATTCACAGATAGTCTGTTCAAATCACTCCAACATCCATATCCCTATTACGATATAATAATCAACTACTTCTCGTATCAAATGAGTGCCATTTAAAAAAAGTTGCATTTAAACATTAATCTAAAACACCCTAAGCCCTAATGGGATACCAATGATGCTTTGGATGATTTAACTATTGCAACCTGAAGTGGCAGACTAACAGTAGCCAGTTTCTAATGTTTGGATAGCATATTATATCTTCAATTATTATCTAACTATCATTTACCCATATGTAGGACTGTAAACGAACCAAAAGTTCAACAAACAGTTCGTGAACCATTCGGCGGGAAGTTCATTTATGTTCATTCGTTCAATAAATGAACGAACATAAACAAGAAATTTGTTCGATTAGTTAAACAAACGAACATGAACAGAGCCCCCGTTCATTAAGTTATGTTCGTGAACATTCAGTAATGTGTTCACGAACGTTCGTTCATGTTCATTTGTATACGTTGTTCATGAAAGTTTAATTGTACATTTATTTATTTTATCTAAACATTTTTTATTCATTAATTTATTACCTCTAACATAATATAAGAAATCACATTCTCACATCGTTTTTGCATTGTTCGCGTTTCCTTTATCATCATTCGCATTGATGAATACATTGATATCAATCTCTAGGCTCCACTGATTTCATTCTTGTTCGTTTGTGTTCATGAACTGTTCGTGAACACATTCATTTCCTTAATGAATGAACACAAATATAAAATCTTGTTTGGCAAGCGTTCACGAACCATTCTTGAACACATTATTTCCTTAACAAACCAATTCATTCGGTTCGTTTACAGCCCTACCCATATGTTAACAAAATTCTGAAAGCTTTTAATCCCAATTCACAAATAGTCTGTTCAAATCACTCCCAAGTCCCAACATTTAAATAACCTATCATAGCATACCCAAATACATTTCTACTATCCATTCTTCTCAAATTTTACAAGTTTCTTCACTGAGGCATTTAATCAAACACCTTATGTGCACCTCTTTTACCATTCTATATCATTACCCAAAACTAAAACTTATCTATTCAACTAATCCAATCATTATTACGCATCAAGAGCATAACTTTAAACACCATACATCAACAACTACAACAAAGGTAGAACAAATAACCTGCAGTAACAGCTCCACCAGGCGAATTGATGTACAAATTAATAAGCTTTGATGGGTTTTCAGTTTAAAAACAGTCTGTTCAAATCACTCAAAAATCTAACTAACCTATTACGACATACCCAATTATATATCTACTATCATATATTCTCAAACTTCACCAATTTCTTCACTGAGACATTTCATCAAACACCTTACGTGCACACTATCTTTACCCATCTAAATCACAATCTTACCATTCTATTCCATCACCCAAACCTAAACACAATCTATACTACGCATAAAGTAAACAACTTTAACCTGCAGTAACAGCTCCACCAGGCGAATGGATACACAAATTAATAGGCTTTGATGGGTTTTCAGTTCAGAAACAGTCTGTTCAGATCACTCGAAAATCTAATTAACCTATTACGACATACCCAATTATATATCTACTATCATATACTCTTAAATTTCACCAATTTCTTCATTGAGGCATTTCATCAAACACCTTATGTGCACACTATCTTTACCCATCTAATTCATTACCCAAAACTAAATCTTCTCTATTCAATTAATCCAATCATTATACATCAACAATTACAAAAAAAGGTGAAATAAAGAACCTGCAGTAACAGCTCCACCAGGCGAATTGATGTAAAGATTAATAGGCTTTGATGGGTTTTCAGATTCAAGAAACAGAAGCTGAGCAACGACAACGTGTGCAGTATCATCGGCAATGGGTCCATTGATGCATATGATTCGTTCTTTCAAGAGGCGTGAGAAGATATCGTAGGCTCTCTCGCCACGTGACGAGTGCTCAATCACCATGGGAATCAAACTGTATGAGCTTCGTTGGGTTGACATGATTGGGGTTTTGGATAATCCGGTCCATAGCTTGCTTAAACTGCGTGTAATTACACTCGGCATTGTTGTGATTGATTGATTGATTGAATTGAATTGGGGAATTGGGGTTTTTTTGTAGGGGTTGTGATTACTTGTGAATGGGGATCGATTATTTTGTGCATGTGTGTGCAAGAAACCGAAAAACCCAGAATATTGAACCAAAATAAAAATTGATAGTTTATTTTTATGTTTTTATAAAAAACCGGTTCGTTTTGGTTTTGCATATCACAAAAACCGTAAAAACCGATCTGAACCAAACTGAATTCCTAAAATTTTTTCTTTTTTTTTATTTTAAGTAATGTATAAGAATTTAATAAATATGTAACTCAAATATTTTTTGGTTAAATGTATAACAGTCTATTAGTTCACGATTAATAAAATTATCTATACCTAAATTCATTATTTTTGGCCAAAACAAATTTCGGCCTAAAATGTTGAAGCTCAAATGGCAGAAACCAAAATCGAACGGTTTCAAAAAATTCAAAAACGAAGTTTTGGTTTTCGGATTAGTTTTAGTCCAAAACTGCACCAAACCGCACCACACACACCTTTAGTTTAACTTAGCTCACACATTTACGTGGGGGTTGGGGGAGGGGTTGGATTGCTACGTGATCTAATGTACCCGTATAAAGTACTACTTAGATTTATTATTTTGTATTAGGAATACTTGGTTGTAGAGCTGTGAGTATCCGAAGTTAATAGGTAAACTGATTTATCTGAGATTGACTGGTTATGTTATTTGTTTATGTTGTTCATTGTGTAGGTCAGTTCATGCATTATCCTATGAACTCATATATACGAGTTGCACTTTGCTTGTTGAGGTATTTAAAATGCTCACCTCGCAAAGGTATTCTAAAATTGAACCAAAAAAGATGGTCTTGAGTAATCGGTTATTTAATTCTAATTGGAGTTGGCGTTTGTCTATTATAACTACAATATTCAGATATTTGATATACGTGAAAAGTAAACAACGATTTCAGATATTTAGTTGAAGTTGAATATCAGTATGTGTATTGTTGCATGTGAATTGATTTTAATTCTTAAAACTTTTTATTGAACTTAAGGTTGATAATCTACCACGTAAGTTGTATGGTGATCATAATGCAGTTATTTTTATTCAGTTAATCCGGTATTACATTATTAACAAATCATTTGAAATCAAATATTTATATTTTTTTAGGGAAAATCAAGGCATGATTTAAACACATAAAACTAATTTTGAGCAACAACTTGTGGATTTGTTTGCAAAAGTTTGTGTAAATCAACACATTTTTTTTTTGTGTAATATGAATAATTTATTTTTACGGCCTGATGTATTGGAATGGACTAAACGGATGCTTGGATAAAAACAAAGGACTTGAGTGTAATTTGAGTTAGAGCGCGGGTCATGTCAAGGTAACTTGTTCATTTTATTCTCGTTTACAATCGCGTTTAAAGAGAAACCCTAATTATAAGTTTTATGATTCTTATACGTTGTATAGATAACAAAACTATGATGTTGTTCAGATTCTTTACGTATGATTTTCTTGTCAAATATTTCATGTGAATCACATTATATAAGCTTTTTAAGTAACATGATTTGAGTATGTGTGAAACTAATTGAATTCATCATGTTCATCATATGAGATTTGATTGAGTTTGGGTTCAAATTAATCTTGCTGGTTTCCAAAATTTATCATCACCTATTTGAACAGTTATGTTTACGTGAGTGTCTATGTCATTGTCTAGTATTTTATGTTTCATTATTGACAAAAATAAACTATTTACGTATATAATAAACAAACCATAGTCTGTTAAAAACGTATATACAAACTTTATTTCTTATAAAAAAAGATTATTATGTAAAACAAACCACTAAACTTTCTTAGGAACACTAAATTAAAAAAAAAAAAGTTGGATAGAATTATTTATTTTGAACAACATTTTTTTAATACGATTAACCAAAAAATATCAATGATGAACGTTTATGTTAATGTTGCTCTTTTTACACGGTACGTATATATGTGTTTAACCATTCACCTTCATTTTGACCAACTTGAGAATGAAAGGGGGTGATTGAGGCACACGGTCATCGAATCTCTGAATTCATATATTTTTTTGTCGTCGTCAATCCTTTAGGATTTGAATCCACCATCACGTGCAACACAACCATTGATGTTTAGTTCTAATACTCTTAACATGAAACTCTATAACAAATCTTTAAGCATTTCTTTCTTTTAAATACAAAAATAATAAATGCATAGCAAGAAATGAATAAGGATCGATATGTACTGTAAAGGATTTTTAAATGAAAATATTAAATACATGTGGTATTAGTTTATTCTCTTATTTAAACACATCCTTTAGTGGATATAGAAGTAGTCAAGTAACAAGTTATTTAATTCATGGCCTGTTTAAGCATTATTGAGTTTAGAAACGAGGAATATAAAATAACACTTACTTTATAAACTAATAATGTGGAGTGTATCTTACATTTATGATTTTCTTTTTGAAGGTTGACCGATTACAAATCAACGTGAACTTACAAAACACCTATCTTAAGTTTTCATATAAGAATTAATAAATGTCGATTCTCAAATCATCGTATCATTAAACTAGCTAGCAAGTAGGAATAGTGGTATACAATACGAAATCACGTTTGCTGAGGATTTTGACCTGGTCTCAGGTCAAGGAAAGAACATGATCACTCGTACTTAGTTTTCTTTTAGGTCAGGTGTTGCTATAATTTTAACTATTCCTTACAAAATTGCTACATATTTAAAAAGATGAAAAAAAGGTATTGTTTTTTTTGTCTCTTAGAAATATGATAGTTGGGTTTGCAATCCCGGATTCAAAATCCTAAGTTATTATAGATGTGTCGTGCAAGAATGTTGGAAGTAGATTGTCAAGATGTAACTGGTCCGTAATTTTGAAAAAGCCGGCATAAGATGTGAAGATGAGTTAAAGTATGAAATCCAAAAGGCATTGCAACAACATACCAAACTACAAATTGACATGTTGCATTCGAGGATGTTTGTAGTTGAGGATCTACCACAGTTTAGGGGGAAAAAAAAAGAAGCAATATTTTTTATAGTTTTTTTTAGGATTATTGGATTTAAATAATCTCACCTTTAATGCGTTGGCCAATAATAATCTCACCTCAGTTATTTCTCTCTGGCAGTCTCACATTTTCCATGTTTTTTGTTTTATGATCCCCCGTTAAAAAAAATTAACGGAGTTAAGTTTTTGCTGATGTGGCTAATGACTTGGCATTTTTATTTTCCTACATGGCTTTTACCTATATTTTTATTTTCCTACATGGCTTTTATCCACTTTCCAATTTCAATCTTTCTTTCTCCTTCATCAATCAAACCCACATTCAGATTCCAATTCCAATCACACCATAAACGACCTGTTGACTAAATCCTTCACCAGCTACGTCGATCTCAAGAAAGCCACCATGAAGACCGAGACAAGAAAATCCTTCACCAGCTAAATCCTTCCCTCTCTGATTAATTACTAAAATTTCAGCTACAATAAGCGTCAGTTGGATTTCAAGGCGTCCGGGTTGTGGAGGGATTTGGAGTCCTGGTTGGAGGATTCGAGTTGGGCTAGGGTTTGATGAAATGGGAAAGTGGGTAAAAGTCATTTAGGAAAATAAAAATATAGGTAAAAGCCATGTAGGAAAATAAAAATGCCAAGTCATTAGCCACATCAGCAAAAACTTAACCCCGTTAATTTTTTATAACAGGGGATCATAAAACAAAAAATATGAAAAAGGTGGGAATACTAGAGGAAAATAACTGAGTTGAGATTATTATTGACCAACACATTAAAGCCTTAAAGGTATGATTATTTAAATCCAATAATCCTTTTTTTTAAGCGTATAACACATTAACACTTATCCAAAGATTTGAATTATATCTAGAACATTTTGTTAAAGTAGTCATGGACTCATGGTCGTGGTTAAAGTTTCATACAATTCATTTGAATTTGTAAAATGTTGGATATGAAATCTTTTGTGCCAATAAACAAGTGTTTTCAAATAAATTATATCCAAAGTTTTCATCAAACCCATGTATTTATGCACAAAACTACCTTTCTATCAAAGAGTGTTGATCCTTTTTAGACTTTCAAAAATGGACTTATATGTGAATTTGTAACATCCCGAAAATTCCAAAATAATATTAATTATATTACTTAATAATAGAGGGAAAGTTACTTGGGTTATCAGGAAATAAATAAAAGAATAGAGGTTGGTATGGGTCGGGCTAGTGTCGGATAATGGACGTGGGTTATGGACTTGGATTAATGAAGATGGGTTAAATGAGAATGGGCCTTAGGTCCATGGGATTTCAGGGGTATAAATATCCCCTAAACCCAAAATATCTTTCATTTTCACCAAACTCCCTAACACTCCAAACACACACACACACACCGCACACATACCGCCGGCCGACCGAGCCAAAGGAAGAATCGGGCAGGACCGAGAGAGAGCGATTAGTGTGCTAGCAAGTTAAACGAGATTCCAAACAAGCTCAAAAAGGTATGATTCTTGATCTTTGAGGTTTAAAGATCCAAGCTTTTTAGTGTATAAGCGACCAAAAATGGTCGGGAAGCGTAGTGGGTGATATTGAACCATAGCAAGGGCGTTAAAAACGCTCAAAATGCTGGAAAGAAACCGAACAGCGGCTGTCTGGGTAACTTCGCCTGCATCTGGGCAACTTCGCCTTCAACGCGATGAACTTCGCCTGCAAGCTAAGTTCGCCTGATGAACTTCGCCTGCAAGCTAAGTTCGCCTAATGGCAACTTCGCTGTAAAGTTAAGTTCGCCTAACTGGTAACTTCGCCTGAGGCCAAGTTCGCCTGATGACAACTTCGCCTGAAGCCAAGTTCGTCTGATGGCAACTTCGCTGTAAAGCTAAGTTCGCCTAGCTGGTAACTTCGCCTACAGCTAAGTTCGCCTAAGGTTAACTTCGCCTAGAGCTAAGTTTGATTAGAAAATAAATTAAAAAGCGATAAGTTAAGTAAGCTAATACTAGGCCACCAGATTAGATCAGATGAGTATTGATACGTGTAACTTGTTCAGTCAGCCGAGCTCAGATAGAGAAGGGATTTACAGCTATCAGAAAAAGAAGCAGAATTCAGGTGAGTTTCTAGCCCCATTTATGTGTTACGTTTTCGGGGCTGTGTGCATACTCAATATGTTTGTTAATACACTTATCCTAAGAGATAAATGTATGCCTTATATGGATAATGTGAAATATATGAATGATTGCTTGATGGTACGTGAACGATCTTCGGATATTGCACGTACTGTCAGATTGCAGCGCTAAGAATAAGGTAAGTATGTTATGTATGTTTATGTGTATGAACATGATAGAGATAATAGAAGAAAGAAATGACAACGTATGGTTGTATGGCTACGAAGAGGGTACCGAGCCCTAGTAAAACTCGAGGAATGTAGGGCGTAATGCTCTTTATAATGTAAGATATGAAAGTAAGATAATACAAAAGAAGGTAAGAAAGTATGAACGAAAGGATATAATTTTATGTGTATGCCGTGTATGGTATATGTGATCGATAAGATTGATTGCTTGACGGTACGTGAACGATCTTCGGATATTGCACGTATCGTCAAGGGAAGTGACTAGCTCCTTACATGGATATTAAATAATAAAGTATAGTGTTCCTTTTATGGAAGGTATAGTGTTCCTTTTATGGAAGGTATAGTGTTCCTTTTATGGATAGTATAGTGTTCCTCCTATGGAAATTATATATGGTAGGGTAATGGTAATGATTCTTTTAATAAATATTACGTGACGATCCTCCTATGGATATTTATACAAGGTTAAGGTAGTAATATGTGTCTTCGGATACGGGAAGTAATATATGGGAATAAATTGT
Organism: Bidens hawaiensis; assembly: GCF_021521415.1. Lineage (NCBI taxonomy): Eukaryota > Viridiplantae > Streptophyta > Magnoliopsida > Asterales > Asteraceae > Bidens > Bidens hawaiensis. Next base: position 1,927,979 of record NW_027491048.1, on the reverse strand, counting down.
ATGATACCTGATTAACTAGAACTCACTCAGCGTAGCTGACTTTTAGTATGCACGCAGGTGAGCCGATTACAGAGCTAGCAAGAGGATGACGCATGGCATGGATTGAACGGCTGGCATCTGAAGAAAGAAGTAAAGATGTTTTAAATATAAAGTTCTGTATTATGGTATCAAAGAATAGATTTAATGTTTTGTAACAAATGATTGATGTTTTATATTCCGCGAAAAGTTTTAATAAACTCTGATTTGAAGGACTGTGTTTATGAGTAAATCCGACGCTAAAGTAGGGCTACTGGGTCCGGGGCCTTACAAGTTGGTATCAGAGCATAAGTTCGAGAGATTTAAGCATCCTACATGCTTAGACTCGAACAGAGAATGGGATTTAAGCAAGAAAAGAAAGAAGATGCTAGTTCAAGAATGCCATGTGTCGCTCAAGCAAGATCAGTAAAGGTAAATTGTATGATTAAATGATATATGTTAATGAGAAAGAAAAGATACGTGAACGATAAGGATAGAAGTAATTGATTGTTTGATTTGACTAACTGCTTAAGTAGAACCAGCACAAATAGACTCATAAAGGGAAGCGAATAGGACACGGAAAGCAACGTGATCAGCTAGTCACAGCTGGCCACTGTTATTACCTGTTAGCCTTGCTATCCTTGTACTAAATAGTTCCTTGAGTGATGATGTTTGTGTTGTCCCTTTAAGAATACTGATGGCTGGAGCTGGAGAAGTTGTGGGAACTGGGGGTCGCACTGGACGTTGTGGCAGGCCTCGTCTTGTCCGGCAACCCTCGGTAGAAGAAGCCTCCCCCACCGAAGATGAAGGGAGCGCCGCAGGAGGAGACCAGAACAACAACGAAGAAGTTCAACTTAGCCCTGCAGTTCAAGCAGCCATTGTTCAAGCTGTAGTTGCTGCTGTGAAGAACCTGAATCCCGAAGGATCTGCTGGAAGCCGTGAACGAACTGTTGAAGGGGCAGGTGGTAACAATAGAAAGGATGACGAGAGGGAAAGGGGTGACTCAAGTGAGGTAAGGTCTGTGAAAGATGATGATAGGAGGAGGGGCCGAGGCGGTTGCAACTATAAGTCCTTCAAAGGTTGTGACCCGCCTAAGCTGACTGGTTTAGGAGACGCAATCGCTACTCTTCAGTGGATAACCGCCATGGATAAGGTTATCCGCATTAGCGAGTGCCGTCCTGACCAAGCTGTCGGTTATGCCACTCAATCTTTTGAAGATGAGGCTATGTATTGGTGGGAGAGTGTGGAGCAGAGGAAAACCCGTGAAGAGATCAAGGCGATGAGTTGGAATGACCTAAAGGACATGGTGATGAAGAGGTTCTGCACTGATACAGAAGTTGAAAGAGTGGAGATGAAGTTTCTGAATTTGAAAGCGGGAGAGATGACACAACGGGAGTATACTACTGAATTCAACCGCATGTCTAGGTTGGTACCTGACATGGTGAACACCGAAGCTAAAAGGATCAAGTGTTACGTAAGGGGACTTCCACGGAATGTTCTCACTTTGGTTAAGTCTAGTAAGCCCGCAACATTTGACTCGGCCGTGGAATTGGCTGAGATGATTTATGAGGACCTTGCCAACTGTGAAGGGGAGAAGATGGAACCGAAGAAAAAGAACCCAACCCCAGAACCAGAGGAAGCCAGTGAGGTGGATCCACGCAAAAAGAAGGCAAGGCAAGAGGGGTTCACTGCTTGTGAAAAATGTGGGAAGAGACACCCCGGAGAGTGCAGAAAGGGATTAGGTGTTTGCTACAGGTGTGGAAGAGCAGGACATTCCTCTTGGGAATGTAATGATTACCATAGGTGTCACAACTGTGGAGGACGTGGGCACCTAGCAAGGGATTGCAATAAGCCAAAGGGAGGACATGAAGGAGAGAAGAGTGCTTGAGGTTTAACAGATTCCTCTGTATGCTTAGAGAAGCCATTCAAGAAGGCTAGATGCTAGCCATAAGTATTAAATCTATGTGTAACTTATTGATGACTCGATGCGTGTTGATTTATGTTGAAATTTAGACTGGTGTTTATTAATTATGGTACGAATTGTCTGAATGCATGTTAGTCATGATAAATTGACGTGTTGTGATAGAGTGTCGACTTAGGCTTTAGCATTAATATGATATAAGACAAAGCCTCTTAAAGATCGAAACGAGACTTGGTACATTGAGGGCCTCATGGACAAGCTACCTTAAATAGCTAATACACATGACCACCATTCGATGACTGCAAAGTCGGAAGTAAGAAGGGTAACTCAGAAAACGAAGGCGATTCAATAAAGCGTGTAAATATAAGAAGTTTTCCTTTTATAGGGAATAAGTTAGGTTCCGGGGACGAAACCTCTTTAAGGAGGGAAGACTTGTAACATCCCGAAAATTCCAAAATAATATTAATTATATTACTTAATAATAGAGGGAAAGTTACTCGGGTTATCAGGAAATAAATAAAAGAATAGAGGTTGGTATGGGTCGGGCTAGTGTCGGGTAATGGACGTGGGTTATGGACTTGGATTAATGGAGATGGGTTAAATGAGAATGGGCCTTAGGTCCATGGGATTTCAGGGGTATAAATATCCCCTAAACCCAAAATATCTTTCATTTTCACCAAACTCCCTAACACTCCAAACACACACACACACACCGCACACATACCGCCGAACGACCGAGCCAAAGGAAGAATCGGGCAGGACCGAGAGAGAGCGATTAGTGTGCTAGCAAGTTAAACGAGATTCCAAACAAGCTCAAAAAGGTATGATTCTTGATCTTTGAGGTTTAAAGATCCAAGCTTTTTAGTGTATAAGCGACCAAAAATGGTCGGGAAGCGTAGTGGGTGATATTGAACCATAGCAAGGGCGTTAAAAACGCTCAAAATGCTGGAAAGAAACCGAACAGCGGCTGTCTGGGTAACTTCGCCTGCATTTGGGCAACTTCGCCTTCAACGCGATGAACTTCACCTGCAAGCTAAGTTCGCCTGATGAACTTCGCCTGCAAGCTAAGTTCGCCTAATGGCAACTTCGCTGTAAAGTTAAGTTCGCCTAACTGGTAACTTCGCCTGAAGCCAAGTTCGCCTGATGACAACTTCGCCTGAAGCCAAGTTCGCCTGATGGCAACTTCGCTGTAAAGCTAAGTTCGCCTAGCTGGTAACTTCGCCTACAGCTAAGTTCGCCTAAGGTTAACTTCGCCTAGAGCTAAGTTTGATTAGAAAATAAATTAAAAAGCGATAAGTTAAGTAAGCTAATACTAGGCCACCAGATTAGATCAGACGAGTATTGATACGTGTAACTTGTTCAGTCAGCCGAGCTCAGATAGAGAAGGGATTTACACCTATCAGAAAAAGAAGCAGAATTCAGGTGAGTTTCTAGCCCCATTTATGTGTTACGTTTTCGGGGTTGTGTGCATACTCAATATGTTTGTTAATACACTTATCCTAAGAGATAAATGTATGCCTTATATGGATAATGTGAAATATATGAATGATTGCTTGATGGTACGTGAACGATCTTCGGATATTGCACGTACTGTCAGGTTGCAGCGCTAAGAATAAGGTAAGTATGTTATGTATGTTTATGTGTATGAACATGATAGAGATAATAGAAGAAAGAAATGACAACGTATGGTTGTATGGTTACGAAGAGGGTACCGAGCCCTAGTAACACTCGAGGAATGTAGGGCGTAATGCTCTTTATAACGTAAGATATGAAAGTAAGATAATACAAAAGAAAGTAAGAAAGTATGAACGAAAGGATATAATTTTATGTGTATGCCGTGTATGGTATATGTGATCGATACGATTGATTGCTTGACGGTACGTGAACGATCTTCGGATATTGCACGTATCGTCAAGGGAAGTGACTAGCTCCTTACATGGATATTAAATGATAAAGTATAGTGTTCCTTTTATGGAAGGTATAGTGTTTCTTTTATGGAAGGTATAGTGTTTCTTTTATGGAAGGTATAGTGTTCCTTTTATGGATAGTAAAGTGTTCCTTCTATGGATAGTATAGTGTTCCTCCTATGGAAATTATATATGGTAGGGTAATGGTAATGATTCTTTTAATAAATATTACGTGACGATCCTCCTATGGATATTTATACAAGGTTAAGGTAGTAATATGTGTCTTCGGATACGGGAAGTAATATATGGGAATAAATTGTATGATACCTGATTAACTAGAACTCACTCAGCGTAGCTGACTTTTAGTATGCACGCAGGTGAGCCGATTACAGAGCTAGCAAGAGGATGACGCATGGCATGGATTGAACGGCTGGCATCTGAAGAAAGAAGTAAAGATGTTTTAAATATAAAGTTCTGTGTTATGGTATCAAAGAAAAGATTTAATGTTTTGTAACAAATGATTGATGTTTTATATTCCGCGAAAAGTTTTAATAAACTCTGATTTGAAGGACTGTGTTTATGAGTAAATCCGACGCTAAAGTAGGGCTACCGGGTCCGGGGCCTTACAGAACTAGACTTGAACATCTAAAAGGTGATTTGGACACACATAAATGTTATCTATCAAACAAAAGTCAAAGAATTCGGTTAGTTTAGGTAGAAGGTAACTTGGACACACATAAACGTTTTATGTCACCAAACTGAGATATTTACCTAAAGTACATAATCTAAGTTAACTTGAGGTGAAAATATTGCGTAACGATTCATGAGGGCCCGATATTTTCAAAAGGTATAGACTAAATAAAATCTTAAACTCCTGTAGATTTGGGTGAGAGACGTATCTTTTACTCGTGTTACAAAGAATAAAGGTATTGCGTGCGATAATTGGAAAATAATCGGTGGATTAGTGATTTCGACAAATAAGAATTATCGTATTAGGTGGAAGAACCTTAATAGTCATCTCTTATCTCTTAGAGAATAGAAACATTTGGTAAGCAATTTTAACCTAACTTTCTAGTCTTGTAAGATTTCAATATATGAAATCTTGAAATCTTTGTTCATTTGGATTAATAATGACCTGTCAATGCATATTTTATGTTGATAGAGTTCTCAAACCTCCATGATGTTGATTTAGCCATGAATGCATGACATGTTTGGAATTTCTTATGTACATATTTGCTTTTGACTTATATAAGTAGTCTTTGATAAGTCACTCTCTTCTAACTTATTAAAACTTATTTTTCCTTCTTTAAAACCTTAAAAAGTCACATTACCCAAACACCCTTTTAACTTACAAAAGTTAATAAGTTATAAGGAGGTAAAAATAAGGAATCCCAAACACCTTAGAGTTGGGTAAATTAGTGATTTGATGCAAAGGTATGGAAAATATGGAAACGCTTTGTTGGTAATGGATTAACGAATGGTCAATTTGGTTCTGGTAACACGAAATGATGGCGGCGAGGACGAAGGCAACGATTGTGGTGATGGTAGCAGCAGTGTCACGCTAATGGCGGTGGAATCACAACGACACCATGCAGCTATGTTAGTGACAACGAGAACATATTGGTAGTGGAGACAAACAATGTTCATGAGTGATGCTAACTCATTTGGACAACATGTATTATAGTAGTTGCTCATTTAACTCAATGTCTAATTTAAGGGAACCCAAACCGACTCGTCTAAATTAAGGTAACTCGAATAAAACTATATACAATTTATTTTTGTTCAAAACAATAAAAATTTTGTTTGGTTCATGTTCTAATAAAATATGGTACCAAGTCTTCTTAGGATTACCATGATTATGTAAAAACTCATCGATAGCAAGTAATGTGATAGAAAATAAGATATGAATAATGTACTTAAAGCACCCATAACACGAGGAAGATAAAAGCTTTAGCAATTCGTAGAAGACCGTATCCTCCCATCACAAACACGACTTCAACAGTCATAAAAAATTAATACTAGTAAGCATCAAATTATAGTAAAGGTAGAGTTCTAATGAGTTAAATTAAATGTAAAATCAAATATCCTCTACAAATTTCATCACATTTTCATTATGATTTTCAAAATCATTTTTAACACAAAAGTTCAAAAATATTTACCATCTCCTTTAACCTTATGAAAACCCCAAAATAAACTTAAAAAAAAAACAAAAAAGGATCATAACATGTAAATTATAATCACCTACAATCGACCAACAACATTATTCCGATGGTTCCTTTGAAGTAGCCCTTCCAACACCACCTTCTTCTTGTACTCCACCGACTCCATATTAATTTTATCCACCAACTCCGGCGACTTCTCCGCCGTAGTATACCCACCGCCGCCGCCGGCCATCACACGTGGCGCAATAAAAAACCATGCACAAGTACAAAATATAGCACACACCTTACCCCATAACATCATTATTATCATTATCACTAATAATATTAACATACCCATTATTGAGTCTAACTCCCCACCCGATGACGTCGTTTTGTCTCTGTGCTCAGCATGTTTTGTAGGCTTATGCCGTTTAACAACCGGAACAGACTTTGACTGAGTCAACGCTTTCATATTAGTGACCGTCACAGCCTTTGTTTCCGGTGGTTCAAGACCGCCTGCCGGTCTAGCTGACGTGGCACCCGGTTTTGCTGACGTGGCAGCCGGTTTTGTATCTTTCCGGCGGCTGCGAAATGATCCGTTTTGACTCTTTTGACCTTTGACGACATTTGTCCAACTTTTCCGACATGTTTTTTGTTCCTCGGATGTTGTTGGAACATGTTTTGGAACCTTTTGTTCCTCGGATGTTTTTACCAAAACATGTTTTGTTTCATTTAATGATTTAGATTTCCGGTGGGTGGGTTTAAAGTCAACGTGAACTGATTTGACTTCGGATTTCTTGCAACTGAAGCTCCACTCGGACAGCCATCGACGGCGGCGGCTGTCCGAGTTGACTTTATCTATTACTTGCATTTTCTCGCCGGAATATCCGAAACAAGTTAAAAAGATGCTATTCCGGGATGACGTGGACGGTGGTTCGTTGTTGTTAGTCATTGATGTGGATCAAAGAGGTTGGATACTAGTGGTGACATGGAGATTGTTCGTAGTCTGATATGGCATGCTGAGTTGAGTTGAATTTTGGGTTGTTAATGTTAATGATCAATGATCAATGAATGATGGTAGCTTCTAACATGAAATTGTTTTTATATACGTTAGGTTCAATATTATAAGTTTATTTTGTTTTTTTTATCGTGTATCAAGTAGAATTTATTTGTCAAGGACTTAAGAGGTGACTTGTTTGCTTGTATAACAAGTCGATTCGTATCTTCCTTAAAACTTGTCTGTCTAATACACGGTATATTTTTTTAGACAACTGTTTTTTAACAATAGTTTTATTAAGCAAAATAAGAAGTTCAAAAACTATGTTCTTACAAATATAATAATATACGGTTGTAGTGTAATGGATAACAAGCTTTGAAACCGGCATAAATACATATTATACTGTATTTCTTATTTAAATGGTGATAATAAGCCAATTATTGAATTGTTTATCTCATTTTTTTAATTATATATATGATCAACACTAAACATAATTGTTATATGCTTCTCATGTATTTTTTGTAATTACTTGCAATGAACACGCCATATATACCACTCTCTACAAAGTGATAAATAGTTTTTTGTAATTACTCATGTATTGTTGCAATGTAACAGCTTAAATGTAGGGTTACATAAATACTCCCGGTTACCGAAACGAATGGCGGAGGCGTTTCACGCGGTATGCTTAACAACAATTTGGTGCATTTGGAAAACAAGAAACTCGTTGATCTTTGAAAGGAAACCGGCATGCATAAGAAGTACGATAGGGGAGGTCAAGGCGTTGAGTTTCTTGTGGGTAAAACATCGGGCAAAGTGGTCGGGATTAACGTGGGAAAGGTGGAACGTGTTTAACTTCAATAATTTGTAAGGGTGTAATGGGTGGGCATTGGCGGTTGATTTTGTTAATGGTTTAAAGTTTGTTGTATTTTGTATCTAGCTCCTTGCTAGTTTATTATGGTGGTTATATATATATAGTTTGTTGGTCGTTCAAAAAAAATTATACGGTTACAACTAGCTTATACTTATACATTTTGTTAAAAATAAATTATGTACCAACTTTAAGGAAAAGAATATTACAAATAATAATATTATAATTAAATTAAAAATACTAATATCCTTGATTTGATGGTATACCTTAGATAATAAATTCTTTCGTTTTAATTGGTTTAAACTATATTGTTTAAACGTATTTTGGATTGAAAAATGGGACCTGATTTCTTCAATTTCTCCGCGATCTTTTGCTTACTTTTATTCCATTTGTACTTGTGTGATTGTCTTTGTGGGGAGAAGTCATATCCGCATAATACATGTCATTAACAAAGTAATTCTTTAGTTTGAATATATATTTATTATTTTTTGAGCGAGGAGTTACAAAAATAAACGGTCTCACTTGTCACTACTATGAATGGAGTTATATATTTCTTATTCTTAAAAAATTAATTATATTTGCAATATTGTACCTGATCTTTAGGACACATAAAAAGACACAGCAAAACTGGTTTGGTATGTATTTAAGATAAATAAAAGTTTATATTGAGTAAAGTTGTTGAATTAGGATAAGTATTGCTGATTATTTTTAAATAGTTAACTTTGCCAAAACATTGGGTTTGGCTGTGAATATTTTTGTTTGTTTGTGTTTTGTTGTTTTCCAAATAAACTGAGCAGGACGAGTTTGACGAAACTAAATTACATAAGCTTCTAGAACCTACACTTCATTATCTTCATAGTTAACCGGCGGATTTTTGAGAAAATTGAGATTTACTTTTGCCTTTTACTATTCATTTATGGGCTTACCGCTTATGGCTAGAGGAAAAATTCTCAAAATAAACGTTTATGAATACATTTTTCAGGTTTTAGGTATCATTTGCAATTCGCCCTGCTTGCGGTGGGCGCATATAATGTATATATGTGTGAACCCTCGGGTGGGCAAAAATAAAATTGCACTAATTTTGACGTTATTTTACTAATCTCGTGAAAATAACGTTAAAAGTGGCGGAAGGTTAATCAGGCATCATGTGGTGGCGTTGATAGCCGAAAGACAAGGGCACATGCACCGATCAGCCGGTGTCCCGATGATTGAGTGCTATGTGCCTTATGTCCAAGGCTTGATGCAAAACTATTATCGAGCCGGGGGTCTCACCGGAAGCAGCCTCTCTATCCCTATGGGATAGAGGTAAGGCTGTCTACATCTTACCCTCCTCAGACCCTACCATAGCATTGCTATTGGTGGGATATACTGAGTACGATGATGATGATGATGAGGTATCATTTGCAAAAAATTCCTAAAATAGGTATTATAAACTAGTCGTGACGAGTAGTTTATGATTACACACGAGTAGTTTGTAAAACCAGTTAAAACTTGCCACGTGCCCTTAAATTAACCGTAACGAGCAGATTCACTAACCATTTACTCGTCACGACTAAATAAGTTTCATACCTCGTAATCAACGCCCACGAGTAATTCATACGTCCTCGTAAAGAACTTGTGAATTACTCGTGCGTTGATTATGAGGCATAAAACTTATTTAGTCGTGACGAGTAAATGGTTAGTAAATCTGCTTGTTATGATTAGTATAAAGACACGTGTCAAGTTTTAACTTGTTATACAAACTACTCGTCAGCAGATTATAATACCTATTTTGGGAATTTCTTGCAAATAACACCTAAATCTGAAAAACGTTTTCATAAACACTTATTTTGGGAATTTCCTCTAATTAAAACAAGATGGAAGCATATAGTCTGCAGTGTAATGATAGGAAACATGGATTTCTTAATAGAGACGTAAATTCAATCCCGACTCATAACACTTTGATGGGGACATGGGCGGCTCAATGAAGGAAGACTGAGATCCTTGTGATCTACAATTCGATCCTGAGGGTGTTTGGGTTTTCTCACCAGTGGGCTTTTGAGCGTGTGAGTTTTCCATGCATCTTGGAGGTGCTTAAAGACTCCGTACGACTGGATTAGACCAGTTGTGATGACATTTTGCCATTGGATCACCCCGTACAAAGTAAATAGACATTTTATATTTATCGGTCGTTAAATACAAATTTATTTGAAGCCAAAGGTAAAAGAGCCCCCTTTGTGCACCACTGCTTTAATGGGCTTACGGGTAAAAAGTGTGGGGTCAGAACCAAATTCAACCAAACACATAATAATACTCATGTTTAAAAAATTATAAGATAAAATAATACTTGTGTTTTCACTTAACTAATTATGAATTTGAGTGAAAAATTAATGGGTGCCACCATACCTACGTGACAATAATATAACAGTTTATTTTTCAATTTTTAGTTAAACTACGAAATATAACAGTGTATTTTTCAATTTTTAGTTAAACCACTTCACATGGTCTAACCTCAAAATGTCAATTTGAAAGTTTAAGCATGTGACTATGGATATGAATAAATTGTCTTTTGATGATATTTGGTAATTTGAAAGTTTAAGCACGTGACTATGTGATTGTTCATATTGAGGTTTGTACACAATAGTTTTAAGTGGATTGAGGTTTGTTTGGCTCCATTATGACTGGTTCAGATTGAGGTTTGTACACAATAGTTTTAATATTTGTACTTTGTTGTCTTGGCTGCTCTATATATTTGATTTAATTCGATAAAGTTTAACCATTCATTATTATTTATTTTCCAAATTATACGCACAAACTGTACCTTCATGTTTGCAAGGTATGGGTTACATACCAGGACACTTGAACAAGACTACAAGAGGTCTTAAACCGGGATTCGTGGTCTTATAACTATGTAGAACTATGGTAATCTCATTACACTATGCGGGTTTGATCTTTAGCCGTTCACTCGTTCAGTGAGTGGAATCAATATCTCATATGATTCCACAAGATATAGATTGTCTATGCATTGATGAAAGTAGAACATATTATTTGTGAGGTTGTAATAGAATTGTCTTATCAGGGTCGGCTCCGAGATGGTGAAATTTGTTTTGGGCCAAAGGCGAAAAAAAATTTAGGCCTTAAGTGAAAAGAACATTTTATTGGGTTTAAACAATTTAATTTTAAATGAGCTTACTTGGTTATATTTGAGTTATGTAAAAAACTTTTGTATAAAAATAAACTTAAAAATGTCTCAAATAAGATCAGAACCCACAACCTTTTGATTAGATGTCATACCTCTTTGCCACTAGACCAAGCTAGTGGTTATGTAATTGTTTTGAAACATTAGTTATACATATATTTTTTCATAAAAATATATATAATTTTTAAAGAAAAAAAAATCCGGGCCTAGCGGGGTGTCGGGCCTATGGCCGTCGACTACCCTGCCACCCCTCTTAGTCGGCTCTGTGTTTTATGCTCACTAATGTATATCAATTGCTTATTTTTCTCAATCGATCTAGTAGTTGATAATTGCAACAATTGAGAACAATCAAGATCACATATCTTGAATTAACCGTTTTGAAATTACTTCACTTTTAGGCTTAAGCATTTGATGCACATAACATAACATAAAACAAAGTGAATATGTGAGAACTAATTTCTTACATCTTGTTGTGTGAACATGTTTGATAAACTTCACCGTAGAAAGAGAGAATTTTAATTGTAGTTATTGCATCACGCAACACCAAACCCACTAAGTAGTCGATAGACCAGTTCATATTTAATATGATGTTTTATCTCAACCATTTTTTTACAAGTTCTCCGATGTCACGAAGACCATAAGATAAAGTTCACCATTTTTCATATTGAAATGTATTAAGTCTAGTTGTATTATAATTCTTAAAATTTAAGCCATGAATTAAAAGGCATTTGATACAACTTTTAGTGTCTCATTATATCAATACTAACTAGTCAACACAACAAACTTTATGCAAGTAAAATCCTAATCACGTCCTTAAGATTTAATAACTATTATTAATTACCAGGATATAAATGTTGTTGGAATATACCTTTCTAAACCTTTTTTATATGATGTTGCGGGTTGATTATACCAAGACACAGGAAGTGGATAAATGATTGTTATTTGAAGCTCAAAATGAAGCCAAGAAAACATACTTCTTTCACTACACTCCTTGATAGTGGTCCATCAAACAAGTTTACAAATATGTTATAAGGGTGGGAGGGGTACCATTTGGGCATTCTTGTAGGAGACTTGTTCAGTGGCGGATAGTGCCGGATACACTTAAGGTAGTGGTTTTAAGATTGAAAATCGGGTATTATAATTAACCTGATTAAAAGTGGAGAGAGAGAGAGTTGATGGCATGTGAAAGCGCTAAAATTTTAGTTTAAGGTAGTTAACGGTGAGCTTGAGGTGACCAAATTTTAATGGTTAAATCTTAAGGTACGTACTTTGTAGAACACACCTCCCACCCTAAGGTCGGTTGTTGTGGAGAAAGGTTTGTTAGTTAGTTAAAGTATCACGTCACTGCCACGTAGATAGTGAGAAGTAACTAACCCACCCGTTAACTTGCACGTTACGGCTTAGCTGGACATCTTGAAAGGAAAAAAAAACAAAAAAGAAAACAATGTGAGGTCATTTGGAGAAGCCCCACCATTTTTTATTTTTATTTTTTTTATAAAGGCTTCGTTACCGTGTTAGCTAACTCACCATAACACTCCATCCTTTATGATCTAGCACAGTGTAGCACGCGTTAAGGTCCGGTCACATCACCTTTGTCGTCCCCTTAAACACCCCACAACTAGGCTACTAGTTACTGCTTTACTGGACCCGTCATTTTTGTCTCATTAATGTTGTTATCTTCTTCTAGATATTATGTATGATCATAATGTGTACCAAATGAGACTTTGTACAACAATTTATTTACAACATTAAATTTGTTATAAATGAAATAAATATGGATTTTAATATATAGTTAGGTAGTGAGGTACCCTATCATCCAATCACGAACCGTTCCTTCTGTAGGGGTAACGCCCCAGAAATAACATATACACCCATAATAAAGCATTGTTATTGAAGAAACTAGAGAAACATCTATCTGATAAAGACAAGAAACAAGATCGTACGGCGAATAAAGGTTGACCGCTGGAAAATAACAACTCTTGTACATGCCTAGGGACCACTAGGAATAATATTACGATATGTAGATGTATTGTCTCTATAAGTATAGACCATATTTTGTAACAATGCTCAAATAATTCAATAATATCATGGTACACATTTAATTGTGTGCTCTCTCTACAATCTCTCATCATCTTCTCTATCTAGTCTACTTTGAATTCCCTAATAAAGTAGGTATCATCGGAGTTGTATTATCCTACGGTATTTGCTTTAACACTTTCGAAACTAATTGAACTCACATAATATTTTTTTTATTTAGTATTATGTTATTTTATTTAAAAGAGTTTAGTTAATTTAGTTTCAAAATAGTAAAACGGTTGAGTGATGAATTACACTTAATGATGGTTAGGGACAAACTAATATAATGCTTACGTGGAAGAGAGAGGACATGAATGATGTAGGTAACCAAGTCTAGTGTTTTTTTTGTGGCTAAAACTTGAAAGTATCGAACTGTTTATGAAGTTGGGTAACCATGTCTACGGTTTTATTTTGAAGAAGAAGCTTGAAGGTCGGACTTTGTAGTTTGTGCATGAATTATTTTTGTTGTTGTCAAGTTAGGGCTCTCAAGTGATTATTTTTCCATTTAGGTATTGTAGAATTTGCAAAGTTGCTTATGGTTATTTTGTTTTATTTTAAAATGAAATTTAGTATTATCGTGTCGTATTTCTATCTGTATTTTTATTTTGAGGTTTGTTATAACTTAAATCCCCTTCAGTACACGTGTTTGATGAGTTTATTAGTTAGTTAATGTCATGTTATCTAAATAATAGTAATTTTGTAACACTTTTGATTAATTAATCATCCTGCAATACACTCAGTTACCTGACCCCACATGTTTTGTCTCATTAATGTTTTAATCCACTTCTAGATTTTATGTCTTATCATAATGTCTACCAAATGAGACTTTGAACAACAGTTTATCTACATCATTAAATTAGTAGACATGAAATAAACATGGATTTTAAGATATAGTTAGTGAGTGTTCATCATCTAGTCAGGCCCCTTCGCAACTAACCAAACTCACACAATAAATTAGACTTTTTTTGCCAACCATATTATGGGATAAGCCCGACAAGTAATAGCCATAGGAGGTAGAACAACCACGATTATATTTTGCTTGACAGAAACTCAAAACTAATCGCATTTTCGCTTGTGTGAAAACAATTGTAACCCTCGTCTTCTTCTAAAATACCTTCTTCATCCCAAAGATAAATATAATTTAATAATAGTTTTTGGCATTTTAAATACTCCATACGTCCCATTATAAGTGTCATAGTTTGACTTTTCAAGTCTTTCTTTTGTAATCTTGGCCGTAAATATTTTTGTTCGTGTCATATAATATTTAATGAAAATTATGTCAATGTAAAATACATTTAAAACCCAATCCATTCATATATTTTACATCATGTATTATATAACACAAACAAAAATATTGTCGGTCAAAGTTAAACAAGAAAGACTTGAAAAATCAAACTATGACACTTATAATGGGACGGAGGAAGTATAAAATTAACAGTCTACCTTCACTCTTTACTCTGCAATTACTTTTTAAAAGGACCACAAAGTCCTTTATGATCATAATACATAAATAAGCTAACACAAATATTTTTTTAAAAACCACTTTTAGAGTTAAATAAGTAATTCTAAACATCCTCTTATAACAATTTTAAAATATTGTGTTTTAATGGTAGTATTTCTATACAAAAATATATGTGTGACATTAAAATTAATTATTATATTAAATTGATTATAATGAATCACATGGAATGAAATAAATAAACAAATTATCATGCCACCAATGATCCGGTTAGGTCAAATGTTTTTAACAATAAATATTTATTATACGTGCATATATCTCAATACACTCCACAAGGCACAATCCATGGAGAAAATACTTTGTTATTTTAATTCATAAATAACATTTTTCTTTCTTTAACGAGTATTTAATCCACTTTTAATAATACTACATTAATGCGGATGTGCTTCCTCTCAACTATTGTCGGAAGAGAAGTAAAGTTTTTGATGAGAGACTGTAAATAAAGTTTCAAGTTTAAATCCGATTTAATGGGACTTTACCTTAATGCTAACGTGCTTTATCTCACTGTTATTGGAGGAGAAGTGAAGATTTTGACTCGAGAGTGGAGACTAGAAGGTTTAAAGTTCGAATCCGATCCTAATTAAGTTTTACCTTAATGCTAGTGGGCGTTCGAGGGGCGTGTTTTCCACGGAATAGAAGATGGTGGGCTTGGACTACCCAACATTGTCTACGATCACGGTTGTACATGGTCGCCTATTGATCTTCGTTACCCCGGGTACTCGGGCTTTATTCATTGGTTGTTCAAAAAATATAATACCACGTTAATGTTCGTAAGGAGGAATAAGGTTGCAAACGAACCGTACGAACACAAACAAGGCATTGTTCACGTTCGTTTGTTAAAGAAATAATGTGTTAACGAACAATACTTACCGAACGAGATTATATGCTCGTGTTCATTCAATAGATAAATGAATGTATTCACAAACGGTTCACGAACACATACAAGCACAAATAAAATCAGTGGAGCTTAGAGATTGAGATCGATGTATTAATCAATAAGGAAAATTGAACAACGCAAAAACATTGTGAGAATATTATTTCCTATTTTGTGTTATGGGTAATAAATTAAAGAATACACAATGTTTATATAAAATAACTAAATGTACAAAAAATCTTTCATGAATAACATATACAAACGAACATAAACAAACGTACATTATTACATCATCGAACGTTCACGAACACAGTTGAATGAACGAGGGCTCTATTCACGTTCATTTGTGTAACTATCTAATGAAATTTTTTGTTCATGTTATTTCGTTTATTAAACGAACAGACATAAATGAACTTCCCACCGAACAGTTCACGACATGTTCGTTGAACGTTGGTTCGTTTATAGTCCTGAGGAGGGATCATCTTATAACAACAAACGGTGGCGAATCAATACCGAGGACACCCGTCATCTCTATTCAGCATGCTTATAGTTCTGACGATAACAGGTTCCATAAATGATTCAAATATTACTTTTTAATGAACAAAACATACTTTGTGCTAAGTGATTGAGGGGGGCCTCGTAGCTTATTTAACGATATGGTTTTAAAAATACTTAAAACAACAATGATTAGAATTGTTGAAACTAAACAACACGCTTTCACCTTCTCCACGTTTTGAAATTTCACAACAAATAATAATCCTTTTCGTAGTGCATCACCATACAAATTTGGTCAACAACTCCATCCAAATTACTACTTGCTTTTATTTTTCCATTACTTGATAGTAAAGGAAACATAACCTAAAATTTAAGAGTTTATGTGATTAAAGTATATGAACAGAGAAAAAGAACCCGTGACATCAAATAAGAACTGAATTAAGGTCAATATATATTTTTTCAAAGTTTTTCGTTACTACATTGACACATATATGATATATCAAATCCACATATATATACATAAATGCATATAAACATATAATCATCTTGACGTAAGCATGTCTTTATTATTTTTTATTTGGCTTGGTTAACGTGCGGTTATGAACACTCTTAACCATTGATTAACCAGTTAACTAAATAACCTTAACCATAAGCGTCGGTTAATCTCGATTATCAGTTAGTTTGATTTGGTGACGGTTCGGCTATCTGTTAATTATGGTTTGCTCACCCCTAGTTGCTGCCATGTGACCTCAAGTTGCGCACGCCAGGACAAAGTCGGCTCGACACCCTTCCAAACCCCACACACATAGAAGCCTCAAGCAAAATATAAGATGTTAAATCTTTTATTAGCATTCAACAACTTATCCTCCTTTTGGCCTTTGACCCATTTGCATAGTAACTTGCATATTTTCTTTTTATTTAACTCCCTAAGAAAACTAAATGGCACAATGGTAAGTATTAGGTGAGGACTAGGAATAGTGCCGTCCAAATCGCCCGTTGCTCGAACTCGCTCGCAAATTACTCGGAAAATGCTCGTTTGTTTTTTCGCTCGATTGTAAACGAGCCGCTCTGCTTGGTTCGGTTTTTATACGAGCCAAGCAACGAGCAAAGACATGCTCTGTTCGGTTTGGGTCGAATATTTTAAATTTATTATATATATAATCATATATGGACAAATATATAAATATATAGACAACACAAATAAATATAAGCGTACAATTTTTTTGCCCTTTGAAAAATTTTCTATTCCGTCAATTTTATAGTTACATTTGTTCGCTTTAAGTTTTCAGAATACTGGAAGTTTGTTTACATGATCATTATATCTTACTTCAAACTTCTTTCTCATAAAAATTTACAACCTTACACGTTTATCTAAAAACTACTAATTTGTTTACAAAATATTATTTACAACATTCAAACTTGTTTCATATTGAAAACTTTAACATGTAAAAGAAATAAATAATGCTCAAAAATCGCTCGATGTTCGATCGAAAAGCGCTCGACTTGACTTTGGCTCAGTTCGAACTTCGAATATCAGCCGTTTGGTTCGGTTCAGTTGTAAACGAGCCAAGCAACGAGCAAGCCGTCGCTCGGTTTCGTGAACAACCCTAAATAGGAAGTGAGTGGCCGAGTGGGCCTAAGAAAACATATTCTTTGATAAATAAAACTATGTCTTTAGCCCAATATGGTTCTGTACTTGTCTTGGCACTGGGCCACTTGGGTATATGACGGCCCGATTCAGTGAAATATAAACAATAGATGATCTTTTTCTAATCATGATAACCCATCATCAGAAAATTAACGAGACCCCAAAAATACTGTGTGAACCAACATGATCAAGTAAATCGACATCTTGTGCTTGGCAGGTGACCTTTAGAGGTTACGCTAGCAAGCTTGTTGAAGCAAGATTCGAACATGACTTAGGGGTGTACACAAAATCGAAAAAACCGAATCGAAACCGAAAAAACCAAAAAACCGAACCGAAAAAACCAAACCGAATTAGAAACTAGCGGTTCGGTTTTGACCTTTAGTAGAAACCAAAAATTGGTTTTGATTCGGTTTTGTATATTGTTAGGAACCGAAAAAACCGAACCAAACCGAAATAACAAAAAAATCAAAATAACCATAACATTTTAACCATAACCATTAAAAGAATATCTACCGATAACTATTTGTTTAGCTTTAACATATGTTTAATAACAAATATATTTTGTTTCCACATATGATTACTAAATAATAATACTGCTACTTTTAGTTTTGATTTTAAATCTATCTTTTATAAGTTTTCAATAATATTTGAGGTTCAAACATTCAATACTCTATTAATCATTAGTTTAAATAAAAAAAAACAAATATCATACCCAATTTCAATATCTTGGGTCAAGTTTATTTTGTCCCAACACGTTTTGCCTCGATTAGCAAAACCAAAAAAACCGCATCCAAAACCGAACCAAATCCAAAAACAAAAAACCGAAAACCGAGAAAACCGAAACCGAACGGTTTTAAAAACTCATAAAACCGAAAGTTTAGTTTTCGGTTCGGTTTCAGTCAAAAAGCACCAAACCGCATCACGCACAACATGTTGTTAGAGGGTAATAATGTGATTAACATTACACCACCCTTTAAAGCCTAACATCTTTAGTTTTGACGTTACCACTCATGCACTACCCTCATAAGTCTTTAAGGCCATGTGTACTGGGCGAAATATATGGGCGAAATTGGGCGATGTTGGAGTGGAACACCGCCCCCTGGGTGAAATTTGGGCGAAATGGGCAAGGGCGTGGGATATTTATCGCGGGGGAGGAGAATGATTATATTATTATTATATTAATAGTGTGTGTGTTATATACATATATATATATTATTACTATTTGTAGCCCCTACACCATTACACCCCAAAAACAAATTCTTACCTCTTGCTGACTGGGCGCCACACGGCGCAATTCGCCCCCAATTATAGCCCCTCCACTACGCATAACCTAACTAGAACGCCAAGCATTTGGCATGTTGTTACAAGATTTTTTTGAGTGATTTTCATTTTTATTTATTTATTTCATAAATAAAAATTTTGATACGTTAATTAAACAAACAATGCCCCATTCGTTTGTTTGCTTTCGTGAATATTCGTTTATAAGTTCTTCTATCTCTAGTTACGCTCGTTTAAATATTAAGTTACAAAAATGATAAAACTCAAGATGTTGAGTTGATATCCACTTATTTTTCAAATCATTCTGTTCATTTCATTATCTATAGTTTCTGTTCAACAATAAAAAGTAAGTGTCATATTATCTTTGAAGTTTTTTTCCCCAGCGTATAAAGAGTAACCATCCGTTTCATAAGATTAAGGCACAACCGGCCCACGATTCAAATGGTTGGACTAGATCTGGCCCGGGCCACATACTTAAGACTACGGGTGTTCATGGTTCAGTTCGTAATCGTGAAACCGCCTAAACCGACCATCGGTTCGGTTTCGATGTTGGTTTTCTATTTCAAGTTTCGATCAGTCGGTTTCATAAATCAAAACGTAGCGAATGGTACGGTTTGTATAAAAAACCAACCGTATAAAACCGGATCGGACCGTATAATTTAATTATATTTGATTTATTATATATATCTTTATCTTTACTATATATAATACACCAAACAAGGGCTAATTACGACACCAATTTTTTAAGTAATTTACAACTTGTAATGCATATGATTCATCTCATAAAGCATCTAAGATAAGGGCAAAGTTGTCTATTACAAAATATGCTTATAAATAATTACAAAATTTCCCCCTTTACTTAACTTAAGTTTTGTAATTTTATAAAATAGTTTCAACTTTGGTCCATCATCTTTACTCATATATTCCTTATAATTTCAATTTTAAACCAACTTCCCACCAACGATTTTAAACGGCCATAACTTTTTCGTACGTTAATAATTTTTTTCAAAAAATGCACCATAAAAATGAGTATTCTATTGTCTGTAATTTAAGTAAGATATTGTTATATATTTTTTTTTAATTAGAAAATTTATGATGTAACCTATATGTGTGTTTCTTAATTCGGTTTTGACGGTTTTTAAGTTAAATCGTGAGCCAAACCACCAGTAACATTTTGTTGGCGTTGAAGACCAAAACACACAGTTGAAAAATTAATCTGAATCGTTACTAACAGTTTAGTTTCACTGACGGAGCTTTAATTACAAATTTACCACTCCGGTCAGATTTTTATATGGTCGGTTTTGGGTGTAAACTGCAAACTAACTATTTGCTATGGTTTAAAAAATTAGAAACCCCATTACCAAAAAAAGGAAAAAACCAATCATGAAACCAAACCGGTGATTAGTAATTTAAACGATTTCAAGGTTTCAAACTAACCATAAACATCTATAATTGTTACGTGATTATTACAATTTAGTGTTACCCGCTGCATCGCGTGGGCACCCGTCTAGTTTTACATTATATGTATCAATACTTGTGAAAGTGGTAATTGATAATATACATATTAACTGAATACTAAATAAAAATGGGCTAAGCCCAAATCCAAAAAGCACAAACAAACTCTGAAACTATGAAACCTTTATTTGGATGTATTTGGAATTTTGGATGCTAAGTTCGCTAATTATTTTTTACAGTTATCTTATGTATTTGGCTAGTCATCTTAGTGTATGTTCATTTTTTTGGACAACTCGTGTTTAAATGTGACTAGACGAATTGTATTTAAATACGTTAAACTTTCGCAGATTATTCACAAGTCACAACCCAACATGCCCAAACCGTGAAACCAAACCGTAATTACTGGCTTGGTTTGGTTCGGTTCAGTTTAAGAGTTCAACGGTTTGGTTTTGGTTTACAAGAATCAAAAATCACTAACGGTTCAATTGTCTATTTGACAAAAAAAATATGAAAACCGGACCGTGAACACCCCTACTTAAGACTTAAGAGTAGAGGCACATCTAAACCGGAATGAGAAAACTAATCCGGAAACCGGTTGAGATATGAAGTGATCCGCGAGTTTGAAATCAGCTTAAGTATATATAAGCTGAAATTATAAATTTAAAACTACTTATATAAGGCTATGTGTAGTGGAATGACTACAAACTGGGCGAATTGCGATACGTGACGCTCAGTCAGCAAATGATAGACATTTGTTTTTGGGGTGTAATGATGTTTTAGGCTAATATATATATATATATATATATATATACACCACACACAAACATATATAATAGTAATAATAATTAATTATTACTTTCACAAAAAATCGCCCGACAAATAGTTCCCACCACCCACCATATTATCGCCCCACATTTCGGGGGGGGGGGGGGGGGGTGTTGTTGCCCGATTTGCCCACATTTTGCCCAGAAAGGTCGCCCACTATAGGTGCCTAAGACACTTATGATCTGATCCGCAAGTTTGTGTTACGATATTAAATGCATGGTAGCCCCATTTTGTTTTTTACTTTACTATAGCATGGTGTCTCATCATTATAAACTTTTGGTATGATTATTCATCGAGTAAGTAGAGGTGTTGTATATTAAAATAAATTATTACAATCACCAGTTTGGTCTAGTGACAAATTTGTGTAGTCTTTAACAAAAATGTTATAGCTTTTAGTCTCACTTGAGACATAATGAAAATGTTTAGCTGTTCAAAAATAAAATATTATTATTGTTACTTTTTTTTTCAAACTCAGGCATTGAGTGTAGTTCCAAACGTTGTTAAAAAAGATGTTTCAAGTCTAGCTTGATCTGACCTCGTATTCATCTGACTGTCTTCATTGATTAACCACTTTTATACGTGTACATATCTTACGATAGAAAGAAACGTATGGAGATTCACCATCCTTACGTTTGTTTCTTATCTTCCTAAGTTTAAACAAGTTTGATCATAATTTCTTATAATGAAGATTTAAATTTTATAAGTGGGTTTATAACCATCTTGTGCATTATATTAAGGGCTAATTAACAACGAGTTCATTTGATTAGTTCATTGCATACAACTACAATCGGTATGGAGTTGGATAGGTTTTAGTGTAATTAACTCGTATAATTAAGTGTGCGTCGTCTATTACCTCTGTATGCAGTTTTAAAGTTTTTATATATTACCATCAATCGTACGCGTATTTAGCTTAAAATATATACGTCTAAAAATCATATAAATTATAAGTCATAATTTGTTTCTAATTAATTAGAAACAAATTAGGTCTAGTTGTCAAAGAATATTAAAAACAACTCCAACTAGAAATAATACTAAAAACGGAAACCTTGGAAATTGTTTAAAGAAAAACAAACGGTACACCCCTTCTCATGCAATTTCTTAAAAACAAACAACCGAAAGTTATTTAGGGTTTTGAATACCGTACGTGAAACCCATAATAATATTATTAATTTGAAATTAATCATGTTCATTAAATAAAAGTATGCTAAAATGTTATAAATCAACGTTGTTAAATTAATATTTTTTTTGTTTTTTCTCCATTTCCTTTCATATACTTTTTTCCCACGTCAAAATGACGGGAAAACACGATAAAATCACGTAAATGTCAATTGTTGTTTTTGTATGTTTGGTGATTGTTGTTTTCGTATGTTTACATTTCTATATGTAGTTTATTTAATCACGTACATGTTTGATCTAATACGTAGTTTATTTAATCATGTATGTCAATTGTAAATGTATGTTTACATTTCAATACGTAGTTTATTTAATGTAATTTTTTTGACCCGGCCTGTTTTGGTTTGACGGACCCGTTTTTGTTTTATTTGACCCATTCTCTGTTGAACTTTTTTGGCATCAACGGACTAAAACTCCTGTATTCGCAAGTGATAAAACTTATAAAAAGTTGAGTTAAATAATTGCAAACCGAGCTTCCTAGGTTTCATTATGTACTTAATAATGATAAAAATATTATAATTATAGATTAATAGTTACAATTAATACGATATACTGATCTTTGTGGAATTGTGGTATTTTATATTAATTTTTAATGAAAAAAATATAAGTATGTAAAAATTGTATGCAAAACTTGAACACTTAAGTTGTACCTTTCAAGGTGAGACTAAAGTTTAGAGTAACGAACAAGCTTTTGAAATGTGGATGATTGTGAAAATCTAATGTGTGTTTTAACAAACACGTTCATTGACTTGAGAAGTTTGTTTTTTTATAAGTGAGTACGAAAATAAAAATCAAAAGCAAAACATATGTGGCAAATTACGATTCTTATCTTTGGTTAGATCACACAAAAGCGTAGCGCGGTTCCTGTAGCTAACTCAAAAATAGCGTGAAGTGTTTCTAAGTCATTGATCTCACTTAGTTACGGATGGATAGAAAGAACGTTGGTGGCATTTTTGTATATATCGTGAAAATAAAAAAGACTACTCTCACTAACGAGAGGATTATCCCATTGATATCTTTAGTGACACCAATAGAATAAATAAAATTAAATAAAAACCTTAGATTTGGCCACGCTACATTCCCGCATTGCATTGCATGCGTTATTATTTTTTCTTACTAAGACTAACTATTTTTAGACCGTTAGTTTTTTAATTTTAGAAAAAAATAATAACGTGACATCCAAGTTTCTACAAAATTTATATAATCAAGCTTAGAACTATACAATCGTGTAATGTTCTTAATCTTATATAAGTTTTCTAAAATTACG
This sequence comes from Bidens hawaiensis, assembly GCF_021521415.1. Lineage (NCBI taxonomy): Eukaryota > Viridiplantae > Streptophyta > Magnoliopsida > Asterales > Asteraceae > Bidens > Bidens hawaiensis. The sequence goes on along the minus strand of NW_027491048.1, from coordinate 1,904,342 downwards.
GTGTCAAGTTAACAGACTCTAAATTCCATTTACACTTGGTATTAGAATTAGTATTAGTATATATTACAAATATAAAAAAAATTTACTTTAGCCAGTCATCCCCTAATATATTTATTTATTCTAATGGGTCGTTATTGACACTTTATATTCAATTACGAAGGCTGCTTGCTTGTATAAAACTAAAGGATATGAGTCACAAAATTAGGTAGAAATTGAATATTTTAGTGGAATTTAATTTAATTTAATTAATTAATATATATTGAGCGAGTCAAAATAAAGAAGCTTGGCCACAGAACCGCGTGTTGGTCCTGTGGAATACAGACCGGAGCCAGAAAAGTCTTGGTCAAACTTATTATTCATCTAACTGCAAAAGACGATATTACCCTTTTGACATTGAAAATAAGACATTTTTATTCGGTAGTTGCTTGTAATTTAGCAAACAATTTATTTAAACCGCTGTGTTGCTTGTGTATGTTGTTGTAATTAGAATAGGCATTTGTACACTCATGATGGACTATACTGTGATTAAATTGTGAATTTGTGATCATGGCATACCTCATGTATCAAAGGAAAAATGGTGATTTTCATGGTAACTATTATGACCGAGTTGAACGTTGATTAACGGCTATTTGTCCGATGGATAAATAAAAAAAAATATTTCCATTATATATAACCAACATAACCATTAAATAATTTTCACATTTTCGATTACGATATGATCTAGTTGTTCGCATTGACAATTTAAACATGAACATTCACATGTAGTATTAAATTGGTTGTGCTATTTCACTTATAACTTATTTGAATTTATTTTAATGTATATAATGAAAATGATTATTACTTTATATTTGAGTGTCATAGGTAATTTTTCGGGTGTAAACGATGTTGTTTTTTAATTAGTTTTATTTATAAAATTAATTACAAAAACTCAAGTGATATAAATGGTTCAAGTGATTTAGTGATCAGATGATAGAATTAGCTTGATCATTCACTATTAATATAACTTATGCATGTATGAATAATATAACCTATACATGCAGGCCCTGCTCCGAGAGCGGTTAATAATGTTTGGGCTGAATGCGAAATTTTATTGGGTCTAAATAAAAAGGGGTTTTTGTTGAGTTTAAACAATTTAACTTTTAAATGAGTCTTAATTTTTTGGACCTTATGATTTGGTTGTGTAAAAACATTTTTTTTATAAAAATATGATTAAAATGTCTCAAGTGAGGTTAGAACCCATAACCTTTGGGTTGAAAGTCATACCCTATTACCACTAAACCGAGCTAATGGGTGTGCAACTAAGTTTAAACATTATATATATATATATTGTTTTTCATAAAAATATATATCATTTTAGAGAAAAAAACAATCCGGCCTAGCTATCGGGGTGTCGGGCTGGGGTCCGTCGTCCACCCGGCCCTCCCTTATAGCAGGCTATGTATACATGCGTGAGCAATATAACGTATACATGACGAATCTGTAGGTGATCTGAGATATTCTAAACTCAGGATTGCAATTTGAAATTTTTAGAAATGTGTATATAATTTTCATAAGTTTAATAATACATTTTTCTAACATAATAACCATATTATTATTCATTAAAAAGTTTAAAATTAATTTACCTTTCGAACACACATATACACACAAATGAAAGAAGAGTGAAATAAGCGTGTTATGCAATAATTTTTTTATATATTTCAACGGCGTGTTATACTATATGTGTCTCGTGATATACAAGGTATTTATATATTTGACATGTGAAAAGGAAGTGCTCATTTCTGCATGAGTTTATCTAACTTTTTGCATTTTATGTTAAAACCGTTTATTGCTATTAAAAAAAATCGTAATATGTAAGAATATATTTTAACAAAATTAAAACTAAAATAGTAGCAAGAGAGGAAGAAAAAGAATGTATATTAAAAGCTTACCACAAATTAAACTTTTTGATAAGAATTATAATTCTTCAAAGATTAAACGGAAGATTAATTAAAGAACTTTTAAAAACCAAACGTCAACTGGTCGAATGATAGTTTCATGGCTTTTTTTATTGGAGGTCGTGGGATTGAGTATTGTTAGTGAATAAAACATCATACACGAGCCATAAATTTATTACAATGGACATTCAGGCGATAGGTTTCCCCTGGAAATGATGGCGGGCCAGGTCACTAACACTGCATGCGATCGTAGGTGGGTTGTCTTTTGCCAATTGGCGTACATAATATATGAGCTTTGTCATGAAAGAAAAGGGTAAATTATTACTGATTGTAATCTTTGTTGCAATTTTAATTTTTAAGGTATAAAACTTTAAATCAAATTATTACTTAAAGATTTTAAAACTAATAATATGTTAAGAATTATAAGATCTATTTAACATTTATGTGATTTATTATATAAACTAACTATAGAATATAAACGACTAGTACACATATATACATTAATCCTACTTATAAATTTACGCTATTGTTTATTAACGGACTCGAATCCTCAATTATACGAAAATGACAAATTAATACCATTTTACACATCTTGTTACTGTTATGTCAGACATACAAATTAACTATACAGCATATACATTTCAAGATGTTTAGAAATTTGTTCTTCTAAATGTGGTTATTCTTTTTGTCCAAGTGCATACGAACGCACATATGTAGAGTTTCATATTTAAGAAAACTAGATAAAAGAGAAACAAGTCATTATCTTAAAATTTTGATCTTTCAACAATCAACACAAAAGGCAAATGCCCAATTTACCCATCTCATCCATTATTAGCGTACAAATAATTATCAAATTGACATCGTGTTAATCTTAATCATTAGATTGATTTAATTAAAAACTCAGATTGTTATACTTCTTTTTGGGAAATCACTTTTATTTGGTGAAACAAATAATTAATTAAAAAAAATTGTAATTTTTCGATTTTGTTTCTCTCAAGTAAGGATGACCATTGGTACCGGGTATCTATACTGAACATGCATCAATTCGGTACTAACTTTTTGAGGTATTACGAACAGTACAGTGCCGTTATTTTACCGAATTTTTGCCTTCGATACCGGTGTCGTATCAAGCATTTTCAGTACCGTACTCATTTTTAAAAGATTTTTGGTACCGGTATCGATGCGAGCTCATATCTACTTTAAAGGACTAGTTATTTCAAAATCAATTTTAAGATTTAAATTAGTTTAGTAACAACTAACATCTAATATTTCATTTCCTACAACTTAAGACATAACCTCTTACTAAGTTACTGTATTTAAACTTTCTTCTTCCATAAGTAATAACCGAACAAAAAACCGATGAAAATCAAAACTGAATTAAAATTAACCAATAACCAAATTAACCAAAACAAAACCGAACCAAACCGAACTGGCGAACTGTGTACAACCTAGGTTTTAGTAATTTAGTATATTACGGTAATATTATTAGACTGAGGGTAGTGGGGGGGTGAGCGGTGGGCGCGGCCGCCTACGTGGCTCGCGAACACCGCTACACCCCTCCGGTGAGCGTGGGAGCGGCCGGCCGGCGTGGCTGTGACCGCGGGGCAAGATAGCCGTTGGAGGTGAGTTGACTGGTCAACCTTATCGTTGGCCAGTCATAAATATTTAATTTTTTTTGACAAAATGGCAAAACAGGTCCTTTATGTTTTCATGGTTTTTCAATAGTCGTCCTTTAGAAACCTTAATGGCGGAAATCATATTCTGTGTTTCCAAAATGTTGCACGTTACGTCCTTTTCCACTAACCCAGTTAGATTTTTTCGTTAACTCTCATCACATGAGATGCACGTGAGGGTAAAAACGTAATTTCCTCTCCCAGATCATTTCCCCCCTTTTATAACACACCCCGACTTTTCCCTCCTTCGATTAGAAATTAGGGTTACCAGCCGTTATCAAATTGGGGGAAATTGGGGGAATTACGAGCCGTGAATGATGGTGCTCTGTGAGTGTGGTAAAGAAGCCGTGATTAAAACCTCTTGGACGGATAAAAATCCAGGTCGTCGGTTCTACTCATGCCTTGTCCAGGTACAATTTTCTATTTCTCTTCTTGAATTAGGGTTCTGTGAATGTGCTTAACACGAGTAATTATATGTTTTTGCTTGAAATTAGGGTTCAAATTGCAAATTTATTGGATGGTTTGACTATAAAAAGTGTCAAAGGTGCATGGACATCATACCTGGTCTTCTCAGAGCTAAGAACAGTCTTGAGGAAGCTAATAATTGTCTTGAAGAAGCTAAGAACAAGCTTGAGGAAGCAAACAAGAATCTGGGATACAAAGCAAGCAAAATGAAAAGGATGTTGATTGCTAGTTGGATATGTTTCATAATCTATGTATTTTTGTTCTAGATGAATGTAACTTTTGTTTAGGTTAATAAGGTGTTTGTGTTGTCTTTTATTGTTGATTGTTGTTGTTGTTGACTAATGACACCATCCTAATGTAAGTTTTTTAAGGTTTATTGCCCTTTTAAGGTTGTATTGGTTGTTAATCAGGTTCCAATTGTTATTTTTGACTACACATTTGCAATGCACTAGACACATTTTGACTTCACTAGACACATTTTGACTGCAAATAACCACTTTGACTGCACTAGACACATTTTGACTGCACTAGACATATGTTGACTAAATATAACCAAAATGGGACTGCACTAGACATGTTGAATGCAATAACCACAATGTGAATGCAATATAAAGTCAAAAAACATGAACCAAAGTCGTTACCTCAATTAGTCAAAGACATTCACTAGAAAGGGATTACATAAAATAAAATAAAGAGACTACCAAAGTCATTACATAAACCATTCAAATAAAGTCATTACATCTTCAACCAGTCATTACATATCCAAATTCAAAACACCAAATTATCATCCTAAAGTCATTAATCCAAGTTCAAAACACCAAATTATCAACATTCAAACATACATTAACACATACATAAACTAAAACATATTCCAAAAGACAAATCACCCTTACATCATGCCCAATCTTCCAGAAGACCAATCACCTTGCCTGCTTGCATGTCCTTATGTTGTGTCCTGTATTGCCACACTTTGAACAAGCTCCTTTGGTTTATTTCTTTGACAACTTACCACCTTGAGTCAAGTCCTCTAACTCAAATGCTGATCTCTTCCTAGCCTTCTTTGGTCTACCAACTTGTTTGTTATGTTTGGGAGGAGTAAGAGCTGTAGGCACTTGAGACCTTGGCCATAAGGGCCTGCCATTGATTGGATTGATCTTGAAAGAATAAACTTGTCTCCATGTGTCCATTCTATGCACTGGATTAACCCAGCTTTCCACTGCACCAACCCTTCCACCATTAAGAGCCTTGTTCCAAATTGCTGCCACCACATGTTCACAAGGAATACCTGGATTGCATATATAACATAGTTCAAACACTACCCAACTACCCAACTAACTACATAATGAAATACAATAGACAATTGTGTACCTGTCAGCTCCCACCTTCTGCATGTACATGTCCTCTTAACCAAGTCAACAAATCTTTGCTTACGTGGTCTGCCACTAACCTGATATAGATCTCCCCCCATTCCACTGAACAGTATAATGTGCTGCATTTGTCCTGATTTTTTGCAACGCAGTGGTGGCAGTGGGTTTAAGCAACCCTTCACTCTTGTCTATAACCTCTAAAACATTCACTATCCTTCTCATTAAGTATTCCCTTATGTATTCAAGTGCTGATATGATAGGCATGTCTCTGCCTTCCACAATCTTACCATTAAAAACTTCACACATGTTGTTAATCAACATATCAGACACTGCCCTCCCTATGAACAAATCAAAGTAGTTGACACATTAAAGATGACAGTTGACACATGACATAAAGCTAAAGATGAGAGTTGACACATTAAAGAGATAAAGTGCATACATGAGAAGTGTGACTTAGACCAGTGTTTAGGATGAATGTTGGACAACCACAAGTGGGCATCCGGGTTGAATGCTTTCAACTCATCCATTGCTGTCTCAAATTCAGGAATTGTTGTTGCATGAGCACACTTATATAACATATCTTTGTACAACTTCCCTCTATAAGTTGCTTTAAAGTTCTCATGAATATGCCTAACACAAAATCTGTGCTCAGCACATGGAAACAAATTTTCAATAGCAGGAAGAAGGCCCTGTTCAAGAAAGTTACAACTTAAATCCAGATATAGTGCAGTGTACAAGAAAGTTATAACTTAAAAACAAACACAAAATTAATAACATACCTTTTGCCTATCACTCATGAAAGTGAAACATGAGTTTGGACCCAAATCCAAATCATCTCCTAAGTTTTCTAGGAACCAAGTCCAAGAGCTGAGATTTTCTGTCTTTACAACTGCAAAAGAAACTGGGTAGATTCCATTATTTGGGTCAACTCCAACTGCAGATAAAATTTGACCTGGGAATGGTCCTTTCATGAATGCACCATCTAGACCCAGTAGATCCCTCCCTATTGCCTTAAACCCTTGCTTTAAAGCACTAAAACAAACATAGATCTTTTTGAACCTTCTAGTTGGTAGATTTGTGTCTGTGCCCTCCTCAACCTAAATTTTTACAGTGGTACCTGGATTTTGTTTTTTTAATTCAAGCACATAATCCCTAAGCATACCATACTGTGTTGTGTAATCCCCTTGCACCATTTTCTTGGCTTTAGCCCTAGCCCTGTATGCTTTTAATCTGGAAATTCCTAGTTCATATTGTCTTTGAAATTGCTCTTGCACAGACTTGACAGGTATTTCAGGGTTGGAGTGAACTTGATCTAGTAGTTGATAAGATAAAAAGGTGGATGTGCAAGCACTAACTTTCATTGTTTGAAGGCATTTATGCTCATTATTTAATCTTCTCAACACCCAAGATTCAACACCTTTTGGTTTCGAAACTAACATTGACCAGGGACATTGAAATTTGTCTGGGTCTGTCTTTTTCCCCCTACCACCAACATTAATAGGGCCCTTAGTCTTACCTACCACAAACTTTTGTTTCCCTTTTTCTAAAGAACCCCCTTCACTTCTCTTTGTTTTACCAGCATGTCCTTTGGCTTTTAGTTGACTGTCAATATGCACTCCATGATCATCAATATCAAAATCTGGTAAATTACCACCACATTGTACCCTTAATTTGACTTTATCATCCTTTGCAAAAAATAGCTTCCTCCTACTTTCAACTGAATGTCTTTTAACCAACAACTTCACTTTTTGCTTGGTCCCAAACTCTTGCCCTATGAAAAAGTTCACTCTAGATTCCTTATCCTTATTTGCATTTGCCCTTCTAACAGTATGCAAGTGGTGTTTTCTAATACCAGTCTCATTCTCATCAGATTCTGACCCACTAGGTATTTTGTCATTGTCTATAATTTCATCTTGTATATTTGTATTTTTAGGGTCAGGGTTCTTATCTTTCACTTTTAAGTCAACATTATTAGTGTACTCCCTCATATCAACTTCAGGATCATCAGTAATTTTGCACTCATCACCTCTAAAATCACTATCACTATCATTCTCACCCTTATCCACAACCTTTGTTTTCACATTGAAGTCACAGTCACTATCACTATCACTATCATCCTCACATAAATTACCTTTAAAGTCACTATCATCACTATCATCACTATCATCTTCACCCTCACTATCAGTCTCAACCCCACCCTCAATATCACTATCAACCTCACTCTGTAGCACAACATCCTCATCCTCACCATCTAGCCCACGTTCACCCTCTGGCCCAACATCTAGCCCAACATCTGCACTAACATCAACCTCTGGCCCAATATCAACATCTAGCCCACATTCACCCTCTGGCCCAAAAACTTGTTGCCCAACATCTACATCTACATCAACATCTAGTCCACTATCACCTTCTACCCTACAATCAACATCTAGCCTATCAACATCTAGTCCATTATCAATCTGTTGCCCAACATCTACATCATCACCCTTTAACCCAACATCCACCTCATCACCCTTTAACTCAACATCCACCTCTAATCCAACACCACTTGACTGCCCAAAATCAATTGAACTCCCAACACCACTTGACTGCCCAAAATCAATTGACCTCCCAACACCACTTGACTGCCCAAAATCAATAGACTTCCCAGCACCACTTGACTGCATAACAGGGACAATAACATAAGGTCCAGGCTCATCAATTTCTTCAATAGACAATGATATGCCTTTTTTTGGCTTAGGTGAAGACCAAAACTCTTTAATATCTTTAACCCCATGTTGAGTATATACATTAATGAGCTTATGATGTTCCACATGTGTAGCTAACCTCAGCACATCTTGGTCACTACACAGGTCTTCAAGACCATCATCTAATCCTTTCTCAGGATGTAAAAATTGATATAAGATAATATCAACAGTGGAATACCCTAACACATTCATCATTTCACTAACTTCGTGAATGGAGAACCTGTCAATGTCAATCAGGTCCACGAAATTAAAAGTACCTCCCACATATGTGCGATTTGGAGGACTAGTCAATCGACCACCGTGATGGATCTTTAAGCCAAAAATATTTGGATAACCAGCTGCAAAATACCATAAATTTGTAAGTAAAATGCCCAAAAAAAACCTAATTATCAAAGAAAAAAAATCGTAATTTCAGTAAGTCATTACCGTATATTAGGTCAACATCATAATCTTCCCCAGTTTCGCGTATTTCCCAGGTCATTTTTAGATGGAACAGATGATCGATGATGATGATGATGATCGTGGAAGATGAACGTCGGAGAAGACAAAGAGGTGAAGAAGATGAAGGATTAAAAATGAGAATGAAAAGTCGGGGTGTGTTATAAAAGGGGGGAAATGATATGGGAGAGGAAATTACGTTTTTACCCTCACGTGCATCTCATGTGATGAGAGTTAACGAAAAAATCTAACTGGGTTAGTGGAAAAGGACGTAACGTGCAACATTTTGGAAACACAGAATATGATTTCCGCCGTTAAGGTTTCTAAAGGATGACTATTGAAAAACCATGAAAACATAAAGGACCTGTTTTGCCATTTTGTCATTTTTTTTACCTATAAATACAAATCCACACTTTCTATAAAAACTCAAATCATACATTCTCTCTATCAAAACTTCTATTTATATATTTATAAATGGCATCGTCGTCATCGTCTTCGTCTTCCTATTCTACCGAAGAAGACCTACTCATTTGTCAAGCGGTTCAAACAACGGTAAGCTTTTTGAGAGATCAAAATCGCCCCCGAGTCCCATTGTTCCGCCAACCGCGTATTCGTGATCGAAAGACCGCTAACGAAACTTTGATACGTCACTATTTTAGTCCCAATCCCACATATGGTGAGGATAATTTTAGAACCCGTTTTCGAATGACTAGACGATTATTCATGCGTCTAGCAAATGACTTGCCGGAGCACTTTGAGTATTTTCAACAAAGGGATGACGCTAGAGGTAAGCCCGGGTTCACGACTACTCAAAAAATTACCGCCGCTCTTCGGCAACTAGTGTATGGTGTTGGATCGGACATGTTGGACGAGTATCTACAAATGGTTAAAAAGACCGGACGCGATGCGCTTAACCACTTTTGTAGAGGTATATATTTTTTTTACGTTTGTTTATATATTTTTCAAATATTTACATAACTTATGTAAATTTAATAATTATATTTAGGGGTCATATCGCTATACAAGCGGAGATACTTACGTAGACCAACAATGTATGATATCCAACGCATATACGAGGTGCACGGTGAAAATCATGGTTTCCCCGGGATGCTCGGTAGCCTTGATTGTATGCATGTTGGTTGGGCTATGTGTCCCACTGCTTGGCGAGGTCAATTCCATCGAGGTGATCACCCCGGCCCTACTATTGTACTTGAGGCGGCGGCGTCACAGGATCTTTGGATTTGGCATGCGTTATTTGGGGTTGCCAGGTCTAATGATGACCTCAATGTTATCGATCAGTCACCGATAATCGATGACCTTATCGACGGGGTTGAACCCCCTCAAGCTTTTTTTTGCAAATGGGGAACATTTCAAGTACGGGTACTACCTCGTTGATGGTATTTACAACGAATGGGGGATAATTGTTCAAGCTTACACGTCTCCAGTTTCTGACAAACGAAAGTACTTCACGAAGAAACAAGAATCGGCAAGGAAAGATATTGAAAGGGCGTTTGGAGTCATAAAGAAAAGATGGGCAATGTTGGCGAATCCAATAAGATTTTGAACAATGGAGAAGATAACGGAAGTCGTCATCACGTGTATAATCCTACATAACATGATACTAGAAGACGAGGGTAAAGCTATTTGTCAAAACTACCAAGGTGATATTCCAAGACAAGAATCGACGATCACCAATGAACAACGACTCGCCAACATAAATAACATCAAGAGCCGTGAGTTACATGGCAACGTTCGACATGAGTTGGTCGAGCATTTGTGGGATAGAAGACCCGATGATCTTGTATTAGACTAGTATCAACGTAATGTTTTATATTATTATTTAATGTATTATTTAAAATAATTAAATAAATAAATAACTGGATCAAGCCCCTGATCACCTGGACCACTACACCCTCTGGGGCTTGGTTGAGGGGCTTGATCCATGGCCATGTCATCGTCTACGTGTCAGATTTTGCTTGGCTCACCTGGGGCTCAATCAAGCCCCATTACCCTTAGCCTTACCATTACTTAAAAAAACCTCTGTAAATTTAAAAAAAAATTATTTTCACAATATTTAATACTAGTTTTTATCCCCCGTATCACGGGGGTTGTTTTATATTGTTTGTTCTAATATTTATTTATTTTTTGAATTTATATTTTTTTATTATATGAAAGTTAATAATATACTTATGGTTTGATGATAAATTGTTTTACAAATAAATGAGATGTTATAACCCGGTTTAAAAGCTATATGGTTTTGATGAGACCCAAGACCCGTTTATTTTTTTTACTATAAAATTGGGTTTTTAATTATAAATAATATTTATGAAAGTTTATAATATACTTATGGTTTGATGAGACCCAAGACCCGTTTATTTATTTTACTATAAAATTGGTTTTTTAATTTAAATAATATATATCTTTTTAAAAATAAATAAGATATTATAGTATATCCTATTTTATAGGATTTTTACATCAATAATTTAGTGAGAATAATTTTAATTTAATGACATGTTATAACTCGTTTAAGAAAAATCTGGGTTTGATAAGACCCATACCCATTAATTCGGGTCAAATGCATGAGAAGCCTCCATTTAAAAATCAAGCAAATCTGGTGACTTCAAAAAAAGGGGGGGCGACTAGATCACGACACGTAGGATTTTTGTGTTTTCGTTTATATATATTATAGATTACCCCGAGAGGAACTTTTACCCATGCAAGTTATTAAATTAAATTATATTATTATATAATATTTAAACGTTTAAAAAAGCTTGAATTCTCTGCTTGTAGTCTTCAACTCTTTTTAGGAGGTTGAGTCAAACCATTGTTCCCACCTTCACCAAACCAATCCCTTATTGATTTCTTCATCCCACATCATAATATTATTATTATTATTATTATTATTATTATTATTCAACCTAACCAAAAAAAACATCATATCCTTAACCTTAACCTTAACCTTAACCTTAACCTTAACCCATAAAACCTCTCTTCTTATGTTCTTGTTTTCCTCAAACCTTAAATCATATCATTTGACTCTCATCAAACCAATGGTTATTTTCCTTCTTATCTTCTTCCTTCTAGCTTCTGCTACCGGAGCTCAAAACGCTTCTTCTCTTCTCGCCGGAATCCAACTCCCCGGCATGACGTCATCTTCCGACTGCCACTTCACCTCGCCGGAGACAAAACCCTCCGTCAAACTCCAACTAAAACACCGGTCCAACGGTCAACCCGTCGTTAAAGACTCGTTACTCGACTCAGCAGTCAACGATTTGACCAGAATCCACACGCTTCACAAACAAAAAACCCACCGGAAAACTGAACTCCGGCACGCCAGAAAACTAACTTCCGGCGAGACAGAACCAACGTTCGCCGGAAAACTCATGGGCACGTTGAAGTCCGGCGTGACACTCGGCTCCGGCGAGTATTTCATGGACGTGTTTCTCGGTACTCCGGCGAAACATTACTCGTTAATATTGGACACCGGAAGTGACTTGAATTGGATCCAATGTACACCGTGTTTCGATTGTTTCGAACAAACCGGGTCGCATTACGACCCGGCCCAATCGTCGTCTTATCGAAACATTAGCTGCCACGATCCCCGGTGCAGCCTTGTTTCGTCACCCGACCCGACCCGAAAATGTGAACCTGGATCCGGATCCGAACCCGGGTCGGGTTCGGATTCGGATTCGTGCCCGTATTTTTATTGGTACGGGGATAGTTCGAACACGACGGGCGATTTCGCGACCGAGACGTTTACGGTTAATTTAACTAGTAACATTGATGGGTATAGACAAGAGGAAGTGAAAGTTGAGAATGTTATGTTTGGTTGCGGGCATTGGAACCGCGGGTTGTTTCATGGGGCGGCCGGGTTGCTCGGGTTGGGCCGTGGCCCGTTATCATTTGCTTCGCAGCTTCAGTCGTTATACGGGCATTCGTTTTCTTATTGTTTGGTTGATCGAAATAGTAATTCGAGTGTTAGTAGTAAGTTGATATTCGGGGAGGATGCGAATCTTTTGAAGCAGCCGGATTTGAATTTCACTTCGTTGATTGGGGGCCAGGAAGCGCCCGTTGATGTTTTCTATTACGTTCATATTAAATCGGTGATTGTGGGTGGGGAAACCCTTGACATACCCGAAAAGACGTGGGATTTATCGACCGATGGTTATGGTGGGACCATAATTGATTCGGGTACGACGTTAAGTTACTTTGCGGACCCTGCTTACAATATTATCAAGAAATCGTTTATGGAGAAAGTGAAACGATTCCCATTGGTCGATGATTTCCCAATTCTTGAACCTTGTTACAATGTTTCGGGTATCCCCAATTACAAAAACGACTTGCCATCGTTTGGGATCGTGTTTAACGATAGTGCGGTGTGGAATTTCCCGGTCGAGAATTACTTTATCAAGCTTGAGCCCGAAGAGATTGTGTGTTTGGCGATTTTGGGGACACCACGGTCCGCTTTGTCGATAATTGGTAACTATCAACAACAAAACTTTCATATCATGTATGACACGAAGAAGTCTAGGCTCGGGTTTGCACCAACAAGGTGCGCCGATGTTTAAGTTAGACAATTATCGGGAAGGGGTGGTGCCGGTGTAAACAAAGTAGTGAACGAAGCTTTATTATTTATTTTACATTCGTTTTTTAATTTTTTCGGTCTATAAATCAAGAATGGCCGAGCATAGAATTAACAATTGGTCGATGATATATATTTGTTTTGGTTATCCATCAATAATATGAAGTTATTATATTTATGTTGTAGTTTCTTGACATGATTAGATTCTTATAGCTTGTTATCAAACGTTATATTTTAACTTGGTTTCTTTTAAAATATAAACTTTTGGTCATGACATAGTCAATAGTTGTATTGGTTGTTGGTTGTCGGCTGGAAACCATTACTAGTAGTTTATTTGCGCACTTAACTTAGGTCACACAATTTATAAAACTCCCAATCCTTTTTATTTAGTATATTGATATGAGTTATAAACGATTAAACATCATCATAAACACCGAATAAATGTAAACAGAAGAAACATTTCGACAGTCCCCACGGTTCTATAAGTTTAGGAAATTGGACTAACGTCGCCTTTGACACTGCATTGTTGCATTAAGCATTCGGGCAGCTATTCCGGCTTGGAGTTTCCAATCGATCATTAATCTAAACATGAGGTAAATACGTTGCTTATGCGCACACCTTTCATTTTTCACACATTCGTATTCATATGTTTTTTCACATATGAACATTTGCTTTTCATATATGAACCAAATACACATGGATATCTGATCTGTGTTGTATCATGTTAGTGTAGACGGCTAGTATAAACATGAGAATTTAAATTGTTAAATATGTAGTTATTCTTAATAAAATCAGTTGCAAATATAACTTTTTAAATGGCTGATTCTAAAATTAGTGTAGACTATATATCCGTATTATTGTGTGTTCAATCCTTTAACAACCACATGTCTAACTCAAACAACATCCCAATTCAAGGTCCGCCTAATCTATCTGTCTTTACTGTCAAAGTTTTACATTTCTAGTCATACAATTATCTAGTCATATGACAGGCGTGTAATTTTATGACGCTTTCTAACGCTGTTACGGGTGTTTACTCTTTTTAGAAGAACCGCTATACATAGGATTAAGAAACGCTAGATCATTACAAATTAAATGGAAGTGTGTTATGTCTTGATCATATTTTAATCAATGACCGAATCCAAGACAATTATATATTTTCTATTCCATTAATCAGAATTATTCCCTCTTTGACTCATTCTCATATACTCCATAATCGAAGGTCAAACATGTTTTTCCAGGTTCGTCTTAGGTTTTGTAAATTTCTTAACTTTGTTGACTAAGTTTTTGTTGAAAAAAAAAACAAAAACAATTTCGTTATAAATGTTTTAGAAGTTAAATCACTAAATGTCATTAATTATAATAGTGTATGCATACACGTATCAGTTACTGTACTAAGTATTACGTTTTTTGAACGATATAACAGGTGTTAATGAACAAGTCAAATTGGAAATACTTCTAAAAAGATAGTGTACCTTTTACACACGTTAAAGTTAAAAGCATTAGGTTTATTTCCATTATTCATACCGACAAACTTGATTCTTTTAGTTTGTATTCATGTACATTTTAATCTTAACATGAGAACGTAAGAAATAATAACAATTTATAAAAAAATGAGAACGTAAGATACAATACCAATCAACATAAACAATGATTTATAATAACAAAGAAAAGAACCTAACAATTACAACAAAAGAATCAAAATCAATAACAAAATAATAACAGCAAGTACCAACAAATACTTATAACAACAAAAGAAAACATCTAATAATAACAACAAAATATAAATTAACAAATAGTTATAACGTCTCATAATGGAAAATTAGCAAATACGAATAAAAAATAACAGCAAACACCTATAAAAATAAACCTAATAATAACAGCAAATTGGTTCTCACCGTTTTCATGTTAAGAATAAAATGTATTTGATCTTGTTTCTCTAAATATAAAGGTTTGATTAATATATGTTTTATCATTTCATTAACGTATCACTTGTATTAATACAATACTTTAGTTCGACATGATTCAAATTATAATATATTTAACATAATAAAAAACATATACATGAACACATATAATTCTTACAGAAACTAGCTTTTAGAATTGTATGTCATATATGGTGATGCAAACAACCTAAGTGCATTGATTTATTTTATATTTAACATTTATTATACGTATAAGAAATGTTCATGTATTATATTAAAGTATAATTACATTACAATTTCATATACGGTAACTTATAACTATCTCAAGTCATATGAAAGCCGTTTGTCAAACAAAAGGATGATGCTTCTTTCACGATATTTGTTGGACCAACACGTCACAACACTCTAAATGTCATTTTCTAAATTCCATGCAAGTAATGTTGAAAAACATATTTGGTAATATTAGTCATTAACACACAATAAATAGCTTACCTATGTGCCCTCCTTATGCGTCCACTTTGAATAAACACATGGCTAAGTATTGTAGTCATGTCGCAGACGTCCTTGTCAATTATTCATATTCGGAGTTAGTCACATAGTTGATGAAATCATAGCCGATACACCTTTGTATGCCTCCATCATTGTCGAGATCTTCAAAATTCCGAACAAACTTGCGAGAATGGGTAATTCATTTCGAACTATTGAAAAGTATAATAAATTTGAATTAAGATCTCTCACATCGCTCAACACTTCATCATGGAGGACATGACCTAGGATTTCCTCACGGCATATACAATCCTTAAGGTCAAAGTCAAATTTTAACTAGACTCATGTTCAATTGTTCATGCTCCAACATAAAATCTCTTTATATGAATAAATCTACCATATCCATATATTTGCATATACTAACCGGTATCATGTTTTACAAAAATATCCGTACATGTTTGTATACATGGCTCATACTCACAAGTAGTCGGTTGATATTATCTAATTGAATAAGACTGTGAGAGTTATCCTAATATCGAATAATGACTACATGGCATCAAAGAGCGCTCTCCGCAATATATCTAGGCCCCCTTTTAACATTCTTTTCCTATTTATTAGGCAATTGTTCACCCATGGCCCATTTCACCTTCAAGACCTACAACTTGATCGAATAAGGAGACGAAGCCCCATTATAAAATATAAAAAAAAACGTTACCTTCATTTTGAATGTATCGATGACTCTTAACTATTTGAAAAATACTTTACATAATATAAACTTTTACAACAAAAAATGGCATGTTTGATTGGTTTATAGTATTTAAACATATTTAAAAAGTACTTATGAAAGTCACGATCATAGTACTTAGTTTTTTTTTTATTAAGGATGACGTCTACAATTTTGTTTTATTAATTTTCATTCAAACCAAACAACATTTAACCCAACGATATCTAGACTCTAGTTGGACTAGTGATGTAAATCGTGTAATAGGTGTTACATATTTGAAGATAGAATTTTCAGACCCGTATTAGATTCAAAGATGTGAAGCTTTAAACTTTTATCCAAAGAGTATAAAAATTTACTTAATGCACTTAAATAACATTCTTTAATGCTTTAGAGACTAACATAACATACGTCTTAATCTTAACCATTTATATAAATTCATTTATTATCATTTCATATTTTCCTAACCATAAATTCATTCATGTCCATACATACTTTAGATCCAACAAATTGTAATAATATTATTATTAATTAACGGAAAGTAACATGCTGCTTCCTTATAGTCGAAGATGGTCAACTCCAGACGCAATCAATCAATCAATCAATCTCTCATGCTCCGATCTAATTCATTCAAAACCCTAATTTCCCAATTTCTAATTGGTGGGTATTAATATTATGGCAAGATCTGGTAGCAGAGACTTAACCACCATCATTGCTGCTTCTTTATCAGGTAAAGCTTCAATCTTTACACTTAGATTAATAATAATAATAATAATAATAATAATAATAATAATAATAATTACATTGCTTGTTATTGTTTAATTCAAGTGTAATTGGATTAGATCTTGAAGAACACTTTGTGGGTGTTGAGTTTTGGGTGTTAATTGAGTTGGGTTTTTAGTTATTAATGTTTTGGTTTATTTGAAGTATATAAATCTTGAATCTTGATATTTGTGTTTTTATTTTTATTATAATTATATGCAGTTCATATGTAAATGAAATGATTATTATTTTGTTCATTTTTTATTTTGGGAATGGCTTTTTTTAGCAACTGTTTTATTGTGATTATAATCAGATTATTATTATTATTATTTCAAGAATTGTTTCATTATTTTATTTTGTGAAGCTGATTTATATAATTATATATAATTGTAATGCAGATGGGAAACTTTTTGATGCATCACAGTATGCTTTTTTCGGTCAAGATAGTTTAGGTAAAGCCGATTTTGGGTGTTTGGAAGTTGAGGATGATAATACTCTAAACGGGCCCGGTGATGATGAATACCGTTTGTTTCATAGAGAAGAGGTGTGTGTTTGCCCGTTATGCGCGTAATAAATGGTTGTTATAACCATTTTTATATGTTCGTTTTACAATTTGCTTTCGCTTACACTGGTTTCCTGTTTATTTAGGAGTCAGGGGTTGGTTTGGTATCGGATTTAGATGATCTGTCAACTATATTTTCAAAGGTTAGCTTTCTTTTTGTTTTATCTTTAAGCTGATATATTTTGCTTGCGATGAAAACGTTCATTCAACCGCAAATTCTGTTTTGTAGTTAAACAGATCAGTTAGTGGACCGAGGCATCCTGGAGTTATCGGTGACAGATCCGGATCTGGATCCATTTCAAGGGAAAGTTGTTGGGTTTTAAACAAGTTTATCAAAGTCAAGTTAACCATATTTAACTAGAAAACGCAACGGAAGCTTATATCTTAATACTTGTTAAAGAACATACCATTATGTTAAAACTAAAACCCAATGAACAAGGATCAATATTACAAGAACAATATGCTCACAAAATGTAAATGTACCTCCTTATACCTTATAGGAAGATGTAGGTTGTTGAAGGGGATGATGAATGAAAGGCAAGCCTCCAAAGAAGAAAACCTCAAGAGAGTGATACCCCAAGCCTTTTGCAACAACACCAAGTTATTTGCTAGGATTCTTGAACACCAAAACAAGCTCACCAAGCTCTCCCAAAATGCCAAGGTTGGCCGTGAGTTTTTTAGGAGAGGGAAGGAGAGAGTTTTTGATTCAAAACTTGAATTCAAAATGGAGAGAGGAGTGATGCTTTGCATGTGTTGTGATTGGAGATGTATAAAGGAGATGTCAACACAAAAGGACAAAATAATAAATGGACAAACCATCCACCCACATGGGGTGGCCGGTTTTGTTTTTTTTTTTTTTTTTTTTTTTTGTTTTAACATTTAAATATCTCCATCTCTTATTTTATAAAACTCATTTTTATAAAATGCACATACATTTATGTAATTATTTAACCAATTAAATAATTAATTTATATAAACAAATTATCCAGATAATTTATTTAAATCCTCAAGTGTGTTTGTTTAGAAAACCAATTTTCTAAACACGTAGTGTTCGGTATTCATTTAAATGATCAAATCATTAAAAGAATACATTTGGTGTCGTCTAGCTTGTTATTGGGTATGACCCGACTTGGATCAAACACAGTTAGCCACATTAGTATAATTATGTGTCTCGGGCATACGTAATTCCAACAATCTCCCACTTGCACGAGATACATAGAAAATTAATGCAAGTGGTGAATACCGCCTAACAACAGTTCACCACCCCTAATGTGTTTGACGAAGTGCCATTCAATAACATCATCCCTTCAAGTCCCTTACTTGATATGATTTAGGTGAATCTATCATTATATCCCTTTGTTACTAGATGTCATGTTGAATCTAAGAGACATAGGTGATCATTCTCTTTACAATTCAACTTTATCAGGCCTTAGACATCTAAACTCTCAACACATAAGAGGAACAAATTCCGTCTTGACTGTATACGCCTCTCACTATCACTTTATACTCCACCTGAGCTCATCCTTATGTACCATCTTTTACGAATAGCGAAGGGGAGAGTCAAAGTGTAATACTTGGTGAAAATCAAGACCCAATATACATCTCAGGTCTTAGGATAATATGAAATTCTCCTTTACTCAAAATTACTAATGATCAAGTCAATCGACTCCATGTAGTAATATTGAGAGCGGGTCAGTCCAATATTTGTATCCCACAAATATCTATGAACCTTGGCAGCAAACCTATGCTCCATATTCATTCCTTATGAATATCCACCAATCCTAGTTCATAATAGTCTTGCTTCATATTTGTTCCCACAAATGTGATCGACTACGGACTTTTAGAATAAGATAACTTATTCATGGATTAAACATGCAAAATTAGAATTTAACTCAAGATTCCATAATCATATAAAAGTTAAATTACAAAAGTCTTTTAAACGTAAATACAAAATAGATCAAATCCAATTACTAGAATATCGAAGTCCTAAGCCACTCGCATGACGCTCATGTTTCGGTCTTTCTAGGAGCTTCGTGAATGGATCCGCAAGATTTTGATCAGTTCCAACTTTGCGAATACATATCTTTCCCTTTTCAACTTCATCCCTTATGTAGTTGAATCTCCGCTCTATGTGCCTTGTCTTTTGGTGTGAACGAGGTTCCTTGATTTGTGCAATCGCACCCTCGTTGTCACAAAAGATTTCTAGGGGGTCTTGAATGGAAGAGACCACCCCTAGATCAGTAATGAATTTCTTCAACCATGCAGCTTCCTGAGCTGCTAATGAAGCGGCGATGTATTCTGATTCTGTAGTGGACAATGCTACCACTTCCTGTTTTGAGCTCTTCCAAGAGACAGCTCCTCCATTAAGAGTGAACACATACCCAGACTGTGATCGAGAATCATCTCGATCAGTTTGGAAGCTCGCATCCGTGTAACCTTTTATAGCGAGTTCCTCCTCACCAGATCCATATATCAGAAACATATCCTTAGTCCTCCTAAGGTATTTCAATATGTTCTTAACAGCCATCCAATGACTGTCTCCTGGATTCTGTTGGTATCTGCTTGTCATGCTCAAAGCGCATGACACATCCGGTCTAGTACATATCATCGCATACATGATGGATCCTATAGCAGAAGCATATGGGATTTGTTTCATCATGTCTTGCTCACCCTTTGAGCTTGGACATTGAGCTGAACTCAATATGGTCCCTCTTTGAATAGGTACAAAACCTTTCTTGGAGTTTTCCATCTTGAACCTTTTCAAGATTTTATCAATGTATGTACTTTGGTTCAAACCTATCAAGCGCCTTGACCTATCCCTATAGATCTTTATTCCCAAAATATAGGCAGCTTCACCAAGATCCTTGATGGAAAATCTACTTCCAAGCCAAGCCTTAACGCTTTCCATGGTTGGAATGTCATTTCCAAATAGTAGAATGTCATCGACATACAATACTAAGAAGGTAATTATACTCCCACTAGCCTTTTTATACACACAAGCCTCATCAGCGTTCTTGATGAACCCAAAATTTTTGATTTCTTCATCAAAACGATGATTCCAAGTTCTAGATGCTTGTTTCAATCCATAGATTGATTTCTTTAACTTGCATACCTTTTTAGGATGTTTCGGATCGACAAAACCCTCAGGCTGAACCATATAGACATCTTCCTCAAGATATCCATTTAGGAAAGCGGTCTTGACATCCATTTGCCAAATTTCATAATCATAATGTGCGGCTATGGCAAATAATATCCTAATAGACTTTAGCATTGCCACAGGCGAAAAAGTTTCATCATAATCAACCCCTTGAGTTTGAGTGAAACCTTTAGCTACAAGTCTTGCTTTATAAGTATCCAAGTTTCCATGCATATCCGTTTTTCTTTTGAAAACCCACTTACTTCCAACAGCTTTGGAGTTGAGTGGTGGTTCAACCAATTCCCAAACTTGGTTGTCATACATGGATTGCATCTCAACGTTCATGGCTTCAAGCCATTTGTCACAATCATTCTTGGACATTGCATCACGGTATGTGGTTGGTTCATCCGAATCTACCACGTAGCAACCTTCTACAAAAAATCCATATTTTTCAGGTGGATTGCTAATTCTACCAGATCTGCGAACGTTTTGTGTGTTTTGATCAACCACTTGATCACTTTCAACAACCTCTTGTTGAGTGCTAGTATCAACCAATTGTGTATCATCTTGTGATTCTTGATCCTCATCAAATTTCACTGTTCTACTATTAGTTCCTTCCTCAAGGAACTTAGTTTCCAAGAACTTACCCTTTCGAGCAATAATAACATTTTGCTCACTAGGATCGTAAAAGTAATATCCTAAATCATCTTTAGGATAACCTATAAAGATACACTTAGTGGATCGGACTTCTAATTTGTTTGGGGTGTATTGCTTTACATAAGCTTCACAACCCCAAACTTTTAAGAATGATAGCGATGGAGCCTTTCCATGCCATACTTCAAAAGGTGTCTTCTCCACTTTCTTGGTTGGAGCCATATTCAATATGCGAACAGCGGAAAGTAAAGCATAGCCCCAAAATGATAGAGGTAAAGTGCTTCTAGCCATCATCGATCGAACCATATCTAATAGGGTACGATTTCTCCTTTCAGACACACCATTATGTTGTGGTGTTCCAGGTGGAGTAAGTTGTGAAATAATTCCACAACTCTTAAGATGATCTTGAAAAACACTACTTAGGTATTCACCTCCTCTATCACTACGAAGTACTTTGATTGTGGTTTTGAGTTGTCTTTCTACTTCAGCTTTGAAGTCTTTGAACATTTCAAAAGCTTCATCTTTGTGTTTCATTAAGTACACATAACCATATCGACTATAATCGTCAATAAAGGTAATGAAGTATCTTTCACCATTCCTAGTCATTGGTCTAAAAGGACCACATACATCCGAATGTATGATACCCAATAATTCTTTTGACCTTTCAAAAGTTTTATTAAAGGGTTGCTTTGTCATTTTGCCTTGTAAACAAGATTCACATACATCAAATGAATCAAACTCATTGGTTTCTAGAATACCACTCTTGCGAAGAGTTTGCATGCGATTCTTGCTTATATGTCCAAGGCGACAATGCCAAAGATAGGGATCACCCAAGTCCTTCTTGAGTTTCTTGGTGTTGACATTATACATTGAACTACTATGTGACATACCACTTTGATCTATTTCATATATACCATTCATGGGTATAGCTTTAAAATAAAATATGCCATTCATCAAAACATGAATATCATAATCAATAAACTTAAGATCAAAGCCACATTGTTTTAAAAGGGACACGGAAATAATGTTTCTCCTTAACTTAGGAGCATACAAAACATTTTTCAAAATTACTTCCAAACCACTTGGAAGCTTTAACATGTAGTCTCCTTGAGCTTGGACTTCAACTCTTGCTCCATTGCCCATAAAGAGACTAATGTCCCCTTTGTTGAGTTGCTTACTTCTTTTGAACCCCTGCAACAAATTGCAAATGTGAGTTCCACATCCGGTATCAAGTACCCATGTATTTGAAGAAATAACATTTAGTTCAACATATATAGTAAAGATAATACCTGAGGTTTGCTCCGCATCCCTCTTATCTTTTAACGCTTTGAGATAGGTCGGACAATTTCTTTTCCAATGACCTATCTCTCCACACTCAAAGCATGGATCTTGCGTCGCAACCTTTTGCTTCTTTTCCTTCGGTTTGTAGGGCGTGATGGCTTTCCTCTTTCCCTTTCCTTGGACGTGGCCCTTGCCCTTAGCAACACTTGCTTTGGGGTTGGAGTTATGTCCCCTTTTGCCTTCATTGATTGTTAGAACGGGTAAAACCCTTTTACCCATTCCCGCTTCGGCCGTTCTTAGCATTGCGTGAAGCTCACCAATGCTTTTGTCCCACCCGTTCATGTTATAGTTCATGACAAAGGTTTCAAACCTTTTGGTCAAAGAGTTGAGGATCAAATCCGTAGCCAACTCATTAGAGACGGGACAATTCAACCTACGAAGCTTTTCAATGTAGCTTTTCATCTTTAGGACATAAGATGAGACGCTTTGGGTTTCCTCCATACGACATGCATGAAACGCTCGAACCGTTTCGAAACGTTCCGCTCTAGCTTGTTGAAGGAACATTTCCTTCAATTGAGTTATCATGTCGTATGCCCCATGATGCTCGAAATCCTTTTGGATTTCGGGAATCATAGTTCCCAACATGAGGCAAGAGGCTTGCACCGAATCTTTGGTGTACTTAACCCAATCGTAATAAGCCTCCTCATCTTCCACGTTAGGCTCGTCGGGAATGGGATCGTCTAAGACATATGATATCTCTTCTTGTTTGAGAACTATTCTCAAGTTGCGATACCAATCCATAAAGTTATTATGGTTTAGACGATCCTTTTCAAGGATGGTTCTTAAGGATAGGTTACGGGTGTTATGGGTAGAGGTGTTTGCATTGTTAGCGGCCATCTACAAAATTTAACAAAGTTTTATTTTAGTATTATAAACAATTTATTTATTAATACCCTTTTATTCCAAATTTTAAAATAATAATTAAATTCTAGAATCCAATGATAAATCAAATTTCGGTTAGGTGACCTTTATCCCGTTATTTGATTTAACAAGGTAGTCAACCTTGACAATTGCAACCCTTTGCAACTTCTAGAGGTATGGGACCATTCGAAATCCTTATTTCGTGTTGGCATGTTTATCCCATCAACACCATTGGACCCCATGCTTAGGTGACCTTTATCACATGGTTTCCAATTCAAGTCGTCCTACTTGTATAAACATGTAAGATTAACATACAAGTGGTTAGGTGACCTTTATCCCACAATTATGTTAATATTACCTTAAGTATATTAGTTTGCTCTAAAATGGTTAGGTGACCTTTATCCCATTTAAAGTTTCCTAATACGTTAAGTGTCTTACAAAAGGATGGTGTTAGACTTGTTTCCTTGGTAATTATGAAAAAGGGATTTTTAAGTTTTCCAATATTCTAGTTTGAAAAACATTATGCCATATCCTAACATGCATTTAGTAATATGGCGATTTTGAAAACCAATTTTCAAGGTTCTAGTTATAATAAAACCAATTTTATTATATGTGAGTAATCGCTTAGTTTTAATAAACCCATTTTATTAACTAATTGACGCGATATTACCAAATATATATTAGAACCCGTTTTATGCTAGTTGTCGTTCCTATGTGACGGTTTGGATATCCTAATATCTATCAACCACACATTACATAAAGTAAAACAAACAACCAAGCATACATGCAAAATATAGTCATAACCGAGAACCGCTAAGTTTGACCATACTTGTTAGCCGAAACAAGTATAGGTCATAAGTCTCACCTAAGGGACAAAACATGACACAAGGATGGAATGTTGACTCCCACTTGACCTTGCATCCAAATGCTTCAAGTATCCTTTCCAAGTTGTTGTGTTCTTGTTGGGCTTGTAAATGGGCTCCAAACTTCCAAAAGTCTTCTTGGGCCCAAGAGTGAAATTTATGGGCTTAATGGGCTTGAATCCCATGATGGGCCGGTGAGGCCCAACAAGCCCAAAATTTGGTCCAAGGCCCAAATCCACCAATTCTTGCATCTTCAATTTTTACAAAATGTATCCTAATACATATTTTTCTAAAACAAAGAAAATGCAACTAATCTATTTATTACATACCAACTTATGAATAAATAAATTACACAAGCCTAAAATATGAATTATTACAACCATATTGAATAATAAATATAACCAACATACACATAACAACAATCAACACATCCAAGGTCTCGGTTTCGGTTATGACACATCCAAACATACCAAATGTTCTAAGCATGCAACCTAAGCAACCAATGCCTAAATACATCAAAAAAAAGGCAGCCCCCCCCCCCAAAGGAGGCTACGGCTCAACCCCCCCCCCCCCCCAAAATTTTGCAATTTTGATATTTTCAACATCCAAATGTTAGTAATGGTTTCCTAAGATCTTTGCATGCATGTCAAGATCTTACAAAACCAAGAGGGGTAAAATCCACCAAAATTTCGGACCCCTTTTCACCCATGAAAAAACCGAAATCTATGAACATGCAAGGAGCATAAGTCCTTGTAACCGGCTCTTGATGCCATTGTTGGGTTTTAAACAAGTTTATCAAAGTCAAGTTAACCATATTTAACTAGAAAACGCAACGGAAGCTTATATCTTAATACTTGTTAAAGAACATACCATTATGTTAAAACTAAAACCCAATGAACAAGGATCAATATTACAAGAACAATATGCTCACAAAATGTAAATGTACCTCCTTATACCTTATAGGAAGATGTAGGTTGTTGAAGGGGATGATGAATGAAAGGCAAGCCTCCAAAGAAGAAAACCTCAAGAGAGTGATACCCCAAGCCTTTTGCAACAACACCAAGTTATTTGCTAGGATTCTTGAACACCAAAACAAGCTCACCAAGCTCTCCCAAAATGCCAAGGTTGGCCGTGAGTTTTTTAGGAGAGGGAAGGAGAGAGTTTTTGATTCAAAACTTGAATTCAAAATGGAGAGAGGAGTGATGCTTTGCATGTGTTGTGATTGGAGATGTATAAAGGAGATGTCAACACAAAAGGACAAAATAATAAATGGACAAACCATCCACCCACATGGGGTGGCCGGTTTTGTTTTTTTTTTTTTTTTTTTTTTGTTTTAACATTTAAATATCTCCATCTCTTATTTTATAAAACTCATTTTTATAAAATGCACATACATTTATGTAATTATTTAACCAATTAAATAATTAATTTATATAAACAAATTATCCAGATAATTTATTTAAATCCTCAAGTGTGTTTGTTTAGAAAACCAATTTTCTAAACACGTAGTGTTCGGTATTCATTTAAATGATCAAATCATTAAAAGAATACATTTGGTGTCGTCTAGCTTGTTATTGGGTATGACCCGACTTGGATCAAACACAGTTAGCCACATTAGTATAATTATGTGTCTCGGGCATACGTAATTCCAACAAAAGTGAGTACATAACGAATCATATATATATATATATATATTTAAAAAATTATTATTTGCATTATTTTTGTAGTTTAACTGATCTGATTACAGGTTCAGCTGCTTCGGAACGGCTTCAAGAAAGAGAGTTAACTGATTGGTTGGATCAACACATCTCCGATGCCGAGACCTACCAAAACCGAAGATGGTCATCACAACCTCATCTGACAGATCCAAAGTCATTGTACCGAGCTTCATCATGCCCACAAGAACATCAGTTCATTAACGAACCCGCTCTGATACCTAACTCGTCATTCCCTTCTAATATCTCCTTGCCACATCAGCATTCATATCTTCCGAATCTTTCTCCCACCATCAATAACATGCAGTTAAGTGGGGCGCTTCATGGATCCCTTGGTTATAACGGAAGTGGGTCCCACCTAATCCCGCTCGGCCTTTCCGGTTATTCTCAGCCACAAAACACCTGGACCAGTCATATGCTTAGCAATGCTGTTCAGCAGAAACTGCTTCATAACGGGTCGCTACCATTACACCTTATGTCGCCACATCATTACTCGGTTGGTCCGTTTTCACCACTCCCGCTGTGCCCGATTTCGTCCCTTCCACTACACTTGACTAAACTGAAAACGAAACCGACTCAAAAAGGTGGTAGGCCCGGGGGACGTCTTTCCCGACAAGGATCCGATGGTACTAATAAGAAAAATGAGAAATTTCGGGTACAATTTAGTTCCAAATATATGAATGCTGAAGAGATTGAATCCGTTATTAAAGTGCAACAGACTCATAGCAACGACCCGTATATAGACGATTATTATCATCAAGCTCGTGTTTTTAAAAAATCTTGTGATTCAAAATCAAAAACGCGTTTCTGTCCCGCTCAGAAAGATTCATCTTCCAAGTCCTCACGTAACAGTACGGAAACTATAAATAGTTTTAATATCGATGCTGATGGAAGGGTTTCACTTCCGTGCATCCGTAGGCCCCAGCCGCTTCTAGAAGTTAACCCGCCAGCTGGCACTAATGAGAAGGGATCTGAGAGATCATTAGAGCGAGAACCGATGTTTGCAGCCCGAATTACAATTGAGGACGGGCTTTGTCTGCTTCTTGAAGTAGATGACATTGACCGTGCGTTGCAGTTTACTCAAGATAACGGTGTTCAAATGAGGCAAAGAAGACAGATTCTTCTAGAAGGATTGGCCACGTCACTTCAGCTCGTTGACCCTCTTGGGAAAAAGTCAAACTCGGTCGGGTTGACTCCTGAGGACGATATCGTCTTTTTACGATTAACGTCTCTTCCCAAGGGCCGGAAACTCGTTTCAAAATATCTTCAACTTCTCTCACCGAACAGTGAGCTGGCACGGATCGTATGCATGACAATTTTCCGTCATTTAAGGTTTCTGTTTGGTGGTCTTCCATCTGACGACGAAGCTTCTTTGACTGTCACGTTCCTGGTCAAAATGGTTACCGCGTGTATCGGGTCGATGGATCTTAATTCTCTGAGTGCTTGTCTAGCAGCAGTTATGTGTTCTTCAGAGCAGCCGCCACTTCGGCCGCTCGGGAGCCCGTGTGGTGATGGGGCTTCGGTTATTCTCAAAGCGGTTTTGGATCGGGCCACCCAATTGTTAACTAACCCTCAAGTTTCAACCGACCCTCGGTTGCAAAACCCAAAGCTTTGGCAAGCTTCGTTTGATGCGTTTTTTGGGCTTCTTACGAAATACTGCTTAAACAAATACGATAGTTTAGTGCAAGCTATGTGTACGTGGACCCCACCGAGCTCAGAAGCTGTTGTTTCAGAGGCGGCTCGAGCTATTAGTGGGGAAATGCCGGTTGAGCTTCTGCGTGCTAGTCTTCCACACACGGATAGTAATCAGAGGAAAGTGTTGGTTGACTTCTCGAAACGGTCAATGAATGTTTCTGGGTTGATTACAGAGGGAACAGCGGTCAAGGCAACCTCGAGTCTTTCGGCAGATGTTATAGAAAGCGTTGTACGTTGACTTGGTATATTTGAAGCAGTTTTAACTTAATAGGTTGACCTCCGGTGGGAGTCGAAAGTGGAGGCATGTTTTTGTGGTCCTCCTGGTTTCTTACATCTGAACCATATAATATTTACTCTTGGAACTTTTTACTAAATTGTGTGATTGTTGATTTGCCACATCTTTGATACGCGTAGCGCGTATTATTCGTATCGGTTAAGTGTATCTTATGACTAACATGTTATAAACACTTGCTCAAAGTTACTATTAAAATTCATAAAGATTTCATTTTGATAGCCTTATTGTTATTATCTGTCATATGTCTGGTTTACTGACCTTTACTCTGGTCATCAGAGCTATATGCAGGTACCACTATCAGTTTCAATCATGTTGGGTTGACGGGCTGAAAGATTTCAGGTTGGCTGGTTGAATAGGTGAGGCTGAACCCGAACCGCATGTTTATTTGTGTAGGACACACTTAAAACATACTCGTGTTCATGTCTTGTTTTCGGTTGTGCCATTTAATGTTCATTTGCTAAAACGTCAAGTAATTTCTAGAGACTCGGTAACAATTTAATCAACCAAAAACTCGAGGTCAAATGCCATATTGTAAATGTGTACATGCTGATTCCCAAATCAACAAACTTCAAGGCCGTCTCAATCTTTTTGCATGCCTAAAACGCATAATAAAATTGAGGTCTTTTCCGTAAGAAAAATTGGTTTTAATCACGTGACTGTTTTGTCATCTATGTGTATGTGTAATTATAGACCACACACCGTATTGTTTAACAAACTCAAAACCCTTATTAACTTACATATAATTTGTTACTTTTTAGAATTGAGGGCCTTAGAGAAGTGGGGGCCTAAAGTCTTTGCTTTATTTCGCTTCCCTTTGAGCCACCCCTGACAAACTTGGTTGGTTATATATATCTAGCTAGGGATTACAAGAGCCGAATGAACATTATCGGAGAATCAGTATTTAAAACTAACAAATTAAAACGGTTGAAAATGAAGAGTTAAGAGAGAAACAAAAAAAAAACAAAAATATTTAACTTTCGTATTTTAATAATTGTCAGCTTTAAAATATAAGTACGAACTATTTAAAGTTCTTAAGCAGGTAACATGTTATTCACATATTTAACTGGCCATGTTTGGGTTCACCATTTTATTGAACATGTCGTATTTTGGCTAACCAGTTAGTAAAAGGGTCATGTTCGGGTTGATTTGTTTAATAAATGAGTCATTTTAACCGACTTAAAACATGTTATTTTCTTACTTGTAGGAATTACCGCTCCAATACATTCCACATTGTGGTGTGATAAGGGATTTTAGGCAGTGTTGCAAAAATCCCTAGTCTGTGGTCAGACGGCGGTGTGGGGACTAACAATTAATCGGGATTAGTCGAGATTAATCGGGATTAATCGGATCGGACATTTTTCAGTTTTATACACACACAAACATATTTTGGCCGGAAATTGGCTGGAATCTTGCTGGAAACCGCTAGTTTTTGCTAGAATCTCGCCAAAAATAGTTGATTTGGGTCGTAATCTCGCCGGAAACCACTGATTTTGGTCGGAATCTCATCGAAATTCGTCGATTTTGGCCGGATTTGACCGTTAACTGTTTAATTGGCCAACTAGCTTAAAATTAATCAGTGAAGTGGGGACTAACGATTAATCGGCCCGATTAATCGGTTCCTAGTCGGGATTTTTGCAACACTGATTTTAGGAGTATGGTTCATTGTCTGGGATGGCAGTGTAGTGACTAGTGTCTATTGATCAAATACCTAAATCATTCATTAATAAAACAAGGAAAAAAAATTAAGTAAAAAATGATTGCTATATTGATATCCCAACTATGGTTCAGAAACTGAAGTCTAAATTAGGAAAAATGACAAATTTGCTTTAGAACCTTGCTATTACAGATGAGCATCGACAAACACTAAAACTATGCCGCAAACATAATTATCCATACATCAAATAAATCGTGGTCTTCACCTAAACTCGGAGATTAACGGAACTCATCATGGTATTCATAATCTTCATCTTCATCCTCATTAAAGATAGCACTATAAAATACATACGGACTATCAATCATTTCCGCCAATGATAACCGCCCATCTTTATCGGTATCAGCCTGCAATATAAAATGTGGAATTCAACATTTGGAAATTTGGGATCCAATTTTTTAAACCACTCGTAAATAAACAAAATTCACATTAATCTTATACATGATTACCTGTGATATAATATAATCCGCCTGCTGTTTAGCATAATAACGCTCTGATGGATGCAGCTTCCCAATGATAGGCAGCAGTTCCACATCAGACAAGTATCTGCACCAGGAAAACATAGGCTCGTCAAAACCACGCATGACATGTTCGATATGTAAAGCTCTCCGGGGACTCCCAAATCATAAAAAGTTTATGTTTTTATAAGTTTTAGATTTACCCATCACCGTCTTTGTCGAGCTGCGCAAAAAACTTTCTTGCCGGGGAGTCCAATGAATCGGAAGATTCATGTGAGGAATTATGAGATTCCTCGTCGTAGTTTCTTACCAGGTCAAATAGTCCATGGAAGAACTCTTTGAAATTTATCTTACCATCTCTGTCCGTATCTCTTTCCCTGCACGGACTCAAGAAAATAAATAAAACCGTTCTGGCAAAAAAAAAAAAAACCTATAAAAAATGTTGAAAGTGTTACCTTACTTCCTCCTTGCACAGCCACCGAAGCAGTTTTGGATTTTTAGTGTCTGCAGGGTGCTGAAAACTGGATATAAAAACAAACAAATTAATATAAAAAGAAGCTGCATACGCGTATAATTTCTAGAGAGAATATAGCTTACTCATTGAACTCGGTTATGTTGAGAAAACCATCCCCGTCAGCATCAGATGCCTTGAAATGCTCCTCTTTCCACCAACCCATGTCATACCCAAACGAACTATTATCTGGTCACCATATAGCCAGATTGAGTTGTATGTCGGTTATCCAAATAAAAAAAATTCATACAGAAACTAACTTTATTATTCACTACAAGTCATTATAAGAAACAGAAAGAGGGTATCACACATACATTAATCTTGGTCGTATTGCGTAAGTTCCCACATTTTCAGATTTTAGTGCGCACTTCTTTCTTATTTTCTCTAAATAAAATGGTATGTAAATGAGGACTCAAGTCTATGTTGATAGTGCAATCAAGCTATTTTGGGTAATCATGATTTACTCATAGATCAAATGAGAAATAATAAAAACGTTGACGCAAGTTAGGAGTTGTGGAGTACACAGTCTTTCAATGCTATTATGACTTTGATACTAGAAAACCTCTTAAGGTTGTTAGAAGACGAAGCCCCTAACATGTTTCTGTCTTATACGGTTATTGGTTTTGTGTACATACAAAATACATCAACCACGTTTCTCATACACGATTCAGAATGCTATCTAGGTGATTAAAATACAAAACGTGAAACCTACAGTCCATCATGCACAAGTATATGATGCTAAACCCTTTACAAATGCAAAAGGTGACAAATGGCACGATTATTGTTCAGAATGGAATGCTATAAGTCCTATAACTATGTTCGATCATAAAGCTTTTTACCCAAAAACTCTCATTTAAGTTGTTTACCTTTGGTATGTAAGCTTAGAAACAAATAATCTTTTTACCGTGAAAGTAAAAACAAACAAAAAAAATTATTCTTTTATTCAAAAAGAAAGATAATTAAAGTGGAGGTTGAAATTGGTTTCAAAATTAAAATTAAAAAATAAAAATTAATAACAATGGGCCCACTTATCATGTTTGCTTTCATTTAGTTTTGTGAATATGCTTTAAACTGAGCATCACCTCAGAATTCCGAATCATAACTAAACATGGCATTGGAGTTGCTCTAGTCCTATAACTATGTTTGATCATAAAGTTTTTACCCAAAAAAATCTACCCTTAACCTTACGCCTTAATATAGTTAAACGCAAGTAGTCAAAGGCGCTTGCCTAGCCGCAATAATGCCTTGCATCCATCAAGGAGAACGAACACAAATTCCGCAAATAACCGGTAAAAACAGGTTTGAAACAGCGCCCAAAACCTGCCTAAAATAGCTAAGAGTGTCTTCTTTGTAGTGTGCGTCTTGCTAATCTCGGCCCTCGGTTTTCAAGCGCCTAACGCCTTTAACTACTACTATGCATTCAATAAAGTTTTCTCAACTGGAAGCTAAAACTAACTCACATTAAAAGGCACTATAAACATCATTAAACCAACATCATTGAATTAGCTCACAACCCACATTACCCGAATCACGAACCCACGAGGGCGGCTGGTACTCCTGGAACGAAACCAACCCGTCACGGTTCTTATCGTGCAACTCCATCTCGCGTTGACTCCGATGCAAGACCTCCTTCTGCGACTGCCCGAGGTTCCACTCAGTCAACTCATGCTCAGTCACAAACCCATCAGCCGGATCGATATCGATATTCGGAAACAATAACACCAACCTATGCGTAATATTAAACTTATGCTCATCATTCAAATAATCCTCCGCGTCTATAAAGTCCTCCCATTCCGGTTGCCCCTCCATTCCCGGTGCATCATCATCCTCCGGTTCAACATTATTATTATTATTATTATTATTATTATTATTATTATGATTAAAGAAGTGGGTTTTTTCCCATAACTTGTCTTCACGTTTGCGTTCAATGTCTGCGACTAATGGGTCGAAGGAGACGTGGTGGTCGGTGGTGAAATTGGACCGGAGTTTGAGGCGGCGGTGGCGGCGGTGGGTGTTCCGGTGAGTTGAATTATCTGGGGAGTGGGATATGAGAAACAGTAAGAGTAAGGCTACTGTGATGTAGATGATGATTGAGAGCTTGCCCATCTCATCGAACGGTGGTGGTGGTGGTGGTGGTGGTGGTGACGGCGGCGGTGACGGTGGCGAATTAATGGGTTGAAGATCTTAGATTGGAGATGAAGAATCAAGATTTTGAGTTAAAAGTTAAAACTGTGGTAGATCTGTTTCCGTGATTTCATATTATATTATATGTTTATATAATTTATTATTGTGTTGGATTGGATGTCAACCTAATAATTCAGCACTGTTTAAAAAGCTTATGGTTAACAAATTTAATTTGAAATGAGTCGAGACTCATTTTTGTCAGTCAAAATAAACTAAGCTTGGCCTGTTGTCTTTAAAATCGAGCTCAAGTCTACCTGAGTTATCTCGTTTAATTTTTAGTTTGAGTAAGGAACCATCCTAGCTCAACTTGGGCCTACTAATAATGTCTCCTCTCGAAGTGGAGACTAGTAGCGGCGGAGCTATGAATATTTTCCTATGAGTCCGGGATTATTCAGTGTTCAAGTTTTTTCAGAGTCAAAGTTTTCAAGCCCGGATGGGTCAGGTCGGTTATTTGGTCAGATAATTATAATAAAAATGCATCGTCAACATTCAACGATATACAAAGTCATATTAAGAAATAAATAAAAAGATTATAGTTGTTCCTATAACATTTTCAATCGCGAAATTCAAAAAGAACTTCTTTTTAATATAATAATTGCAAGCATAATTTATATAATCGTAACACATCCGATTATGTAAATCCGTCTTCACTTGCTTTAATGAAGAAAAACAACTCTTAACACTTGTTGCGATACGTAGAACAAATGCTTGTTTAGGGATGGCAATGGGTCGGGTTTAGGTATTCCCAAACCCATACCCGGTTATAAAAGTCCATCCCAAACCCGTCGGGTTTTAATCGGGTAATTACCCATCGGGTTTCGGGTTTTCCCATCGGGTTTCGGGTTTCTTATCGAGTTTTGATAAAATACCCGTCGGGTATAGCCGGCTCAAAACCCGCTAGGTTTCTACCGGGTTTTCACAAAATATAACTAATTGATTACAAAGATGGTTATTGTAAAGATAAAATGTCTCAAATAATTGACATAAACAAGTTCCGACAAATAATATATTTGGAATATAGTATATATATGATATAATAAGCTATATCGGGTACATCGGGTATATAATCGGGTAAATGGGTTTATGTTATCGGGTAATCGGGTTGGGTAATCGGGTATATTAGAAATCCCAAACCCGCGAAAAATTTTAAAACTAATCCCAAACCCCCCGTCCCAAACCCTAATGGGTCGGGTATTACCCGTCCCATTTATGTCGGGTTTCGGGTTTTCCCATCGGGTTCGGGTTTTATTGCCATCCCTATGCTTGTTTCAACAAACAATAGACGGTCGCCGGCGATGGTTAAGCCTTGAGGAGAACTTGCAAAGGTGATGGTCGTTTGGTAGATAGAAACAAAATTGATCCGTCGCTAAGGCGATGACCATTGTTATTGTTTTATGTATTACGTTTAAGAATTTCAATTAGGTTGGGCTTGTTGACTCATTTTATGAATAATTTAAGGCTTTTTTAATCCATATTTGGGTTTATAGTTGTTTTTTTAAAGCTTATTATATTTTATATAAAAAAATTTATTAATAAAATTTTTTAAATAAATTTTCATAATCATTGGGTTCGAATATTTTTTTTAAAACAATACGGGTTTGCTCACTGAAAAAGAATGAATTTGCTTGTTAATTCGATATTATAAGTTATATATAAAAACAAAAATGGTTCGGGTTCAGCCAATTCCGGTGAAGACAAAGTGGCTCTGCCACTGGAGACCAAGTTTGATTCCTATTTGAGCGGGTTTGAAGGGCATCTGGGTGAAGAGACGAATCAGGGGTTTAATCCCAGGTTCGAATCCGATAGAGGGGTGAGAGTGTACGGATTCCATCCGGTTTCCACGTATTCAGGGATATGGTCTCACTACGATCGAGGAGTCGACTTTAGACATGACTACAAAATGGTGGTTTTATATGTGGGATCGTGTGCCATTAAAAAAAACCTAATAATGCTTTTTTTGTAATTTAAAATATATGATTTTGATTTGCTATGTTTGCTAAAATATAAATAAATCATTCTTGTTTATTTTTAATTTTTGGTATTGCTTTACGTGACATGTTTCTAATATTAAATCGTTCACCAAAAAACATCTATATTCCTTAACTTGAAATTAATGTGTTTGTCGTTTTAATATAATAATAAATTCCATCTTAAAAAATAGTTTTGTGAATTGATGACGAGTGTCGGATCTAGACGGACCACATATCCGTAATAGAGCCAAGCTTGATAATACATCTGGCCGGACATCCCGGGCAGATCACACATCCATATGAAAGGCCAATTACATTTGTTGTAGATGGTCTAACCATCCATCTAGAACCACAACATTGACGGATAGTAGTGAACGATCAATCATCTGATATACATATGACACTTACGACTATGACACAACCGTTATAATGTTACATACAACCCACACTCGGTATCATTTATCAAACCAGATTGACCATGACTTGTATCATAACTACATATGAACGATGAAACCATTAAATGTTGATCCCAATCACATCTCAACTATAAATATTAATAATTACCCTTCAATAATCGGGTTAACATTCATTCACTTCTCATTTATTACTCTCACGTACATTGTACTCACTCTCATTTAGTCCTTAGCGGGACCAACGGCGTTGTGCATCTTAGCAAGTTTAGGTCTAAAGGCTCTCTCATCTGCTCTCTCATCACGTGACATCCTTCTACGCTGATTCGTAGGTCCCTCGACTCCTGTTCCAACATCTATAAAGTGACAAAACAATTACACCATTCAAACCAAACCAAGTACCACAGCTTCAGACAACTCAATATATACGGTTCAATCCAATTTGAAATTTAAAAACTGGTCGGGTAAAATGAACCGGTCCTTTAACGATATTAATCGGTTAAAATACTAGCAAATACAGAACTTTTAAACTTTCAAATCTTGTTCTAATTTTACACTTTTGATTTTTATTTACCACTTTAGGACCAGAATAAAAAACCTTGTATCTGATTTGTAAAACTATAATATTAATTCAAAGGCCAAAAATTTGAATATAACTTTTAAATTTACATAAAAAAAGACATTATAATTCTTTCTCTCGATGCTCAACAGTCTTACAAAAGCCTGGAGGACCAAAATCTATGAAGGCCCTAACTAAGAGTCTTCACCTGAATCGTCTAAATCTTCATCTTCGTCTGCATCGACACCAACAACCATCTTTTCTAGTGAATCCATATCACCTGCTTCTGCAACCGTATGCAAACGAAGCCTTTCAACATCCTCACTGTCAAATTTCAAAACAAAATCAGTTA
The DNA here is from genome assembly GCF_021521415.1 of Bidens hawaiensis. Lineage (NCBI taxonomy): Eukaryota > Viridiplantae > Streptophyta > Magnoliopsida > Asterales > Asteraceae > Bidens > Bidens hawaiensis. The sequence continues at coordinate 1,867,968 of NW_027491048.1, read as the reverse complement.
AACAATGTTTGAGCAATTGCTAGTTCTGCAACCACAGAGGCGGCCCGTTTTGAGTTTTTGACCCATTTGCTTATAAATGGGTCATTTTAGGTTGTGTTTTATAAGTTATAACTAACGGGTTTAAAGAAATTAATTTACTCTAGAAAGATTAATGCTTACTCTGCAACACCAAATATTTCTTTCACTACCAAGGAGCTGTCTCTCGCACAGAACTCGGGCAGCTGATAACATAACGTGAAGTGAATAATACAATACACAAAATCGATATAAAATATCATTTTTAATAGTTTTATTACCTCTGAAAGATATAAAATCTTTCCAAAAAGAGCTTGGACAGCAAGCTTTCTCCTCAAGCCCTTTTCAGAATATCCCGACGTGTTCATCACAACTGGACCTGCAACATGAAAAAAAGCATGATTCTTGGAAACTAGCATGCATTTAACTTTAACTAATCGTGTTTGCATAAAAAATTAGCAGATTTTGTACCAAAATCCTTAACAATGCGCCTTGAAATTTCGTTTAGCATTTCAGCAACTTCAGAATCATCCAACATTGTTGCTTTCCGGAGCTGAATTAATGATGCAACAAGTTTCGGGTCGAACGGCTTTTCATTCAAGGCATATCGGATATATTTACGCAATATCTCCACCATACTGAAGCCCGTCTGCATACAGAGTTACAAAAGTATCATAAAAAACCATCCTTGATGGAAAAATGTAAAAGGGTCCTTCCAGTTTTGTATGCAGAAATATATACACACATGGCCAAGACAAAACTCATAATAAAAAAGTTTCCCTTAAAAAGAAAAGTTTAACGTAAATAACCTTTTGCATCAATTCCTTCAGAACTTGTTGATGTATTTCATTTTTCTCTTTGTCAAGTAACTCATCTATTGATCTGCACAACTCTGCATTTTTACTCACCTGAAATGTCAGCATTAGTCAATCATTTTATAATGTATCTGCTAAACAAGTGATATCTGCCCGAACCAAACACAAATACAAACACCCCGCTCTTGCTTCCAACACAAAAGTGACTCTTTTCTTTGTTAATCGACAAACGAATGCAAGATAGAAAACATGCTTGATACAATGAAACTAATAACCCTAATAAGCCTTGTAACAAGATAACTAGGAATTAGGAAACACAATCAAACTCTAATTCTAATTCTATCAAACTTTAAAATAATAAACTATTTTAACCTATGTTGTCAGTTGTCACTCAAAAGCCCTTCAGACGCGCGCCTGGGCCCTTGAGCAAGGTGCAGAATAAACGCCTTGTTGCCATCCAGGCGATCCGGCGACCTGCATACGATGTGTATTGCCTATCTCGGGCCCTTGCTTATTAAGCGCCGTGCACCTAGGCCCAAGGGCTCACCTTTGACAACTATGATCTTAACCATTAATCCATCCCTAGACTCAAGATCTCCGACAAATCACCCCTTCGAGATCAACCGAACCACCCTTATCGCCAAGTGTTTGCACTCGTTTAATAACATAACATTTAGTAAGTTTCTAGGCAATTAAACTAAGGCTATGTGTAGTAGAGGGGCTACAAAATGGGGCGTTTCGTGCCATGTGTCGCCCAGTCAGCAAAGGAGTGGTCTTTGTTTTAGTGGTGTGGTAGCCCAATACATATATATACATATTACACACACACAAACATATAATAATAATAAAACAACAAGAGCATCCGGCAACAACTGCATCCCCCCCCCCACTACGGATGGCCTAAATAACTAAAAGGCAAAACAAGTCCCAACAGTCAGCTATTGAATACACCAATGTAATCAATACAAACATTAACACGAAAACAACTGACCAGCCTACGGCGAGCGTGTTTAGGCGAAGTGAACTTGCGAACAGTTTTAACAAATGCAATAACAAAAGACACTCCAACATAAGCCACAGGAACAGCCAGAACCCACGGAAACGACGATTGACCGACTCGTGGACCGGGAAGTGCTTGTGTAACAGAGCCACTGAATTCAACAATATCCAAAGCCTTTTCCTGTATCCATGGCAAATCCTCTTCCACTTCCACTTCCTCCATGTCATCATCCTTATTATTAGTATTATTATTTGATTCGTTAGGGTTTGTATTGTTTTTAACTGCTGCAGTGGCTGTGGATGAAATTAATCTTATGTTGAAGGTGTTTAGATTCAATTGAGGGCGTAAGAAGTTGGTGGAAGTGAGTGATAGTAATTGTGGATGACGGTTGGTAGAAGTACAAAAGAAGGACTGATATCCACAGCTAATAGACATTTGGATTATTATTATTATATCTTCTTCTTCTAGTTCCTGTGCCGGAGTGTGTGGATATTTCCGGTGGCGACGGTTGGATACGGTGGTACTGAGTAGAGGTGCACAAACAGGGTTTTTCTAATACCGGGTTCGGGTATGAAACCGGTTTCGGGTATGATCGGGTTTTGAAAAACCGGGTATCGAGAGAAATCGGGTAGGTTCGGGTAGGGTATTGACGAGAAAAACTCAACCCTATGTACCCGGGTAGGGTATAATCGGGTTCGGGAATGAGAACCGGGTACTAATACCCGGTTTTGAATTTGTAAATTATTTATTCATTTTTAAATTTGTTTAAAATTTAAATTTGCTTTGAAACTTATAAAAATAATTAAACTATATTACAAAAACCGTAAATCCACTTAATTACAAATTACTTACTTAGTGATATGAATTTTACAAAAACTTAAATATAAAAGTTGTGAATTAGACATAAAAATATACTATAAAAACTCATGTAGTATTTCGGGTATTAGAATATTGGTATCGGGTATTGGGTATAACCGGGTATCGGGTATAAGGTTTGACCGGGTCCGGGTATTTACGGGTATAAATCGGGTACGGTTCCGGCACGGGTATTGAGCTCAAAAAGCATACCCTATCCATACCCTACGGGTAGGGTCGGTTCCGGTTTCGGGTATAGAATACCCGTGTATAGAATAACCGGTTCCGGGTATTTTTTTCTTCCGGGTACGGGTTTTTTGTGCACCTCTAGTACTGAGCTGAGTTTTATGGTCTGGTCTGGGCTTTACTTACAAATAACACACTGCCTTTTGGGCTTTTCTTTCTTTGTGGTCTCCTGGATAAGCTAATTATATGGGCCCTGTGAAAATTTTAGGACTTTTTCTTTATTTTGGGGATATGATAGAGGTGGAAAAAGAAAAACGAACCCGTACCCGACACTACCTGTAGAGTACGGATGGATAATGCATGCACTTCAGTAGTAAAACTCGTACTCGGATCTGAACTCGATTCGTACCCCGGAATACCGGATTTGTAACCGGTAATACCCGGAAAATAAGGTTTTTCGCGAACCAGTTTCAGGGTATGGTCAACAAAAGTCAAGAACCGGGTCATCTTGGAACCAGTTTCTGATATGGTCGGGTATTTGACCAGGTTTTGACAGGAAAAACCGGGTTTTTAGGGTTTTGGTAATGTCGGGTTCGGGTACGATTTTTCAGAGGAACCGAAACCCAGTTCGTACCCGCGAGTTGAGTACGACCGTGTCCGGTTTCAAGTCGGTCCCTGTTCCAGGTTTTTGCCCCACTCTGTACCCAACTTAACATCATCATTCACTCATAATTTCATCTTAACATATGCAACGACGGATATAAAGCAATAGAGCTTTATTTGTGCCCGCTATTTCTTTAGGCCCACAAAATTTAATAAGTAGCAAATTATATGTGGGAGTTTGGTTATTGAATTGTTTGACGATAGGGTCTGTGGTCTATAAATTATATATACGCTTATACATGACCTAAGAGTCAGATCGAGAATTTTATTTTGCTTGTGAAAATAGTCTTAATTTATTATTATGCCCCCAAAATTTAATAAGTAGCAAACATATTGTTCTTATCAATCTCGAAACGTTAAATAGCAATATGTTAGATTTTTTAGTCTGATAATTATATGTAATTTTATACATTGTACATAACTATGTCTATGTAGTGAAGTCATACTATACATGCTACGACCATATCTAAACCCAGGTGTGATCATTACTTAAGGTGTGTTCTATGTTAACTAACCAAACCAATCAATCCAAAGATCAGATTTTAATTATGTTCGTTTATTCTTTAAACTTGAATTGACCATAATACATTAATTCTTGGTGGTTGCTCTAACTAGATTGAGGTGAATAATAACGGTCTTTTTAATTTTATTTTTATCTATGATCGGTTCTATAACATCGATCAATATTTGAATCAAAGTGATATATGAACTAAATGCAAAAGGGCCTTATTGATTAGCTTTTAGACAAATTATCCACAAATCACTTGATAGAATAAATACAAACGTCTAGATGAGCGGATGATCGAAAAAAGAAACGCCATACACTTAGGCGTGGCGATTAATAATTACAAAGCTCATTCTTAAGCTACACTGAAAGAAGATGTAGAGCCCTCGACGTATTTCCTTGCTCCTTTAAACCATCTTTTGTCACCCGCTTGCGCCTTGCAAATGTAAAGTTTTCCATCCGACACCGTGGCATTGATCAGTTGGTGTTTGCCACCCTCATCTCCGTCAGCCGTCCTTGTTAACACCGACAAAAAGTAGTATTGTTTTCCATCCACCACAGGGGTTGAAACCTCCAAGATATTCGCAGTTGCGACCGCATCTTGCTCAAATCCTCCCTAAACACACATTGTATAATAAATGTAAGTAAATTGATAATACTTATATATTAAAGAAAAAAATTAAAAAAATAAATAAATATAAAAGTGATGATGGGTTAACTTAACCACACTCACACTCGTTTTATGCCACCAAAAAGGTTACCAGTTTGGCATGTTAGATGTTAGTCTTGTAACTTTAATTATAGAGGTAAAAAGTTATTACTACCTCGGATACGGTTTTTCCAAAGTAAGCTTGCTTCCCAAGCAAGTAATCAACCTAAAAAACATACATTAAAATGTAACTTTGTACACTATCTTTCATGTGTTATTTACGTATCTGACAGAAGTAATATTATTGTTACCTTGGAGAGGAATTCCTCTGGGGCACCATAGTCAGTGATGGATTTCTTGTCAGTAGGTGTCACCGTGACGGCGAGATTGCTTGTGGTGTCAAAGTTGTCTTCATATCTAAGCACTTGACCGGGGAACTCAACCTCCTTGCTAGGGTTCCACTTCGCGGGAATCGATAACTTGAATCCCGGACCAGCGTATTGCGAGAACTCAGTCGACTTTTGCTTCCCGAACACATTCGCTAACATCACACAATTAAATCCCCTTTTAAAACTCAGTTTATATCATCATCAAATAGAGTTTCAATGGCACTCTTTTTGATTCAATAGTGTTCGGAGGTGTTTGGGATTCCTTATTTTACCTCCTTATAACTTTTCAATAAGTTCCAAAACATAAGTTCGCTTCTTGGAGCGGGTGCAGAAGGTGGTCCACAGTGACTCGCAGAGCCCGAGGAACCAAGGATTTATATTTAGTAGAATAGGCTTTGCGATTCAAAAGGGGATAGCGGCGCAACTTGTTGCTCGCTTACCCATTATCCAGATGTAGTTCGGTTTGTGTTATATATAAAAGGATCAATATTTTCTCAAACTTATTAACTTTTCTCTCTCACGTCAAAAGCAATCCCAAACACCTTATTACTTTTCAAAAAGTTAATAAGTTATAAGTTGGTGAAAATAAGAATCCCAAACACTCATGCCTTTTTTTATAGTTTTCTTCTAGTAATTGTAATGTAAGTTTAAGGGTGGTATTTGGGATTGCTTATTTTAGCTAACGTATAACTTTTAACTGTTAAAGAGTTAAAAAAAGCATTTGGTTTGCTTATTATCTGAGGGGATAAGTAGATAAGTTACAATATTGTAACGTATAATTTATCCCAAATATAAGTTACATGAGGTGAAAATAAGGAATCCCGAACACCAGTGGCGAAGCTTGGACTAAAACACCTGGAGGCCGGACTCAAAACGTATACAAAACGTGTCCGGGCTCAAATTTTCGACCGAAAACGGCTAGATTTACACTACGTATAAAAATTTCGGCCGAAAACGGCAATATTTTACACTACGTGTAAAAATTTTCGGCCGAAAATGAGTAAATTTAGACTGCAGCGTAAAAAAACAGAGGGCGAGGCCACCCAACCCCTAAGCAACCTTCGCCATTGCCGAACACCCCCTAAGTTGTGTAGAGTGACTTAAAAACCCGTTACTTAGAACGTATGGTTTTATAAAAGTTAGCCTTTTATAATAATAATAATAATAATCTACTTATACCTGCTTCACCATAAGCAGCATCAGCTGGAGCAACCTTGGAGCCAACAGCAGCTGCACCAATGAGAACAGTGAGAGCTAAACGTCTAGAGACTGAAGCATCAGCAGTTACAACAGCAGCATCTTCACGTTTCTGTGAGCGGATGATGAGTTGGCTGGGCTTGACTGTAGCCTGCAAGCGAGGTGAAGGTGATGACTGTGATGAAGAATATGATCTTGCTGGGGTTGAGAGTGCATGGAAACAAGAAGCAGCAGCAGCCATTGCTGAGTGTTGTGGTTGGAAATGATGAAGTGATCGAGTGTGAGGAAGAAATAAGAAAAGAAATGAAATGAAATAATAATTAAGAGAAAGGATTGGTGGGAATGAGATGAGGAAGATGAGATTGGTAGGGTTTTGGATAAGGGTTGCATGGATGATTTGGATGACACCTGGACATATGGATGATCTCAAACTCCATGTCACCATGAGTATCACTACTTGGTTTTCCGGGTTCGACCCGTTATCAAATAAGTTTCACTTAATGGTCCATCATCATGGTTTCATCATATTTGTCCGTTCAAAAACATTTATTCATAGGAGGATTGGGTTATCTAGTGAAGGCTCAAGTTCGTGTTATATTTGGGTGAATATTGGTGAGTTAGACCTTGTGCAAAGGCTATCAGTTCAAACCCTTAGCTCACCCGGGTTTTCGTCTCACCGTGTGTAACGTCAGAGAGTGTAACTCTTGTGGTGGCACAACGAATGTCAAGTGGTAGTCGGCGATATGGTTTCCAGAGAGGACACTCAAGCCAAACTCTGAAGCAAGTGTGGACCCGGTTAAGACAAAATAGTTTGGCCAGATTGGGGCATTGGAACTCTTCAAATTTAAAGAGTATAATAGCCTAAATACACAAAAGTCGTCGTTCAAAAAAAAATTTATATTACCAAATATAAGATCAGTTTGATGTCCATTTTCTTTTAATTTCGATGTAAACGTTCTTTTTTATTAAGTGGGTTAAAAATTAAAAAAAGAAAAAATTACTGAACATTTAAGAAACTAATATTGTTAATTACTATGAATAATCAAGAATGCAAATGGTTTTTTTAATAGATTTGAATTAGCCAACCTCTAATACTCAAGTGAGCATGTCTGAAACATTATATCAACCGTTCATACTGATTATAGATATGATTTTATTAAAAACAGTAGCCGTGTGTAGTTTTAATAATGGGTGAAAGGGTAATGTATTTTGGAAGGTATAAGTATTTTTCGTTCATGACAACTCTTTTGTGTGTTTATGTCATGTGTTTGCTCTTTTGTTTTCAGAATGTTTGATGATTTTGATTATATATGTAAAGCGTAATTTTAGCATACATTTTTTTTTCTCAGATACGAACATCAATATATTTGTATCTAATTATTGTCATGGATGACTTATAGGTTATCATTACTACTAATTACATTACTGTCATCGGCATCACATGCGTCACGCTATTTTGTATATCCTTATTGGGGTTATTGTCAAAATCAAACAACACGTACTGGTTATACGTTTTTATTACACTTGATAAAATATACTAAGCACACTACACTAAGCATAATTATATTTCAAACTCAACTTTTAATATATTAATTAAGTTACTCAACTTTCAAAACACACAATTAACAACATCAACATCGCCGTAACCAAAGATCACATACATCACTCATCACTGTTTTTATTTTCACCACTAACTTCAATATAATAATTAACTTAAAAAAATAACCAATCGATCATAAATGTATATTAGAACAGCAAATATGTAAATAAAAAGATAAACCATGACAAAACTAACGACATCCACGTACAATCCACATATTGAATTATTAAACATAAACCAAAGGGCCGGCCAAATAAAACCATAGACAACGAAACTTAGACCAAAACATGACTGGAACATAGTTGACATAGGTAACGAAACATAGTTCATTATATGACTATATGTGAGGTCACAAGTATTAAGTTCTTGAATAAGACACTCATATTTGGTTAAAAAAATTCGTTAAATAATCTGTTGAGATGGTTATGACCTCTATACAAATTCATGCTTGTTGCGGTATAATATCGTTCTAGTTGAGATGTCAAAAGAGATTAACCCAGCCAAAAAAATATTGTTAGGAAACACGAGATATCAAGTTTTGAAAAGCATGAACATATCAAGCACATTATATCTTTAATTAAACTTACATATCAAGTAATTCTGATGTAGAAAATTTGTTTAAAGAGAATGAGGCGATCTTTATTTTCTAGGTTTTCCTGAATGACTACTCCATGTTGACTTCAGGACCGATGCTGAAAAATGCAGGCTCTGATGGTACTGGAAGTGAGAGGGATGGGCTATTAAACATGTGAACAATCGATGACATCGTAGGCCTGTCATTAACATTTTCTTGAACACATAATAACCCAATGTGTATACTTCTCGTGATGTCGTTTATTGAATCCGATTCTCTCTTCAATGTGGGGTCTATTATATTCGTTGATGTTCCATTCCGCCAGCTTTTCCATGCCTAAAAGGGGTTTTCATTTTTGTTTTTCAGAATATGGTTAAAAGAAAATGATGATCTCCAGTATTTCATTCAAATGATTCTTTCAAACTATTTTTGTGATTTGGAACACTAGTCAAAGATATGCACAAGTATATCAAACTTTTTTTAAGTGGTTAATTAAGTCATTCATAAAACATATTTTTTGGTTAAGTTTATCGACTAAGTAAGTTTTTAAAATGTATCAGCCACGTTCAAAAAATAACGGGAATAGGCCACACATTTAAACATTAAGGACTAACTATTGGGAAAGCATAATAGGCTTTTTTTTTTTGCACTTAACCACATGAGAAGATACATTTTTCTTACACAACTTAATATCACTTACGAAACCATGTTTTTAGTAGATGTATATGGGATTTGTTAGATACGACCCAAAATAATATGATTAAGTTGGTGCATGTGTTTTTTAGAATTTATAGTGGTAGGGTGGATACTTACAAAGCTAAGAAGGTGTTCCAAGCTCTCTCCATTAAGAAAACATTGGTTCTTTTGACCTGTTACCATCTCCAATAGCAACACCCCGAAGCTAAACACGTCTGACTTTACTGAGAAATGACCATGCCTAGAATATTCTGGTGCCATATAGCCACTGCACGAGAAAATACAGGGAACAATAAAAATGTAAAAAAGCATGCACTATAAGTGAATAGAAGAACTTAATTTGAAGTTGAGCTTATAAACTTAATATGAAGGAAGTGTATATACTTACTGGGTTCCAACAATTCGACTTGTGTCGCCTTGAGTTTCCTCGGGATTAAACAATCTAGCCATGCCAAAATCTGCAATTTTAGGATTCATTTCTGCATCCAATAAAACATTACTAGCTTTCATATCACGGTGAACAATCATTAAACGAGAGTCTTCATGAAGGTAGAGAAGTCCCTTCGCAATGCCTTTGATGATCATGAATCGCTTTTGCCAGTTAAGAAATGTACGTTTAATTGGATCTACAACCACCATCGAGATTCGAGAAGTGTGTATTAGTGTCAATAGTCAATACAACAAAAATAACATGTTTTTTCTTTCTTCCGAAAGGTGTTGTTAACTATTTAAACCAATAAATATTGCATCTAAAGTCTCGGATCGATAATCAAACACGAATTAAACGACTAACTCTCGTTTATATTAATCAGAAAATATTACTCAAAAACTGATCACACGCTCTCAAATCTAACTCGGTTTGACTCCTGAGTCTTGATGAACCCTAACTCGGTTACATCTAGATGAACCTTAACTCGGTTACATCTCGTGTGTTTTTCTAGATGAACCCTAAATCGGTTGCACCTCACACATCACAATATATAATGTCTAACATAACTTGGTTTATATAGACTAACCCTAATTTGCTAGCCAAACCATTACCAATTATAATTACAATTAGAAAACATAACGTAATTAGGAAACATAACCACTATGACCTACTTGTCAATATTGGTCCTTCAAGTTTACCAACTTATGAATTGGAGTCCGAAATTACTTCCAATAACATCTACGTCTAGTTTTTTTTTTACCGGCTAACACAAACATACTAATCCTACGCCTAAATCTAAACCAATGCCTACCATGAGATTGGACCCTCAACCTAACCTAATTAGGAGAGACCATTTTACACGAATCGATACCAGTTGTTTATACGTATTTTGGAATGCAACATGCACGGTCAAAAACATGTTCTTTTGTTAAGAACTTACCAAACATAAATTTGTCAAGACTCTCATTTTGCATTAACTCGTAAATGAGAAGTCTTTCACTTCCTTCTAAGCTAAAACCAAGAAGTTTGACCAAATTACGATGTTGAAGCTTCGCAACCAACAAAACCTCATTCTTGAATTCAATATCACCCTGCCTAGAATCCCTAGAAAGCCTCTTTACTGCTATTTCACGTCCATCTCCAAGCTTACCCTATATCAATATCCAATTAAGTAACACAGTATCTTTTTCCACATAACTGATAAAATAAATTTATACCTTGTAAACTGTTCCAAATCCACCTTGCCCGAGCTTATTGTCTTCAGAAAAGTCGTTTGTTGCTGCTTTTACAATACTAAAGTTGTATTTCAAAGCTTCAATGTTGTCAATCTCCATAGTTTCATCTAATAAAGAAAGGGAGATGGAGAGGGAGAAAGTTAAGAGTAGTTTTATAAAATGGCATAACTTGATAGACGTCAACTGGATCGATCTTACTTTCGGTATTTGCCGATGGCATTTGCTTCTTCTTCCTCCTTCTCATTAATTTTAAGAAGATGCATACTGAAGCAATAATTATGATGACACTAACTATGACAATAACAATTACTATTGTTATAGTTTGTGCAGTGTTTGAACTTTCACCTGAACTTTTACCTACAGAAAGAGAGAATATTACAAATTATGATTTTATTTTAAGATGTACAAAGATGTCTTAGAAAATATTGATGATCAAAATAAATAATTCCCTAATAACACTAGCTAGTATTCAGCTAGTATTCATGCTTACGTTTAAATTAAAATTTACCCAAGTGACCAACGATGACTAAAATTCAAACATAAACAAAAAATCTAGATTTTTTTTGAATATTTTTAATCAACAAATATGTAAACGAGATATAGTTTATATTATAAACAAGTTTAATCATAGTTAAAAAAATTAAAAGATAATTTCTTTTGCCATTTGACATGTATACTTTTATTTTTTTAGTCTAACCTACCCTAGAAGACCTTTAGCGACCGGTCTTAGAGCATTTCTAACCCATCTCTTAAAATTCGGTGAGGGGCTTTGTAAATTATATGATAGGTTTAAAGTGGTTGTAAATGAAGAAGAGGGAATAGTTAGTGATTTTTTGTAAATTTGGAAAAAAAAATTCGTCCTTATATTATTTATTATTTGTTGAAATTGGTTGTGAGTAAATGAGTGTAATGATAAATATATAAAAAATATTATTTAATTAAACATGAGAAAGAAATGTAGTATTTTTTAATGTAAGACAGAATTACAAATTTTTCCTTTAAAAACAGTCAAATTACGGTTCGTGTCGTTTTCTTAGTTTCTTTGCAGGCGGTATCCTTTAAACATTTTTTTCCTACACGTTATGTCCTTTACACTAACTAGGTTAGAAAAACTCAGTTAAATACCCTCACGTGAGAAGCATGTGTGGGCATTTTTGTCTTTTCGTCTGTACCTGCAAATTTATAACATCTTTCTCTCTTTAAGCCACCACCATCACCACACCATCAGCATATACCACAACCACTCCACTCCATTCCATTCCGTTCAACCCACCAATCATCATCACTCCCAAATCCCTTGAAACCCTCACAAACACCAACCGCCGCCGTCCTCCTCCTCCCACTCCCCACCGCCACCGTCCTCCTCCTCCCACTCCCCGCCGCCGCTGTCAACCACCAATATCCAACCGCCACCGTCCTCCTCCCACTCCCCACCGCCGTCGTCAACCACCCATCTCCAACCACCCATCTCCAACCGCCATCGTTCTCCTCCCACTCCCCACCGCCGCCGTCAACCTCCCATCTCCAACCACCCATCTCCAACCGCCACCGTCCTCCTCCCACTCCCCATCGCCGCCGTCAACCTCCCATCTCCAACCACCACGACCACCCTCATCCACCACTGTCCTCAATTCTGATTCGTTTGGTTCTTGTGATCTGAAAAAGGATGAGTTATTCAAAAGCAGTTGGAACCGGGGCAAAGGAGATGCTAAATCGATTCGATAATTATAATGATGGTTCAAGTGATGCCTCTCTTTTTTTCAAGTTCATTACCACCCTCATCCACCATCGTCCTCAATTCTGATTCGTTTGGAATTAGGGTTCTATCACAAAACACCTCTTTTTTAGGGTTTTAATTTCTGATTTTTGAAATGAGTGACATGTTATAATAGTGTGCAGTGATGTATATTATAGAATTGTGTGATTGAGATCTGCAAAATGAAGAAGAAGAAGAAGATAAAGTTGCAGGTACAGACGAAAAGACAAAAATGCCCTCACATGCTTCTCACGTGAGGGTATTTAACTGAGTTTTTCTAACCCAGTTAGCGTAAAGGACATAACGTGTAGGAAAAAAATGTTTAAAGGATACCGCCTGCAAATAAACTAAGAAAAGGACACGAACCGTAATTTGGCTTTTTTTAAAGGACAAAATTTGTAATTCTGTCTTAATGTAATTATAAACATAAGGATGAAAGACAGGTTGAGAATCCGATTCATGTAACGGACAAATTGCATATGAGAAGGATAGTAATATACACAACATATGTGATAACATGTCTATATCTATACTTATATATGAAAAATTATTTGAGAATAATATGTTTAAAGTTTTGTAATCTTAAGAATCTTACAACCTCTTTATTTATATGATACAATATTTAATGCATTTGGTTTAAGAAAATATAATTTTTTAAAGGGGTAAAATAATCTTTTATGTCATAAGGTATACATTCATGTCCATTAACTCAATGTAGGCGTCACATCACATAGTTTATCCTTTTTATTACTCCATCTTACCCAAAATATTAGCTTAACCTTAATTAGCCTCCCTCAATTTAATATAAAAACAATAATTAAATTATTGTGTGTGAGTGTAAAGAATTTTAAACTTGGTTAACATTTAATCCATCTTATCTTTAACGATCTTTAATTCATGAAGGAAGTGATATCACACTTAAGCCAAGTCAATAACTCTACATTCAATTCAATTCACTTCATTTAATCATATTAATAAGTTATAATGAATCACACGTGTATTAATGACCATAATACATTAGAGGTTAATTTATTTTAGTTTTATCTTATCTTTAAAAATAATTGAACCGTATTTAAATTTTATTATTTTGATCTATCCACTAATACTAGAGTCGGAAATCGTGCAAACACCCCTTTGTACCTTAATCCACCTTTAATGATATAAATTGTATCAGGGGAAAGTGAATAGGAGGCTGTCACACATGCAAGCTTACATGTGAAACTCTCTAAAACTATGTCGTTTTGTCGAAATGAACATCAAAACTACGTCGTTTTAATTAAAAGCAATTAAAGATTAAATTTCAAAAAAAAGTTACCTAAACTAACTGATATAGTTTCCTAAATTATCTCGTCTTCTTCGTTCAAACCTTCACCCAGTTTCATATCTTTCCCTGCAAATTCATCGCAATTGGCCAATTAACCATCTACCATCTACTAGAGGTTTCATATTTTTATTAGATAATCTGCTTCAACAACTCTCCATGCATATAATTATAATATTAATTAATAAAATCAAATGAGATTCACATTTATATATTTGCGACGGTGAGTACATCATTTCATAACTCTAGTTCAATTTTTGGTTTTGGCTATACACAGAGCCAATTATTTAATAATGTGAAGTTATAACATAAACATATGTGCTTCAATTCACATGTTAATTACATAAGCCAGATTACGAGGTGACTTCGTCTTGGTGAATATATGTGTACGTTTGAATATGAGGCACAAAGATGAGGTAACTTAGGAAACATTTTTATAAAATTTAATATTTAAGTGTATTTGATCAAAACGACGTAGTTTTGAAGAGTTTCGCATGTAAGCTTGCATGTGTGACAACCCCGTATTCACTTTCCCCATTGTATTATGCACAATAATAATAGTGTGCTCGCACGTGTTGGATTAGATACAACACCAATTATCCCATCTGATACGTGCATGTGCATGTATTAATATTAATATAATTATTAGTATATATTAATTAGTTTATTTAAGTTAATTAGTAATTGGTCTATGATTTAGTAGTGGATAGTTTAGTATTCATAGTGGTTAGTTTATTTAGAGTCATATTAGCAAGTAGTGAGTAGGTGGTTTGTATGGCTATTTATAGTTACTTTGTATTTGTTTTTAGCATGAATGAAATATTAAAAATGGTGCTCCAAAAGAGTGTCTCTATTTTTCTCATCTAATTCTTGGGAGTGTTTGCATACTACAAAAGGCTAGGGAGATTAACCATCTCGAATCGGTTCCTATCATTTGGTGCTTTCATTGGCTTACTCACCTTCAACCATGGCCTCTCACATCATGTCATTGATTGACGACTTGTGGATCATTCTCGAGAAGAACCAACAACAACTCGTGCTTCTTAATGCCCAACTAGGTTTAGGGCCTCCACCACCACTAATTGCTCGCCCACCACTATTACGCCATGAACCGCCACTACCATCTTCTACACCGCCATCGAAACCGTTTGCTCCAAAACCTTTCCTACACCATATTCACCCATCAAAAACCAAAAAAAGAACCTATCAGCACCACAAACCAAACCCCAAACCGACATCAAAACAACCCTCTTCCACTACTACCAACACTAAACCGAAACCGAAGGCTAAACCTAAACCCGCACCCACACCAACCACCAACTCTTACAAACACACCAATTGGGCCTTGCCATTATTCAACAAAGGACCAAATGCAACCGGAAGGCATGCATGGAGGCCACCATGGCGACGTATTAAGACCGCACCAAATCCGTTGGGAGAGTCGAATGGCGCCCGCCGTGGGACAGGCATATTGGTATCGTCCTTGAGAACAAGGATGTTTTTGAGGGTGGGAGTATTGATACGTGCATGTGCATGTATTAATATTAATATAATTATTAGTATTTATTAATTAGTTTATTTAAGTTAATTAGTAATTGGTCTATGATTTAGTAGTGGGTAGTTTAGTATTCATAGTGGTTAGTTTATTTAGAGTCGTATTAGCAAGTAGTGGGTAGGTGGTTTGTATGGTTATTTATAGTTACTTTGTATTTGTTTTTAGCAGGAATGAACTATTAAAAATGGTGCTCCAAAAGAGTGTCTCTATCTTTCTCATCTAATTCTTAGGAGTGTTTGCCTACTACAAAAGGCTAAGGAGATTAACCATCTCGAATCGGTTCCTATCACCATCACGTAACACAAATAATTGTGCTAGATGTTATCGGAGAACTAACACTTATTTAGAATTTGTCCTAAGAGTGAGCTTAATGGGGCTATAATTTGCCCAAAATTGGGCGATAAATGGAGTGTCCCCCCCCCCCCCCCCCCCCCCGCGTTGATAAGTGGGGTGACAAGGAGGGGGGGGGGGGGGGTTGTCGCCATAAACATCTAGAAAATAATAATATTTTATTGTTATGTGTGATGTGTGTGTGTGTGTGCGTGTATATAGCTAGAAAATCATTACACCCCTAGAACAAAAACCCACAATTTGCTAACTGAGCATCATATGTCGCAAGTCGTCTCATTTTAGACATAGCCTAAGAAATGCTAATGTCTCTTTTTATTTTCGTTGGATTTGCTTTTTGAATATATAAATGACATAAGTGAGGATCGAACTTGGGTTTTCACGGTAGATACTAAGCCTTAAATAATAATAATAATAATAATAATAATAATAATAATAAATCCAATCCGGCCATCTCCTTGCCGTTGTCATAAAGGTGAAAGGTCTCACTTACATTCCAAACCCTCCTCACCCATTATGAATGCTCTTATATGCCAAACATTTTTATTTTATTTTTTAACTTTAGCTCCTTAACTTTTATCCGGTGCTTTATTTTCTTTATTTTTTGTCAACTTTATTGACATCGCCAAAAGAAAGAATATTTCTTCTAGCTTACAGACGACGGTCACTTATAAGGACTAGATTTTGCATTCATGTGGTGATTATAAATTGTCAAAATCAACGTTCAAATCCAAGGAAGCCGGCCGGTTTGGTTGGCTGGAAACATACGATACGGTTCACGAGACATACATAAATCATCAAACTAGCTAGTTTGTTTATGTATTTCTTTATTTGGCTTGTTTATATGTAGTTCTGTACATGCATGTAGAGATGTAAACGAACCGAATGAACACGGACAAGGCCTTTTTCTTGTTCGTTCGTTAAAGAAATAATGTGTTCACGAACACTTACCAAACGAGATTTTATGTTCGTATTCGTTCATTAATGAAGTTAATGTGTTCACAAACACAAATTGACACAAATAAAATCGGCAGAGTTCGTTGATCATTTAACTTTAAATGAACACGAACACTTAATCGAATAAATAGTTATGTTCATGTTCGTTTATCTAAAAAATGATCATTTGTGTTCGTTTATGTTCGTTTGTTTAAAACCTAAACAAATATAACTAAACAAAGATAAATGAACATGTATGAACACAAACATAAACGAACATAAATGAAAATACTTAAATGAACACAAATCAGTATAAAACTTTATGTAGATGACTTATCCAAATAATATTTACTTATTTTTTATTAATACATAAATAAACAGACAGAAACGAACATAAATAAACGAACGTTCATGTTCGTTCGTTTAATTAAACGAACACAAACTTTTTGTTCATGTCGTAACACTAACTGTTCGTTCGTTCGTTTAACACTTCACCGAACGTTCAGTTCGTTTATAGGTCTACATGTATTGATTATATAATTGGTATAGTTACTACGTAACGCATATAAGTTTGGTCATATGGTATATTATGATTTATATATTATAAACATTCAAATAAAAAGTTACAAAATAATAAGTAAATAAACTTGGAATTGTATTCTTTTTAAATGCTTTATGTTAAAGAGGATCGTTCTTTTATCAATTTGGCATTTTGAAAATATATTTATTTACGGTTAAAAATGTTTCTATCTAGACATGTCACATTTGTACCTCGTAGTGACGGTGATGGTGATGATGATGATGATGGAACCGATGATTCAGAGATATTAACGTTAAAAAACGGATCAAGACCATAACTATATCTACACGTTGGTAGAATAATTGTCCCTCCGAGGCTCTCACTATGCCCGTCTCGCACATAGAGGTAGTTTGCATATTCCAAGCAATCCCTACACTGAATCTCTGTTAAGTCCGGACTACACTGCACAAGCCCATCAATCTTTTTAAAATCCGGACCAGTCGTGTTCCCAGTGGCAAACTTGAGTAACAAACCACCAGAAGCTGCATCGGCTTTCAAGTCGTTTATCAGTGCCGCAACAGCCCCAATGAACCGCACACTATCTGTAGAATTGTATATATTGAAAAGAACATAATGATAATCCATAATTTTAGGATTTCCCAAAAGAGACCTGGTGGAGTATTTCAACAAACAATTATCATAGGTCCCTATTGCCTCCTTTTGGTTAGGACAAACTTCTCTCAACTTAACGATCGAGTCATTTAGACAGTTCATGCACAAACCTGGCTCTATGTCGCCTCGGCAAAGGGCAGCAGAGTTGACCATACCGTTTGAGAGGTTAAAGAAACCTAAACCGGAGTTGGTGGTGTGGAGAGTGGACAAGGTGGAGTCCAGATTTTTTTCGTACGTGCTGCCCGCGGTGAAATTATCATTGTTTGTACAAATATAGAGCATAAAATCGGGTTGAGCTAAGGTGACGGTATTGATTAAATTTAGAAAACCAAGAAAGATCCATAATAAGAAGAGTTTTTCTACGAACATGAACATGAACATGAACATGAACATGAACATGAACATGAACATGTTTTGTTGTTGCAGGTACTTGGAACTGTTATTAAGCATTTAAGGTGTAAGGAATATTAAAGTTTTAAATCAGCATTATTTTTATTATTTTAATTTGTTGGTACAAAAATTAACGTTAATGTTAACATTAAACTTCAATACATATATTAAATCATAAAATGTCACAAAATTTGTTGTTACTGCCAAATCTTATCGCGTCATTGAAATACCGTTTACTTGGTCTTGATGTGACATTTAATTAATCTTTATTTCTTTATCGTTTTTTATTTAATAAAACAGAAGGTTGGAATTGTATTGCTTACGTAAAAGTTGGACACCATCGCCAACTCTACAAGTTTGAGATGTAACATAATATTTATTAACTAAAACGTAAACGTATTTGATGCGTATCCTTGCTTGTCGGGTAACTCATACGGTGATCACGAATACACGACCACCTACAAAACATGTACCGTATTATAAGTTAGTGAGCAATGAGCATCATACTCTAGACTAGTAATCTATGTTGTGATACATTTATTATGCTTTAATACATTCTCTTGAAACCTATAATAAATTATTAGACTAAATTATCAACCAGAACAAGAGTTGGATAGGCCTTTACGTACCTTTCGAAAGTCCTGCCTGTGTACAAACAATGTGTAATTTAGATGTAGATTAGAAAGTGTACTGAGTTGTTGTTCTAATGTACTTGCATTAGTATAATTTATGTTATATTGTATTGACGTCAATTTTTTTTACAACAAAATTATTATTACAATAATAATCTATAGCTTTGAATTAAAACAGAAGGTTGGGCGGAGCCAAGAGGGTCTGTTGACCCTCTGATTGCAAGATCGAACTTTATGAAATTTTATATATATTATTAGAGATTTTTCTAGAACAAAAAAACATGATTAAGTTTCAACCCGTTCGCCCATTGGCTTGGGGAAAAAAGCGGCTATGGGGAGATTTGCGTTCTTAATGTTGCATCAATTTCCATGCATTCAACTGACATCCTCATCAAGGGGGTTGCCGACTTGTCTTCATCTTTAATTCCATGAGTTTCGCAGTAGTTTGAATGTTGTTCAAGCTTTGGGGGGGGGGGGGGGTGTTGTCATAGAGATTGCCATTTTTGGGTTATAAAACCATTAGGGGTTAAGCCCACTAGTGTTTTGTATTAGAGTGTTAATCATGTGATCTATATTAATTGCATTGTTTCGTTGAGGATATACTGCCTGTTAATAAGACAATCGTATATTAGCCAAATTTTTCGTTAACTAAGATGCCACGACAAGATGGCACTGGTCAAGTTCCTAACAAGACAAGTTCGATGTAGGATGGAAACATCGGTACAGAACATTAGATATCAAGTTTCCAAAACATGAAGAATATTCAAGTACAATAATTCTTTAAATTCTTTCTAGGAACTAATTCTGATATCGATACATCATTTATAGAAAACTTGGATGGACTGCATTCAAAACGGGGTATTTTAGTATCAATGCTGAAAAATGCAGGATGTGATGGTGCCGGAAGTAGGAGAGAGGGGCTATTAAACATATCGACAACCGATGACATGGTTGGCCTGCTACCAACGTTTTCTTGAACACATAAATAATCCAATGTGGATACTTCTTGTGATTTCTCTTAATGAATCCAACTCCATCTTTAATGTAGAATCTATTATATTCGATGTTGTTTCGTTCTGCCAACTTTTCCATGCCCAAAAGAGATTTTGATCAGTTTTATTTTTTCATAATGTAATTAATAAAAGTTTTGTTTTTATTCACAAACATAAAACTCTTTTTTTTAAATGTTAACGCCTTGGTCAAACTTCTTATAAATAAGTTTACTGGTTAATTAATTAAGTTCTGAAAATGTACTCGTCTTGTTTAGAGATCATGGGAATAAACCACACGTTTTAAACTTAACCCAAAATAATATGAAGTTTGTGTATATTGTAGAGTTTATAATATTAGTATTAGTATAGATACAAAGCTAAGAAGGTGTTCAATGCTCTCTCCATTATAAAAGCACTGGTTCTTTAGACCCGTTACCATCTCCAGTATCAAAACCCCGAAGCTGAACACATCAGATTTTACTGAGAACTTGCCATGCATGGCATATTCTGGTGCCATATAGCCACTAGATAATATATTGAAAGCACAAAATGTAAGAAACATGCACTATACAAGGAAGACAATAATCCAAGTAAAGTTTCATGTCTAAACTTAATATCAATAAAGGAAGAACATACTTACTAGGTTCCAACAATTCGATTTGTGCCGCCTTGAGTTACCTTAGGATTAAACGATCTTGCCATCCCAAAATCTGCAATTTTGGGATTCATTTCTGTATCTAGTAAAATATTACTAGCTTTCATATCACGGTGAATTATACTTAGGCGTGAGTCTTCATGAAGGTATAGAAGCCCCTTTGCAATGCCTTTGATGATTGTGAATCTCTTTTGCCAATTAAGAAGAGTACGTTTAATTGGATCTACAACACCATTCACAAGCATGTATTAGCTTCTTTGCATTTGTATGCGCCAAAACAAGTATGTATTACTGTATTAGCTTCTACGATCAATACAACAGAACATCAGTTGCAACCCCAAAGGTGTCACTAACTTCAGTTTGCTTTTGCGACACGAACTACTTGTGATGTAATAATAAGATTTCTATATGTACCAAATGTGAAGTGTAAACTAACAAATTTATAGTTCTTATGTATATCTTGGGATGCAACATGTGTTGAAAAAGATGCTTGCTAGCTGTTAAGAACATACCAAATATAAATTTATCAAGACTTCTATTTGGCAAGAACTCGTAAATAAGAAGTCGCTCACTTCCTTCTAAGCTAAAACCAAGTAGTCTGACCAAATTACGATGTTGAAGTTTTGCGACCAACAACACCTCATTCTTGAACTCTATGCCACCTTGCATAGAACCACTAGATAGCCTCTTTACTGCTATTTCACGCCCGTCACCAAGCTTACCCTATACACCATATGATCATATATAGCATATATCACTAAATTAAAATCAACATTTTGTTTGGTACATAACTAACAATATAGTTTGTTTATACCTTGTAAACCACTCCAAATCCACCTTGTCCGAGCTTATTGTCTTCAGAGAAGTCATTTGTTGCAACTCTCACGGTACTAAAGTTGTATTTTAAAGACTCAATGTTCCCGATCTCCATAATTTCAGCTACTAGAGAGAGGGAGAGAGTTAGTATAGTTTTAAAAAATTGGATAACTCTATCGATGCAACTCATAATTCATGCCATGGATCAATCTTACTTTCAAAATCTGCAAGAGGAATTTGCTTTTTCTTCTTCCTCATTGTTAATGTTATGAAGATACAAATGAAAGCAATGATAATGAAACTAAGTATCGCAACAATGACCGGTATGGTCATGGTTCGTTTCTTCTTTGAACTTTTACCTGCAAAAAAAGGAAAAAGTACTCTTCCTTGTTAATTTTATTAATCTTACCGACTGACGCTGCCTCATTGGTCCACCTCGATTTTTATAGTTTTCTTGTTTTTTTGTTTTTGTTTTTGTTCCGTTACCTACCGCCTCAACGCTTGGGTTTACCATTGTTATGTTTTATCAACCGAATAAATGTTACTTCTGATATCTTAATTAGACAAATTTATTTTTTTGGGTCTTAACGCTCTGGTTTGACCAACGTTGTTTATACCGTAACGAACGTAACCGAACGCTTGGGAACACCAGCGCTTGGGTTTACCATTGTCATGCTTTACCAACTGAATAAATGTTACTCTTCCTATATGTTAATTAGACAAATTTATATATTGGGTCTCAACTCTCTGGTTTGACTAACGTTGTTTATACCGTAACGAACGTAACCGATACTGGCCAAATTCACTATGACTCACTGTCGTAACATGTAGGTTTTACCGACCAATTAAATATATTAAGTTTTTATAATACCTATACAAATACCGATGCTTTTTTTTGGATTTTTTATTTTAAATATGTTATATTGACGAATTTACTGTGCAGGTTTAGTTCTGGTACCGTAACAAATGTAGCTAATAGCGACCGAATTCACATTGATTCGTCACTACAACGCCCGATTTTAATTACGTTGTAAATCACTAGTTATAGCTAAATCCAGTTATTGCTACCCAACAGAGATAGAGATGCTCACAAAAGTAGATGTAAAATGCATTTAGTACCTACTGGTGATGCAACTGATGGTGATGAACCCGGTGGCGATGAAACTGGTGTTCGGGAAGGCTGGCGTTAAAATATTGATTAAGACCATAACTATATCTACACTCTGGTAAAAAAGTTGTCCCTCCAATTCTCCCAATAAAATTTCGTGATGCATAGAGACTGTATGCATTTTCCAAGCAATTTTCGCACCGTATCGTTGATAAGTCTGGATTACACTGCACAAGCCCATAAATCGTCGGTCCAGGTCCAGTCGTGTTCCCCTTAGCAAACTTCAGAAACGAGCTCCCAGCAGCCGCATCGTCTATCAGTTTGTCGATTAACGTTTTGACAGTCACAACAAACTCGTCCCTATCCGGTGCAGTTTGCGTGTTCACAATAATCCGGAGATAACTATCAACTGGATCCATGTTCCCAAAAACCTGGTTGGCGTAAGTCAACAAACAATTATCATAGTATCCCACCGCTTCCTTTTGGTTAGGACAAAGTTCTCGCAACTTAATGATCAAGTCATTTAAACAACTCGTGCACACATCCGGTTCTATATCGCCTCGGCAAAGGGCGTCTGAGTTGACGGTATCTTCGTCCGCTTTGCCAGTGGTGCGGAGGCTGAAGTAGCCCAAGCCAGAGTTGGTGGTGTGGAGATTGGACAAGGTTAAGTCGAGGTTTCTTTTGTATGTACTGTTTTTAGTGTAATTATCGTGGGTTGAACAAAAGTAGCTTATAGAATCGGGTTGATCAGCTAAGGTAACGGTATTCGTTAGATATATAAAACTAAAACATATGCATAACGATATCAACATGGACATGTTTTGTTGTAGTGGTAATTATGAATTAAGCATTTAGGATGAAAGGATTAATAAACTTATTATGGAAGGTGTTTTAAGTCAGCATCCTATGTATTATTTTTATATATAAACCTTAAAAAGTAGTAACATTGATGTTAACATTATACTTCAATACAAATACTAAATCGCATACTTTTCAAGATTTCTTGTGTTACTGCCAAATGTCTACACGTCATCGAGATTCCGTTTACAAGGTCTTGATACTACATTGCCACATTTGTTTCTTCTTTGTTTATCAGTTTCTGTTTAATTTATTTTTGTATTTTAATGTATAGTGATTAATTTATCAAATTAATATGTATGTGTGTGTGTTGTTGTTGGGGGGGGGGGGGGGGGTGTTAAAATCTTGTAGTATACGGTGGAGCACGTGTCTCGTGTTGGTTCTAATAAGATGTTTGGCATGTTGCCTTTTTTTGGTGTGGTTCGCCTTCTTTGTATGCGTTTTGTGTGAGGGGTTTATTGGAATTATACATGTATTGATTCGGGTTTCTTGAAGGTGAAAAAAAAAGGTATTTCATATGATTTGTTATCATAAAATTATGTTGAATCAATTAATAGTACATCTCTGGCTGGATCATGATGGTAGCCTTGGTAGGAGTTGGTTTATGTTGTTGCTTAATTTTGCATAGGAATTGATATGAGATCACATAGAATTGCCATGCTAATTAGGTTATCTTGTAAATCAAGCTATTAAGTCTTAGTTAATTAGTTCCTTGTTAGCCTAAAGTGTCGGATCACGAACTTAAGGTATTTTCGATAGTGAGACCTGTAGGTGTAGGGTACGTCAAACCCTGTACGACCTTTTGTTTATTACATAGTGTATTATGTTTATTACATTATTATTGTCTACTAATTAGACCCATTGGGTAGGGGGTTTGTGGAGGTAACCCCTAACCGGGCATAGCCTAATAAAGATTAGGGTTCATGATGGTAGCCATGAAGTTCCTATATAAGGAGCCTTCATCATTCATTTGAGGGACCTTCTCTTGGACCCTTGGCTCCCAACATATTTTTGTGTCTGTAAACAAGAGGAAACTCTTAGTAGTCACCTTCACTCCCCCACTTTTTTATGGCAGATCTCGAGCAACCGGAGAAGAAGACGAAGTCGTTGGTTCGTTCATCTCAAAGACCGGGGAACTTGGACATGGATCCGACCCGGATCCATTCCATGTTTCTTCATTAATCATGTGATCTATCATTCGGGAATAATAGAATATTGCTTTTAGTTGGCCAAAATATATTCGTGTGATTTGATTTTGAAGAAAAAGACAAGCTTATATATGAACTAGGCCACTGCATTACTAATGTGAAAAAAGATAAGCGGTTTACCAACTTGAATGGGTAAGTGATATTGCCAAAAGGATGGTGAAAGCAACATTACACATTAATTATCCATTGGTCTATCGTCTAATAAAGTTATCATTAGTTTTGTCGGTTGCAGCAACAAGTGTTGAAACATGTTTTTCTTCAATATGAAAATGTGAAAATAGATTTGCGTAATAGGAAGGGTGTTGGATACATGAACGAGTCATGCATTTGTTACATAGAAAGGGAGTTGTCCAACCAGTTTCTGTCGAAGATGTAATGCAACGATTTCAAAAGATGAAAACTCAAAGGAAACAACTATAGGTATTTTTTTTAATTTGTAAAGACAGTTGTATTTATATTACGTGTTTTTTTATTTCTAATGACGGTGTCCTTTTTATTATATCTGACAGAGATAGCGAAGCTCATACACTCTGTACCTGGTGGTTCAGGAAGGCTGGCGTTAAAATATCGATTAAGACCATAACTATATCTACACGATGGTAAAAAAATTGTCCCTCCAATTCTCCCAATAAGATTACGCGTCGTATACTGCCCGTATGCATTTCCCAAGCAATCCCTACATTGTGTCCACGATAAGTCTGGAGTACACTGCGCAAGCCCATAAATCCTCAAAAAACTTGGTCCAGTCGTGTTCCCAGTGGTAAACTTCAATAACGAACCACCATCAGACGCACCATCAATCAGCTTGTCCATTAATGTTCCAAGAGCCATAACAAACCCAAACCTATCCAGCGCGCTTTGCGGGTACACAAAAATAAAATACTTATTAATTTGATCCATGTTCATGTTCCCCAAAACAGAAGTTGTGGAGTATTTCAACAAACAATTATCATGGTATTCGACCGCTTCTTTTTGGTTAGGACAGACTTCTGGCAACTTAATGATCGAGTCATTTAAACAACTCATGCACACATCCGGCTCTATGTCGCCTCGGCAAAGGGCGGCAGAGTTGACCGTATCGTTCCCTTGGCCGATGGAGAGGTTAAAGAAACCGAGCCGGAGTTGGAGACTGGGAGACTAGATAAGGTGGAGTCTAGATTTCTTTTGTAGGTACTGTTCATGGTGTAGGTATTATTGTCTGAACAGAAGTAACTTATAAAATCGGGTTGAGCTATGGTTAGTCTGCTGATCAGATATATGAATATCCATAGGAGTTGTTTTCCCATGATTTGTTTTGGAGATATGTAATGAATTTAGAAGTTAAGAGGTGTTTTAAATCAGCATTGTATGTATGTATTATATATTTACATTTGAAGTATAGAGAACTAACATTGATGTTAACATTAAACTTCAAAACAAATACTATATCGTCGTTACTTCCAATTATATGCACGTCATCGAAATTCTGTTTACCAGGTCTTGATGCTACTTGCAACATTTGTTTCTAAATTTTTAATCATTTTTTAACTTTTTTTTTATCCTACCACATCCGCTTTTCCAATTACTCAGTGGCGGATCCAGAAAATTCTGTCAGTGGGTGCAAAAAACGGTCAACATAGAACGTGTCAAGTCAAACTAAAACGGGCCAAACCAAAATGAGTCAGGTCAAATGAAATTACATTACAAAAAACTATGTATAGAAATGTAAGCAATAAATTTCCCCAAAATACAATACAAAATACAAATTACAGCTGATAAAATTCTTTGCATAATTGCTACGGCACAAAGCGCTCTTATGTATAAATAAAAAAATTTAATGTTAAATGGTGTAGAATTATAAAAAAATGATACACTGAATACTATCATATTTGGTCTAATTTTTATATGGTCCGATTAAACTAATAAAATATATCACTATATTAATAGCTAATTGATGAAGTTGTTAGACAATTAAATAATCTAATTGAGCTTAATTGTTATTTTGTGAAAGAAAAACTACACTTACTTTCGAAAAGTTGGCTCGGAAATGTGAGTTTGGGGCACTAAAAAACACGGATGGGGCACTTGGGTTTTTTGAACCTAATATAGTAGAAGTTTATAGAAGAAAATACGAATTTGAGGGAGGTACGCTCCCCCTGACTCAATACTGAATCCACCCCTTGAGTTCCACTCACCAATCGACATTTGACTCAATGCATCTAGGTGTGTAATAGGTTATCCCTCCGTTAAATTTCGAGGGTTGAAATCCTATAGTATACATATTAGGTAGATTTAATTATAAATAGATTAGAAGCCTTCTATACATTAACAAGACTCAAGACATGTTTCACGTCAGCACGACATCATTTTTCTCCAAACCATCGTTAATTCATAGAAATGGTGGTCTTTCACATCCTTAACATCGCTTAATTTTGTTAATTGTGTAATGAGATGAAATAGCTTGTACATCAGGTAGTGAATGCCGATGTTGGATTACAACCAATGGGTGTATGTTGGTGTCAAAGATGATTAGCAAAGGTGGCTGGTGATGGTGATTGGTGACCGGGTATGCAACGGGTTATAAGAAAATTATTAAAAATATTACGATGAAATTACTTTGCGAGTTCATAAAGAACACGTTATAAAACAGCATACCGAGTTTTCTGTTTTTTATAAAAGTATTTTAATAAAACTTATTTAAACTTATATCTTTAGTGTTTTCCTTACACACCCTTTACCCTTACTTTTTCTTTCTTTAATTTCTTTGTTACTGACCATCTTTGACATGATTCTACAAATGTGTATGTACAAATAATTAAAAATAAATAATGAAGAAAATAACTAATCAACAATAGGATCACTATCTCTATCACCAACTTCATCATTAAAATTTAAAGAAGTCCTTTATTTTGGATCTTCATCAAGATATTCATCTCCAACTCAAAATTAATTTTGAGGTTTTTGATTATGAATAAGGATTCTTTAACTGAATATTCACTATTCATCATCTCTATATATGTTGTATCTAATAAAATAAAAAATAATATTATAATAAGTATTTGTAAGACTATGCATTGTGGGTGGTTTCCTTGCTCTCCACATTTATTTTAACGCCCATGCATCTGCCAAACCAAATCACCACCACCACCAAAGGGTGTTAGCCTCATCGGCAAAGGCGGACCTAGGAATTATTTTTTTGGATGGGCAACATCGGAATTTAACACTAATTTTAAGGGGGGCGATTAGGATTTTCTTATATAACACTAAAAAAATTTAAGGTGGGCGGCCGCCCCCCTTACCCTTAACATAGGTCTGCCCTGCTCATCGGTGCCATCCCCTTAATGCTTTCTCGTACTTTGGGTGGGTGGGGTTCACTTTTCTCCACCAAACACACATATACATATATTTTTTATTTTATTTTATATTTGAATATTAGTTAAAGCACAATGCGTTAGTTAAGATTGGGCTAGATAAAGCCCTAGCTATTGCATATATGATAGTTACATGACATTTTAACTGACATTTTTTTAGTTAGCACACAATGCGCATAGTCTAAGTGTGATAAACGTATAGACGGAAAATGAGATATGGTACTTTGGTAGGTAAAGCAAGATTTAGAGAAATAGAATATTTATTTAAATGATAGAGATAGATGAAAAAAGAGATTATAATGTAAAGAGCCCACAAGATGGACCTTGTATCCCTTGTCCATGTTTTTATTCCTTTTTAGGAGGCGACATTGTTTGTTTTAAGTTTTCTCTTTTGGTTTTTATATACTAGCTTTTGAACTCGTGGATTACACGGAATTTGTTAATATGTTAATTAATACAATGAATTATTTAAAACAAATAATTTCTTTATGACTAATAAGGGTAAATCAAAAAACATGATTATGTTAAAAATGCATTACAAATACTTCTTTGTATAAAACATTTGACATGTTATTGATAACTTCGATTAAAGGTTGCTCACCACTCGGCCTAAACATATTTTGACTTGAACCGTTTTTTATCAAAACCAAAAGGTTGTCAGTTTCAACGTAAACCCATTTTGACTACAACCAAATTCATTTTTTTAAGTTGGCCAGATTGACCGAATTCATTGACTTATTCAGTAGAAAATACACCGGAAGTTCTTTCTTTTTACGCTGTACAAACATCCAAAATCCCTTTACCTAACATAATATGCAAACCTTATGCCATAATATTCTATATAAAGTCACAAACCTGATTAAACATGAAAAGTCACAATTACAACATGTTAGGTAAAGACTCTAATCTCTATAATTGTTTGGTGGTAACAAACTCACCATCTCTAATGGTTTATAAAAGGTGATACATTTGATTCAAACATAACACAAATTACCCCTTCTAAATAGATTATTAATTAAACATTTAAACTCACAAAACATACATCAATTACTTAATATCTTCATGTTGTATTTAAAATCTCAAAACAACATTCACAAATCAATCATTGACAATCATAATAAACTCAAATCTCAATGTTTTATTTAAGATTTCATAATCATCCAAAAATATCCTATCATACTTGACAACCTTGATATGCTTAACAAAATTGATTTAATAGTAATGTCATAAAGTCTATGATAACGGATGTCCACATATCATCCCTTGACAACTTGATACGTGTAACCTCAAATAGTGTTTTACAAATTATAAGATTAAAGATATTTTATTTATTCAACGAAATTTAAAGTACACACAAAATTAAATATCTATTTAAACATAGGTCACTAATAATTATATGATAATGATTCGTAAATCATTATTTAACTAATTTAATAATTAAATATTTAATTTTAAACTATTATAGATATTCAATAGTTTGTTAATAGTTTATATGTTTTATAAATAATCATGGTGAAACTTTCTATATCTAACAGTAAAATTAGCTGTAATGAGTTGGTAAAAGTTAGTGTAATTTAAATTACATTAAATGGATTTTTATATGGATTACAACTAATGAGTCATGCTAATTAAATTCATAACCCATGGATAGCATGTTTTAAGAAGAGTAGAGATTATAAAACATAAGAAAATTAAAACCTAGATTGAATGTTATGATGACACGTCATCTTCATTATTTCTGTTTATTAGTATAGGTAGATGTTGGTATCATACCGATACCATAACAAACCAAATTAATACCAATTGAATTTCTATCGCGCACCTAACAGTTGTTTGAATAACACTAGTTCACTTTAATACCACAACAAATAGTCTTTTCTATTTATAAATACCCTATCCAAAACAATTATTGAATGACCCTCAAGCATATTGTTTTTTCTCTTAATTTTTTTTATCATCTATCTCCTCTCTCTCTTTCTCTATATATATATATATATATAGAAGATGAGGATCATGAGAGAACCTTTTTGAAATTGAGAACTATGAGAACCATTTTGGACCACAAAAAACTCAAAAATAAAAAAAATCATAAAATAAAAAAAAACACAAAAATCAAAAGTATAAAAACCAAAATTCTTATTTTATCATCCCGGTTTCATAAAAAAAAATCTCGGTTTAGCTAAATTATATACACATATGTATAATATATACATATATGTATATTTACATGTTTTTTTACACATATGTATAATTTAAGATAAATGATAATGTACATATATGTATATTACGTAACTAAATATTATATAAAATTATACATATGTGTATAATACAACGTTTTTTTTTATTTTTTTTGTATATTTTTTTATTTTTTTAATGAAACCGGAATGAAATATAAGAATTTTGGTTTTTTTTATTTTTTTAAAATTTTTGTTATTTTTTGTTTTATGATTTTTTTAAATATTTTTTTAAAGATGATTTTAGTGGTCCAAAATGGTTCTCAAAGTTCTCAATTTACAAATGATTCTCTTAGTATCTTTACTATATATATATATATATATATATATATATATATATATATAAAGTTATTAACAAATAGTATAACTTAAAATCGATTTTATAGAACATTTTCATTGTCTATACGACAGAGATATATAGAGGGTCACAAAATTAGTTGTAAAATACCATTAGTACCTGGTGGTGATGAAACCGGCGGTTCGGGGAGGCTCCCGTTAAAATACGGATTAAGACCATAACTATATCTACACGTTGGTAGAAAAATTGTTCCTTGAATTCTCCCAAAATAATTTCGTGTCCCATACCGAGTGTATGCATTTTCCAAGCAATTCCTGCACTGCATCTCCGATAAGTCAGGAGTACACTGCACAAGCCCATAAATCGTCAGAAAAGTCGGTCCAGTCGTGTTCCCCTCAGCAAACTTCAATAACGACCCGCCACCAGCCGCATCTTCTATCAGCTTGTTCATTAATGGCCCGAGAGTCACAATGAACCCAAACCTATCCGGTACACTTTGTGTGTTCACAATAATCCCATAACTATCCATTTGATCCATGTTCCCCAAAACAGACGTGGTGGTAAAGTATTTCAACAAACAATTATCATAGTATCCTACCGCTTCCTTTTGGTTAGGACAAACATCTCGCAACTTAATGATCGAGTCATTTAAACAACTCATGCACAAATCCAGATCTATGTTGGGCGGCTGAGGTGACCATGCCACTTGAGTGGTTGAAGAAACCCAAGCCGGAGTTGGAGGTGAGGAGACTGGACAAGGCCGTGTCAAGGTTTCTTTTGTATGTACTGTTTTTGGTGTAATTATCATTGTTTGCACAAAAGTAGCTTATAAAATCGGGTTGAGCTAAGGTGACGGTACTGATCAAGTATATAAAACTAAGAGATCCATAAGAAGAGTTTTCCAATGGGTATGAACATGGATATGTTTTTTTTGTGGGGAGATATATTGGTAATATTAAGCATTTAGGATGAAACGTAAACTTATGAAGGTGTTTTAAAATAGCATTGTATGTATTATTTTTATATGAAAGTATAAAAAACTTAACATTGATGTCAATACATATTAAGCTTCAATACATATACTAAATCCTCAAATTTTTCAAGATATGTTGTGATACTGCCAAATGTATGCAGGTTAAAAAATTCCGTTTACCAGGTCTTGATGCAACATTTGTTTCTTTCTTTCTTTCATCATTTTTATTTAATTTATCGTATTTTTATAATGTTTCATTTAACCAAATCCGCTTTTTCAACTACTACCTCTCAGGCTCTCACCAAGAAGATTTGGTGTAATGCGTCCGGGTGTGTAATAGACTAATACATGATCATTATCTTAGATGTTGAATGGTTTAAATCTCGTAGTATAAAATATTAGATGAGGTGTGAAGTAGATTAGAATAAGCCATCCAAAAAAAGTAAAGAATGAAAAAGACCACTCTAAATCAACTTGTTCCGACATGTAATTAACCCTCGATAACATTACTAGAGCTCAAGACATCTTTTCACGTCAGCGTGACATCATTTTCCCCAAATCATATCCTTAAACCATGGAAATGATTGTCTTTCGCATCCTTAACATCCCTTAATTAATTTTGTAGATTGTACAAAGAGACGAAATACTTGTACATGAGCAATATACACATATGTTCCATCAGCAAGCTTATCGAATAACAACCACCAATGAGTGTTGGTGTCATTTGTCAAAGATTATTTATAGAGGTGGCCGGTGATGACGATGACGGTTTTGCAACGATGGTTTAAAAAGTATTAACACTGCAATAAAAGTATTTTGGAGTTAATTATACTATAATAATTCTTTTCAAATTGCATGTATAAAAATTAGGATTATTCGATTTAAATAACCCCACCTTTAATGGGTTGGCCAATAATAATCCCACCTCCGGTATTTCCCGCCACATTTCCAAGGTTTTTTGTTTTATGATCCTCGTTAAAAATAATTAACGGGTTAAGTTTTTGCAAATGTGGCTACTGACTTGGCTTTTTCATTATCCTACATGGCTTTTACCTTTTTTTTCCCCTCTCTAATTACTTACGTGTAATATCGATTGAATCACTCCACACCATCCCACTCATTCCTTCACCGTCACCACTAACATGACTCATCACCATCACCACCAACCATCACCGCCGGACAATCACCACCGTAACTACCACTACAATCCACACTCCTCCGGCGGTGTCGCGTCAATCAGAGGGTACTGTGCTTTTAACGATGAGCTCAACGGAACTGATGAGTAAGCTGGAGTTGGAATAGGAATAGGAATAGAAATCGGAGTCGGAGTAGCGTCCGAAGCCCTAGCCGAAGATGCATCATCCGCAGTGTCAATTACGGTGTAATAATAATATTAATACTCTTCATTGGCCTCAAACTCAACCCTAGCTGACTCCTCTGCAACCGAAACCAAAAGCCTCTTAACCTCCTTACTCCTCGCCACCGACTGCCGCCATTTTCGCCGGATAAAAACAAGCCCGATCACCACCACTACCAGCAACACCTCAGAGGTAAATCCTAGACCACCTATAATAAGCATTTACACAATAAATCCTCAAAATTGATGCAATTGAACCTATATGAAGACTGAATGCACACCAAATTGATGAGTTAATGGTGAATTTATACAGATTGAGAATGAATTTAGGGCTTGAGAATAGTAATATTATTATTAATATTATTAATATTAAAAAAGGTAAAAGCCACGTAGGATAATGAAAAAGCCAAGTCACTAGCCACATCAGCAAAAACTTAACCCCGTTATTTATTTTTAACAGGGGATTATAAAACAAAAAACCTTGAAAAGGTGGGATTGTCAGTGAGAAATACCTTAGGTGGGATTATTATTGACCAACCAATTAAAGGTGAGATTATTTAAATCCAATAATCCTAAAAATTAAACAACATGCCGTGTTTTCTGTTTCTATATTATAACAAAACTTATCTTTAATGTTTTTCTTACACACTCTTACTTTTTCTTACTTTCTTTGTTACTTTGACCACCATCTTTGGCATGAGTGCATGACCATACAAATGCCATCATCTTATAAAACACCTTTTTAATCACACATTTTCAATCAAAATACTCATTACACAAACCATACTTAATTAGCACTTTCTTGACCCACAAAAAGTAAAAATATGATAATAACCCACAAACTTAAAATGAAAGAAAACCAAATGCTCCACAACTAACATAAATCATTAACTAAAGATACAATAAAATAAAAAATTAAACCAATTTAAGTATATAACCAAAAAAACAATATCATCATTTCCACCATTATTATTATTATTCACAATATTATTAAAACATCAAAACAAAATTAATAAATCATAAATGCCAACCACCATTAATACTTTATAAAAACAAAAAGTAAAATAAGAAGCTAACAAAAAGTAAAATATGAATGTGATGACTCATTTTGCCTAGATATTTTGCATCTATATTTTCTCAAACTCACCTCTCTTTTTTGCTTCAGATTTCATCTTTCGGTGGCGTTGCCTCTACTCCTCCATTGCTCTCAGTAACCCTAATTGATTCTTGTCAAATTAAGCAAATTCCCATCTGGGTTTTTCAATTCTCATTGAATTGTAAGTGGGTTTTGATTTAATTGAATCTATAGTTAGTCTTTCATCACATTTGTTAATTTTCTTGAATGTGTTCAACAAGAGTTAAAAGATTTAATTGCATTAATGTAATTTATGTCATATTGTTTTTAAATTCATTCAATTTTGCATTTTTTTGTTGTAAAGCACTGAAATTTATATCAGGGTTTAGTAATTAGAAGCTTGTTTATGATTCTTGATGTGAATTTTGACTTGATTGCATAATTGTATAGCAAATTCTCATATGGGTCTTTTGATTCTCATTGAATTGTAAGTGGGTTTTGATTTAATTGCATCTAAAGTTAGTCTTTCATCACATTTGTTAATTTTCTTGAATGTGTTCAACTAGAGTTAAGGATTTTATTGCATCTAAAGTTAGTTTTTTTTTTATTGTAAAGCACTGAACTTTAAATCAGGGTTTAGTAATTAAAAGCCTATTTATGGTTCTTGATGTTAATTTTGGATTTATTGCATAATTTCATAGCAAAAACAGATGAAATGTTTTTTTTTTCACACCCTTAAGTTAATTTTGTGTTTTTATGTGGAATATGTAGGATATGGGCTAGCAGAAGCTATAAAGTAGATAACTTTATTACGGTTATCGCTCGTAATGTCAAGATTAGATACCGGATTATCGAAGGGTACTTCATTTATGGGTCTTAAACTATGGGTGGTGATTTGTTTTTGTGTTGGTGTGTTTATCTGTCTGTTTATATGTATATTATCAATGTGGGTCACATGTCGAAAGAAATCCAGAAGAAGAACTAAATACCCTCTTTCTCAAATACCGAATGTTCCGAAAGATATCAGAGTTGATAGCGTCGGAGGGTCGGGCCCACACGGTTATTATGAACATCCATCAGCAACTAATAATAATGAGTCGAGCGGAAATAAGATGATATTTCAACTTGGAGTGAGTAAATCATGTGATGCTGATAATGTGAGTCAAAGCAGTTCGATGTACGAAAGGGGGAAGTCCCAATCAGGGGAAGAAGGAACTTCTGGAGGCTTCTGGAAGCAAAATTCGGGGTCTCGTGGCGCAATGGCGTCTCCTTTTGTTGGGTTGCCGGAAACATCACATTTAGGGTGGGGCCACTGGTTTACTTTAAGAGACCTCGAGCAAGCGACGGGTAGATTCTCGAGTGAAAATGTGGTTGGGGAGGGTGGATATGGGGTGGTATATAGGGGTACATTGATTAATGGAACTGTCGTAGCAGTGAAGAAGTTACTTAATAATTTGTGAGTTTAGTTTTTGTTTTTGTTTTGTTAATATTGAGGTTTTATTATCATCTTATAATATTATTTTTTGGTATTATGCATAGAGGGCAGGCAGAGAAAGAATTTAGAGTTGAAGTCGAGGCTATAGGGCATGTTCGGCACAAGAATCTTGTTCGTCTTCTTGGATATTGCATAGAAGGAACCCATAGGTTCATTTCTATCTCTATTTTGTACATTTAGTAAACAAGTCAAAATTGTCACTCCGCTATCGACTAATAATTCATGTTTTTTTTTAATAATTTAGGATGCTTGTGTATGAATATGTGGACAATGGAAACTTGGAACAATGGCTTCATGGAGACACTCGGGAAAGCGGTGTGCTTACATGGGAAGCACGCATGAAAGTCCTTCTTGGTATAGCAAAAGCGTAAGTGAATCATTTATTTGATTTGTTTTATTGTAATTTGCGTTGAAAAGATTTTTCTTTGGCTCTTCAATTACGATATCTACATTAAATTTTGCAGGCTTGCATACTTGCATGAGGCTATAGAACCAAAGGTTGTGCATCGAGATATAAAATCTAGCAATATTTTAATCGACCATGACTTTAATGGCAAGCTTTCTGATTTTGGATTGGCCAAGCTTTTGGATTCGGGAGAAAGTCACATAAATACTAGAGTTATGGGGACATTCGGGTACGGTTTCAATTCTTGTCACGTGCTTATATCATTCTATGTAAATTTAGCTAGAAATAGAGTTGTTGGATATTGTTAAAAAGTTATGTTGTCATGTTTTAGGTATGTGGCCCCAGAGTATGCTAACACTGGCATGTTGAATGAAAAGAGTGATATTTATAGTTTCGGTGTGCTCCTTCTAGAAGCAGTAACTGGAAGAGATCCAGTGGATTACAACCGTGTTGCTAATGAGGTACTAAGCGACACAAGCTATCTATTTTTTTTTTTTTTTTTTGGTTTTTGTTTTACCCATTGATTATTATCAGAATTGTCTGCTCAATGTAAAATAGTGATAATGTTTCATTGTTTGTTGAACTTATGGCAGGTGAATCTTGTCGAGTGGCTGAAAACGATGGTGGGAAGTAGAAGAGCGGAGGAAGTTGTTGACCCAAATCTTGACCTAAAACCGTCAACACATGCTCTAAAACGTGCACTTCTGGTGGCACTTAGATGTGTTGATCCCGTCTCCGAGAAACGCCCTAAAATGAGTCAGGTTGTCCGAATGCTCGATACAGAGTTTCCATATCGCGAGGTACTATTTCCAGATTTACACCTTAATATTAATTCATTTTATGGATGTCAGCAGAATAAACTTAAATTGTCAGTTTATCATGTTTTAACTTCTGAATCAGGAACGAAGGAACAGGAGGAGCCACACTGCCAGCATGGACAGCGAATCCATCAGCGCTTCTGTTGACATAGAACAACCGGCTGTCAAATCAGAAATCTGACTGTTGAACAGAATTAACAATGACTGTTAACGGGTCGAAATCATTCTAAGGCGGAGGTGTCAGTAAAATCAAAATCTTGAATGTTGTAAATTACCAAACAAGACAGAACAAGGGACACTGTTTCTTTCTTTCTTTCTTTTTTTTCCTTCTTTTTTGTGTTAATAATCTTGATCAGTGATGTTTTTGGCTCTCGTATTCTTCAACCTTTAGTGTCGGTATTAGTCATGTTTAATAGACAAATCTTATTGTTTATGTGTGGCCTATTTAATAGACAAATGTTTCTGTTTATGTGCTATCATACAACATGATGTTCCAAATTCAGTCATAAAACATGTTACTGTTAGTACCATAATTCATGTTTTGAACAAAAAAAATAGTCAAGACAAAAGGGTCAACCACCATGCTACATAAAACATTATCAAAGCCAGCAATTATAAAAACTCACACAACTGGCTGCATAAATCATAATTCACTCTGTAACCAAAACAAGTTTCCTCAGTAACAACAAAACATTTTTTTCTCGTTAACGCGTACAATATTTAAGGCTGATGGTAGGAACCACTTGTTTGTTCTTGCTGTGTTTCGTTTGGCTGTAAAAAGACGGGAATATCCAAACTACTTCCTTCAGTATCGGGTGCAATTTCCCTAACATCAGCTTCCCGAACGTCAGCTATTCTTGCTTCTGTTGCCTCAATATCATTCCATTCACCATCGTTAACTGCACGAGTTCCTGTTTGATCTGCAGACGGAATGTTGGTAGAATCACTAAGGCAAGCTTTATCCACATTTTCTTCAGATGGATGCACGCGCTTGGTTAGAGGCTGAGTGTCACCAGCAGAGCAAGTATTTTCCTCTTGCCTGTTAACATATTAATCAAACCTGTCCACATTAGCAGCTATCACGAGGCTATAAGTTTTTTTTAAAAAATAGCTAAGATGTGACTAATTAGTTAATCATACCTTTGAAGTTGTAATTGTAAAATATGAATATATGCTAAAAGCTCTTGATTTTCCTTTCGTGCAGCGGTTTCTTTCTCTGTTGCTTCCTTTATTGCAGCTTCAGCTTCAGCATCCTTAACCCTAACTTTCTCCTCAGCCCTAACAACCGCTCCTTCTAGAATAACTACACGTTCTCGAGCTTTTGCCAGCTCAGATCGCCATAAAAGTGCTTCTTGATGAGATGAGTCCCGTTGCTGCATAAGTTGCTCTTTTTCTTTACTTAAAGCCGTCACCTTTTCTTCATAATCTCTTAGCTATAAAACCAAACCATTTATAGCATTTGAAAAAACCATCACATTTATATTTTTATATAATATAATATAGATACAAACCATCATACTGAAAGTCACTGCTTGTTTTTCCAACTCTTTGTTAAGGCGGTCAACTATGCAGCACCCTCTGCTGCATCAGCTGTCTCGGTTAACTTTTCTGCTATCTCTTTTATTGTTGAATCCCGAGCACGAATATCTCTAGCTAAATTTTGCAGCTCTTCGTCTTTTACTCTTAATGTTTCCTATAATAATATCACACTACTGATCATATTTTCTTTTACCAAATTATATATCTTTTTGGTACTAATAAGATGTTACATACCTTCATGATCGTTAAATCATCAAATGGGGCGTCGGGTGTTTTGTTCATTTCTGATCCTAAAGCATTTCTCCTTGAAATCTGCATTGCTGCTTCAATTTCTTTGGAAGCTTCTAGAGCGGTTGAATTTGCAGCAGTAACAACAGCAGAAACTGTTCCTAATGTTGCATTACTGTTTCCAGCTAAAGAGTTCACCGCCTCTTTATGAGCCCTTAATACCAACTGTGTCGCACTGTTGTTTTGTGTACAGGACAAAAACATATATCAGCAACCTAAATATTCATAATTTTAAAAATGCAGAAACCAATAAATGACTCACTGCAACGTTGCCACCCAGGCTCTAGCTGCACCTGGAGTTTCTGCACAGAGGAAATATTCTTTCTTCTGTGGCGTTGCGATATCTAATCAATCAAGTTAGGGGCATAAACACAATGGTTCTCGTGTTCGTTATTTAAAAAAAAAAAAGATAAATAAGTGACAATATGCAAATCCAAAAGATAATTATGTGGATACAGATAGTACAGTTATTATACTTCGGCAGTCCGCTGAAAATATAAAAATGCATATAGTTAGATTAGAAATCATCGGATATCAAACATGTTACAGTGATGCTTAGTGATCTTACTGGAAGTTAAAAGGCGATGTCATGATCGTGCTATTGGAATCAAACACAATCGTTCCTTTGACATTCGGGTCATTTCTCCTGATCCTGCAGATATTTATAACCGTTAGAACACAAAAATAGACTCGCTTGAATAATGCCCAATTCTTACACTGGAAAAAACAATAATAATAAAATACAATTGGTGCATAGCATCTTACTTGTATTCCATTTTCCATCTTTCGTTCCATTTCCTTAGCTATTACAATACAACAGTTGAAGCTAAATGTCAGAATAAACAGTTGAATAATAGTCTGTTGTTTATGATATTAGGAACAGAATCACGATTCGTGAAAGAACTATGTAGTATATACTGCATACATGTAGCATATATTGGCATATTGAATATATGTAGTAGTATATACAAACACTGCATATATGTTTTCTAAGAGCGTTTTTTCCAAGTCTACCTTTGACGGGATTTCAACCGTCCCCATTTATTCGGTGCTTCTGGCCGACTAAAAATCCGTCCATACGTGGAAACCCCAACAACCAGGTAACAACCCCACCCTATGCAGTTTATGTCACCGATATATCAGCGATATTGACCGATATATCACCGGTATTTCCGTTTTAAGTCTTAATCAGTTCCTACTTGCTACAATTGTTAGTGTTTTGCAAGTTGCAAAAGGTTAATTTGTTAATGGTAGGAGAGTATACTGAATTATTAGTGTTAAATTGCTATATATATATATATATACTAGTTTTTATCTCCCGTATTACGGGGGTTGTTTTATATTATTTGTTTCTAATATTTATTTATTTTTTGAATTTTTATCTTTTTTATTATATGAAAGTTAATAATGTACTTATGGTTTGATGATAAATTATTTCACAAATAAATGAGATGTTATAACCCGCTTTAAAAGCTATATGGGTTTAATGAGACCAAAGACCCGTTTATTTTTTTACTACAAATTGGTTTTTTAATTATAAACAATATATATATTTTTAAATAAATCATATATTAACTTTTAGTATATCCCTACTTTATAGGATTATTATATAAAATATTTGGTGAGATTAGTATTTAATTTAATGAGATGTTATAACCCGTTTAAAAAATATATGGGTTTGATAAGACTCATACCCGTGAATTCGGGTCAAATGCATGAGAAACCTCCATTTAAAAATCAAGTCAATCTGGTGACTTCAAAAACGGGGGGAGCGACCACATCATGACACCCAGGATTTTTGGGTTTTCGTTTATATATATATATATAGGATGAGTATATATATATATTGGGGAGGGTTATCCTAAAAACAATTAGTTTCCTAGGAAGACTAGGAATAAATCATAGCCATTGGATCATAACAATCAATGGTTGAGATTTAAAATTGCAAAAAACCGTCATAGTTTCCTACAATTACTCTTTCACCATAATAACCGACATAGTTTCTTATAATTGTTCTTTTACCAAAGGTTTTAATGCCAAATGTCAAAATTCTACTGGTTCTTACCATTCCTAGGAAACAACTTCTTTTAATTTGAACCCTTTTATAGGGTTAGTATTGTTAATTGTATTTTAGTTAGGGTTTTAGCCCATATTGTTGGTTAAAGCCCATGGGCCTTTTATGGGCTGTTAGCTAGGGTTTAGTTGTGTATATATAGATGTAGTTGCTTATGTATTCAACACACCTTCAAGTAATAAACATTACTTTCACTAGTATCAGAGCTACGGCTCTCGATCCAAACCCTAGCCGCCACTTAATCTGAACCGAACCAGCCGGCCCTAGATCTGAAACCGAAACCGAACCTCCTGTCCAGATCTCGAAATCTTTTTTCGAGACATATTCCGCCGTCACCGCCTCTCTCACTGTCACCACCAACCTCCGATCAGCAAACCCTAAAATTCCGACGCCGATCCGCCGCCGCACGCGCCCCCACGCGCCGCCACTGCCCTCCACGCGCCGCCACGTGACGGCGCGTGCACCGCCCTCCGGCCGCCGTCCTTTTTTCAGGTTACTTAATTTTTGCTTCCGCACCACCCTGTGTTGTTAGTTTTTCAATTCGGGACCTTTTAGTTTTCTGTCTCAGTTCGCGTGTGTATTCGTTCGAATAAGAAACTTTCAGATCCAATGGCTGATAAAAAGGCTTCAGATTGCTCCAGGTATTATTAATTATTCAGCTGTTCTTCGCATTCCGGTCAAACTTGACTCAAAAAATTGGGGTTCGTGGAGTCTCTTTGTCCAAAAGGGTCTTGAAAGTATGGACAGAGACGATCATCTCACTAAACCACCCCCGGACCCAATTACCAAAGAATGGAAAATTGATGATAGCGGAATCTTAATGGCCCTATGGAATGCTATGGATACACAAATCCTTACTATTGCTCAAAACTTTTCCACCGTAAAGGAAATGTGGGATCACCTCTCTTCATCCTTTTCGGCTAAGGAGTCTATCTCTCATGCTTATTCTGTGGTTCAAGCCTATGGTTGGGCCGAGCAAGGTGATTCTACATTTACCGACTATTTCACACGATTCTGCAAACTCCGAGATGAGCTTCGCACTATGTTTCCACCCACTACTGATTTGAAGATTCAGGAGGAGCGAAACGCCAAGATGGATGTCATGACCTTCATTGCCGGAATCTCGCCCAAGTATTCAAGCGCCCAACCCCTACTGTTGAGCAACTCCGCTGCCACATCTTCAGTTGCATCAACCTTTCACCTGTTGCGGGAAATGTATGGTCCTGGTGCAACTCTATCTCCTACTGATACATCGGCTATGTATACATCTACTGGTCGGGGTACTGGTCGAGGTACTCATATGACCCACAAAAAGGGTATTGGACGGGGCGGTGGTCTTGTTTGTCACTATTGCAAGGAACCAGGTCATACGAAATGGGACTGCCCGAACCGCCCTCCTGGAAGTCAGCCACCTCCTCGTCCCAAAGCTCGTTTGGCTGCCGCTGGTGAGACTTCAGGTCCAACCGCCACTCCCTCCTACACAGTTAGCGAAGAAGACTATTGTCGTCTCCAGCAGCTTCTAGCCTCTCAGACTCCTGCTCCTGTTCCTGCCCCATGTGCCAATACAGCCGATTCAGGTACGCTTCCTAGCCCTTCTTCATCTTGGATTATTGATTCGGGTGCCACTCATCACATGACTGGGAACTCGGGTATTCTGTCCAACCTTAATAAAATCTCCCACCAACCTGTTCGACTGGCTGATGGGTCTTCCTGTCCTGTACTGGGGGTTGGATCCATTAACACCTCATCCAACTTAAACCTCTCGTCTATTCTATATGTTCCTAAATTTTCCGATAACCTTTGTTCGGTAAGCCAACTTACTAAACAACACAATTGCTCTGCT
This sequence comes from Bidens hawaiensis, assembly GCF_021521415.1. Classification (NCBI taxonomy): domain Eukaryota; kingdom Viridiplantae; phylum Streptophyta; class Magnoliopsida; order Asterales; family Asteraceae; genus Bidens; species Bidens hawaiensis. Next base: position 1,825,642 of record NW_027491048.1, on the reverse strand, counting down.
AAATTTTATCCTACTCACTGTATCTTTCAGGAACTAGGCACGAACCGTCTGATTGGCACAGGTTTTGAATCTGGAGGCCTCTACCGCTTAATCTTCCTGTCAAGTCCTACATGTTCTACAGCAACTGCCTCAGTCAAGGAGGACCACTGTCAGTTAGGTCATCCCTCTACAGCGGTTATGAGGCAAATGCGTCCAGATTTACCACTTTCGTCTTTTAATTTTCATTGTGAGTCGTGTCAACTTGGTAAACATACCAGACGTCCCTATCCCCCTAGAGTGTCTAATCGAGTCAGTTTTTGTTTTGAACTTTTGCATTCTGATGTATGGGGGCCATGCCCTACCAAATCTACTTTGGGTTTTGAATATTTTGTTAGCTTTATTGATGACTATTCTCGCACTACTTGGATTTATTTGATGAAATCTCGTAGTGAAATTTTTTCCATATTTCAAGAATTTAATGCTTATGTTCAAAACCAATTTAACACCACCATTAAAACTTTCCGATCCGATAATGCTAAGGAATATTTTTCCATCGACTTTTCTTCGTACTTGAAAAACAACGGTATTATTCATGAATCATCATGTGCATATACATCTCAACAAAATGGTGTGTCCGAACGCAAAAATCGTCACCTATTGGATGTTGCTCGCACACTCATGATCCAATCACGTGTCCCTCATCGTTTTTGGGGAGATGCCGTTCTCACAGCTGCATATCTGATTAACCGTATGCCCACACCCGTTCTTCACGGTAAAACACCGTTTTCTGTACTATGTCCCACTGGTACTCCTTTTCCTCTCGCACCTAAAGTCTTTGGTTGCGTTGCCTATGTTCATGACCATCGTCCGGAAACAATCAAACTTGATCCCCGAGCCCTTCGTTGTATCTTTGTTGGTTACTCACGGGTTCAAAAAGGGTATCGGTGCTATAGCCCTTCTCTTCACCGATACTTTACTAGTGCCGATGTCACTTTTAATGAGCCCTGTCCTTACTTTCCTTAGTGTTCCACTCCTGTTTTTGACCCATTTCCTGACCTCGATATACCCACATCTCCCTTCATCCCCACCATTCCTGTGTCAGTTCCTTCTACCGATCCAATCTCCTCTGATTCTGACCCACCGACAGAATCTCCGCCACTGCTTTTCACATATGCTAGGCGAGGTAGGGATCAAACATCAGCGACTCTTGAATCACACCCTGGCCACGACCCCGAAATACCATCCGATACTCCGCCTACATCTGAGCAATCCACACCTCTCACTACTACATCCTTACCCGATCCACCAACCTCTGACACACCTGTTTATGATCCTCCTGGTGCCCCACTTCCCGATATACCTATTTCCTTTCGCAAGGAACCCCGGACATGTACTCGTTACCCAATTCAGGACTATGTTGCTTACACCCACCTATTCCTGAATCTCATGCGTACACCACTACCCTTGATTCCTACCCGATTCCCAAAAATGTGACGAGCGCTCTCGCTCACCCAGGATGGAGACAGGCTATGGAAGATGAAATTGGGGCTCTAAAGTCCAATCATACATGGGATCTTGAAACACTTCCTAAAGGGAAGCGTATTGTTGGTTGTCGTTGGGTGTTTACAGTTAAACTACACCCGGATGGCTCCCTACACCGCTTAAAGGCTCGGTTGGTTGCAAAAGGGTATTCTCAGGCATATGGCATTGATTACGATGAAACTTTCTCTCCGGTTGCTAAAATGCCATCTGTCCGTATTTGCATCGCTCTTGCTGCCATTAATCATTGGCCGCTCCACCAGCTTGATGTCAAGAACGCCTTTCTTAATGGTGTTCTTGAGGAGGAGGTATATATGAAGCAGCCCCCAGGGTTCGTCGTTGAGGAGGAGGCCTCGAAAGTTTGTAGACTACGTCGTTCTCTATATGGTCTTAAACAGTCTCCCAGGGCATGGTTTGGTCGATTCTCTAGTGTCATGGGACAGTTTGGGATGACTCGGAGTGCCTACGATCACTCTGTCTTCTTTAGACACCAGAAAGGGAAGAGGATTATCGTAGTTGTTTATGTGGATGATATTATAATCACAGGTGATGACGAGGTCGGGATTTCCGAACTCAAGCAGTTTCTTCAGTCTCAGTTTCAGGTCAGCGACTTAGGTCGATTGAGGTATTTCCTTGGCATAGAAGTATCCCGCTCTCCACAAGGAATACTTCTCTCCCAACGAAAGTATGTTCTTGATATGTTAACTGAATGTGGCTTACTGGGTTGTAAACATGTTGATACCCCAATGCTTCCTACAAAGAAACTCCTCCCAAAAGAAGGAGATCCAATGAAAGATCCTGAGCGATACAGACGGCTAGTTGGTAAACTTAATTATTTAACCGTCACACGACCGGATATCTCCTTTACTGTCAGTGTTCTGAGCCAATTTATGGCTACACCATACACCGGTCACTGGGATGCTGCCCTTCGTGTCTTAAGATATCTTAAGACCTCACCTGGCTTGGGTATATTATACTCAGATCAGGGTCATTGTCGTGTAGGTGCCTTCACGGAAGAAGGAGATGGTCGGATATCAGGGTTCTCAGATGCAGATTGGGCAGGTTATCCAATTTCTCGACGATCTACCACCGGATATTGTGTGTTTGTTGAAGGAAACCTTGTATCATGGAAGAGTAAGAAGCAACACACGGTTTCCCGGTCAAGTGACGAATCGGAGTATAGAGCCATGGCAGATGTAACATCAGAGATGACATGGGTTCGTCGTCTTCTCAGAGAGCTCGGGGTTGTTTCTAATGACTTGATGAGGTTATACTGTGATAATCAGTCAGCTATTCACATAGCCAAGAATCAAGTATTTCATGAGAGGACAAAACATATTGAGGTCGACTGCCACCTTATCAGAGATCGGGTAGTAGGCACACAAATTGAACCTCCTTCCATTCAACCAGTTCATGTGAAGACAAATTTCCAGCTAGCAGACATTCTAACTAAACCGCTCCGGAAAGCTCAGATAGATTTTATTTGTAACAAGTTGGGCATGATTAACATCTATGCTCCAACTTGAGGAGTGTTAATTGTATTTTAGTTAGGGTTTTAGCCCATATTGTTGGTTAAAGCCCATGGGCCTTTTATGGGCTGTTAGCTAGGGTTTAGTTGTGTATATATAGATGTAGTTGCTTATGTATTCAACACACCTTCAAGTAATAAACATTACTTTCACTACAACCATTTCTTTACAAGTATCATTTGAGAACTCCAAAAAAGTTAAGAACTTCTAGGAACTCATAAGAAACAAACATTTTTTTAACTTTTTTTATATATTAACATTGTTTAAGACTAGTTTTACCATATTTTATATATAAATTTGTTATTACATATATAAATCACAAGTTTACATATGTGTAAAATTTATGTAATAACAAATTTACATTATGCAGAAAAAAGTTTAGATATGTGCAAAAACTAATTTTCATAATTGTAATCGTAATTATAGATATAAAAAGTGAAAAAACTACACTCAAATAACAGTAACATACAAAAAAATTTATAAAAAACGTTAATTTACAAGGGTTCCTTCAAGTTCTTAAATAATTTAAGAGTTCTGTAATGATACTAATCCTATATAGGGAGGGGTTATTGTAAAGAGATGAGTGTGTCTAAAAAGTATAAGAAGAAATCTGGGTGGTTAGATCTTGGTAATCAATGGTCAAGATGAGAAGATGAAATAAATTATGGAGTGTTTAATTTTAAAGGCTTAAATTAGTGTGTTAAAGGGTATTTTAGTCATGTTAGGTACTTAATAATTATGGAAGCTCCTATTTTTATGCAATCATTTATGGATTTTCCAAAATACACTCAACAATAAAATCTTCTTTTATTATTCAAACCCATAAACGAATCTTGAACATTGTAAACACTTTGTAACCACCGTCAATTGATTCTCTCCACCGTCGTGATTAGTAAAGCAGACGAAGGTTAGAATGATTTTTTCCTCATTCAATCCTTTAAATCGTCTGGTGTGGTGTGTGTTTGTGTAAGCATCGGGTGGGTTTTTTTTGTTGTCGACTCACATCTGATTCTAACTGGGTGTGTTTAATTAACGTTGCAGTTGAAGAATCATGGAGAAGAACACTCCACTGAAGGCACGAGCCGTTTTAACGAAGAATCCAGGTGTGTTTTAAGTGATTTAAGCGTTTGTAGTTGAAACACCTAATTTCTAGGGTTTCAGCATATTATCAGTTTTATTGTTTAATGATGTTAGTAGTGTTTTTTCTTCTCCATATTCTTCGATGACATAGGGGTGACAGTGTGTTTTGGGTTGTTGAAACCCCCAATTGTTTTTTTGTTGAAACCCCCAATTTCTAGAGTTTCATTATATTATTGGTTTTATCGGTTTTATTGTTTAATGGTTTTACAGTGTGTTTTGTGTAGTTGTGACAGAAACACACCAAAAGTCTTCTCGTATATTTGTTGTTTTTCTTAGTGTTGGCTATGACCATAAACACACCAAATATATTGGCGTGTTTAAAATATCTGATTCTAGTGAGGTTAAAAAAATATTAAGTTTTTTTTGTCTTAATTCTTAGTGTTGGTTTTTTGTTGAATAGATTCAAATAAAATGAATTTATTTTTGTATAAGTAAATATAGTGTGTTTCATATAATTATGGTATAAAGTCTTGAAAGTTGAGCTGGTTGAATTCTATGAATTCAAATTTCCATCGGATTTATGATATGTGTTCGTCATTGGTTGTTAGTATAGATAATTATATTATGTGTGTTGATGGTAATATATATTAATTAAAGCTTTATATATTATCTATGGTACACTGTAGGTTTAAAGGTTGGTATTGTGTTTTAGTAAATGGTGACTTAATGCTGCAAGTAAACATTATAATGTAATGTTTATGGTTAATGTTGTTTTATTAGGTATAGTGTGTTTAACTTGTTGATACAGGTTAAACAGAATGTATTATTATGTGACATCTGGGAAGGTTCAGATAATTTGACTGAAGATTTAAAAGGTGATAAAAAGGTAATATGTTTGACATTAAAATGTTAACCTGAGTTCCTTTTTGCAAATTTGATTTGTGTTAGTCTAATTTCGTTTTCGCGGCGTACAAGAATTATTGGTAAGCAAAATCTTTTATCATAAATTTATATTCATTTATGGCGTAACTATTCAATATCATGACATATAATTCATTGATGGAATTCTGAATAATGCTATGATATTTTGTTCAGCACAGAAGAAGGGATTATGATAATCAGAAGTGTTATAATGTAAAGTTTGCATCCTGAACAGATAACGGGTACAAGTTTCAGTGCTGATGGCATGGGCTAAAGTGTTAAATCATGAAGAAGTGATACGAGCTAAAGTTAACTCGGTTCATCCGGTTGTCTATTCTAAAGTGATGGGAACTTGTCAAAGACTATGGTTTTATCATGTGTTTGTTGGTTTGAAATATTAGTAAGCTTTATGGATGTTTGGTATTCTTGTTTTTGGTTGATGAACAAAATCTTGGATTATGATATATAATCTAGTTGAACGTGTATGGTATGGTTATTTTAATTTTGGACTTTTGTTTGTTATACACAAATTTGGTTGATTTGCAAAAGGCATACATCCAGTTATTTTATTTATAAATATGTACACTTATGTATTATATTTGGTCGATACATTGAGCGAGCAATACAACTAATCCCAAACGAAACCTAAAAAAACCTGTGAAAAAAATAGAAACTTCTAACAACTCTATGAATATTACCAGTGTGTTAAAAACATTTGTCTTAGAAAAAATAAAACATAATAAATTTAAATCAAAATTAAAACCTATAATAAAAGAATTAGTTTAATGCATACAACGAATAAGTCAAATTGAAAAATTCATAGAATTATAAATGCAACTTAAAAAAACATAACAAAGTAGTAATTTAATTCAATAACACCTATAATTCGGCTCTCCTGATGTGTTGAGAATGGAACGCTTTTTTTTAAAAAAAATATGATCATGATACTATCAATTAAGATATTGTGATTAGATAAAACATACAAATAGGAATCACAATTAATTTGAATTTTAATTCCATAATTATAGTTTTTGGTTTTTGACCATCTTACCCATATGTGTCATATCACATCCAATGGTCCAAATCACTTCCTACACTTTTTATGAATTGTTGTCTTCTTATTTTAACCTTGCTCATCCTATCTATATATATATAGGGGATGGTTCAAGAGAGAAATGAAATTACTGCAAGAAATGCGAGAAATGAATATGGGCCACTAGTTTTATTTTAGGGTTTAAAAGCTTCAAGATTAATTAAGAAACTATAAATGCATCTCTCTCTTCAATTAATATATTTATTAAATTAATATAACTAATCAAATTTCTATAATTGAAAAATATTAAGAATTCATTTATTTTCTATCCAATATTTTATCCTACACAAGTACAATTTATTCATATGTTAAAATTTCTTTCTATCCAAATTTCTTCCAACTCAATATATAAATAATCCATCAACACGTAGTTACATTGTGATAAATAATATAAAAAACTATTTTACATGTGTTAGCATTAAATATCAAAAAAAAATATACAACATACACAAAAATATATAGCCTACACTTGTTCTAAGAATAAGAAAACACATAACATACACACAAAATTCATCGTCAATAAAATACACACGCAGACGAAAACATATAACCTACACATGAAAACTTTATCCTACACAAATACAATTTATTCATACATTAAAAAAATTTTCTATCTAAAAACCAATTTCTTCCAATTCAAATTATCAATATCCATCAATACGTAGTTACATTGTGATGAATAATACAAAAACATATATTGCATGTTTGCATTAAATGTGAAATATACAACCTACACAATAACATATAACCCACACTTGTTCTAAGAATAAGAAAACATAACCTACACACGAAAAACATATAACCTACACACGTATAGGATATGTGTATATTTGTGTAGTTTATATAATTGTTGATGTCGAATTTAATATGTAAGTAGTATGCTTTTTTGTATATTGTACGTTTTTATTGCTCAAAACAAGTGTAAGTTATATAATTTTGTAGGTTGTATATTTATTGTTTATATTTAATGGACACATATGTATGACATTTTTTTTTATTATTTATGAAAACTAAATTAGTGTTTTTATCTTTTTAATTATTTTAGTTAAATTATGTAGATATATTAATTAGAGAGAGATTAATTATGGTTATATTAGGTGTATTAATTGGAGAGAGAATGTGCATTTATTGTTGCATTTATATCTTTTTCATTTATATTTAAACTTTAAAAACCTAAAATAAAACTAGTGGCTCATATTCATTTCTCGCAGTAATTTCATTTCTTTCTTGAACTTAAACCTATATATAGATATATATATATATATATATATATATATATAACTTTACATGATATTAAAATTACCGATATCCCACCAAGATAACCAATAACTCAAATATCAATATTTGACTGATATCAAATATTTTTCCGCATTAACTACTTAGACCCCACCCCCCTCGATTCATCCACATATATGTAATACTATATACTGCATATATGTGGTGTGTGTGTGTGTATTGATCATACTGCATATACGTACTACGAAGTTCTCTCGTTCTCTGATGATCCCACCCCTATGATATTATCCATCTTAAACTCGTAAACTAATTCGGTTTTCTTGATTGTTAGTATGGCTAGTTTATATAAAAAAAAATTAAACCTTTTATCCAATATTTGGGGATTCAGGTTTTTACCAACTAGGGTTTCATTTCTAATTACATTCTGACTGTGAACTAAAAGCCCTTAAACTTGATATACTCAAATTGAATTGAAAGTAAACAAACAGTAAGTATGTAGAGACAATGGATGATTAATATTATTATTATTATTATTATTATTATTATGAAGTACCGTTTCAGATCGCTTGAGAAGAGGACCCTGCAAGAGGTGTCGACCCGACCCGGATGCCAATTGTCGTTTGATCTTATCCAGACTGGCCTCTGTAGAAGAAGCATTAGCCCCATTGGTAGCCATGGTGAACACACACACTCTTGTCAGTTTAAGGTTTAGAAGTGAAAGACAATCGATTGATCATGAGTTGTGATACATGTTATGTTCTTTGCTTCGAAACAAGTCTGAGTTGACTTTGTTGATTTACTGATTTATTTAGATATATAGTTTAAAAATAAAATTTTATTTTTTTCGAAGTTAAGTAAAGTACGAGTTTTAAAGACCTGTCGCGTTGCAACGCCACGAACTTGATTCGCAAAGGAATTCTAATGCCTAAGTCGGTTACCTCGTCGGAAGCTTGAAAGGATCCAAGCGCTCTCTCTCTCTCTAGATGCTTTAAACCGGTGCGTTGCATAGCGACACGATGGTAACTCGGTCGATATCGGTTCCGTTTGTTACAGTACCGTCAAAAAGAGTTTTGTAACCAAAGTTGAAATGCTAAAAGTGTTTCAAAAGTGTAACAGTGTGAAACTTTGATGGCTAAAGTTTGAGAAACAGGTAACTTTTCAACTTGTCTTTTTAAACTTTGATGGCTAGAATTTAAGGTTTCAAACTTTTCGACTGCCTTTTTAATAATTTGGTGGCCTATGTCGAACTTTGCAACTTTCTTTTTACTAGTATTTTGGTGGTTAAATTTGAAGATACCTTTCCAACTTACCTTTTAACAAATACGAAGTATATAATATTATTCTCAAATATATATTTTCTCCTTATATTTAAAAGATGTTTGAAAACATTATTATAATAAAAGTAACATAAGTTAAAAGACATCAAATTTATGAGTGAATTGCATGTCTATGGCGACAAAACTCAAGCTATACGGTATACCCATCGATCATTCTATGTTTTGTAAGTTTTTAAAACGAATACAAATAAATATATAGTGTGAAGTTCATCATGTAATCATAAAAGTGTTGACCTATGTGACTCTTACTAAAGAATGTGCCCACACATTTCAAACGAGATTAAGAACGTTATATGACTGGTTTTTAAGCTTGTAAACGTGTTAAATACACATGTACACTTAAAAAGAAATCGATAATATGGTGTTCCATGATACAATATCATTGTGCTCCATTGTTTGGGAAGCTCCCAAGCATGATCATTCGATGAATGCGTTAATGCAACTCTAAATTCAAAACCTTTATGAACGGTATATCATATGGAATCCAGCTATAAATAAAGTTTTATGGGACCATGAATATGTAAATGAAACTTTGAAAGTTATAATGGATTTAACATGACATAAAAAGAGAAAAGTTCACCAAAATATCCATTTTACAAAAGGAAATCAAGAGAATGTCATTTAACTATAAAAATCCTTAAATGTCATCCAAAATTCGTCATAACTCACAAAAGATTGCGTTTGATCTCGCAAAATTTTCATGGGAATTGTTACAAAAATTCCTTTGGGACTCACAATTCAATCGGAACTAAATTCTGCCAAAACTCACAACAAATACGTCGGCACTCACAAAAGTTCGTTGAATCTAACAAAAGTTTTGTACCCCACAACTTTTTTACATGTGGCTACTTGGTTGTACATTACATGCGTCTGAGACGTTTTAACTGTAGGATCCAATGAATTTAAGGTGGACAATTGAGGAATCTTTTGGTCAAATGGACATTCATTTGAACTTTGAAAGTAAAATGAACATTTTGGGGATTTTCCATTATAAAATATGCGCATAAAAACCCATCCCAACAACAAATATAACATTTAACGCTGGACAAGATATTGTAATAAGTTGTACGCATAGTTTTACAATGGTACATAAAAACTCTTTATAATAGCAAATCAAAATTTTTGAAGTTGGAAATCACCTTTATAATGAATTAGACGTGCCGTTATTTACATGTGTGTCAAACTAATTACGGTGGTGAATCATACCTAAAAAATTAGACAAATTATCGTAATAGTTAGACGCAATGTTATAATAGGCTATACGAATATCAATTTTCATGCTTCGGTATAAAACTTATGTATCAAATACAACACGTACACAAAGCTTAGACAAACCATATATTGGTTTTGACGCATCATTGCATGCATCAAAACACATTACTCATGTTTTGACGCACCATTACATGCATCATAACACATTACTCATTGATGCACCGATGTAAAGTGGGCAAACTCTTATTACCAAGTACATTATATGATTATAACATTATAACATGAAAACCATTTTTTATTATATTTAAAAAAAATTCTAAATGTGTAACTTTATTAAGCCAAAGGTATGCTCAAAAACTTATACTGCCATTTAAATTCTCATATTCCACAACCTTTATACAAATCATCATCAAGATGCACTGCCATTTGACTTCTTATTAATCACAGTTATTGACCAAAAAAAACACATGTTCTCAAAAATTATGCTCAAATCAAGGCCTTACATAAACACCAAAATTAAATAACACATGAACTCCTCCCCATGCATCCACCAAATAGAGATCGAAAATAGAACTTAATATCGTTTACCAAGAACTATACCGATGATCGCTGATACCAATGCTACTCCCATTATGAACTTAATGCTTGTGACAATTGAGCCCTCAGGGGCTTGGTTTTGTGTGTTTGATGAGGACGCGGGTGCAGGTGCATGTACGGGTGTGGGTGAGGATTCTACGTTTTTCTTGCTTTTGCGCTTTGACGTTGTTGTTGATGGCGTTGTCTGTGTTGATCCTATGTCCCTTGATTTTACCTCACTTGAGTTATCCTCAATAACCTACAATTACAATGTAAAAAAAACATAAGATGGAATATTAATATATCATATGTGATGTAATTATTACAATTACAGATATAAAGTATTACCTGTTCTTTGACTTGTTTTTCCAAATGCAAAAGTGATTCTTTCTTTGCTTCAATGTCCTTTAATGCAGCTTCTAGCTCCAACTCCTTTTGTGAATATGTCTCTTTCTGTTTTAATATATATCACAAATCATTTACATAAGACTATCATTTTTATTGTGTTTGTAATATCGTATTGACAATGGTGTTTTGGGCTGCTGCTAGTTTTTCTTCAAGATTCTTTAGACTGGTCTTTAATGCAGCCTTCTCTTCAATCTCCGCCTTTAGATTTTCCAGCTCGGATTTTAGACATGTCTCGTTAGATGTGTGTTCTTTAACGTTCCCTTCAAGTGTGTTTATGATCGTCTGAAACTCCTTTTTAGCATTTTCAAGTGTTTCGTTAAGCATGTTGTTCTCTTCGATCAGTGACGATATCTGTGAATCAAAAAATTATTTTTTTTAAAACAGTTAATGAAAAATTAACTTAAAAAAATGCACAAAATGGTTTTACCTGAGACTGCAGCCTTTGTTCTTCAGACGAAAACTTTTCTTTTTCGGTCAAAGCTGCCGTCAAACTGGTCTGCAGATCATTCAGTTTAGACTCATAAGCAGCAAGTTCTTGAGTAAGTTTCAAATTCGTTTCGTCAAGCTGACTGGACTTGCTTTGCATATCTTCCACTACACTTTTTAGACCGCTTAGTTTCAACAAAGCTTGTTCTAGTTCACGCTTGTGGCTGTCAGCCAGCTCAGCAGCTCTAGTATGCTGTACGGTTAAACTGGCAATTGTTTTCTCATGTGAATCAACCGTTCGACACGCAGATTCCTTTTCGCTTTCAAGTTCATTAACCTTTATATTGAGGCGTTCATTCTCACTTTCTAAATTAGCTTGTATCAGCAAAAGCTGATCTAATTCGTCCTTTAACGAAACAGTTTTTTCAGTTGCTTCGGCTAACTGTTTCTCGAGAGACGTTGACTTTTCAAGTAATGATTTGGCCTCGGTGTCTCTGCTAGTGAAACTTGCTACTGATTCTTGTAATTTTAGATCAAAGTCTCGGGTACGGGTTTCGTGTAGTGTTTCAAATTTTAAATGCTTTGCTCTTGCTTCATCTAGTTGTTCCTCGGCTAACTTAAGCTTGTTCATGACTTCTGTTTCTCTGATTCCCGAAGCTTCTAGATCACTCGCAACTGTTTCCAGCTTCTGCTGAGAGACGTGCAGTTCGTTTCTTAATACTTCGATAATGTTTTCGGCTTCCACAAGCATCTCTGATGATTTGTTTGAGATGTCTTCTAACTTCTTTTTCTCGGTTGTTGCTAAATCCAAAGATTCAGTCAATTCTTGCTCCATTTTAGTGGTGGTTTCAAGTGCGCCTTCGAGAGCCGTTGCTTTTGATTTCAGAGCTTCGATTTCTGCTTCGAGTTCAGATGCTTTTTGAGAATGGTTTCTAGAACTGTCTTCTGTGTCGCTGCATTTCTTTTCCAGTGCGCTTATTTGCTCTTCAAGCTCCTGGATTCTGTACTTCTCGGCTTCTAGAACCGACTCCAGATCACTCACCTTTTTACTTGCATTTTCAGCTTCCGAATTCAAATTCTGAATTATATCTTCAAGTTCAATGCTGCGTTGATGGCTCATGTTGGCTCGTTCTTCATGATCAGTTGACTTTTCAAGAACAGTTTTTAGCTCCGATTCGAGGTCTGCAATGCGCGAGGATGTTTGAGTTAACTCAGATTCCAGCTGAGTTACCTTGTCTAAGGAGTCTTGCAGTTGCTGGTTTACAAGTTCTTTTTCTTCTTCAAGTGTGGCTATGGTTGATGTAAGCTCGGATAACCGAACATTGTGCAAGTTCTTCTTCCAACTTCACCACCAGTGATTTTGATTCTTCTAATTCAGCCTTTAGTAAACTTGACTCATGTTCCAGTTGTTTATGTTCCGCCTGAAATTTCTGAGATTCAGACAGAAGGATGTCGTAATCACTTGACACCGGACCGAAACGATCCTCGTTTTGTGCTAACTCGCTTTTTAATTTAACCAAATTTGCATCAAGATCTTCTTTTTCCTTTCGTGCTTCAGTTAGCTCTTCTTGAATCGCGTGAAGCTTCAGTTTGACTTCTTCCAGTTCGGATTCTTTCGCCTGAAGATCTTCTTTCGTTGATGATTCCGAAGCGATTTTCAGATTCAATTCTTCAGTCAATTCGCTTACTTTAGCCACTTGTGAATCGTATTTTTGCTGGATTTCCAAAACTTGTGATTTTGCAGCCTCCAGTTCTTCTTGGACTGCAGATAAGTCAACCGTAGTCTTCTTGAATGCTTCTTCAACCTTTTCATAATCAGCAATTTTTTCATGCAACCCCTTGAGTTCTTCTCGGAGTAAAGCCATCTGATCTTCCGTCTCTTTTTTGAGACTTTCATTCTCGCTTTCTAAATTAGTTCATATCAGCAAAAGCTGATCTACTTCGTCTTTTAGCGAAACAGTTTTTTCAGTTACTTCTGCTAACTGTGTCTCGAGAGTTGTTGATTTCTCGAGCAGCAATTTGGCCTCGGTGTCTCTGCTAGTGAAACTTGCTACTGATTCTTGTAACTTTAGATCAAAATCTTTAGTACGGGTTTCGTGTAGTGTTTCATATTCTAAATGCTTCGCCCTTGCTTCATCTAGTTGTTCTTCAGCTAACTTAAGCTTGTTTATGACTTCTGTTTCTCTGATTCCCGAAGCTTCTAGATCACTCGTGACAGTTTCCAGCTTCTGCTGAGAATCTTTTAGTTCGTTTCGTAATACTTCTATAATGTTTTCGGCTTCCACAATTATCTCTGATGACTTTTTTGAGATGTCTTCTATCTTCTTTTTCTCGGTTGTTGCTAAATCCAAAGATTCAGTCAATTCTTGCTCTTTCTTAGTGGCGGTTTCCAGTGCACCTTCGAGAACCGTTGCTTTTGATTTCAACGCTTCAATTTCTGCTTCGAGTTCAGACGCTTTTTGAGAATGATTTCTAGAACTTTCTTCCGTGTCACTGCATTTCTTCTCCAGTGTGCTTATTTGTTCTTCAAGCTCCTGGATTCTGTTCTTCTCGGCTTCTAGAACCAACTCTAAATCACTTACCTTTTTATCTGCATTCTCGGCTTTCGAATTCAAACTCTGAACTATATTTTCTAGTTCAAGGCTGCGTTGTTGGCTCGTGTTAGCTCGTTCTTCATGATCAGTTGACTTTTCAAGAACAGTTTTGAGTTCCGATTCAAGCTCGGTATTGCGTGTCGATAATTGAGTCAACTCCGATTCCAGCTGAGTTATCTTGTCTATGGAGTCTTGCATTTGCTGGTTCAAATGGTTCTTTTCTTCTTCAAGTTCTTTTTCCATTTTGGATTTTGATTCTTCAAAATCGGCCTTTAGTAGTTTTGACTCGTTTTCCAGTTCTTCATGTTTTGTCTGAGATTTAGACAAAAGGGTAATCACTCGAAAGCTGGTTGATACGGTCCTCCTTTTCCGCTATTTCACCTTTCGATTTGACCAAAATTGCGGCAACATCTTCTTTTTCCTTTCTTGTCTCAACTAGTTCTTCTTGAATCTCATGAAGCTTCAGTTTGACTTCTTCGAGTTCCGATTCTTTCGCTTGAAGCTCTTCTTTGATTGATGATTCAGAAGCTTTCTTCAGATTCAACTCTTCAACCAGTTCACTTATTTTCGCCTCGTGCGAATCGTACTTTTGCTGGATTTCCGAAACTTGTGACTTTGAAGCCTCCAATTCTTCTTGGACCGCAGATAAGTCAGCCGTTGTCTTCTTAAATGCTTCTTCAACCTTTTCATGATCAGCAAGTTTTTCATGCAAACTCTTGAGTTCTTCTTGGACTAACGCCATCTGATCTTCCATCTCTTTTGCACTAGCTTGTGCCGATTGAAGCAATCTTTCAAACTCCAGTGCTTTGTTCGTTTCTGATTCAGCAAGTGATCCGCTTTGTTTATGCAGCTCTTCAAACTTTCTAGCTTCACTTACAGAAAGATCGAGTTCTTTCTCTAAATCATTTATCCGTTTTCTTGAACTTTCAAACTCGATGTTTAGAGCTTCAAATAATTCCTTTACTTTGACCAGATCCTTTTGGTTTGACTCTTGAGCTTGTAATTCTTCTTGCAAAGTAGTAATCTGTGAGCTATATATCTCTTCACTTTCCTTAAGAAGATCTTGAAACTTCTTATAATTAATTTCATGATCTTCGTGTTTCTTTTCATGTTGCTCGAGTTTTTGATTTGCAAGTGAAACTTGGTTCTTGAGTTCAGCATTCTCAGACTCTGAATGCTTGAGTTGTGTGGCTATTTTTTCTAGTTCAAGCTCGAGCTCGTTCGCCTTTTCATTCGCCTCAAGGACTTCTCTGCTTTTTTCAGTGATAGGTTGCTTGTTATATTCGACGTGCAATGCTGGCGATGCGTGGGGCCCACCGTTGGGTACGTCATTAGTTTCCTTTTCTACTTTTACAAACTCTTCATCTAACGGCACTTCTTTGTCGACTTCCTTCTTGGCATCCTTAGTTATATCCATGGTAGTTTCCTATTAAAACGAGCACATAAATCACGATAAGCTTATACGGAATTTGACCCGAATGGGTCAATTCAGGTTATGCTTTATCTCTAACAGGTCAGACAAATGTATACTTAAAAGAAAAAAATGATTACCAGTGAAATTATATAGTTTTTGTAATCATATTTGTTACATGGATCATATGTGAAAATTTTAGTTTTATTTGACAGAAAGTATATCGGGTCAACCCGGCCCGTTCTGTCTGATATTCCAATTTTATAAACCTATACTTATCCAGATTTTTTTAAAACGCGCAATAGTGCAATACACATACAAACTGCATAACAAGTAACAACTCAACAAACTTCTATAATGAATCAAAACATATTTCCACATCCTTCAAACTGTATCTATATATAGTCCCTTAGTATTAGTATTTGGGAAAATGACTAAAATGTCCATTTTGACCATCATAATACTCAAAATATCCTCCTAAATCCCACCGGTTTCATTAAATCCAGCTCAAAACCAACCGGGCTACCTAGTTATTCTACCCCAATGACCGAGAGCCACATGTCAAAAATGTTTCCCATCGGCCGCCTCCTTTTTTGACCGCCCGACAAAAACGTTCCCGGCGTCGGGTCAATTTTTCTAGGCGTCGGTTGGTTTGTCTACAAGTCAGGTGGTTTTTTCTGGGCGGCTACTAGATTTTATAAATCTAGACACTACTAGATTAATCTAGGCGCCGCTTGGTTTTTCAAATTCAAACCCTTTAAGAATTTTTTTGTCATGTTATAAAAAATCTGATGCTATATGTAAACTTACGTATATAAAAAAATTAACCAAACAATTTTCATAACTTACGTTGTAAGATCGTTGTAAGATCTTTTAATAATAAGGATTTTTTTAACAATATCATATTTTATGGAAAAGAAAATCAAATATGATATTATAAACAATTTTATAGTAAAAAAATTATAAAGGATTTGAATTTGAAAACCAGGTGGCACCTAAACTAATCTAGTAGCCTGGATTTATAAAACCTAGTAGCCGCCTAGAAAAAAACCACCTGACGCCTATAAAATCCACCCAGCCCGGGGAACATTTTTGTTTGGCGGTTAGGAAAAAAAGGCGGCCGACGGAAAACATTCTTGACATGTGGCGCTCAATCATTGGGGTAGAATAACTAGGCGGCCCAATTGGTTTTTTGGGCTGAACATAATGGAACCGGTGGGATTTGAATGAACATTTTAAGAATTATCATGGTCAAAATGGACGTTTTTGATCATTTTCCCTTAGTATTTTCCAAATTCAGCTTGGATTATAATTTTCCATTTTGTTTTGTTTCATTTTCTGTATAACTCACAAACTATATAAAGAATTTAGTGTGAACAACTAACCTCTATAACCTTTGTGACTGGTACTTCTGAACTTGCTATAGTTTCCTCTTCCATGGCAGGCTAAATGTTGAATATTAAGGTTTGTTATAAAGGCTCTGAAAGCATAAAGTGACAAGTTAGTCAATGAAAAGAAACACAATCTGGAGGGAGTCATTTAAGTAAAAAAAAATTAAGTTACAATGAAGTAATTGCAGCCTCTGTTATATGTGTGTTTAATTTTTCATTTATGGCAATTTATTAAACTGATCCCATATAAAGTTAATCCGGCTATTTATATTATAGCACTAACAACTTTTTTTCTTTAATTGTAAAAAAATAGACATTTCTTTGTGTATATATACATTTTAGACAAAAAATATTAGTAATCCTGCCTAGCTTGACTTGAAAAAAATGTTAGAATAAGGTTGTGAAAATTGTGTTACTTGTATTTCAGAAATTTCACATGTTTCCTTTTTTCTCCAACAATAGAAAAGATAATAAAATAAAATTTATTATAATAAAAATGGAACCAAAAGATAAATAATGTTTGGCCCAATGGGTCAACCAACTAAACTCAATTTATTTATAATTTGAACTTACAATATAGTTTTTATTTCTTGGATATTGAAGTAATTTGATACCTTTTATAAAATGACATATTTTAAACCGAACTTATTTTAAAAAAAAAAGTTTTGCATGGAACCCAATTGAACTTTCTTTAAAATGGTTGTTTCAACCCAAAACCATTATTGCATAACCTGACCCGCCCTTTTGTCAAATACTTAGACTTAATACTTAACAATAAAGTAGATACACGAATATACTTGAAAAAAAAGATGTTAAAGTGGGTCTAACTCGAAATGAAATTTGTGAATACTTAAGGGTGATCTGAGCACATGCTGGACGGATGATAGGGACCGAATTTCACGTACAAAAATGCAAGAGAAAAAAAGCTTATACAGATCAAGATAAAAATTTATTAAAGCACAGGATGAGGAGATCAGGAACGTTGATAACATGTAAATGTTCAACAATTTATTCATAAAACCTTTTGTGATTAATTGATTAATTACACTTACAAAAAACAAACAATTGATAAATATAGATGTTAAGTTAGTATTTACAAGTGCTTAAGAGTAGAGGTGCACAAAAAACCCGTACCCAGAACGGTACCCGAAAAAATACCCGAAACCGGTTTTTTTTATACCCGGGTATTCTATACCCGAAACCGGAACCGACCCTACCCGTAGGGTATGGATAGGGTATGCATTTTGAGGTCAATACCCGTACCCGGAACCGTACCCGATTTATACCCGTAAATACCCGGACCCGGTCATACCCTATACCCGATACCCGATTATACCCGATACCAATTTTCTAATACCCAAAATAATACATGAGTTTTTATAGTATATTTTTATGTTTACTTCACAACTTTTATGTTTAAGTTTTTGAAAAATGCATATTACTAAGTAAATAATTTGTAATTAAGTGGATTTATGGTTTTTTAATATAGTTTAATTATTTTTATAAATCACAAAGCAAATTTAAATTTTAAAAAAATTAAAAAATGTATAAAATAAATTACAAATTCAAAACCGGGTATTAATACCCGGTCGTACCGGTTCCAATACCCGAACCCGATCATACCCTACCCGGGTACATAGGGTTGAGTTTTTCTCCTCAATACCCTACCCGAACCCTACCCGATTTCTCTCAATACCCGATTTTCTAATACCCGGTCATACCCGAAACCGGTTCCATACCCGAACCCGGGTATTAGAAAAAACCCGATTTGTGCACCTCTACTTAAGAGAGTTATTATCTGTTTATATTTAAGTTGTTGTATTTTAACCACCGGTCACCAAACACTTAAAAAAACAAGTCACTTTATGATGATCATGGCTACATAATTATAGCCTAAAGGATGCATTTAGTATTTTTCTTATAGTAAAAGATATATCATACACCTAAATTTAAAGTAATGGTATGTCCAGGTTGTGAAAATTGTCATTTTCTTTTGTATTTCATTCATCTCATATTATATTCTTTCTCAGATTCAAATAAATAAATTTTTTGTATCTTCTTTTGAGAGCGAAAATGATGCAAGTGCATGTCTTAAAAGTATTGGATGTAAATCTTGAAAGAAAAACATCATTGTAATTTGTATGTGGAACAGGAGTCAACGCTCATTGGTTGATAAAATGATTAACAGATAAGTGGCGAAATCATCGGCAGACGAGAAAGATATGCTTGCGTAGAAAATGCCGAGACACAAACTTACAATTATCCATCAACAAGTGGAGTAACATTTTTTTTCTAACATTTAACGGTGTTTGAAACTACCTAGATACATATTTACCCAACTAAGTTATTAAAATGTTAACAATTCATACTGATTTTAAGTTTTTAATGTTTCATGTCTGCTTACCCAATAACACATTTAAGAAGGAAACTCATAACTATGGGAAAACTTCTTGAGTTAGGTTTTGAATTTGAGACCATAGGAATTTGAAGTCTTAATTAAAACCATTGTTTCCATGTCATTAAATCAGAAGGTAAATTACAACAAATAAATTATTCAAATTTACTTGAAAAAAATTAAAGTACCTAATTTTTCTGTAAAATTTCTTTAAGCATGACTTGAAATGTTAGAAAAAATATACATACAAGTACTTATATTGAATAATAAATTAAAGTATACCAAATTACAGATAATTATAATTTATAACTAAAATAAATATTAATATTAATAAAAGGAGGATACAATTTTCCACTAAAGAGTCGGTAGAAATTTTTTTCAAATAATTTAAAGTGCTTTAGCCACTTTAGTCAGCACATGTCACAAAAATAAATTCAATCAACTTTAATAACGTCGGTATCCATGCTTTTAGTAACATAAATTAAATGTTCAACTTTTTTTTTATATAATTTTGATTGTAGATTTATATAAAGTAATAATTAAAACGTAAGTGCCGTTCAGAAAGTAAAAAATTAAAACGTAACTGATGTTTAGTAACTTCAAGACACGACTAAAGAAAGTGATATAGAAAGTGAGATTTTATCATTTAAAATACATAATAACGTGACTGATTTAAATTGAAAAACAAGAGTCTTCCACTCCCATTGGTTTTTTTGTAAGCTATTTATAGCAAAAAATTATATTTAAAGAAATATGCTAAATCTAATATTATAATAACATAAATGTGCTAAATAATTAATCAACAATAATATATAGGTGAAAAAAGATGGTACAATGTCTTTGTCCACAAGTAACATGGGTGGAACTAAAGAGTGTTTTTCGGGCTAGTCATTATTTTTATTATTACTAGTATCTACTATCATCAACTTCTTCAAGTTTCACATTTAACTATGATCTATACCTAAAACTGTCTCTCAATAAAGTAGTTGAACCGAATGCCGATCCACAGGTTAAAAGTTTTTAGGGTAATTATGTAATTCTACTAGTTGTTATGCAGTTTCTCACTGATAACGTGTAATAGCAAATAATTAATAATCATAAATTACGTGATACCATGGAGAAACTACATAACTAATAACTAATAACATTGATTTCAAATCAATCAATTGTGTCATTTTAAATCCTCCTTATCATAATAACTCAATGTTATTGTGTTCGTGATTCAAAAGGATACAATCAAATCATGAACATAACCCGAGAACATCAATGATCGATCTTAATATATCTACAAAAATTACTAGCAAATGATCTGTACTCTTAAGATCAACTATAAAATCGAGCAGTAAAGGCATCATACATAAATTCTAAACTTAATACAACAATTAAGGGCCTTACCTAAGTTTTATTCGAATATTCAAACTTCGAATTCGAACTTCTGGATGCCAAAATCAATGAATATATTCGAAATTCTAAGTAATCAAAAGCTGGATTCACAAAGATAGTCTCGGAAATAACAGTTGATGAATCATGAATGGACTAACCTTATATCGGTTGAACGTTTGTGTCACCTTTTATTGAAGCTTTGTCCTGTTTTGTTCCTTTAGCAACACAAAGAGAGGGTGTGACGAAGAGAATCAGGGTGTATATTATTATGGTATTAGTAGCAATGGTTTTAGACTTTAAATGGAATGAGGTGTGGTGACTCGAGGTGGGTCCTACTACAGTCATAGCCAGCCAATCAGGACATTTAACAAATAGGAAATGGTGTCCTTTCCACCACTATGACTCCTTGACTTTACACATTTGCCCCTAGATTGGTCATGATTTTACAATAATACACTTTCTCATCTCACCAACCATTCTGGTGTAAATCGTGTTGGATTGACGGTTTACAGATTTTGACTTGACGGGTTGGATTGTTGAACACGAGCGATGTTGTAAAAGTAGGTTTCCAAGACCGAGTATTCCCCGAGTATTCGCTACAAGATATGTTGTCGATGCGAGTTTCTTTAATTCCGTCTAGTTACTAAGAATTGACTAAAGGTGGTCAACCTTAGTCATAATCGCGACTAGTCGGTGAACTTGAGCCGACTTTGACTTAAAAAAATAAAACATAACTCGTATTTCCTTAAAATTAAAGAATAAATATCATTTTTTAACTTAATGACTAACAATTTTTAGAATAATTTATTATTTAAAAGTGTATTTCTCTTATTTATATTAATCTTTAACTATTTTGTTATAAATATTAGTAAATTTGTGATATTCGACATATATATAATATCCAAAAACTAATTTTCCTTATATTTACCATGTCCGAGTACTCCCAACCCCCCAGTCGGCCGCTTAGCGACTTTTGCAACCATGAATACGAGTACCACAAGTATCATTTTTTATATCAAAATATCGTAATTTGGACATACTTAAAGTCATGTTATATGCACATAACTCATTTAAATCATTTATCTAAACGAATCAGTGGGCTGGCATGGTGAAAATGAGTTGTCTTCAAGTTGTAAATGTTTTAAAAAAATGAGTTGATGGGTATGTTTAAAGAAACAAGTTAAACATCCCGATTAAGCGGATAAATTAAGACAATCCAAAGCCTTATTATTTTCATATCACGTTCGCTTATGTTGTAAATTGTCACCCATGTTTCAACATAATCGATTTCAATAGTTAGTCATTTAATTATGTATCTATTACTTAAGAGTAGGATCATCTCATGTGAATCATGTTGAGTCGGTTAAAGAAAACAAAATCACATTTTTCTCACTCATATGGCAAACATGAGAAGGAGGCCTTGGCCAAATCAAAGTAGTATGACTATGACCTGTGTAAATGATGTTGGTTGTGGTTACTATATTTGTGATCATTTTAATAATGCAATGAATTTAAGTGGACGTGCAGAACGTGTTGTAAGCTATAGAGCCTTCAAATGGTATTTAAGAGGTATCCTTACATATATAGGTCATTTCACCTATACAAAAACTATAATAACTATAATATGCTTTATTAGAAGTTAAACTATAATATCCGAAGGGTAAAATTTCTGGAAAATTTTACAAAACCGTCGTGTTTCGGTTTTTTCGGTTTATGGTTTTTTGGGTTCGGTTCGGTTTTGGATGCAGTTTTTTCGATTTTGCTTATCAAGCCAAAACTTTTTGGGCAAAAAAAAACTTGACCAAAGATATTGTAACTGGGCATGACATTTTTTTCTTTAAACTAATAATTAATAGAATTTTGAATATTTGGACCTAAAATATTAAAAGCTAATAAAAGATACATTTAAAATCAAATTTTAAAATCAAAACTAAAAGTACCAATATTATTAGTTATTAACCATATGCAAAAACTAATATATGTGTTATTAACCATATGTTAAAACTAAACAAATAGTCATTGACAAATTTTGACTTAATGGTTACGGTTAAGATATTATGGTTATTTCAATTTTTGTTATTTCGGTTCGGTTCGGTTTTTTCAGCTCTTTACAAAATACAAAACCAAACCAAAACCAATACTTTGGTTTTTTCTAAAGTTTAAAACCGAACCGCCGATTTCTAATTCGGTTTGGTTTTTTCAGTTCAATTTTTTTAGTTTTTTCGGTCTTTTCGGTTTTGTGCACAGCTCTACTAGTTATATACAAAGATTAAAGGATCTATCCTTGCCTAAAAATTAAAATTATAGTTAATTAAAGTCATCAAAAGATTTACACTAGAGTAGCTAAAATGGAGCTTGGTTTTTTCTTAAAAGACGGTTTTACCATATTCACGTTTTAGGAGAAAGTACAATGAAATAATTTTGAAGACTTTACAAGGGCAAATTTGGCATTGAGGTGATATAAGCCTTTCAAGACAAAAAAGTGGGCCAAACCAACTGACCGACCAAACCGTCCTAAAATTCGAGTATGATAAAGGTGACGGGATAATGTCTTGACCGAAAGAGACATATAGTCCTATATGCTTTCCGATCTACCTTCCTTTATTGTGCAATGTTAGAAGAAAACTAACTTATTATCTTCATTACATCTTATGGTTAATTGTTGGGATGTAAAATGGGTTTGGTATATATCATTCATGCATGGTTAAAGAGTTCATGGTGGGTTATTGGAGTATCCAAATAAGCATAAATAATTAATAAGAATGCGAGGTGATTCAAGCAATCTCGATAGTAACTTGTTGGATAATTTGGAGAACAGTTCAAGAACGATATGATTTTCAACAACAAACCTTTTTCAACTACAAAATTGGTGAATGACATTAAAGCCGCTTCATTCTTATGGGTTTATCACAGGAGCAAAAGATCGGGTTTGGAATAGAAGAAATTGTGTAAATTTTCATTTATAAGGCATTTGTTGTTTTAATTTTATTTTCCTTGTATTTTCGGGCTTTTTCCTTCTTATGAGTTATTTTTTTCTATTTTTTCTTAATATATATATTGATCTTTCAATAAAATAAATAAAAACATATAATCTTTCATAAAGCCAAAATACTTAATATTTATAATTTCTTTATTATCTTGCATCTTTGTTAGCATATGAAATAAGAGGATCGATGTAAAATTACTCAAATACAAATTGGATGTGCCTATGCATGCCATGTAACAAGGCTAGCTAATATTTCAAAAATCGTTGAATCCAAACCGAAACTTTGTGTGCCGTGCATGGTTTTGCTTGTGGTTTCATCTCTTTGTCTTGTGGAGTTGTCAGTCTTAAAAGGATATCGTATAGACATACCAAGAGAACGTTAAAGAATACCCCGAGCAAAATACTAGGGATTCCACTTCAATGCTAAAGCAAAAAACATGTTGAGATGGTTGATGGGTTTGACTAAAGAGGGCGGTGTTTTTCGATTCCAAACCCAACATGTCTCAACTCAACTTGTTTACGAGTCTAGTTACACTGGGGCTAGCTAGATGCAATATAACCGTTAACACCAAAAGTCCAAAACATCATACACTTTAAAAAAAATATTTTGGTCTTTATATTTCTATGGGGAGGAACCCCTGTTTTGCTTCTGTGTCCAATCCAGTCTCTAAGACTGAATATTATATCAAAAGTATAGAACAAAACATGTTTTAGTTGTATTTTTAATGAGTTTAATTAAGCTCCTAGTTGACCACTTGTATTTAACAACCCCTTTTGATTCTAAATCATGGTTTGCTCAACTTTTGTAGTGTTTTTGACTAGTCTAGAGGCTAAACACATAAAACTTTGGTAAGTTGTAATAATTAAACTTTATTTATCATAAATTTTAGAGTAAAGTATTATAATAGATCGGTATCAATTTATCATGCCATGTGTAACAATTCATTTTTATATAAAATAGTAATAGTAAATAGTAAAAAGTGAATAAAGGAGTCCAACTCGTATTTAAGAACCACACATGTTTGTTTTATCTCATAAGACATCATCGTTCAGATGCTACAAAGACCATCCATGTTCTATGCTAAAGCCATATATATATTTGGTCTTTTAATTATTACCTTTCATTAAAAGCTTTTTAGAAATTCCATAATGTGGATTTAAAGTGCAACTCTATCATGTGTCTCACACATGATCGGTAAAGTTGACATGTTAGTACCATCTATCTATGCAAAACATACAAAAGACACATGGTTTGTTGGAATATCTGTTATTAGTGCATGAAATGATTTTTCACTAACTCCAGGTGAACTTAAATAATTGTAAGAGCATAATGATATGTTGTAAATAGTTACACACAAGGCCGATTAAGAGGTATTGTTAAACACTTAAACCTTTAATTTAAGTAGATAAACATAATCAAATAAGTTCATCCTTCAAAACAATACATGGTAATCGGTCTTTCACGAAATCAAAGTTTGCTTCGATTTCAAAGGATAATAAGAAAAAAAAAATCTTGTTTCCATTTCAAATAATAAACTACCCATAACTCCCATTAAGTTAACTAATACAATAAAGGAATTAAACGTGGATGAAATTTAAAACAAAGAAACTAAAATAAAACATATAAAATGAAACAAACTTCAATATAACGTGTGACTACATGGACAATTTTGAGATTTGATTTTCTTTATGAATCGGATCTCCATCGGTTTTATATGAACTTATTTTATTAGTTTCAACTTCTTTGGGTCAGGCCTTATATATGTTTTTTTATCTGAATTATCAACTGCTGTTGTGTAAATATGGGCCCCTTTTGGATTTGAGCCTTGTGCGGCTCACGCCATGATCAGAGTCTTCGTTTCCAAATTTCTTGAGATTTTCTTATACTTTTTCATTTTCATATAAATCTCCATCTCTGTATCTAAAAAAAAAGATTATGCCACAGCGTTGTTCATACCTTCAAAATTTTAAAAACGGTATCTCAATACATCAAGCATGGACGTAAGAAAAAATTAATAAAACTCAAACATAAATTTTAGGATAAATTTAAAAGACTTAACAATCGGGTTATTGAAGTTAAACAATTTCAACTTTCACTTATTGTCCGACATTAATCTCAATCGTGAACGCATTTCCCCCCGACAATTACATACGTATTTTCACGTCATCAAAAGACTATCCATATTCATTTCCCGAGTTGGAATTCTGACTTATTGGATTGCATGATTTTGTTTCCTTTTTTACTCTACGTCACGTAAAACACGAGATCCACAATTAGTTCCCAGTTTAATGGGTTTTCCATATTGATGTACTTTTGCTTTTTTATTCCTCCATTTTTTGTATTATACGATTTGCTTTTTAATGAAAAACCCTCTGAGCCAAATTCTTCATGGTATCAGAGCGGGTCTCTAAACCGCTCGACAAAAAAAAACCCTAGAACCGACCATCCCACTCTGATTGGCAGTCATGGGAGATGAACGATCATCCATAAAGAAGATCGAAGAAAGCTGTGCTGACACCAACTCTTCATGCTGCATTCACGCTTCCGTATACGGTGATATCGACCCAAAATCAATCCCTATATCAGGTTTGAATTCTGAACAATATTGTACTCTCTTAGACTGGATTGCAAAGAAAAGCTCGTCAAAGGACGAGGCACTTCCAGAAGCCAGCATGGCGTGTAAGGATAGAGAGGATAATGGCTGGATAATGGATTCCGGTTGTACCGAACACATAACACGTCGAGCCGAATGGCTTGAAAACAAAATGGTATCAACTTATGAACCTTCTGTCATGATACCAAATGGTGATTCCATACCTGTCGTAGGTAAAGGAAATTGTCATCTGCCCAACGGAACCACTATTAAAGGAGTTTTGCATGTTCCAAAGTTTAGGTGCAATCTTTTATCCGTAAGTCGCTTATCAAAAGATCATCAATGTTCGGTGACTTTCTTCCCAAATTTTGCTTCATGCAGGACTTACATTCAAGGGAATTAATTGGAATGGGTAAGTGCAAACGTGGCCTATATTGGATTGAGATGGTGGAAAATAAAAGAAGAGCTACGATGGCTTCAGTGGAGGTATGGCACAAGAGGTTAGGCCATACTTCTAATGATAAGCTATCTTGTTTTGATTTTGTTGAGAATGCTTCTTTTAAAACCATAAACTGTGATTCATGTGCAAAGGCCAAACACACTCGATTACCTTTTCCAATAAGTTCTATTAGAAGTAAAGAGTGTTTTGATTTGTTGCATTGCGACATATGGGGAAGGTACATAACGCCCTCGTTCTCCGGGGCAAACTATTTTTTGACAATCGTGGACGACTATAGTCGATCCGTTTGGGTTTTTCTCCTAAAGCACAAGTCTGAGGCGGGCGAGCGCCTAATGTATTTTCACAAACTGGTCAAGACGCAATTTGGAAAAATGATAAAAAGAATCCGATGCGACAACGGGGGAGAATTTGTTTCAAACCGGATGAATGATTTCTATGCCGAGCAAGGCATAATCCTTGAGACTACCTGCCCCCACACGCCACAACAAAATGGCATTGTGGAACGCAAGCACAGGCACCTACTCGAGACTGCACGCGCCCTTAGATTTGAGGCAAACTTGCCAAAAAGGTTTTGGGGCAAATGCGTCATGACAGCTGCCTATATAATCAACCGTCTCCCATCAAAAACTATTGACAATAAAACCCCTTTTGAGATTCCTTTTGAACAAAAACCTGAGTATGAACATATGAAAGTTTTTGGGTGCCTTGCCTACTTTCGAAACACCGACACAAAAGGAGACAAGTTCGAATGGAGGGGGAAACCCAGTGTGTTTTTGGGCTACCCACCGGGGACAAAGGGATACAAATTATATGATGTGGTTCATAACAAAATGGTGGTGTCAAGAGACGTGAGATCTGTGGAAAGCAATTTTCCCTATCGAAACTTGGACACCATTGATAAACAAGAAAATAAAAGGCTCTTTGATTTCCCACCTTGGTATTATGAGGGAAATGATAAAGCCACACCAAACCAAACAGATGGTCCTAACACAGAGGATGTGTGTACAAATAGGCCTATCCTAAAAGATCTAGAAGGTAACATTCAACTTGATAATGAAAATGGGGCCCAAGATAATGAGGCTGCTACACTAGATGATGGGCCTGATGGTCACCCACAACAAACCAATCAAACTGAGCACTCTATACAAGAAGAAGAAAGCAATGTTGGGCCGCAATTAGACAAACTGCAAAGGGTCAGAACTCAGCCTAAGCGATTGAACGATTTCATTGTCAACCTTCCTCCATCCATTGATCATGCTTTACCTTCTTCCGATCAATAATCCTCAACGGTATATCCCTTATCGAATTTTGTTTCTTATGAAAAATTTTCGGATTCACACAAAGCCTTTTTAGTGGCCATCACTTCCAATGACGAGCCAAAAAATTTTAAGGAAGCCGTGCAAGTTCAAAATTGGAGGGATGCAATGCAAATGGAGATAAACGCACTTGAAGAAATGGCACTTGGACTATAGAAGATTTGCCGGATGGAAAAAGAACCACAGACTCAAAATGGCTCAATAAGATAAAATACAAACCAAATGGTGAAATAGAGAGGTACAAAGCAAGGCTTGTGGTGAAGGGATTCTGGTGTGTAAAACGCGGTCTGTAAAAATACTAACCTAACTTAGACACTCTAGTTTTAAATTTATAAATCTAGACTATCCTAATGCTAGACCACTAGACAGGCAAGTGTACCTATCAACTGTAGTAAAGCCTAATGAAGTCCGGATATCGAACCCAAAGGACACTGGTGACACTTAAACTAGACTATGACTAATTACTTAAATAAATTGATTTAATTGATTTTTGTGTTTTTTAATTATTAAATATAAAGTAAATAAAACTTACTCTAAAACTAGACACGAACAAATAGGGGTAAAACTCAAATAGGGCAAACAACTACCTAGGTAATGAATCCTACTAGTCAACTCGTAAACTCTCGTAATTGGATTTATGATTGGTACCGTATTCTAAAAATATGACACATAAGGAATAACTAAAGTACGCTAGATCACCTCCCGGTCTCACCAACAATACCTAAGAACCCTAAATATCATGTAAACTCAACGGTTTAAAGGTTCGGATCACCTCCCGGTCTCTCTAATCACAAAACACCCTAAGGCGTAAAGAGGTATTCTTATTAAATTCGGTTATAATTCGGATCTGTAAGAATCTAAAGGAATCTAGGGTAACTCACTCCCGTGCAATCACTACCCAAACCCGCAAAAGACCAAAACAGACGACACTTAATTACCTCTCGGTCTCTCAAGTGACAGAATAAAAGGTATCTCTAAACTTTCAATTACCGCTCCTATTGATTACCATAAACTAGTTGTAAACACACGGTAAACAACCTAATATGCATCCATACATGAAAGACATTCACAAAGACGCATATGGAACAAAAATTGATAATAAATTAATACTAAATACGCATATGCATCACAACCAAATACAATAAAAACTTTACCAAAACATGAACCAATCAATAATAATCCAAGACTAAAAATAAAACGAGTCTAAAAAGTATTCATCCAAACTCAGACAGTATAAAGTTTACCAAATCATAATTACGAATGAAGCAAACATAAAATATATATTGCGGTTCATCGTAAAAAGAATTAAATATGATTGAGCTACTAGCCTGTGAGCTTAAATTAATTCACCTGTCTTCTTGCCTGCTTTTTAATTCCTTCCGTGAGATTTGAGACGTGCTCGCCAACTAGCTTCAATTTTATTTTTCTTATTTTCTGTTTTGTCCCAACATTGCCGCCAACCCCAATAGTGGGCAGATCCCCCTTGTTGTTTTGTCTTTAACAATATATAATAATAGGGTTCCTCTAAAAAGAATTAATTCAAAAAGGCCTCAATCCAACAAGGGTAGAATCGGCTTCTTGACCCATAAAGCGGGCTTAATTGACCATATTTTCTTTAGATTCTTGTGGGCCCAACAATTACCATCAAAATCTTCAAGAAGTTACTGTACATATTAAAACATACGTTGGAATATATATTATATTTTATTATAAAAAAAAATTACAAATCACCAATTCACTTAACAATACATACTTTCAAAATGTGAATTTTTAAGTTCATAATCGGTGAACAATAATATAACTATTATATATATGTATAATTTTTTTATTTCTCTCGAGTCTAGAAAAATACTTCAATTTAACTCGTTGTCTCTTGAAAACTTTAAACTTTAAATATGAGAAAAATATGAGTAATATTAAATAAAACTGGCTCAAAAATATTAAAAGTGTAGGAAATATTTATATAATAATATGTATACTTTAGACCACATCAGATTCACACAAATGGAAGGTGTCGATTATCATGACACGTTTGCACCAGTGGCTAAATTGGTCATAGTTAGAAGTCTACTTGCTATTGCCGTTAAGAAAGAGTGGATTATTCATCAACTAGATGTGAATAATGCATTCTTGCATGGGGACTTACATGAAGAAGTTTATATGAAAATCCCACAGGGTTTTGATAAAGGGGGACGAACGAAAGTGTGTAGGTTAAGGAAGTCGTTATATGGTTTAAAGCAAGCTTCGAGAAATTGGTACCAAAAATTTACATCAGTTTTGCCCGAACTTGGTTTTAAACAATCTTTTGCTGATCACTCACTTTTCACTTACAAGAGAGGGAATGTGTTTGTTGGTGCTCTCATATACGTCGATGATGTTATCATAGTAGGAAACAACAAAGAGAAAATACAAGAGACAAAAATCCATCTTGATAGGAGATTCAACATTAAAGACCTTGCCCCCCTTAAATACTTTCTCGGAATCGAGGCTTCTCGAACGAAAGACGGGTTAGTACTCAGCCAGCGAAAATACACTCTAGACATTCTGGAAGATAGCGGGATGCTAGGGTGTAAACCGAGCTTGTTCCCGATGGAACAAAATCTAAAACTTAAAGTTGATGATGAAGATGTTCGTGTGGATGCCAACATGTATAGACGGTTAGTAGGGAGGTTGCTTTATCTCCAAGCCACGAGACCGGATATCACGTACCCGGTAAACGTCCTAAGCCAATTTGTGTCTGACCCTCACCAAAGCCATTTGGATGCCGTCATGAGGGTACTACGTTATTTAAAGGCAACACCGGGGCAAGGGGTTTTCTTTCCTAAAGACGGGGGGGGGGGGGGGGGGAACTTGGTCACGTATTGTGATGCCGACGGGTTAGGGTGCCCCTTCACAAGAAGATCACGAACAGGATACCTTCTACTATTGGGGGAGCTCCCGTTTCTTGGAAATCCAAGAAACAATCTGTTGTTTCTCGGTCCTCAGCCGAAGCTGAATACCGGGCCATGGCAACCACTACTAGTGAGATTTTATGGATGCGGTGGCTCCTAAAGGGTCTCGATGCTGAACAAATTGGACCGACACCACTTTATTGCGACAACCAAGCGGCACGACACATCGCGAATAACCCGGTTTTCCATGAGCGAACAAATCATGTAGAGATGGACTGTTACTTCGTCAAAAAACGGGTCGAATCTCAAGAAATAGAACCCCTTTGCATTAGCACGAAGATGCAGATAGCCGACCTCTTCACCAAAGCTTTGGGATCCCGACAACTTGAACCTTTACTCGTCAAGATGGGCATGCGAAATTTACATGCTCCATCTTGAGGGGGAGTATTGGATTGCATGATTTTGTTTCCTTTTTTACTCTTCGTCACGTAAAACACGAGATTCACAATTAGTTCCTAGTTTAATGGGTTTTCCATATTGATGTACCTTTGCTTTTTTATTCCTCCATTTTTTATATTATACGATTTGCTTTTTAATGAAAAACCCTTTGAGCCAAATTCTTCATGACTAACAAGTGAAAGTTCGAATTATTAAAATCCAATACCCGTTACCCGTTAATGAAATGGTAAACTCTCTTTTAACCCGACCCACGACCCACGGTGGTTGTACTTTATAGCCAAACCAATGACGCATCTCACAACTCATCGTCCTCTTACGAATCACTGTACGGTTTGATTATATTTATAATAATAATATTAAATAAATAATTATACGTCACGATTACGTCCATAATAGCAACGCCCTTTAAACTTAATTGATACATTCTGTTTTCAATTTAATTAAATAAAAATAAAAAAAATTGTTTCATAAATTGTTTTGAAAAATGCAGGTGATTTAGTTTGTAAAAGAATAAATACATTATGGGAGTGAAACAAGTTATAAGGAATCTGGATGCGTTCCCACGTGCAGAAGATCATTTGTTACAGAAAACACAATCTGGTGCTGTTGGTATGTTTTTTTTTTACAATAATATTCTCTTGATCTGTATATGAATTTGTATTAGTGAGAGGTGTAATTGTAAAGAATGTTGTCAAATTTGCATGAACAATATTCTCTTGATCACTCGCCAAGGCCGACTATGTGTAGTGGAGGGCTACAAAATTGAGCGATGTGGCGCCCAGTCAGCAAATGATGAGTTTTTGTTTTAGGGGTGTAGTGGTGTTGTAGCCTTATACACACACACATTGTCACACCCCGACTTAGGGCCTAGGCGTGTGACCACAAGTTGGTACCTGTTTTGTAAATATATCAGAGTTTATGGGTTGATTTAAGCGGAAGACTTTAGGTTTGAATATTAATTTACATTGAAAATTTACTCGGGAATTAAACACCCGATTATTAGTTTACAAAATATATGTTTCATATTACAAGGGTTTTTAATTATAAAAAACGGAGCCATCTTGTACGCGCTTCTATCTTCATTGAGACTCCAATACTTGTTAATGCTACTTATGCTTAATTACCTGCAATGGGTTGGAAAAATACGTCAGCTATATGCTGGTGAACACTTATGACTCAATAAAACGTTTTGAATGACAATTACAATACAAATGTAGTTTTCTTGACAATCTCAGCGAAAGCATTTCTACTTCCGGTATATGTACCACTGCCCTACACACACAACGGTATTCCCCGAGCCAAACGGCCCTAAACTGAGAACTGGTCATGACCGTTTAAGCTCGCGGCTTCATTGCCTTTGATTGATTGATTGATTGAGCTTTAACAGTTATGTTTGGATCCAGACACATGCGTATTCGGTCTGAGTTTATTTTATTCTCTGCTTTGTATTATAACGTTTTAGAGATTGCATGATCTCATATAGACATTGATTGACTCGTTAAGACAAACACCCGTTCGTCTCGTTGAGTATAAATGTGTTTTGACTGATTGAAAAGGTTGACGTATTCACCTGTACCGTCGGTGTTGAAAACCTTGACTGATCGATTGATTGATTGTGAATGATATTAACCTATACATAAATAGGTTTGTATGAATGTTTTGAATGATGTTAAGCTATGATTGTAAGCTTAACATTGAAATCGTTTATCTTTGATTGTGAATGAAAACACTGGTTTTATGTGACGTTTGATATAGCATGCTTTGGCCTAATAGGTTCTATCACGTTGGTAAGTTTCTCCAGGTAAGTAAACGGGTCCCTCGGTTGATTCGGATTTATACGAATTACTTTTCCTTAGGCAATAAACTTACTACTAGCGATATCCCCCTTCCAGTTACTACATGCCCGTCAAAATATATCTTTCGTTTAGTATTACTTCATCATGAAGTAACGTTTATGAAAACATGATTGTGAATGTTTGTTTGTAAAATACGATCAAGGTTAAAGACCATAGCCTCGATTGATAGTCGAAACTATAATTCAAATAACTTAAACATAACTCCTACCTTAATTCGGATGGTTAGATTGATAATAAGAAAAAGGCAGGATCTTGATCTACTCGCTTAAGTGATTGCTACTTGATTATAACTTCGTTTCTTGCACGAAATACGAGAAAACAACACGTCGGCTTGTTACGGCAACGGGGCACGCCTTTCGAGGCTAAGTGTGTGTAAATGAAGGTGTGTTTGGGATGAATGGAGCTCATGCCCGTCACCCCCTTTTATAGGCGAATTCAGGACCCCATCGCGGTACGCGATGGGTTCCTTGGGACCCGTCGCGTACCGCGGCGCCACAATATTACGCCGCCTTATGCGGTGGTGACACGTGGCCTGTCATATTGTGCCACATGTTGACACGTTGTTGGACACGTGTCCACTGACTCAGCAAGCCCATCTCGCTACGCGATGGGTTGATTGTTACCCCGTCGCGTACCGCGGTGGGAGAAGATTTTCAGAATTTACACTTTTGGTCCCTATACTTTCTAAGTTAGTATATTTAGGCTTTAAACTTACAGGGTGAAAGACGCGGTGTTACACACATATATATGTGTGTGTGTGCGTGTGTCCGGGGGGGGGGGAGCGGTGTTCCATCACAAAATCGCCCCTTTCGCCTTGAAATATCGCCCATTACACTTGCCCTAAGGGTGTGCATCGTTTGGTTTGGGTCGGTTTGGGGCTAGAGCCGAACCAAAAACTGAAACTTTGGTTTTTGAATTTGGTAAAACCTTTCGGTTTTTTTTGGTCTTGCCATTTAAGCTTGAACATTTTGGGCCGAAAAGAAATTTGGCCCAAAATAATGGATTTGGGCCTAAATCATTTTGTTAAAGGGATGAGCAAATGGTACTGGTATTTACCGAGTTTTTGTCTACGGTACCTGTACCAAGTTTTTAAGAGAATCGGGATCGGTACCCGTCGTCATCCCTATGTTAAACTGATTATTATACATTTGAGCTAAAGTATTTATTAATTTCTTTTAAATCACTTAAAATAAAAAAAAATGAAAATTTATAAGTTTGGTTCGGTTTTTATAACATGCAAAATAATAATCGAACCGTAAGTTCGGTTTTTATAAAAACATAAAACCAATCCATCAGTTTTTGTTTCGGTTTGATGTTTTCGGTTTTATGAACGCCCCTACAGTGTACATTATCTGGAGTATTTGTTAATCTCTTACCCTCTTTTTTGGTCTAGTTTCAATTATAGGTTTGATCATAATGGCAACATTATTCTTGCATGAGTTAACATACTACATTTCTACATACGAAGTTCACGAGGTTTGTACTTTGTCGTCACAAGTTTGAATTCATTAGAGCATGTGCTTTATGAATTTTAAACATTAACATGTTGGCAGATGTCCGTTGACCTGAAACGAGG
Organism: Bidens hawaiensis; assembly: GCF_021521415.1. NCBI lineage: Eukaryota > Viridiplantae > Streptophyta > Magnoliopsida > Asterales > Asteraceae > Bidens > Bidens hawaiensis. The sequence continues at coordinate 1,790,994 of NW_027491048.1, read as the reverse complement.
CGAAACACTACCAATCCATATAAATATATCATTCCCATCTTTACCCTGTCCAGGTAGTCAAATATGCAGTCATTATGTTTCGTTTCAAATAGTTATAATTCCGTTGTTTGGTCAGTTTTAAGTGTAGATGCTATTGATATGTCTGGCAAGCATGAAGTGGATTTAGATACTAATATATGGAAGGTATGGAGTATGTTATGTTGTTACAGTTTAACATGTTTTTGATGCATTATTGTTCCTTTAACGGTTATAAGAGTTACTGCAGCTTCGGTTAAGTAGTGACGGGGTGATCATTGGGACCGAGTATCTATCTGATCTAGTAGAAAGCGGGCATACATCTCATAGTCACGGGCATGGTAATTATTACTGCTTGTTTAACTGTGAATATGCGATACTTATTTTATTTCATGGCTTTTAATATCATTATCATAATATGCATATGCTTGTGGAATATATATGATGCGCATACGCATGGTTCGGTTCTTACATGTTAGTTTGACCAGATAACGAGACGCATCACGATCCACACCAAACGCTTAAGGATGCATACGATGACAAGGCGGAAAATATGGTTAAGACTGTCAAGCAAGCATTAACTGATGGAGAAGGGTGTCGGGTATGTAATATACACTTTCATAATCATTATTGATACAAAAATTCTTATGGTAAAATGTAAAAACATGGTATTTTGAATAATTATCGGATAGTCATTGTTTTATCCTTAACTGATTTAGGTTTATGGTGTGTTGGATGTTCAAAGAGTTGCTGGAAACTTTCATGTTTCGGTTCACGGTTTGAACATTTTTATCGCACAAATGGTAAGTAAAACGTGACATTTCGTCTACTTTACAAATCATTATTTAGTTATTTACCTTTTTTTTTGCAGATTTTTGAAGGAGCTACACATGTTAATGTCAGTCATACTATTCATGATTTATCTTTTGGCCCTAAGTATCCCGGGCTTCATAATCCTCTTGATGGAACTGACCGAATTCTTCATACTGCCAGTGGAACATTCAAATATTACATAAAGGTTTTAATCATTTGACAGTTAAAAGTGAAACTGTGAAAGTAAACTCTCATAACATTCTATTCTTTTACGGTTATTGTAGATTGTTCCAACCGAGTATAAATACTTATCGAAAGAAGTCTTACCTACCAATCAGTTTTCAGTTACTGAGTATTTTTCCCCGATGAACGAATATGACAGAACATGGCCAGGTTTGTGTCTTAAATATATTATTGCTTGCTTCATGCTAAAATTATGTGAGGTATGTACTAAGTAATATTTTTTTTAATATGATTCAGCGGTTTACTTTTTATATGATCTTTCGCCAATTACTGTTACCATCAGAGAAGAACGACGAAGTTTTCTTCACTTCATAACTCGGTTATGCGCAGTGTTAGGTGGTACATTTGCTTTAACAGGTTTGTCTTAATTCTTTTGCTAGGTTTTTATTTATAAACCAAAATAAAAAAAATGTTAAATTTTTTTAAGACAGTAATTATTATTCTTGGTATTATTTTGACAGGAATGCTTGACCGATGGATGTTTAGAATCCTGGAAGCGGTGACAAAACCTGACACTAGGCGTTCAATGCGGTAAAATTTGTCACAAACTTGATGAAGTAAGTTCCATATCACAGAAAATGTAATTTACAATTTACATATACGTTGGTTTAACAAAACCGACAGTTTTTTTCAATGCGAAATAATGTTTTCTATGTAATGCTGGTTAAGTTAATAAGAAAAGTCAAGTCAAATTCATCATAAATTGATGAAAATAATGCATGAGTGACGGAATTGTGGTCTTAATATTGTGCATTTCTATGTAATGTTGGTCAAAGTTATACCTAACATAATCACAATGTTTCTATGTGTGTTGGTTTTGCAGGTTCATGCATGGTTGACTGTTCTATATTTGCTTTTACTAGTTCTAATGCTATAACTTATTATTTCTATTAATAAGTTATATTTTATAATCATAAAATTGTATAGTAGGGCAATATACTATAACCAATGCTTAAAATGGTTTTGTATTGAACCATCTTCTACACTATTACATGTGTATGCAATTTTTCTCTTGTAATTTTGGTTTATGAAACTAAAAAGGAATTAGCACGTCAGCTGAACCACCGACTCCTCTTTAACAAGTTTTTGAAATGGTTTTAACTTGAACTCATTTTGCATGATCGTAAGCGTCCCAACCTAACCATTTGAGAACTCTAATGCCTGCACATATGCTTAAAAAATAAAAATTGCACATAAATTATTAAGAGGTAATTCAAACCGGCAATAAGTATAACTTGATCAATACTCTAGTTGAAGTTGTGAGATCAGGTAAAAGGTTTATAAATTATAGCACAAATTTACCATATCATTCGTATATTCAGCAATCTACATCATTACTATGTGATTAGTATTAATATATTTTCTTCAACCACTCACACCAAAACCATTCATGATTCATATATTCAACATTGTCACTTATATAAAAAGTACTTTTATAGATCACTTGTGATTATCTTAAGTTTGGTTAAAAGCATATTGAATGAAGTAATTGCTTTGAGCAGTTATAAAAGAAAAAAAAAATACAATATTAAAGAACAAGGGTTGTTTGTTATTCCCCCCTCCCCCCGATTATAAACTTTTATAAATAAAAAACGCCAACAAAACACCAAAATAAGCTACCTCCACAACTCAGAGAGCGGTCACTAGAAAAACAAAGAGTAAAGTACTATTTTCGTCCTTGTGGTTTAGCAAATAATGCGAATTTAGTTCAAAAAGTTTATTTTTTGCATAAGGACCCTCCACATTTCCCAGTTCTTGCCAATTACATCCAAATCACTAACTCCGTTAAATTTAATTGTTAAGTCAGGGGTAGACATGTATTTTCACTATTTCTTTATTATAATACTTATTTTAGTGAACTGCGATTTTCGTCATTGTGGTTTGTCCAAATCTGCGGTTTTAGTCCAATAGTTTCGAGTTTGCAATTTGCGTACTTGTAGTTTCATTTCACTTGCAACTAAACCCGAATTTACTAACCTCGTTAATTTTGGTCGTTAATCCATTTGCGACTCTCACATGACGACCGGTTTTGTCGTTTCCCTTACTAAATAAACTACAATCCTAATTCGCAAGCCCCTCATGTGACGGGCTGTGGTGTATTTGGGGAAAAAAAGGGAAAACAAGGAACAAAACTGCCCCTCACGTGAAGGGCATACTGATGGGTTTAATGACCAGACTTAACAATATTAGGGAATTCGGGTTTAATTGCAAGTGAAATGAAACCATAGGGAATAAATTGCAAATTTGAAACTACCGGACTAAAACTGCAGATTTGGACAAAGTAGAGGGACAAACCGCAGTTAACTAAAATAAGTATTATAATAAAGAAATGGTGAAAAGACATGTCTACCCCTGACTTAACGATTAAATTCAACGGAGTTAGTGATTTGGATGTAATTGGCAAGAAATAAGAAACGTGGAGGGTCAATATGCAAAAAATAAACTTTTTAGACTAAATTCGCATTATACCAAACCACAATGACGAAAATGACACTTTACTCAAAAACAAATAACATGAAAACAAAATTACATCAATTCGACCAAGCTATTGATCTATACTTAGACCTATTCTTGAATCATAGGAAACTTAGTGTTTTTTTTATCTCCAATAATATCTTTCACTTTAACCACTTTTTCATCAAACACCTTTTCGTTTATCACTTCCCAAATTCTCCAACAAGCAATTAAGATAGTTATGTGATACATCTTTTTCAACTAATCAAACCGATCATCGTTTGGAGCACCGTTTCAAGTTAAGTTTACATCAATCGACTCGTATCATGCTTCCGATCAAAAACCCTAAAACATCAGTTTGAAATTCAGATAAAACTTAACGGAGTCCGTTAAGTTTTCTTAAAGGAGGTCCAACGATGAAAAACAGTGTAAAAGCTAAGACTAGCAGCAAAAATATTATCATATAAGATTATTATCAGCCCACTACAAAAACATATGGTTATATTAAAATTCAATATTTCTTAATTTAATGATTTAATAATAATATTAATCTTTTTAATCCAACAACCACAAATAAAAAGCACCACCACTTTTATCCAAAAGAAATGAAAGGAAAGGAAATATTTGTTCCCAATTAGTCAATTCTGACCAAGACGACAGCGTTTTGACACCTGAAACAAACAAACAAGTCTACAATAGGTGAAGTGAATACGATAGATAGATAGATACATATAGATACAGATTAACAGATTAGATATACACATTAGTTACCTAACTCCACTCTCAATGACAACCATGGCATGATGAAGCTTTAAGCATCCTCCCTCCGTCTACTTTCCACCTGCCATTAATCTCTACTCCTCTTGCTCATACTATTTTACTACCTTTTATTAATTAATAATACACTTTCAACTGCTTTCTGCTTTCTAGATCTGAACACTTGGAACACACGCTTCGATTTGCAGAAGCTGTGTGCCTGTTATCAGGTTAGTAAGCTCTACTTTCATATCTTTATGATTCATAATACAGTATACGATAGCTGCATTTAGCATTAATTGAATGAAGCTCAGCTAGTCAGATCCAGTGTCACGTTGAAACCCTAATTTGTGATGAATTTGAATGAAATGGTGTGTATTCGATGCAATTGACTGATACTTGACCTAGTTTTTGCTGCTTGTTGTGGTTAATTGAATGTGTTTGTAGTCTGGATGGATTTGTTAGGTTTACTGTGAATTTGTTGGATGAATACTGTAATTTGATTGGGGATATTGATGGTTTGTTAAGTAATTTGTTGTTTAGGTGATGGATTAGTGGTTGCATTGAGTTGAGATTAGGTTTTATGTGGTTTTTAGGGTTTTGGATGGCTGAAGGAATTAGATATGTATAAGTACATCTGCTTGTTGCCTAATTTGTGAAGAATTTGAATGCTGAGGGTGGAAATGGTGTGTATTGGGTGTAATTGACTGATATTTGACCTTGTTTTCGCTGCTTGTTGTGGTTAATTGTATGTGTCTAATCTGGATGGATTCGTTAGGTTTGAGGTGAATTTGATTGGGGCTAGCTATTGATGATTTGGTAACTAGTTTGTTGTTTAGGTGATGAATAAGTAGTTGCATTAAGTTGAGACTGAAACTGAAAATCAATTGTAACTGTTATCAGTTAATATCCAACCATTTTAGTTTTTTAAGTTGAGACTTGAGATTAGGTTTTGTGCGGTTTTTAGGGTTTTAGATGGCTGATGGATTTAGATATGTATTAGTGCAACTGCTTGTTACCTAATTTGTGAAGAATTTGAATGCTGAGGTGGAATTGGTGTGTATTTGGTGTAATTGACGGTGTTAGACTGATATTTGAGCTAGTTTCTGCTGCTTGTTGTGGTTAAATGAATTTTTTTCTAATCTGGATGCCTTTGTTAGGTTTACTGTGAATTTTCTGGATGAATTGTGTAATTTGATTAGGGATATTGATGATTAGTTAACTAGTTTTTTGTTTATGTGATAATTAAGTAGTTGCATTAAATTGAGATTAAGGTTTTATGCGTTTTTTAGGGAAGAATTTGAATGGAAGGGGTTGAAAACATGAAATGGTGATGTAATTGACGGTGTTAGACTGATACTTGACCGAGTTTCTGCTTGTTGTGGTTAAATGAATGTTTTTCTAATCTGGATGGGTTTGTTAGGTTTAGTGTTAATTTGATTGGGGATATTGATGATTTGTTAACTAATTTGTTGTTTAGGTGATGATTAAGTAGTTGCATTAAGTTGAGATTAGGTTTTATGCGTTTTTTAGGGAAGAATTTGAATGGAAGGGGTTGAAAACTTGAAATGGTGATGTAATTGACGGTGTTAGACTGATACTTGACCTAGTTTCTGCTGCTTGTTGTGGTTAAATGATTTTTTTTAACCTGGATGGATTCATTAGGTTTACTGTGAATTTGGTTGGGGATATTGATGATTTGTTAACTAATTTGTTGTTTAGGTGATCACTAAGTAGTTGATTAAGTTGAGATTATGTTTTATGCGGTTTAGGGTTTTGGATGGCTGAAGGATTTAGACATGTATAAGTAGTTAAGTACAGCGACTTGTTACCTTTGTTGAATTACTCTGAAATTGATGAATATATGTATCACTTTCATAGTTTTATTGAATGAGGTGCAATTCACTGGAGAATAGATGCTCAGATTCTTGAACTTGTTTAAAATGGTGTTCATGGATATTGTTGGTGCCTACTGAGTCTAACTATGCTTATGGCTTTAATTCTAGACCAACTATACCGAAAATGAAGTATGATTACAGCTATGGTGTTATTAATAGAGTACATATAAGAAATAAAAACATGGAAACTGCATCTTGCAGGAAATCATTTCTGTTTTCTTATATAATGATGTCTCGATTGGTAGAATTTAAGTGAGATAGCGTTTTTGTTTGGTAGGTTTTGGCTTTGAAGTACTGTATATAGATGTAGTTCCTCATTATATTTGATATAATAGTAATTTCTAATTATGTGTTTAAACTCTGTTTTGGTGAGAGAACTGTTATGGAGATACGCACCCCCTCTCTCCCCTTGTACAATTTTTTGCTTTCATTATCATGTTATGCATCCATTATGTGGAGTTTGTCATGGGAATTTTGTGCTTTTCTAAGTTTTATTAAATTTTTGTTTTTTTCAGTGCAAAATCATAACAAATAAGAATAACCGTGTGATTTTTTTAACTATATATATTTTTTTGTGAGTATGTTCTCATTTCAGGCCAGAGAACATGTCTTCTAATGGCCATTGTTTTAGAAGAAAACCTCGCCAGCCTGTTGCTGCAAATTTGAATATTGACTCACTGGTAAGATGTGGTTATGAATCTTGTGTATATATTCATACTGAAGGATGTTAAGGTGACTTGTGTTTCTAAGTGAAGCTCAACAATTAAAATTTGTTACCATGCCATACAAAGCCCTGCACTTCATAATGGAAAAATTCATAGAAAACATGATTATTTGCAGCTTGATGAAAATCTAGAGCAGTTGCCACATCTAAATGAACTTGTTCAGTGCTACCAAAGTGATTGGATAAAGGATGAAAACAAGTATGGGCACTATGAAAGTGTTGGCAGTATATCCTTTAAGAACCAAATATTTGAAGGGCCTGATACTGATATCGAAACAGGTAATGCATTAAAATATGAAAAAAACTATTCATTTAAACTTGAAATTACTTTTGTTTTAAAATTGTTAAAAAAGCGTATGAATAGAGTATAATATGTAATGCAAAGGAAATATTGTTTTTATAATCCATGTCTACCTAATTCTTGCTTTTGAACTCTGCAGAAATGCATCTTGCTAATGCTAGGCAAGATAAGATTGATGACAACAGTGATGATGATCTACCTAGTACCTCTGGTCGACAACTTACAGAGGTTATTTTCCCATTTTTTTAATTTATAACTGCATGCATATTTAGAAATTAGGATAACTTTGCTGATTGATTTTTTATTTTTTATGCAGCACTTTGGAGAATCCCCTCTGCCTGCTTATGAACCTGTATTTGACTGGGAAAATGAGAGGTCAATGATATTTGGACAAAGAATTCCAGAATCTAATATGCCCCAGTCTCCAAGGTTTAACATTTTTCTAATTACGTACCCAAATTGAAGTTTTATTATTCCTCCTGTTGTTTGTTTGTTTATCTTTTCCTTAATTTGTATTTCATATCTGTAGTGGGTTGAAGATTTCTGTAAAAGTTCTTTCCCTGACATTTCAAGCTGGATTAGTTGGTGAGATCATAACCATCATATTCATCACCGATTCTTCCAATTTGTATTTCATTGTAAAATCTGATATCAGCAAATTCTCTCTTGCAGAGCCGTTTTATGGTACCATATCGTTGTATAATAAAGATAAAAGAGAAAAGCTGTCAGAGGACTTCATTTTTCGTATTCTTCCATCTGAAATGCAGGATGTAAGCACCAATAGCATTTTAGTTTATATATGCTTATAGCTGACAATCATACCAAGAACTGAAATATTTGCTATTGTTTTAACAACCTTTCCAGGCTGGCAGTTCATCTGAATCCCGTGGAGTTTTTCATTTAGACGCCCCATCATCATCTGTTTGCCTGCTTATACAATTGGAAAAGTGTGCCACTGAAGAAGGTGGAGTAACTCCATCTGTTTATTCACGCAAAGAACCGGTATGTATTAACTATTAACAACATTAATAGCCATGTCTTATGATTGATAAACATAATTAAAACTGCTACTGATATTACAATTATAAAATAGGTTCATTTGACTGAGAGAGAAAAGCAGAAACTACAAGTTTGGTCTAGGATGATGCCTTACAGAGAGTCGTTTTCTTGGGCGGTTATTCCATTATTTGAAACCAACATTAGTTCAGTTACTGGTGGTTCTGCTTCCCCTAGCAGCCCACTTGCTCATAGTTTATCAGGAGCTAGTTTGCAGGAGGGTGTTTCTGAGCCAATTTCAAAGGTCTCATTAGATGGACAAATGGGTTACTCAAGTGGAAATTCTATTGTGGTTGAAGTGTCAAATCTAAATAAAGTCAAAGAGAGCTATACCGAAGATTCACTTCAGGTACACTTGACATAATTTATGTGAAATTAAAAACTTTTACTTTTATGTTTGATACTAGAGCAAATTAAACGGATTTCCAGATCAGAAATGAGAGGCAACATACTTTATTTTTCTAATTGATGTAAGAAACTTTCCAAATTTGATTTAGGGTAATCTGACCTGATTACCTGGTCGTGTGGTAGTTGACGTGTGTGTAGTTGACTATGTTCACGTTTTCTGACGTGACACTGAGATGACATCTGAAAACCAATTAACTTACAAGTTTACTGTTACTTGCCGTTATTAGTAAAATGTGAATCCCCGTTATTAGCGTGCATAGTTTCTAAAATTGTTTTTGTTTGTAAACTTCTAATTTTGAATGATTTTCAATGTTCTTTTATTATTTACTTGGAGGGTTTAGCGATCGGGACATCCAGAACTATGTAAAACATTGTTTTTATAAATTACTTTAAGGATACATATGGCCAATGTGCTGTGCAACAATTTGGTTTATAAAAATACATCTTCATAACTGATTCTTTTCAGGACCCCAAACGGAAGGTTCATAAGCCTGTGAAAGGTGTGTTACGGTTGGAAATAGAGAAGATTCAAGCTGCTAACACTGAATATGACAATGCCTCAGATGGCAGTATAACCAATGAACATGACCATGGGGATCAACTGACTGATTCCACCATCGGTGAGTGGAGAAATATTCACTCAAATAGGCATAAAGAACAGCCTTTAAACGGATCAGCTGCAGATGGGAGTATTAATGATGTAAGTTTGATTTATTTTTTTGTGTAAACACGATTTCATTCAGTTATGTTGTTTTATGTTTATCACTGTACCATTCAGTCCTTTACTTTACGAGACTCACTAACAGGAACCTTTCATCGCATGGCGATTTTTAATGCTGCGTTTTTAGTTTATTGTACCACAAACGTTTTTGTTCTACACGAGTTTATAATTGAATTTTGTTTGGGTTTACAGGTTCAAGCTTTTGACTTCCGCACAATGATAAGAAACGAGCCCTTTTTACAGCTTTTCCATTTTCTTTATGTCTACCCATTGACTGTCAGTTTAAGCCGAAAAAGGAATTTATTTATAAGAACTGAACTCAGAAAGGATGATGCTGATATCAGAAAACAGCCACTAGAGGTTGGTGGTATTTTAGCATATTTTACAAATTATAACTATTTTTTCTTTAAATATTGTAAACAAAATTGAAATTTGGTTTACTTTAATCAGGCAATGTATTCAAGGGAGCCAGGTGCATCCCTACAAAAATGGGCCCACACACAAGTTGCCCCTGGAAGTAGAGTGGCTTGCTACCATGATGAAATGAAAGTTTCACTTCCTCCTATCTGGACCCCACAACATCACCTTCTGTTCACCTTTTTCCATATAGACCTTCAAACAAAGTTGGAAGCTCCTAAACCAGTAGTTATTGGATATGCAGCTCTTCCATTATCAACACATGCTCAGTACGTGTTTCGTTGTTTATAATTTTATGTTATTACAGTAACAAGATTATTTATCCTATTACTTGTAAAACTTTAAGGCAACTTGACCATACTTACTTTTTTGCCTAGGTTAAGATCTGACATTACTCTACCAATCATGAAAGAGCTAGTTCCACACTATCTTCAAGACAGTAGCAAGGTAGACTACCTTCTGTATGTAATATTTTGTACATTTTTTTATCATTATTATTTAGAGTTTATCCTCTACCTTTTATAGGAGAGGCTGGATTACTTGGAAGATGGGAAAAGTGTTTTCCGCTTACGTTTACGACTTTGTTCATCATTGTACCCTATCAACGAGCGCATTAGAGATTTTTTTCTTGAATATGACAGACACACTCTTCGTACAAGCCCACCTTGGGGTTCTGAACTCCTTGAGGTAGTCTTTATTCTTTTTTATTTTTTAATATAATATATCAATTATGTATTTCTGTTCTTGCTACCAACTGAAATAAGGTAATATTACATCAAGGAGTTTTAAACCTTGACTTATCTGTATTTATGCAATAAAAGCACACCTTAGGCAGCATTTGACTCATTTGACCTGCTGTTTTCATATGATTTACTCGTTGGGCCTAAGAGATAAAAGCGAATAGCCCAAATCGACCCTGTCACAAGTAAATCGGTTGAAACTGCCACTTCTAATCCTGTGTGTATAATCAAGGGCCTTTATTAGATTATTAGTCCAATATAAATGTATTATTTTTTTGTTCATTATTACATCTATTTCATCATTCAGACCGCAGAAGAAAGAATTCTTCTTCTATGGATATACCAGTTTACTATCAAAACAATCTAGGGAATACCTCAATCTAGGGAATACCTACAAAAGTGCAAGCAATCTGATTAATTATGCTCTCATTCTTAACTTTTATGTACGATAAAATGACATCAATTGGTATCATTAGAGTAAAAGCTGATTCAGTGTTTCAACATAAAATTAAGTGAAAAATGAAATGCAGAACATTTGTGTTCCCTTTGGGCTTGAAACTTTCTCTGTAGATTTATGTTCGGAACATGAACTGTCATGTAAATGTTGAAAATATTGGATGTTGAGTTAGTTATAGTAGTTTTCCTCTTCTAAGTGTTTTCATTACTTACCAGTTCAGCTGTCGGTAACGTAATTGGTCAGATGGTTAGCTGTAAAGTTATCATGTCTGTTACTTACTTTACTGTAAGTCCATAGTGGTTATTGTACAATTAAAATTTGTAACCTTAATACAACTCTTTAGTTTTCTTGATCAAATAATGTTTAGTAAAATCAACAGTAAGCTGTGTTAAAAAGTAAAACATGTTTTGTGTTGAAAGAATGTTAATTCTTCTATGTGTATGCATGCTAAATGAGATTTTGTATGTTGCAGTATTCTATTGTAAGTTGACTATTTAAAATCTAACATCCATTGTAAATTTGTAACTCTTTTTCAGGCAATCAACAGTTTGAAAAATGTTGATTCAACTGCTCTGCTGCAGTTTCTTCACCCAATATTAAATATGCTTCTCCATCTTATTGGCAATGGTGGAGAAACTCTTCAGGTTAGCCAATTTACTTTTTCCTAATATATTAATGAATTCATCACCAATTTCTGGCTCTTGGTTTCTCCTTTGCATATATAATCATCATAACAGAGTGAAATCATGTTTACCGTCGGTATTTGATCTAGGTCTATTATTTGTATTCTCACAGGTTGCTGCTTTCAGAGCAATGGTTAATATTTTGACACGGTATGTAATTCTGAATTATCTTACATGATTGTGATGTTTTGTCTTTTATTAACTTAAAATGCTGCATATCTTGTTTTTTGTAGAGTACAGCAAGAGTCGGTTGATGAAGCTGAAAGAAATATCTTTCTGGTAAACTATGTGGATTATGCTTTTAATGATTTTGGTGGTCGACAAGCTCCAGTATATCCTGGTTTGTCAACTGTGTGGGGAAGTCTGGCTCGTAGCAAGGTAAATATCGTGTTTGTTTATTGATTATCATGGGTTTTTTGGAGCCAAGGATCTTTTATTTATATATGTATCTATTTACATTGCAGGCCAAAGGCTACCGGGTTGGACCAGTATATGATGATGTATTGTCCATGGCTTGGTTTTTCCTTGAATTAATTGTAAAGTCAATGGCCCTAGAGCAGACCCGACTGATGTATCAAAATCTGCCTCTTGGTAATATTCTATAAAAAATAAAATGCTAATATGAAAATCGGCTCCATAATCAGTTGAAACATACTCTCATTGATGTGTGCTGCAGGTGAAGATATCCCACCAATGCAGTTGAAAGAGAGTGTATTTAGGTGCATCATGCAATTATATGACTGCCTTTTAACAGAAGTGCATGAACGATGTAAACGAGGGTTAAGTTTAGCAAAACGTTTAAACAGCAGTTTGGCTTTCTTTTGTTATGATCTTTTGTCAACCATTGAGCCTCGCCAAGTTTTTGAATTGGTTAGTACCTTCATACATCTTAATTAGCCATAGTTTAAGTATCTGTTGTTATATTATAAGTTTATTACAATTTAAACAATTAAGTATATATATTGAGTTTTCTCATTGCAGGTATCCTTGTACTTGGATAAGTTCTCTGGTGTTTGTCAATCAGTGTTGCATGATTGCAAGCTTACCTTTTTACAAATAATCTGTGATCATGATCTATTTGTTGAAATGCCTGGACGGGATCCTTCTGATCGGTATATATATAATTTTTGTTGATATTGTAAAATATCTCTGTTCCAATGGGACATAACATTTGCTTTCCATTACAGGAACTACCTTTCATCTGTGTTAATTCAAGAACTTTTTCTTACTTGGGATCATGATGATTTATCTCAACGAGCAAAAGTGAGTATAATAATAGTCAAATCTTTTTATAAACATATCCTTTCCAATAAACCAGTGTTGTCCCTCATTGTTTTGCGTTTTTCTGTTTCTAGGCAGCTAGGATTTTGGTAGTCCTCTTATGCAAGCATGAATTTGATTCCCGTTACCAGAAGCCAGAGGATAAATTGTATATTGCTCAATTATATTTTCCACTTGTGGGCCAGGTAATTAATATAATTCTTTTTTTATGGCAAATTAAATAGCATGCGTGCATATATGTCATTAATGTCTTGTCGCTTCATAAGCTAAAGTGTAAGCGAGATGCATAAGGTGAAGTCGTGAAGATTTATTAAGCAATTTTATTTCCTCTCATGTGCAGATACTTGATGAAATGCCAGTATTTTATAATCTGAGCGCTGTTGAAAAACGTGAAGTGTTGATTGTAGTTTTGCAAATATTAAGAAATTTGGATGAGGCTTGGCAGCAGAATGTTGCTCGTACAAGACTGTTTTTCAAGCTACTTGAGGACTGCTTAGTTCTTTTTGAGGTTAGTCTTCACTACCAAAACTTATCTAAGGGGAATAGTTGTATTTTATTGATTGATATTTATACTTTTGAGATATGTTATACTGTGTCTTGTTGTTTGTTACTTTTCTAAAGGAATTTTGTCACACAAATGCAGCACAAAAAAAGTGTTGATAGCATGCTTATAGGCGCCAGTTCTAGGAGCCCAGTTGCTGATGCACCTATGTCTCCCAAGTACTCCGACAGGCTTTCTCCTGCCATTAATCAGTATCTATCTGAGGCATCTCGTCAGGAAGTTCGGGTATATATTGTTATATTGTTTTTATATTTGTATAATCATTTTTTGAGTGCTTGGTAAATTCTCGTTTATCAATAATGTATGTGATGGCCACCCACATGGCCACATATACCAAATTAAGTCAAGAACATGCCTAACGGCGAAAAAGCTTTTAAAAGTTATGGAAAGAGACAAGTCCCCTGTTTTTAATCATCAAGAAGCGCAATTTGATGTAAAAAGCCTTGGGAGTTTTTTTTTTTTTTTTTTTTTTGTCATTTTACAATATTTGAGCATGTTTTTGACCTGATTTGGTATAAATGAAACCAAGATTACATACTTTGGTGGCCTATGAAATAGTTTTAATCTATTGGGTGGAGTTCATGAAAAAAGTTGAATGCTTGGGTGGCTTCTACATGCATTATTCCCATAAATTAATAGGTAAAATTTCCAAATCGAGCATTTTTATAAAATGTATGAGACTAACCTTTAAATTATCCCCAAAAATTAATAAGACAGTATGATCAAACTTGAGTATTTGACCTTTAAATTGTCAAAAGCAGTTAATTTATTTGACCTTTAAGTAATCACTCTTATTGTAGCCACGTATGAGACTGACTTATCAAATATGGACTTTTTGACCTTTAAATCTGGTTATTGAGATTTAATGTTGCAATAAATAGTCGTAATATAGTATTGATCATTGTGGTTATTATGTTTTTAATTGTTGACATTAACTCAGCCGCAAGGTGCCTCTGAGAATGGGTACTTATGGCAGAGGGCAAACTCCCAGCTAAGCTCCCCTAGCCAACCATTTTCCTTAAGAGAAGCTCTTGCTCAAGCACAATCTTCTAGAATTGGAGCTTCAAGCCTAGCACTCAGGGAATCTCTACATCCAGTTTTAAGGCAAAAACTTGTATGTTATCTTAACTTCACTTATTCTGGAATTATGATAAAACTTATGTCATTTATAGGTGATAAATAATGGTATTATTTTGTTTCAGGAACTTTGGGAAGAAAACCTTAGTGCTGCTATCAGTCTTCAAATCCTGGAAATAACCGAGAAGTTTTCTAAAGCTTCTGCATCACATGATATCGCAACCGATTATGGGAAATTGGATTGCATTACATCCATATTTACCAGTATATTCTCACGCAGTCAATCATTGGCATTCTGGAAATCACTATTTCCAGTATTCAACAGTGTGTTTCAGCTTCACGGGTCAACATTAATGGCAAGGGAAAATGACCGTTTCTTAAAGCAAATTGCTTTCCATCTTCTTAGACTTGCTGTTTTTCGTAATGAAAATATCAGGAAAAGGGCTGTGGTTGGTTTGCAGATCCTTGTTAGGGTATGCATACACTGTTTGTTTTGTTACTTTATTAATCATTAATTGTTATTTAATCTTTATTTCATGCTTTCTTTTGGCAGAGCTCGTTCTCTCACTCTACACAAACAGCAAGATTAAGGGCCATGCTTACAATTACATTATCAGAACTTATGTCAGATGTCCAAGTAACTCAAATGAAGTCAGACGGAACGCTTGAAGAGAGTGGCGAAGCACGTCGTCTTAGAAAATCACTAGAAGAAATGGCCGACGAAAGCAAAAGTCAAAATTTATTAAAGGAATGCGGCCTTCCAGAAACTACACTCGTTGACATTCCAGAAGGGTCAACAGAAAGTCATTGGTCATGGCCAGAAGTCAAATTTTTATCCAATAGTCTTCTTCTGGCTCTTAATGCCAGCCTGGAACATGCACTTTTGGTAATTCTCAAGATTCTAAACATTATTTCTTACAAACAAGTCGATTCAAGATACATTTCTTATTACTTGGTTGATTATGCAGGGATCACTTACGAACACAGATAGATACGCTGCAGCAGAAAGTTTTTATAAACTTGCAATGGCGTTTGCTCCAGTGCCAGATCTTCATATAATGTGGTTACTTCATTTATGTGATGCACATCAAGAGATGCAATCATGGGCTGAAGCTGCACAGTGTGCTGTTGCTGTTGCTGGTGTTGTAATGCAGGTCAATAGCACCCAAAAAAGTAAAAAAGCTAATATCGTATCTTTTTAAGTAAGTTATTTAGTATAAATCTTTCTTTTGCAGGCTCTTGTGAGCAGAAATGATGGAGTCTGGAGCAATAGTCATGTAACCGCACTGCGCAAGATATGTCCTATGGTCAGCACTGAGATCACATCTGAAACCTCAGCAGCAGAAGTTGAAGGATACGGTGCTTCAAAACTGACCGTTGATTCAGCTGTAAAATATTTACAGCTGACAAATAAGCTGTTCTCTCAAGCCGAGTTACATCATTTTTGTGGGTCCATTTTAGAACTCGTGATTCCAGTTTACAAAAGCAGAAGATCTTATGGACTACTAGCTAAATGCCACAGTATGCTAACCAACGTTTATGAGTCAATCTTGGAACAAGAATCAAGCCCGATTCCATTCATAGACGCCACATATTATCGTGTTGGATTTTACGGTGAAAAGTTTGGAAAACTCGATAAAAAGGAATATGTATACCGAGAGCCTCGTGATGTAAGATTAGGTGACATAATGGAAAAACTAAGTCATATATATGAATTAAGAAAGGACGGTAATCACACGTTACATATAATTCCCGACTCCCGACAAGTAAAAGCTGAAGAGTTACAACCTGGTGTCTGCTATCTGCAAATCACAGCCGTTGATCCGGTAATGGAAGATGAGGATCTTGGAAGTAGAAGGGAGAGGATATTCTCTCTTTCTACTGGTTCGGTTCAGGCCCGTGTTTTCGATCGGTTCTTGTTTGATACTCCTTTTACCAAAAATGGAAAAACTCAAGGTGGGTTGGAAGACCAATGGAAAAGACGAACCGTGGTTCAAACAGAGGGTTCATTTCCTGCTTTAGTCAACCGGCTTTTGGTAATTAAAACTGAATCACTTGAGTTTTCACCTGTGGAGAATGCTATTGGTATGATTGAAACCCGAACTGCTGCATTAAGAAATGAACTCGAAGAGCCACGTAGCTCGGATGGTGATCAGCTTCCGCGTCTCCAGAGTTTACAAAGGATACTTCAGGGTTCGGTTGCAGTTCAAGTGAGTCTACTTTCAGCTCATCTAACCTACTTGACCCATTCAAAATTGCCACCTGTAGCTAATGCTAATTAACTACTAATTTATGTGTGTGTAGGTTAACAGTGGAGTACTTAGTGTGTGCACAGCTTTCTTATCAGGGGAGCCTGCAACGCGACTTAGGTCACAAGAATTGCAGCAACTGATTGCTGCTTTACTTGAATTCATGGCTGTCTGTAAGCGTGCGATACGAGTGCATTTTAGGCTTATTGGTGAGGAAGATCAAGATTTTCACACACAACTGGTCAATGGTTTTCAGTCGCTTACTGCTGAGTTGTCACATTACATCCCTGCAATTTTATCAGAGCTTTGATTGTATTGTATGTGTGAGCATTTTTAGTTCGTTTGTTCGTATATCATGATTGATAAATGATAATGTGTGATTTCTAGGTTTCATGGATTTTGTTAGATAGAATATTTTGTAATTGTATAATTTTTTCGCTTACAAACTTGGCTTGCCTCATTTGTGTGTTTAGTTTTCCGAAGAATATATTTGGTTTTATTGCTGGTTTCGATCGTATTATAATAGGTGTTAGCTTGGCTTTTGTTTTTTATTACAATACACGAGGAACTGGATATTCCACATGTTACCCAAACCAAACATGCTAGGGATTATATACATTTTTAAGTTATTGAACACAATTATATGAAGCGTAAATATACTTTCATAAAGAAAATGATGTGTGATTATCTATTTGTAAAAATGAAAAATTTCATATTCTTTTTATTACAACATAAACACAAACATTTAAAATTAGCCAAATAAGAGTTGTCACCATCAGTATCACCATAATATTTTGTTTTTGTTTTTTAATATAAGTTAACAGTTCAAACAAAAAAAAGGATCACCATCATACCATCTTCATTATCCACATTAACAAAATAACTAACTAACCAAACTAACATAAAAATATTCAAAGAGAATACATGAATCAAGAAATATCCAACGGAAAATAATATATGCTTTTTCTACACTTTTGGTTGCCTTAACTTTAGTTTTGTTTAAACGTGGTCTTGATGCATAGATTTTTTAGGGGAGCATGTATGTACTTTAAAAGATTTAAAGACTTTTACTCCGTTATTCACGTGTATTTGCTTTTTACTTGTTACTACTATGTTTTTTCCATCACGTCACTTGTTTGTTGCTAGCAATTGAGTACACTTATAGTTTTGATTCCTTATGCCATACTTTTATTTCATATGAATATTATACTTTTACAGTTGACATGCCATTTTTTTAAAAACAAGGGTTTAAACGGGAGCAGACTCTCTACTTTATACGAATAATATATATTTACATCTTAACATGTATTTACACCACACTATCCACATAGTTTATCGATAATTCGTTATAAGTGAGATTTTATCGTGTACAAATGTGTATTTAATATATTTCCTTTTTCGAGACATGTGACATTTGTAACATGATACAAATTCTATTAAAAAACATTTTAGGAAAAAAAATAAAATTAAAAACGCTACCAAAAATACATTCCTTGGAAACAAGGTTTTAACTAAATTTAACAAATATATAAAAATAAATAAATAAATAAATAAAATTATAGGTTGTGAATGGGCATCCTATATAAGACTAAGAATGAAAATAATAATAATATTCCTGTTCCTGGTTTCTTTGGTCTCCAACGATTCCGGCAACGGCTTCAACTTTCTTTTCCTTTTCCTCTCAACGCCGGACTCCTTCATTCCAAAGGTAATTAATATTCTCATTCAATTTACGCCTTCTCTTTTATTCATTCATTTTTATACCAATTTAGGGTTTTTATAAATATAAATGTATGTGAATAATAATAATAATAATAATAATATTCATTAATCTGCAAATTAACCGGAATCGGTGGATTCAAAACCTACATTGCTTGTCGGTGTTATCACGTTTTGTAACGCGTGTTTAAAGCTTTTTGGATTTGTTCATATTTTGCTTTCACGCGTCAAACATTAATGCGTGACTTTTGAATATTGTTTTAAGTTTAAAATTTAGGGAAAAGGGTTATAACATAAATAGGTAGGTATAATAATATTATGTTGTTATTCAGATGAACACGACAAGCAAATTTTGGCGTAAAGTTTTAATTTTTTAAAAAATGGTAACCTAATTTGTGAGTTAACATATTTTGGGTATTATTGATAGGGATGGGCAGTGGGCCAATAATTTCACTTTACAATTGTATTATTATTATGTGTGAAGCAAATGCAATTGGACCATAAAAAGAATTAGGCCCCTATGTGGTTCGGTTTTCTCGTTTTCGTTTGTTTCTGCCTAAAACCGAACCAAAAATCGAAATGGGGGGTTTTTGAAAATAGTTTGGTTTTGGTTTTCTCGTTTATATTGGCTGGAAAAAAATTTGGCCAAAAATAATGAATTTGGGCCTACTGTTTTTGTTGTTAATGATTTAATTGATTACTATATATAAATATAATACACCAAACTAGGGCAAATTAAGACGGTAGATTTTAAGGAATTTACAATTGCTTAAGCACATGGTACAACTATAAAGAAGGACAAAGTGGTAATTGAATACTTAAATATCACATGTTTTACATCTTTCTCTATGATAGTTACAATCTTAGTCTCTCAACTTTATTCAAGTTTTTGTAATTTTAGAGAACAATTACAAATTTAACCTCTATCTTTTGCTTATTTACTCTTTTTAATTTCACTTTTAACCCAACTTCCCCCACGATTTTCAATGGTCATAACTTTTTCGTATGTAATATATATATATATTTTTAAATTGCACTATAAAAATGAGCGTTTTATTCTCTTTAATTTGAGTTATAAAAATGACATTTTTTGTGGTCCAATTTTGATCGTTTTGAATTAAACCGTGAGCCAAATCATTAGTAATTGTATTTTGTCGTCGAAAACTGAAACCCAAACGTTGAAAATTGAAACCAACCAAATCGAATCATTATCAACGATTTGGTTCCGATTTGGTTTGTACTTTGATAACAATTTGAGTTTAAATAAGAATGATTAATCCAAATATACCAACAAACGGTTTCACGATTTTAAATAAACAATACACACCCATAAATCTATCACATGATTACTAATGTATGTGTTTCCCGCTGCGTCACGCGGGCACCCGTCAGTTGATTACTATACATTTGGGCTGAGATATTTCGGTTAAAGGGTTAAACTATGTATTAAATATTAAACTATTATAAGTTACTTAAACAAGAAAAACTAGGGATGAGATCGGTACCGATACCTAATTTGAGGAAAAATAGATACCGAATGCCGTACCGAATATATCGGTTCGGTACTGGTACCATACTGGTATTTCGGTAATTTACCACTTTAACGTTTTACCTTTTATTAGTCCAAACTAGCGTTTAATTGGGCATAACTTCAAATTATTACATATTATTGACTACCATTGATTTATTGAACTTTTTTTACCATAGTTTCATACCTTCTGAATTCATATTGTTCTCTGCTAGAGATGGTGTTTTGAAATATTAAAGGAAGAATTGAGGATTAGGTTTGTCGGTTTTCAAGAAAAAGCAGGAAAGTTAAATTGGTAATTAATTAATTACGATTGCAATATAAAATTACCATCAAATTAGCATAAATAGGTAAACACGATCTGTTATATATTTAGAAAATTGAATTAGGATCCCTAATAATCTATAATTATATAAATTCGGTACCAATACCGATTTTTACTGCAAAGTACCGGTACCAATGCCGCCTTTTACTGATACCGAATTTAAGAAAAACGAACACCGATACCGGTACCACTTACAATCGGTCGGTACGGGACCGGTGCGGTATCGGTATTCGGGGAAAAAAGCTCATTCCTAAAAAAACAATATGTTAGGTTCAGTTTGGGGTTTTCAGTCTTAGTTACATGCAAAACCGAAACCAAATCGAATGGTTTTCATGGAAACATAAAACAAACCTTTGGTTTTGTTTCAAGCATTCAATTATGTTATTAAGCTTGTTTTTTTTCGGTTTCGATTTTTTTTTGGATTTATGCGCGCCCCTAGTTTAAGTTATATTTATATGCAAATGCTATCAGACTTAGTGCCACAATTTTGTTGATATAACGTTTCTTAATAATATTGTTGTAAGCAGGACGAAACTTGGCTGACCGTGTATATATAAAGACTTCACGTGGGCTGTCAATACGCACGCTTATTGGCAGCCCAAAGTCCAAAGATATACTTCAACAGAAATCCGTTACAGGTAATAAGTTGTATAATGTATTAATCAAGCAATTAACTTTATTATATTTTAAAATTGGTTATTTGTGTGTCAGATATTCCAAGATTATGGGATCGTTGTCTGGTATTTTTCAAAGACCAGTCGTTGCAGCCTCTGCTGTTGCATTAGCTTCTGTTTCTACTGAGCTTCGTGACCAAATCTGGCCGTCTAAACCATTGGACACTTGTCATTCATCAGAACAGTCAAGTGGATGTACACCGAGTTTGATAAGCGAAACGAAATGGGTATCTGATATTGGTTCCTGTGAATCTTTCGCAACAAAAGCCGTGCTACCTATACCCAATGTTAAACATCCAATGAAAAATTTAGGATATGTTCCATCTTTAGAGCATTTTCTCAATGTATATCAGTCAGCTGAGCTGGCAAAAGCTCCCAGACCGATTGATTATTCTTCTAGTGTGCCTGCAACGTCTAAAGATGTTGTTTACGTGTGGCATTTACCGCAGTCTAATGCCATTGATTCATCTAAAAAATCCAAAATGGTAGTGGTTTTGCTCGGATGGTTAGGTGCTAAACAGAAGCATCTAAAAAAGTATGCAGATTGGTATACTTCAAAAGGGTTTCATGTAATCACCTTCACGTTCCCGATGTCTGAGATCTTAAGTTATCAAGTTGGAGGGAAAACTGAACAACATATAGATTCGCTCGTGACACATCTTTCAGAATGGCTTGAAGAAGAGTGTAAACACAATTTGGTTTTTCACACGTTTAGCAACACGGGTTGGCTAGTGTAAGCCCTTTTCTTCTTGTATTATTTTCCTTTATCCAATTTCTTTTATTTTCGTTTTTTAACGCGTGTTTCGATTCAGATATGGAGCGATGTTGGAGAAGTTTCAGAGTCAAGATCATACTCTAATGGAACGGATTAAGGGATGTATTGTGGATTCTGCACCCGTTGCAGCCTCAGACCCACAGGTAACATTTTATACAAAATAAACTTTAGTTATATAATTTTGAAACAATAGTTATAAACCGTGAACACGCAATATAGGTTTGGGCTTCGGGATTCTCTGCTGCTTTTTTAAAGAAAAACAGTATTGCAGCAACAGGATACAGAAATAAAGATGATATTGCTGCCAAACCGACATTTTCAGTAAGCGGCTTTGCTGGTGGTGTTGGAGAAGTTCTTTCATGTGGTATTAAATCTGCCTGCAATTGACAAGTAAGTCTACTGAATCTTATAAATTATTTAAGAAATTAATATTAAATAACAGCGGTTTGTTTTTTCAGGCGGCTTTCTAATGTACTAGTACAACTAAAATCAGGACAACCGAGCTGTCCACAGTTATACTTTTATAGCAGTGCAGATAAAGTGATTCCCGCAGGATCTGTGGAGTCTTTTATAGAGGTGCAGCAGAGAATGGGCCGTGTGGTTAGGTCGTGCAACTTTAAGTCAACACCACATGTTGACCATTTTAGACATGAGCCTGAGTTGTACACTACTCATCTCTCGCAGTTTCTCAACGACTGCGTGTTTGATTCTTCCAGGTGCGATTGAAATCGCATAAAAGATATGGCGGTTTGACAACAACACTGATTCTTTTATTCTACATTCTTACATTGATGACGGTTTGACTAAATTTTTTCGGGTTGAATATACACAAGGGGGATAGGTTTCATGTTTTGAAGACATGCCTTCTTCTCATCAAATTCTTTATGTTATTTGGTTACTCAAAATATATGGAATTCTGATGTTATTACGGTCTGGTATCATGCAAAATGTACAAACACTGATACATATTCAGACAAGACCAATAAAGTAGTTGGAACTTGGACCAAACCATGTTTTATTGCAATGTATGATGCAATGCCGATACTTGATATCTTGTATCGCATTTCAACATTAAGCAAGTAAGCGTAAACGGGTTAGAGTTTAAGTTAAAACGGGTTTGGGGTCATAAGTTTAGCGGGTCGATACATTATTGACATGTTGGGAACCTGTACAATGGGTTGACATGCTGGGAACCAGTAAACTGGTTCAACCCGTTTATGACACGTATAAGATATTAACTAAGCGTGTTAAATGAGTTAACATCTCAGCATGGCAAATCTAAGACTAGATTATTAAAACCATGTAAATTTGTAGTTTTATAAAAAATTTAGTTACATGATAATTAAATTCCTTCCTATAACCGGGAATCGTAGTTCATTAGGCTAAGGGGTACCCCCTCAACACCAATTCCCTCCCTCGTCACGTCAATTTCCCCCAATAATTCAACATCACCCCTCAAAGGCTCAAACCATTCTCCATTTTCGATTTTTTTTATTTAATACAATATCTCATCTACTATTATAATAAAACAGGCTTTTACGAGACACCTGTCGTTCACACGAACGACAACCCTACCCCTTTATTTTTCACTTCCTATTATCATGACACCTGTATTCACCAGAATCCAGAACGGCAATTTAGGAGAAGTTACAAGCAGTTGGTGAAGGAGGTTTTTGTTTTCTCACCTCCGGTAATCTCAATGACTCAACCACCATACCATACCTGCCGTTTTCCACCTTCATCATTCACGTTTCCAATTTTCAATATCAGTATAATCCCTATTCTTCACAATCAGAACCCTAAATCGATCTCACACCTCCATCACCGTTGCGTCAGTTATATTGAAGAAAACAAAGAAGACGGACCGGCTGTTAATCGAATTATTAATGGGTAAATTGGGCATTCACAAAATTAATCCTTTGGTTGCTGCTGCCATGCATGGGTTGCTCCAATGGAATCCTGCATTCCAAAGTAAGTTTATAACCCAAATTTATTTGATTCTCTCATGCTAATCACTTCCTTCTCGCGAATGCGTTAATGTTAATAGAGCACTGCTGACCAGACCATATTCATAATGGTTTTTTTAACTATAAAGTAAAATTTCATCTTTTAATCATAATTTAGGTTTTTTGATGCTGACCCTTTTTTAATGCTATAAACGAACTGTTCACTCACATATCTGAACATATATGAGAAAATATAACCGAGTGAACACCAATTAAAATTAAGCATGAACATCAATCCGTGAGGCCTAGATAATATAATAAAACTAGACTTAATTGTAGTGGGTCTAGACATTTTCTAACTGAATGTATAAATGAACTTAATATACAATATTAATTTCTGAAAAATGATTGAATAATCTAAAATGAAGCCTAAACAGAGTATAAAAATCAGATCTAGAAAGCAATAATCGTGCAAGTTTATTCAAAGAGATTTGGGTGATTAGTTTAAAACCTCACTTTCTTACAGAGGTTGCATACAAGCCATTTAAGTTCAGAGTTTTTTATTTTGCAATTTTTTTTTTGTTTTTCCATTTCATTTAGCTGGATGAATTGCCATGTCCAAAATCACAAGAAAAGATGAAGTATGTTAGAAGCAAAAGGCAAAGAGAGGGTTAGTTAGTTATATTAGCAATTTTAATAAATAGCTCAGGAATTCTCATATGTATTTCTTCAAGTTTTAACTGTCTTTTCTTGAGTTTTTATCATTGCTGCATATGTAATATTACATTATTATGCTAGGAATGTGTGCATTGTTCACTTGTTTTTTCTACTTTTCTCAATCTTATAAATTCTTTTATTCTTGTGATTTATTATCCTAACTGTTTTTAAATTGCAGCAACACTTTTGGAACTAGGAGATAAATGATAATATACCAAAAGAAACTGAAACTGATAACCAAGCAATAACTGAACCTAACATCAACAAGCAGGGTTATGTTTCCCAGTTTGCTGTAGCATTACGTTGTCATGTAATGCCTTCACCTTGTATTAACAACCCCTACATTAAAGATGCTTGATTATAAGAACACATATATATACGTGTGGATATATGTATAGAGGTGGCAATATGAATGGGTTGGATTGGATTGGATGATGGGACAGGATGGGTTTGGGTCCTGATGGGTATGGGTTAGGATGGGTAATTTTCGCTATCGAACAATGATTTTCATGAAATAGAGTTAAAAAGGATATTTCCATCTTCTTACTATCTTTCTAAAGCATGGCACCTATAGTTTTTAAAACTATTTTTCCCCTTCCAGAAAATTGGTACCAGAAACTTCAGTCGTGTATTCAAAGTCTTGAAGAGAATTGATGGTTGCATGTATATTGTCAAATGGAGTACCAGAAAATTATATAACGAAACCAAAAGGAATTTCATTTTTCTTACTCTAGGACTAGGTTTCTTCAATATAGCTATATTCATCAATGCTGGTGTATGTATGCATATAGTCTGTACATCACACACTCTTTTTATATTGCTAATATGGGGCGGTTTTACAGACAAAAAGCTTTAATAGAAGTTCAAGCTTAAGCTGCATTAGGTAAGTACTTTAAAAACATTTAGATAGTTGTTCATTTTCTTAATTTACTTTTATAGCGAAAAAAATAAGTCTAAAATGAATTACAGGATATCATTAAAACATTGTTGGATATAATACTTCCCTGTTTAAAAATGAGCAATTGTATATTCAAATGAAACTCTGTGATCGCAATATACTTATCAACTATTCCTCTAAAATATGTCCAGAGGGTGAAGTTGCTGGAAACAATGCATCAATTTAATATGCTTTATAGTTTATACCACTCGTATGTTAAGTTTTATTACATAAAGTCCCTAAGGTCAATTATAACAATTATGGTGTTGGTTATAGATCGCCAAGGCATTGCAATTTATACACGAAAAAGGGATAGTTCACTTAGATGTGAAACGTGAAAATATATATGTGAATAATGATGTTTACAAGCTTGGTGATTTTGGTTGTGCAGGTCTTATTGATGGGAGTTTACCAATCGATTAAGGTGATGCAAGATACATGCCAGAAGAAATCTTGAATGACAGCTACGATCACTTATGTTGAGTGTGAAGCCACTTTGAGATTTGTCAAAGATTGTGACAAAAAGTAGGCAGGAGAGAACAAACACATTTGTGACTCCTCTAAATTCAAGCCTCGTTCCATGGTTTAGGGCATGTTCCATGATTCTTGTTTTTTCTCAATCTCTATATAAGATATCTTTGTATTTGTAAATCTTGTAGCATCACCACAAGTAATAAAATCTCCTAGTTACCCGGTGGACGTAGGTTGCAGTGTAGCGACCGAACCACGTTAAATCTTTGTGTTCACCTTGTGTTCTTGAGTGGCAGAGAGAGAGAGTGTGTGTGGTCCGAGTGTTCAGTTGTTCGTGTGTATTCCGCAATTCGTGTTCAACAGGTGTTGTCGATCCTAACAACTGGTATCAGAGCTTTGGTGGTTAGGCACAGAGAAGATACGAACCTGTGAAACCGGAACCAGGGTTCCGACCAGAACCGCCGCCGCTGCCGCTCGTTCCGACGCCGCTGTTCACCGCCGCCGCCGCTTAGGAGGATTGCAGGTTGCGATCCCGTTGTCGTGATTAGGGTTTCACGATACAGTAGCATCGTATTATTCAATCCCAATTTTTTCCTTTTGTTTCTGCTAGTGGCGTTTGACATAGAAGAAAAGAAGGGCCTGTATTATTTTTCTTGAGATTCACGCCACTCTAGGAAAAGATAAGGAAGAACAATATTATTTTATTGACCATCAAGTTTTATCCAGATTGTTCAACTTTTAAGTGGGTCTAGCACTTTAGACAGCAAACACTTATTTGGATAAAATTCATATATTTTGTTTGCAAAGAACGAGCCGGTCAAGTCCACCAATTTAGTCATTTGACGCAAGAGACCCCTCAAGTTTGATAAATGACAGAAAGCAGTAAACTTCGGATTAAGAAGTTTGATGGTAAAGATTTTGGTTGGTGGAAAATGCAAATGGAGGATTTGCTCGTTCAAAAGGATTTGGACGTGGTCTTGGGTGATAGACCAGAGAAGGTGGTAGAAGACGAATGGAAAACTTTGGATAAAAAGGCCAAGGCAGTTATTATATTATCGCTGACGAAGGATGTTGAGTTCAACATTCTGAAGGAGACCACGGCGCGTGGGATTATGGATGCGCTTTCTAATATGTACGAGAAGCCTTCGGCAGCAAATAAAGTTTTCTTGATTCGTGAGTTAATTAACACAAGGTTAAAAGAAGGAAGTTCAGTAACTGTACACATCAACAATATGAACTCGATTTTGTCCAGACTTGGGTCAGTTGGTATAAAATTTGAGGATGAGGTTCAGGCTCTACTACTGTTATCATCCTTGTCTGATTGCTGGTCGGGAACTGTTACAGCGATTACTAGTTCCACCAGCAAGTTCACTTTTGATGGGATTCGGGATCTCATTCTGGGTGAAGACATCAGGCGGAAATTCAGGTGAGTCTTCTAGTGGACTATTGCATGTTGGCAGAGGAAGAAGAAATAACAGAGGTAGTGGGAGCGGGAACAGGAAAAGGAGTCAGTCGAGGACTCGAAATGATGTGACCTGTTGGAACTGTAAAGAGGCTGGGCATTTTAGGAATCAATGTCCAAATGAGAAGAAAGAAGTTAACGCTGCAGTAGACCACTTAGATGACGATGTTTTGATCTGTAGTGTGGAGAGCAGTGTAGATTCCTGGGTTATGGATTCGAGTGCTTCATTTCACGCTACCCACAGCAGTGAAGCACTGCGAAATCTGAAAGAAGGTGATTTTGGTAAGGTAAGACTAGCGAACAATGAGGTTCTTGAGGTGACGAGCATGGGTGACTTAGATCTGAAGACTCCAGTCGGTTCATTGACTTTGAAGGATGTTCGGGTAATTCCAAGTCTGAAGAAACAGTTGATTTTTGTTGGACAATTGGATGAACAGGGGCACGAGGTTAAGTTCAGGAACGGGCAGTGGAAGGTTCTAAAGGAAAATCTAGTCGTAGCTCGAGGAAAGAAACGAGGTTCGTTGTATATGGTCAGTTTACCGTCTGAGGGAGTAACCGTCCCATTTCAGAAGAATACCAAGATCCGGTTCACGGAATCTCGTGGGCAGAAAAAGGTTTGCTTTGCAGATGGCAAACCCAGAGTCACAGGTCAGATTCAGGTTGAACGTGCTAGGAAAGGTTCAGGGAAACCAGTCAGAGGCATTCGTGGCAGTGGGAGCACGGGATGTGCTTCAGTCAGAGTTACCAGACGACAGTGGGTTAAGAGAACCAGTATTCTAGCTGTCAAAGTCTCTCCAGTTGATTATCTGCTTTATTCGGAGAGTGTTTATTCTCAGGATGTTCCAGGATCGGGCAGTTCGTGCCAGTGGGAGCCGATAGGGACAGAAAATGGGTCAATGACAGTTTCAGTCATGATTGATGGGTTGAAGCTCAGTGAGAGCTTCAACGGGCTTTCAGGTTAATTGAAGAGAAGGTCGGGGTAACTAGGAAGGTACTAAGATCAGAAGTTTCTTACCGAAATACGGATACACAGTTGAAGCACAGGTGAAGATTGTTCCGTGGCTTCAAGTGGGAGATTGTTGAGTATGAAGCCACTTTGAGATTTGTTAAAGATTGTGGCAGAAAGTAGGCAGCAGAGAACAAACACATTTGTGACTCCTCTAAATTCAAGCCTCGTTCGATGGTTTACGGCATGTTCCATGGTTCTTGTTTTTTCTCAATCTCTATATAAGATATCTTTGTATTTGTAAATCTTGTAGCATCACCACAAGTAATAAAATCTCCTAGTTACCCGGTGGACGTAGGTTGCAGTGTAGCGACCGAACCACGTTAAATCTTTGTGTTCACCTTGTGTTCTTGAGTGGCAGAGAGAGAGAGTGTGTGTGGTCCGAGTGTTCAGTTGTTCGTGTGTATTCCGCAATTCGTGTTAAACAGGTGTTGTCGATCCTAACAACTTAGACAGTTGATATCTTCTCTCTTGGAGCTACTGTTTATGAAATAATAAGGGGTTTAATATTGCCAGATTCTGGACCCTGTTTTCAAAATCTTAGAGAAGGAAAACTTCCTTTTTTTCCTGGTCACACGGTGCAGTTTTAGAATATACTTAAGGTACTACTAATTTATGGATTTATATGTAAAAGTGGCTATTATTTGTATGTTTTATTGTTGATGGTATATTTTTATTAACCATCTATTCATCAATATGTTGTTGCAGGCAATGTATGACGTGGATTCTCTTGGTGTCCGTTTGCTTAAGAATTAGTAGGCAACTCAATTTTCAGCAGCCTCACAGAACCGTTAAAACCAAATAAACTCAATTTCTGCATTGGAGAACACGAAGTACAAAAGCCGTAAAACTTATTTGCACCACATTATGTATTATAACAGTGCTTATACTTCCCCCCTTTCTTTGTAAAAATAAATTTTGTGCTCTGGTCATTGCATTATTAGCATTGTTACCTTCTTTGCAACTTTTTTTTGAATCCTATAGGGTTATCGTTTAATGAGTTTTGGAATGATGGATTGAGATTGAAAATGATTTTAGTTGTTTGATGTGTTTGGATTGAAATATGAGCATAAAAGTCAATAGGTTTAAACCCAAATAAAAAACTCAGTTTCACTATTAACCTCTTATCAGAAAAAAAAAAACTTTCAAAATAATAATTTAAATCTATTTTAATCATGTGAAATCTTTTTATAAATACAAACAACCATATCCATATTGTTGTATTTATTTTATTAACATCTCTTATGATACACGAGAAATAACTACTACTTTAACATACATGTGTTGTAAATAACTACTACTTTCAGGTGATCTTGAATGAGTATAGTGAAATTAGTTTGTAGAATTTGAATGGTTGTTCAGAAATATAAGAGACATGTCTCTCTACTCAAATGAAATTAGTATGTAATTGTAAATGAAACATTGTTAAAGATATAATTTGTATTTAATTATAGAAAAATATTCTTAATTTCAAAATGTTCCGTACCCAGTACACACGGGTTATAATTTAGTCTCACTGTATAATAAAAGAGGATAGGTTTTGACACTTTTAGAGATCATGTGTGATGCAGGGCCCACTTTTACAATCTTGTCAAGAAAGTTTCGTTATTTGAAACCTCCATCACTTTTACAATCCTCTCAAATTCAAAATGTACTAGGAAAGTGAGCTTTATTATAAGAAAATTAGGTCACCGGATTCTGTAAAAAGGCGGAGGCTTCGGCACGGTCGTTTTTAATATATTTGTTATCAATGTTTCCATGAATGTGACATTTTTTCTTAGAATTTTTTATATCTTCATGTCAATTTTGAAGATGGAAAATATATTGTTTGACCCCAAAAGTCAAATTACACATTTTTCTGGCAGACATGTTAACATATGTGTATACTTTGACAAGCTGCTTTGTTTTTATATATATATATATATATTCAAGTTTGATAAGTGTTAAAAGAGTATTACTTTCACCACAGGCCCAGTTTCGGGACCAATTTATTTCGGGCGATTCGAGGTGTTCAATAGCTGCGTAAGAGGTATTACGGTTCCTAAAGCACAGCCGGCACCAAGGTATCACATGGATTTCTTTTTTTTTTTCTACTTTATAAAAAATGTTGTTTAACGGTTTGTGTACTCGTGTCCGTGGGTTGGTAGGTCCAGCTAACACGAACCCAAAAATTTTACCCGAAACCTTATTAAAAACGATTTGTGTCACTTGGATATCATACACATGTACCGAACATGACATTCGTATTTGCCGGTTATTTTCTCTTTTGCACTAAGATTTTATAAGAAGTTTTGGCTTCTTTTGAACAAATATATGTGTGTGTGTGAAAGGTCACTAATAATTTTGTCTTATCTGTGTTTGAACATATTTAATTGAAGCTGAATCAAACATGGTTTTTTAAAGCTCTTCTTCCATACTGGCCAGCCTTGGCCTAAACAACCCAGAAATATGTGTTTTAAATAATGTATTAAACTTTTGAGGTTTTCTTACTGTTAATTGCTTAAATTTGTTAGATTGACACTCTTTTTAGTTCTATCAGTTTGGTTACTTTGGTATGGTTGAATTTGTTAGATTGGCAAAGTTTAAGAATTGTATTTAAACTCATATGTGTGTACATTTATAATTTTTAATACCTTTTAGTTAGTAATAGCTTATAACATTTATCAATAGGTTGTATTTTATAACTACTTATCAATAGTTATTTTGACCACTTCGGCCCCAAATTTTTGGTCTTCTTTCATTTTGAGGCAAATTGGAATAAATAATCCCACCGTTAGTATTGTCGATAATAATTATTTGTGTATTGGCTGATAATAATCATACCTTTAGAAATAATCAAACATTTAGAAATCCATGACAACATTCCAACCTTTTGTGTATTGGCTGATAATAGTCGTACCTTTAGAAATGCATGACAACGTTCTAACCTTTTGTGTATTTGCCGATAATAATCCACCTTTCAACCCGTGTATCACACGGGCATATAGACTAGTATATATATATATATATATATTAAATTAATTAATTTCTTATAAAATCAGACCGTTAGGCAACAGTCAGGTGGGTGAAGTGTGAGAACGAGAGTGCTCAAGATGGTCCCCTCATGCATGACCAGATTTTTTTTGGTGTGTGTGTTGAGGGGGGGGGGGGGGGGGTTCAAGGGGTCCTCTCTCTACCACGGATCTTATGGTATGGGCGTTTGGCTTGATGATTCAATGTTAAGTTTGGCCAAAAAAAGAGAGGGTGGGAGCCATTCTGTTTGTAGCGTGGTGAGCTATTTGAATGTTTGAAAATGACACAATTTTCATGAAGAGGCGTCTAAAAACATGATTATTATTTGATAAAATTTGGCCAAGAGATGGGGGGCAATGAGTTTAAAGAGAATCTGAAAAAAAATTTAAACTCGCAAGGGGGCAGCAAGGTTTGAATACATCAAATTTTACCCATGTTTTTATCCCTGCATATGCTTGATATATTAGATCTTTCTCAACAAGGATTCTCATGATGATATTATTGGAAAAAAAAACAAGATGTGGTCACGGGTTCTCCAAAAGCTTTTATGTGTAACTTTTACAAAAATAAAAATAACATCTTTGGTTTCCTCTTTTATTATTTATAAGCACACCAAAATCCGTAGCATGTTTCTAATATATCACTACACCTACTGTCGGAGCTAGAATTTTTTTTCCTATGGGTTTAGGATTTTTTGGTGCTCTATTTTTTCTGACGCCAAATTTTCGGACCCGGATGGGTCGGTCAGATAGAATGTTAACTGGTTATTATTGGTCCATTTATGAATAATTTTAGGTTTTATTTATAATCCATATATGAGGTATTACTGGTTCATTTGTAATGTTTATTAGTAATTTTATAGTTATTTTAAAACTTTTTAGATTTTATAAAAAAATATTGATTACTATTTTTTTTAATAATTAATGTGTTCGAATATCTTTTTAAAATGATACTAGTTTCACTCGTTAATTCCATACAATATGTTATATATAAAATCAAAACGACGACGGAACCCGGTGGGAACTATATGGCTCTGCCACTGACTATGTTTTTCTTAACCGGACCTATATTCATTCAACACCAACGTGGAGAATGATTTGATATATAAACTATGGAGGGAATAAAAAGCATTCAAACCTCGCCCCCCGTGCGAGTTTAAAACTTTTGTCAGATTCTTTTTAAACTCGCTGCCCCCCCCATTGCGAGTTTATAATTTTTGGTTAAACTCGCAGTCCCCCCTTGCGAGTTATTTAGTTTTACCAAAAAAAAACCACCTAAAAATAACCGACACAACTGGTTGTTATGAATAATCTTGAATATATATAAACGAAACATTTAAAAACGTTCTGGTTACTCCCTACATTCTCTTAAGTCATCATATTGTTTTATTTGTAAATAGATGTTTCTCATGCATTTGACCCGAATCACGGGTATTAGCCTCACTAAACCGTGCGTGCGCACACACGCATATATATATATATATATATATATATATATTAAATCTAGTGGTTTTATATTGTATTATTTGGTTGTCCGTTGTGTTTTTTAATGCATTGTGTTATAGATTTTGGTCATTGTGTTTTTTAGTTGGTACTCATATTAAAGATACAAATTAAAACAAAGATCACATCATTGTGTCTTTTTGTTCGTCATTGTGTCTTTATGCTGAACAGTTGTCTTTCTACTTATCATTGTGTTTTGGTCATTGTGCTCAACATTCACTTAAGTTGTGAAAAATAGTATTATGTTCATTGTGTATTACATTCAAGTCATTGTGTAACATCTTAAGTTGAGAAAAATAAAATTATGTTTATTGTGTATTACGTTCAAGTCATTGTGTAATATGTAAATTCTATTGTATTTTACGTTTCAGGTCATTATGTTATATTTATGTACCATTATGTCTTACGTTTCAAGCCATTGTGTTATATGTATTAGATATTGTGTTTTACGTTTCAGGTTATTGTATAATATGTATTCATCATTGTGTTTTATGTTTAGATATTTTGTTGCGTTTTTTTATCATATTTACATATTATTACACAACGGTGTCATTAGTATGAAAAAAAACATAATGATCAGTTGAAAGATACAATGGTGAAAAAATACATTGACAAACAGAAAATCACATTGACGAAAAAAGACACAATGATGTAAATTGTTTTTTATTTATATACAAAAAAATCAAACACATATTAAAGATAAAAAAACGCTTGTTTTTATAGTGAATTATATTTTAAAAAGAATATCAAATGAAAAAGTTTAAAAATGATGGGGGGAATTACCATATGACTTGCAAGTGCATAGAGAAATTGTGTAATATTATATTTATACTATTCTTCCTTGGATTCATTATTGACACACGTCAATTATTTATATCACTAATTTAGTTGTCCAAGAGGCCTCCTCCATGTCACCTTCTACTGAGTTCTTGTCTTGTTACAATTTGGATTTGAATGGAACAATAAGAGAAAAGACTTAAATGGATTTACTGGGATACCGATTTGAATTTTGGAGTGGGTATATAACATCAAGCAATAGTCTATAATAAACATACAAAACCAAAAAATACAAAATCATTATCCAAATGCATTACTATATATAGATGATGATCAGAAAAAAGATAAATCAGTGTTATTTAATTTGAAAATGATAACGGCAACTCATGCAAACAAACATGGAATAGACTTTAGAAGATTATTCTTTTGACATAATATAAAAGTTGATCCATTTTTAAGTGGCTCCTGAGATCATCTTCACATACCCTTGCGACCTTTAAGCTCTTCCAAAAGTTGACTCAGTTTAATGGAAAAAGTCAACTGTTTTTCAGCGGTACAACTTATTTCGTTAGAATTAAGGAGCAGCTGTTCCATCAACATCGTCATATTTTTTTGTCGAACCTTCTCATTTTGATCAAGACACGTCTACGGATGTTGACGGGTCTTTAGTGTCACTTTTCAGTGGCTCCTTCAAAAAACTATCGTCTTCCTTAGTCGGTATGTCGAGATTCTCCTTAGAAACTGACTCAACCGGCTTAACCGTTATCGCTGACAAAAGATTAGAAACATCACTAACTTCTAAGATACATGTGAAAAAAGATTCAAACGATAATTAAATAACCATTACTAGTAGATGATCATGCAAACCACTTTTCCTTTTACAATCCGAGTTTGTTTATATATTATATGTTATAGATATTATTTTTTGATTCATCATTTGAATACTTTTATTCATTACACCTCTAGTAAGAATATTATTACTAGATCTTCTGAATACAAGCAACAAAATGTATGTTGAATCAGTTAGCCAAAAATGAAAAACCTTAATCAACATGATTCACCTGCAGGGTTCGTTAAAGTTTTGCTAAATGTGTCATTTATCTTCTTTGCTGCGGCTCGTCTCTTTTTAGGACCAGAAGGCATGATTGCTTGTGTTTACAAATAGAGAAACCAGTAATTTATAAGAGTGTCATGTCTCTTCAGCTTCCCTCAAAAGTAATTATTAGATCATTTAAGTTTCTAACAAGTTACATCGCTTCATCTTCTCCTTTTAAAACCTACATTCAAAAAATCTTACAAATCACGTTGCTAATTATTTGAGTAACAACCCAAGGATGTTGACAATGTCTGATAAGGCTAATTTACTTTTTCATATTCGGTTAGTTTTCGAGTCCATTGAATGTAATATATATATATATATATATATATATATATATATATATATATAAAAGTTTAAGAATAATTTAGGAGTATAATTATTAAAAGGTGTGTGAGTTATATTCTTAAAAACTGAAAAGTTTAATGATTAACATTTAATAAATGAACTGGACTAATGCTAAGTTTATGAATGGTAAATTTAAATTAAATTAATCAAAATGCTAAATTCCTGAAGTTGTAGTTAAAACTGAAAATTTAATCCAGATATACAGTCGTGACTCGTGAGGGTATCTAGTTGAAAAGTAAATAAAGTTATGTTAGTCGTGTAAGTTTATATATATATATGTGTGCGCGTGCGCGTGCGCGTGCTGAGGGAGGGAGAAGGTGGCCCCCACCATTGTGTCCGCCCAAACATTTGCATCAATAAACCCCCACCGTAGAACCAGTTTACGTACACAACACGTCCCGTCCTTCGCCTCCTCATCTCTGTTGTGCCACCTAAGCCAGATGACACCCACAAACATAGCTTGTGGGTAGGGGTGTCCAAAATACCCGAACCCGACTAGCCCGACCTGACCCGAACCCGAATAAGCTAATTAAGGTCGAGTTAAATAGGGTTAAAAAGTATTAATCGGGTTATTCGGGTTGACCCGAATAACCCGAATTGTTAATAGGGTCGGGTTTCGGGTTTATTATTGGAAAATAATCGGGTTTCGGGTTAACCCGAATAACCCGATTAGTGATGATACTTTACCTCAAATACAATAATGAATAAATAAGCACTAAAAATTTAATACTGAAAGTTTTATAGAGGAGTTAATTATCCTTCTACTTGTTCATGAACCGTTAGACTAGAAGTTATTTTAAAATAAATGAACGAACATGAACAAATGTTTCACTCGTTCATCTATGTTCGTGAACACTCGGTTATGATCATTCATTTAAGTTTGTTTACGTTCTTTCCTCTTCGTTCACATATTAATAGAAAATAATTTAATATTATTTGCATTTAGAAATTATATCACCATAATATGTTTATATTTGTGTTCATTTAAATGCGTTCATTAATGTTCGTTTGTGTATGTTTGCGTTTGTTAATGTATGTACATGTTTCTTCAACTTCGTTTATCTTTGTTTAATTGTGTTCATTTATGTTCGTGAACTGTTCGTTTAGATTGTAAATGAACAATCATAAAAAAACACGAGCATGCTCATTTTTTAACAAAAGAACATGAACACAAATATTTGTTTGATTAAGTGTTCGTGATCATATTCGTTTAAAGTTAAACGAACAAACACACGCGTGCCTTTGTTCTTGTCCGTTCGGTTCATTTACATGCCTATATGTATGTAATTATAAGATAATTACTTGTGAAATAAATTAAAAATTGAGTGGAATGAGAAATTTTGCAATCCACGAGTTACAAACCTAAAAATCAACTTTAATTTATAAAGTAACATGGTCAACCCGATTAACCCGACTACCTGACCCGACTAACCCGAACCCGACTAACCCGAACCTTAATAGGGTCGGGTTTCGGGTTAGATATTTTTTAAGAAAAACCCGACTAACCCGACCCGATTAACCCGAAACCCGATCGGGTTGACCCGATGAACACCCCTACTTGTGGGTGCTCTTAGTAGGTTGCTTTATAGTACAAGAAATGGGATATAGGTACCACATTTTTGTTTTGGCATACAAGTACCTTGTTGGGTGGACAACATACCTACTAATCTTAATGCTTGTGGGTGCTCTTAGTAGGTTGCTTTATAGTACAAGAAATGGATTTGGATATAGGTACCGCATTTTTGTTTTGGCATACAAGTACCTTGTTGGGTGAACAACATACCTACTAATCTTAATTATCTGTTCACTTATATTAATTTGGATAATAATTATGTTATCTTAAGTTATATATTATTTTATATGAGCTTCGTTTAAATTGTGGTGATTAAATTTATTAATGATTTGCATATGGTGAGCATGTGTAGAGGTTGATTGTTGCTCGTGACGCAAAAAAAGAAATAGTTGCATGCATGAATATACGTGCTATTTGTTTTAGCATGCATCTTGTTGCAGGGTCAACATATTCACTACTAGAAAACATGTTAATTTGCCACAGCAGTTTTTGTAGCAAAATTGTGGCAAACAGCCCATTGCCACAATTTTTCGACAAAACATGTTTTGAGAGAAAAAAAGCCGTGGCAAATCTAGTTTCTGGCAATTTTGCTACAATTTTTGCTGCTGATTTACGACAAATATTAGTTATTTGTAACATCCCGAAATTTCTAAAGTAATATTTATTATATTATTTTGTCGGGTGAAATAAACGAGTTAGTGGAACGATAATAATAATAGCAAAATATGAAGACTTAGTAGGATAATTAGATGGGATTAGATATGGACCAAAAGGAAATATGGGCCTTCGGTCCATGGGCTTAAGGGAGCATAAATACCCTCTTAAACCCCAATCCTTTCCATTCCATCCATTTATCCATCCTAATCTCTACACACTCCAAAACACACACAACCCGAACCAAGATCCAAAGGCGAGGACCCGAGCTCGTTGGTGCTAGATCGTCGTGACGAACCAAAGCAACAAGACCAGCTCGTGTTCGTAGTTCGACTCATTTACGGTACGTTTATATCGAGAACATGTTCGTTTAGGTTTGGATTAGTATAGAAATGATAGATCGGTGTTTGTATGGTAAAAACGAATCCTACAAAGCTAAACTTACTGAAAATGGATATGATTTGATGGGTTAATCGATTGATAAAAGAACCCGTAACCTATATGCCTAAATCGCACCCCTTAAACATCGATGTTAGGCCGATTTGATGGTTGGGGTTTGTAGGCGCTGGTCAGACGATTCCGTGGATACCTAAATCGAGTTATTTGGTTAAGAAACGAAGATGATTAAGGACGAACAGTAGCTGCAGCCGACAACTTCGCCTGCAAGCTAAGTTCGCCTGATGAACTTCGCCTGCAAAGCTAAGTTTGCCTGATGACAACTTCGCCTAAAAGCTAAGTTCGCCTGATGACAACTTCGCCTAAAAGCTAAGTTCGCCTGATGATAACTTCGGCTAAAAGCTAAGTTCGCCTGATGACAACTTCGCCTAAAGCTAAGTTCGCCTGATGACAACTTCGCCTAAAGCTAAGTTCGCCTAAGGTTTAACTTCGCCTAAAGCTAAGTTCGCCTAAGGTTTAACTTCGCCTAAAAGTCAAGTTCGATTAGAAAATAAATTAAAAACCTAATGGAAAATGTGTTAAGACAGTTAATGTAAATAAAATTTTTCCAAGCTGACCTGGCAGCTCGACCCCAGCCAGGGGCTCTGCCCCTGGACCCTGCTAGGGGCTGCCGCCCCTAGACCCCGCTGCCAGGGGCGCTGCCCCCGGACCCCCGTTCGTTGTGGGTTGTATAAAGATAGAAATACAACATGAGTAGTAGTAGTTAATTAATACATGTAAATATTATACAGTTAGCCGTGCACAGCTCAAGAAGGGAATAACGATTAACGGAGAGCGTAACAGGATTCAGGTGAGTTTCTAGCCCCATTCCTTGTTATGTTTTCGGGGCTGTGTGCATACTCGATGTGTTGTTAATACATTTATCCTAAGTGATAAGTGTATGCCATATGTGATATATGTGATGGATATGAATGATTGCTTGTCGGTACGCGAACGATCTTCGGATATTGCGCGTACTGTCAGGTTAAAAATAAAGGTACGAATATTATATATCGAAGATGTATGAACATTACAAATGAATACTTGTCGGGGCGTGAACAATCTTCGGATATTGCACGTATCGACAAGGGGTATGGTTGTTAAATGAATGATGTAAAGAACGCCTAGAGTGTTCTTATGCTATAATGTAATTATTATATATGTGAAGTATGTGTATACAGGTACACGAATGGTATGTGAGTTCTACGTTCGACATAGTAAATTAGGATGGCAAATCCCTCTAGCTTTTGTCGGACATAGACTCGGCTGGTGATGGCGTAGTTAAGGACTGCGGGCCTTATACGTAATGTAGATGATAGATGTAAACGTAGATAGGGACGGTGGGCCTTATACGTGTTACAGATAATAGACGACAACGTAGTTAAGGACTGCGGGCCTTATACGTAAAGTAGATGATAGATGTAAACGTAGATAGGGACGGTGGGCCTTATACGTGTTACAGATAATAGACGACAACGTAGTTAAGGACTGCGGACCTTATACGTATTATAGATAGGCATTAGCATAGGAAAGGACTGTGGACCTTATACGTGCTGTATTTGTATTGTGGTAGCATAGGGGAGGACTGCGGACCTCGTACGTGCTATGGTTTAGGTTGCAACATAGAGAAGGACTGTGGACCTTGTACGTGTTGTGGATGTAGGATGGCATAGGAAAGGACTGTGGACCTTATACGTGCTGTATTTGTATTATGGTAGCATAGGGGAGGACTGCGGACCTCGTACGTGCTATGGTTTAGGTTGCAACATAGGGAAGGACTGTGGACCTTGTACGTGTTGTGGATGTAGGATGGTATAGGGAAGGACTGCGGACCTTGCACGTACCATAAATGGTGAACATAGGTAAGGACTGTGGACCTTTTACGTGTTCACGACCTTGAGTACAGGTATAGACGGCGGACTATGAACGTACTCTCGGTAGACTGAGGTTAGTGATTGTAGATATGTATGTATGTATGGTAGTAAGTATGTATGTAGAACAGAAGGGTAACTAGTTAGGTATGGATATGTATCTTCGGATATGTATGTATGTGTATGTATTGTATGGCGTCCGATTAACTAGAACTCACTCAGCGTAGCTGACTTTTAGTATGCACGCAGGTGATTAAATTGAGACAACTAGCTTGAGCGGGCACATGGTGGGCGAATAGGAGACTGGCATCTGAAGACTCAAGATGTTTTAATGTAATTGACGTTTATTTTGAAAGACAAGAATGTTTAATTAAGGCAAGTTTTGGATTGCTGTAACGTTTCATGAAAGTTTTTATATTCCGCGAAAGTTTTAATGAACTCTGATTTGTAAGAACTGTGTTTATGAGTAAATCCGACGCTAAAGTAGGGCTACCGGGTTCGGGGCCTTACATTATTGCTAATGGTGCCACAATTTTGCCACAATAGTGTTTCCTACAAGCTAACGACAAATTTGTCATTGTTTTGTTTAAATTATTAGTAATAATAATGACATTAACAAAATTAACTATTCAGTAATGACAAATACTAAAATTTAATTTCAGACAAAATTGCCACAAAATGTTAATAAAACTTGCTGCAAACTTGCCACAAAACCTTTAAAAAATTACTACAAACTTGCCACAAATGTAAATAATGCTTGCTACAAACTTGCCACAAAAATAGCCATTTGCTAAAAAACCTTAATAAAGTTTTCGACAATGTTGCCACAAAACCTCAGCAAAAACTCTGACAAACTTGCCACAAAACATTAATAATAATTTTGATAAACTATATAATTTGTCACAAACTTGCTACAAAAGCTTGAAAACATTTATGACAAAATTGCGACAATTGCTAAAAAAAGATTTAAAAAAAAGTATATATTTACCGCACAAAAATGCAGAAAATTTCTAAAAATTACCAAAAAATACTATATACAATATGAAATAAAAATAAAAAAAAATCCTAAAAGAACACACATTTTTTTACAAAACTACACAACACTTGCCATATCTAAATAGTTAAAATTTAACATGTATTAATACATAATGAAAGTTGTTTTACTTATCCGCGGACATTATTTCTTCCATCTGTTTTATGGCCAATCTAATTGTTGAGCATACTCTTGTTTA
This sequence comes from Bidens hawaiensis, assembly GCF_021521415.1. Lineage (NCBI taxonomy): Eukaryota > Viridiplantae > Streptophyta > Magnoliopsida > Asterales > Asteraceae > Bidens > Bidens hawaiensis. Next base: position 1,750,079 of record NW_027491048.1, on the reverse strand, counting down.
TGTACAACCCGTTCATATTCAAATTGTTCATAACGGGTTCCTATGTTTTGTCAGGACTCTTGTTCTTTCTTTAGCTCCACTTGAACCTTTTGAAGCTAAAATTTGTCAAAAGATGCATAATTAACACATATGAACCAAAAGATATTCTTCACATATTAACACATATACATAACAAAATGGGCTCTTATAATTAAAATTTTAAAGAATGTTGGAGTTGTATACGATACACAAATACTGTAAACAAACAACAAATACTGTCAATCACAAGTTATATATGCAAATCATACCTTTAAAAAGAGTGGGTAAAAGTCTTAGCAAATATGAGCAAAAATAAACACCTACAAAATGGATTTATGTTTTCGACAAAATTGTGACAACACTGCTTTACGCGGCTACGTTGTAGGAAACTTGTGTAAAATTTTAAGACTTTTTATACTTTTGATTTTTGGTGAAAAGTTGTGGAAAATTTGTAGGAAAATTTGAGTTATGGGAAAATTGTAGAAAATATTTGTAGCAAAAATACCCATTTTCTAGTAGTGAACCTACTCATTTTAATTATATTTTCACATAAATACACTTATATAAATATGTTGATTAAAATTTATAGACATGTTACTGAAATTTGGTCATATAAACGCCCATGGTTAAAAATGCTAGTGGTGACGTACGATGGTGGTTCCATAGGAGGACACTAAAACGCTACGATGGTTGTGAAAGTGAAGGTTTATAATAGAATTACACTTAAGACTAAAATACAAAGAAATAATATAAATTTATCAGATTATTTATTAAACACTTAAGACTTAAACAAATAAGCAAACCCAAGCACTACTAATTATACTAAACTAACTTGATAGTAGATATAAGGTTTATGTTGTGAGATTGAGAGTAGAGTTGATCATTGGTTTAGTGAGGGGTTTTCACCTGTAAACATCAATGATATTGGGGCTTAATTTGATTGCTCGTGTTATACGTGTTCTTGATTACGATTCACCATCAATGAAGCTCGGTTTTAGACGTGGCAGTGTATGTTGCAGCCATGATCCGACCTGAGCCTGAGCCTTTAAGTTGACAATTTAATATTCGTTTATGGTATGTGATGATGCTTATGGCCATGATGATGTTCAATGTACTTTTTAGTCTTTGACTCGGATTGGTTTGGAAATATGATAGTTATGTTTGTGAACGAGGATATTTTGGTTTTTGTTTTGTATATTGAAGGCTTGAAATAATGCAAGCTTGAGTCAGGATTTTAGGCTTTTTATCTATCTTTAGCAACGAGTTTGCATTTGGGTGTACAAATATTGTTCCTGTCAAGTTGTGAGCTTAATAAACGGATCTTCCATGAAAGAGGCCATTTAAAGGTATTATTATAATTATAATATACTAATATTTAAGTTCCATTTTACGTATTCTACTTCATTGTAAACTAAGTAAAATATATTCTCAATATTTGATGCTTACAGGCTGTGAATGTTAGACAGAACAAAGTTGGCAAGAATGACGAACTGAAGAGGTAGGTCCCAGCAGAGCCCAGTTGGACCCGCAAGACTCACCTTGAAAAAGGGACGTCTGCGCAGTTGAACCCGCAAGACTCCTTAACGGACGTCTGCGCGGTTGAACCCGCCTGCGCAGAGACCAACTGGATCCGCAGGACCCACCATGCTCAGAGACGTGACGTCCTTACGCGCAGTACGCTAGCTGTTCCCGCAGGAAACGCCTCCCAATGGTTTCCAAGTACTCCGCCTGTTCCCGCAGTTACGGATACCAGCCATCAGGGAAGGCTACCCGCGCAGCAAGGCTACACGCACAAGGCTTAACTCTCATAATAATTCAGTAGTCACCTGAAGAAGGAATGAGCAAGCCGGGAATACTCCCGCCCAAATGAGCCAGTCCGTACGATACTGGAAAATCTTTTGTACTGTACCTGACGAGGTATGGGCAAAAGATCTGACCAAAGATACGACAGCTCATTGACAACAGTATGGCGAGCAGCATGCTCTTGTACTGTATGTCACTATTAGCCGCTACCTACTCACCAACTCCTGTCATACCACGTGCATAGCCTGTAGTTGGTGGAAAAGGAATGGTACACAGCAGGCCTGGCCACTGTCAGCCGCTGCCTACCCACCAACTACCAGCATGGCACGTGCGTAGGCCACAGTTGGTAGAACAGGAATACTATTCAGCCGGCTATACCTTCTTGGAAACCTACCTTCGGCTATAAATACCCCAAATGGTATGATCATCTAATCTTATCTTGTATCTTATATCTTATACCTGATATCTGCTCTAGCAATCTCTTAATATATACTTATATTCAAGAGCAATCTAGTCTGATTCTCACGCCGGAGGGTGGTCACAAGGAGGAACCCCCCCTTCTCAGTGACGAGCTCACGGTGTCTGTTTTGCAGGTTATCAGAAGAACCATCTTTGCCGGATCTAACCCCTCGTAGGAAACATCTATTTAACCCCCAGATTATCCGTAATCTGCCCGGGGCCGATTAGTGTTTCTTCACGAACCTACTATTTATAAGATTAAAGATGACATGGTAACAATTTTAATCCTATATAGATAACATAGAACTAAAGTAAAATTTTCAATTCGATATTGCTTGCAATGTTGGGTGGACAAGCTTATGTTGAGCCTCACGATGGATGGACTTACTTACAATGTTTGGTGGACAAGCCCCATGTGTATCAGGTAATGTTTTTCTTTCTTTTTTTATTTTAATAATAATAATTATATATTTTTAAGCTAATATTTATTATTTATATTTTGTAGCTGTATAGTTTTACCAGTTTGAATAAATATGTATTTTAATAATAATAACTACAAGTAGTCATGTGGAATTTAAAGTTGTCCGGTTAAAGTTGAATTTTGTAAGTTTACTTTCTGTATTATGCTCTATACAATTAAGCTAAGCTACATAGAAATTTTGTGCAAGCAATGTGAAACAAGCAATCGTAAACTATGAATTATACTTTCATTTTCAGTTATGGTTTTACAGCATCTCGCAACGCAGAGGGTCGAAACTCTAGTTTGAAAATTAATTTCCCAACACATAGATTAGCACCGTTTACTAGCTACTGTGGATCGGTGATGGGTATTCAAGAAAAAAAGAAAAAAAGTATGAAATTTAGAGAGAAGTAGCAGAACAATTTTATGATATTATTTCTCAAAACAAACATTAATCCTACTTATGACTACAAACACAAACAAAAATGAAATAACTAAGAACATGTAGTGTGGCATCCCACCACTACCTTTATTTCATCCACACTTAAAACAACCAACCAAACAAAGACTAAAACAAACACTTGAAGCAAGCCAATCTTCTCCTACACTTTAGGACTTGTCTTCTAATTAACTTCATCAGTTTTGCCTGTTGTTGATGGACGTAACGTTGTTCTTGTTGTCAAGGCTGTCACGGATCCACCTGATGTTGTTCTTGTTGTCAAGGCTGTCACTGTTGTAATAATACTTGGTGGTGGTTGACGGTTGCAAGTGGTGAAGCTTAGGAGGCTGATTTATACTACAAGAAGTGAGTTTGCATGGGAAACACATGTGATGAAGAATGAAACAAGTGGATTAATATATATGTGCCTGTTTTGTCTTGTTTATAAATGTATTTGCATGGGAAGCACATGGAGAGGAAGCAGGATGATGCATTGATCCACCCTTGAGACTTAAACATATGCATGTAGTTTTGGATAAGATACATGCATGCAGTTTTGATATTGTAGTACAAGTGTTTTGCATGGAGAAGATATTGGTGTAGGTTGACGGTTTACTGGAAAGCGGGAAAAGTGCTGACTTATTTTATTCTGACAATTGACGGTGGTTGATGGTTGCTAGTTATGAAATTAGAGAACCAAACAAAGTTGGACCTACACACGTCTCCAAGAAAAATAAAAAAATTTAGGTCTCGTGTGAGACAAATTTTGAACCTTCTACTTATAATATAAACTCATCAAATATATATATATATATATGTTTAAGTTCATGAGAGAAATCGATTTATTGCGAGAAATGCGAGAAGTGGATCCAGCCAATAAGAAATTTCATATTCTTTTTTCTTTTTATTTAAATGGAGGGGTAGGATGGTAACATCCAATAAGTTTTTTATAAGGAAATATTCATTGGTCGACTAAGGTGTCTTATTCATGAGATTTTATATTAACTGTTTCTTGATTGACTATATTATGTTTATGGCAGTTACTTAATTGCCTTGTGATACTGTGATGCATACAACCAGTTTCTTCAACTGACACAAGTTTCATGATTGACTCAAAGTTTCATATAAACATGAATTAATTTTTTATTATTTTATTGCAACTAAATGAACTAACATTTCTAAATTATTCACCCTAGCTATATTAATATTTAATATCTTATATTTGTTTTAGAAATTTATATTTGTTTGTTTAAATAATTTATATTTTATTATTATATGAAATTTAAATAATAGATCCCGCAATCCATACATTAAGGTGAAACCATAGTATCATAATATCGATGTCTTGCAATTCAATCCACATCGTTGAATATTATATTATTATATAAAATCATAGTATCATAATATTGTAGCTGTATATGAAGAAATAGAAGTTGTGCGGGAATAAATCACAGTTGTAGGAAAAATGAACAGATGTGTAGGAAGAATTTGAAAAAGTGTAGGAAAAACTTGAAGTCATGTAGGAACAATTTATAAATGAGTAGGAAGTAATTACAGTATGTAGGAAAAATGTACAGATGTGTAGGAAGAATTTGAAGAAGTGTAGGAAAAACTTGAAGTCGTGTAGGAACAATTTATAAATGAGACGGAAGTAATTGCAGAGATGTAGGAACAACTTGATGTCGTGTAGGAAGAATTTATGAATCTGTATTAAAAATTAAAAAGTTATTTATTTATGGTCACTCATGTTTTTTCAATTATATAAGTTGGTGGACAAGACAAGTTTTGTTATTAAAAAGGCAATAACGTACATGCCAAACATAAACATAATATGGTCACTCATGTTTCTTAATTTAACATAACAACAAAATTACAAGACTAACCTTTTTAATTAAAAGTCATTAAAACTAGTTACTAATATTTACGAATCTGCCATAACTAATGTAGGCCCTTGATCAATTTAATTAATGGTCATAATTCATTTCTCACACTTCTCGCAATAACTTGACTTCTCTCTTGAACCATTCCCTATATATATATATATATATATATATATATATATATATATAGGGAATGGTTCATGCGAGAAGTGATATTACAGCGAGAAGTGCGAGAAATAAATCTAGACCTTTGATTATATGCAATCAATGGTATGGATTAATAGTGGCATGGTTGTAATTAAGAAGACTATGATAACATGCTTGTTTGAGAAAAAAAGGTACAATAGTCTTTTGAATGTAGGGCTAATTAGTTCTAACGTACATTACTAGCATCAGTTTCCCTTTCTCATGCCCTAATCATTATAATCTACACCCACCGTCGTTATAATTTTCCATAGAAGTTCCTTCTTTTTACGCCCATAATGAAATTCAACAATCTTCAATCTCTAATCCACCGATCGATTTTCATAATCTCTATCTTCAATACACTCTGGTTGGTTATATATACTAAGGTTAGTATCGTATATATATATTTTTTATTTTTTTGTATTAACACAATACAACTCGGTTGGTAGGAATCAATATACTATATTCGTGATTTGAACATGAAATTCGTTGATACATATATTGAGTTAGGGGAAAACTACGACTTTTATAAATAAAAATAGTTTGGGAAAATTCCTAGTTTTTCATCTAAAACTACACTACTAAATGTAATCATTTACTGATTTCTTTGATTTTAATTTTGATAATTATTTTTATGAAAAATTGTTTAAGATATTTTTTAGTATAAAGCTATACACTGCTATTCGGTTAGTGTAATGACCACTGTGTATATGTTCAACATGTGTAAGATTATCTAAATAGTAAACAATTATTGGTTATAATGGTACGTATGTTTATATGTGTAGGGTTTATATACAAATTGTGTAGGTTTTGTATGTGTTAATTTGAGTATACATTCTGTTATGTGTAGGCTGTGTAAGGTTTATCTACAAATTGTGTATGCTGCGTAAGTAGGTTGTGTATGTTTTATATGCAAATTGTGTAGACTGTGTAGGTGTTAACTTAAGTATACATTATGTTATGTGTAGGTTGTGTAAGGTTTTCTAATTATGTATATTGTGTAGGTAAGCCGTGTAGGGTTTATCTGCAAATTGTATAGGTGTTAATTTGAGTATACTTTATGTTATCTGTAGGTTGTGTAGTTTATCTGCAAAGTATGCTGTGTAGGGTTGATTTATAAATTGTGTAGGTGTTAATTTGAGTATACATTATGTTATGTGTAGGTGGTGTAAGGTTTATTTGCAAATTGTCTATGCTATGTATGGTTTATCTTAAAATTGTGTATGTGTTAACTTGAGTATACTTATGTTTTGTGTAGGTTGTGTAAGGTTCATTTGCAAGTTGTCTATGTCGTGTAGGTAGACTGTGTAGGTTTTATTTGCAATTTGTGTAGGCATGTTATTGGATAATGTACTAATCATGTAGACTTTGTAGAGAATGTATAAATTACGCAGTGTATGAATAAATATAGTGCAACTATTTATGTAACTTAATATTATTGTTTTTGTAGGGTAAATACTATTGTATGTAGGTAGCAACAATTGATGCCAATGCAATATTTAATAATAATAATAATAATGTCGATATGATTGATTTTTACTCTATTTGAAATTGTTGTATGTAAGGTTATATTATTAAAATGTGTATATTAGTTATGTTATTGTTGATTGTGTCTTTGGCTTGGGTAAGTATACATTATTTTTAATACTACATGACTTAGATGTGAATGTTTTCAATTTTATTATTTATTATGTTTTGATTTCTTTAAATTTTGTTTTGTATAGAGTTCGAGACATTTGGCATTAAACGATTTCAAAGGAAGTAGAGGCTTGGCTTTGGTTAAAAAAGCAAAGATACGAACATGGAAGGGCAATGAAATTGATTAATAGTTATTCACATTCCACGGTGAAAATTATCAATCGTTTTAGTTTTTTTTTAATATTATTCGTTTTTTATTTAATGATTATAAAATCCATATAGCATTATTTTGATGGTTAAACGATTGTTTAAACATTATTACTTATAATCCTTCCTTGATTTTATACATATATGTTGAGTATGTGTTTATGGTTTTACATATTTTAAAATCAAATGTCTTGATAATAAAAGTCATCACTTGTCAGTGCAATACGAACAATGAGTTGTTTTAATTTAACCTTCTCGATTAAATAAACCTGATTTTGGAGAAAATAATATAAATTTTCAAATAATTGGGATCTTGGTTTGAATTGAATGATAACCGAATTAGACATTCTTGACAATAACATTTATTTAATTGAATTATAAACAAATGAAAAAATAATATGATTTGAAACTTCCATCATTTAATAGTTATCAAATAAAATGCTTGGAGATGTTACCAATATACCCTTGTACATATTTTAAAGAATAAATAAAAAGAAATTTTTTGATTGGTTTAAATGTCTTCTCGCACTAAAAACACTTCTCGAATGAACTCAATCCTATATATATATATAGGAAAGGATCAAGAGAGAACTAATTATTAAGGATAGAAATAGAGAACTATTAAGTATAGGGTTAGTTCTGTAAAATACCCCCAAATACATCTTGGCTTTTCGTGTACGTCATTCTCCAGTACGACCTTCCTCTATGCGATAAACTCTCCCAAAAGTTCTAAAAATTGTGAATCGGTACGCCTACAGATCATGAGTCGTTACAACTTGAAGATTAGGACCCTAAATCATCAAATACATTGGATATCAATCCACTGTTCATGCGTAGTTGTGCATATACAGTCGTTAATCGTCTCTTAATCGTTGATTTTAGCAATTAAACACTACATCTTAAGGTATTTTGGAATTCAAACTTTTATCTTCCTTAATCATGAGTGTTTTTTACTAATTTTCTTCATTTTCCTATTATACTGATTATATATTACTCCATGTGCACATTCTACAAGTAATAATGACTCTGTAATTATAAAATTTGGGGTTTCTAGGTCAAAAACCACCATAATTGGGTGATTATCGGTCAAAATCGGCCCAAATTAGGTGATTTCTGATAAAAAAACGCCACTACACAAGGAAAACCCCTAATTTGTTTGATTCATGTATTGATTTGATGGTTTAACTGATTACTCATATGTCAATACATTATTAGATGTATAGTATTACAAATGGATAAAAATTGCGTAATACATATATGTAATAGTAATACTAACAGTATTACATATATGTAATAGTAAGAGAAATATCATGATATGCAGTATTCCATTTTTTATATGTGTAATAATGAGTATTGCATATGTCTCATACCGAGTATTTAGTATTGCATATATGTAATATCGAGTATTACATGTATGTAATACTGTTATTATTGCATATTATGTTATATACAAAAAATGTTTTTGAATAATTTTAACTTTTAGATATAACAAAATATGTGTAATAATGAGTATTGCATATGTCTCATACCGAGTATTTAGTATTGCATATATGTAATATCGAGTATTGCATGTATGTAATATTGTTATTATTGCATATTATGTTATATACAAAAAATGTTTTTGAATAATTTTAACTTTTAGATATTATATTTTCTATGTTTTGATAGCATTGTTTGCTAGCCATGATATTGACCTGAGCTCTCTGTAGTTGCCTTTGTCTTCTATTAATATCAATATATAAAGTAGTTTTCTTACGGGCTTTTAATTACCATTTGTTTTAGAATTACATATGTTTGAAGGTTTCACTACTATTTGTTGGAATAATGGAATTAGTTTACAATTAGTTTGTCGCCTGTCAGTTTGGAATTAGTTTTTTTTGTTAGTTTGAAATCTGTAATAAGGGATAATTACCCCTGTTAGTATGAAATTAGTTCAATATTACGTTTGTCTGCACACATTCTCTTTATTATTCATGAAACGAAGGGTATCTCAAAATTTTCATTCTATCACCTGTTTGGTTCTAAGTGTATGATCAGATCAGATTATGCATTCTTGTTTTGAATGTTACATGTCAACATATTAGTTGTGAGTTTGCTTAAAAGGTGTTACTAGATAGCGAAATCTAGTATGGTTTAAGTGGCAACTGCAAATTGTTAACAAACAGTGGTATTTCTAGAATTTTGCAATTTTAATATCCACACCTTGGTTGTTTGTACCACAATTGTGCAGATAAGATGTGATATTCTATTCACTAACCTATATTACACTAAAATGTTATTACAATCGGTTACCTTGCATTTCTTATGGTTTATTTCCACTATCTAAATTGTGTTTGTAGTTTAAATTTATGCCTTAAAGTGGTTCGTTGAATCAGGTACTGATTGGGGCCGCTACAAATTTGTTTGGCTGCTACATATCTGTTGGAAATGATTTTAGTTTGTTGACTAATCGGTTTTTTCATGGCAGGTTATTTTTGACCACCTAAGGAGAGACCGTCAACCAGTAATGTTAGTTTTCAACTCGCGGGCCAGAATATAGTTCGAGCTGGTGCTCTTGTTCTAGGTGATTTAAGTAATGCCTTTTATTCTTCATCCTGTTTCTTAACCTCCAAAGTATTGTCTATGGGCTTGATTTAACTTCCATGTTTCTTTCGTTTTCATGCCATAGTGGTCGCTGATGATGCCATTTTACAATGCTTGGAGACCAACTTAAGTAAGCTGCCACTTAGGATGTGAACATTTGTAAGCTTCTTTCCTCTTTGCAGTAAAAATATGATACATATTAATTAATTAGTTAATTATAAGTACCTTACAAATAACTCTTTTTGATAAACATACATAGAAATCAAGTGTTGGAGAAAGCATATTAACATGACGATTTAAACGAGAAGTAGACGTGGTTGATTTGTCGGCGTGGACTACATTTTTTTGTTTCAGTATTTGTACTAGAATGATTCATCGAGTATTAATGCTTTAGACATTATGTTCGTATTGCATAAATGTGTTCTATGTTTATATTGTATGTGTTTGTTGGTTGTTTTACTTGCATTTTAAACACTATGTACGTGCACTTCTAATACACATGATTCGTTTAACATTATATGTATGTTTGTATTACATATATGTATTACGTACATTTGTACACACATGAATACGAGTTTTAACCGTAACATTCGGCTACAAATTTCATACATAAACCACCACATAAATATATTATTAACATTCATATTCAAAATCAAATCATGTGTCTAACAAATGATACACAAATCACATCATACACGTACAATAACAAGATCAAACTACTAAAAGACACCATTTGGACTAGCCCCGATCTTCCATTAATGTTTTTTCTTGCATCTTCTGTTAACCAGTTGTTCTCATATGCCAGCATCTGAAGCAAAATACTCACGAAAGTAATGCATTAGAAAATATCGACATTGATGGAACTACAATAAAAAAACTTCATTCTTATCCTTTAAATGTTCCATGTGCCTCATAGAAAGCACATCACAATATGTGAAGATGACATTTTTCTATTTTAAACAAAAGTAATGCATTAGAAAATAACATTTACATTAACACTACTACTTTCACCGCTACATTTCTGCAATACAACTAAAATATGCAGTAAAATACATCATTTATGCATTACATAAATGTAATACATCATTATTGCATATATGTAATGCATCAATGTTGCATATACGCGGATTATAACATCATTGCATATAGGTAATGCATCAACACTACACAAATGATCTAACATTCTCATCACATTTTTCAGATGCATTACATGATGTTGAACAGTACAATTGTATGATATAACTAAAAATTGCAGTAACATACATCATTCTTGTATACTATTCTAAATGTTAATATAGGGTAACATACACATCTCCTTTTATTATCATCACAAATGGACATAAATCCTTATATTTATTGCATACGTGTATTATAACTACACAAATGGACTAACATTCTCATTGCAATTTTTTAGATGCATTACATGATGTTTAATACTACATATGTGTAATATAACTAAAAAAAATATGCATAAAAAACAGAGTCACTGCTAAATACACCTAATCAATATTAATAATATGTGAAATATACATTATGCTCATTTACCTGCTAATATTCTTCTGATTGAGCTTAATTATATAACCTATTGCACGATTTTTTAAAACCCTAGATCTTTGTTCGTCCGGAGACCATTGCAGAGCGAGTAAGGAGAATAGGCCGTTATGATAGTTTACCTGCTTATGTTCTTCTGATTCGTGCTTGATTTTACAACCGATTGTTCGATTTTTGAAAACCTTAGATCTTTGTTCATGTTGTAGAGGAAGGAGAAGAGGGAAAACAAATGAGACGCTATCTGATAGTCTTTTTTCTTAATCCCAATTTTACCCTTCATTCACTAAAACCACTCACCGTTTTTTTGTTTTTCCATTCCTTGTGTTTTAACCCTTGATTAGTTAAAATCAATAGTGTAAAGAGGAGTTCTCTAGTTCTCTTTTTAAAAGGAGTTCTCTCTAGATCACACCCATATATATATATAGATAAAGGATAAAATACAAAAATTGATTATTGTACATTACATACACGAGGCTATAGAACGTTAGATTACAATTAGCGATCTAGGGTTCTCCGATCAGAGTAGCGAGCAACAACAACGGCGAGCCGGTTTTCGTCCACCGCTGCTCCCATCGATTTTGTCCACCTTCACCATGATCGTTCAGCAATCCACCACCATCCAACGATTCTGTCCACCTTCCACCATCTAATGATTCTCTCCACCGTACACCATCTTCCTCCGTCACACAGGTCAGTTGATCAATTGAAACTGCAATTGTTGAACTAATTGATCAATTAAACTTTGTAATTGGTCCAATTAATCATCAATTTGAAGTTTCAATTGATCAATTTTGAGTTTTGAGTGATGGGTTTTAACAGAACGTTTAAAGTTTTAAGCCTGAACGTGGCTGAACGTTTAAAGATGGAAATCTGTCACACAGGTCAGTTGATAAAATTTACCAATTGCAACTGAAATTGTTGAACTAATTGATCAATTAAACTTTGTAATTGGTATAATTAATCATCAATTTGAAGTTTCAATTGATCAATTTTGAGTTTTGAGTGATGGGTTTTAACTGAACGTTAAAAGTTTTAAGCCTGAACGTGGCTGAACGTTTAAAGATGGGAAGTTGGCTTGAACGTTTAAAGTTTTTTTGCCTAAACTTTTAAGTTATTTTGACTGAACGTTTAAAGGGTGAATTTAGCTTGAACTTCTAAACCTTTTGTTAGAACTTCTAAACCTTTTTGTTGGAACTTCTAAGGTTGTGGTATTGAACGTGGTTGAACGTTTAAAGGTGTTCGTTTTTATCAGAACGTTTAAATGTACAGTGTCTTCAATTTTGTTTAACATCCAAAATAAGTTGCAATTGTAAAATTGAAGGCTCAAATTATTATGATTAGGTGAAAAATTGAAGAACAAACAACAATTGTTTGTTTAATTCTAAAAAAAATTGACCGATTGTGTTAGAAGTTTATTCGCAGGTAACAAACATTTTTAGGTTTAGATAACTCAATCTAGTTTGATGTCAATTTGTAGATTAGTTTGATATGGATCGACGATTTAATTATATTGATATGGATGGACGCCCGATGAATCAATTGATGAATTAGATCGTAGAATTAGATTTAGGTTATTTACGATTTTGCCACCGCGTAAACATTAAATCGACGTTTATAAAGCTCGGGTACCTAATGTATGATAATTGGTTATTGTACAATAACCCACCCCTATATATATGTGTGTGTGTATATATATATATATAAGGGTTCAAATAAAAAGAAGTTGTTTCCTAGGAATGGTAAGAACCAATAGAATTTTGACATTTGACATTAAAACCTATGGTGAAAGAATAATTCTAGGAAACTATGTCGGTTATAATGGTTAAAGAGTAATTATAGGAAACTATGATGGTTTTTTGGTAATTTTAAATCTCAACCATTGATTGATATGATCCAATGGCTATGATTTATTTTTAGTCTTCATAGGAAACTATTTCTTTTTATTATAACCCACCCCTATATATATAGGATTTGGTTCATTTCAGAAGTGTTTCTTATTGCGAGAAGTGCGAAAAGTCATTTTAACCAATCATAATTTTCTTTTAATTTTATCTTTAATTTATATAGAAGGGTATGTTTGTAATCTCCACAAATGTATAAATTTGGTAACTAGTAATTGGAGGGGGTTTCAAACAAGAGTTTCTTTCAAATAATAATATAAATTTTCTTTTTGAGACAACGACAATTGATGATGATGCTTATATATAATTACACTTTCACATATTATGACACCCAGTAACGAATATAAAGTACTACAAATTCAAAATTATATACAACACAAGAACACAAAATTTTGAATTAATGAAATGTCCTACACATAAAATATATATATATATACACACACACACTACACATCAAGCAAGTTTATTAAACAACAAAATATATTTGTGAAAGTTATATATATATATATATATATATATATATCCTTTATGCAAAAATTCAATTGTAGTTTATATATTTTTGTGTAGGTTATATGTATATATGTAGCCGTGTAGGAACTACATAACTTACACTTGTGTACATATAACCTAGGAAAACACATTTCCTACACAAACTTTTAATAACCTACACAGTTTATATGCAACACATTATTAAATTACATCTTTTTTATACACACAATACGATTTTGGCGGTTATTATATTACATCTCCCTACACAACCAACATATATCTACACAATCATACGCAAACACAACCAACATGCTAGATGTGTTTAATATGTCACTACACAATTGAAATATATCTACATGGAGAATAAGATTAATATATACATACACAGACTCTTAAATGCTTACACATGTTATATGCATTTGGATAACCAGATTGATATATACCTACACAAGATTTATAACAACCAACACGATTTATATGTATTTGGGAATTTCGATGTTTTTCGATTATTAAATTATATGTCCCTACACAACCAGCGTATCCCTACACAATACAGCTCACTACACAACCTACATATATCTGTGTCTTTTTCTTAAAGCCTACACAAATTGTATGTACTTGGAAAAGGAGATTAAGATATACAAACACAAACTTTTAAGTAACTACACAGGTTATACGCATTTGAATAACCGAATTGACATATACCTACACAAACTTTTAATAACATACACAATATATATGTATTTGGAGAAACATATTAAATATGCCTACACAACATTGTTTTTAATTACATAGATAAAATAAAAACTTTTATTTTGTTAAAACTATTACATTTACATGAATAAATAAATATTATTAAATAATACACTATCCTATTAGTTCATAGTCTTTGTTGTGCCTAGAATTATTCATACCAACAGCCACAATTATTTATCTACTTAACATGTCATGTATGAATATTAAAAAAATTAATTCTAATCAATACGTAAATACATTGATATGATATTGAATGTGTGTAATGATAACCATAACTTTTTAATAACAGGGCATGAAAAAGGGAAACCGGTTATATATACATTTAATCTGCTCAACACATCAAAGACACAAATACCCTTTTCAATTATAAACATGTATTAATTAGGTTCTACTAATTACAATAGTGCCATTTTTTTATAGGCCATTGATTATACATGATCAATGGCCAAGATCCACTTCTCGCATTTCTCAATATAAAATCATTTCTCTCAAGAACCATCCCCTATATATATATATATATATATATATATATATATGGGAATGTTAACGTACAAATGAAATTAACGTGCTAAACGTGAGAATCAAGTAGAGTACTTATATATACAAGTAGAGTAATTATGTAATTACATAATAGAGTAATTACCATAGAGTAATTACATAATTACTCTACTTGATTCTCACGTTTAGCACGTTAATTTCATTTGTATTTGATCCAAACCATATATATATATATATATATATATATATTACGTTTAATCAAAACATGTTTTCTTTACACTTTTTGTTTTTACTTTTAACACACATATATAAAACTCACTAAAACTGTTTAGTTTCTTGTATGTTGGAGTTGAGTAAAATGTGTCAAGATCATCTAAAATTTAAAAGTTTAGTAAGATGACATGTTTGAAACATACAAAAAAAATGTGTTAAAATGCCTATAACTTTATTAGTATTACGCTTTCTTTGCCAATATTACCAAATATGCAGTTTCCCTTCCTTTTAATTTTATAACCTGAAAAACATGAATTAGAAAAAAAAAAACATGAAGTAAGTCACACGAGTTTTTTGTTAGTTATGGATGGTTAATAATATAATATCATTAAACCCTCTATTGAAATCATTTGTTAATTTTTTTTACCTATTTAAACTGTTACAGTTGTTAGTTCTGTAGCAAAATATGTTGAAACTAACACAACAAGAGTTTTCAAGAGCGGTTTGTTTACTATATATCTAATCTAACTATTTATATGTTGAAACTAGCAAAATACTTAGAAGCAGCTTGTTTACATTTTTCAGCTCTTGTGATTTTTCAAGAGTTTTGATGTGTTTTTTATATATGATTATTGAAACTTAAATAACCAAAATCATATAATTAGATAATCAATGAGATTTAATTTTCTAACCCGTGTAATACACGGGTTTATAACCTAGTTTAGGAATAAAATAATCTGGTTGTTTAAGAATGGGTGGAGAGAGTGACATGTAAGATTTTATGGTAATCAACTATATAGATAGTTAGATTAGATATATAGGAAAATTCTCATTTCTTTAAATTATTGAGTTATTAAACTATAAAAATATTTAACGTAGCTTCTAAAATTGTTATATAATTAGAAAACACAATTACGAAGATATTCATTGACGTTTTCCTAAAACAACAAAATTGGGTACTAAGGTTTAAAAGTTACAGGTATGAATATTAAGGTTTTAGTTTTGTAACAATGTTAGGTACTAAGTTTAACTTCCGTTAAAATTTATCGGAATTTGCATCAACTCGTCATCGTAACTCTCAGGTTTACCAATGCCAAGGTTTCCAGCACTCGATTTTTACCGACCGAATAAACATCGTTTTAAATTTTTTTTGTATGTTAATTTTTTAAATGTTAATTCAACAAATTTATATTTTGGGTTTTATTAAAGTACCTTTACTAACGTAACCAATACCCACCGAATATGCGTCAACTTGCTGTTGTAACACAATGCCAGGTTTTACGGGTTGAATAAATATTTTTTTTAAATATGGTAATTTAAAAGAAATACGCTATAAGAGCGTTGATAAATTTTTTTAAGTATCCTAGTATGATGAATTTTTTTAGGTTTAGTTTTCGCTTTCGTAATGAGCATAGTCAATACATACACGTCGACTCACAACTGCAGCACGTGAGTTTTACCTACCGAATTTGTCGCGTAACGCACGAATAATCAATAGCTGTCATACTAATTAGAACGCGAAATTCTAAAAAATTCCTAAACACAAATATACCAGATAATTTATTGGTGTAATGACAATAACCCTGAGCGTTACGACATCAAGTTGACCCAAATTCAGTTAGCTTTTAACGGAAGCTAAAGTTAGTACCTAATATTATTATAAAAATAAAACCTTAGTATCAATATATGTAACTTTTAAACCTTAGTACCCATTTTATTATTTTTATTATTTTAAGAAAATGTTAAAAGACTGATCTAATTAAAATCATATTACCCAACCTATAATATTTAAAATCTAAACCTTACTATTATCATAATCAAATCACATAGTTGAAAGTATAATTTATTATTAATTTTATTATTATTATTATAATCATTATTATTATTATTATTATTATTATTATTTATGAGACAATACCTTGTCCTAGGTGTATAATTACTAAAGTTAACAAAGACCTGTACTGTTGACAACATTACAAAAGTACATCACACGTGGTATCCTTATTCCTCAATCGTTGTCAGTATCTATCGGCGCATGATCCAAATCCAAACTTCCTTCTTTATGTCCTGTATTCACTTCCCACAAACAACTTCACAATATTATTATTATTATTATTATTATTATTATTATTATTATGGAACCAAAACAACAACAACAATTACTAGACCACAAAATTTGCATCAACGACAGATTACGAGACGATGAGCTTTTATCAGTGTTGGTTAAACTCGACACCCACAAAGACAAAGATGTGTTCGGTCTTGTGTGCAAGAGATGGTTGTTTATTCAGAGTACAGAGCGGAGGAAGCTTTGTGTTCGTGCTGGACCGCATATACTTCGTAAAATGGCTCAACGGTTTCCTCGAATTTTCGATCTTGATCTTTCGCAGTCGGCGTCTCGTTCGTTTTATCTTGGAGTTACTGATGCGGATCTAGCTGTTGTTGGTACCGACTTTACGGCTTTGCGGGTACTTAAACTGGAAAATTGCAAAGGTATTATTAGTTTCTATATATAAGGCTTTGATATTGTTTCTTAATGTTGAAGTAACTCAAGTCATATTGTGGAGTCTTTATTTCAAGATTATGTCTTGGCCCTTGTTTGGTATAACACACACAAATCCGAAACCAACTCACGAAAGTAATAAATGAACACGAGTATTTAGCAATTAGTCTTTATATATTTAATTGGGTCCAAAAATCCTCTGAAAATATGGCCTGGTAATTTAGCTAGCAATTAGTCTGGGAAGTTAATTTTTTTATACTCGTTTTGGGCGCTCGAAATCTGAGAAAATTCCCTGGTAATTAGTTTATATTTAATTGAGACAAAATATCTGGTAATATTCATATAAGGTCAACTTTTTTATACTCGTCTTTGACACTTGAAATCTCGGAGATGGCCTACCTACATATACGGGTTGCAAAACTAGGGTAATTCTTTTATGGCTTTGTCTCACTCAAGAGGAATAACAAAGTACAAGTCTACAAGATCATTATACATGATACATTAGGGTCAATAACTTAGTGCACAAGACAAGATAAATAAGCCTAAATAAAAGGTTTAGGACTGGCCTAAAACTTTCCTACCGATTTCCATTAAGCGTGTCGCCTTATCTTCACTAAACCGAGCCCAACTCAACACTCCACTAACCCGACAGCCCTAAGATCCTTTAAGGTGTGATGCTATGTGTTGGTATGGTCGTCTCCGAAAATCAATATAAAAATTTGGGCCGAAGGTGGATATAAATATGGGCTTTTAAGTAAAATATAAATTTGATATCTCATTTATTAAAATTTAATGATACGATGATAATTATGATTTCAATAACAAAACATTGATATTGTAGCAAAATAATGTAATTTAAATACTTAAACGAGGCATGACGCTCTCCTAACATTTTTTTTAAGCAAAACTCTCAATCAATTCTTGATAATCTTTATTAGTTATTTACTATTAAAGTAATTATAAAAACTTAACAAAACAATAAACATTAAACAATTAAAGTAATTATTGTCGGTCACGAAACCAGAACATTTCAATTAGAGGGTCATAACATAAACGTTTTTTTTATACTGTAACTCAATCTATAGCGACATATCGTTAGCTAATGATCTTAATATTTTCAACAAAGGCTCAGCTTGAATTGTTTTTATAGTAATATCCCCAATAATATGCCCCTAATTAACAAAAAAAAAACCCCTTAAGTCGTATGTTTTGTTAAAAGGATAGAAATAAAACTATAAAAATTCAAATATATTTAATAAATCTAACATATATACTAAAAATTATTTATTAATCATGTATATTGCTTTTTTAATTATTTATTTCTATTTTAGTGGGATAGTAAGATCGTTAAGGTGTGAATAAGAGGTTATAGGTTTAAACACCATAAAATGTAAAAATTTAATCGTTCAAAAAAAGATTATTAATAAGGTAGTTTAAAAAAAATTCAAATAAAGTTAATAAAATCAAACATGAAACAAAAGAACCTAATAAATAAATAAACTTTCGAGCAAAAATCAAAGGATATATAACTTACTCAGTTTATAACAAGAAAAGTAAAATAAATAGTTTGACCTATGTAAAAAATTAAATAATTTATTGATATGAAACAGTGTGTGTAGTAAATCATAGGTTATAGGCCTTGAGTGGCTAAAAGCCCACTTCATATTAATAAATAATAAAGTGAAAGACATATATTACTTCATCCTTCTAAAAAAATAGAGAGAACCAGTTCATAAAGTCTCCAACCATCGGGAATTTTTTTTCATAATGCTTTGTTCAACTTTTCATTTCTCAATTATTTCTTGCTGGTCACGGGTGATGTTAACGTTTAAATACAAATTTTCTAAAATATATATAATTTTTTTAATTTTTCGGGCCTGCCGAGTGATCGGGCCGAGTCCGTTGATGACCGGCGTTCGAGTCATGCAAAAACCCAATTAAACTAAATAGTTAGAGTAAGTAAGGTATCGTATCCACGAGGAGTGTGTGGTCAGTATTAAAAAGTTTGTTTGATTTTTAATATAAAATTAACTAACTAAGATAGACAAAAGATGTCAAGCGAAAATTATAAGTTTGATTTTAAAAACAATTTAAGTAAAAAGCAACCTCCTCCAGGTTTCAGGTTCTAGGTTTCACATAAAACTCGTTTCATTAACTGGACACCACATGGTCATGGAGTTGGAAAGTCGGTTAATTTAGGTGGTAATCAAAAATAGATATTTGTCATCGGATCTTTTATAATTCAATTACCCTATTCGTTAGTGTGAATCGACCTACTCTATGTCACCTAACAAGCAACTAGGTTTTGTCATAAACCAAAACAAGTTGTAAAGTAAGGATTACTAACACATGTAAATAGTTTAAATAAACCAACACATCAATATTGTTCATACAACGTTGTCAATGTCAAGAACAAATCCAAACATGAATAAACTTAAGAAAAGTGTTAAACCCAAATGAACCGTTCACCCGAAGAAAGTTACCATGAGATTAGCCTTGCGTCACGATGATTGTTTTATTATCTTGGGATGTAACAATAACCTTCTTCGTCTCGATTAGTGTGCACAGCCAAAACAGCCAAGGGCTACTCTCTTTTGTCGCCTCCTGTGCCGTCGAACTCCCCCAAAACATCGTTCTAATCGTTCCCTCGACACAATTAATAATAGCCTTTGTTGTAGCTAAAAACGGTCTACCATGATAACAGTCGGTTGTGTATTCTTTACACAATCAAGCACGAGGAAATCCACAGGATAATATAATTCACCAACTTTTACAATCACATCCTTTACAACCCCCCTAGGACACTTAAGAGTTTGATCAGCCAACACCACTGTTGTTTTAACTTTTTGTAATGGCCCAAAATCATACTGATCATATAAACTCCCCGGTAAAATACTTACACAAGCTCCAAGATCCAACAAATCCCCGTCTAATTTAAAATCACCTATTTGTATTGAAATAATAGGTGTTCCTGGATCTTGAAGTTTCGGGGGAAGGGTACCCATCAAAACGGCGTTCACACTAGCAGTTAAATCAAGTTGTTTAGGAAACTTGTGACGTCGCTTGTGGGTACTTAACTCTTCTAAACACTCAACATGATCAGGACTCGCTATAATTTGTTCAAGCAACGGTTTATTTATTTTCGCTTTTTCAAAATTTTCCCACTTTTCACTCTTAGGTTGTTCCCGTTTACTTAAATTTTTTGGTGCAAGTAAAGCCATTGGAAATGGAACTTTCACATTCAAATTACTAATTTCAGAAAATATGTTATTTGAATCACTTTCAGACTTTGTAAAACTTTTAACTTCCTGATCATGTTCACTATCACCCTTAGACACGGTTATATCATTCACTCCACCCTCAACACATTGTAGTGAATGAGTTTCAACAATATAAATTTCAGAAAGAGGACGAGTACTTACCTCATTTATGTGGACACTCGTTGTGGTAGATGATTTGTGAGCTGGACATATATGAGTATCACTACAAAGCTTACCTTGATCTCTTCTGATGACTGCCACTTCTTCAGTTAACTGTCCAACCTGCTGTGACAATGCCTTGATTTCCTTATCTCTGATCCGTTGCCTTTTTGAATATCCATCATTAACTCAATAATTGTATCCAATTTTTCATTGATGGAGTTATCATCCGACCCATGCTGACCCGTTTGCCTAATCCCTTGATTATGCAAGTTGCTTTGACTTCCTTCATAGCAATTCTGAATTGGTGTCTCAAAAGATCTTGCATTCTGATGTGGTGGCTCGAACAGTGAGGCGTTTGTTGGTATTATAGGCACAAAAGGCACAAAATGACTGGCAACTCCTTTAACTGGGGCTCTATGATTCGCCCTAGGCACTCCATCCATATACTCATCTTGACCGTGATGTCCTCCATAATCATTTTGTTGATCACCATTATACCTTTGCAGACCGAACTTGACCCGATTCTGATCTCTTTGATTAAATGGTGGCACTGAAGGCACAATCTCATCAAACTCATCATATTCATATTGGTTTTGGGTTTGGGGATGTGGCAGGTCAAAGTTTGAAAATTGTTGTTTTTGTGAGAATGGTGGGTACAATGGGCTACCTGGTGGACTTTGATTACTGTAATAACTCATAACCGAACTACACGTGCGCTGCCAACACGATAATAAGTTTCTGCACAAGCAAAGACAAGAATACCACACGTAATACCAACTTAAACAAAACGAAATAAAAAAAATTATTGTTTTTTTTAAATATATATATTTTTTATTTTTTTCTTTTATTTTTAATCAAACAAGTAACGCAACACTAAGCGCACTAGCTCCCCGGCAACGCCGCCATCCGTCGACCACCCTGCCCTACCTAATGGCCGGCCCTGTGTGTTGGGGTTGTGGAGGCAAGGGCCTCGGGTTTGGGGAGACGTGTTTTATTGGATTTAATGAGATTGAAGAGATGAGAGGTTTTTGGACTGACTCGATATATTTTATTATGGGCGGTTTATGTTTTCTTGTCTCTAAGCTAGAAACGCTAGTCTATCTATTTGAAGATTTATACTAAAAAATTATTAGTAAGGCAACTTGTCCTATGGGGTATGGACAGGTGATAAGATTTCATGAAACTTTGTTTTTAGTTGCTACTTGCTAGAATAGTTTAATCAATTATTACTAAAAATAGGTATGTGCATGTAAAGTTATAATCGAGTTTCTTACACTATCTTTATTTATTGTCTCCTTGTACTTCAAAGGATATGTGTAGGGGAGGGGCTACAAAATGAGTGACTTGCGTCATGTGTCGCCAGCCAGCAAATTGTGAGTTTTTGTTTTAGGGGTGTTGTGGTGTTGTAGCCCATTATATATATATATATAACATAAGCCAGACAAGAATTTGTCGCCCCCCCCACACACACACATTTCGCCCCTTTTGTAGCCCCGCGGGGGGGGGGGGGGGGGGTCCAAAATTGCCCCTTTGTCGCCTTGTTTTACCGCCCACTACGCATACCCTAATTACTCATCACGAGTGTTTAGAGCATAAAGCAATAATAAATTCCTGGTTGCGGCCGTGGACGTAGGTCAACTTAAACCGGACCACAAAAATCCTTATGTCTTAGCGTCTTGCATTCGTTTAACCTTTTGCAGTTTGATTGTGTGTGTTTTCTTAACCGAGATCCTAACACTATGAATTAAAACTTAACGCCTTAGAAAATACCGGTAAACATAAGGAAAAAGGGCTATTGCTAGTTGTGGATTTATAAAACAGTTGTTAATTAGTTTATTGACAAATGATAGAAATCATGGTTTTGTAGGTATTACCAATGCTGGAATGTCCGCCGTTGGGTCCGGTCTTACTTCTCTACAGTCATTAGATGTTTCATTCTGTCGGAAGCTAACTGATAAGGGACTATCGGCTATCACAGAGGGCTGCCATGACCTAAAGATCTTACTTCTTCAAGGTTGCCGCCTCGTTACCGACAAACTTCTAGAATCTCTCTCCAGAAACTGTCATAAGTTAGAAGAACTATGTTTGCATGGTTGCAGCAACATCACAGACACTGGGCTCACTGCTTTAGTCAACGGTTGTAAACGCATAAAGCATCTAGATGTAAATAGGTGTCGTAACGTTGGCGATTTAGGAATCTCCACCATTGCAGAAGCCTACTCAACTTCTCTAAAGACATTAAAGTTACTGGACTGTTATAAACTTGGAGACAAATCCATATTCACTGTGGCCCACTTTTGTAAAAATCTTGAAACGTTAATTATCGCAGGGTGTTGGGATTTATCCAGCAACTCGATAAGATCACTGGCTGCTTCTACTCTGAACCTTAAGATTTTAAAAATGGATTTTTGTTTAAATGTTTCGGACATTTCGTTGAACTCCATACTTTCGAAATGCACTTGTTTAGAGGTTCTTGATATTGGATGCTGTGAGGAGGTGACGGATGCTGCGTTTCAGGGATTAGGGAATGTGAACAAGGGGATCGGTTTGGGTTTGAAGGTTTTGAATATTTCTAATTGTCCGAAGATTACCGTGTTGGGAATAAGCATGGTTTCAAAGGCGTGTAGGTCGTTAGAACAACTTGATGTGCGGTCTTGCCCTCGTGTTACGAAAGCCGGTTGTGATGAAGCTGGATTGAAGTTTCCTGAATCTTGTAAGGTGAATGCATGCTAATGTGCTATGTTTTGTGTGCTAATTTCTGCATAGTATAGTGATTATGATTCTTTATAATTTGTTGTTTAAATTTCTTTCGGTTGTTTATTTTTGGTTTCAGATTCGGATTCAAGATCAAAACGACAACAGGTGTGTTATTTCTTAGATTTTTTTCAAAAGATTCTTGTTTGTAAATAATTATTTTGGTGGCGCGGACGGAACATCGTAACTATAGTTGTAATGCTTTGCTCTTTCAAGAGAATGTAATACTTGTTTTGTTTTGTTAAGTGTCTTATTCTATAACTTTCATCAACAGCAGGTTAGCAGGTTTCTTCATGTACAGACATTAGATTTTCCGAATGTGTCGAATATTGTACGGGTTGGATAACAGGTCAAAAAATAGATCGGATTGAGCGGTTTTGAATGTTGGTTAAAATTGGTGTTGGTGGTTGTTTTTGGACAATTTCGGTCTGTTTTTCTCAAACATTTAAATAACTAGTAGTATACTCGTCTGGTGGTCCGGTAGTTTAATGTATGTAATAACTTTTACCTTTTCTTGATAATGAAAGAGAGCTCTACACGAATGCGACAAGTCCTGAAACAAAATGAAAATGTAATTGCTGAAACAATAAAATTGAAACTTAAACCAAAATGTACACTAGAAACTTTGACCTGTTTAGTAAAGTTAGAATTTTTTACCCCTTCACTAAAAATGGTGTTTTCGACTCAATTTACTAAAAATGATGATTTTGACCCGTTTATTAAAGTAGCTCATTCTAACTCGTTTAGGCCACTTGTGGGGCGCCAAATGTGATGTGGCCCGGCCTTAGAATGTTGGTAAATATTAGTGATCAAACAGATCAATTGAATATCTAAATATGAATAAGAACAAGATTGATATACAAACTGAATAATATATTGAATAACGATTTTGTCTGATACAACAAATTGGTCGATGGTGTGGGTATATAAACCCTACCAAGCGACGCAACCGTTTCATCATAATTACATGACTGACCCCTAATATATTTACAATGACACTATTAACCTAAACATACTTTAAACTAATAACAAACAGACCCTTAACGTTTATAATACAACTAATATTTTGTTTAACTTTAATATAGAACACCACGCCGAGGCTTATGGCCCGGATTTTTTGCACTTTAGTTAGAATGGTAATTGGGCTGTAACAAGAAAATGGAGGGGCCGCCCCTAAATAGCCAAGCACACTTTTTCTTTTTGTTTTTTTCTTTTATTCAGTGTCTAGTTAAACCACCGCGTGTGAGTTACTGGGTAGGTAAAGTTAAAGCCTCACTGTTTGCGCGACAATGACATAGCGCTTTAACTATCATTTTCACAACCAGCCTTATTGAAGTTGGTAAACCTTGACTCGCTTACTAAAAATGATATCTTTGAACTCTTGGCTTGTTTACTAAAAATGATAACCTTACACATTTACTAAGAGTAAAGGGGTAATATTGACTAATCCACAAAAACAGTAATTTCACCCCTATACAAAAATGGTAATTTACTAAATTGACCCGGTTATAATTTGATTCTGTTACAAAAAATGATAATCTTGACTTGTTTATTATGGTCAATTTTACTCTTTTATTTAAAATGATAATTTGAATGTACAGTTACCCCTTGAAAGAGGGTGGAACAACATGAAAATGTAACATGATCTACTCTTTGCATACTACACCTTTTTTCAGACCATTAAACATTGATATTGTTCTTTATCCTCTTCTTTTCTTTTGTTATATTTGGCAGAAAAAGGATATATAACATCATGCATGACATGTGGTGTAACTGTACTCAGTAGTCATTACATGGCATACACATGGTATGTTTTGTGTGCTACAAAGTAGAAGAAAACCTCAAAAAGATCCCATATAAACATTTTATAACCATGAACATGAACCTAGGACTATAGCTTAATAGGATAACAAACTTAAGTTACCACAACTTTAGTACTTTACATGTCAGTCTGATTAAGCAAAGTCAAAAGGGGTGAATTAATATATTCAATTCAATCAAGCTTTTCAAACTCTCACATGCAAACCACCTGAAACAAGCATGACACACAGGTGACTCATCCAACTGCAAGTTGGTAGTTTATGACATCTTTATCACCTTATAAATATCATGATCCAGAAGACATAATCCATCAACTTCAGCATCAAGAACAACCAGACCACAACGATCCGAGGTCACAATATGGATAGTAGACTCTCAACCAGCGCCACGACCGTCACGATTGTATCAAGGGGATTGGTTTTGTCTAAATCTTGTCAAACCCTTTGCACTCTTTCATCTTCCAAAATCAATGGCATGGAAAGAAAAGATAATCTTTCAGTCTCTATACAAAATCATGGTAAGTATTTCACTCTGAATACGATAATAATAATAAAACTGTTCTATTTGATCACTATTTCAAATTAACAGTGTGTTTAACTTTGAACCGTAGGGAGATTAGGACACAAACTTCTAGAAATTGTAAGACAGAAGTTGAGATACGGTGCCAAAATCCTACCACTCGGCCGGGAAAGAAGAATCTTCGGTAAAAATTTCAGTACCCGAGACTCTGAGAAGTTGTTGCATGCGACTCGATGTTCCATATATACTACAGCTGGCGCAATCTCAGGCGTCCTCTTCATCACTTCCGAAAGGGTTGGATTTTGTAGTGATAGGTCTGTCAAGACATATTCTGCAGCAGGCGAGGTGTTAAAGTTCCAATATAAGGTAAATAATATAATGTAATGTATTTACATTTTACATATCTGCTTAAATTATTTTTTTGAAATAGTATTTTGACTGCATAACTGTTTGTGTAGGTGTCGATTCCGTTAGGAAAGATTAAAGGAGTAACAGAGAGAGTTAACACGAAGAGGCCATCTAACAAGTATGCGGAGCTTGTGACCGTGGATGATTTCAGCTTCTGGTTTTTGGGATTTCCTAATTATAAGAAGACATTAAGATTTCTCCTGCAGAGAGTCGGTCACAACTGCTTAAGCAGTTGATGTAGAACTTTAGTTGTCAACTCTATATTGTATATTTAAATTTGTACAACAATTTGTTGTGTAGAAGCATCATCAGGCATCCTTGTACTTGAGTAATATTTTTTCTATATTTGATCTATCATCTGTTACAACAGGATGAGCTAGTTATGACTTATGACAAGAATTACATTTCATGATACATGCATGAAGCACATTGGGTGCTACATATTTACAAAGCCAAAGGTAAAAATAAAAAATAAAAAATAGTTGTTCTAAGTAAAACTTGGATACTTAGCCAACTTTGTTGGGTCAATTGTTGTTTGGGCCAAGTGTAAGGCCCAACCCAAGAATTAATTTTATTATATTTGGTAATGTCTTGGCTAGCAAGTTAGGTTAATCTATATAAACCGAGTTATGTTTAGACATTAGAGAAGGTGAGGTTGGTGTAACTGAATTAGGGTTCATCAAGAGTCAAACCGAGTTAGGGTTTGAGTGAATTGTAATCAGTTTTTAGAGTTATATTTTCTGATTAATATAAACGAGAGTTATTCGTTTTAGTTGGTGTTTGATTAATGATCTGGGACTTGAATCGGTATCAGAGCCAAGTTCAAGAAATCGATAAAAAAACGGTCAAGTTGGATCGAAATAGTTTTGGTGACTGGACGATTTGGTGTTAATTTGCGGTTGTTGACGATTGACGGATGTGGTTTTATTTCAAGTTAGAAATCGGTGGAGCACCAAGGATTTAATAAAGGAAAAAAGGGTTTTGTTTGTTTCTTCGTCACTTGCGTTTAAAATATAAGGAAAAGAGATTTGATCTTGTTTGTTTTTCATTGGTCCACGTGGAGTTCAAGAAGGAAAAGTAAAAAAGGTGTTTTATTTACCTTTCTTCTTGGTTCAAATAGTTACAGTTCTTTGTTATTAAATAAGTTGGTTAATAGTACTATTGCTAGATATTTTATTTGGGTTGAACAAGTAGGTTGGATTCAAACAAAAGTGGCATATTCTTACTTGCTTGACTGATTTCCATGAGTCATCGACTTACTCACAAACTGGTTTCAAGGTTTTTTTACAAGGTTTTTTTTGTCCCAAGCTGGTTTCAAACAGAATCAAACCAGTTTGATCGGGCTGAACCTTGTTGCCTCCATATCGGTTCTGACCTTGCCTTGACCAACCCAAACCGGTTTTCAATCCGAACTAGTTTGTACGTGTCTATATACACACACCTTAATGCCACTAAGCTACAAGCAATGTCTGGGTTGTGAAAAAGATAAAAGATAAATTAGTTCAGTTTTGTTTATTTAGGTTCGTCTATATAATCATTTTAAACATAAAGGCCTGTTACAATTTAATCTAATTTTATTACATTTTAAAACCCAACATACCGACGTTTACATTTAATTGGTGTTTGCTTGGTTATGTTCGTTCATCTATGTTCAAATAAGTCTAAACGTTTATGTTCGTGCTCATCTATACTATCATTTGTTTTTTGGTTAAAATTAGACTAACAAACACGAACATATCTAGTTTGTGTTTGTTCGGTTCGTTTACAGTATTAAACAATTTATAAGCAGTATAACTTACCGGAAGGAAGAGGAGGTGGATCATAAATGAAATTAGTTGCTGAAATCGGAGTATTTTCAAAGCCAAAAGTAAAAAAATAAAATAAAATAAAATAGTTGTTCTAAGTAAAATTTGGATACTTAGCCAACTTGTCAATTTTGGTTCGTCAATATTCACCGACTTTTGAATAGGTCCGGTAAAACCAACAAAACTATGAGCTATGATGCTACATAAAGAAAAAAAGATACCACTGTCAGATAGATCAAATATGTATTTAGTTCATATTCAACTAAATCAGATCTAAACTGAAAACGACCGTGCACAAATTGGTTTAGATTAGTTCAAGTTTTAGTTTCATAAAGGTGGAGGTGCTTTAGTAGGAAGATCACCAGGTCTTGAACCCGGGTTCCCCCATAATCTAGGCATATACCTAGCCAATTGATCAATGCCTTCCGAAAAGAATGTTTATGCTATAATTAAGTAGTGGTACATATTTTTGAAACCAGTATACATATATCAACTAAAGCGTGACATTATAATTTTGAATCCACTGGGAACAATTAGAAGAGCTTGAAAAGAATTTTGATATTTCATCATCATCATCATCATCATCATCATCATCATCATCGTATTCAGTATATCCAACCAATAGCAAAGTTATGGTATGGTCTGAGGAGGGTAAGATGTAGACAGCCTTACCTCTACCCTTTAGGAATTGAGAGACTGCTTCCGGTGAGACCCCCGACTCGATAGTAGTTTTGCATCAAGCCTTGGACATAAGGCACATAACACTCAACCATCGGGACACCGCCGATTAGTGCTTGTTCCCTTGTCTTTCGGCTATCAGCGCCACCACATGATGCCTGATCAACCTTCCGTCACTTTTAACGTTATTTTCACGAGATTAGTAAAATAACGTCAAAATTAGTGCAATTTCACTTTTGCCCACCCGAGGGTTCACACATATATACATTATATGCGCGCACCGCAAGCAGGACGAAGAATTTTTATATTTCAGAATCCCAAAAGGAAAAACGAGATGTTGAATTATGAATTATCAATAGATAGAAGAGCTTGCAAAGAATTTTAATCCATAGTTATTGCAGGGTGTTTAGGGGTAATCCAGCACTGGCTGCTTCTACTAAAATCTTAAAGTTCTTAGAAATGGATTTGTTTTTAATTGTTTCAGACATGTCATTGAATTCCATACTTTTATACTTTCACAATGCACATGTTGTTCTTGAACTCCATATATATAGTCCCTTAGGTTGGATGGACGTACTGAAATATTCAGTTCTATATATTGCACAACCCATATGGGTCCAATTTCAAGAAGAAACTGAGGACATATTACATGAAATCGGCTGGATTAATTAGTTCTAATTGTGGGCCAATGGTACACTTTTTTCAGACAATTAAACTTTTGATATCATTTTTTATCATATCCTTTTGTAATATTGGAAAGCAAAGAGTATATGCAGAATCAACATGCATGCCATGTGCTGTTTGCACTCATGACAATTGACATGGCATACACATGGTATGTTTTATGTGCTACAAAGGAGAAAAAAACCTCAAAAAGATCCCATGTAAACAATCTATAAGTTTCTACAACTTCACATGTCACACTGATTAAGCAAAATAAGATACCAATATTCTAAACTGAGCTTACAAGTCAAAAGGGATCTCACTTGCTAACCACTTGCAACAAACATGACACACAGATGACTCATCCAACTGCAAGTTGGTAGTTTATGGCATCTTTATCACCTTATAAATACCATGATTCAGAAGACTTAATCCAGCAACTCAGCATTAGCCATTAATAAGCACAACCAGATCACAACGACCCGAGTTCAAAATATGGATAACAGACTCTCTACCAGCGCCATGGCCTCCCGGATTATATCAAGGGGACTACTTTCGTCTAAATCTCGTCAAACACTTTACAGTCTTCCATCTTCTTCCATGATCAATGGCATCGAAACAAAAGACAGCCGTGCAGTCTCCAATCAACATCATGGTAAGTGTTTCACTTGGATACATTAATGATCAAAACTGTTCTATTTACTCTTTCAGTTTAACATTTTTATCTTTTAACTACAGTTAGCTTAAGACCCAAACTGTTAGAAATTTTGAAGCACAAGTTGAGTTATGGTGCCAAAATCTTACCACTCGGCCGTGAAGGAAGAATCTTCACTAAAAGTTTCAGTATCCGGGACACTGAGAAGTTGTTTCATGCCACCCGATGTTCTATATACACTACAGCTGGCCCAATTGCGGGCGTCCTTTTCATCACTACCGAAAGGGTTGGATTTTGTAGTGATAGATCTATCAAGACATATTCTGCAGCAGGAGAGGTGTTCAAGTTCCAATATAAAGTAAATTGATAGACTTTGATGTATTTGCATATATGCTTATATCATTTTTTTAGTGTCTTGACTGTATAACTGTCCGTATAGGTGTCGATTCCATTAGGAAAGATTGAAGGAGTAGAAGAGAGGGTGAACACGAAGAGGCCATCGAACAAGTATGCCGAGCTTGTGACAGTGGACGATTTCAGCTTCTGGTTTTTGGGATTTCCTAATTATAAGAAAACTTTAAGATTTCTCCTTCAGAGAGTCGAGTCGGTCACAACTGCTTAACCAGTTAATGTAGAGCATTAGCACTCAGTTCTGTATTGTAAATTATTAATATTCTACAACAATATGTTGTATATGAATTCAAACTTGATCGACGTACAATCCGTTGTTGTGGACCATTGAACATTTAAACATCAACATGACATGCACATCATTAGTCATCCTCTTACTGAAGCAAATCTTTTAATTGAGTAGAACAAATATGTATAACAGGAAGTGATAATATGAAAAATATTTAGCTCTTACTTCTTGGATTATGTATATTCTGTCTTGATCATGTAAACATTATATTTTATTACGAGTATAATTTATGGGATTTATAATATTTTTATTTATCTAAACCAAAATAAAATTTAAAAAAATCTCATTTACTACAACCCGTAAATTAACTAGGAACGCTTTTAAGATAAGAAAGCTATCTAATTTACACACTACTATGCACGGATAAATTAGTTGGTTAAATTAGTGATATGATCTAATAGTTACTGGTTTGATAACCTGATAAACATAAAGAACAATTATCAATCATCATAACTCTATAAGATCAAATATACTTGCCACAATACTAATGTTTGGAGATATATGCACAAGAATATATATTAACAAAACTGGTAATACAAGTACTAGGAATTAATCAAGATATATATGTTGTAATTTTTACCATTAAATTCAAAACGATTAAAATAAAGTGGCAGATAAATGAGCAACAAGTTGCGCCGCAACCCCCTTTTGAATAACAATTGTAAATACACAAATACCTGGAGAAAAAATATCTGCAAAGCAATTGTAAATATTAGAGTCGGAGTTGGTTAACAGCATGGTATTTTTAAGGTCTTACAAATTTAATGGATGCCATAATGGGGTAATAGAACCCGAAAACCGTACGCTATATACTTTCAAATATTTCAGGGCGTTTGTTACATTTAATATTATACTAAAACTCCAAGATCACTCTTTTCCTAAGCAAGTTGGTTCTTTACATCTTAGAAAAATCTAAAATTTAATAGAGCATGCGAAAAACTAATATATACTTTTGGTATGTGTAAGGCCCGGTTTTGTGATTAAGTTTCATATTTGTAACTCATATTAGTTTACGTTTTTGTTTGTTTACGTCTATATGTATTGGGCCCAAGGCCTCTTGTACTTGAAGTCCATTGGGCTTTTATTAACGAGAATGTGTATAACATACTCACTATATATAGTGGGTGTATGGAATACACCAAACCAACCTTTGCATTTTCATTCCATCCAAGTATTCTCTCCAAATAACCAAAACTCTCTCTAACCCTTCACCCCACCTTCAAGTTTCGGCTCCCTTTATACACACACAAGATCCGAGATCTCGGTCCAACTAGTTGTTTCCGCCAACTAGTTGTGAGGTTGATTCAAGAATAACTAGTACTTAGTTTATTGTGTTGTTTGATCTGGTTTCGGGACCTACAATTGGTATCAGAGCGGGTCGAATCTAATTCAACTTTGCTCTTGATATTCGGGTTCTATTTCCGCTATTACCCGAACCGAGACGTTAAAACCCGTTGATGTTTTGAAAATAAAGTTTGAAGATCTTGAAAATAAAGTGGGAAATAAGTGTGTTTGAAGCATTCTCCTTGTAAATCCGGATGTTCAGGATCTACATGTGCCCGATCTGGGCGTTTCGGGACCGTTCAGTCGCCCGTCAAAATTCCGGCAAGCCTCGGGTTACAGTAGGTGCAGATCTGGAACGATTTTCCGGCGAAGAGTGTTTGTGTTTTCAGTTGATATTTGGTTGTGCCGGAATTCGTTTTTCCGGCAATGAATGTTTTTCCGGCGGACGTAATAATTGTTGGCAGATTGATGATGATGGAGTGGTGACCGGTGGTGGGGCGTAGAAGGTGGCCGTGGAAAACGGAACATGGCCGCAGCCGGGTGGTGTATGATGATGGAAGACGGCGGCAGCGGCCAGAACCCGTCTTTCCGGCTGTGGCTGATGAGGGCGGCAGTAAATGGTGGTTATTGTTGGTTGTGAACGGCGGTGGTGACCGGATCTGGTGGTGAACATGGCGCGAACATGAAGGAAGTTATGGTTTGATGGTTTTAAAAAAAAACAAAATCCGGCGGCCGGTCGCCGGAATCGGTTTTCCGGCGCCAGTGGTTGGGTGGCGGCTGGCTGCTGATGGCAGATTTCTTTCATCACCAAAATATGTTTTTGGTTTTGTGCCCTAATCTAACATATCATGAGAAATGGGTTTGGCTTGGGCTGCAACTGGGCAATATCTTTGTGTTGGGCTGTTAATACAATGGGCTGCCCAAACTAATCAAGAAACAAGCTAGTCCATTTTCTTTGGCTGCTGAATTTTTTTGTCACGGAATAATTGTCGTTCGGGGTTGACCAAGATATAGAGAGTCAATTTTGTTCGGGTTTTCGTCATTGTTGGACCATGTTCAAAGCATGTTATTTCTATACTATTTTCAAGACGTTCGAGAAGTTGGTGAACTTTGAACAAATTGGATACGAATATGGACTTAAAGAAACAAGCTTTGTTAATTTGATCGTGATCCCCGGTAGTTCTTCTGAACCTATAGTGCTTGAATATCCAAGATGGATAAAGAAGCGATAAGTCCTTAATGAATAAATTAGGTGGATCATACCTTTAGGGGGGTGATTGAAGAGGCTTCAGCTTTATCGGGTTGATTCGTGAAGATGCAAGACACGGTTCGACGATGTTTTGATATCACAAGCCAAGGGGGTGATTGTAAGGCCAAAAAGTGTGGCTTGCGATATCAAATTACGAAAACCGTTAATTATATTATGGTCAAGAAAATAATTAAAGCCGACGAGAAAACTGGACACCAAACGAGAGCTTCGATACACACATTTAGCTTCAACGGTGAGAGATCTTGTAGTTTACTTGTATTATGCTATAAATAGGGACTTGTATTTCTATTTTAGTGTGTGTTTGTAAGATGTAAACAACCACCCAAGGGGATCTCACCTTGGGTGGGATCGGTTAGATTAATGTTATGAATCTTATATTATTACTGATTACGGAGTCGTTCAATATTATCTTTATATTATTTGTTCGGTCGTTTAATTTACCGCACCCGTCTCGACACGTTTATCAAGTGCAAAATCCGTTCGGTGGTCGTTTTGGGACCTACAATTGGTATCAGAGCTTTCAAGCTCTACTAGTTGTAGATCTTGTGTCACAACCTTGGATTTTGGTCTTGTGTGTGAAAAGACGGATTTTTTGAGAAAATAAGTGTGTTTTGGGTTCTTGTATTCTTGAAGTTCTTAAAATATTTAAGTTGTTCATGTTCAACAAGATGGTTTAAAGTTATTAAAGTGGTTGGTTTTGGTGTGTGAATCTCAAAATAATTGTGTTTGTAGTGTTATGTATGTATTTGGGTTGGTTTGAGAAAGGTGATAAGAAAGTGAGTTGGTGACATTCTAAAAGAGGAATTCTAATACTTTCACTTAGAATTCTTTTGTCACTTGAATACAATGTATTCAAGTAAATTGTATTCAAATCCTTTATCATTTGAATAAAATTGTTTATTTGAATACAATTGTTATTTGAGTACAATTGCTCTAAGTAAATTGTATTCAAATCCAAGCTTACGAGTTCTAAGTAAATTGTATTCAAATCCTTCATTATTTGAATACAATTGGTCTAAGTAAATTGTATTCAAATCCAAGTTTACAAGTTCTTGTATTCAAATCCTTCATTATTTAAATACAATTGGTCTAAGTAAATTGTATTCAAATCTAAGCTTCCGAGTTCTAAGTAAATTGTATTCAAATCCTTCATTATTTGAATACATTGATCCAAATAAATTGTATTCAAATCCTTCATTATTTGAATACAATTGATCTAAGTAAATTGTATTCAAATCCTTCATCATTTGAATACAATTGTCCATTTGAATACAATTGTTAGTTGAATAAAATTGTTCAAATACAATTGTTCATAAGAAAATTGTATTCAAATCCTGCATCATTTGAATACAATTGTTCATTTGAATACAATTGTTATTTGAATACCATTGTCAATTGAATACAATTTTTCATTTGAATACAATTGTTCATTTGAATACAATTGTTATTTGAATACATTTATTCATTTGAATACAATTGGTCATTTGAATACATTGGTCATTTGAATACATTGGACTTGTGTTTTTCAAACAGTTTTTGTTTCAGGAGTGTTTGATCTTTGAGAAAAGGGTTGACCCGTTGACTGTTGACTTTTGACCCGTTTACTGTTGACTTTGACTTGTTGACCGTTGACTTTTGACCTGTTGACCGTTGACTTTGACCCTGTTGACCGTTGACTTTGACCAGTTGACCAAAAAAAAACTTTTTTATTTTTTTACTTAGTCTTCCATTAAAAAAATGTCTTGCAATTCTAAGCTTGAAAGGAGTCTCAATATGAGAGAATGCCAAAAGAACATGTTAAAAGATGAATTCAACATGTTTAAACATACTCAAGGAGAATCGGTTGCCTCTCTCATCAACAGATTTGAGTCACTCGTTACTAAATTAAGATGTGCCGGTATCACAACTAAGTTGTCTGAGATCAACATGAAGTTGTTGGATTCACTGCCTTACGCATGGAACACCAGTGTGATTATCATCAAGAGAACGACGAACCTGGATACCTTAACACTCTTAGAGTTGGCTTCTACCATCAAGTCTTTTAAATCGATGGATGCCAACCTTCGAATATACAATCAGTCAAAAGAAAATAAAGCTGAGACAAGTGATGCGGGTGTGAGGAGTCAAGCAAGTCCTATCATCCCCGAGTGTGCTGCAAGTGGAAGTAGTCAAGCAAACACCTCGTCAAGCTCCACCGACGGAATTCCCACACCTGCCTCTCTCATTCCCGAGGTACACAAACTCTGCTCTCAAGAATGTATTGATAAAGTTCTTCACTATAGAAACCATAATGCTAAAATTCTTGAACAAATTGATAGCATTAGAGTTCAAAATGATGATCTTAAAAAGGCTGCAAAGATTTACACTATTAGAATTAACACTCATGGTAATGATATGGCTGATCTTAGGGAACAAGTTTCAATTGCTAGAAATTTAGCAAAACGTCATGAAAATCAAGTAGTTGAACTAAACGCTAAAATTGTTAAATTAGAAATTGAGTTAACCCAAAAGAAGATTGCCATAGAAAACTTTGAGTTAGCCACCGAAAAGCTGAACAAACTAATTGGGTCACAAATGGAATTACGATTAAAGACTGGTTTAGGCTATGATAGTTCTGCTGTACCTCCACCATTTAATAATAACTATACTAGCCTTCCTCACTTTGATTTTAATTCTCCTCCTGAGGAAGAAATGGTCTATGGTATTGGTCATGTGCCCTTATCAAAGACATTTGTTCCTGCTGCTCCCAAGACTGTTACTTCAGCTAATTCTTCAGTTAATCCTAATAGTGATTCATCTTCTTTAGCGGGTTGTGTAGAAGAAAAGGGGTGTGTGGAAACAAACAAGGGTTGTGGAGATAAAAACTTACTTTTTGATTCATCTATTGTCAACCCTGTCTGTAATAATATTGATTCCAAAAACATTTTGAACAATGATGTATTTGATGAGAGTGTTCATGTTGGCACGACTCTTGAAAATTAAAATGATGTTTCCATTTCTGATAGTGAATGTGAAACTATTTTTGATGAAACCATTGTTGATAGAACTGTGCATGAAACGGTTTCCGTGAATACTAACCTACCCAGCTGCTCGTCAAAAGATTATAAAGTTGAGGAGACTAAAATTAATGAAAATCGTTTTGAAAAGGAAAAGGCAAGTACATCCGGTAAATATCTGCCACCTCATGGAAACAATTTATATCAATCCACAAATCAATATTATCAACCTCAACTATACAATCAATTTGATAATAGCTACTATGGTTACTATCCACAAGATTATGTTAACTCTTTCTATACAAATGTTTTTGATGATCGGGGTCATAGATCTTACAGCTTGTTTGTTCCCGTACAACCATCTCCTTATTCGACTCAACCCATGTATTATCATTCTGACGGTTTCTATAGGGAAGATAGAAGAAAACTTTGTTTTGTGTGTGGTAACCCCTCTCACCTTGCAAGACATTGCAAGAGCTGGCATAAGATGAAAAGAGAAACAAACAGTATGTTTAATCAATTCCGTTCAAGAGCTAAACCAAGCTCAAGAAGAAGAAATGACCAACCCGACAGTTCTGCCAGCGAAATGGATGT
The DNA here is from genome assembly GCF_021521415.1 of Bidens hawaiensis. Taxonomy (NCBI): domain Eukaryota; kingdom Viridiplantae; phylum Streptophyta; class Magnoliopsida; order Asterales; family Asteraceae; genus Bidens; species Bidens hawaiensis. The sequence continues at coordinate 1,712,926 of NW_027491048.1, read as the reverse complement.
GAGATCCAAAAATAAAATGAATGATAAACCTCCTTTTTGGATAACCAAAAAGGAGAGAGCAAAAAGGAATTCGAAGACTGAAAAGTCTAAGGATTCATTAAAAAGAAAGTAGAGAGGAAATCCAAAGATTGAAAATCCGAGGATTTCGTTTTGAAACCAAGGAGAAGACAGTCTCGAAAATCTTTTCAAAACAGGAAACCTGCAAGTGCATGGAGTCCTAGAGATTGCTCATCCGATTCTGACACATCCTATAACTTCATAATAAAGATGAGAAAATGACATTTGACAACCTTGTGGTTGACCCTCCCGAGACAACTAAACTTGTATCTAATTAAACTGCTAATGTGCAGGGTCAGCCAAGACGTTATGTAAATAGTATTTGGTATTTGGTATTTGGATAGTGGCTGTACTCGACACATGACAGAGACGAATCCTTGTTGTTTGACATTAAACTGTTTGATGGCGGATACGTTTCTTTTGCTGGAGATATGGGGGAAATTTTCACTAAACAGGGTAGAGTGTTAAATGGAGTTCTGACGTTTGACGACGTCAATCTGGTGGAACCCCTGAACCACAACTTGCTTAGCGTCTCTCAAATTTGAACTGAAAGCTTGTCACAATAGAACGGGTCGATACTGATGACAACTATGCAGACCTGTTTACTAAAGCCTTGATCGTGCCAGATTTTTGTTTCTCGTTGAGTTACTTGGCATGATCTCTTTTATACAAAACTAAGTTTTATTTTTTTGTTTTATCTTTCTTTATTTTTATTTTAAAGTCATTTTAATTTTATTTTTATTTGTTTCTTAAAAGTTTATTTTATCTAAGTTCTTTTTAATTTAGTTTCCTTTCTAATTTAGCTTAAAAGTTTCTTTTATTTTAAATTTTAAGCTTTTATTTTCAAAATTATTTTTTAAATTTTAAAATTTGAAACGTTTGTTTTATTTTTATTTTGTTTTTAATTTTCATTTCATTTTATTTCATATTTCTTTTATCTTTTTGTATATAAAATTGTAAATATTTTTCGAATATGTCTCAATTTTAGAGGGAGAAAATGAGTTAACTTTAACTCATCAAAAAGATTTTACATTTGTTAAGAAAAACAAAAATTAAGTCACTTGACTTTCCAAAATGAGTTAACTTTAACTCACCAAAAAGATTTTACCTTTGTTAAGAAAAACAAAAATTAAGTCACTTGACTTTCCAAAAATATTTTATATAATTATTTTATTTTAAGAAAATCTGAAAAAGTCTTAAAAGTATATTCACTCGTTTAGAGGGAGCTCCTGTTTAGAGGGAGTCGGATAATATTAAAATATCATTAAATTTTGATAAATTGATCCGACCTTTGGAAAATGATATAAAATTGTCTTAGGTGAACCTAGCACATGAAAAGAGTATATCAAAAGCCAACAAGATCATCGCTTGATGTGTAGATAGGCTTAACAAATGAGTAAGTATTATAATGATATAAACTTAAATATCTACCTATACTAGTGGTTACACTCTTATGAAGAGGTTGCCGACTCCAGTTAAGTCTATTTATGAAGGCAAAAATCCTAATAGTCAGTCGTACACGAGCCCGTTAGTGATTGGTCACAATGAAAATTATTTCTTGCTTTACCTTCTAATATTAAAAAAATATCAAAAATTATTGAAAAAATAGAAAAAATGCAAAATACTCAAAAAGCATTCAAAAACAACAACAAAAATGTTTATAATTTTATCAAACAAAAAGGGGTATATTAGAACCACGTAACGTGGGGCAAACAAGTAAGTCCTAAACACTTTATATGAAGGCATAAGTCAACAAGACTAGTAAGTCCATGGTTCAACCTTTACATATTGTTTGAAAGAAAAGTTTGCAAAAAGTCTATGAAGCTCAAAATGTTTTGATCAATCATTAGGGGGTCGGAGTCAATTCGGGGTGATACTGATGAACACAAAGTATGCCCGAGGTATGATGGAGTATGTAACATGTTGAATTAACAGGGGACCACACAAGTATTGTGCCTAACTATACCTTAACGTATCTATGTGAATTCAAAATACTTGTTAAGTTTATAGTGGACTAGCATATCTACAATCGACTTTGGGTTCTTGGCATAATAATATCCAAATAGAAGTGTGATCTAGGACGCTATAGACAATATGATTCCATGTTGTGATCTTTCTCACCAAAAACAAGTATCAATGAAATTTTGTAAATTAATTAATATATCTAATATAATATTAATTTTCTTCTTATTTTGTTTTTAAATTTTAGTTCATTTTTAAGTTTTTATTTTATTTTATTTTACATGTTAAAATTAGTTTAACTTGTATTTATTTTAATTTTATTTTATCTTATTTCATTTAACATTTGATTTTAATTTTTTTACTTTCAACTTTTATTTTAACTTGATTTTTAAATTTTATCTTTACTTCTAACTTATTTGATTTTATCTTATTTTATTCTTACTTCTTAAGTTATTTTACTTTTGTTTTCATCTTTGTAATTATTTTAAAACTTCTTTTAAATTTTGTATAAATTTCATTTTTGTCTAAAAAGTTTCATTTTCTGTTTTATTTTAATTTAATCCTTTAAAATTTTATTTTACTTTAAATTCATTTTAAAATTTTAATTTATTTTATTTTATTTTATTTTAAAAAATTTTTATTTAAATTTTTAAGTATTTTGTCAAAATGGGTTTTTGTTTACAACAAGGTCCTCATTGCATTGTTTGTTAAGTATTGACCCGATAAAATATATCTTGAAAAATGCTTAGATTGAGACGATGATGAGTCAGAAGAGAGATGACGAATATGAGTATGATAGCTATGATGATACTCGTGGTGATGGTGGTGGTAGTGAAATTGGTAGCGGTGAGTCTACCGGAGATAAGATGGTTGATGCTAAGCCGTCAAAGGAGGCTGAGAAAACGAGGGAATCAGAGGCTGCGGTGGAGGCTGAGCTCGCCTCTTTACTAAATGTTTGTTCTTTTGCAGGAACCATTCCTTCTGTTCAAGAAAGCCGTGGATGAAAATAATGATGAAAGTGATGATGGCATCAATTATTCTCCCGATCCCGACACACCAGTTAGGGAGAATGTTGAGCCAGCCGTTTATAAACATGTTGTCACTCATGTTGTTGCACCTACTTGAAGAAACTCAAGAAAAGGAACCAAATTCTACAGCGTGAGCAGGATGGGAAGCATGTGAACGAGGTCGAAGTTTCTTCACAACTTCATTGCATGGGAATTCGACAACAAATTCGTGACGTCATCATGCATTGCACTCGCAGTCACGAGCTCACGTTCTTTGATGAGCACAAATTGACTGGATTTGGACTCCCCGACCTCAGGAAGCTAGTTGAGTCGCGACTATGTACAGTCGAAGATGTCCGTCATGACTACACGGACGCCATCGTTGGAGAATTCAACAATTTTGTCTATTTACTTGTTGAAAAGCAACATTTTGAAGAAGATCCAGATGGTGTATTTGATTACGAGTCCGAATGCGAGTGGTGAGAAGGATATAAGGCAATACAAAAGACTAGAGGGAGATTGTAAGGCCCGGTTTTGTGATTAAGTCTTTCGTATTTGTAACTCATATTAGTTTACGTTTTTGTTCGTTTACGTCTATATGTATTGGGCCCGAGGCCTCTTGTACTTGAAGTCCATTGGGCTTTTATTAATGAGAAGGTGTATAACATACTCACTATATATAGTGGGTGTATGGAATGCACCAAACCAGCCTTTGCATTTTCATTCCATCCAAGTATTCTCTCCAAGTAACCAAAACTCTCTCTAACCCTTCACCCCACCTTCAAGTTTCGGCTCCCTTTAAACACACACAAGATCCGAGATCTCGGTCCAACTAGTTGTTTCCGCCAACTAGTTGTGAGGTTGATCCAAGAACGACTAGTACTTAGTTTGTTGTGTTGTTTGATCCGGTTTCGGGACCTACAGTATGTTTGGTTATGTATAGAATTCAGTTTCTTACTAAACAGGGTTTTATAGTTATATTTTGAGGAAATATAGTCATGTACACGTGAATCCGATGAAGAAAAATAAAAGTCTGTCACCACTTACATTTCTGTTTGCTTTTTTTCCTATGTCATCTGCATGTGACATGTTTCCATGTCGATTACAATATTATGCTAACTTTATACAACTTCAGCATACCGGCCAGCTGATGGATGTATATCTATGAATGGAATAGTCAGCATGACAATGAAAATTAAATATACAAACCTTATCTTACATGAGAACATCTGTATTAGTATTAATTCTTATTGTGGTCCAATATTACACCTTTTTTAGACCATTAAAATTTTGATATTGTTTTTTATCCTCTCTTTTTCTTTATGGGACAAAAGGGTATATGCAGAATCATCATGCATGACATATGCTGTTTTTGTGCTACACTCATGACATTGCATACATGGTATATTTTGTGTGCTAAAAGAAGAAAAAACATCAAAATTAAGGATCCCATGTAAACAATCTATAACCATGAACTAGGATTCTAGAATTAAAGTCTAAATTTCTACAACTTTACATGTCAGTCTGATTTAGCAAAATAAAGTACCAATATTCAAAATTGAGCTACTGAGTCAAAAGGGGTGAATACATTTAATTCAATCAGGCTTTTCAAGATCTCACATGCTAACCACCAAGTATTGACACATAGATGACTCATCCAACTACAAGTTGGTATTTTGTGACATCTTTATCACCTTATAAATAGCATGATCCAGATGACATTAACCAACAACTTCAACATTAAGTACAGCAACTCAGCAAGATAACAACGATCGAAGATCAAAATATGGATAGCAGACTCTCGAGCAGGGCGATGGCTTTACCGATTGCATCAAGGGGGCTACTTTTGTCTAAATCTTGTCAAACCCTTTACACTCTTCCATCTTCTTCCAAATTTAATGGCACAGAAACAAAAGATAACCGTATTGGTAAATATTTATCTCTAATCATAGTAATGATTAAACTTGTTCTATTTCATTCTTTCAATTTAACAGTTTGTTTAACTTTTAACTGCAGTGAAGTTAGGACCCAAACTACTAGAAATTGTGAGGCAGAAGTTGAGCTACGGTGCCAAAATCCTACCACTCGGACGTGAAAAGAGAATCTTGGGAAAAAATTTCAGCACCCCGGACGCTGAGAAGTTGGTTCATGCGACCCGATGCTCCCTATACACTACAGCTGGTGCAATCGCATGAGTCCTCTTCATCACTACCGAAAGGGTTGGATTCTGTAGTAATAAGTCTTTTAAAACATATTCTGCAGCAGGAGAGTTGTTAAAGTTCCAATATAAGGTAATATAAATGGCTTTGATGCATATTTGCTTATATCCTTTTTCTTTTTCTTTTTTTAAATTGTGTGTTGATTGCATAATTGTTAAATGTGTAGGTGTCTATCCCATTAGAAAAGATTAAAGGAGTAGGAGAGAGCGTGAACACAAAGAGGCCATCGAACAAGTATGCCGAGCTTGTGACCGTGGATGATTTCAGCTTCTGGTTTTTGGGATTTCCAAATTATAAGAAAACTTTAAGATTTCTCCTACAGAGAATCGGTCACAATATGTAAATTAATGTAGATTATTAGTACTAGTCAAACCCATGTAAATTTTAATCTATACAAGAATATGTGTTTTATGGTAGGAAGAAACCATTATCATGATTTATGAATTCAAGCTTCAATAAACCATTAGTGTATACCATTGAAAGTTTAAACATCAACATGATTCCAACCGGATTTTTCCAGAGCATTAAAAACCTGTCGTGCCTTCGGGCGGGGTGAGCAAACTGGGTTTTACCGGGAACGCCAAGCCAAACTTGGACGCCAGCGTGGATCCCGATCATGTCAACATAGCTGGCATGAGTGGGGTGGTGGGGCACGACTTGGTCGCGCAGTGCTAGCTTAACTGTGAAAGTCACCGTTCGAAAAAAAAAAACAAATATATTTCTGTATTTGATCTTTTCATCTGTTTTCACCACTTCGCCTGATCAATAGAACAAAATGTAACAGGAGCAATTACTTTGGTCTATCTCGATACTTAAAACTTAATTTATGCACTTCTAGGTCTAGTTAATCGGGACTTACTTGTATGACCAAATGAGAATTCACAATATATATTGGTACAAGCCAGAAGGTCATGTAGACTACAAACTTGTCCCACGACTATTGTGGCTTTGGTACTAATATTATACTGGGTTCTAAGGGATAGCGCCTTAGCATGGACGTGATGGTTGCAAAAAGTTGTTTGAAAAGATATTGTCATTCGGCAGTGACTTAAAAGTTCGGAAGTGACTTTGAACTTCGGTAGTGAAGCTGAAGGTCGGTAGAAGCCAGGGAACTTCGCTTGTTGCTATGTCTGCTACCAAAGTCCACTTTCTGAGTGTCTTAGTTTCTGATCATACCAAAGACAACCGCTTAACAGCTATAGCTGCCTCTAGACGGTTGCAACCTTTTATCAAAACTTTGTTTCGACTCGACACCTATATAAAGGAAACACTTTGATCTAATTTATACTTACAAATTCTTATATCATAACTACCCGTTCTTTAACTTTTTGTCTTATCCTTTTAATTATTGATTTCGTGATACGCAAAATACTTCTTATTTAGAAATGAATACCCTGTTATAGATGAAATCTAAAACTTCTAAACTAATGACATGCCGCATGCATCGTGTACATAAGTTAACTAAGAACGCTAAGATAAAAAGGCTATCTAATTTGCACACTACTTCAGTATTAGTATGGTTATATTATAGATAACTTCATACACTATTGCATTTTTTTAGTTTATTTTATAGTTAGTTATATATAGAACTCAGCAAAGTATAATTTGTTCGCTTGGCGTCGAATTATAGTTAAAAAGTTTGGGAAAATTGTGTACACGTGAATCTGATGAAGAAAAATAAAGGGTGTCACCACTTCCACTTCTGTTTGCTTTTTTGCCCATGTCATCTGCATGTGACTTGTTCCCATGTCGATTACAATATGCTTTTATCCTAATTCTACCCACTACCAACTATCAAAGGCATATTTATGTAGTCAGCATGACTTAAAATTCAAATGTATAGACCTTATCTGATGGACCATTGGACCAATAGATATAACTAAAGGAAAAGTGGCCAAGAACAAAAGTAAAATACCAACCTTCTCAATTGTGCCAACCAGCAGGGCCGGCTCTTGGGTAAGCTAAATCAGACCAAGGCTTTAGTTTACCTCTGTCTAAAATAGGGGTTATGTATTATGGATATTTGAAAGTCAGTTTTTTTTTTAGAAATCGTAACTCGCTAATGGACCCCAAGCTAAGCTGGAAAGCTTCATGTCCATTATCGCTGCATATCATCATATTTCATAATTCTTTGATCGTAACTTAACATTTTAGTTAGTTCTAGGCCTCCAAATACGTTGAGCCAGCCTGCTAACCAGTCAAAATATGCAGGCAAGTTAATCATATCAGGCTTTTCTTGATATCCCAACATTCAAACCGACCACCAAATGATGACACATAGATGACTCGTCCAAAACTCGTTAACTTATGCCATCTTTATCAACCTTTGGATATCAAGGTATGAGTTCCTTCACACAAGGTTTACCATTTATACAACAAATACGTAGCTGGTCTCAAGTGACATACGAGGTCGATCAAATTAATTAAGGCACTATACCGGACTTTAATAGTCTACATGGCAACAACTCAAATGGAAGCTAGCTAACCAGGCTAAGGAACCTGAAAGAAAAGTAATGATGTTGGCTTTATCTTGATTAATCAGATTGGGCTCTAAACTAGTGGTAAAGGAAGCTTTACAAGTCATCAAATCTTATGAAACTTTTTCAACTGTTCATAGAATCCCATATTGCCACATGTCATGATTTGAAAAGATAAAAATGAGAGAGACATATATGATACACATCATGATGTTAGACTTGCTCCCTAAAAAATTTAGTACATTGTTACATGAAATCATCTGTATTAATTCTTATTGTGGTCCAATAGTACACCTTTTTTTAGACCATTAAAATTTTGATATTGTTTTTATCTTCTCCTTTTCTTTATAGGACCAAAAGGGTATATGCAGAATCATCATGACATGGCATACATGGTATATTTTGTGTGCTAAACCTCAAGAGGATCCCATGTAAATAATTTATAACCATGAACTAGGATTCTAGAATTAAAACCTAAATTATTTTGACAACTTTACATGTCAGTCTGATTAAACGAAATAAGGTACCGGTATTACAAATTGAGCTCACAAGTCAAAAGGGGTGAATATATATTCAACCCAATTAATCAGGCTTTTCAAGCTCTCACATGCTAACCACCAACAAGCATGACACATAGATGGCTCATCCAACTGCAAGTTGGTAGTTTATGACAACTTTATCACCTTGTATATATATATCATGATTCAGATGACATTAGCCAACAAGTTCAAGATTAAGCACAGCCAGATTCAACGATCGAAGATCAAAATATGGATAACGGACTCTCGAGCAGGGCGATGGCTGCCCCTATTGTATCAAGGGGACTACTTTTGTCTAAATCTTGTCAAACCCTTTACACTCTTTCATCTTCTTCAAAAATCAATAGCATGGAAACAAAAGATAGTCTTGCAATCTCCAATCAAAGTCATGGTAAGTGTTCACTTGGATACATTAATGATTAAACTGTTCTAGCTATATCATCTTTCAATTCAATATCGTGTTTATTTTTGAACTGCAGGGAGATTAGGACACAAACTACTAGAAACTGTGAGGCAGAAGTTGAGATATGGTGCCAAAATCCTACCACTCGGCCGTCCAGGAAGAATCTTGGGTAAAAATTTCAGTACCCGAGACACTGAGATTTGTTGCATGCGACCCGATGTTCCATATACACTACAGCTGGTGCAATTTCAGGTGTCCTCTTCATCAGTGCAGAAAGGGTTGGATTCTGTAGTGATAAGTCTTTCAAAACATATACTGCAGCAGGAGAGGTGCTAAAGTTCCAATACAAGGTAAATCAATGGTGTTTAATGCATATTTGCATATCTTTTTTTTCTTCTCTACAATAGTGTGTTGAATGCACAACTGTTAAATGTGTAGGTGTCGATCCCGTTAGAAAAGATTAAAGGAGTAGGAGAGAGTGTGAACACGAAGAGGCCATCGAGCAAGTATGCCGAGCTTGTGACAGTGGACGATTTCAGCTTCTGGTTTTTGGGATTTCCTAATTTTAAGAAAACTTTAAGATTTCTGCTTCAGAGAATCAGTCACAATATGTAAATTAGTGTGGTATATTAGTACTAGTCAAATCCATGTAAATTTTCATCTATACAAGAATATGTCATAGTGGGATCAAGAAACCATTATGACTTGTGAATTCAAGCTCCTCACGTTAAGAATTGGTATACTCGTATTTGGCTAACACCCAAACTCGTTTATTAATCATGAAATATGAGTCTAAATAAAACTTTATTAGGCTACTCCTACCCAAAACAAGGTATATATAGCAAACTTAATTGTAAACGTTTTACTGTAACTAGGACTTAATTAACTAATTCCACAATAATTATCTAACACATATCCTAGATAACTCGATTAGGATTCTAAGATAATTATCCACAAACTAATTAATTATTATTGTTTATTGATTAATTACTTGCACACCAAGCAATCAAGTGTCCTAGCCGCTCCATGCTTCTAGCCACAATCAACTAAGGAATTCCCAACAGCTCCAACAAACAAGTGGTGTATACCATTGAAGGCTTAAATATCAACAATGCATACGCATCATCAGTCAACCACTCATCCCACTGTTTAACCATTGTTGTTGTACTGAAGCAAATCTTTTTCTATGTTTGATCTTTTCATCTGTTTTCACCACGTCACCTTATCAAAGTTGGTAATAGGTACCGTATTCACAAATCGGTGAATGTGAAAGAACCAAAGTTGACAAGTCGGTCATAGTTGGTTAACTACATGTTTTAGTTAGACTATAACAATTGTTGGTTATTATATATATATTAAAAGACAGATTGCGGTTATCACACAAAATTTAACTATTCATAACATCATCCACTTATCATTTTACACGTTGCATCCTCACACGACTTCCAACATTGACAGTTACCATAATTTAGTTCATTCACATAAACAACCCTTCAATTTCCTGCACCTTGCTTTTTTTACTTTTTTGTTTGATATTATTATGGACCTTGCTATTCACTTTCATTGCAATCGATGGCGATGATAGCGGCGGCGGTGCTCGACGGAAACGACGCTTTCCATGGTTTGATGGCGTGGAGACTTCGTCAGCAAACCCGTTCTTTCACGCATTGACCTTCCTTCACCCAACCACACATCAAATATGTGATCTGAAAAATCCAGTGTCCCTATGCGATTTCGTATACTTTTAACCTCCTTTTTATCTTTAATTTTAGTCGATTGTATGTTCTCCTCTGATTCAAAGGGGAGGATGGTATTTCAGGTTAGGGTTTGGTCGGCTGTAAATGGCTTTACTGGCATCCCTCAAGTGATGGACAACTCGAGTTTTGGTGATACGTTTCGTATTTATTATTTTTATTTAATATTTGAATTGATTGTTATTTCCTTTTATGTATGGAACTATTTATGGTTATGGGACTATATAACCCTAACCTTACGTATGAATGAACCATCCAGAAATTATTATTAGTCTTCTTCTCCTAAAGTTTTCTCTAACCCTAACAAGGGTATCAGAGCCGTTCCGATCTCCTGTCGGAATACCTCACTATCATGACAAACACACGCAACCAAGATATTGACAACACTCTCAAGACTCATGAGAAAGCAATCACCGACATCCAAGTGACCTTATCAGCCCTAATGAAGCAACAGGAACAATCATCCAAACAACAAGAGGAAATCTTAAAGGCGGTACGGGATAACTCGGGCAGTCAAGTGGCGGCGGGTCTACATTCAGTTCGTCGTTTCCGGGTGGTGGAATGGAATCACGGGGTGCCAAGCCCTTGCGAATCGGAAAGGTCGAATTTCCTAAGTTCTCAGGTGAAGACGTGGAGGGTTGGGTCTACCGTTGCGAGCACTTTTTCGCGTTGGATGAAACTCCGGATGAGACTAAACTCAGGTGTGCGGCTGTCCACTTAGAGGGGGATGCACTCCAATGGCACAGGGCCTTCCTGAAAACACGGAATGCTACTGTCTCTGAAGTTCCATGGGACGATTATGTAAGATCTATTTCAGCTCGTTTTTCCTCCGCCTTGTTTGAGGATCCATTGGAAGAAATAGCTTCCCTCAATCAAACGGGTTCGTTACAGGATCTCAACACTGCTTTTGATTCATTATTGAACAAGGTTACGTTGAGTGAAACACAAGCCGTGAGTCTCTATCTTAAGGCTCTAAAAACAGAAATTGAGGGACCGGTTAAGATGTTTAAACCACGCACGTTGCATGAGGCATATAGGTTGGCTAAGACCCAAGCATTAAACAACGAAAATTTGGAGGAACAACTTAATAAAGGAAAGTGGAATGCAGGAAACACGAAGATCAACAACAATTCGCGTATCACACCACCCACCAATGCCACCAAACTACCACTTTTACCCACACCCAACCGACCAGCCGGCCTAGCGACGAAACCGGTGAACGGTCCCCGTCACCTTACAAGTAAGGAGTTGGAACAAAAGCGCGCGAAGGGCGAATGTTTTTGGTGCACGGAGAAATTTGTACTGGGCCACACGTGTGCACGCCCTCGCAAACAGTTGTACATCATTGAAGCGGAGGAAGATGATGGGGAGGGGCCAGAAGGGGTGATTGAAGACGAGGAGGAAGATCCCCAGATATCAATTCATGCATTGACAGGTATTCCATCGTATTCAACCATGCGAGTCCTCGGATCCGTAGGTAATTGGCAACTTCACATACTCGTTGATTCCGGGTCAACCCACAATTTCCTTAAGATTAAAGTAGCAAAGAAATTGCAGTGTGATATACAGCCAATAACACCACTCAATGTGGGTGTTGCTGATGGTAAAAGACTCACAAGTACCGAGGCATGTCACGATTTCCAGTGGAATATGCAAGGTAATTGGTTCAAAACGGACGTACTTTTATTACCGCTTGAGAGTTACGACATGATATTGGGAGTGCAATGGCTCCTACCCTTGCATGACATCCTGTGGAATTTCCAGAGGATGACAATGAAATTCGCAATAAAGGGAAAACAATATGAGCTTAAAGGTCTCCAAAACAACTTATTCTCAGTTGAGAAAATGGTGGAGTATGTGAACAAACACTTGAAGGAGGGGGACGTGCAATTGTTTAGTTTGCACTTATCTAACACGGAAGCAGGAAATAATTACCAATCTAGAGTGGTTGATATTCCAGATAAACCACATGACTCGCTATCATGGAAGTCACTAATCGCGCAGTTTCAGGGTGTTTTTCAGGTACCTTCGGGTCTTCTGCCAGAGCGGCCTTTTGATCATAAAATTGTGCTAAAGGAGGGAACGAAACCCATCAGCCAAAGACCCTATCGTTACCCGGCCGTGCAAAAAGATGTAATAGAAAAAACCACCCGGGAATTGCTAGAATCAGGTATCATCCGAAATAGCCAAAGTTCGTTCGCGGATGTGTATGGATTACCGGCGGATGTGTATGGATTACCGGCGTCTTAATGAAGCAACGTTAAAAGATAAGTTTCCGATTCCGTTGATTGAGGAACTCTTGGATGAATTGGGCGGTGCATATTTTTTCTCTAAACTGGACTTAAGATCCGGTTACCACCAAGTCCGAATGGCGACCGAAGATGTGCATAAAACGGCGTTCCGAACCCACGAGGGTCACTACGAGTTCCTTGTCATGCCGTTTGGGCTCACCAATGCGTTGGCTACCTTTCAAGCTCTCATGAACCATGTTTTTAAACCTATGTTGAGGAAAGGAGTATTGGTATTTTTTGATGACATTCTCGTATACAGTCGCACTCGACAAGATCACATTCAACACTTGGAACGAGTCCTTTCCATAATGCAAGAGAACAAGTTGTTTGCTAAAGAATCTAAATGCGTGTTTGGGGGCTGGGCAGTGGAGTATTTGGGCCATATTATTTCAAAAGAAGGGGTGAAGACAGACCCGGGAAAGGTCGAAGTGGTACAACAGTGGCCAAGTTCTAAAACAATTAAACAGCTACGGGGTTTTTGGGGCTGACCGAGTACTACCTACGGTTTATTCGGTCCTTTGGAATGATTGCAAAACCTCTAACGGATCTGTTGAAAAAGGACGCATTTGGGTGGAGTCCCGAGGCCCAAGATGCATTTGAGCTGCATTTGAGCGACTCAAGAGGGCACTCTCTTCGGCCCCGGTTTTAGCATTACCAGACCCAACCAAACAATTCGTGATCGAGACGGATGCTTCTCCGGGAGGAGTGGGGGCGGTGTTAATGCAAGAACGCCACCCGGTTTCTTTTTTGAGCCGAGCTTTATCACCAAGGCAAAATGCACTTTCGGTCTATGAAAAAGAGTTGTTGGCAATCATGATGGCAGTTAAGCAGTGGCACTATTACGTTATCACAGGTCCCTTCCTTATCCGCACCGATCGATGTAGCCTCAAGAACCTCCTAGCGCAAAAATTGACTACTCCGTTGCAACATAAGTGGCTCGCCAAGTTAATGGGGTATGATTATTGTATTGAATATAAGAAAGGGAGGGAAAACTTGGCTGCGGATGCCCTATCCCGAGTGACGGGAGTAGACCTATTTGTTACAGCAGTTTCACAAGTTGAACCTTTACTCTTGCAAAAGGTGGTGGAAAGCCAACAAGCTGACATAGATGTACAACATATTGTGAGGGAAGTTACTACAGGAGGTGGGGTAACCAAATTTACTTGGAATGGGAAATGGTTATCTAAGGAAAATTGCATTGTGGTAGGTAACGTCCTAAAGTTACGTGAAGAGATAGTGAAACTATGTCACGAATCTCCTATTTGGGTCATTCGGGGGTTCGAGCTACTACCCAGCGGGTTAAAGGTTTGTTTTATTGGAAGGGAATCACAAAGGTGGTGCGACGGGTATTGAGGGAGTGCGATGTGTGTATGCGTGCCAAACACGAAAACGTAGCATCACCGGGGTTGCTACAACCGTTACCGATTCCGGATATGGTTTTTTCTGATATATCAATGGATTTTATTGGTGGGCTACCGAAGGTTAAAGGAAAGGATACCATCTTTGTAGTGGTCGATCGGCTCACAAAATATGGTCACTTTATGACTTTGGGACATCCGTTTTCTGCTAAGGATGTCGCTCAAGTTTTTTTAGACAACGTATATAAGCTGCATGGGTGCCCAAATTCGATCATCTCGGACCGGGACCCGGGGTTTCTAAGCTCTTTTTGGACCGAGTTCTTACACCTTCAAGGAGTGGAAGCTAACTTGTCTACGGCTTACCACCCTCAAATCGACGGCCAAACGGATGTAGTGAATCGGTGTTTGGAGGGGTACTTACGGTGTATGGTAATGGAAAGGCCGCACACATGGGTCAAGTGGGTGGCGTTAGCTGAATGGTGGTATAATACCACATTCCATTCTTCTTTGGAGCGATCTCCATTTGAGGCTCTTTACAGGACCGCCTTCCCTTGCACATCCCTTATATTCCTAAGGATGTGGTGAATAAAGATGTTGATGAAATGATGAAGGATCGAGAAGGTGCACTGAAGGTGTTGAAGCAATCACTCGTGAAAGCTCAAAACCGCATGAAACAGCAAGCGGATAAACACCGTTCGGAAAGGAGTTTTGAACCAGGTTCGTGGGTCTACCTTAAGCTTCAGCCATATATGCAAAACTCGTTACAGGTTCACAAACACTCGAAGCTTACTCCGAAATATTTTGGGCCATTTTTAATCATCGAAAAGGTGGGTCAGGTCGCGTATAAGTTAGACTTGCCAGAGGAATCACACATCCATCCGGTCTTCCATGTCTCGTTGCTCAAAGGACCGGTTGGGCCGCCTACTAAAATTATTCCCTTTCCGACGGATGCTCATTTCATACTAAAACCGCAGGCGGTGTTGGATCGAAAATTGGTTAAGAGGGGTCACAGGGCTGCTATGAAAGTGTTGGTACATTGGCACGGTCAGGCAACCCAAGATGCAACATGGGAGTTCTTAGAAGATCTTAAGCTGTGTTTTCCAGACTTGGACCCACTTCTTGAGGGCAAAAGTGGCTAAGGAGAGAGTCTTGATACGTTTCGTATTATTATTTTTATTTAATATTTGAATTGATTGTTATTTCCTTTTATGTATGGAACTATTTATGGTTATGGGACTATATAACCCTAACCTTACGTATGAATGAACCATCCAGAAATTATTATTAGTCTTCTTCTCCTAAAGTCTTCTCTAACCCTAACATTTGGATTCCACGGTGGTTAAGGTAATGTTCAGGTTTTTTGAATCAATTTTTTTAATTGAAGATTTTTCCTACGATTATTGTCGACTAGATTCAATTAATTACTTAGGCCCACATTCAGACACTAACTTTATCAATTAAGTCGTCATCTTAAGTTGTTAAAAGATTTGCCACAGTTTCTTTAATCATGAGGAAGAGCAATATTTATGTTATACGATCTAACATTATTTCTTACTATATACAATATTCATGTTAGCTTTTTTGCTTTTTCCGAAGTCGTTTTCTTGACTTTGCTTCTCAATCGGTTAGTATACAGCTCCTCTTGGTTAGTTGTATGCTATTCCTGTGTAATCATCAATTGGGGGGTTTTTGTTGATTTGTTTTTGCATCAATAGTTGATCACAGAGCTTGATTTGGGTAACTTTGATGTTTCTTCTTGACTAATTAATGCTATGTATTTGGGTAACTTTATTTATATGGTGTTTATGCAGGTTGTTTTTCACTAAGATTTGGATTGGGATTTGGGACACCCACCAAAGGATTATCATGTCCAGACTGATACATGGAGTGGTCTTTTATGTATTAATAATTGTGCGGTTAGTAAGTGACACAAGAAAAGTGTCCTTTCACTAAGTTTGTGTTGTTTCTAACTATTTTTTTTGTTACTTTTACTTTTAAGCATGTAAAGGAGAAAAGCAATTAGATAATGGAGACAGCAAATTATATATGTATGGTATCTTAATCTCTTAAAAGAAGTCATCTTTGAGCCCGCTGCATTGCGCGGGTAATTTTACTAGTTTATATTAATTAGCAATTACTTTTACCACAAGCTGGTGTCAAGTACTTGGAGTCCAAGCAAGTTGGTTATAAGGAGTCCTAGTTTCTTGCTATAATCATAGTCTAACGAGCCTATAAGTTAGTCTATATATATATATATATATGCAACCACACACACACCAAGTCATGGTTTAACATTGCAATCAATTTTTCTGAGTTATATTTTTAGGTTATTGTGAAGATTTGGCCAATTCATGTTTCTTGTACTACCGATTCAGGACTTGAAAACAAAATGTAACAGGAACGATTTCTTTGGCAGAACCCGATGCTTTACTTTATCACTTCTAGGCCTATTTGAAAATCACCATGTGCTATTTGTATGGTGATTTTAGTGTTATCATATTATTTAGGTAAGCTGGATTTACTTGTAAACAAAATGAGAATTCACAAGCTAGGAGGTGTAAAGTACCTAGAAACCTCCATGAATTCAATATCAAGTGGGAGTTCCAAGTGGCACCGACCACCTGGCACTCTGGCAGTAGTGTGCAAACTACAATCATATTGGACACTACTACACGCGTGTCAGTATCAATGTATCATCAGGGGTAATAAGAGTTCGTTTCCATGGTAAAAGAAACTGGGTTCTGTTACATTATAAGACTATTATTTTACCAAAACTTTTTTCTTAAGGAAGTTGGTTCTTCTACATTTTAGGAAAATCTAAAAATGTCATAAGAGGGTGTCAAAAACTTGCAGTTTAATAGTTTAGTCTATAGGTAAATACATATATGTAGAACTCAGCAAAGTTTCATTTCTGCTCAGCGTCGAAATAGATATCTCAAACTCGTTCTCTTTTGAAACCAACTAATAATTTGGGGAAATATTGTGTACACGTGAAAATCTGATGAAGAGATATAAAGGGTGCCACCACTTTCATTTTTGTTTTTTTTTTTTTTTTTTTTTTGCCCATGTCATTGCATGTGATTTGTTTCCATGTCGATTACAATATGCTTTTATCCTAATTCTACCCACAACCAGCTATGAAAGGAATATATAGACAGCATGACTTAAAAATATTCAAATTTATAGACCTTATCTGAAGGACCATTGGACCAATATTTATAACTAATGGAAAAGTGGCCAAGTACAAAAGTAAAATACTAACCTTCTCAATTGTGCTAACCTGTAAACTAATGTAGGCAAGTTAATCAATTCAATCAGGCTTTACTTTATGCCCCAGCGTTCAAACCTCCACTAAAGATGACACATAGATGACTCGTCCAGCAAAAACTCGTTAACGTATGCCATCTTTATCAATTTCTAGATATCAAAACTCATGAACAATGGACTTCAAGGTATAGGTTCAAGTCACATACAAGGTCAATCGAATTAACTAAAGCGCTAGATGGGACTATGATAGTACATGGAAATGAGCTAACCAAGCTAAGGAACCTGAAATAAAAGTGATGATATCTTGATTAATCAGATTGGACTCTCAACTAGTGGTAAAGGAAGCTTTACATGTCATTAGATCTTATGAAACCTTTTCAACTGTTCATAGAATCCCATATTGCCATGTCATGATTTGTAAAAATAAAAGAGAAAATGATCCAATTACAATAAAGAGGCAGGTAAGCGGGCAACAAGTTGCGCCGCCACCCCTTTTGAAAAGACATGATACACATCATGTAAGATTTGCTCCCTATGTGTCACAAAGAATCCATTTTATATATTATCTTCCTTAGCTCTTGATATTGTTTTCTATTCCAACTTTTGATATCAACCGAAAGTGTTGATCATTTTATCTTTATTGCTTTTTGGATATTAAAGAACAATATGTCATTTAATGTCTATATTGTGAAGGTAAAGTAGTTCAACGCACACAATTTATAAGTTACATCAAAATTGTGTCTTCGGCTAATAATATTGATAGCTACAGTAAAGACACTATTTTGTTCGCCTACATATATAATCCGGTCATGTTATTGATACTTGCTGTTGTATCTTGGAGATACACATCGAGAGCGCAAGATGAAAGGTGTATATATTAATGAAAGTGAGTATCACATTGATGAGAAACCCGAACACTTTTTTCAACTGATCAAAATTTATCGATGTTTGCTTGTACGTCTGTTAAAAATGTTTATTGTCATGTTACCAAAATATTCTATGTTTTTAAATGCAAATCTAGTGCTTTTTATTTGGTTTGTAACTTAATACGAGTCTTTTAAGGTGATTTCAATTTGTATCATGCATGAAAGTTGATCGATAAAGTTAATAGCTAATCTAAAGTGGTGCATTAACAAACTTAAGAAATATAGCTAATTACAGAATAATAAAGTAATTTGAATTTTAAAGTGTTTAAAAAACTAAATAAAGAAAAAGAGAAGAAAAGGCATGGATATTGGATGAAGAGAAATGGGTAAATGTGTGTGGTTATTGGGCTTAATTTGTTAGAGGGGAAAAAAATCAAAAGCTAAGTTTGTATGTTCGAAAATGTCTTTTATTTTTAGTCTAATGGTAGATATGAGACGCGTAACCCTATTCCTTTTAACACTCTTTGCCTATATGAGAGTTGAACCCTCACCTTTGGGAACAACTTATTTTTGCAACTTGATATCGTTGGGCTATAAGCCCTTTGGTCACTCCAATCTTTTATCTCCTTGTTCAGTCACACAAGGTGGATTTGCCGTGTCTAAAATTATTGGGTTTGAAGATGTTTGGGGTATCTAAAAGAACACGAATAACGGATAAAGAAACTAATGATGATAACTAAGGTAACCTAATTTTTACTAAAAACAAGCCCTTTTCTAAAAGTAGATAGTACTATTGTAATGTGTACAAGGGGTGAGGTTGGGACAAAGTTGGAGGTCAAAACCGAGTTGGTCAAGATCATGGGTCAAAGCCTCAAAGGAGAACCAATGGACACCGAAGGGGAAAGAAGGATATATCACAGATTCAATGTCATCGTTGTGATAAATTCAGTCACTTTGTGTTGATGTGACTGGAACGTATGAAGAAACAAGAATAAGCTAACTTAGCATAAACAGATGATCACGTGGATTAGTCATGATGAGATGAGATTAGGAAATTGTTTTACTTAATGAAGAATGGGTGATTCCAAAACGTTTCGAAACCGAGTCAATGGAAAAAGGAATTTGGTATCTTGACAACGGAGCATCGAATTGCAAATAACAAGTAATTAAAAGTATTTCTTTGAACTTAATGAACTGATCATGGGAACGGAGAAGTTCGGAGCTGGAACTTGTATTGACATGTGAGGAAAGGGGTCTTTACTTGAAGAAAAACGGGGGGATAACACAATGACCAACGTTTACTACATGCTAAATCTACAAAGCAACATCATAAGTTTTGGTCAAGCAACGGAAGATGGATGCGTCATTTACATGAAACACACCATTCATTATGATGTAGGTAAGCTTATGATGAAGGTGGTAAAGACCAAGAGCCAAATGTACTATATTAGCTTCAAGATAGCAAGTCCCGATCCACAAGCAATCATGATTGGAATTAAGAATTTTGCAGGTTGGGATCTACATAGAGTTAGATTGACAAAAATAAGCCAAGTGCGAGCCAGAATCGGCTCAAAGATCCAAGTTCAACTATTAAATCCAAAATTTAAAGTCCAAAGAAGAATGTTCAAGAATTCATTCAGGAGAGGTCAAGCAAGGGATTCAAGCCCAAGGAAGGACGTGTAATGATCGCAAGAAGCATGTGTTTATTCAAGCTAAGTAGAGCCCAAAGTATACTACAAGAGATCAAGAAGAGCCTAAAGAGAACCAAGACAAAGTTGCAAGCTTGGAGTTGAACACCCACCAAATTTGATTCATATATTAGGGGGTGATTGTTGTCAAAATTCTTGAATCGGTACACAAGGGGGTGGGCCGGTAGTAGTTGGTTGTGGGCTTAAGCGGTTTTCTTAATAACTAAGCTATGGTTAATGAAATTACTTGTTAGCTAAGTTGCATTAGCGTTATAAATACTTGATCAAGTCTAGGATTATGTACGTATGAGAATTGTAATCGATGTTTCTTGAGTTATATTTTCCTGATTAATAATATTGGAAACTATCTAGTAAATTGTGTGCGTGTTATCATTTGTGTTCATATCGACTCGGTATTGGAACAGCTATCTAGTGTTGTAGATCCTCTTGTAGTCCGTAATCAATGTAATCTCAATTCTTTCCAAGAAAAAAACATAAGTTATGGCTTTTATAAGACTTTTTACATTTAAATAACACCTTAACATCTGACCAAATGAGCAACATTCATCATCAACTGTTTACGCAGACATGAGTGATTGCATGATGAAGGTTTCTCAATGTTTTCTTATAATTTATAAACCCCATAAACCAGAAGTTGAAGTCATCCACCGTCACTAACTCCATGTAGTTATTCGATGGTCTCTTCATGTTCCGACTCTTATTTACTCCATCAATCTTTTCTAACGGGATTGAAACCTACACATTAAATTAGATCAATTAGCATATCTCACACGCGCACGCGCTAAATAAGGATATATATTTTCAACTTTTCAAGCCCCTTACCTTGTATTGGAACTTTAGCAGTTTGCCTGTTGTGGAATATGTTTTGATGGGCTTTTGACTGCAGAATGCAACCCTTTCTGTAGACACAAAAAGAAATCCTGCAATTGCACCTGCTGTAGTATATAAGTAACATTGAGAAGCCTGCAACACTTTCTCTTTGTCTTTGGTACTAAAGTTTTTCCTGAATATTTTATCTTGACTTCCAAATTGAATGATTTTTGCACCATAACTCAACTTAAGTTTCATGATTTCTATCAGTTTAGGTCCTAGACTCACTGCATATCACAAAAATAATAACAACATCAGATATATATATGTTAAAAAACACTAGCTATATAGCCTATATGTAACTTTTGTATGACTAATTACCATAATTTTTAATCCAGACTGCAAAACTATTTTCCCTTTCTAACCCATTGATCTTGGAAGCTGCGGTAGAAAGAGCGTAATGAGGTTGATATGGTTTAGACAACAGTAGCCCCTTCGACGATGTGATCGGAATTCCAGTAACATGTTTTAAGCATCTGGGATCCATGTTTTGACAGATTGCTAAATGCTAATTGAGTTGTTCCTATAATGTGTATTGAATGATAATGATATATATATAGAGAGAGAGAGTCATATAAAGATTGTCAAACATAAAAACTTTAAGCTGTATGAGTCATCAAAGTCTCATGCATGATTACTAGTGGTTAGACATGACACACAGAATAAAGTAAGATAACACAAATTCTGTCTATGAATTGACATGAGATGAAACATTAACGGTCCAGCTTTAATAGGTTTGGTAATGAACTCATAATGATAATAATATTAGGTGACCAGGCTAAGGAACCTTGCGTAGAAGTGGTGGATGATCAGATTGGTGAGCTTTTTTTTATTTATTAATCATGTTGAGCTGTAAAGTATTAGGGACCCTTTAATATTATTATCTTTTGATTTCTATTACACGTTTTCATATTATCTTTAGAAACTTTTTCTACTGTTTGAGGAATCCCAGATAGGCCATGCATGACAAGGTGATCAAAAGAAATGAGACATGACACACATCATGATGTAATGTGTGCTTTCACTTTCCATTTTTGCATGTGGAGATTGTTTTATGTTTCATAAATTAATTTGTTTTAACGACCAACTAAGTAACGCCGGGTACTTCGTACGCGGCCCTCATTGGCTAAAAGTAGCCCGATCCGGCTACTAGTCCGGAAGGACGGAGCCCCTAGCGGTCCACCTATTGAGGGATTCACCGGATAAAACCCGACCCCCACGCCCGCCAAATGGCACGACAGCGAGGAGCCGGTAAAACTAGGTGAGATCAGGACTCGAATCCTGGCAAGCCAGGTTCATCCCTCATATCTCTCATATAAATTGGTGATAGTGATGTTTGAACCCCCTACATCTCACTAGTAAAGTGAGTGCTCTACCATTGAGCCACTTCCAATTTATGTAGGTAGGTTTTTATTAATACAGGTATGTAAGTTATTATTTAAATTGTATAGGTGGAGGTTAACCACAGTCAGGGCCGGCTCCGAGAAAGCAAAAAAAATTTTGGGCTGAAGGCGAAATTTTTGTTTTGGCCTTAAGTAAAAGGAGTATTTTGTTAGGTTTAAACAATTAATTTTTATATGGGTTACTTGGTAATAACTGGGTTGTGTAAAAAACTTTTGTTTAAAAATATGATTAAACATGCCTCAAAAGAGAGTAGAACCCACAACACAACCTTAGGGTTGAGAGTAATACCCCTTTTGTAAGGCCCCGTTACCGTCAAGCCCCGTATCGATAATCAACACACAAACTAAACGAATAACTCTCGTTTATATTAATCAGAAAATATCACTCTAAAAACTGATTACAAACCCTCAAACCCTAACTCGGTTTGACTCTTGATGAACCCTAACTCGGTTACACCAAACCCACAATCTCTAATTTCTAACCATAACTCGGTTTATATAGACTAACCCTAACTTGTTAGTCAATACATTACTAAATATAATAAAACCTAATTCTTATGTTGGGCCTTACACTTGGGCCAAACAACAATTGACCCAATAATCACCCCCTCAATTGTTGTACCCGAGTCACCTGACTCACCCCCTAATTTCCGACTCGAAATTGGCAGGTCTTCAACTTCACGTTTGTCATCGTTCTCTTGATTCTCCCCAGGATTTTCATGATCTCTTGTAATGATCTTTCGGCTCCACTTGGCTAGAAGACACACTTGCTTCGTTTGATCATTAGACGCCTTCCCTTGGGCTTGAATCACTTTCTTGACCACACGTTTAGTTTCTTGAACACTCTTCTTTGGGCTTTGAATTTTGGAACTTGGATCTTTGATTGGAATCTGACTCATAATCGGCTTGCCTTCTTTCAGTCCAATACTTTGAAGATCCCTACCTGCAAAATTCTTCATTCCAATGATAGCTCGTTTATCGAGACTTGTTATCTTGAGACTAATCTTGTACAATCGATTCTTGGTCCTTGTCACCTTCATCAAAAGCTTACTTGTATCATCTTTCATGGTTAGCAAATCATGCTTCATGTGAATCTCGCATCCACCTTCCGTTGCTTGACCAAGACTTATGATATTGCACTGTAGGCTCGGAATGTAGTAGACATCGGTCAACAAACGTTGCTCCCCCGTTTTTCCTTCAATTAAGACCGACCCTTTTCCCCGAATATCAATACAAGATTCATCTCCGAACTTCACCGTTCCGGTGACTCGTTCATTCAATTCATAGAAATACGATTTATTACCCGTCATGTGATTAGATGCTCCGTTGTCGAGATACCAAACATCTTTCTCCATCGGCTCGGTTTCGAAACGCTTTGAAATCACACCATCTTCATTCAGAAAAACCGTTTTCTAATCACCTTTTATCATAAATAAACTTGGATCAAAATCATCAATTTTGTTCAAATTAGATTCTTCCTTTTTCTTCATACATTCCAGACACGAAGACGCAAAGTGACCGAACTCATCACAACGGAAACACTGAACCTGTGACATATCCTTTCTTCTCCATTGATGATCCTTTCTTTGACCCGTATACCTTGACCCACGATGTTGACCATCTCGGTTTTCACAACCATCTTGATCCTCATCCTCTCGGTCTTGACCTCTGGTTTCCCGGCCTTTTCCACGACCCTGTGAACTCGGCCAACCCTTACCTCGGCTACCGAACTGATCATACGACTTGCCTTTGTAATTACCTTCCGAGCGATTGAAAAGTAACTGACCTTGTGAATTTGAAGCGCGTTCTCTCCCTCGTAGACGTTCCTCAAACGCCTTAAGTCTTCCAACAGCATCTTCAAACCTCATACTATCAAGATCAACTGTTTGCTCGACTGAGGCTACCAAGTTGAAGTATTTGTCTGGAACCGTGTCAAGTAACTTTTTCACCAATACATCTTGCTCGAATACGTGACCAAGACCCGTTGCCTTTGAAACAATACTGGTTATTTTTCCCGCAAACTGATCAACAGTCTCGTCTTCCACCATCTTGAGTTTCTCAAATTCACTTTTCAACGTCAGTAGTCGAGCCTTTTGAACTCGCTCGGCCCCAACAAACTGTGCCTTCAAAGCCGCCCATATTTCTCGAGCATTCTTGTATTGAGAAACCTGAAGAAGAATATTACCTTCCATAACTTGGAACAAAAACGACCTTGTCGTTTTATTTTTCTTCGCATCAATAACCGCACCCTCATTCGGTTGAACAACTTTCCATAACTCTTGATCATCCAAGATCGCCTCCACCACAATCGCCCATGTGATGTAATTAGTTCCATTCAGCTTTGGAACATGCAACGATATCCCCCCACTCGCTGTGGGTTGGATTATCGGATCTTCTTTGTCACCTGCCATTGACGGTGTCAAACACTCTTGCTCCACTACGTTGGAACAGATACAAACCAATCAATCCCGGACAACTTTTCAGAACCGACACCACGGATCCGGAAACCCTACTCGGTTCCGATATACGTGAATGATAGCTTCTCCTCAAGCCACCGGTCACCCCGACCAATTATCGATTTCTTGAACTTGGCTCTGATACCAATTCAAGTCCCGTATCGATAATCAACACACAAACTAAACGAATAACTCTCGTTTATATTAATCAGAAAATATCACTCTAAAAACTGATTACAAACCCTCAAACCCTAACTCGGTTTGACTCTTGATGAACCCTAACTCGGTTACACCAAACCCACAATCTCTAATGTCTAACCATAACTCGGTTTATATAGACTAACCCTAACTTGTTAGCCAAGACATGACTAAATATAATAAAACCTAATTCTTGTGTTGGGCCTTACACTTGGGCCAAACAACAATTGACCCAACATACCGGTGCCTCACATTTGGACGTTGGATTTACTCATAAACACAGTTCATAATATCAGAGTTAATAAAAACATTCGCGGAATATTAAAACATTCAAACCATCATCTTACAAAACCATACTTTGTTGTTTTAACGGGCATTCAAATTATTTAAAACATAAAACATTGTCTTTTAATCATCATAACATAACACTTCATTGAGATGTCAGTGTCTTCAATTCCATGCCATGTGCTTCCCCTCAAGCAAGTTGCCTTATTCTACTCACCTGCGTGCATACTAAAAGTCAGCTACGCTGAGTGAGTTCTAGTTAATCATACAACATACAATCTGTTCACATACTTGCACACGTGCCCGAAGGGGTGTACATTATTCATACTTACTTTTCATACGTAACTATCCATCCTATTTAAAGAGCATTCCGCTCTATAACCTCACAGATATTATAAGGGTCTGGTCCCTAACATCACAGATATTATAAAGGGTCTGGTCCCCAACATCACAGATATTATTAGGGTCTGGTCCCTACCATCACAGATATTATTAGGGTCTGGTCCCTTTGTTTCCTGCAACTGTACCGTACCTGTTCATACATACTTTCTTTGACAATACGTGCAATCTCCGATGAGCGTTCACGTACCATCAACATAACATACATACATTATGCATACATCATATCTTTCATCATACTTATCAATCATATCTTTAACTACCACCTGAAGGTACATGCAATATCCAAAGATCGTTCACACACCGTCAAGCAATCATCATACATAATTCATACAAGGCATACACTTACCACTTAAGGTAAGTGTATTAACTATCACATCGAGTATGCACACAGCCCCGAAAACATAACAAGGAAGTGGGGCTAGAAACTCACCTCAAGGCGGTTGCGTTCACCGTTTACGGTTATCCCCTTCTTTAGATGTGCGCGACTAACTGTATAATAATTATACGTATCAATAACTATCACTACACATATCGTCTTTCTAGTTTAATTATTACCCTCGACGAACGGGGGTCCGGGGGCAGCGCCCCTGGCAGCGGGGTTCTAGGGGCGGCAGCCCCTAGCAGGGTCCAAGGGGCAGAGCCCCTGGCTGGGGTTGAGCTGACCTGGTCAGCTTGGAAAAATTTTATTTCTATTAACTGTCTTATCACATTTTCCATTAGCATTTTAAATCATTAATTAATTTGCCACTTAAAAGTCCAAAGGCTTCTTTGTAATTAAATTATTCTTTTCTAAGTCCAGGGACCATTCTGTCATTCAGTTAAACTTCTAATTCGTTACTGGTTCATAGCGAATTGGATTATCCTAGCGAACTGGTCATGGTAACGAACTGGACCCTCTAACGAACCAGTCCATATAGCGAACCAGTCCAGGTAGCAAACTGGACCTTCTGATTCGTTATCTCCTTTAACGAATGACTATAACGAATTGGGGCTAATTCGTTATCTTTTAACTATAGCGAATCAAGGGTGATTCGCTATCTTTTCCCTTAACGAACTGAAGCTAATTCGTTACATTCCCACAGACGAATCAGCTTAGCGAATTACTTCTAATTCGCTAGTTACCCTTAGCGAACTAGGGTTAGACTCTAACTCTCCCACTCCAGTCGTTTCTTTTCTTTCTGTTACTTCGAAAGTAGCTGCTTCAGCTTCAGCCACTCGAATTTTCGATATTCCTTTTTATTTCTCATTAAACGAATGGCATCTTATTCTGGAAATCCTAGCTATTCTTAGCATGATATTGGGGGAATGTCAGAACATTCCCTGACATCCTCGTATTAACTTTTCCGGCGCCGCCGCCGGAAGGCCACAGGAAAACCGCGAACACATCGGAAAAACGAGTTTTAACTCGTTTTTCACCGTTTTTCATCCCGTTCGATCTAGATCTGAGCTAGGGTGACCCCTAAGCTCATCATAGGTTCGGTTTATACCCGATTCCACCCGGATCTCGTGACTTAAACGGTTTAACGGCGTCGGCTCGTCGTTTCGTGACTATATCTAACGGGTTAAGCTCATACAATATTAAACTATCATTACCTCGGGTCGGTGCTCGGATTCTTTCTTAGTTTCGGCTAGAGAAGGAGAGAACTAGAGAGAGATCTTAAGTGTATGTTTTGGGTGGTGTAAGGGATATGTGTAAATGAATAATTAAATGGGTATTAACGGTTTATATATTTATGGATCATGGGCTTAAGCCCATGGTCTTTCCTTCTTTCTTTTCATAACCTAAGTCCATAACCCATATCCATTTACCCAACACTAGCCCAACTCATATTCTATTCATCTAAACCGATAACGCCCATTATAAAATAAACGAAATTTATTTTATTAATAACCAAAAGTAGGATGTTACACATTTACCACTAGACCAAACTAATTGTTATGTAATTGAATTTAAATTAACACTAAATATACATATTGTTTTCATAAAAATACATATAATATACAAAAAAAAAATCGAGCCTACGGGGTGTCGGGCCTATGACCGTCGACTACCCGGCCACACCTTATGGTCGGCCCTGACCACAGTCCACAAGCCTGTAACATCCTAAATATTCTAATAATAAATAGAGAATGTTGCGTTAAATTGTCGTGCGTTTAATGTTACTAGTTAACGTCTAAGGAGGAAAAGATCATGGACTTGGACTAATTAAGATGGATTAAAGGAAATGGGCCTTAGGTCCATGGGCTTTAAGGGATATAAATATCCCCTAAACCAACCTTAAACCCTAAACCATCATTCATTTCCATCTTATTCTCTAACACACTCCAAAACACACATACACCACACACCGCCATACACGGCCGCGAGAGAGAGAGAACAGGACTCGAGTCCAAAATCAAGCCAACCATTATTAGACCTTCAATATACGAGCTAGATACGAGATAACCAAGCAAACCGCGACCACACCGAACGCATAAAGGTATGCCTTTTACCTTAAAGTTTACGTTTTTAGGATCGGTTAGCTTTGAAACTTAAACATAAAGTAAATCGGGTCTAAACGAAATGTAAAGTAACAAACTTGATGTTAGAAATGAACTTGACAAACCTATGGCTATGTACGGCGACTTGTTATTAAACGTTTTAAGCCGAAAGCTCCAAACTTTATGTCTTTCCGGGCTAAGTTTTACCCGAACTAGGCCATGGGAATGATCGCGGAGTTAGTTAACGTAATATCCAAGAAATTCTCGATGAAATAAGGGTGATTTTGGTGATTAAGTTTGAACAGAGACGGCAGCTGGGCAACTTCGCCTGCAAGCCATAACTTCGCCTTCATGCAAGTTCGCTTGCAAGCAACTTCGCCTAGCTGATAACTTCGCCTAAGGCCAAGTTCGCTTAACTGATAATTTCGCCTTAAGGCCAAGTTCGCCTAGCTGATAACTTCGCCTAAGGCCAAGTTCGCCTAACTGATAACTTCGCCTGGTGATAAGTTCGCCCATGATAACTTCGCCTGGTGAATAGTTCGCCCATGATAACTTCGCCTGGCATATGTTCGCCTAGGGTTAACTTCGCTGATCACTAACTTCGCTTATTGTTAAGTTCGCTTAATGATAAGTTCGCTGGAGTTAGCAAATTAGAAAATAAATTAAAAACATAATGAAAAATGTTAAGACAGTTAATAGAAATAAAATTTTTCCAAGCTGACCTGGCAGCTCGACCCCAGCCAGGGGCTCTGCCCCTTGGACCCTGCTAGGGGCTGCCGCCCCTAGACCCCGCTGCCAGGGGCGCTGCCCCCGGACTCCCGTTCATTGTGGGTTATATAAAGATAGAAATACAATGTGAGTAGTAGTAGTTAATTGATACGTGTAAATATTATACAGTTAGCCGTGCACAGCTCAAGAAGGGAATAACGATTAACGGAGAGCGTAACAGGATTCAGGTGAGTTTCTAGCCCCATTTATGTGTTATGTTTTCGGGGCTGTGTGCATACTCAATATGTTTGTTAATACGCTTATCCTAAGAGATAAGTGTATGCCTTATGTGAATGATGTGATATGTATGAATGATGGCTTGATGGTACGTGAACGATCTTCGGATATTGCACGTACTGTCAGGTTGTAACGCTATGTATAAGGTAAGTATGATATGTATGCTTATGTGTATGAACGTGATAAAGTTAATAAAAGAAGGAAATGATGGTTGTATGGTTACGAAGAGGGTACCGGGCCCTAATAATACTCGAGGTATGATGTATGGTTGTATGGTAACGAAGAGGGAATCGAACCCTACTAATATTCGAGAACTAGGGAACCGAACCCTACTAATATTCGAGGAAAGAGGGTACCGAGCCCTAATAATACTCGAGGAAGGAGGGTACCGAGCCCTAATAATACTCGAGGAAGGAGGGTACCGAGCCGT
Organism: Bidens hawaiensis; assembly: GCF_021521415.1. Taxonomy (NCBI): domain Eukaryota; kingdom Viridiplantae; phylum Streptophyta; class Magnoliopsida; order Asterales; family Asteraceae; genus Bidens; species Bidens hawaiensis. The sequence continues at coordinate 1,683,487 of NW_027491048.1, read as the reverse complement.
AATAATACTCGAGGAATGTAGGGCGTAATGCTCTTTATAACGTAAGATATGAAAGCAAGTTAATACAAAAGAAAGTATGAAAGAATGAATGAAAGAATATAAGTTTGTGTATATTGTATAATGTATGATTAACTAGAACTCACTCAGCGTAGCTGACTTTTAGTATGCACGCAGGTGAGTAGGATGAGGCAGCTCACTTGAGGAGACACGTGGCACTGAATAAGAGGCTGGCATCGGAAGACTCAAGACGTTTAAGTTTAATGTTTCGGTTATTTTGAAAGACAAGATGATGTTTTAAGACAATATGTGTTTTGTTATGAAAGCTTTTATATTCCGCGAATGTTTTAATTAACTCTGATATTTAGAACTGCGTTTATGAGTAAATCCAACACGGTAGTAGGGCTACCGGTCAGGGCCTTACAAAGCCACTAATTAAGCAATTCAACAAAAATGAGATATTTTTGTGCAAAAATGGAAATACATTAAAAAGCAGTAAACTTCTTTTAGGATTTATAAGATAATTAAGTGAATAAAACATGGTTGGGGTAATTAATGTATTTACCGACAGTCGGATAATTACCTATGTTGCTATAGTGGTATCACCAACGGACCAGTAATAGCTCCTCGGCAAATGATACCGACACATTTTACTGAGAGACTATCAAAGAGTTGTTTGTTGGTAATTATTTACTCCTTTCATCCATTTGAAAGTGTTCACATTTCCTTTCTAGTTTGTCTCATTGCAAATGTCTACTTTTAAAATCTATTAACTAATTTCCAAGTTTACCCTTACACAAATGCAATCATTCAAACTTTTTAAATTTTGTCTTTTTATATTTGTCAAGGGCATTATAGTCATTTGTTAAACAACAAATGCAATCATTCAAAATTTCTTAAATTTTGTGTTTTTCAAACCGTGACACTTATTATGGGACGGAGGGAGTATATTTTTTTAAAATTTCGGTTTAACAAAACATGCAAGTAATAAAAAAGATAACTAAACCAAAAATACTCTCATTCTAATAAAACTAAACACAAAATATACGAAAAGAGTATACGTACACAGAAAATTTGCGCGAAATATTACGTGCTTAGACTACTCGGCACCGGATTTAAATCCAAAACCGGTTTGGGTTGAAACCGGTTTGGCTTGGTCAACAAAAGGTCAAAACCGGTTTATGGTCGGTTTCGATTCGAGTTGAAACCGGTTTCTTGACCAGGTTATTATCGGTTTTGGTTCGGGTTTTGATCGGTTTTTGGCCGGTTTCGGTTCGGTTAACCGGTTCCGAACCAATGATTGATAACCGGTTTCTACATAATCGATTTTAAACTGGTTTGTTTTTCGAGTCAGTTTGGTTAACTGGTTCTTTTGTCCACCTCTATTCGACACTCTTCACCGTTGTAAAGGGAGTAATTGTATTCCATCTAAGCTAGCGAATCCAAGCATACACGAAAACACTTACGATACATAGAAACACTTTATTTTGAATATATACAATTATATATACAATAAAACTTTATATCAAATGTTGACAAAAGGAGAAAAATTATACGTAAGTTTGTATTTACAATTTTTTTTTTAAAGTAACAAATAAAAGTTATTAAAAAGTATCAATTAAATGTGTCACTTCTCGACATAATAAAATAATGACGAGCTATATAGGGTGCAAGATAAAGCAACGAAGTAAGAAAGATATATCAAATACTTGGTCAAAGTCGTGTTGAGACAGAATTAGATTAAACTCGAAACCGCCATTCGCTTCTGTTATTTAATTGTCGTTACAATGCAACGGTGACTTTTATGGCTTACAATAAAAAGTACATAATTTTGAGCATCTTATTTCACCCAAATGACCATGAGTCAAATTACAATTTAGTACCAAGAACATTTATATAATTAAGGGATGTAAAGAACTAAAATAAACAAAGGAGTTGAAACTCAAAAAAATTAAGGAATGTTTGGTAACATCTGTGCGTATAAATGTTGAATGAATAAGAGGTTTAAATTGTTAAGAGACTCTAAGCTATTAGTATTAAGGGTCATTGCTAAGTATGCCAATGTGGTTATGATTGGTGATGGAGAAAGTGGTGGTGGGTCGATGATGTGGTAAGTGGGAGTGGCGGACTAATGGTTATGATTTATGAATACATGTGAATTGATAAATGTGTAAAACTTTCATTCTACATCATTTTGAAGTTTAATAGTCCCATTTTTTTAAAGCAAATTAAATTATATTAAAAATAGTTCCCATTACAATAAAGAGGCAGGTAAGCGGGCAACAAGCTGCGCCGCCACCCCCTTTTGAATGACAAAACCGATCCTACTGAAAACAAAGTTATCGTTCTTCGGCATCGATGAGTTACTGTGCACGACCCGCTAAACTCTTTTTAGAAACACAACAGCATCGGGGGCAAGAGACCCAAATGTGTCAAAAGCAAAAGGAATGAAGGCGTGTTGATTCTCCACACACGCCTTCTTGTGCTTAGCAATTTTTCCTACTTCTGCCTTTAGCACGGCATGCCTAGCAACAAACATGGTGTCCCTAAGCCCGACAAGAGGGGACACCCCAGTAAGGTCCACACAAGTATGCTTCCCCCCGCCCATCCAAACACAAGAATGTCCGCTGGTCGGAGAGTAGACCTTCCTTCACGTGGATCTGACAAGAAATTCACAGGAGCCTCTTTTCTTGCCGAGATTCCCGCCCGTTTTAACACATCACAAATGACATCTCTGACCAAATCATGTCTATATTTGAACCCAGGGAGTTCTTTGCAATGAATCGCGTGTTCACCAAAATTATCTAAACAAACCTTACGACAGACCGGGTAGGAGGTTTGCTGATTGATTCAGAAGTATCATTATGGTGAAACAAGCACACTTAATAATGAATGATTCGGATGTAGCATCCTGATAGATTTATTAAGAGGCTACCAAACAACCCATTAATCAAAGTAAATGAGTTTTGGTTGGGCATGGGGTAAGCATGCGTGTGTTGAACTCACTGGGGTGTCCCCGTTGATGGGGCTGAGAGACAGTGGCTTCGTACCAGGACAAGCGGTTTTGAGAGCGGAATCTAGGAAGGTTGCTAAGCATGAGGCAGCGTGTTTGGAGAATCAGCACGTGTTCATTCCATTTGCCTTCGACACTTTTGGATCTCTAGCTCCCGAGGTGGTTCGCTTCTTGGAGCGGGTGCAGAAGGTGGTCTACAGTGACTCGCAGAGCCCGGGGAACCAAGGATTTATATTTAGTAGAATAGGCTTTGCGATTCAAAAAGGGATAGCGGCGCAGCTTGTTGCTCGCTTACCCATTATCCAGATGTAGCTCGGTTTGTGTTATAAATAAAGAATAAAAATCTTTAAATAAAAAAAAAAGAAAGAAAAACAAACCCTAATTTTGAGACAAAAAAAAGTGAAATATCAGAATGTAAAAGAAATTCTATGTATTTTGCACATAGTTAACAATATAGTTACGTTTGGCTTGTAAGCTTGTTAAAAATATATGGAAGATGGTGGTGGTGGTGGCGGTGGTGGTTACAGTAGCAGTTGTGAACAAAGAGGGGATTTCATTCATTCGATTGAACTTCTTCGTTATAAGCAATAAATGTTGAATTCCTTTATTTGAAAGAATTTAAGTAATTTGTTTTAAAATCAATTTTCTCGTTCAATCAAATATGTTATCATTTCAGTTCTATATTCAAGTTTCCACAACGTCTACGAACTAGATTACCTAGATGTGAATTACAAGGAATCGAACACACATTTTTGTTTATCAGCTTTAAAAAAAGACTTAGTAAACAAATCAAAACTTTTACAAATTTCTTAGTCTTACACAACCATGCCATTTTTGTTGTTGAGTAAAAGCATGGTAAGAATGAAAATAGATTTACAAAAAACGGACGATTTAACAGTATTAGCATCAATTGTAATCAACATGGTTCTATTAAAATGAACATGGATTGAAATAAGCCTTAAGAAAAAAAACAGCCAAAATGGGTTCCCCATTATAGAGGCGACAAATGTTGGTAATGACAATGATGGAAGCGGAGGCGACAATAATGATGGAAGCAACATAGGAGGTCGTGATATACAAGTCTGTAACAAGAATGGTGGTGATGTTAATGACAATGACGGAGGCAACAATAACAGTGTAATGTCTTCTAGCAGAGAAGGCGATTGTGACGGCCGGTGCTAGTGAGTAGTGATATGGGTTGTTATGGTCTTGTTAATAGTGACAACTGATGAACCAATTGATAAACAGTGGTGACAACCCGTCGTTCGTGATTTTAACTTATTTCAATTTGATATACACGTAAATTTACTAAATAAGTAACCTAAATAAACATATGAAAGAGCATTCTCAACCCATTTTCTATTCATATTCACATACATTTTCTCTCTCTTAGTCTCTCTTCAATAAAATAATAATTTTATATATATTATCATTTTATATTTTCTCTTTCCTCTACTTGTAATCACTTTCAACAAATATTAAAAAAATATATAAAAAATATACAGTGCATACAATGTAACCTAAATAAACATATGAAAGAGCATTCTCAACCTAATTCCTATCCATATTCATATACATTTTCTTTCTCCCAGTCCCATGTTCAATTAAATAATGATTTTGTATACATTTATCATTAATTTTTTTCTCTTTCCTCCATTCGCAATCACTTTAAACATATATTAAAAAATTATACCCTGTGAACAATGTAACCCAATACTTAACTTTCCCATATTGACATTTTCTCTCTCCTCTACTTACAACTAGGGGTGGACAAATAAACTGGTTAACCGAACTACCTAGAAATTCAAACTGAAACCGAACCGGTTTGAAACTGATGATGTAGAAACCGGTTTGAAACCGTAGATTCGAAACTGGTTTGTAGTTTTCTCCACCAAAACCAGTTCCAAACTTGTTAACCGAAACCGATCATAGCCTGGTCAAGAAACCGGTTTAATCCGAACCTAAAACCAATCATAAACTAATTTTGACTTTTGTTAGATAAATCAAACCGATTTTAAATTTTAAACCGGTTTATACACCTCTACTTACAAGTTACAACCACTCGTAACAACAATACTATGTAATTTACAAAACTCACTCAGTCGCGTATTTGTAACACATATACATGTATAAACGTGTCGTCATATTGGTATTTCTCAATCTCTTTCTTTGAACCCAAAAACCAAATCATCCACCGTCAGGTATCCATCATCCTTCGGTTGCCTTATCCTTTTTTACTGTTAATACACCTGACTCTTGATTCTAACCCTAGATCTGTTTGTTATCATCTACTTTTATTTTTAATTAATCATACTTTGTTCATTCATTCATATGTTTTTTTATGTAAGTTTGTAAACCCTTTGTTGGTGGGTACTGGGTAATGATATGAATTAAGTTGAGTCACAATAACCTGGATATAGTTATTAATATTTTTAATGATTAAGTTTTGGTGGTTTTATGATTGCGCGGTGATTGGATTATTATATGAGAGTTTTGAGTAGATTGCCAAGAAACATTCATTTGTTTTGTTAGTTAGTTTTGTTAGTTCTGTTTAGTTTTAGTCTGCTTGCTTGCTATGTATTTGAAGTGATGTGTTTCGCAATCTCTGTTACGGCCGTGCGCAATGCGCAAGTTTTTTTTTATTTAAGAGTGGAGTGTGATGGTTTATGCAAAACCTGTTTTTCGGTCGTTTTGACTTTTGAGTCACATTACTATGTAAATTGATTTAATTAGTGGAGTTTTATGCATTCAAGCTTTCGGTTGCGTATGTGTGTTAGTGTGTGTACATGCTTCCAGTAATCTTCATTTGCAGCTTGTTTGTGGTCTTTAACTTGAAAGTTGAAACCTTTGTTTTTATTTGGAGTTGATCTTAATCATCATGTGCTTTTGGAGGTTTTCAGTATTCATGTTTTGAATATATTACAAACCACACTTTGTCTATTAACAACTAGTTTGAGGCCCGTGTATTACACGAGTAGTTCTTGAAAATACAATATTTAATAAATAATCAGTATACAAGAAACAATAAACTCGTTAAACACTATTAATACAATCGTTGTACAATAGTCTTTAAAACAATTTTAAAGTAAAAGATAATTATAAATATCAAATGTTTGAAATGAAAAAAAAATAGGAAGAAAATATTAAATTAACAAATTTTGAAGCATATATTTTAAGAATGATAACTATTATTTTACTATAATAAATTTGTTAAAAAGGGTGAGGTTTAATGTAGGATTGACAAGTGGCAAAACTTGTAGCCTTTTATTAGAGAGTATAGATTAGACTTATAAAATATAAATACAATGAGATGAATAGTTTCTAGGAATACACATTAAATACAAATTTATGCATAACTAGTTATGTGGTGATAATTGAGCTAACGGCTTTGACCAATCTTTAATACTTGATTTGTTCTTTCTTTATATTGATTAATATTCACATTCCTTGATATTCAGGGCCTCTGTAGTCTATATCACCATTGCGAAGTTTTTGTTTTATGTTATCAAGTTTTATTAGGATGCTACTTTCATATATACTCTTTTATCAAGTTTTACTAAAATAATGAAGTAAAAGTGTATATTGAATGAGAATGTAGAGAACTTATAAGATGATTTTGACTCTTAGCTTAAATTTCTTACTGTGTTTTTCATTTTATTGTAGCAACTAGAAGCGATTTCTCAGCTTGTTTAAACTTGTTCAGAAAACCGACAAATCACAGTGCTTGGAGAGGACAATCTGCTTGTGAAAACTGCATTAGTGTTTTAAAGTTACAACACACAGGTATCGTGCCACGTATGCCATAATAGTTTCTGTAAGTAATATAAATTTCTAAATGTCAAGCTCTTGTGGAGCTTTATGGAACCATCTTTATTTAAAGATATTAAAAAAAAATATCTTTATTTAAAGCTCTTGGATAAATTGGTTTTGCTTCTGATTTTCTAATTATATAGAGCGGTATAATAAGTTTGGGATAATCATAATTTGCCAAACACATGAACAACTGATTGTCATATATTACAACTTCCAACAATTGAAGTAGATTATAACACCTACATCATGTTTTGTTACAGTTGAATGTTTGGTTTAAACTATGCATTCGCACGTAATCCTTTCAGAACACACGTCCGTCCCAATGTTCCCTTGGGGGCTTAACTCGTTTTTAAACATTGGCTAATAGAACATATTATGAAATAACTTCTTGTTGGGTACAGATGTTTTACCTCATAGCTTATCTAATTATCCTTTTTTTTTAGTTTATTCTAAAAACATTTCATTCAGGGACTTGTTTGTAATTATATATGGGCTGAATGCACATTTCATGGGAGGTACAGAGGATGACGAACCACCCTCAAAGCGTGTGAAACCATCGTTTAAAGAACCAAAAGGTTATTCAAACGGCTCGTCTCAAACAGAATCCGCAAGTTGCTCATTAATGGCTCGGCCCCTAGCTTCCCAAGGGGATGATGAAATAATTGGTTCACAAGGGATCAAAAAGGTGGAATTTGTTAGAATTATCGCGGATGCATTATATTCTCTCGGGTACAGTAAAACAGGGGCTTGTCTTGAAGAAGAATCCGGAATAACTTTTCACTCGCCAACCGTTACCACTTTCATTCAACAAATTCTTGATGGAAATTGGAACGAAAGTTTAACGTCTTTACGTAAAATCGGTATAGTGGATGAATCTATAATCAAGTCAGCGTCTTTTATAATATTACAACAGAAATTTTTTGAACTTTTGGATCATGAAAAGTTAATGGAAGCTTTGAAAACATTAAGGACTGAGATATCGCCTCTTTCGGTTAACAGTAACAGAGTCCGAGAGCTTTCTTTCTTCATATTGTATCCTAAATCCAGGATCATTGATGGAATTTCTGGTCAACAGATGGTCAAACCTAAGGCTCGGTCAGAGCTACTTGAAGAATTGCAAAAGTTGTTTCCTCCAACAGTTATGATACCAGATGGAAGACTTTTACAGTTAGTAGAACAAGCAATTGACTTGCAACGGGAAGCTTGCTTGTTTCATAATTCTGATGCTGGTGAAACATCATTGTTCAGTGATCATCGTTGTGGACGAGATCAGATTCCTTCACAAACAGTTCAGGTTAGGGTTTCAGACTTTCGTCAACTATTTATTTATATTTGTGTTACATTGTATGATATTATAACTTTATATGTTATGAGTAATGATTTATTTTAATTACTTGTGTTATAGATCTTACAAGAGCACCGGGATGAAGTCTGGTACTTGCAGTTTTCTCATAACGGGAAATACTTAGCATCTTCTTCAAGTGACAACTCAGCGATTATTTGGGAGGTAACAACTAAAAATCACTTCCTAGTTTCTCCGTTTCGCTTAACGTTTAATTTACTTTCATCACGTTACAAACTTCTTGCTTCTAATTTTCTTATAGGTTAATATGGACGGTAAAGTGTCATTAAAACATCGATTAACCGGTCACCAAAAACCCGTTTCTAGCATTTCATGGAGCCCAAATGATTCCCAGATTTTGACATGTGGCGTAGATGAAGTTGTTAAACGTTGGGATGTTTCGTCTGGTGAATGCCTTCACGTTTATGAAAAAGGTCTTGTTGGTTTAATCTCGTGTAGTTGGTCTCCAGATGGTAAATTTGTGATCACGGGGTTAACCGATAAAAGCATAACAACATGGGATTTGAATGGAAAGGAGATAGAATCTTTGAAGGGTCAAAAAACAATAAAAGGCTCGGATTTGCAAATAACAAGTGACGGGAAATTGATAATTACACTTTGTAAGGAAACAATGATATTACTGATTGATAGAGAGTCAAAGAGTGAAAGATCCATAGAGGAAGAACAAATGATAGTTTCGTTTGCATTATCTAGGGACAATAAGTACTTGTTGGTTAGTCTCGCGAATGAAGAGTTGCATCTTTGGAACATCGAGGGTAGTATTCGACCAGTTGCAAAGTTTAAGGGTCATAAACGGTCTCGATTTATTGTTAAGGCTTGTTTTGGTGGACTTGATGAATCATTCGTTGCTAGCGGAAGTGAAGATTCTCAGGTACATCTCGTTTCATAAAAACTAAGTATTAATTTTTTGTTAATTTAAAACGCAAGATGATGCATGATTATGGAAACATGGTTGTAGGTTTATATATGGCATAGGGGATCGGGAGAGCTAATCGAGACATTGAGAGGGCATTCGGGTGCGGTTAACTGTATCAGTTGGAATCCAGTGAACCCGCATATGTTGGCTTCAGCAAGTGATGATCATACGATACGAATATGGGGCTTAAAACAGTTAAACGCAAAGCAAAAAGGTAAAGGGAAATCGACAGTCAACAATGGCGTTCACTACTGCAACGGGGCAACGAATTGAATAACTTTTAAAAGTTTCAACAGTAAATACATCACTTGTAATTTGAATCTGAAATGCACTTCTGTCATCTTAATAAACCTTTTTAACTGCTTTATGTGTGGCAATGTCTGCTTTTTTATTTTACTTAAGTGCAACTTATAGAAATTAGAACATGGTTTGTGGTTGGTTTTTATCAGCTTTTGCTGTCATGTGATAAACAAGTCGGATTTATTCAGGGTGTGTCCGCGTCACTGCGGTCTCATGCGGGCCATATGAGCCGTATGACAAGAGAAAATGGTCATGGACTCGTATCGGCCATGTTGAAAGCAATTTGTATGGCATGTATGATGTTTTCAAGTGAATGATGTTTTCAAGTGAATTAATGATTGATATGACCAATGACACGGTTACATTGTCTACAGTAGAGGTGCACAAAAAACCCCTACCGGAACCGGACCCGAAAAAAATACCCGGAACCGGTTTTTTTATACCCGAAACCGGAACCGACCCTACCCGTAGGGTATGGATAGGGTATGCATTTTGAGATCAATACTCGTACCCGGAACCATACCCGATTTATACCCGTAACTACCCGGACCCGGTCATACCCTATACCCGATACCCGGTTATACCCGATACCCGGTACCAATTTTCTAATACCCGAAATAATACATGAGTTTTTATAGTATACTTTTATGTTTATTTCATAACTTTTATGTTTAAGTTTTTGTAAAATGCATATTACTAAGTAAATAATTTGTAATTAAGTGGATTTATGGTTTTTATAATATAGTTTAATTCATTACAAAGCAAATTTAAATTTTAAACAAATTAAAAAATGTAAAAAAAAATTAAATTCAAAACCGGGTATTAATACCCGGTCGTACCCGGTTCCAATACCTGAACCCGATCATACCCTACCCGGGTACATAGGGTTGAGTTTTTCTCCTCAATACCCTACCCGAACCCTACCCGATTTATCTCAATACCCGATTTTCCAATACCCGATCATACCCGAAACCGGTTCATACCCGAACCCGGGTATTTGAAAAAACCCGATTTGTGCACCTCTAGACTCTACGGTCATATGGTCTCTAAGACCATTTATGTCATATCATATGCCTCGTATGATGTGATACTCTATAGATCAAAGTCGATTTGACATCATATGACCCGTATGAAATGACATGAAATGTGATCATATGACCCATATAAAATGACATGAAATGTGGTTAACACTTTTGGGGGTGGTGTGCCAATAGCATAACTCTAAAACTATGCACATATTCCTTGATATACTTACCTCTAGTGTTTTGTGGTGTTGACATCAAAGATGTTCTTTTTGGCCCTGAATTTCGCAACCTTTGACCAACAAATGCATAAGCATCTACAAAAATGATATGCTTAGGTTGTTTCATATCAATTTTTTGTAGTTAGTTTTAATTGAGATTTTTATGAGCGAGCTACAAGCCACGACCTTTTAACCAGCCCTACATGGCCACGCGGAGATGGCATTCCATGAAATCAGATCTCTGTGAGGCATATAACAAAACATCTATGCACGTCTTATATGCATGTCACATACTCGGCTAACATAGAATTCCAAAAGGCTGTATATCTCTCAGGCCGCATTTCATCGAAAGGTGATTTTTTTAACTTCACCAAGAACACTTCCATGGACGCTGATCATATGTAAAATAAGTACAAGTGATAACACCATGTTTCGGTTCAATACATTCAATACTAACAGTTTGATTCATATGATATACTTGTAACTACATAGACATAGCTTAGAGAATCACAATGATACATTGGATAACCATTAGACTCTTGAAGTTAACTGTAACTCTTCTAACGATTCTAGACCGAATAGTTTATATTTTATGTTGGATTTTTTTACCAATTATCTATTTTTATCTGTTGTTGGCAATTGTACCTCTTTTTTACCAGTTGATAATCACCAAATAGTAGAACATACGTGTTCAAGATGAAGAAAGTTATATATAGCACCAAGTCATAGTTAAGGTTCTACGAAGATCCGAATACGAATAACATGAAGAATGGGAAGGACTAAGAAATTGATGTGCTATGTCTTTTAACAAATAAAAGTTGTCACGTGATATTTTTAATATTAAAAGTATCATACCAATTTATTAAACAACACTTGAAACCGCATATATATATTAAAAGAAACGTGAAAGTAACACGCATATAACGTAATATTTTTAATATTAGATGAGTTTAAATAGTCTAATGGAACATATTACATATCAAATGATTGTCCTCAATGTTTAATAACTTAGCGGATCGAAAACAAACATGGAGTTTACAAGTCAAAAGATTTAATATACAAGTTTTAAGTTTATACTTAAACATGATGACAACAAATATAAAAATCTTGTCTATATATTTTCTCTGATTATTACATAATTATTCAAAAATATTGGTCAAACCCGAGTTTATGTTTTCTTGATCATATAAATATTGGTCAAAATTGCATGTTTCATCCTTCATCTTTAAAAATCACGTTGAACATCATTTATACTCAGCGTGTTTTTCAAGAATTATAAATCGTTAATATAATTTTCAATATTTATAATTAAATTGATGAAAAATGAAACCAAATCAAACCAAAAATTAAGTTTTACCAGAAAGGACTACATTAAGTTTAAGTGCATAAAAAATTTGTTTTACACAAGTGGAAAAAAAAAACTTCTAACAATATGTACCAATGTGACATATTATTGGTTTTGTTATATTTCTACAGTTATCCGAACCGAACTGCAAACAGATGATCGTGTTCAGTTTATGTATGTAAATGAAAAATTAGCAAGAGAATTAAGAACTGAATTACAGTTATATACAATTCTCCTGCTGCACATAAATTACAAGCTCTTGATCACATTTATTATGTAAAACAATAACAATTAACCAATAATTCTTGTGAGTTAGGAAACTGATACCGATTGCAGTAATGTATCAATGTAATCCTTCAACTTTGCTTTTGTAATTGCACCTTCCCTTCTGCTTTCTGCGATTTCTTTACCGTCTTTGAACATAATCAAAGCAGGCAACCCGTACACCTTGTATTCTTCTATTAGCTTTGGGTTTGCGTCATGATCTATCTTTACAACCAATAGTTTCTATGCGTATTCCTGAAAGTTATCACACAATTGAACCCCTAAGTAATCATCAGGTATTCAGAACATGTGAGTCTGCGAGAGAGTGCCAATTCTAACATTAAGTCAGTAGGGGTGTAAACGAGTTGAGCTGAGCTCTAGCTCGGTACATTTTGAGTTATGAGAGCTCGAACTCGGCTTGTAAGTCGGTTTTTTCAAGCTCAGGCTTGGCTTATTTTGACTTATGTGAGCTCAAGCTCTGTTTGTTTTGAGCTATTGTCTAAAGCTTGAGCTAAGCTCGTGAGTGATTTTCTCAAGCTCTCGGCTCGTTTTGACTTACAAGAGATCAAGCACGGCTCATGAGTCACTTTTTCAAGCTCAGGCTTGGCTCGTTTTGACTTGCTAGAGCTCGAGCTCTTTCTCTAAAGCTTGAGCTCGACTTGTGAGTCGTTTTTCAAGCTCAGGCTTGGCTCGTTTTGAGTTACGAGAGATCGAGCATGACTCGTGAGTCGTTTTTATAAGCTCGGGCATGGCTCATTTTGACTTACCAGAGCTCGAGCTTGGTTCATGAGTTGTGTTTATCAAGCTCGGGCTCAGCTCGTTTAGACTTACCACTTACCAGAGCTCGAGCTTGGTTCATGAGTTGTGTTTTCAAGCTTGGCTCGTTTGGACTACAGAGCTCGAGCTCGGCTTGTGAGTTGTTTTTTTCTAGCTTGGGCTCAGCTCATTTTAACTCCCCAAAGTTCAAGCTCAGGTTGGCTCATTTATTATTTATTAATTAATTCGTATACGCTTTTAAATACTTTTTTCAATTTTCAGAACAACCTTAAATGAGCCTAAGCTCAGCATGAGCTCGTGTATTACCTTAAACGAACCAAAACTCGGCTCGAACTCAACTGTGCAGTATGAAACTAATACATAGAAGTCCAAAAGATGTCAAACTTAAAAATGCACTAGGCTCAAATAACTAAACTAGCTTTTTCTGCGGCTCGAGCTAGAAAAAGCCTGACTCGTTACGAGCTTCTTATCAATCGCGAGTAGTTCGGCTCATTTCCACACCTAATTGTGTGTTTCTAGTAATCAATGTTAAATAATATCTGTAAATTATAACTATTCAATAGGATTTGCAAACAAATTGATTTCAGTTACATAAACGACGTCGCATTAGATAATAATAATAATATAATAATATAATAATATTAACCTTAGATATTGATTCAATAGCCGGAGCGACTAACCGACACGGTCCACACCAACCGGCGACAAACTCAACAAGAACCGGACGATCAGATTTCAACACAACGTCCGTAAACTGACTCTCGTTAATCTCCGTAACTCCTCCGCATTTAACCTTCAGTTTTAATAAATACGAATTACGGAACGAGCGGTTGAGTTTTATTTGCGCGTTGAAATTGGGGAACAACGACGTCGTACGGCGGGACGGGATGAAGGAATTGGATGGACGGCTGGGATGAATCGATGGATGACGAGAGATGATGATGGCATGGCCGTTGAAGAAGATGATGATGATGTTGTTATGAGAGTGTCCATTGATGGTTGGTGGTTGGTTATGGTTAATGAGGTGATGAGACGTTATTGGTGGTGATAAGAGGACTCTGGCTGAATGGGAAAGTGGAGATGACGTGGACGATACACGTTCTCTTATCTTTTTTGTATTGAACTCGAATTCTTTAGATTAAATTCTTCGTTATATTTGTTTCACGTCATATTTTAAGCTTGCTGTTTATGTGTCAGCTACATGGCGTTAATGTAACGTTTTAACTTGTATTTGCTAGCCAAATCACAACATATATCCTGTTGATGATGTGGTTCACGGGTTAGGTTCACAAATAGGTATTGGACGAATTGGGTGAAACATGTACAGAAAAACAATAACAAGGAAAAAACGATATTTAGGTTGTGTAATGAAGTGACTACAAAATGAGACGATTTGTGTCATGTGACGCCAATAAGCAAAAGAGGGTGGTTTTTTTTTGTTTTAGAGGTGTAATGGTGTTGTGACTCTCTCTATACACACACACACAACCCCCCCCCCCCCCATATCGCCTATTTGTGGCTCAGGGGTGGTGTTACTCCAGTTTGAAGCCCCAAATTGCTCATTTTCTCGTCCCATTACGCATAACTGTAACGACTCTATTGGCTCAAGAAATCATGTGGCCAGAGACGTACTAAAAATATCTATTTGTATTTAGTTCTTGTAATAACTGATACGAAGAATATACTTCGATAAATTGTTTAGTTGAAAGATAATATCATATATTCTAACATTTATATTATTTAATTAGATTATTATTCAAAAAATTTACAAAAGGCGGATGTAGGTGTTACAAGTATATAGACATTCACCGTATAAACTAATAAAAGTAGTTCGTTAAATATACAACTCTAAATAATATAGAAAATCACTCGTGCTTGATCTATATACACGTTATTTCTTAACTTAGGCTTTAAACTTGAGTTCATATGAATATATGTGTCACAATTCACACTACCAATTCATTAATAATGTGTGGAAACCGCATAATTACTAATTACACTAAATATTGAACCAATACTGTGTAATGAATTCAACAATAAGTGTGCATGTTATAAGATACTAGCTAGCTAGTTAGCTACTAATATAGCACATAATAACAACAATTTCATCATCACCTAAATTCAATTTCACAATAAGTATGCATGTTATTAGATGGTAGACCGGTAGTAGATCTCATATTCTCATGTTTACTAGTATATATTAATCCAAACACAATTCAATCGCTGTTAAACATATGTCCCACTATATGTCAAAATTGTCTATTTTTCTTGAAAGTCACTTGGATGCATATATAACGATTGACTATAGAATACGAATCAAACATTTATAACTTGAAAGAAATCTAAGCAATAACGATTCCAGACCGAGAAGCATCATAATTTAGCCTTTAAGCCGAGGATTTGAAATTACTTGAAATGGAAACACAGTCACTTCTTAAACTTCGGTATTGCTATTTATTCCGAGAAATTTAGCGTTGTATTTATGAATTTTGCAAGAATTATCGACTACATCAATATATTTGCTACAAGCAAAGGAATATTGTTATTGATACCCAGTCAACATGATATGTAATGTACGGAATTTTGGAGTGATCAAATAGAAAAAAAAAAAAAAAAAAAAAAAAAAAAAAAACTTAATAAATGATGAGTAACTGAAAATTTGTTAATCTGAACATATATTTTTCATATAATTTGTTGATCAAGTTTCCTTTTGTCAATTTAAATTCTCTCAAATCCTCAACTCTTAAAACATAACCATTCTAGGGCTTCCATGCGACGTCACTGCTCGCCATCCTTCTCCGGTTCCGTTGCGTTGCCGCCAAAGCTTCATCTCGGTTATGTGTTTTCTGGCCACCCATCCCAAACCTCTGTTTATCTCTACCGCATTCTCCACCATCACCTTCTGTTGTAATTAAGTGACGAAGAGAGTCGTCGCCGACGCCGCGCAACTAACATTATGGTATAACCGGATTCATAACCATCACACGCTCGTGTACTTCCACCGCTCTCGCTCTTTGATACGTTCAGTTTGTGTTCGGCTATATATTGAGGTACCGAATCAAAACCTTAGTCTCAATTGAATTTAAAGATATAAATTTTGGTATCGTTTCGATTTGTTCCGGCGACCGTGGTTCGTTTAGTTTTGGTTCCGCGAAGAATATGTGTGTTGTAGATGGGTGCGGTGTGTGAAGCATGTGTATGTCATATTTGTTTATTGTGTGTGTATGGCGTGAGTGTATGGTTCTTGATAACAAAGCGTTGTATGACATTTGCTTTAGAATTGAGAATGCTGATGACTGACGTGTGTGTTTGAATGAGTGTATATATACTGTGTGTGCATGGTGTGTGATTGAATTGTGTTTAAAGTGTTGGGTTGTGTGTGTGGATGGAGACATGGAGTTGTGTCACTTGTGTATTTTGGGTTTCCAACCATATGATATCAAATTATAAAATCATATTCACATTAGTTGATAAAATAAACTCAACATACTTTATTAGTGGTACTTAACGTAAAGATGAAATAAATTTTGAAACTTTCGACCATCATGACAAAGTAAAGATTTTAAACGCATATGTCGCCGGAGCAAAAGATACCAGCAAAATTAAATTAAGTTTTGTAAATTTAATTCAAACTATAAAAATGTAGGTGTTAGTACAACCTAACGTGGCTTGACTTTGCGTGCTTACTTATTGACTACTAAGGTACGGATTCTTGTTTCTGTCACTCATAGTATAAATTATATTCTGTTACTTCGTAGTACGGTTTCTGGTTTCTTTCTCTAATAGTATTAATTATATTCTGTTACTTCGTAGTACGGTTTCTATTCTCGTTTACTAATAGTATTGAATCTATTCCGTTACTTTGTAGTACGGATTTTCGTTACGTGTCAGTTATATTTTGAGTTCAGTTATATTATATAATATATTTTTGTAGCATGCAATAGATTATTTATTTTGTACTCTTTATTGCATGTTTCGGTTTGAATATGTTTAGTTATATGGTGTTATCTTTTGTACTCTGTTACCCGAGCAAATTCTGACTTGTAGTTGGGGCGTCAACGACATGGCACTTATCGTGACAGTGCGTAATCAAAGTTCACGGCGTCTCTGAAAGTACTTGGCCACTTAGAGGCGTATAGATCGATCTTAGCTCCGACTCCTGACTCCTGACTCCTGACTTCTGTTTGAGATGGAACAATGTGTGCACGCCACCCACACCGTCTCCTTGGTGCATGGACTAGCTAGCTGTGTACCCCTCTGTTTAGGCTCTGGGTGTTTCCGTATTACACGACCTATTTATTTTAACATCATCGTCGTGTATTTAGTAATTATATTTTGTTTCGCTATATTTCTGGTCCGTTTTGATATGTGTATATGCATTTGATTAAATTTGAGTACATTCAGATTACGTCCCGATCGTGTATCGGATTATGTTTCGCATTTAATTATAGTTCGGTCTAAAACGTGGTTTTATATCCGCAATAGTTTCAGTTTTATTTCAGTATGTGTTTTGTCTTATGTATGCCTTTACCTGTACTATTGTTCTTTCCGTTACTGGGCAATTTTTGGCTCAGCCGTATTTTCTTGTTTGTGTCTGTCTTATTTGCTATCAGGTAATTCGGGAAATCGGGGAGATCTGTGATGAGAGTAAAATGAAGCTCAAGAATAAGGACTTGATTTAATTTTCTTTTATTTAAGCATTTAATAAATTTGACTTAGAATTTCTTTCAGTGTTTTTAACTCTTTTGGTTGCCATGAGATTCTTTTCATTTCATTTAAATGGTTTTTGTTTGGTCTATGATATCTGTAATAGTGACACGTCAGCCTGCTCCGGGTTGGGGTGTTACAGTTATGGTATCAGAGCTAAGACTCTTTCCTGTAGAAAACTTAAACCTTAAAATCAGACTTGTGAGATAATGGGTAGACGTTGGGTTATGATTTATTCTCAATTTTCTTGCTCTTCATCTTGTGATCTTTAATTCCGTACGTTCAAGGCGGGCCATTCTGATGTTAATCGTCATCACCAATTTCACTTCATGACTTTCTCATTTGTAGTTATTTAAGTTCCTCTACCTTTATCACCGCTTAAGCTCTATTAATTAAAACAATTACTTTCGAAGACGATGATGACACAACTGAAAGAATGACGACTTTTACTTACCCTCTACGCTCGATTCAGACCGTACTACCACACTTGCCGCTCGACGTTTTTTTTTTTCTCGCAAGATCAGCCCATCCGAATACGTGTGATGCTTTGTGTTAGTAAACATCTTTCAAGATTTTGACATCATTTTTTTATTAGTATATCAACACGTCACTCTTTTTATATAAGTTTAGTCTTTAAGATGTGTAATGGAAGGACCGTTAGGACACACTCGTAAGGTAAATTGATGATTATGGTCGCGAACGTAACCGTGAATTTACAGGTACGTATGTGTGCTACTAAAAAAAATCCACTATGCATATTAAGGTTTCTTTAATATTCAGATATGACATCATAAGTTTTCACTATTCCATACTATTGTTATGTGTCTTTTGTTATTTGTTTAAATAATAATACACGAGTTAAGAAATGTATAGTAACATTTAAAATGTGTTATTTGAATTTATATATACATTCAAGTCTTGGATTTTTGAAGTGTCTGATTGGTTATTTATAAGTCACATGTATCAATTATTTATTTTTCGCTTCTAATATTAACTAAACGTTTCTGTCAGGTGTCTTCAGTTATTTTCGTTTTTATTTACTAGTCATCGATTATATGATTATGTATTCAGATAAAATTTTATGTTTTCAGGTAAAAAGACCAAGTTTTATCAGTTACATGTTTTAGTTTACCAAATGCGTTACTAGTTTCATTCAACATCACTATGGCTATAATAAAGTAATATGTTTAAGTTACGTTTTATCGCATAGTTATATGCCTATCAGTTAATAGTCTAGAGTTAGACGTCATTTTTCGAAACACTAAAAATTAGTTTTCCTTTCTATCTCTTATATCAAGACACTTGTATTTTTCATGTTTAAAGTTTCACATATCTTATTTGAGAAGTTTAAGGTAATCTCACGTAGCAAAATAATAATAATAATAATAATAATAATAATAATAATAAATTTTCCTGCTTTGCCTGCACTTAGCAATTTCGAGGACGAAATTTTTTTTAAGGGTGGTAGAATTGTAATATACGGAATTTTGGAGTGATCAAATAGAAAAAAAAAAAAAAACTTAATAAATGATGAGTAACTGAAAATTTGTTAATCTGAACATATATTTTTCATATAATTTGTTGATCAAGTTTCCTTTTGTCAATTTAAATTCTCTCAAATCCTCAACTCTTAAAACATAACCATTCTAGGGCTTCCATGCGACGTCACTGCTCGCCATCCTTCTCCGGTTCCGTTGCGTTGCCGCCAAAGCTTCATCTCGGTTATGTGTTTTCTGGCCACCCATCCCAAACCTCTGTTTATCTCTACCGCATTCTCCACCATCACCTTCTGTTGTAATTAAGTGACGAAGAGAGTCGTCGCCGACGCCGCGCAACTAACATTATGTTATAACCGGATTCATAACCATCACACGCTCGTGTACTTCCACCGCTCTCGCTCTTTGATACGTTCAGTTTGTGTTCGGCTATATATTGAGGTACCGAATCAAAACCTTAGTCTCAATTGAATTTAAAGATATAAATTTTGGTATCGTTTCGATTTGTTCCGGCGACCGTGGTTCGTTTAGTTTTGGTTCCGCGAAGAATATGTGTGTTGTAGATGGGTGCGGTGTGTGAAGCGTGTGTATGTCATATTTGTTTATTGTGTGTGTATGGCGTGAGTGTATGGTTCTTGATAACAAAGCGTTGTATGACATTTGCTTTAGAATTGAGAATGCTGATGACTGACGTGTGTGTTTGAATGAGTGTATATATACTGTGTGTGCATGGTGTGTGATTGAATTGTGTTTAAAAGTGTTGGGTTGTGTGTGTGGATGGAGACATGGAGTTGTGTCACTTGTGTATTTTGGGTTTCCAACCATATGATATCAAATTATAAAATCATATTCACATTAGTTGATAAAATAAACTCAACATACTTTATTAGTGGTACTTAATGTAAAGATGAAATAAATTTTGAAACTTTCGACCATCATGACAAAGTAAAGATTTTAAACGCATATGTCGCCGGAGCAAAAGATACCAGCAAAATTAAATTAAGTTTTGTAAATTTAATTCAAACTATAAAAATGTAGGTGTTAGTACAACTTAACGTGGCTCGACTTTGCGTGCTTACTTATTGACTACTAAGGTACGGATTATTGTTTCTGTCACTCATAGTATAAATTATATTCTGTTACTTCGTAGTACGGTTTCTGGTTTCTTTCTCTAATAGTATTAATTATATTCTGTTACTTCGTAGTACGGTTTCTATTCTCGTTTACTAATAGTATTGAATCTATTCCGTTACTTTGTAGTACGGATTTTCGTTACGCGTCAGTTATATTTTGAGTTCAGTTATATTATATAATATATTTTTGTAGCATGCAATAGATTATTTATTTTGTACTCTTTATTGCATGTTTCGGTTTGAATATGTTTAGTTATATGGTGTTATCTTTTGTACTCTGTTACCCGAGCAAATTCTGACTTGTCGTTGGGGCGTCAACGACATGGCACTTATCGTGACAGTGCGTAATCAAAGTTCACGGCGTCTCTGAAAGTACTCATGTAGTACCTTGGCCACTTAGAGGCGTATAGATCGATCTTAGCTCCGACTCCTGACTCCTGACTCCTGGCTTCTGTTTGAGATGGAATAATGTGTGCACGCCACCCACACCGTCTCCTTGGTGCATGGACTAGCTAGCTGTGTACCCCTCTGTTTAGGCTCTGGGTGCTTCCGTATTACACGACCTATTTATTTTAACATCATCGTCGTGTATTTTAGTAATTATATTTTGTTTCGCTATATTTCTGGTCCGTTTTGATATGTGTATAGGCATTTGATTAAATTTGAGTACATTCAGATTACGTCCCGATCGTGTATCGGATTATGTTTCGCATTTAATTATAGTTCGGTCTAAAACGTGGTTTTATATCCGCAATAGTTTCAGTTTTATTTCAGTATGTGTTTTGTCTTATGTATGCCTTTACCTGTACTATTGTTCTTTCCGTTACTGGGCAATTTTTGGCTCAGCCGTATTTTCTTGTTTGTGTCTGTCTTATTTGCTATCAGGTAATTCGGGAAATCGGGGAGATCAGTGATGAGAGTAAAATGAAGCTCAAGAATAAGGACTTGATTTAATTTTCTTTTATTTAAGCATTTAATAAATTTGACTTAGAATTTCTTTCAGTGTTTTTAACTCTTTTGGTTGCCATGGGATTCTTTTCATTTCATTTAAATGGTTTTTGTTTGGTCTATGATATCTGTAATAGTGACACGTCAGCCTGCTCCGGGTTGGGGTTACATGATAGCTTTTGTGTTGTTGAGAAAATAAGTCCCACGTATCATCTTTATATTAATTTTCATTATATAACAAACTTGGATTAATTCACTTGGCTTTGTCTTGGATTGTTAATGATACCTAGCCATCTCGAATAATCGTTTTTGCATACATGCTTAGTGTAATTTATCTATTTTAACGAGGTTAAAAGAATAAACATGTAGGTTGTGTTTGCGTATTATAAATGCACTTACATGTTCTATTGCTAATAGCTTCCATTAACTACAACTAAAAACAAAAGAACAAAAGGTAGATAGCAAACATGGTAGGTTCACGAACGAACCGTGAATCGACCGTCAGATTCCTGGCCAAAATTGATAGTAGCTTTTTAGTCAGCAAGATCACGATCACATTCACAACGCGATTCCATGATCCACATCAATGCCGAAATCTTCTATGATTATTCCACTAGTTAGATTTAGTAATTGTCATTAATTTTCCAAATCTAATGTAACACGTGGCCCAGGGGTCTTAACTAGTATATTTAATGATACACAAATCAATTGGTATTTAAAGATTTACAAACCTATACTAAATGTCATGGGTGGCTTGGGAGGTAGTCACCAAACCTATAAAAGAAGGGGGTTTAGGTATCGCTCGTTTAGAGGTTAATAATTAAGCGCTGATTACTAAATGGCTTGGGAGATTTCTAAATGATCATCACGCGATGTGGAGAAGAGTAGTGTTGTCTATTCACGGGTCCTCGCGCTGTTGGGGGCTTGCTCCGGTTAATAATGGGATTCCCGGGGTTTGGAAGAATTGTGTTATGTTATGGAACAAATTTAAGGTTGATGGTGTGGGTTTTAACAGAGTGATCCGGGCCACAGTTGGGAATGGTCGCCAAGTTCGGTTTTGGATGGATTTGTGGTTGGGTTCGGCGCCGATTATGGACAAGTATCTGTCCTTATATGCGGTAGAAAAACATAAAAATGTCTTGTTAGCAGATTGGTTGGTGGTCACTGGATCCTCTCGTCGCATTGTGTGGGATTGGCTTAGAGCTCCTTGCTCCCAACAGGAGGTGATCGAGAAGCAAGAGTTGGAAGATCTCCTTCAAGGGGTGGTGATGGTTGACCGTGAAGATTCATGGTCTTGGGGGGTTGGTAGCTGCAAAGAGTTCGAGGTTTCGTCGATTAAAAGATGGATGGTGCGGCCCGTTGTGGATGCTGGGAGTTTCGGTTTTCAATGGAGCGATTGGGTCCCGAAAAAATGTAATATTTTTATGTGGAGGGCCGTTCTAGATAGTCTTCCAACCAGGGAGGCTTTAGCTAGACGTCATTTGCATTGTGATGATCATAGTTGCGCTTTATGTGAGAGTAATGAGGAATCGCTCGAGCACTTGTTAACCGGGTGTTTCATTTCTATGGCCGTTTGGAATGCGATTGGTTCATGGTGCAACATCCCTAGATCTTTTGTTTTCCATGTCAATGATTTGGTGGAAGTGCATAAGGTTAGTGGTGCGACGGGGAACAAAAGATTGATTATTCATGGCATTGTCATCATTACTTGTTGGAGGATTTGGCGGGCTAGGAATGAAAAGATTTTTTCGGGCAAGAACACTAAGGTGGTAGAAATGGTTGCGGATATAAAATATTTGGGTTTTCTTTGGTACAAAAATAGATCTAAGTTAGGGGTAGTGGATTGGAAAAGATGGTGTTTATTTGATGTAATGTGATTGTTGTTTTTGGTTTTTGGTTTTCGGCGTCTTTCTCCGTCTTGGTGATAGTCGTTGTTTGTGTTTGTTTTTAATGAAAGTCAATTTTCAAAAAAAATTTAAAGATTTACAACTACCAAAATACTAATTTGTTTTCCATGTTTAATAAAAGTATGTAATATAAACTATTATGAACACTTTTGTATAAACTATTAATAACACTTTGTAAAATGAATATTTCGAATTGTCCTATCTCTGATATTTTTTTTTGAAGTAGATACATTTATGTTATTAAATAAATTAGTTAGAAAAATAATGTAATAACCATAATGAGAGAAAAATACAAATATTCATTGAATGCATCTATTTTATTTAATCCTAAATACATAACACGTTTATAATAATGCCAGCCAGTTGTTTCTTCAATGTCCAATTTTCATATTAAATGCCTATGCTTTAATCAGCACTTCATGTGCACTATTGACTTTTATTGAATATGCCTATACTATACTCCACTGTCATGTAACAACAATATCTTCAATTCTGAAAATATGTTTATTTTTAGTTAATTAAGGTTTTTTTTTTCTTTTTTCATGTGGTTCATTGGTTTGGTTGTCCAATTCTCGGTTTCACTAGTGAATAGTGATTTTGTTGCATTGCGGCAACAAGCAGAGTTAATTTAACAAGATGGTGTAGAATAACTTAATCTAACGGTGTTAACATCTGGGAAAGAAATAACATGTCGTGGATAAAAAACAAAGTATATATCTATTCTAATAAATAACTATCTACTTTTGCCACTTGTCACTCCTATAGCCATCTTCATCCTTTTTTCAATATTTCAACATATGATCCTTATATTTTAAGTTATTTCACTATATGAATTCAAGTTTATTTTTATTAAATGTAAATCATATTCAATTCATTCAGTAATATTAATGATGAAAGATGAGAAAACAAGGAAATTTCAAAATTGAAGTTGCAGATCTATTAGAACAAATTTTAAAATCATAGGTAATTAAAATAATAGCAAACTATAACTTGTTTTTAAACTGGGATTATAGCAGTAGTGCATAATTTTTTACATAAGATTAGTTTCAAATTTTGATTTAAAATTTTCTCATATGTATTTGAACTCAAAAAAATATGTATTTCTTAATTTCTCCAAACATTTTATATAAATATTGCAAACATGAAGAATACATATTATATATATATATATATATATATATCTTGGTGTTTAACATTAAATCATTGAAGTTGAATATTATAATTATAATCCATATGAATAACGATCTACTATATGAACTATCTATCATTTATTTATATAATATTTTTGTGTAGTATAAATGGTTAGCAACAAGAAGATCAATATTTAGGTTTCGATATTTTTCTTTCATAACTCAGACAGAAATGTTCCAGAAACATATATTTTATGATTTTGATTTATATTTTTTTATACATTCAAATATATTTAATTTAATATGTCTTATAAGACAAATTACTTAATTAAAAGCATTCAAATTTTTAAACCAAAAAATATGTTTCAATCCCTTTCCACTATTTTCGCTTCCCAAAAATCATTTAGGATATGGAAACCTTGAATATCGTTTTTCATCAGTTATTTACATCATTTCAATATTATATTAACTTAGTAATTTTATTTTTATACATATACAATGATTTGAGGTTATGTTAGTGTTACATGTTGGTTAATACATAATTAAAGTGTCCATTAAAGTTTATATTCAAAATAATAAAGATGTAACAATTTTTTTTAAGTTATTGTTAGTTGAACATGACTTTAAGGTTATTATTTCTTTGTCATTTTCCACTCATATGAAATGAAACAAATCAATTTTTTATATTTAAATTTTGGGTTTTATATGTTGATTGATTATACAATTGTTAATTTTAATATATAAAATTAATTAAAATTTGTCATATGCAGTATATTAATTACAACAAATAATTTATCATGATTAATCAATTTCAGATTCTCAAAACTTTAAGGATGGTTACATCATCAAAGTTCAGGTAATCTGTTTTTTTTGAAATAATCATGTTTTTTTGGATAAACATGATCGGATGATCTCAAATTACATCATATATATTAATTGATCAAAAGGTATGACATTTTATGTGTATGAATATTTTTTTTGTTAGTATCATGGGTATATGTTATCATTTATCTAGGGTCGCGGTATGTACTTGAATAACCTTATTTGTCACACAGATAACTATACATGACTATATCAAGAGTTATAAGCCGACATATATGTTACCTTAACAAGAGTTACAAACATACATGGACTAAAAAAATTTGATTTTTGATAAACAATATATACCAACTAATACAATCACAAATGTTGTGTACAAGAAAAGTTTTGCTTATTTGTAACATATTTGTGTAATTTTATTTATGTTATTTGTAATTTTTATATAAATTGTATTAACAATAAATGATGATTTTGTTGACTGTAATTCACTCCATAGTTAAAGTTTAAAATTTTCATCAATTACCCGTGTAATACACGGGTCTCAAACTAGTAATTATATAAAAGCTAAAATTGATATTGTCGTCAAATCACATTAAAAAAACCAATAATATACTTTTTTTCCTGCATAGACCCTACAATATAGGGGAAATAAATGATAGAATTACCAAAGGGCTTGTAGGGGGCTCATGTGATCCGAATATGTTTTAAAATTTATCTTTTTGACCTTAAACTCTATTTTATTTATAAAATTTGTCTAATTAGACTTTTGTCATAAAAGTTTCACATATATACTTTTTTGCCCATAAACTTTTAGTTGCACATATTTATTTTTTGACCCCTTAACTATAATAATAAAAAAATTTTCATTCCAAGTTTACCTTTTGGCCCTTTGACTTTCGTAATATAACATTTACCATAACAAAATGAACCGATACTGACCAACTTTTGCTGCATTTCCACCGCAACACATGGTAGCTTTAAATATGTAATGCATTTAACCCACACGTCGCAACGCGCACCGGTAAAAGTACCTACTCCTCCATGATGAAAAAAGCTTGTCAACACCATGTTTATCAACGTATTCCTCATCCTAACCATGGACCCACACTAATTAAATATTAGAGATCAGAATAGTGAATCCCTGTATATAAAGATTCACTAATACAAAATATCTATAATTTGGAGATGGAAATAGAGAGAGCTTCTGATGGAGAAGAAAATATTAACAAAATCTTTAAAATTTTGAAGACGTAGAAAGGTATAGAGACCCAACCTAAATATACTCTTAAATGGCACAAATGGTTATGTGTAGCCAATACACCGTGCAACTACTCATACTTCTCCTATACATACAATACCCATGTCGCATGATAATGTCTCATATGCAGAGGCGAATCTTTATTGGGGCACCAGGGGTGGCCCCGGCCCCCCTGTTTTTTTGCGCAGTAGTGTAAATTTACCCGTTTTCGGCCGAAAATTTTTTTATGTAGTGTAAGTTTAGCCTTTTTTTGGCCGAAAATTTGAGTCCGGCCCCCCTTTGTTTGTGAAATTTTGTATACATTTTGAGCTCGGCCTCCCCGGTACCTCAGTCCAAGCTTCGCCACTGCAGTCATATGAGTTCAAGTCATCCATTAGACCCATGATAAATTTACCTAGAAAGAACGTAAAGACATCTTTAAGGTCTGAAACACTCAAATGTCTTATCTTGTATCAAAATATATTAACATTTCCAAAACAACTATAAACAATGTTGTTTATTCATTTAACTACTATAATATGCTACAACATTATATCAATATATTGTGTATTCATTTAATTACTATACTATACTATAACATAGGGGTGTAAACGAGCCGAGCCCGAACTCGACTAGGCTCAGACTCGGATCATTTTGACTTACAAGAGCCGAGTATTTTTTTCTAAAGCTTAAGGTTGACCCGCAAATCGATTTTTCAAGCTCAAGATAAGCTCATAGATTATATATTGATTAATTTATATATGTTTTTCATCTTTTTTATATATTTTGAAAAAAAAACCTTAAATGAGTCTAAGCTCGTCTCGAGCTCTTGTAGTATCTTAAATGAGCCAAACCTCCACTCGAGCTCGCATGTCCAGTGTGAAATTAATTCATGTAAGTTAAAAATAGATAAAACTTAAAGATACTTAAGGATTGTTAGGGAGCCTAAACGAGCTTCTCATACAAGGTACAAGTTCAGGCTCAAAAACTAGTTGAGCTTTATTTGAGGCTTGGGTTTGTTTCTAGCTTGAAAGTGCTCATCTTGTTTCGAGCTTTTATCGATCAAATATCGAAAGCTTGTGAATGAATTGTTTCGTTTGGAGTCTAGTATAACATTATAGTGATATGCATACCCATTGTTGTTAAAATCCCAACTATGTGTCGATTAATCCTCGATTAATCGCTAATCTCACCCCATTGGTTAATTTGGGATAATTTGCAAATTCAGTCATTAGTCAAATCTGACCAAAGTTAGGATTAATCGGACTTGGTCAGCGCTTTTTGTCAAGGTTCCTACCAAATTGTGTATATATAAACTTGAAAATTACATTTAAAAATGTATACGTGTGTGTGTATAAGTAGAAAATTATATGTTAAAGTCAGTGTTGCAAAAATTCTGACTAGGCGCTGATTAATCTCCGATTAATCGCTAGTCACCCACTTCACTGATTAAATCCGGCCAAAATCAGGATTAATCAGACTTACCCAAACCAAACAGGCACACGTTACTAAACGAAAATTACTGAACGTTACCGAACGTTCAAGAAATCTCATTTAGTTTTTGACTAAAATAGTAAAATCCCTATAACATTATTCAAAATGCATACATACCTCTACTAGTAGAGCGTGTAATAGGCGAGTGAAAGAGTATTGTGAGGCGACGCGTGAAGAGTCAAATTGTAATTGTATCAGTACCTCCAGTATGGTCCCACCCACCCATGTGCCTTCCTGTTTCCACCAGCTCAATCATTAGACCTCTTCTTCACCTTCTTCTCTCTAATAACCTCCTCCATAGCCAACACAAAAACCCTTAATCTCCAATAATAATATTATTCACTCCCTTACTCACCCACCCATGTCAACATCCGAACCACCATCCACCACCATCATTAAAAAACCCCCCGCCAAAGACCGCCACAGCAAAGTCGACGGCCGCGGCCGTCGTATCCGCATGCCAATCATCTGCGCCGCTAGGGTTTTCCAACTCACTCGTGAGCTAGGTCACAAGTCCGACGGTCAAACCATCGAGTGGCTCCTCCGTCAAGCTGAACCGTCTATTATCGCCGCCACCGGCACCGGCACCACTCCGGCTAGCTTCTCCTCTGTCTCTGTCGCTGTACGGAACTCAAATAACTCAATTTCAGTAGCACTTGATAATAATAAGCCTCCAGCTCAGCAACATCACCAGCAGTTTCTATCTCCGGCGCCGTTCATCCTCGGGAAACGACTTCGACCGGACGACGACGGACTTGTAGAAAAAGACGATAATAATAATAATAATAATAACATATCTTCCGGTGCGGTGGCAGCAGGCGGTGGTTTCTGGCTACCGGCGCGGACGGATTACGGACAGGTGTGGAGCTTTGCGGCGGCGCCGGAGATGGCGATGGCGACGCAGCAAGGGCGGTTTATGCACCAGCAGGAGACAATTGGTGAGGCGTCGGCGGCTAGGGTTGGTAATTACCTTCCGATAACACAAGGACACTTGAATTTGCTGGCGTCACTTTCCGGTCCGCCGCCGCAAGCCTCTGGTGGTGGCAAGGATGATGATAATTGATAACCGTTGATGACTGGATCATTCTGAATTGGTATTGCTTGCTGTTGAATGTTGATATTTATATAATTATATGCAGTGGTCATTTGTGTGTTGAAGAAGATTGTTAGTGTTTCAGGGCCTAGGGTTTTAGTTGTTAGCTGCGTGAATTTAGGCTTTGTTTTGTTTTACTGCATTTTTCCCCTAAGGGTTTTTTTATCTATCCATTATGATTTTTTAAAAATTTCTAGTTTAAATAATGTATGATTCATAGTAGTGTCTTTGGAGAAATTGGACATGTCAAGCAACAAACAAGTGCAGATTCACCAAAGCTTCATCTTCATGATTCAAGAACCGAAATCGAAACCGAAACCGAAACCGAAGAAGGTTTTTGTTGTTTTGTGTGCTTGATCCAAAAACAACCATATGATCTGAAATCAAGCAAGCAGTTTGGATTGGATAGAAGACTTGTGGGGTTGGTCAATTTGTTAGATTAATTTCATGTGTGTGGAAAATAATAATAATAATAATAATAATAATAATAATAATAATAATAATAATAATGTAAACCTTGTTGTTGGTTTGTATTTATTTTTTAGGGGTGCCAAGTAATAAATAACCATGTCTCAAGTCTCTTTTTGTTCTTGGTTGATTTTGTATTGTGATTGGAAATAGATTGGTGACTGTGGGGTTAAATGGATATATGATATTTTGGTGATGGTGGTTTTGATTCACTGTAATCACAATGACATCATCTTCTGATGGTATTTTTGCATGTCTGTTGTTGGTTAGAGGGGTACAGACCGCTTTGTTCAGTATCATACAATACAATACTTTTATGTTCAAAAGTTGTTAAGTGTATCTTTATTTATTAAAGAGAAAGTTGTTATCTTTCTCCATGTTAGTCACTCATGACTTAAATCATACATTCATACAATTGTAAATGGTTTTCTTCGTCTAGTCTTTGTTAAGCGTTCACAACTATACCGTATGAAGAGAGCACGGTGAATGACTAGTGATCAAACGATTAAGTTTACTATATCTCCAGGACGGAAACATTCCAACTTAGTCCCGTACATTATGCTTTTGTACCTTATCAAATTGTGTTGACCATGATGTTGGTGTTGATACAAATGATTATTGTGTCACATCCTCCACTTATCAAAATGTGAAAGTACGGCCGGTATTGAGCCGTATCTGCTACTATTTATGGCACACGATTGAAATTCGATGGGGACCTGCGCCCAACATAGCGTTTGTTGTCAAAAGTTGAATTTGACTCGCAATCTTTAATGTGTTAACAACTTCATCATATAAAGAAATAGTGACGGTGAGTACTTGTTGCCAAATGTTGTCCTTGAATTGCACTTTATCTTCATTGGAGCAACCGAGCAAAAAGGTCTCCAATTCAACCACCGGTCAACACTTTATGTTAAATATGTTATATGTTGATGGTGTTCACGCGTGCTCCATTTTTGTTAAGTTGAGAATGTTTAGAAGTTTTCACCTTAATAATTTTACATGTGATGTGTAGTAGCATAACATTTCATATAAAACTTTCCGCATTTAAAATGTTGTTAGTATGTTTAGAAGTGTTGTATGTTAAATGTTGTGCTCTTACATTTGTATTGCTCAATAATACATCAAATTGATTTAACAAAAATAAACAATTTTATTTTATTTCAGTTGTTGTAAGTTGTAACTACAATATTAAATAAACATATTGTTGTGTATTGTTTCATACATTTATATTGTTTGTTGAATTATTTATTATATGCTCTAATTAATATAGATAAAATAATCATAGATACCTTTCGGAGTGTATAAAGTATTGAAGTCAACTAAGAATCCATATCTAATGTAATCTAAAATTGTATTGACCAGCATTCATTGTTGTTTATGAATATTTTGTTAAACAAACAACGGGAGAAGAAATGCATCAACTGCTAATAAATACTAGATTACGAACCACGTAAAAAGATATACATGCATTTTAGCACAAAAAAATGTAACGGTTTGGGATGCGACCTACATTCATGAACCATACGTTATTTGTTAACTGAATACCGACCTAATTAATAATATAAGAATTCTTAGTGGTCGGTATTGCTCATGTCAACTATCAATATTAGTATATAGTATGATTAATAACCTATTTATAGCTTATTAACTTTAAAACTAATAATTACAGCAAATTATTAATATAACTGAGTCTATTATTCTTTATATGTAACTTAACAAAAGAATATACCGTTTTAAAACAACTAAATTGCAGAAATTTAGATTCCGAAGGTGTATGAGCAACTTTGATTTTAGAAAACATATGAAAACATAGTATATAAAAATGATTTATGTTACAAAGTATAAATTTAAATGATAAATCATGATGTAAACAATACTCGATAAAGGAGATTGATTCTCTCACCAAAATAGAGAAATCTAAGAGCGATTCATGAAAGAGAGGCAAATTAATCTAGCAAAGAAGTCAATGGCTTGAAAATGTGATCACTACTTATGAGTATTGTAAAAAGTAGACATTCAAACAAATAGTTTTGTCTGTATGAACCCTAAAAGTTTAGACGGATCAAAATAATAGTAGAAAATTATCCTAATATAAAAGCTTCTTCAAATACCAAATGTATCACAATAATCATCACTCATGCCAATGCTATTACAAGAACATATATTTTTATCTTTCGAAACACATTCTTATTCTCGCATATAAAGTTGTTCGTATCAGACCCCTTTCACGATAACCATGCCTCGTTCTTCACAACCAAATATAAAATACAGTTTACCGACACTAAATAAAGTTCGTAACTTTTTTTTAAACTAAAGAAAAAAAAATAATATACATATTGTTATCATATTAGCTCTAATTATAACAAGATTATTGAAATGATAATTGATCTTTATTATATCTAATAGACAAGAGAGTGGAGAGATATATGAGTTGTTAATTCTACTGGGATGATATTTCATTTCCATCGTTGTAGTATTTATACTACACAAAAGGTAAATGTACAGGAGACGAACATGACCATTAATTACATCTTGAGTGTTCTTGTGGCCAGTGTCTTTTGACAAAATTGAAATGTGTCATTCATAAATAGTGTCGGTGGTTCACAACACTCCCCCTTGGATGACACATTTTCAAAACGTCGGGGTCTTGAAGTACTGCCTCATTAAAAACCTTGCTAAAGGAAAACCCAATGGGAAAAAACTTTAGTTAATGGAAAAAGAGTGCAGTATATAGCTCCCCCTCAAATTGCAGGCCGTTACATTGTTCGTACATGGCGCATGCCAATATCATGAACATGTTTCCTGAATGTTGCTGTGGGAAGTGCTTTTGTGAAAAGATCAGCTGAGTTGTTGCTGGACTGGACATATCTCATTTCAACCTGATTGTCTTTAATAAGGTCTCGAGTATACTCAAAGTATCTTGGTGGTATATGCTTTGTTCTGTCACTTTTGATATATCCTTCCTTCATTTGCGAGACACAAGCTGCATTATCTTCATAGATAGGAGTTGGAATTCGATCTTTCTCTAGTCCACAAGAAATCAATATGTGTCGTGACATAGATCTTAACCATACACATTCTCTTGAAGCTTCATGCAATGCAATGACTTCAGCATGATTTGAAGATGTTGCAATGAGTGTTTGTTTCTGAGAACGCCATGAAATCGCAGTTCCTCCATTCTTAAATACATATCCAGTTTGAGATTTTGCTTTATGGGGATCAGATAAATAACCTGCATCTGCATAACCAACTAACCCTTCTTTTGAATCGTTAGGATAAAATAAACCTAAATCAACAGTTCCTTTTAAATACCGAAAAATATGTTTAATGCCATTCCAATGTCTTTTAGTAGGGGATGAACTGAATCTTGCCAATAAATTAACTGCAAAAGAAATGTCAGGTCTTGTACAGTTAGTAAGATACAAAAGTGCTCCAATTGCACTGAGGTATGGTACTTCGGGACCAAGAATCTCTTCATTATCTTCGCAAGGACGAAATGGATCATTGTCAACATTGAGTGATCTAACAACCATCGGTGTGCTTAAAGGATTTGCTTTGTCCATATTGAAACGTTTTAAGAGTTTCTCAGTATAAGTTGACTGATGCACAAGTATCCCATTATGCATATGCTCAATTTGTAAACCAAGACAATATTTGGTTTTTCCAAGATCTTTCATTTCGAATTCTTTCTTTAAAAGAGCAATTGCTTCATTAATTTCTTTTTGTGTCCCAATTAAATTTAGATCGTCAACATACACAGCTATGATCACATATCCTGATGTTGTCTTCTTGATGAAGACACATGGACAAATAAGATTATTTGTGTATCCTTTGCTTATCAAATAATCACTCAAACGATTGTACCACATCCTTCCAGATTGTTTCAGTCCATACAAGGATCTTTGTAATTTGATGGAATACATTTCCTTAGGCTTTGAGCTTATTGCATCGGGGAGTTTAAATCATTCGGGAATTTTCATATAGATATCACTATCTAGTGATCCATACAAGTAAGCTGTGACAACATCCATAAGGCGCATCTCTAAATTTTTAGAGACTGCTAAGCTGATTAAATATCTAAACGTAATAGCATCCATGACAGGAGAATACGTTTCTTCATAGTCAATTCCTGGCCTCTGAGAAAAACCTTGAGCTACAAGTCTTGCTTTATATCTTGTAACTTCATTTTTTTCATTTCGTTTTCTCACAAAAACCCATTTATATCCTACAGGTTTCATTGATTTTGGTGTAATGACAATAGGTCCAAAAACCTTTCGATTGTTTAGTGAGTTTAATTCAGCTTGCATAGCATCTTTCCATTTGTTCCAATCTTGTCGATTTTTACAATCATCTACAGATTTTGGTTCAGGGTCATCATTTTCTTCCATGATATCGCTTGCCACAGAATAAGAAAATATATCATCAATATTTTCCATTTCATCTCGATCCCACATTATATGTGATTTACCATAGTTTATTGACAATTCTTTATTGGAATCATTTATTTCTTCCTGAGGAAATGTTATATCATTTATTCTTTCCTGAGGGAAGGTTTTGTCAATCATTCCTTCCTTAGGGTCAGTATCCTTCTCAGAACCCTTTCTTTTTCGAGGATTTTTGTCCTTTGAACCGATTGGCCTTCCACGTTTTAAACGTATTTGGGATTCATGAGGTGCATTATTATTATTTTGCTTGCTTGGAATCTCAACTCGAGCTGGAGCATTAGCAGCTGGTATATGAGATTTAGTGACCCTGTTTATATCAGTAAATGCATCAGGTAACTGATTTGCAAATTTCTTGTAGATGTATTATTTTTTGAACCTCTGTCTCACTTTGTTTTGATCTTGGGTCTAGGTGTAACAATGATGGTACACACCATGATATATCTCTTTCTTGCTTTTTCATTTCTCCCCCTAATGCTGGGAACATTGTCTCGTTAAAATGACAATCAGCAAAACGTGCTGTAAATACATCACCTGTTAAAGGTTCAAGGTATCTTATGATGGAAGATGTTTCATATCCAACATATATTCCCAACCTTCTTTGGGGACCCATTTTTGTGCGTTGTGGTAGTGCAATAGGAACATACACAGCACAACCAAAAATTCTAAGATGAGAGATATTTGGCTCATTTCCAGAAACAAGTTGTGTGGGAGAGTATTTATGATTTGCACTTGGTCTCACGCGGATTAATGATCCAGCATGCATAATTGCATGACCCCAAATAGAAACATGGAGTTTTGTCCTCATTATTAATGGTCTAGCTATTAGCTGTAGGCGTTTTATCAACGACTCGGCTAAGCCATTTTGTGTGTGTACATGAGCAACAGGGTGTTCTACAACAATCCCCACAGACATGCAATAATCATCAAAAGCATGTGATGTAAATTCTCCCGCATTATCAAGCCTTACTCTTTTAATGGTATAATCCGGAAAATGTGCACGTAATTTGATAATTTGAGCAAGAAATTTTGCAAAAGCAACATTACGAGTCGATAATAAAGAGATATTAGACCATCTGCTGGATGCGTCTATTAAGACCATGAAGTATCTAAATGGTCCACATGGTGGATGAATTGGTCCACATATGTCACCTTGAATTCTTTCAAGAAACATTGGTGTTTCTTTATCGACTTTTAATGGCGAAGGCCTTGTAATTAATTTTCCAAGAGAACAAGATGTACATTGAGGCTTTTTATCTATTTTGTGGATCTTTTGACCTTTCAGTGGATGCCCATGTGTATTTTCAATGATCCTTTTCATCATTGTGGATCCTGGATGGCCTAATCTGTCATGCCATAAGTTTATGATACCAGAATCGCAACAATTTTCTTTGACTGCCATATGTGCTTGAGGCACATTTATATATGTATAATGCAAACCAGAATGGAGCATTGGCAATTTTTCCAATATTTGATCTTTGCTTATGATATGCAAATATTTTTCATTACTAATAGTCCTTGACTGAGTATCATATCCATTATGATATATGTTTCTGAAACTCAACAAATTTCTTGTTGATTTTGGGGAAAATAAAGCATTTTCTATTTTGAGCTTTGTACCATTTGGTAATGCTAAATTAGCTTTTCCCACTCTTTCTATCAAGTTTGTAGGACCTGATATTGTA
Source organism: Bidens hawaiensis (assembly GCF_021521415.1). Classification (NCBI taxonomy): domain Eukaryota; kingdom Viridiplantae; phylum Streptophyta; class Magnoliopsida; order Asterales; family Asteraceae; genus Bidens; species Bidens hawaiensis. Next base: position 1,647,897 of record NW_027491048.1, on the reverse strand, counting down.
TTGATGATCCCTTTTGTTGGTTTCAGTTTATAAAAATATTTTTTAGATCTAACTATAGTATGCGTGGCTCCACTATCCGCTATACATATATCTTCTTCATTTGTTTGATCATGTGCTCCGGTGATTTTCATTTTAAATCTTGAAAAATATTAAGAAAAAAATAAGTGTATAACGAAGACATATGATATTTTAATAAGAACTTTATTTAATTGAAACACAAGTAGTACATGAAAGAGAAACTACATAATTAAAGATAATGAGAACACACTTAATAATTGCATCTAATTATAGTAGTCAAGCAACTTTGTTTCAAAGTTCCACCCCAAAGTCTTCAACGCTCAGCTCAGCATTGATATTATTAAAGTTATCAACATGGTTCACTTCTTTCTCTTTTCCTTTTAGAGAGGCTTGGTACAGTTCACACAGATGTGGAGCTGTGCGACAAGCCTTTGCCCAGTGGTTTGTACTTCCACATCTAAAACATGAAGTGCCATTGTTTTCGGACCTACCAGCTTCATTCCATTTATTTTGGTGGTTGGAATTGGTATTGTGTGGGACATGATAATTATTGGCTCTCTGGTTACGACCACGACCACGGCCACGACCACGACCGTAAGAGTTATTGTTCCATTTGAATGGATGCTTACGATCATTAAAATACCTTTTGTTAAAATGACCACGTCCACGTCCACGGCCTCGTCCTCGACTTTGTTCCCATTTATGATCAGAATTTTTATGAGAACTTTTGTGAGCAACATGTGCTTCTGGTATTGCTAATGAACCCGTGGGACGAAATTGATGATTTTTCATCAATAATTCATTATTTTTCTCTGCTACAAGGAGTAATGCATTTAGATCAGAGTATCTCTTAAAATTCTGCAAACGATAATGTGTTTGCAAGTTTATATTTGATGCATGAAACGTGGAGAAAGTTTTCTCTAACTTTTCTTCCTCTGTTACGGGATACCCACAAAATTCTAGCTTTGAACAAATTCGGTATAAAGCAGATGTGTAATCATTTACCCTCTTAAAATCTTGGAACCTAAGACTGTTCCATTCATCTCTAGAAGTTGGAAGTAAAACTTCCTTTAGATAACCGAATCTGCTTTTCAAATCTTCCCATATCATATATGGGTTATCATAATTAAAATACTCATGCTGTAGTAATTCATCAATATGTTTATGGATGAAAACATCAGCTCTTGCTTTATCCTGGTCAGAGCAATCATTGTATTCTTGGATTGCGTCTAACACATCCATAGATTTTAAATGTCTTTTGACATTTGCTGTCCAGGACATATAATTTTCTCCAGAAATGTTGAGTGCAGGGAATTCGAGTTTTGCTATATTTGACATTTTGTTGCTAAACATAATAGAGCAAATAATAAGATAAATATTAGAATCCATATATATCAATCAACAATGAGATACAATACATTGGTAGAGCTATAAACATATAAAAGAAAAAGAAAATGCCGAAATCTTCAGATGGAAGATTAAAAATTAGAATGAGAAGTAGTATAAGCATTATAGTGACCAACATCAAAACCGGGTGAATCATTTTGAGAATTTTATCTTGGATAAATTTAATAAGATAAATGTTTGTTGTAAATGAAATGGGGTTAATGATTGGTTATTTATAGTGAAAGTTTATAACCCATTTATAACGGTTATATTACTGTTTATAACGGTAACATTACCGTTTGTGTGTGTGTATATATAATATTAATTATTTTAAAGTAAGATAATAAATAAGATATTAAATACAGTTTATTTTATAAAATATATATAATTAGTATGCACAATAATAAGAATAGAATTGTTAGTGTAAATAAATCTAACTTCTAAAATAGTTATCAAATTTTAATAACAATGTTTATACACATTATTGCTATTACTCAGTATATTAGTTAGTTTATGTATATGCATAGATATATATCTAATGTACATAATTAAAGAAGTGTTTATGATGCTTATGTAGATACCTTTGTGTCTATTACCTTTCTTGGTTAGGATATAAGCGGCTCGTGCTGATAACGTGTTATCATATTAGCTCTAATTATAACAAGATTATTGAAATGATAATTGATCTTTATTATATCTAATAGACAAGAGAGTGAAGAGATATATGAGTTGTTAATTCTACTGGGATGATATTTCATTTCCATCGTTGTAATATTTATACTACACAAAAGGTAAATGTACAGGAAACGAATATGACCATTAATTACATCTTGAGTGTTCTTGTGGCCAATGTCTTTTGACAAAATTGAAATGTGTCATTCATAAATAGTGTCGGTGGTTCACAACACATATAGCTTTTTATAAATTTTTAAATCCTATTTAAGGAAACAAGTGACTTAGAATATTTACTTATTTAGTAACATTGACTCCATGACTTAATAAAGTCACCCCAATATTCCACAGCAACACACCAGAACCATCACAACTCACCACGTGTCACTTCAACCCACGTGTCCAATTCCTATTGGCCTAACCACCACTAACCACGTCAAGTCAACCTGCCACGTCACCAACCACCACACACTCCACAACCTTCTTCAAAGTTCAATCCACATATTCAGTTAGTCACCTTCACGTCTTCAACAATCACTCATCAATCAATCTCCATAATGCTGCTCAGGTTATCTTTAATCTCATTCCTACTGTTATTATTATTATTATTATTAAACTCAATTCCGTCACAATCAGCCGTTTCAAGCATTGATTTAGGATCCGAATGGATTAAAGTAGCCGTGGTTAACCTAAAACCAGGTGTTGCTCCAATATCGGTAGCAATTAATGAGATGTCGAAGCGTAAGTCGCCAGCGTTAGTCGCGTTTCACGCGAATGACCGTCTTATTGGCGAAGAAGCTGCCGGACTCGTGGCTAGGTATCCGGACACGGTTTATTCTCACGTCCGTGAGTTAATCGGAAAGCCGTTAACTCACGCCGTTAGGTTTTTAAACTCGTTGTACTTACCTTATAATGTAGTTGAGGATAGTTCTAGAAACAGTGTAGGAATTAAAATAGGTGATGTTATATATTCTCCTGAGGAGTTGACTGGAATGATATTAGGTTATGGTATGAAGTTAGCGGAGTTTCATAGTAAGGTGTTGGTGAAGGATGCGGTGATTACGGTGCCGCCGTATTTTGGACAGGCGGAACGGAGGGGGTTGATGCAGGCGGCGGAACTGGCGGGGGTGAATGTGCTTTCGCTTGTGAATGAGCATTCCGGTGCGGCGTTGCAGTATGGGATTGATAAGGATTTTTCGAATGGGTCGAGGTATGTGGTGTTTTATGATATGGGAGCTGGGAGTACGTATGCTGCTCTTGTTTATTTCTCGGCGTATAGTACGAAGGAGTATGGAAAGACTGTTTCTGCCAATCAGTTCCAGGTACCTACATTCGACATTACAGTGATTTGTTGTAATATATGTGTTGCTTTGTTTGTAAGTATATGCTAATTGGTGAATTGTAGTATATATCATGTGTTAGAACAAGGTTTCTGAGCTCACACACCAAACTACATTAGGATGCCACCCTTATTTACAGATTGTTTGGTGTCAATGTGTCATGGTGTATGATATTGACTGGCAAAACTTGAATCATATGCATGTAAAGTATAATCATTTGTTATGCATTCAAGATAATTCAGTCTGAGCTCACACACTAAACAACGTAAAAATGCCACCCTTGTTTACAGATTATTAGGTGTATGATTGGAAAAACTTGAATTATATGCAACCAATGTATAACCAATTATTATGCATTGGATATTTGGATGCCATTTCAACTGCTGACAGTCCTTTAAATTAATGCCTAATGAAAGTAGTTTACTTTTTTAGAAGGATCAAAAGCTCAGTCAAAATGAAAAGCTAGAACATACTGAGGCCGATATGCATTAGTACTGTTTATGCTCAAGTAAACCAGACGTGTAATCTTGTTTGTTTTCTAGTAGTTACCTATTTCATTCTTTCGTTTATGAGAAATTATTATCATGATATTGATTGATAGCAAATGTGTGGTGCAGGTCAAAGATGTTAGATGGGACCCTGAGCTTGGTGGTCAACATATGGAACTACGGTTAGTGGAACACTTTGCTGATGAGTTCAACAAACAGGTTGGGAATGGGATTGATGTGAGGAAGTTTCCCAAAGCAATGGCCAAACTGAAGAAGCAGGTTAAGCGCACAAAAGAAATTCTAAGTGCAAATACTGCAGCACCAATTTCAGTTGAATCACTTCTTGATGAGCGTGATTTTAGGTACATATCACACATCTTCTCTTGGTTCCTTAGATTAGGTGTTCATGTTCTTCCTGTGCAATCTTTGATGATAGCTTTTAATCCAATGATAGGTTTTGATTAAAGTAACTTGTGCATTATACTTTCAATCTTTTACCATTGTATGCAAATAACCTTCAATAGTGGTACTGGTGGCACCATTATTGATGACGCTGGGTTGGTCCATATCATCATTTGACATTTTAATTAACTTGATGTACATTGTATCCTTCGTATCCAGGAGCACAATAACTCGTCAGAAATTCGAAGAGCTGTGTGAAGATCTGTGGGAAAGATCTATTATCCCTGTGAAAGAGTTGCTTAAGCACTCAGGTTTGAAGGTTGATGACATATATGCCTTTGAGTTGATTGGAGGTGGCACCCGGGTACCAAAGTTGCAGGTCTTTTGCTATTTCTTTTCTATTCTACTATAGACATAATAACTGTAGGTTGTGGATCTTTCTGTATGTTGTTATAGTTTCTGCTACTAAGGTTATTTTATTGCAAAAGCCTTCATGAGTATCCTTGTTTGGGAATTGGGGTTCTTGATCTCGTTGCAAAAACTATTCTTTCTTGTGTTTTTAACTTTTGAATTAATGTATAATTCACAGGCTAAGCTTCAAGAGTTTCTTGGAAGGAGTGACGTTGACAGACATCTAGATGCAGATGAGGCTACAGTTCTGGGTGCTTCATTACATGCTGCAAATCTTAGTGATGGAATAAAATTGAACCGTAAGCTTGGTATGGTTGATGGTTCTATGTATGGATTTATGATGGATCTAGATGGTCCTGATCTTGTAAAAGATGAAACCACTGCACAATTACTTGTGCCACGGTTGAAGAAGTTGCCCATCAAGGTAAACTTTTTTTTTTTTTATCAATTTCTGTCTTTTTACTTTTGAATGAGTCAATTTACGTACTGGTTTATCTCAGATTGGCTAAATTAAAAAAAATTAGGCAAAAGTGAAATAGTCAAACAGGTTAAATTTGTCCAAAGTCAATGCTGGTAAATACATTATACAATCTTTTTATTAACACATTACATATTTATAAAAGGTAGACAAACCTGTTTGCTGGTCAATCCAGCCCAGCCCATTTGAAATGTTTGAACTGAACCAGATTGTAATAGTTTTTATCTTAAAAAATCTCCCAGATGTTCCGGTCAATCACTCACAACAAGGATTTTGATGTTTCACTTTTATATGAGAATGAAGATCTCTTGCCACCTGGCGTTACGTCACGTACATTTGCAAAGTATGTAGTCTCTGGTCTTGCTGAAGCAAGTGAAAAGTAAGTACCATAAACTTAATGATATAGTTTTTATATTATATAGAATAAAATGTTTTTTAAGTTTCTTATTCTTTAACTCTTTAGGTACATGTCACGCAACCTTTCATCCCCTGTGAAAGCGAATCTTCATTTTTCTCTTAGTAGAAGTGGCATACTTTCTTTGGATCGTGCAGATGCTATCATTGAAATATCTGAATGGGTGGAAGTCCCAAGAAAGAATCAGACTCTGGATAATAATAATGCTTCTGTTCCCCTTAACCTAACGATTGAAGCAGATTCTGCCAACTCCGCAGAAGCTAGTGATGTTCCCAGTCCAGATGATTTGACTACCAACACAGTCAACTCCACAGAAAATAACCAAAACAGTGTAGATCTTGGTACAGAAAAGAAACTAAAGAAAAGGACTTTTAGAATTCCGTTAAAGGTTTGATTTCTTGGAAGTTACTAGATTCATAGAATTCTACTGGAAAACAATCCCATTCATTTTGACTTATATTTTGTCAACTGCTGCAGGTCTCTGAGAAGAGTGTGGGGTTCGTTGCACCTCTCTCAGAAGATTCTCTTTATGAAGGTAAGCTTAGATTGGAAGCACTAGATTTAAAGGATGCAGAAAGGAGGAGGACTGCAGAGTTGAAGAATGATCTGGAAGCTTACATATATGCCACCAGAGAAAAGGTTGACTTCCTGTTTGATACTTTTCTTATATACACCCGCAGTGTGCATATGATGCATACTGGCGTTTATTTCTAATGTTGATTCTATCGTGTTGTGGCAGCTTGATGATTTGGATGAGTTGCAAAAAGTTTCTTCCAGTGAGCAACGCCAATCTTTCATTGAAAAGCTTGACGAGGTTCTCTTTTTCTATCTTTCTTTCAATGCACACATGTGCGTATGTATGGATATATGTTCTATAAGCAAAAATATACTTAAGTTGTAATAATCAGATAACCAGTCGTTTTAAGTGTTTGTAAATTTCTGATTATTTAAGAAATTAATACATAAATTGGTCAGCAATGTGTTGATTTTGTTGTAAAAGTTAACGTTTCATTGATAATCTGCAACGAATTTATATATTGTTTAGGTGCAAGACTGGTTGTACACTGATGGTGAAGACGCTTCAGCTACTCAATTTCAAGAACGCTTGGATCAACTCAAAGCTATTGGCGACCCTATCTTTTTCAGGTGTGCAGTAAATGCAATTTCTTTTTTCGAAGGCATGATATTACATAACTTATTCTTGTAAAAATATACTTTAGATACAAGGAGCTGACAGCAAGGCCAGAAGCATCACAAAGTGCTAAACAGTATTTCACTGAGCTTCAAGAGGTAAATAAGACCCTGCATTCATATGTTATATATGTTTGGGATCTATGAATTCGTGGATGCAAAACATATGACCTGCAACTTAATTGTTCTTTATGTATGCAGATTGTTAATGGGTGGGAATCGAAAAAACCATGGATTTCAAAAGAGAAAATTGATAAGGTGAGAATTTCTTTCATTTTCCTAACATTGCTATTGTTGAATGTTGAATATCTTAAATCATTTTCAAAGAAATCATTTCCAGGTATTAGGTGAGGCAGAAAATCTCAAAAAGTGGTTAAATGATAAGGAGGCTGAGCAACAAAAGTGAGTCCATGCTATTTGCTTATTTACTGATTCTGTATTTATATCAGAGAACATTTTACATAAACAATGTTATTAGTGCTTTAAAGTTTAAACACCCCTAATTGTTTAAACTCGAAACTCCATTAACAGGTTATCTGCGTCCAGCACTCCAGCATATACTTCTCGAGAGGTTATCAACAAACTACTAGATCTTCAAGACAAGGCATGTTTGAAATTTTATTAATACTTTCGGTTCTTTTTATCATTAGAAAGCTACTAGATCTCCGACGAGTCAAACGTGTACAATAAATAAACCTAAAAGGAAACTTTGTCAAAATAACCTGTCCTAAAGTTGCCCGGTCTGCCTCTTGACCGTAACAAATGTCCACCTCTAGTTTTAATTTTAATTATTTCCAGGTTTCCGCTCTTATCTTGTTTCTATGCTGATAAGTGACTGTCATAATAATTTCCAGGTTGCAAGCACAAATCGAATCCCTAAACCAAAACCAAAGATCGAGAAACCAACCGTGAAGAATGAAACCGAGAGTCCAACAGACGAGTCAAAAGGTGAATCAACAGATGGCAAAAATGACTCCAAACAAGAGGAAACGGTTGGTGAATCAACCGAACATGAGGAGCTGTGAGCTAACAAACTTAATACACAAAATGAGCGGTTAGGTTCTGCTGTTTATAGGAAGGTTAGGATAGTTAAATTATAATATATCTTATAAAACCATCCAGACAGTTTTTTGAATATTCCATATTTGGTTTATATCTATCCCAATTCCAAGTATCAATTTTTGTACCCTCAACAGTTTCTGATATTTATGTATAATATTAGTTTATTGATGCATTTTTGGTTATCAATTTGTGTAATTAATAAAATGACAACAAAATATTGCATTAAATAAGAATATCTTGTAACATTATGAAATACATCACAACAATATAACCATCAAAACTACTTCAAGGTCGATGGCGTTTATGAGTCTCACCCTTTGGACCGTTAGACCCGTTCCCCTGGTAGTAATGATATCGGTTTTGTGGTGCTGAATTAGATGGATAATGATGAACCTGTTGTTTGAACCCCGGCCCATGCTTCTGGTAGTGTTGTTGTGAATCGTTTGATAAAAGTGATCTAAGAAAGTTATTTGAACCCCTGCCGATATTAGTTTCTTGAACCATTGAAGTTAACGAGTCAATTGATTCCAGTGGCCCGTTAATCCCAGATAGGCCATCATAAGATAGCGATTTAGCTATTGCATCTATAGAGGCTGCAAGTAGTTCAGGAAGATCTTTTCCAGGGTGTGTGATCTGCACAATACGCCTCATTAACAAATCGGTTTTAAAAGATCTTAAAACATAAAAAACGCAATAATAAGATGGATCGAAACATGTACCTTAAACATAATTGCAGCAGACAATCTCTCTCTCAAACAATAAATCTGAGCGACATCAAGAGCTGTTGATTCGAAACAAAGCCACCTGTCAGCAACAACTTTGACCACATTTTCAGGATTCACCATAATTTTATCATCAACTCTTTCATCATCACCTTCTTCATCACTATCTTCATAATTCGTCTCGTCATCATCTTCACTGTCATCATCAAGAGGCGCAATGGCAATCTCAGTTGCTAGCAACAATACAGGAAGCGGACCAATAATACTACAATTCTTAATATTCAAACCCCCATCATCGCGTGTTATCTCATCATAAATCACCAAAGGGTTAACATCCTTTTTCTTAAAACTTAACCTGGAATTAACCGAATGAGGGTGCAACCGAACCTTATCATTGTTAGCGTTCTCTATAACAATCCGTTTCATGTTCTTTCTAGGCGGATACAATCTTCCCACCATAGGATATAAGCCCGCAACAAGAACCGCATGAATTATACCAATATCATGAGAATTCTCACTAAACCTAGATGAATTCTCAGGTATAAACCCGTTCCTATAAAGTTCATGTTGAAGTTGCTTACGCATTCCAAATAACATATTCATAACACCAACCGACACAAAATATTGAGAACAAAACCGAGCCTCTTGACCCCTTTGTTTGGCGTTTCTCCAACATTCGAAAGCTGCTATAACTGCTAACTGATCGCCATGGCTTCCATATAAAGACGCCAATTCACATTTAGCAGCATTTGCTTTCTTTTTATCATTAGGTAACATTGGAAGCAAGAAAGGGTCTCTGTAGTCGTTCGCACATGCTAAAGTCAAAGCCGGGTCAAGGCAGTTCATTGATATAGCAAAAAGAAGCATCTTGCTTGTTAATGGGTGAACCGGGATCACACCGAGTTTCTCCCCGAGCTCAGTGAGTTCTTCATCAGGCGATAAGGCTCCAATATCTTGAAGAACAGTTATTGCATTTTGAATAGATTCAGAGACAGGCGGGTCTAACGTTTTTTTCAAGAAATCTTCTATTTTACAACTTGGGTCAAGAAGCTTCACCTATTTAATAAATATTAAATAAATTAAGAAACAATATTCGAAACTAATAATACACGTTAGAAGACGATAATTTAATTACCTGCAGGCATAGTTCTTCAATAGGTGTTCTCTTAATCTCGGGCACTTGAAATTCAAGCAACGAAGCTGCCCGAAGTTTGGAATAAAGATGGTAACATATGCCAGCCTGGCACCGCCCTGCCCGGCCTTCCCGCTGCTTTGCACTCGCTTTCGAAATCCAAGAAGACTGTAAAGTCGAAACCTTATTATACGGGTCATAGCTTTTTTCCTTCATTCGCCCACTGTCTATTACAAAAACAACATCATCGATCGTGACAGCTGTCTCTGCTATATTTGTTGAAAGAATAATCTTTCTGCAACCGTGAGGCGGTCGCTTAAAAACCTTCTTTTGCTCTATAGACGGGACCATAGAATGAAGAGCTAATATTAAAAACTTAGACTGGTCTTTAAAAAAGCTACCCGATGTTAACCTATCGCGTGCTTTGTTTATATCATCCCATCCGGGAAGAAAAACGAGTACCGCACCGTCTTCAGATTCCGTGCATATTTTTCTAAGTAATTGTTCTATGAGGATAACATCAATTAACTCGGGATCTGCATCTTGCAAATATTTATCAAGTAGAACTTTTTCTTCTTTTGAATCTACCGATGTCGTGTTTAGATGTTTTCTTAAAATCTCAGAAGTTTCTTCTTGATTCTCGAGTTCTGCCCATGAAAGTGCGGTTTTTCCTTCTTTGTCCTGTAAGTGACAATCTGCGCCGAAGGAAAGAAGCATGCACATGTCACCGACTCGTCCTTTTCTAGCGAAGACCATTAGTGGTGTGACTCCTGTCACTGAATGTTGATAGTTTAAAACGTTTAATCCTTCATCGATCGAAACAAAATCTAGTAACGAATCCATCTCATCACTTGACCAGGCTAAATTGATAGCCTCATCAAGGGCAAGTTTAAAATCTTTAGTTAATTCTGAATTCCTATCAGTGTTCGTTTTTGAAGTGCTGGCTTTTGTTGACTTTGACTTCAGAAGCATAAGTACATCCTCTAGATAGAACCTTTTCACCTAAAACATATATGCAATAAACTTTATAATAACTTAAAACACCACATACAACAAATTCATAGGTAAAGAAACAAAATTTACATCGTAAGTGAACCCGGGAACACGTATGATTGGGCAGCCTCCAAAGTACTCAGAAAACCGTTCCGCATCAAGTGTAGCACTCATCAATACCTATCAAAATTCGATTCCAAACAATTTCTTTTCTTTTAGTTTCCATGGACCTAAAAGTTTAAAGATTCAATAAAAAGTGGAAAATAATTGTACTAACCACACGCAGATGAGGGTAAAAAGGAAGCATGTCTCTGCAAAAAAAAAAAAAAGTTAATTCGAACAAGTGTATGCATGTGAGTTGATTAAAGTTAAAGTGCAAACTTTTAAAGTAACGGGCACCTGATAATAGTCAGCATAAAATCAGAAAATCGGTCCCTTTCATGAATTTCATCCTGCAAAAATTTGTAGCAGCATATCAATAAATTTTTAAATATGGGTAATAAATATATTAAAAGACATAATATGACTGACATACTTGAAGAATAAAATGTATTTATTAAAAACTATTTATATTTTTTAGTGATTGATTATTTGATTATATAAAAGATTCACTTCCTATTACAAATACACTCTTTTTTCAGTAATTCAATTTAAATGGTACCACAATGATGTGAGTGATGTCTGGAAATGCATCTTTGACCATCTTTGTTGACTTTTCTTTCCCGGCCCTTGTGTTGCCAGCTTTGACTAAAACCCTCAACAAGACCCCATTTGTGCAAAACACGATGGATGAATGTCTTCCACCTTTGTTCTCCAACCTTATCTAGGCAAATAATGATAATATAATAAAAATGAATGTAAGAACAAAAAAAATATATATACCAACAAAAACAAAATAAGGTGTAACGGTAAAATATATATACAAATACCTTATATCCAACACTGTCTCCAATATTTTCACCTCTTTCAAAAGATATTCTTTCAGCCACTACAACAAACATAACATTATATACCTTGCAGAAATTTACAAAAAATTATTGAATGTTTTATAAGGTTACTAGTGATGGATACCTGATATTGCAGAGATTCTCCGTGGCTGTGTGCAAACTATTTTACACGCATCACCTTTACTCCACATATAATCCAATAAATATTGAGGCACCTAAACCAAAATGTAGTATAAGAATATAATAAATTTGTCAAGAATAATTCACACGTAATAAAAGGATCCTAACCTGTGTTGTCTTTCCACAACCGGTTTCACCAGATATAAGAACTACCTGAAGCAAGTAACATAAATAAAAACCATTTCGTTTTTTACGTCCAACAAAATATAAATATAAAAAAAAGTAGATTGTGAAACCTGATTAGACTCGATTGTTGAAGTTATAACATCCTTAAATGATGCAATAGGAAGTTTGGATCTATCTTCAGTAATCTGCAAAGTAAAAATATATGTAATGCAATTCGTATTGATGATTAAAATAAAAGTAGCATCAGAATACCTGTTTTAACTTAAGATTCGATTGCATTCTAGCACCGAGTGATTCAAACTTCTTAGCAACTTCTCCCTTTTTCACTATAGGTTTCGAGAGCATATCATCCGTTTTCATTCGAGTGTTATCCGTATTCTTATTATATGAGGTGGCAATTGTTTCAGCCTCCCGATAATCACCAGGTGGATAAAGAGAGAAAAAATCCCTTAAAACTGTTTTCCCCTCTTCTGAAAATGTAAACGACGTGAGATTGTGCTTCGTTTGTGTATCATTCGACTTATTCTTGAACTTGTAAACCGACACACGTCTATTAGTCCCCGTTTTAGACCTAAACAATATCCAGTCCATTAAATACTGTACATGAAACAAACTTAAGAAAAGCTTTTATTTTTATACATAACGAACAATACTCACCCGGAACTTGCAGACTTCATGCCCATTTTCTTGCACAGTTTGTGCACCTCCGCACGTTCAAAGTTCGTAAGATTAGCCTCAAATGTGTACACTGAAATCATTAAAAATACATATCCTTCATAAATTTCAATCATGTAATAAGGCTATGTGTAGTGGATGGGCTACAAAATGGGGCGACTTGCGCCATGTGACGCCCAGTCAGCAAAGAGTGAGTTTTTATTTTAGGGGTGTAATAGTGTTGTAGCTCCATAATTCCATATATAAATACAAACATATACACACACACACATATAATAATAATAATAAACCTAAACCAAAACCAAAATATTCATCCCCCCCCAAATCGCCCCAATATCGCCTGGCGGCGGTGTTCACCAAAATAGTCACCCTTCTCGCCCCATTGTCGCCCCCCACTATGGATAGCCCAAGTAACATAAACTGGCAAACTGCAAACACATCATGCACTTAAAAATATTATATCAAGAAAAATAATAATAAGTACACAGATAACAAAAATAACCAAAATAAGTAATAACTGGAATCAATAAAAATAAAATTTTAATTCTATAAATAGTACTTAAAAAAAACAGAAGCAAACATCTCTGACAGACAATGTAAATTGCAAACTGTAAAATCTACCAAAATGCTAACTTGATCTGACAAATGCGAACAAGATTCATTCAAATAATCAAATAATAATAATAATAATAATAATAATAATAATAATAATAATAATAATAATAATAATAATAAACCCAAAAGACGCAGATGGATTTATTGATTACCATCTTCATTGGAAGCTCTAAACTCTTCAAGGGTTTGTCGAATATGAATCCGGGTGGCTTCTGCAACGGCAACCGGCTGCTGCCGGTGGTGGTGGTGTTGTTGTTGGCCACCGCCTCTGTTATTGCGTTTCTTGGAATATGAATTTGGCATCATTTTGTGGGTTGAATGTTGTTATGGGGTGAATGTGGGTATGAAATTGCAGGTGGGTTTTGTTTAATTGGATCCGATTTGAGTGTTTTGGTACTCAATTTGAACGTTTGAAATTGAAATTGAAATTGAAAAATGAAACCCTAATTGGTTCAGTCGAATGTACTTCCTTATGAATGATGATTAATTAATTATTAATCTATCAAAATGTTAAAGAGGGGTAATAAGGTAATTGTCAAAATCAAATCAAAAAAACTGAATTGAAATTAATCGGATTAATAGGAAACCAGCTAACCAAAAACGGAATTAATTGAAAACCGACAATCCTTTTTTATTGAAAAAATCTGCAATTTGCCTCCCTGGAAAATATCGTCGCTGGATGGATTAACCACTGAAAAAGAATACCGTCCGGTCGAGTCAGCTTCGCTCCTTTATTCGTACATCTCTTTCTCGAATGTTTACGAAGGTTGTGCCATTACATTTTTCAGGCGGGTTTTTTTGTCTCCTACCGTCAGTTGACCAAGCGTTAACTGTTAATGGTGAAGGGTAAAGTTGTCATTGTACTTAATAATAATAATAAATTAATAATAGATGATGATAATAATAATAATAATAATAATAATAATAAGTGAATGCTCTGTATATTTGGGTGGGGCATGAATTCTCAGATGTAAAACTCTTGGTCATTATTTTTGTTAGGGCATGAATTTTATGCTGAAGATCCTTAATCCTTTACTATCTTATGGATAGATTATCCTTGAAATATGTATCAGGGTATAAAGGATCGACGATCCTCGGTATTATTTGTTTACTAATGATTGCGTTTAGTATGGTGATGTGTTAGACATGTATAACAATTCTAAGACGTACTGGCATCAATTATCCTCATGGAGTATTCTCTAGCTGGAGTGTGGATCGAGGATCCTAATTCAATGTAGCTATTAGTGGACAAATTCATGTGAAGATTGATGTTTAATTATCAACAACGGCTCCAAGACTCGTTCTTCCGCTTATCTCGCTACTGAACGGCTATTGGCACGTGGTCAAAGTCATGGGAGTGGCTAGTGAAAGACTTCCGGTTTGTTAGGAGGTATTGTTGTTGTTATTTTCTTATTTAATTGAGCTATGATCGAGTAGAAAAAACACATGTACTATCACACACTCTAGAGCAGAAGCAAACATTCTCTCTAATCACTAGTTTATCTTGTATTCTCGATCATTAACTCCACAATACTTGTAACGATCTTTGAGTATCAATATACTTGACGGTGATAGTTTTCACCGTCCGGGGGTTTTTTGTGCCGGAGATTACGATAATCACGTACTAATCGACCAAAGGTTACCTCGTTGATCCTTGATCGAAGAGATTCGACCAACGATTAACTCGTTAATCCTTGACCGAAGCAATTCGTCCAAAGATTACCTTGTTAAGTTTTGACCGTATTAAGATTATCGTGATTAAGGGTTTTTTCCCTCATAATCAAACCTTTGCGTTCACCAATACTACGATTACACACTTGTTATTATCGTGTTAGCACTATACCTCACTTAACAGATTTGGATACATTATCCTTAGCAGATTTTTATCCAAAACAATTTGGCGCCCACCGTGGGGCAATTGGTGCTATAATCCGTATTATTTCTATCATTCTCAACTTTTTCATACCCATATCACTATCAGTGACCTCTCAATCAACCTCTGCTTCATTAACCATGCCGGCTACGGTTCCTCTCTCATCAAGGACTTTGCCACCGATGCCTCCGCCAATCACGGGAACGCAACGGCCTGCTGCTGCTGGGAGCAAGACGCAACTACCAGTCTTCCAGAGCTCAAAGACCCTTGCTGCTGCCCCGGTGGTTAATACTAACAGTGATGTTTCATCTATGTTTTCGCAGGTTAAAGCATACATGGAGCAGCAGAACAAGACCAACCAGAGGATCCTCCGTGAGATAGAAGATCTCAAGAAGAACAAGAGGCCACCAGAGGATCTCACCCCTCTGATGCCAAGGATGCTGGATTTCACCAGTTCAGAATCCATGGCTCAGATCTCACAAGGATCTTCCATCCTTCGACAGGGATCTATGGGTCATCAGGCTCAAGGATCCTCGCTATTTCAGCAAGGATCATCTATCCTTCAACAAAGGTCCACGGGCCAACAGGCTCAAGGATTCTCGTTAGATCAGCCAAGGTCGACTAACCTCCAACAAGGATCCATGGGTCAGCAGAATCAAGGATCCTCATATTATCGGCAAGGATCAGCCATCCTTCCACAAGGATCCTACGGTACCCAACCTCAAGGATCCTTCATCCCGAATCAAGGATCCTTCTTTCTGAATCAAGGATCCTCAGGCGTCCAACATCAACAATCATCCGAAGTCCATGAAAGTAATCCCCATGAAGACCATAGCCTCTGGAGGACCAACTATTATCCCAGACTCCTCTTATCCCATCTACTCATCCGAGATGCCAACCTTCACTCAGCAAAGAGGTAACTTGTACGATCCTTTATCCTTAGATGCTAACCGTGGTTCCATGCAGGATGCAGGTGTCAACCAAGCTATGGCCAAGGAGCTGCAGAAGCTCAAGGATATGATATCCAGTGTTCCCAGGGTCATAAGACCAATCCCCAAGATACCTGATGGAAGGCACAAAGTATATAGATTTGCTCCGCCTATCTGTGATGCTAAAATCCCGAAGCGGTTCCAGACTCCAAATATGAAGACTTACGACGGGACCACTGATCCTGAAGAACATGTAGCACAGTATTAGGAAATGATGGAGATCAATCCTATTCCGGAAAGACTCAAAGAAGCTTGCCTATGCAAAGGCTTTGGATCCACACTAACGGGAGCCGCACTGAAATGGCTGCTAAGTCTTCCACCTTTTTCAATTACTTCTTTCTCTCACTTAGTTAACTTATTTAACACTCAATTTTCCTATAGTCGGAAATTTGAGAGGTTAACCAGTGATTTATATCGTGTTATCCAACCTAGTGATGAATCCCTTAGGGATTTCATTACCAGGTTCGGCAAGGAAGCTCTAGAAATCCCAAATCTTGACATGACTACTGCTGTTGAAGCATTCAAGATGGGAATTCAGAAGAGCTCCCCCTTTTATGATGATTTAGTGATGACTCCATGCAGGACATTAGACGAAGTTAGAAACAGGCCATTGAGATACATCCGATTGGAAGAAGACAGAAGGATCCAGGACTGTCTTGGGGGACAAACAAACAAGAAAACCCCGAAAAGAATAAATGATCCTGGAACAGGAACAACAATTCGAAGCCGTACACCAAATTCAACAATCAAAACGTACGGGTAGTTGAAGAAGCAGATGACGATGAAGACTATCCTTGCATCTCCGACTATTGTTTTTCTGTAGACACTCATGGCTTGATCTGTGCCATGAAGGATCTGGGAGAAAAAGTGAGGTGGCCGCGAAAGAATGAGAAGACTGTCGGCTTCAAGGACAAGTCTAAGTGGTGCGCTTTCCACGAAGACTTTGGCCACACGACAGACGAGTACATCGGCTTGAGGAGGGAGATTGGATACCTCCTGAGCAAGGGTCACTTTAAAGAACTCTTGGGAAGGAAAAAATCCAAGATCCAGGATCCTGAAGACCTTCCACGGAAAGCAACACCACCACCACCAGATGCTCATGTGATCAACTTTGTCTCCAGAGACTACGAATTATTTCAAGATTCTTGTGCCATAAAAGAAAATCCCGTAGTAGAATTCGAATTGGACGATGAGAGAAGACCGCTCATCCCCACTACTCGAGTGACTGATCAGAGAATGTTTTTCAATTCAAGGATCCAGGATCCTAATCAGAACAAGCTGGATGTGTAGACGATCAATTTCATCTCCGGAGGTTCAGACATATGCGGAACTTCTTTCTCTGCAAAAAAAAGACTTGCTAAAGAGATAAAGATGGATAACGGAGATCGACCAATAGTGTCAACCACCTTAACAACAGACAAGATAATCTTCTTCGATGAAGAAGACAAGCTGAACATTCAGGATCCTCACCACAACGGTTTGATTATTACTTTATTTATCTCTAACCATTATGTACGTAGGATCCTAGTTGACGGTGGCAGCTCAGTCAACATTATCCAACATGATGTCCTCAAGAAGATGAACATCCCGGATTCAGAAATCATTCCTAGAACTTCGGTGCTAGTCGGTTTCAGTGGCGAAACCAAGACGACACTGGGGGACATCAACCTCCCAATTTATATCGAAGGGTTAAATTCATACAAAAAAATTTGTGTTATAGATAACCTTTCCTGTTGCAATGTTATTTTAGGAAGGCCTTGGCTCCATGAAATGAAGGCTGTAGCCTTAACTTATGTCACACCCCCATCTTAGGCCTAGGAGTGCGACTCGATAGTTGGTACCATAATTGTAATTAAATCAGAGTTACGGTTAATTAGCGGAAGTCTTTATAATTAAAAGGATCAAAGTTGTAAAATATTTACAATGCAAAAGATGGAACGAAAGTTCCATTTACGTTTACTTGTTTTATATTTACAAAACCACCATTTAGTTATATTATCAAAAATTATCCGAGCCATCGGATTCTTGAGCCTTCGTCCTTTAAGCTTAATCTTGATTACCTGCAAAATGTTATAAAAATACGTCATCAAAGATTTGCCGGTGAATATGCTGACGCGAAAATATTTTCTTTTACTTTGTTACCCCTCGAGGGTTACGCGTGCCTCGGCCCATCTTGGCTTAGGAATAACAAAGTTAAAACAATATCATTATAAACTCGAGCCTCTACCTAGGTCACCCCAGCAAGACACCGCATCGTCGCGACGTTCTTAGGTACCATAAATATACACAAGGTCATTCTCACTCGAACATACTTTGGTTCGGCCCATCGTGGCCGGAGGTCGTGACCAGGCGTGGTGCGATGTGCCCACCACATTTTACCACGTATGTAAGGATCCAGACAAACGTATACTACAGCCTGAGGGCTAGGCTTTTACTCTTATTCATAATGTTTTTAGAGACACTTGGTCTCATGTAAAGTTTTACACAACACATTTATTTGTTTGAAAACAAGTTTGTAAAAGTGGGGCGTATTCACCTTTGATCGGGATCGGTTTTCAACACCGTCCTTGTGTACTCTTTCTTGCTATCTCGCACCTATAGTACGGGTATAACTTTTATTAGTCGGATATACAATCCGGCTTAAGACCTTTAGTCTTATTACCTCGATGAACCTTTAGTTCAATAATCTTTTACTTTAAAACCTTTGGTTTTAAAATATTATTTATAAACCTTTAGTTTATTTTAAAACCCGACGTTCCTTTTTTTTCCTTTAAGAAACGTATTCTTTATTTATTATTTAAGAATACACATTATACTTAAATAATAATAATTATAACAAAGAGTATATAACACACACACACACACATATATATATACACACACACATTTCTTTCTTTATTTCTTTTCTTTGTTATATCATTTTTCTCGAGGTATATATTTTCGACTTAGGGTTTAAGCCTTTAATATTATATTATTATTTTAATCGGGTATTAAGCCTTACCTTTCCTCGGCTTATAATTCCCTAGATACTCGAGCAGCACTTCTACGCCGCTTAGCCTTTTCAACCCTCGTCTTGATCGCCACTTCACTTCGGCACGCAACTCGAGACACCAACGCTTCACGTCACGTACTTCGAGAATGATCGTCGGGACGTCGGTATGGGAGTGGTATGAATATCGAGGTATAGCACGTTTTTCGAGGAATCAGGGCACGGTTTTCGAGGTGGATCGTTGGCACGAATTTCGAGGTTTAGAGAGAGAGTAGAGAGATGATTGTAAACTGATTTTGGGTGTGAGTTATGAAGACCCCGGACCTTGCTATTTATAGGCAAATCTGGTGTCCCATCGTGTACCACGCCCGGGTCCTTGGGAACCCGTCGCGTACCGCGACGTAGGTCTGATGACGCAGACAGTAGGTCTGCCACGTGTCGCCACGTGGCGGACGTTGTGCCACGTGGCGACCTGTGTGCCACGTGTGGACACGTGGTGAAAAGGTGTCAGACGTGTCAGGCCACGTCATCGCGGTACGCGATGACGTAGGCTCAACAGCGATCGCGTACGCTGTTGACTCTTTCTAGAAACTTTGACCAAGCCCCATCGCGGTACGCGATGGGCTTGTTTTTTGTCTCGTCGCGTACCGCGACAGGACAAGAAATCAGGTTTTTCATTTTAGCCCTTGGGGTTTGGAAGTTGGCAGAATTAATCCCTATACTTTGGTAACTTGTCATTTTTGGCCCAAAATTCCCATGATGTTACATCCTCCCCACCTTGAAATAATCTAGTACTCGAGATTGCTTTACGAGAACAAGTGGGGGTATTTCTTTCTCATTTCGGACTTGAGTTCCCAAGTATACTCGGGTCCTCGTCGGGAATCCCATTTTACTTTCACAATTTTCAAGGTTCGTCTTTTGAGTTTCTTTAATTTCGAGTCTTCGATTTGAATTGGGCGTTCAACGAATTTTAAATTCTCATTAATTTCTACATCTTTTAACGGCATTGCTAAAGATTCGTCGGCTAGACACTTACGCAGATTCGAGATATGGAATACATCGTGTATCCCTTGCATTTCCTCGGGTAGTCGCAATCGGTATGCGACGGTACCAATTCGTTCAAGTACCTCAAAGGGTCCAACGAATCGATGACTCAATTTTCCTTTCTTGCCGAAGCGGACTACGCCTTTCCATGGCGAGACTTTCAAAAGAACTTTATCACCGACTTTGAACTCTAACGATTTACGACGGACATCGGCGTAACTCTTTTGGCGATCACGTGCCGTCTTAAGTCGTTCGCGGATTTGGATAACTTTGTCGGTAGTTTCTTGGACTATCTCGGATCCAGATAATTGATTATCTCCAGTTTCAGACCAACACACGGGCGTTCTACATTTTCGGCCATACAATGCCTCGAATGGTGCGGTTTGAATGCTCGTGTGATAACTATTGTTATACGAGAATTCCATTAGGGGCAAGTGGTCATCCCAACTTCCACCTAAGTCTATTACACAAGCTCGGAGCATATCTTCCAACGTTTGGATTGTCCTTTAGCTTTTCCCATCGGTTTGCGGATGATAGGCAGTGCTAAGGTTTAACTTCGTACCAAGCGCTTGTTGGAAGCTATTCCATAAATGAGACGTGAAACGACTGTCTCGATCAGAAATAATGGACAGTGGCACTCCATGCAAATCCACAATGTTGTTAACATAGATACGAGCTAATTTGTCCATCGAGTACGACTCATTGATGGGTATGAAATGTGCGGATTTTGTTAATCGATCCACAATTACCCAGATTGCATTATGTTGTCGAGTCGTCTTAGGGAGTTTGGTAATGAAATCCATAGTAATCAACTCCCACTTCAATACGGGAAGTTCGGGTTGCTGAAGCAATCCTGAAGGCTTTTGGTGTTCAGCCTTGACTTTCAAACACGTCAAACATTTCACCACATGCGAAGCGACATCCTTTTTCATCCCGTTCCACCAATAGTTTGCCTTAAGATTATGGTACATTTTGTCGCTCCCGGGATGCATCGCATATTTGGACTTATGGGCTTCGTCTAAGATCTTCTCATGCAATCCTCCAACAACCGGTACCCAAATTCGGTTTCATATTCTAAGAATACCATCATCACCTTTGACCAACGAGTCAATGGTGTCATTACGTTTTTCATCGGAGATTTGGTTCTCGTTGATCGCTTGAGTTTGAGCAGATTTGATTTGGTCAACAAGATCGATTTGAAGTTCTAGCCTTAACGCTCGGACTCTTTTTGGCTTTTCATGCTCTTTACGACTTAAGGCATCAGCCACAACGTTGGCTTTACCTTCGTGGTAGACAATTTCGCAGTCATAGTCGTTTAGAGTTTCCATCCAGCGTCTTTGGCGCATGTTGAGCTCCTTTTGATCAAATATATTCTTTAAGCTTTTATGATCAGTGTACACGGTAAATCTTACTCCATATAGATAGTGCCTCCATATCTTAAGTGCAAAGATTATGGCGCCTAACTCTAGATCGTGAGTCGTGTAGTTCTTCTCGTGTACTTTCAATCGACGAGAGGCGTAAAGCGATTACTTTCTAGATATTGATGTGTCTGGATCAGTTGTCCTTCTTAAGAGTTCCAGAGCTATGTCAGGATCATGGATCCTCGGTATTCGGTGTTGTTAACGGTTGTTTCTTATATGAAGGCTGATATTTATCAAGTATAACGGCTCCAAGACCTGGTCTACCCCTTTTTTCGCAGCCTGAGTGATGGAGCACGTGGTCAAAGTGGCTGTTACGATTATAATGAAGACATGGCGGATTTTTAGGGATTATTAGTTAATAGTCTTTAATATTAATAACTCCATTGAGTTATTATTTTTGATATATAATAGAGATTATGATCAGTTAGGAAACACATTGTATACACACACACTAAAGCAGAAACAAGCATTCTCTCTACACTAGCACATTTTGTAATCTCGATCATATACTCCACCGCATTTGTAACCACCTTTTGTTTATCAATATAATCGACGGTGATAGTTTTCACCGTCCGGGGGTTTTTTGTGCCGGAGACCACGATAATCATATACTCGTCGACCAAAGGTTACCTTGTCGATCACTGACTAAAGTAATTCGACCAAAGATTAGCTTATTAATCCTTGACCGAAGTTATTTTACCAAAGATTGTCTTGATAAGTTTTGACCGAAGTAAGATTATTTTGGTTAAGGGTTTTTTCCCTCGTGATCAAATCATTGTGTTCATCCAGATTACGATTACACACTCAATATTATCGTGTTAGCACCTTACCTCACAATTATGAATTTGGATACATTATCCTTGTGTGATTTTTGTCCAAAACAATTTGGCGCCTACCGTGGGGCAATTGGTGCTATAATCCAGATTATTCCTATCATTTTCAACCTTTTCATACCCATATCACTATCAATGGCCTCTCAATCAACCTCTGCTTCATCAACCATGCCATCCTCGGTTTCTCTCTCATCAAGAACTTTGCCACCGATGCCTCCTCCAATTACGGGAGCACCAAGGACCACCACGGCTGGAAACAAGACACAAATTCCAGCCTTCCAGAGCTCAAAAACCACTGCTGCCACTTCGGTGGTCAAATCTAACAATGATGTTTCTACTATGTTTTCACAAGTTAAGGCATACATGGAGTAGCAGAACAAAACCAACCATAGGATCCTACGTGAAATTGAAGATATCAAGAAAAGAAAGAGGCCAGCGGAGGATCAGACTCCCTTGATACCTAGGGTGCTGGAATTTTCTACTCCAGGATCCGTGGCTCAACATACTCAAGGTTCCTCGATCTTCCAACAAGGATCATCCATCCTTCAACCAGAGTCCCTGGGTCAGCATACTCAAGGATCCTCGATCTTCCAACAAGGATCATCCATCCTTCAACCAGGGTCCATGGGTCAACAGACTCAAGGATCCTCGCTATTTCAGCCTGGATCATCTATTCTTCAACAGGGATCCATGGGTCAGCAGAATCAAGGATCCTCATATTATCGGCAAGGATCAGTCATCCTTCCACAAGGATCCTATGGTACCCAACCTCAAGGATCCTTCATCCCGAATCAAGGATCCTTCTTTCCGAATCAAGGATCCTCAGGCGTCCAACATCAACAATCATCCGAAGTCCATGAAGGAGACATAATCCCCATGCAGACTATAGCCGCTGGAGGACCAACTCTTATCGCAGACTCCTCCTATCCCATCTACTCATCCGAGATGCCAACCTTCACCCAGCAAAGAGGTAACTTGTACGATCCTTTATCCTTAGATTCTAACCGTGGTTCCATTCAGGATGCAGGTATCAACCAAGCTATGGCCAAGGAGCTGCAGAAGCTCAAGGATATGATATCCAGTGTTCCCAGGGTCATAAGACCAATCCCCAAGATACCTGATGGAAGGCACAAAGTATATAGATTTGCTCCGCCTATCTGTGATGCTAAAATCCCGAAGCGGTTCCAGACTCCAAATATGAAGACTTACGACGGGACCACTGATCCTGAAGAACATGTAGCACAGTATTAGGAAATGATGGAGATCAATCCTATTCCGGAAAGACTCAAAGAAGCTTGCCTATGCAAAGGCTTTGGATCCACACTAACGGGAGCCGCACTGAAATGGCTGCTAAGTCTTCCACCTTTTTCAATTACTTCTTTCTCTCACTTAGTTAACTTATTTAACACTCAATTTTCCTATAGTCGGAAATTTGAGAGGTTAACCAGTGATTTATATCGTGTTATCCAACCTAGTGATGAATCCCTTAGGGATTTCATTACCAGGTTCGGCAAGGAAGCTCTAGAAATCCCAAATCTTGACATGACTACTGCTGTTGAAGCATTCAAGATGGGAATTCAGAAGAGCTCCCCCTTTTATGATGATTTAGTGATGACTCCATGCAGGACATTAGACGAAGTTAGAAACAGGCCATTGAGATACATCCGATTGGAAGAAGACAGAAGGATCCAGGACTGTCTTGGGGGACAAACAAACAAGAAAACCCCGAAAAGAATAAATGATCCTGGAACAGGAACAACAATTCGAAGCCGTACACCAAATTCAACAATCAAAACGTACGGGTAGTTGAAGAAGCAGATGACGATGAAGACTATCCTTGCATCTCCGATTATTTTTCTCTGTGGATACTCATGGATTGATCTGTGCCATGAAGGATCTGGGAGAAAAAGCAAGGTGGCCCCGAAAAAATGAAAAGGTTGTCGGCTTCAAAGACAAGTCTAAGTGGTGCGCTTTCCACGAAGATTTTGGCCACGCAACAGACGAATGCATCGCCTTAAGGAGGGAAATTGGTTACCTCCTGGGCAAGGGTCACTTTAAAGAACTCTTGGGAAGGAAGAAATCCAAGATCCAAGATCCTGAAGACCTTCCACAGAAAGCAACACCACCGCTGCTAGATGCTAACGTGATTAACTTCGTCTCCAGAGACTATGACATATTTCAAACATCTTATCCTAAAGAAGAATTCAAGTTGGACGATGAAAGAAGGCCACTCATCCCCACTACTCGAATAACTGATTAATGGATATTCTTCGATTCGAGCATCCAGGATCCTCACCAGGATGAACTGGATGTACAAATGGTCAATTTCATCTCTGGAGGATCCGACATATGTGGAACTTCCTTCTCAGCAGCAAAAAGGCTCGCCAAAGAGATCAAGTTGGACAACGGAGACCGACCAATAGTATCCACCACTTTAACGACAGACAAAAGGTTCTTCTTTGATGAGGAAGACAAACTAAACATCCAGGATCCTCACCATGATGGTTTAATTATTACTTTATTTATTGCTAACCACTATGTACGCAGGATCCTAGTGGACGGTGGAAGCTCGGTCAACATCATCCAGCATGATGTCCTTAATAAGATGAACATTCCAGATTCTGAGATCGTCCCTAGAAAATCAGTGCTAGTCGGTTTCAGCGGAGAAACCAAGAAGACATTGGGGGACATCAACCTTCCAATTTATATTGAAGGGTTAAATTCATATAAAAAATTCTGTGTAATTGATAACCTTTCTTGTTGCAATGTTATTTTAGCTAGGCCTTGGCTCCATGGGATGAAGGCGGTGGCCTCAACCTACCACCAATGCATCAAACTACCAACTCCTTAGGGAGTAGTAAGGATAGATGGTGACCAAGTGGAGGCCAAGAATTATTATTCTTCATAAGCCGATAGCTAAACAGACGATAGCATAGTAATTACAGCAAAATCCTAGGAATGTACTGGAAGCTCGAGAGCAGGACCTAAAAGAAGTATCTTTAGATCCTGAAGATCCAGACATGAAGGTGTTCCTAGGATCCTGTATCCCTGACGAGATCGAGGAGGATATAATATCCTTCCTAAAGCGACGAAAATCCACGTTTGCCTTTAGACATTCAGACATGACAGGTATTTCTAAGGAGGTAATTACTCATAAATTGGGCCTTGATCATTCTATTAAACCCGTCCATCAGAAGCGAAGGAAATTCGCTCCTGAGAGGAATGCGATCATACAAGAAAAAGTTGAAAAACTTCTTATGGCCGGTATGATCAGAGAGGTTAAGTATCCTCGATGGTTAGCTAATGTGGTTGTAGTTTCAAAAAAGAATGGAAAGTGGAGGGTATGCGTTGATTTTACAGATTTAAACAAAGCATGTCCCAAGGATCCTTTCCTGTTACCACATATAGACTCCATGGTGGATGCAACGACACGACATGAAGTGCTTACTTTTATGGATGCTTCCTCTGGATTTCAACAAATTCAGATGGAACCATCTGATCAAGAGGATACCGCATTCATGACTCCTACCGGTATATATTGTTATATTGCTATGCCATTTGGACTAAGAAATGCAAGGGCAACATATCAAAGACTGGTCAACATGATGTTCAAGGATCAGTTAGGCAAAATCATGGAAGTCTATATAGATGACATGGTGGTGAAATCAAAGAAGGCCGAGGATCACCTCAGGGATCTCGAAGAAGCTTTCAATATCCTTGACCAGTACAATATGAAACTGAATCCGTCAAAATGCCACTTTGGTGTTAAGGCTGGAAAGTTTATGGGATATATGGTGACTAAAAGAGGAATTGAAGCAAGCCCAGAGCAGATTGAAGCCATCATCAACCTAAAGTCGCCTACAAATGCCAATGATGTCCAAAGGCTCACGGGAAGAATAGCCGTTCTCAACAGATTCATCTCAAGATCCTCCGAGAAATGCAAAGACTTCTACGACATTCTTAGAAAGAATAAGAAGTTTGAATGGACAGAAAAGCATGAGGCTGCGCTCAAAGCCTTGAAGGATTACTTATCCTCAACTCCAGCTCTGATGAAGCCTGTGGATGGAGAATCCTTATATCTGTATCTAGCAGTTTCAGGTAATGCAATAAGTGCCGTCCTCATCAAGGATCATGAAGGTGAACAACACCCGGTATATTATGTAAGTAAAAGTCTATTAGATGCAGAAGCCAGGTATTCTCACCTTGAAAAATTAATCCTTGCTTTGATTATGGCTTCCACTAAATTAAGACATTATTTTGAGACTCATACTATTATTTTGAGAACTAATTATCTCGTTAAGAATGTGATTAGAAAACCGGAATTGTCAGGAAGGATGGCCAAGTGGGTTGTGAAGCTGAATGCATATGACATTCAGTGTGAGCCTAGAACAACCATCAAATCGCAGACACTAGCGGACTTTGTGGCTGATTTCAGCAGTGACATGCAAAAGGAGGCTGATTTAGAAGTCCAACAACTAGAAGAAGCCAAGGATCCTTGGATCCTCTTCACAGATGGAGCATCCAACGTAAGAGGAACGGGATTGGGCATAACACTGAAATCGCCACAGGGGGACATAATACCCCAGTCCATTGCATGCGCATTTCAAGCCACCAACAATGAGGCAGAGTACGAAGCACTCGTCGCAGGTTTACTTTTAGCAAAAAGCATGAGGATCATGTATCTTCAAGTTTATATGGATTCTTTACTTATAACTAACCTCTTTAACGGTTCTTATGCCGTGAAA
This sequence comes from Bidens hawaiensis, assembly GCF_021521415.1. Classification (NCBI taxonomy): domain Eukaryota; kingdom Viridiplantae; phylum Streptophyta; class Magnoliopsida; order Asterales; family Asteraceae; genus Bidens; species Bidens hawaiensis. Next base: position 1,620,750 of record NW_027491048.1, on the reverse strand, counting down.
GGTGAGAAAATGATCAAATATTTATAAGTTGTGAAGGAATTAGCAAAATCCTTCGAGTTGTTTAGTATTATTCAGGTACCAAGAGAGGAAAATGCCGGGGCGGATGCCTTAGCAAATTTAGCCTCGTCCTTGAAAATTCCAGAAGATACAAAGATCTCAATTAATCACATACTCTCGCCAGCAATAGGAGAGCAAAAAGTTGGGGAGATAACAAGTGACAAACAAATTGTACTTTTGGATCCATTATCCTCAGCCAGCGAAGGATCCTGGATCCTCCCAATTAAAAAATACATCCAATATGGAGAAATTCCAGCTACGGAGAATCCAAAATCCTTCAGACTCAAGGTAGCGCAATATATTTTATTAGATGATATGCTATACAGAAAATCTCTTGCAGGTCCATACTTGAGGTGCATCGAGGATCCTGAGATCAAAGAAGTACTCAAGAATTTTCATGAAGGAGATTGCGGCAATCACACAGGTGGAAGAGCATTATTTTCTAGAATACTTAGAACTGGATACTTCTGGCCAACAATATAGAAGGATGCAGTGGAGTATTCAAGGAAATGTGATGCTTGTCAAAGACATGCAAACATCCTTCATCAACCAGTGGAGCCTTTATATCCTATATCCTCCTCATGGCCTTTCATGAAATGGGGTATGGATATTGTAGGTAAGCTACCAAAAGCACTCGGTGGAAAAGTCTTTATGCTTGCTATGACTGACTACTTCTTCAAATGGATTGAGGCAGAAGCATTTGTATAAGTCCGAGAAAGGGAAGTGATATCTTTTATTAAACGAAATATTATAACTAGATTTGGTATTCCTGCTGAAATTGTTTGTGACAATGGTTCCCAGTTTATCGGGAATAGAACCACTAACTTTTGTGACAGTTGGGGCATCAAAATGATTACTTCCACTCCGGTTCATCCTCAAGCCAATGGTCAAGCAGAGTCTAGAAACAAGATCATCATCAACACTCTAAAGAAGAAGCTAGGATCCAAGAAGGGAAAATGGGCTGAAGAACTTCCTTATGTTCTTTGGGCTGACAGGACTACGCCTAAAAATGCAACAGGCCAAACACCCTTCTCATTGGTGTTTGGATCAGAAGCAGTAATTCCCACAGAAATGGTGGTTCCTACTGCGAGAACGAACATCCATGATCCTCAAGCCAATGAGGAAATCCTTCTTGAAGACTTGGATACTATAGAAGAACTCAGAGACCAAGCAAAAATCAGAATGGCAGCTTATCAACAAAGGGTAGCAGGGGCATACAACAAAAATATCAGAATCAGAAGATTTCAAGAAGGAGATCTAGTGTTAAGGAAAGCCTTCCAAAACACAACAAATCCGGCTGATGGGAAACTAGCGCCCAAATGGGAAGGACCTTATCAGATTGAGTCGGAAGCAGGAAAGGGGGCATATCATTTGCTCACAATGGAAGGCAATAGACTACCGAGAGCATGGAATGCTATCCACCTAAAGAAGTATTTTTTCTAATCAGGATCCAGTATCCTGAGAGGATATATTATCCTCAAAGGATCAAGGATCCTAAAATCGGTAATATCTATCTGATTACTTATCTACTTTTTATTCTTATTATTCTAAGGATAATATATTCTTAACATTTATCTTTTCCAAGTTTTTAAGTAACAATGCAGATTTCGATAAGAGGTTCAAAGTCTAAGAGGTTGGTCACCTCTCTTTTTCATATAAGGTACTTTACTATTTCCCTTGGTCTTGCCCATGATTGGATATGACCCCCGATGGTCATATCCCCTACGGTTTAAAGGTTTTCACCTTTCTCACGATCGCCAGTTGCGCACGCTATCCGACGTATAGTTCGGGGTAGCGGGACCAGTACACGCTTAGTGGCTGACAATTTCGTTGTCTCCGGCTGTATGGAGGATCCTACGAATAATGGTAGACGTACCATTTCCTAAGGTTTAAGGGGTTTTCACCTCTTCTCAAGGGCCTTGTCGCCAGTTTAATCCCAAGGTTTAAGGGGTTTTCACCTCTTCTCAAGGGTCATGTCGCCAGTTAACATCCGTATTTGGGCTTGTCCCCTGTTTGGGCTTGTCCCCAGTTACACGGGCTTGTCCCCAGATTACACGGGCTTGTCCCCAGTTGCACGGGCTTGTCCCCAGCTTATTTTATGGGCTTGTCCCCAGCTTAATGGGTTTAGTCCCAGTTAATATTTAAAGTTGTTTGCAACAGATTTTCTAAGTTCATTGTGAAGATCAAGACTTATGGATTCAAAATCCTTAAATTGCTTCTAGCAGGATCACAGAAGGATCATTACTTATGGTAACTTAGGTCTAACCAGACCTTACGGTATGATTTCTGTTTATCGGTTTACACTTATTTGATTTCAGTTTATATCTTCATAGATATAAGGATTCATTATTCTCAATCTATTTTTATAAGGATTTAAGATCCTGGTTTATTTTTGCAAGGATATTTTATCCTAAAAACTTTTTACTAAGTATAAATCTATATCAAACAAACTTTCAAAATAACAAGTAACAAGCGAATAGTCAAAAGTTTTAGATTGTTATTAAACATGAGTCACCTGGACTTATCCGAAAATCTTAACCTGGATTTCACCATTCAAAAAATGAACCATCCACCCGGGTTAAACAGGTGTTACTAGTTGTTCATGATTTGCAGGGAGAAGGATATACAGCCGGAAGGGAAGTTCCCATGGAAACTCCATTGATATATGACAATTATATCCAACTTGTCAAATCTCATATGATTTTGAAAAGAAGTTTGAATTCAAAGGCAAAATGACAGCTGTGATCTTATCACAACCGCCATTTTGGGGGCAATTGTTAGTGCACAGAAATTTGACACTGTGGATATGTTATCCTGACATATGTTTTGGATCAGTTATCCTTAGCGTGTGTTCTAGATCCCGTCAGGATCAAGGATCCACAGTACTTATTATTTACTAATGGTTGTTCTCATGTGTAGTCTTATATTTAGCAGGTATAACGGTTAGAAGACTCAGTCTATCCACTAACTTGTAGTCAAGAAGATATTGACGTGTCTGGACCAGTTGTCCTTCTTAAGAGTTCCAGAGCTATGTCAGGATCATGGATCCTCGGTATTCGGTGTTGTTAACGGTTGTTTCTTATATGAAGGCTGATATTTATCAAGTATAACGGCTCCAAGACCTGGTCTACCCCCTTTTTCGCAGCCTGAGTGATGGAGCACGTGGTCAAAGTGGCTGTTACGATTATAATGAAGACATGGCGGATTTTTAGGGATTATTAGTTAATAGTCTTTAATATTAATAACTCCATTGAGTTATTATTTTTGATATATAATGGAGATTATGATCAGTTAGGAAACACATTGTATACACACACACTAGAGCAGAAACAAGCATTCTCTCTACACTTGCACACTTTGTAATCTCGATCATATACTCCACCGCATTTGTAACCACCTTTTGTTTATCATATAATCGACGGTGATAGTTTTCACCGTCCGGGGGTTTTTTGTGTCGGAGACCACGATAATCATATACTCGTCGACCAAAGGTTACCTTGTCGATCATTGACTAAAGTAATTCGACCAAAGATTAGCTTATTAATCTTTGACCGAAGTTATTTTACCAAAGATTGCCTTGATAAGTTTTGACCGAAGTAAGATTATTTTGGTTAAGGGCTTTTTCCCTCGTGATCAAATCATTGTGTTCATCCAGATTACGATTACACACTCAATATTATCGTGTTAGCACCTTACCTCACAATTACGAATTTGGATACATTATCCTTGTGTGATTTTTGTCCAAAACAAAGGCCAGTATAGGAGCTTGGGTAAACTTTTGTTTAAGTATATCGAATGCCTCTTGTTGCTCTGTTCCCCATTCGTATTTGATGTTCTTTCGAGTCAAGGAGGTTAGGGGAACATCGATTCGAGAAAAGTTCTCGATGAACCTTCGACAATAGCCAGCCAAACCTAAGAAGCTTCGAATTTCGGTTGGCGACTTTGCAATTTCCCACTTAGAGATGGCTTCAATCTTAGCGGGCCAACAAGTGGATTGAATCTTTTCCAGTCTAGAGACTGGCTGATTACCTTCGAAACGGGGTCTACTTGAATTCCGTTAACGTTGATGATGTGACCAAGAAATTGCACCTCGTGCAACCAGAACTCGCATTTCGAGAACTTGGCGTACAATTTCTCGATTTTAAGAATTTTAAGTAACATTTGAAGGTGATTTTCATGATCGGCCTTAGTCTTAGAATAAATTAATATGTCGTCGATGAATACGATCACAAACTTATCTAAGTAAGGCTTACAGATACGATTCATCATATCCATGAACGCAGCCGGCCCATTAGTAAGTCCAAATGGCATAACGGTGAACTCATAATGGTCGTACCTTGTTCAAAACGCGGTCTTTGGAATGTCTTCGGATTGAACCTTGAGTTGGTGATAGCCGGAACACAGATCGATCTTTGAGAAGAAGCTAGCACCTTGAAGCTGGTCAAACAAATCGTCGATTCGAGGAAGTGGATATCGGTTCTTGATCGTAACTTTGTTGAGAGCTCGGTAGTCTATGCACATTCGCATGGATCCATCCTTCTTCTTGACAAAAAGTATCGGCGCTCCCCATGGCGATGAACTTGGTCATATAAATCCTTTCTCGAGAAGCTCGTCAAGTTGTTTATTCAGTTCTTTCATCTCAGTTGGTGCGAGGCGATATGGAGCTTTGGCGATCGGAGCAGTGCCGGGAATGAGATCGATTCTAAATTCTACTTCACGATCGAGAGGAATGCCAGGGAGTTCGTCGGGAAAAACGTCGGCGTAATCGGAAACAACAGGAATGTCTTTGATTTCCTTAGGTTTAAATTCTTCGGTGACGTAGGCCATGAATTCTAAGCATCCTTGATTTAAACATTTGTTGGCCCTTATCATTGAGATTAGGCTAACTTGGCCAACGTCTTTATCCCCTTCGATTCGTATGGTACGTTTGTCAGGGGCTCGAAGTTCAACGGTCTTGCTATTGCAAAGGATATGTGCATGGTTGTCGGATAGCCAATCCATACCCAATACAACATCAAAACCAGCAAGAGTCATAGGTAGCAATTGAATAGGCAAAGTATAACCGGCTAATAATATTTTTCCGTTTTCTAGTGCTTCGGAGATTTTGATGATTTCGCCATTAGCGGTTTCGACGCTTAGAGTTTTATTAAGTTTGATTAAAGGTTCGTTTAATAGACTACAAAACTTATAATCTATAAAACTTAAATTGGCTCCTGAATCAAACAAGACTCTAGCATAGGCATTGTTAACAAGAAACGTACCGGTAATGGTTTCCGGTGTGTCGGCCGCTTTCTTCGTATCAAGGACGAACACTCTTGCATTACCCTTCTTGGGCTCACTCTTCTGACCGCTACCACCCGCACCACCAACCGCGGGTTTATTCTTGGGGCATTCAAAGCTAAGATGTCCCATCTCCTTGCAGTTATAGCAGGTCATCTTCTTCTTCCAACAATCGGCCGTGGCGTGACCGAGTTTGTGACATGAATCACACAGACGGGGAGTTAGATGGCATCGACCCCTATGGTATTTCTTACAAGTTTTGCATTGAGGAATGCCGGAGTTGAAGCCAGACCTTCGTTGGTCGACTCCCTTACCCTTGAAACAGGTATTTCCTTCCTTCTTCGTATCTTGAGTCGACACGACCCTCTTATCTTCTTCTTTGTTGCGGATCATTCCGCCCATTAAGTATCCAGCCAACTCCATCGCGGAGTCAGCGGTTTGAGGCAAGTGCGACCTCACCATATCACGAATTTCTCATGGTAGTTCCCATATGTAGCGTGTGACTTTGCTGGATTCCGGGGTAACCAGCTGGGGCACCAAGCGACAGTATTCGTGGAATTTAGTATTATACTCACGAAGGTTTGTTCCAACAACCTTGTGAGATAGGAACTTGGTTTGGATTTGGTCAGTTTCATGCATCAGATAGAATTTCGACATTAACAGTTCCTTAAACTCGCTCCATGACAACCCATACATTACTTCCCTTCCTCTACTCATGATTAGTGTGTTCGACCACTCTAGCACTTCGCCTTTGAACATCAGGGTGGAGTATTGGATCTTTTCTTCTTCCATACACTTGCTCGTAATCACAATGTCTCCATTTCTTCAAGCCACCTTACGATCGAGATGGCTCCCTTATCGCCATGGAATCCTTTGGCCCATAGTATTAAAAATCTTTGAACGAACATCCCCCAATCTTGGGTTTTTTAAATTCTTGACGGACTCCACCATCGGCGTTCGATTCATGTACACTCTCTTCCATACGAGAAGGTCTAGAGCGGGGTTTAGAAACAGATTTTCGGGAAGGATTTACAGAGTGGGAATGTTTTGTTTGACGAGATTGGGACCTAGCCATTGATTCTTCCCTAACGGCATCTTTTATCATCTTTTGAATTCGATCTATAAACTTTTCGGGAATTGGATCCTCTTGTTCTTTTTCGGGTCCCTTTCATTTTTCTTTTCGATTCTTGGCTTCCTTTCGGGAAGCCTCAAAGTTATTACTTTGTTGAGACATTATATCTTTTTCTTTTTATTCTTTTTATCTGAAATTTAACAAATGCTCTTTATTAACACACATTTTTATTTCATCATTTTCATATACCATACAGGGCATATACAAGGATTATTACAACATACATATATATATACATTCACATTCGATGTATATATATTCTTATCCATACATTATTCATCACCTTACACATAAACTAGATTACACACATAAACTTGAGTACACACATGCTTCTTCTCTTGAAACACACCACCACCATCTTAGTCCTTCAAAAACTTCTTAACAACCCTCGTCAGTTTGTTGCATTTGTGAAGAAGCTTCTCTCCCATCTTCTTCTTCTTTTTCCCTTCCACGGCCATCTTCTTCTTCACATCGTCGGTTTCGTGTAAGGCGCGATCCAGGTGTTCCTCATATGACTGTGGGATAACGTCAGGGTATCCATACTGTGGCGGTGGGTCACGGTAACCCAGCGTCACCATCTCATAATGGTTTCTCGGTTCAGGATACGGGACGTAAGTCTGATCAGATGCAAGGTAGAGGTATGTCTTGGCGGCTTGATTTTGCTCACGAATCTCATCAGATTGTTCTTGAATTGAAGGAATCTTTCCTTGAAATGGCGGGAAGCTTGACGAAGCTTGGTTCCTTAGTTTTTCCAGATATTGAACATACGGATCGACGGAACGCTAACTTAGGTTGTAGGAAGTGAGTGATCCATCAATGGATGTTGATATCTCATTCGGATTGTCAGGATGCTCTTCTTCCGGTTCGGACTCTTCCTCAGAGTCCTCCTCTTCGGGATCCTCTTCTTCTTCCTCCATAGGCTCTTCCTCCTCTTCCATATTCTGGGTGGTTTCGTTGATCATCGCGGGCATTTTGAAACTCTCGTAAGGCATCGTCGCCCTCATTCTTGGTTTGCAGGATGATCTTTCGCCATTGTTGGGTCGTGAGTTGACTTCGTTCATGGTGGAGCTTCCAATAAGCCACCTACGTTGAGCGGAGTGGCACTGCATCCACTCAGAGGATGGGGACTTTGGTTCCTCCTTTATTGGTCGGTTTGAGAGGAAGGCATAGGACGGGTGTGCATTTGGGAAATATCCGGTGGGAAAATACTGCGGCTCTTGTGATGGTTGATAATTAGGGATCTCCGATGGGTGATACGTCGGTATTTCGGATGGATGGTATATAGGTATTGTGGGTGGATGATAGCTCGAGTGTCTTGAAGGTTCGAAACTCTTGATTGTGGTGGACTATTGGGTAGTTAATTGGGCATTGCTCAGTACCGGGGAAGTATACCGGTTTAGGACGTTCAACGTATTGGTCTCGGCTAAAGAAGGACTCAAAGTAATCTTCATCCATGACGTTTTTTGGGAATTTGTAGTATTTCCTTGCTCTTCTTGCTTCACGATCATAATACTCCATTAACTTTTCATACGACATATTTAATGGGTGGTTTTGAATGTAAAGAGGGAGAGAAAGGGTTACCAGCCAATCTTATCCCTATTCAAATAATCAAGTAAATTATTTTCCTATGCTTGGATCGAAGCTTGGGTATTGTTTTATGATACCCAATTCGCTAAGATCGATGGCTCTGATACCAACATATCACACCCCCATCTTAGGCCTAGGAGTGCGACTCGATAGTTGGTACCATAATTGTAATTAAATCAGAGTTACGGTTATTTGCGGAAGTCTTTATAATTAAAAGGATCAAAGTTGTAAAATATTTACAATGCAAAAGATGGAACGAAAGTTCCATTTACGTTTACTTGTTTTATATTTACAAAACCACCATTTAGTTATATTATAAAAAATTATCCGAGCCATCAGATTCTTGAGCCTTCGTCCTTTAAGCTCTAATCTTGATTACCTGCAAAAAATGTTATAAAAATACGTCATCAAAGATTTGCTGGTGAATATGCTGACGCGAAAATATTTTCTTTTACTTTGTTACCCCTCAAGGGTTACGTGTGCCTCGGCCAATCTTGGCTTAGGAATAACAAAGTTAAAACAATATCATTATAAACTCGAGCCTCTACCTAGATCACCCCAGCAAGACATCGCAGCGTCTCCACGTATGAAGACCCCGGACCTTGCTATTTATAGGCAAATCTGGTGTCCCATCGCGTACCGCGCTCGGGTCCTTGGGAACCCGTCGCGTACCGCGACGTAGGTCTGATGACGCAGACAGTAGGTCTGCCACGTGTCGCCACGTGTGTACACGTGGTGAAGAGGTGTCAGACGTGTCAGACCACATCATCGCGGTACGCGATAACGTAGGCTCAACAGCGATCGTGTACGCTATTGACTCTTTCTAGAAACTTTGACCAAGCCCCATCGCGGTACGCGATAGGTTTGTCTTTTGTCCCGTCGCGTACCGCGAGAGGACAAGAAATCAGGTTTTTCATTTTAGCCCTTGGGGTTTGGAAGTTGGCAGAATTGATCCCTATACTTTGGTAACTTGTCATTTTTGGCCCAAAATTCCCGTGATGTTACATCTTATCACCAATGCATCAACCTACCTACTCCTTGGGGAGTTGTAAAGATAGTGGGTGACCAAGCGGAGGCCAAGAACTATTATTCATCGTCAATGAGGCCAACAGCCAAGCCAATCATAACATAGGAATTACAGCAACATCCTAGGGACGTGATGGAAGCCCGGGAGAAAGACCTTAAAGAAATATCATTGGACCCCGAGGATCCAGAGATAAAGGTGTTCCTAGGATCCAGTATCCCATGTAAGATTGAGGAGGATTTAGTATCCTTCTTAGGGCGATGAAGATCTACTTTTGCCGTCAAGCACTAGGACATGACAGGTATTTCAAAAGAGGTAACCACTCATAAACTCGGCCTTGATTTATCTGTTAAACCCGTCCATCAGAAGCGAAGGAAATTCTCTCCTGAGAGGAACAAGATCATACAAGAAGAAGTTGAAAAACTTCTTAAGGCTGGTATGATCAGAGAGGTTCAGTATCCTCGATGGCTAGCTAATGTGGTCGTTGTTTCAAAAAAGAATGGAAAATGAAGGGTGTGTGTAGATTTTATTGATTTAAACAAGGCATGCCCCAAGGATCCTTTCCCATTACCACATATAGATTCCATGGTGGGTGCTACGGTAGGACATGAAATGCTTACCTTTATGGATGCTTCCTCTGGATTTCAACAAATTCAGATGGAACCATCCGACCAAGAGGATACGGCATTCATGACTCCTACCGGCATATACTGTTATACTGCTATGCCGTTTGGACTAAGAAATGCAGGGGCAACATACCAAAGATTAGTCAACATGATGTTCAAGGATCAGTTGGGTAAGACCATGGAGGTCTACATAGATGATATGGTGGTGGAATCAAAGAAAACTGAGGATCACCTTAGAGACCTCGAGGAAGCATTCAATATCCTCGACCAATATAACATGAAGTTGAATTCGTCAAAATGCCACTTTGGTGTTAAGGCTGGAAAATTTCTGGGATATATGGTGACTAAAAGAGGAATTGAAGCAAGCCCCGAGCAGATTGAAGCCATCCTCAATTTGAAATCTTCTGAAACACGAAGGATGTCCAAAGGCTCACAGGAAGAATAACTGCCCTCAGTAGGTTCATCTCAAGATCCTCCGAGAAGTGCAAGGACTTCTATGACATCCTTAGGAAGAATAAAAAGTTTGAATGGACGGAAAAGCATGAGGCTGCGCTTACAGCTTTGAAGGATTACTTATCTTCAGCTCAAGCTCTAATGAAGCCTGTGGATGGAGAATCCTTATACCTGTATTTAACTGTCTCAAGAAACGCAGTAAGTGCCGTCTTGGTAAAGGATCATGAAGGTGAACAGCATCCCGTTTACTATGTAAGTAAAAGTTTTCTAGATGCGGAAGCCAGGTATTCTCATTTAGAAAAGTTAATTCTTGCACTCATTATGGCTTCTACTAAATTGAGACATTATTTCGAAACTCATCCTATTATTTTGAGAACTAGTTATCTTGTGAAGAATGTTCTTAGAAAACCAGAGTTATCAGGTAGAATGGCCAAGTGGGCTGTAAAATTAAGTGCATATGATATCCAATATGAGACAAGAACAACAATCAAGTCTCAAGCACTGGCGGACTTTGTGGATGATTTCACTAGTGATCTACAAAAAGAAGCTGACTTAGAGGTACAACAACTGGAAAAGACCAAGGATCCTTGGATACTCTTCACCGATGGTGCTTCCAATGTGAGAGGAACAGAATTGGGGATCCTACTGAAATCGTCACAGGGGGACATATTACCCTAGTCCATAGCTTGTGAGTTCCAAGCAACAAACAATGAAGCAGAGTATGAGGCTCTGATCGCAGGTTTGCAATTAGCTAAAAGTTTGAGGATCAGGTATATTCAAGTTTACGTAGATTCTTTATTGATAACTAACCATGTTAATGGCACGCATGCCGTTAAAGGTGAGAAACTAATTAAATATTTAGATGTTGTGAAGGAATTATCGAAATCTTTCGAAATATTTAGTATTACACAGGTACCGAGGGAAGAAAACGCTGGGGCGGATGCCTTGGCAAACTTAGCCTCATCTTTGAAGATTCCTGAGGATTTGAAAATCCCAATAATTCACATTCTCTCGCCAGCAATAGGAGAACAGGAAGTTGGAGAGATAACGAATGATAAAGAAATCGTACTCTGGGATACTTTATCCTCAAATAGCAAAGGATCATGGATCCATCCTATCAAGAACTACATTCATACTGGAGAAATTCCAGCCACAGAGAATCCCAAGTCCTTCAAACTCAAGGTATCCTAATATATTTTGTTAAATGATTTGGTATATAGAAAATCTCTTGCAGGTCCGTATCTCAGATGCATTGAGGATCCTGAGATCCAAGAAGTACTCAAGGATTTTCATGAAGGAGATTGCGGCAATCCCACAGGTGGAAGAGCGTTATTTTCCAGGATACTCAGAATTGGATACTTCTGGCCAACAATGAAGAAGGATGCAGTGGAATATTCAAGGAAATGTGATGCTTGTCAAAGACACGCAAACATCCTTCATCAGCCAGTGGAGCCTCTATATCCTATATCCTTCTCATGGCCTTTCATGAAGTGGGGTATGGATATTGTAGGCAAACTACCAAAAGCACCTGGTGGAAAGGTCTTTATGCTTGCTGCGACTGACTACTTCTCCAAATGGATTGAGGCAGAAGCATTTGTACAAGTCCGAGAAAGGGAAGTAATATCTTTTATTAAACGAAATATTATAACTAGATTTGGTATTCCTGCTGAAATTGTTTGTGACAATGGTTCCTAGTTTATCGGGAATAGAACAACTAACTTTTGTGACAGTTGGGGCATCAAAATTATTACTTCCACTCCGGTTCATCCTCAAGCCAATGGTCAAGCAGAGTCTAGCAACAAGATTATCATCAACAATCTAAAAAAGAAGCTAGGATCCAAGAAGGGAAAATGGGCTGAAGAACTTCCTTATGTTCTCTGGGCAGACAGGACTACGCCTAAAAATGCAACAGGCAAGACACCCTTCTCATTGGTGTTTGGGTGGGTCAGAAGTAGTAATTCCCACAGAAATGGTGGTTCCTACGGCAAGAACGAGCATCCGTGATCCTGAAGTCAATGAAGAAATCCTTCTTGAAGACTTGGATACTATAGGAGAACTCAGAGACCTAGCCAAGATCAGGATTGCAACATATCAAAAAAGGGTAGCTGGGGCATACAACATAAATATCAGAATCATAAGATTTCAAGAAGGATATCTAGTGTTGAGGAAAACCTTCCAAAACACAACCAATCCAGCTGATGGAAAGTTAGCACCCAAATGGGAAGGACCTTATCAGATTGAGTCAAAAGCAGGAAAGGGGGCATATCATTTGCTCAAAATGGAAGGCAATAGATTACCAAGAGCATGGAATGGTATCCACATCAAGAAGTACTTTTTCTAATCAGGATCCAGTATCCCGAGAGGATATATTATCGATCAAGGATCCTAAAATTGGTAATATCTATCTGATTACTTATTCATTTCATATTCTTGTTATTTTGAGGATAATATATTCTTAATATTTATCTTTTTCAAGTATTTAAGTAACAATGCAGATTTCAATAAGAGGTTCAATGTCTAAGAGGTTGGCCACCTTTCCTTTACATTTGAGGTATTATCTTGTCTCTCTTGGCCTAGCCCACGTTTGGATACGACTCCCGATGGTCATATCCTCTAAGGTTTAAAGGTTTTCACCTTTCTTACGATCGCCTGTAGCGCACGCTATCCGACGTATAGTTCGGGGCAGCGGGACCAATACACGCTTAGTGGCTGACAATTTCGTTGTTTCCGGCTATATGGAGGATCCTACGATTTATGGTAGACATACCATACCACCGGTTTATAACGTTTTCACGTTATCTCACGTTTGGGCTAAATCCCGGTTTGGGCGAGTCCCTAGTTAACATCCGTATTTGGGCTTGTACCCAGTTGCACGGGCTTGTCCCCAGATTACACGGGCTTGTCCCCAGTTGCACGGACTTGTCCCCAGATTACACGGGCTTGTCCCCAGATTACACGGGCTTGTCCCCAGTTGCATGAGCTTGTCCCCAGTATATTATTTGGGCTTGTCCCCAGCTTAATGGGTTAGATCCCAGTTAACATTATGAATTATTTGCAACAGATTTACTAAGTTCTTTGTGAAGATTAAAAATCTAAGGATCCTGGATCCTAAAGCTATCATTGAGCGTTCAATACTTCTAGTAACTTAGGTCTATCTAGACCTTCTGGTATGATCTCTGTTAATAAACTTATGTATCATATTGGTTGCAATAATTTTAAATATTTTAGCTTAGAGGGTCATTTCCTTAAAATTGTATTATTACTAAAAATTTTACCTATTTTAAGGATAATGTATCCTAAAACTTGCCCTTTGAGGGAATTCTATTATGTAATTTTTATCAACTATTAAAGGTATTTTATCCTACTATTTATTCTTTAAGGATACTCTATCCTAAGCAATTTTCGCAAGGATCTTTTGTCCTGGAAATCTTTTACTTAAGATTATTCTTTCAAAAACTCTCAACAATGCTAAAGTTATATCTAACAAACTTTCAAGAGTAAAATAACAAGTAAATAGTCAAAAGATTTATATATTAATTAAGATAAGCCGCGAGGACTTATCCAAAATTCTTAACCCGGACTTCATCATGCAAAAGATGGACCATCCATCCGGGTTAAGTAAGAGTTACTAACAGTTCATAAGTGCAGGAAAATTAAAAACAGGGGCAACAAAGGCTTCATCCCTACAAACAGAGATCCCTCCACCTTTGTCACCCCCGCCAATTGTCTTAAGGATCATGGATCCTTTATCCTAATACTACTGTTTATTACAGACCAAATTGTTCACAGAAAACACCAACACAAAATAAAAAAAAGGGCTCGAGCCTTGTCTTTGATATCTTTCATTGCCCACTTAAGCTGCATCTTCAACCGCAGCATCACCTGCTCCCTTGCCAGCTTCAACCGCCTCCTTAACGCCACTGGTCCCGGCCTCGGTGTTCTCAACCATCTCCTTGTCATCCTCACCACCAAGATTGTCAAGAGCAGCCTTCCATTTCTCCACATCCCAGGCCGACTTATCAAAAGCGGGATCACCGGCCTCCTTCGCCATATTGATCCGCTCCTGGAATACCGACCTGACAGCCCACACCTTGGCTTCATCCGTAGCTTGCTCCACTGCCTCTTGACGTTGGGCCTCGGCTAAGGATAGCTGATCCTCCAACTGTTTCTTCTCCTTGGAGAGCTGGATCATGGCCTTATCCTTGGCAACCACAGCTTTCCCTAACCCCGACAGCTTGTCACTCATTTGGCCAATAATCTTTTCATAGTGCTCTTTAAAAGCATTCATAGCCTACACACAACAGAGTACTCAAAATCAGGAGGATATTGGATCCTATAATTTAAAGTGTCAGGATACATGATACTTACAGAGAGGACAATGTCGTAATGGGTCTCAGGATCAGAGGATCTTTTCCTTTTGGAAGCCGCGGACTTGGCCCTGGTCATTGCAGTCTTGGGCTCGGAACTAGTGCCCGCCTTTGTAGCCTCCTTCTTGACAACAAGAGAGGTGATCATGCAGTCGATGTCTTCGAGGGAGAACTTGCCGGCTGACTTCTGGGACTTCTTGGCACCTGAAAAGGAAAAAGGTTATCAGATAAGTTTTCTTATTCTAATCTTATTTATAATAAAATTATTAACTTACTTGACATGCTTGAACTTGAGGAGATATCACAAAAACCTTCAACAAATCGAGCTTGAAAGGTCCTAACTTCGGTATCTAGTGCTAGGAACCATTTTGTCTTTTCTTCTGTGCCAGGTAACTTGCCTAAAGAAGCAAAGTTGTCAACTGCAAACAAAAAAGAAAGTTCAGAATTCCAGTCAAAGCATCAAGGATCCTGCTATTTCTTAAGGATCCAGGATCCTACCCTTCCTAACCCATTTTGAAGGAAGATCGATTCCTCCTGGTATAGAGTCACGTTTTACAAAGAAGAACTGGTTCCTCCACAGGTAATCGTTTAAGGTGACTTTTAATAACGGGTGAGGTTGCCGGGGCTTGTATTTGAAGATAAAACGAGCAGGACCATGGGTAGTAAGGGTATACAAATGTGATAACTTCGGAAGGCCAAAATTAATCTTCTGCTCCTCTATGATTCTCTCGATAGTGATGAGGACCCTCCAAATCATCGGCATAGCCTGTATGTAGGATATGCCGGTAGAATCGAAGAAGCTTTGAGTAAAAGACGGAAAAGGGTACTTATAGCCGATCAGAAATGGAGTCGCCGGAAAGTAGACCCAAACCTTGGAATATACATCGCATCTGACACTGGATTCGTAGAGTCAGAATAAGGTTTTCGGAGGAAACAGTGTACTAAAGTCATCGACCTCTGGATCCGTGAGTTTGCATATTTCAGTAGACGGGTTGGCCAGCAAACATTGGGGGTTCCATTTCAGATAACTCGGAGCCGTCGGAGGTTTGTTCGGAAGGTTTAAAGGGAGCCGGAGAAGAAGAAGACGAAGGAGCAGACATGATTAAAGAAAATAAGAGAGAAAGGTAAGAAGGATACCTGATGCGTCGGATTAAGGCGTGTTTATAATCAAAGATATAGGGCGGCATATATAGACGGTTATAATTAACCTCGGGGGCTAAATGGTAAATATTCTGGCAGAACCGTCCCATCTATCAGTTTTCGCAGCAATTTTGAAATTCAAAATGACAGCTGTATTCCACTGTCACCCGCCATTTTGGGGGCAATTGTTAGGGCATGAATTTTATGCTGAGGATCCTTAATCCTTTACTATCTTATGGATAGATTATCCTTGAAATATGTATTAGGGTATAAAGGATCGACGATCCTCGGTATTATTTGTTTACTAATGATTGCGTTTAGTATGGTGATGTGTTAGACAGGTATAACAATTCTAAGACGTACTGGCATCAATTATCCTCATGGAGTATTCTCTAGCTGGAGTGTGGATCCAGGATCCTAATTCAATGTAGCTATTGGTGGACGGATTCATGTGAAGATTGATGTTTAATTATCAACAACGGCTCCAAGACTCGTTCTTTCGCTTAACTCGCTACTGAACGGCTATTGGCACGTGGTCAAAGTCATGGGAGTGGCTAGTGGAAGACTTCCGGTTTGTTAGGAGATATTGTTGTTGTTATTTTCTTATTTAATTGAGCTATGATCGAGTAGAAAAAACACATGTACTATCACACACTCTAGAGCAGAAGCAAACATTCTCTCTAATCACTAGTTTATCTTGTATTCTCGATCACTAACTCCACAATACTTGTAACGATCTTTGAGTATCAATATACTTGACGGTGATATTTTTCACCGCCCGGGGTTTTTTGTGCCGGAGATTACGATAATCACGTACTAATCGACCAAAGGTTACATCGTTGATCCTTGACCAAAGAGATTCGACCAACGATTACCTCGTTAATCCTTGACCGAAGCAATTCGTCCAAAGATTACCTTGTTAAGTTTTGACCGTAGTAAGATTATCGTGATTAAGGGTTTTTTCCCTCGTGATCAAACCTTTGCATTCACCAATATTACGATTACACACTTATTATTATCGCGTTAGCACTATACCTCACTTAACAGATTTGGATACATTATCCTTAGCAGATTTTTATCCAAAACAATTTTCTTGTCAAGAAAGATTTGGAAACAAGCTCTGTTATTCAGGTAATAGTGAAAGCATAATAATAATAATATCTTCCATTTTTCATCTCTCAAATTAATCGACCTCACTCTTCTGTTTCCTTTCTTCATCCCCAAAACCTAGGGTTTTTGTTCCTATCCACACCATTAACTGATTCGCACCGTTCAATCGTCAATCCATAGCTTCAATCCAACCTAGGGTTTGCAGATCTATAATTACTCCAAACTCAACATGTTCGGATATATGTGTGTGACTGTGTGTTTGTTTATGAATGCAAATGTTATGATGATGAAGACGACGAAAAAGATGATTGGAGATGGCGATGATGATATAAATATCTGTTGGATCTTCATATTACAGATCTGAGCCATGGCGTCCCTGACTTTTTTGTCGGCGCCGGAGCCATTGGGTGGGTCGCCGGAACTTCAGGCGGCGGCGGTGGTGGTTGATATGGGGTTTTTTGACTTGGGGTTTCGTGAAAAAATGGGTTGTCAGAAGTCGGCGGCGGCGGTGTGGCTGAGTTTGCCGGAAAAAATGGGTGGTGGGTGTGACGGATAGGGTGAGTATGGTTGTTTGATGATTAATGGTTGTAATTCGTGATATTGGAAAACCTGTAACTTTTTAGGGTTCTTTGGGTTGTTGGGTTGTTGTTGATTAGAGTTGTGTTTTTGCGTTGTTGATCGAAGACGATGAAGGAGTTCATCAATTTCTGGGTTAAATGATGAAGATGAAGAAAGGAGTTCATCAATTTCTGGGTTAGATGATGAAGATGAAGATATAGGGGTAAATGGGTCTTTTCAACAATTTTTAACAGGTCAAAAGAAAGTCAACTGACGGTAGGTGACAAAAAAACCCGCCCGAAAAATGTAATGGCACAACCTTCGCAAATTCTTTTTCAGTGGTTAATCCATCCAGCGACGATATTTTCCAGGGAGGCAAATTGCATATTTCTCTTTTTTATTCGCATAAATGTATTTCTAAGCAAAAATTTTAACCAAGTTTGGTTTTGTTTATTAACCAAACTGGAAACCAAAAACTAGTCAAACAAACTGAACTGATTAATTAAAAACCGATTGGTTAATAAAAATAGATTAACCGATTATATCTATATCAATTTTGATTATGGCTAATAACCAAACTGTGTCTTAGAAATATAATAATCCAATTAAAACAATCATCTTTATCTCCTTTTCTATGATTATCTAAATATCATTTCATATGATTGCATACACCGGTACAACAAAATAAAAGTTGTATGGCTCCAAACCTTATTGCCATGAACTCGATTTCACACGTCTAACGCCATTTCACCAATCTTTGATTTCACACGTCTAACGCCATTTCACCAATCTTTTGTGACAACCTAAGCGTCACACGTTACTCGATCAACCCGGTTTTTCCCTTATGAAGCATCTAGCTTAGTTTCCACTTTATTTACATCCATGACGGTTCTACACGGGTCATACACATTGTTGGGATGACCAACTTGTTGATGCTCTCACCACAACCTTACCATGACCAAGATTCTATCAACTAATTTTCAAGATTGGACGTACTTAGTGACCACTCATACTAGTCGTATCAAAAATATTTTAAAATCTCATACCTAATTGTGAGATCGATTATAATCTTTCCCCTTTTTTTATTGAACTATATCTTAGTTATGTTTAGCTTCTTTCCTACCTTGCATTTTTATGTGAATTGTTAAATCAATCTAAACGACATGAACTATTGACGCAGGAGGTGGAAGGACTACCTCGATTTACTAGACCCCCCCCCCCCCCCCCCCCCCCAATTCTACAACAAATTACAATGTGTTGTTAAATTAAAGATACACATGTCTTTTAGGTGTTGTTATCTTTAGAACCACTCAATTAAAGTCCTTAGTAATATTGATAACTTCATCTTTAATACAACACAAATTATGCTTACAACTTACATAGTTAAAAACATCTCTCAATCGTTACCATTTGACGTAAAGTCGTATCATTACTTGTTCGATTGCGTAACATGACTTTGTAAGTTTTTTATTGTCAAAAAAACATCTCTAAACCATTAATGTTTGACAACAACATGACTTTACAATGGTCAAAGACAGATATATTTTTTTTCTTGACGATGCCGCGACTTTACAAATCAATTTGTGGAGTTCAAGTTCGGCGATATCAATAAAGTTAACAATATCTTTTAGCATATCATGATGATACATTGCAACTTTATCTTCAATCATAAATTTTCACGCTATTAAAATCACATGGACACAAAAACTCAACATCACGCATCAAAGTTAGAGCAAGAGATCATAGTCGCCATATTTTTAAGTAACTATGTATTGACCTCGTTGTACAAGGTGTAGTCATAAATATTTATATTTCATTCAAACAACTAATCAAGATGTTTATTGTAACAACATAATTTAAATATGACACACCTGATTATGTATTTCATAGCAGTATAGCACCATTATAGAATATAAACACACTTGATCTTACTCCACATGAATAGTCACTAAAGTTCACTTAAGATCAATTGAGCACCAAACTGAGGTTGCAAGGTAACGATGACGTGTGGAGCATGCGAGTATGACTGGGACAGCTCAAAGGAAAAGCGCCTTAGGATCAAAATGAGTGCTAATTTTGCTTCTAACATAGCAAAAGTTTGCCCAACACATATACGTGGCCCCCCTCCGAATGGAAAATAGGAAGCTTGTCCCTTGGTCGCCTTTGACACGCCTTCAGAAAATCTGTGTGGGTTGAACTGATTCACATCATTTCCCCATATATCATTGTCATAATGTAAAAGCATCATGTGCAACATTAGATGGCACCCGGATGGTAATGTTATGTTTTCCAATTTTAGTTTCTTTATGAATCATTCGTCGCATTGATGCTACCTCATTCAAGATCATATTAATCTGTAGACAATAAAGTTTAATTAATATGTGCATGTAAATTGTTATTGGTTTAGGTTGGTAATTAATATAGGTACGAAAAACTTACAACTTTTAAATGACTTAATCCATTGATATCAGGTTTTCTTTCTCCAAACACTTTTAAAACTTCGTCTCTAGCACGATCTTGCCAGTTCATGTGTTGACCCAACAAAATCATCGTCCAAACAAGCAAATTCAGTAGTCTCGTATCCTGCAAAGTAGAATAGTTTGCACTCTTCGATGATTTCTTCAATGCTAAGTCCAAAACTGTTACTCCCTTGTTTCTTGATTTCTTTTTCATTTGAATCCAATAATATTCCCAATAAATCTTCCTTTGATTCCATTGATGTTACTCGTTTATTATAAATTTATTTATCGAACTCTTCACTTCTCTGTCAATTTCTTTCATCCTCCTACTGCTTTTTGTAGGGAATAATCTACAATATCATACATGTAAACAAGTGAAAAAGCCGCAATATATGTAGACAAGTGAAAAAGCCGCTATATAAGAGCATCTACAATTGTGACGTAAATATAATGACATGGACACCCATGGAACAACCAACCGGCCAATACTTGCCTTCATCCTTAATAATATGATTTTGCAAAGCTAATTTGCAATGGTATAATAAATTAAAGACGAACAATAAAAACAAATACTCACTGAAAACTTGGCATATACGCCGTTTGTATGGCTTTTATAAGTAGTTTTGCTTGTTCTAGTTGAAGTTCAAATATCTTTCTTCCTTCCTCATAGTTACTACCAAATGATGTACGTGAAATTACATCAGCGGTAAATTTTTGAATATGAGGATACACATCAACTTCACATGATTTGCCTTTTGTTATCCCTTCCAACGCATTGATCATCTCACTACAACTAAGGTAGAAGGCCGGTAACATATGCTACAAAAAGAATTAACAAAAAAATTAATCATGTTTTATTTATAAGTGAAGTTGTCGGCTCTTTTAATCTATTACTTAATTTCAAGAAAATAGGACACAAACCTTTAGTTTGTCAACATGGAATGCCGGACTAATGATCTTTCTATGTTTCACCCATCGACCTGCTTCAGCATCCGCAACTCCTTTTACTAGCATCTTTTTTAGTCGATTATCTCTTGGCTTCTGAAATTGATTATGATTAGCCAAAATCTCTCGTATTATTGCAGGTTCCGTTATGTGAAGCAAAGGTTGTGGCCCCAACCACGTAAAAAAGTTGTTACCTATATGTTACATATCAATTAAACATGAATATATCATGACTTCATAAACTATAATCTACACCTTAATTTCTATATACATATGTTCATCATAATTCATAAATATAGTGAGTACCATGAGTCTTTGCAGAAGTATATATAAACGGGATGACACGTGGTACGATGCTACTGGTCAGATTTATAGGTTTCAGCTTGGCCTGGTTTGTCATGTTCATCATATCTTTAGTGTCACCATACAAAAACCTATAAGGATTTCCTTTTAATCCTTGGTCTCTAAGACTCTTCTCTATCGCCTTCGGCCTTAACCAAACCCAGTTGAAAAATATCCACCAGTATACCACCAAGACCACCAATGTCACACTCCAACACACTTCACTCGTACTCACACTTATACCTTCCATTTCGAATACGTATATATCCACTTTCAAAAGACCTTAGAAGATATATATATATATATATATTGATGAATAGTTTTCACACTAGTCCCTCGTACTAGAGTTATTAATCTATTATCCACAATAGGAAATTCGTAAGGGGGGCTTCGTTTTCTATAACGTATTTAAAAGTTGAAAATTTGAATGCTAAGCTAGCTGTTCATTATGACGCATACATGACACATAATCCTTTTATCAGTAATAGATTGGGCTAGTGTGTGGAAATTTGATATATTGCGTACGTTGTCACTATTTTCTTTCAAACGGTGTTTGGATTTGCATTAAGCCTTTGGCTCATCAATCATCATTACCCAAGTTCGAATCCTGTGACGGGAATTTCAACTGTCCCAATTCTTTGACGCTACAGCCTACAGGGTATTGAATTCAAGATCTCCTCAGGAGAAGTCGCTTAAGGGAAGGGAAAACCTCCTTACCACAACACCACCGAATCATTGAAAAAAAAATTATTTGATATATTGTGTATTAGTACTTTTTTTTTGAAAGGTTTGTGTATTAGTACTTTGCCGCTATTAATTTCTAGATACAAATTTTCCAATGCTATAAAGCTTATTTATTCTCACAGTTAGAAGTTTTTAAGTCTATTATCTAGAGAAACTGTTTTCAACTCTATAACTTTATTACCTAACGTATATGTATACTCGCTATTACAGATTTTCAGGACGATCACTCATGAGCCGTCGACGATATCAATAAGAAAAAAATCAAAATAAAAATTAAATAAAATGGTCGGTAATCACCAACAGATTGAAGGTGAAAGTTCTACCCTTGGTTTAACCAATAAATACCTACGGGTACGATTGAAGGGAACTGCCCAGTTTCATCTTCTATGGAGGAAACAATACATCATTAGTAACCGGTTATTGAAGATAAGATTTTGGATTAACCAATATGTGTTAAGTTTTCAAGACAATAAACACATATTGGAAACCATCTACTTTTGAAAGATCGTTCAAATCATTCTTGTTTTATAAACTTTACTCAGTGTTATAAGTAATAATCTCAACATATTTGATTGTTTTTATAAAAGTTTCAATATTATAAAACTCTTTATGATTTTCTAGATGGTGTTTTAGTAATCACTTTTAAACTTGGATTTTTATGACATGCACTTCTTAACCCCTTCTTTTATGAACTTGAATAAAAACTTTGTTTTAATTCATACAATATGTATTTATATTCTTTATAAATTTAGACTACTCCCATTGACAATCTCATAATGAGATTGGTGGGCCTAAAGTTAAAAAAGAAATTGAAAAAAGAAAATAATGCAATCTAGGTTGGTGGAGCAAACCTAGATTGCAATCCAAACTAACCCCCGATAACTTAATTATTTAATTAACTTTTAATACTCTAACTAAAAAAATAATTATATACACGATATTTCTTAAAAAAAATTATGAACATTCCGATATAAATTTTATTAAAAACGAACTTCGTTAAAAAAACATTTTTTTTTAAGTTGGGATGGGTTTTGAATGTGTATAAAAGATTGGGATGAGTTAAATTATATAGATTGGAGAGAGAGAAATTAATTTTATAATGTAAGATTGAGATTGTGAGATTGCCAATGGAAGTAGTCTTAGTCATATCTAAGTGATTCTACAAGTTCAACTTAAACACCCAACTTATTCTATAATTGATGTGCCTTATACCGAAAAATATGTAGGGAACGTTGCTTGCTAGAGATTTAAGTTATGACTTGATTAATTTGTCTAGATACTCACTATGGCCATCCATGATCCGGCCGTCCAAAGCATATACCGTGTTGCTTCTTTCCGATCTTTCTTGATTCTTTTGCTTGGATTTGTCGATTGTTTGGACACCCTTGTATTTGTTTTAAAAAAAAGGATTAGAACATACGAATCAAATGTGCATTTTATAATAAATGCGTGTATATGTACAAATAATTGTTTTTACTGTTCTTCAAAATCAATGAATCAGGTAACTATTTATAGTCATTGTATCAAGTAAAATGAGTACTTAAGGACATGAATAAACCTTGTAATTATAGTTATAACATGAGAATCCTTTAGAAAGGATATGGTGCTAACTAGGACAGTTGTACCCAGGCATGTATCCGGTGTTTTTAAAGCTGGATCGGCCGTTCAACCTAAAACCATTGGTAGTATAACCGGTTCAAAATGAGTAAAGAAAACATTTTTAAAAGATTCTGCCAGTTTTGTGAAAACCACTGAACCAGACTACCATAATTGAAAATCATTAAAAAAAACAGACAAAGACATCTCAGAATCTCGTAACTAATTATGAGATCAGTTATAATTTTTATAATATAACTTTAGTATATATCTGTTGGAAAACTTGTATTAATAATAATCAGAAATATAAAGAAATAAGAATAAACGACACGGTAAACCGGGCTTGTGTTTAACACAATTCCCTTAAACAGATTCTTGGTCTGTTCCCAGGGTACTCCGGTTCAAAACAGAATCGGTGCTCTGCAGGACTCGGACACTTGCCTGAAACGAAATCGAAATAATATTGCAGTAGTAGAGAGGAAGAGATGAAGTGTGTTCGTATGGTGTTGGTGTGTCTAGACTACAATCTGGTCATGGTATTTATAACCCAAGAGTCATAACCATAGAATCAATTATTAGTTATGACCATTAAAGAATATTAAATAATAATAATACTCATCTAATGAACATTATCAAAAGGAATTGAAACTGCACACAATAATCATAATCATTATGATTATTAATGGTATTGACTAGACCACCATATTTTGAATTTCAAAAACGAATTCAAAAAATCGTCTGACGCGGGCTCGGGTTTTCGGAGTTGCATTCGTGTGGGCACGCACGAGTTCGATGAATTTCTAGTCCAGAAACCCACCATATTTTGAATTTCAAAAACGAATTCAAAAAATTGTCTAACGCGGGTTCGGGTTTTCGGAGTTGCATTCGTGTGGGCACGCACGAGTTCGATGGATTTCTAGTCCAGAAACCCAAATTTGCACCCCCCCCCCTGCGCGCGCGTAGGACTTGTGGTAAAACATGTCATAAATAATTCAAATGGGTGTAAGGTCACTACCTTATAAACTATTCATTATTTTGTTCCCAAACCAATGTGGGACAAACCTTTACCACTTCCACCACTTCCTTCATTCACACATTAATAACTTCCAATAATCCCCCACATGAATGGAGGTCGAAACAACAACATTATTCCGATTAGATTTCAATAGTTGAATCTTGCATACAATAGGTAGGTGTTATCCTTTGAACCTTTGCTTATGAAGCATACTTAGCCCACTGGCTCTGAGTAGACGGTGATGTCTTTGAACTCGAGGCCGTTTGTGTAGACGACAATACACTTCACACAAGACTCTCCCTGACAAAGTCAAGTCCTCATAGTTATGTTCGTTATGGTCATGAACATGCGCCTGGTTCTGCAAGAGCTATTAAGTATTGTGCCCAACAATCCCCTTCGAAGCGACCCCACTTCTCTCTCACATAGGTGATTCACCATGTATGACTACCATGGTCGAATCATTAAAAGCCATATGCTTAGCCTCACACTTGTCACTTTTAGGAATGGACTAGGAAGGTTACCTTGCCACGTGGTAAACTCCATCTTAAAATTGTAGGGTTATCCCCCACAGTGACAACACTAGTTCATACAAGTAGGTTTTCCTATCGAACTCAACTCTTGGGATATCCAGTCTGTTGAGTTAGGTTTCCTTTGCATGAACTTTAATTTCTCAAGGGCTTCAGTCCCATTCCCATGGATGACTTCTGAACTAACTCTCTACTTAGGCCTTTTATTAGCGGATCCGCAATATTATCCTTTGACTTCACGTAGTCAACAGTGATAATTCCAGTAGATATTAGTTGTCGTACCGTATTATGTCTACGTCTAATATGTCTATTCTTACCATTATACATTGTGCTATGAGCTCTGCCAATTGCCGATTGGCTATCACAATGTATACAGATGGCCGATGCCGGCTTAGGCCATCTTGGTATATCCTCAACAAATTGACGTAACCATTCTGCCTCTTCGCCCGCTTTATCTAGGGCGATGAATTCTGATTCCATCGTGGATCTAGTCATAACCGTTTGTTTAGACGATTTCCACGATATAGCAGCACCTCCAAGTGTGAATACATACCCACTTGTTTCTCTGGAATCATTCGTGTCAGATATCCAATTTGCATCAAAATATCCTTCGACAACTGCAGGATATCTGTTGTAATGTAACCCGTATTCTCTAGTGTATCTTAAATACCGAAGCAACCGAATCACATAGTTCCAATGACTTGAACTTGGGTTGCTTGTGTATCTACTTAGCTTGCTCACAGCATATGCTAAGTCGGGTCTAGTGCAGCTCATAAGATACATCAAACTGCCAATAATTCTTGAGTATTCCAACTAGTTAACGGGTTCACCTCTATTCTTAGCTAGATGTTGACTCGTGTCAATGGGAGTTCTAGTTACATTAGAGTCATTAGCATTAAACTTCTCAAGAATTTTTCTCACGTAATGGGATTGACTTAAAACAAGTCCATCTTGGGTTCGTGTGATTTTAACTCCTAAAATCACATCCGCAAGACCCATGTCCTTCATGTCAAATCTTTCTTTTAACATGTTCTTAGTGGACGTTATGATTTTGTCATCACTACCAGCAATGAGCATATCATCTACGTATAGACATAAAATGACATATCCATCGGATGTGTCCTTCACGTATACACATTTGTCACATTCATTGATTTTGAACCCAACATCAAGCATGACATGATCAAACTTTTGGTGCCATTGTTTAGGAGCTTTTTTCAATCCACACAAGGATTTCACAAGTTTACATACTTTCTTTTCTTGCCCAACGGCTATGAAGCCTTCGGGTTGTTCCATGTAAATCTCTTCCTCTAGATTTCCATTCAAGAAAGCCGTTTTTACATCCATTTGGTGAACTTTCAAGTTTCTAATGGCGGCAATGGCAAGCACCAACCTTATAGATGTTATTCGCGTAACCGGCGAATATGTATCAAAGTAATCTAAACCTTCTCGTTGTTTATATCCTTTGATCACCAACCTTGTCTTATACTTATCGACGATGCCATCAGGTTTCATCTTCTTCTTGAAGATCCATCGATATCCTAGTGGGTTACACCCTTGAGGAAGATCCACTAGTTCCCACGTATGATTTTGTAAGATAGAATCTATCTCACATTTGATGGCCTCCCTCCACTGGGGTCCTTCAGCGGAGTTCACCGCTTGTTGATACGTTTGAGGTTCCTCTTCTACCATGTAGGTAAGGAAATCAGGGCCGAAGGATTTTTCAGTCCTTTGCCGTTTACTTTTTCTGATTTCAATCTCCTCTGTCTCAGATTGTTCCCGAGGTTCATCTATAGTACTCTCGTTTTGAATACTTTCCTCAACCGGTCTAGAATAGCTCGGTAAACATGGGAACTTATATTCAAACCATGATGCATCCTTTGCTTCTATTATGGTGCCATTGTTTATTCCAGGATTCTTGGAATCATGCACAAGAAATCGATATGCACCACCGGGAAGGGTATATCCTATAAATATACAATCCACGGTTTTGGGTCCTATTAGTAGGCGTTTTGGTGGAGTCACCACTACCTTGGCTAGGCACCCCCACACTCGCAAGTATTTATATGGTGGTTTAATTCTTATCCATAACTCATATGGAGTTAGATATTTCTTTTTATTCGGTATCATGTTTAAGACATAATTAGCCGATAAGATTGCTTCCCCCACATGTCCGGGCTTACCCCAGAACTTATCATCATGGCATTCATCATTTCTTTCAATGTTCGGTTCTTACGTTCCGCTATGCCATTTGATTGAGGGGAGTAAGGAGGCGTGGCTTCATGTATAAGTCCTTCTTTTTCACACAAGTCAATAAAAGGTGAAACATATTCACCTCCTCGGTCACTCCTTACTCTTTTAATTTTCTGATTTAGTTGATTCTCAACTTCGGATTTAAATAAGATAAACTTATCAATAGCCTCGTATTTACTCTTAAGTAAGTAAACGTAGCAATATCTTGTACTATCATCAATGAACGTAATGAAGTACTTGTTCCCACCACAAGTAGGAATTGCTTTTAGATTACACACATCGGTGTGAATCATCTCGAGGGGTTCGGTAAATCGTTCAATCTTTTAGAATGACGATCTCGTTTGTTTTGCTTCGACGCAAGTTTCACATTTATTATTTGAGTCGATATTGAATGTTGGTATGCATTTAAGTTTAATCAAACGTCGAATGGAATTAAAATTAACATGACCTAGTCTACCATGCCAAACATTAGAAGACTCAAGCATATAAGCAGAACTAGTAGCATTCTCATTCATTTTGTTAAACACGGTTACATTCAACTTGAACATACCATTAAGGGCATAGCCCTTACCAACATACACACCATTTTTGGTCAACACGACCTTATCAGACTCAATCACCATTTTGAACCCAAACTTGTTCAACTGCCACCTCGACACAAGGTTCTTACGAATTTCGGGAACATACAACACATTTGACAAAGTAAGATCCTTTCCCGAAGTCATCTTCAAAACCACATTCCCCTCACCTTTGACTTCGGCCGTAACGGAGTTTCCCATAAACACCTTTTATCCATTAGTCACCTCTTCGAAAGTGCTAAAGAGACTTTTGTCAAAGCACACATGATGGGTAGCCCCCGTATCGACCCACCAATCTTTGTTATTTTTCCCAACCAAGTTAACTTCGGTGACCATAATCGAGAGGTCCGTTACCATCGCAACAAGGTTCTCAACCTCACGAACCATGTTAACTTGTCGAGCATTTTCTTTCTTTGGAAGCTTGTACTTATTGGCCCTATGGCCTTGCTTCCCACAATTGTAACAAGTTCCTTGGAACTTCTTTTTCTTCCCAACTCCCCCCTTAGGGCCAAGGTTGAAGCCTTTCCCATGATTTTTCTTTCCACCATTTTTACCCTTTGAATATTGGCCATGTTCAACAACATTGGCCTTTGTTGTTCCGGGACCGTCAATTATTTTTAGAGAAATTTTGTTATCTTCTTCAATACGAAGACGGACAACAAGATCTTCAATGGTCATCTCCTTTCGCTTATGCTTGAGATAGTTCTTAAAATCGACCCAACTTGGTGGTAGCTTTTCAATGATACAAGCAACTTGGAATGTCTCACTAAGCGAAATCCCTTCCGCATGAATATCATGAAGAACAACTTGCAAATCTTGGACTTGACTCATAACAGTTTTTGAGTCTATCATTTTAAAGTCCAAGAACTTAGCCACCACGAATTTCTTAGTACCGGCATCTTCGGTTTTATATTTTCGGTCCAACGACTCCCATAATTCTTTGGCACTCTTGGCCTTACAATAAACATTATAAAGTGCATCAACCATGCCATTCAAGACATAGTTCCGGCACAAGAAATCTGAATGATTCCAAGCCTGAACCGCGCTTAACGACAGCGCATCCGTTGCCTCTTCATCAACATGAGAAACGGTTTCAGTCAAGAACCTTGCGAGGTTCAAAGTGGTCAAATAAAAATCATCTTTTGTTGCCACTGTTTGAAATTCACACCGGTGAACTTCTCCGGTTTCTCAGCATGAGACGTGACAGCACTCAGCAACAGAGCAACCAAACCGGTTGTGACAGCAACCGCGTTAGTCACGATGGCAGAAACTGCAGCGCTCATGGGTTGGGATTTCATTCTGAAACGAAAATACAAGAATAATAATAAGTAATCTGTTTAAGTTTGTTGGAAAACTTGTATTAATAATAATCAGAAATATAAAGAAATAAGAATAAACGACACGGTAAACCGGGCTTGTGTTTAATACAATTCCCTTAAACATATTCTCGGTCTGTTCCCAGGGTACTGTGGCTCGAAACAGAATCGGTGCTCTGCCGGACTCGGACACTTGCCTGAAACGAAATCGAAACAATATTGCAGTAGTAGAGAGGAAGAGGATGAAGTGTGTTCGTATGGTGTTGGTGTGTCTAGACTACAATCTGGTCATGATATTTATAACCCAAGAGTCATAACCATAGAATCAAATATTAGTTATGACCATTAAAGAATATTAAATAATAATAATACTCATCTAATGAACATTATCAAAAGGAATTTAAACTACACACAATAATCATAATCATTATGATTATTAATGGTATTGACTAGACCACCATATTTTGAATTTCAAAAACGAATTCAAAAAATCGTCTGACGCAGGCTCGGGTTTTCAGAGTTGCATTCGTGTGGGCACGCACGAGTTCGATGGATTTCTAGTCCAGAAACCCAAATTTGCACCCCCCCTGTGCGTGCGTAGGACTTGTGGTAAAACATGTTCATAAATAATCCAAATGGGTGTAAGGTTACTACCTTATAAACCATTCATTATTTTGTTCCCTAACCGATGTGGGACAAACCTTTACCACTTCCACCACTTCCTTCATTCACACACTAATAACTTCCAACAATATCTTTCATGGACTAGCTCTCCCTTCCAAGCATAAGGGTATCAACAAAATGTTCATATGACCCTAGTAATGGGGCCAAGAAGATGATGGCTTGATCCACATCATCTACTTCCGCTTCAATGTTTTCAATATCAAGAATGATCTTATTGAGTTCATCAATGTGGGCCTCTATTGACTTACTAGAGGCCATTTGGAATGTCTATAGCCTTTTCTTTGAACAAAGATGATTTTCTAAAGACTTAGTCATGTACAAAGACTTCAATTTCGTCCAAATTCCTGCAGTCGTTAATTCTTTGGATACTCTCCGGAGGACTTGATGCCCAAGACTCAAGATTATGGCACTATGAGCCTTCTCGAGAATATCTTTCTTCTTGTGATCTATCAATGTGTCCGATATGTTAGGTTCGCCCAATAGAGCATCTCAGATGCCCTGATGAACTATCAACGCCCTCAACTGTACAAGCCACAGACTGAAGCCGTTCTTCCCATTGAACTTTTCGATATCGAATTTTGCACCGATCACCATGGCTGAATATTCAAGAGGATTACAGAAATTCAATCGCGATCGAGAGCCAAAGCTTTGATACCAATTGTTAAAGAATTGCGAAAATTAACAATTGAATTAATGATAAAAAACTGATTACAAAGAAAAATCAATAACGGAATCGTATATCTAATCAAATATATGATTATCGTTTCTCTTTCAGTTTTTGTATAACCAAGTTCTTGTAAACGATAATCATTCGATTAGATATACAATTTTGTTATTGATTGTTCTTCGTAATCAGTTTTGTTCATCAATTCAATCGTTAATTTTCCGCAAATTATCTAACAAATAGAATCATCTTTCTCCAACCTTCCTATGTTTTTCCAAGTTCCGCGTAACGTTTTCTTTTAACCAGAATAGTGCCCCAATCGTGAGCACCTGTGTGGGCAGTCGCGAGTGTCTTCACCCATAAAGTTGCCCCAACATTTTTATATCTCAACCACCATTGTCTAGCATTTATATAGATAGATAGATGAGCCAAAGGCCTAAAACACAAAAAGGCTTAAAGGGCCTAAACAAGGAACTAGAAAGCAGACTTTCTATCGGCAAATTCCCCTCTTTTCTTATTAAACCATCGATGTGGTCCTGCCAACTAGGTAACTAACCATAGATTAAGGCCTCAACCCGACCAAAGAAACTGTTAATTTTCAAGATTGGACTTACTTAATGACCCCGTCCATCATACAGGATCAAAGAAATCTCATAATATCGTAACTAGCTACGAGATCAGAGTCATAACTTATATAACTTTAGTATATATCTTCTCATTAGTTGTCTTTATCTTCTTTCGTGTCTTGAATTTTATTTGTATATTGATGTAACCTCAAATCCATATAGAATTTTATATATTTACCTTGATTTATGGAATAGATGAAAAAGTCGAGAAACCCTGCCAACATGAACTATTGATGAAGCAGGAAGGAGAATGAATGACATTAAATTCGATTAACTGAATATGAACCATACCATGTCCTCTGCGTGTTGTTAACTTATAAAAACACTCAATTACAATCCTTAGTAACATTAGCAAATTCATCTTTTTATATAACACAAATATATTTACAAGTTTCATAGTCCGGAAACGTGTCTCAACGTTACGGTCCGACTAAAGTCAAATCATTACTGTTTAATTGCGTAAACATGACTTTATGTTTTGTTGTAAAAAAATCTATTAACCATTGTTGTTTGACGATACGATACTGTGACTTTACAATGGTCTAAGGTAGATGTTAAGTCTGTTGAATAGCAAGGAGAAAGAATAAAAAGCTTTATATAGGCTGCACTTTTTCAAATTGCAAAAAGAGAGGACGAAGAATACTTTGATGAACAAATAAACTTCAATATTATTAAGAAAACGAACACACGAAAAAACTTAATAAACCTATGTGAACCAAGGGTTTATATAACACCCTTAATTCGAGTCATACTCGTATTCAAATACACAATTTGAATCTAACTCAAATAGGTTTTAGGATAAGACTAACTTAATAAAAATAAGACAAACTTATTAATAAATAATAAACGAATTATTATTTAAATCTCCTCCAAGCCACCCCATGAGATTTACCGAACCGCCCTTAAATATCGTCTCATTTAACACTCCCTCTCGATATTTACTTCCTTCATTCCCAAGCGAGTACAAAACTTCACAAGCTTCTCTTTTGGCAAACTCTTTGTGAACATATCAGCAGCCTGCTCCAACGTGTTAACGTATTTAAAATCAATTTCTCCATTTAACACTTTCTCACGAATAAAGTGATAATGGACTTCTATATGTTTCGTACGCGCATGAAACGTGGGATTCTTAGCCAACAATATTGAAGACACGTTATCTCCATACAAGGTTACCTTCTCGTTCTTACCTTGATTTAACTCGTTTAGAAAACGAACCAGCCACACACACTCTTGCGCAGCCATAGTCGCAGCCCGATACTCCGCCTTGGTAGTCGAAAGTGAAACGGTAGGCTGCCTTTTACTGCACCAAGTAACAGCACTTGAACCAATCAAGAAAACATACCCGGTTGTACACCGTCTCGTGTCCGGATCTTTAGCATAATCGGCATCGCAAAACCCGATTAATTCCATACTCGACTCCCTCTTAAACTTAACACCATAACTCAGAGTCGACTTCACATATCGCAACACTAACCGAGCAGCTTCAAGGTGCAGTTTTCTTGGAGCTTGAACGAATCTACTAAGCACACCAACGACATACGCAATGTCGGGTCGAGTCAAGGTCAAATAAATAAGACTTCCAATTATTTGCCTATACATGGTTACTTCTTCCAACTCTTTTCCTTCTTCGGCTCGTAGAGACCTGTTTGGTTCCATGGGTACCCGTATCGGTTTGCAACTTTCCATACCGAATTTCATCAAAAGATTAACGACATACCGATTTTGGTGAAGTATAAACCCATCATTTCCGTACTCAAGCTCAAGACCCAAAAAGTGCTTTAATTTTCCCAAGTCTTTCATGAAAAAACGAGTGCACAGATTCGTTTTTAGCTGCTCCACCACGTAGACTAAATCACCGGTTATAATTAAGTCGTCAACAAAAACGAGGACAACAGCGGTTTTGTCACCTTCGGCTCGGACGAACACACTGGTATCGGCTATTGTAGAAACAAATCCATTGAGTACGATCCAAAAACTCACTGATCTTACCGAACCAAGCCCGCGGTGACTGTTTTAAATCGTAAATCGCTTTCTTTAACTGACAAACATAATTAGGAAAAATTTGACTTACAAAACCTCCCGGTTGATCCATGTATATTATACGATCCAAATCGCCATACAAAAACGCATTACTAACATCCATTTGCCATAAATTCCAACCTTTGCACGCGGCAATAGCTAAAATTACTCGAACCGAAACGAGTTTAGCTACGGGACTAAACGTATCCTCATAATCGATCACATACTCTTGTGAAAAACCCCGTGCAACTAGTCGAGCCTTATATCTTTCTATCGACCCGTCAGCCCGTCTTTTAATTTTGAAAACCCACTTACACGAAATCGGTTTCACATCGCTTCGGAACAAGATGCCAAGTCTCGTTACAGACTAAAGCTTCTAACTCTTGCTTCATGGCTTCCATCCACTTAGGATCCCGTCGGGCTGCTCTACGGTTTCGGGTTCACGTTCAGTTTCTTGACTAACAAGTAACGCGACGTTTGCATACCTCGGGTTCAGTTTACTAACCCGTTCGGACCTCTGGACAGCTGGTGCGCTTCCCTCGACATTTGCTGAAACGTTCGGATTTTTGGACTGAGACCCAGACTGACCGGTTGATGTCCCAGTGCGCCACGGACTGATCCGTGTGTTGCTTTGTGACCTTATACCTTCTATTTGATTCTCAACAGGTTGAACAATAGTTTCAACCTCTTCTTCATTGTTTAACTCCACATAAACATACTTGTCAACTTCTTGTCTTAAGTCTTGAGTGTCGGGTAACACTTCTTTACTTGAAGACCACCATAATGAATTTTCATCAAATATTACATCCCGAGACACGTAAATTCACCCGGTACTCGGCTCACAACATCGCCACCCTTTCTTTTCATTATCGTAACCAACAAAAATACATCTCGTTGCCTTTTTCTCCAACTTGTGTATGAGATGACCCGGGATGAACACGTAACACACGCATCCAAATACTCGAAAGTAACTAACATTCGGTTGGATTTTGAACATCCTCTCGTATGGTGACTCGTAGCTCATTCCTTGTTGCGGCAATCAGTTACTTATAAACGCAGCGGTAATCATTGCCTCCGCCCAAAATCTCCCCGGCACATTCTTATTGTGCATCATGCTTCCAATCATGTCGGTTAGGGTGCGATTCTTTCTCTCCGAAACCCCGTTTTGCTCGGGAGTATTAGAACACGTTAGTTGGCGTTTAATTCTATTTTCTTTTAGAAACAAAGAAAATTCACGGGATGTATATTCGCCTCCGTTGTCGGAACGAAGGCACTTGATGCTCCTTTTTAGATCCCGTTCGGCTTCTAACTTGAATTCTTTGAAACGTTCAAACGCCTCGGCTTTCTCCTTCATGAAATATACCCGCAAATATTTCCAATAATCATCAATAAATGATATCATATAACTCATACCTTTAATTGACGGTTGTTTCACCGGACTGAACACATCGGTATGAACTAGCTCGAGAGGGGCTTTAGCTCGATAACTAGAGTTCTCAAACGGTTGTTTATGAGCCTTTCCAAATTGACAACCGCCACACACTACATCCGTTTTTACTTCGAGTTTGGGTATTCCCGCCACCAACTTCTTTTTCACGATTAATTGAAGTTTGCCATACCCGACGTGGCTTAAACGTTGATGCCACAGATCTGCGTTTAGATTCTTTTTCACCTTATTCACATACGAAGTCCCGGCAGACAATACATAAACCGAGTCTTTCTTTCTCTCTTGAATCACCGGTATGGATTTAGTTTCGAACTTATCGAAAATACTCACCTCGTTTGGCTTGAACAGAACATATCGTCCGGTGTCGGTGATTTGAGGAACCGACAATAGGTTCCTTTCCATACCGGGAATATGAAACACGTTTTTAAGAACAAAACCACTTTCCTCGGAATCTGATGAGAGATCAACCTCACCAATATAAGCTATGCTGTGTCGCGAATCATCAGCTATAACTACCACCTGATTACCCTCGTACTTAACCGTGTTCTTTAACCGCTCTTTTTCACTCGTTAGGTGATTCGACAACCCGAATCAACAATCCAATCATTTAACAAATTTAAAGAGGGTTTTACCGTAGCCATTAACGCATAGACTTCTTCAATTCCAGCATAATGGGCCTCGACATCCCAAGGCTCTTCAGTTCGATTTTGCGTTGTCGCGGCATTTCCTTCTTCAGTTGCACTCGCTGTACAATACTTTGCGATGTGTCATCGCATCCCACAATTATAACACTTAAACGTTTTAAACGACGAACGTTTCAACACTTCCTTCCTGTTGGTTTTGTTCCTCGGGTTTATTACCTTTGTTGAAGTTGTTCGATCGATCCCATGGTTTCTTTTTGTTGTAACCGTGGTTGGGTTTGAACTTTCGTTTTCCTTTGCCCGCAAACAACGTCTCGTTTTCTTGCTTCGGTACAGCGGAGACCAACACACCGGCCATCAGAATCTCGTAACTAACTACGAGATGACATATAATTTTTATAACTTTGGTATATATCTTCCCATTAGTTGTCTTTATCTTCTTTCGTGCCTTGTATTTATTTGTATATTGGTGTAACCTTAATTTTCATGTAGAATTTATATATGTAACTTGATTTATTGAATAGATGAAAAAGTTGAGAAACCCTGGACGACATGAACTATTGATGAATTAGGAAGGAGAACGAATGACATTAACTCGATTAATGCTTCGTGAAAGATTTCTCTGCGTGTTGTTAACTTATAAAAACACTCAAATGCAATCCTTAGTAACATTAGCAAATTCATCTTTTAATACAACACAAATTATATTTACAAGTTTCATAGTCCGGAAACGTGTCTCAACGTTACGGTCAGACTAAAGTCAAATCATTACTTGTTTAATTGCGTAAACATGACTTTATGCTTTGTTGTAAAAAAATCTATTAACCATTGTTGTTTGATGATACGATACTGTGACTTTACAATGGTCTATGGTAGATGTTAAGTCTATCAAGTTCAAGGTCCGTAGCACCAATAAAATATCTTTTAGCATATATCATGATGATACGTTGAAGTTTGTCCTCAAGCAGGGCCGGCTTCGAGAAGCGAAAAAAAATTTGGGTCAAAGGCGAAATTTTTTTTGGCCCTTAAATAAAAGAAACTTTTGTTGGATTTAAACAATTTAATTTTAAATGAGCTTATTTGATTATAATTTGAGTTATGTAAAAAACTTTTGTATAAAAATAATCTTAAAATGGTTTTAAATAAGACTAGAACTCACAACCTTTTAGTTAGATGTCATAGCCCTTTACCACTAGACCAAGCAAATAGTTATGTTGTGTTGAAACATTGATTATACATATTTTTTTTTATAAAAAAACATATAATTTTTTTTGAAAAAAAAAACTTCGGGCCTAACAGGGTGTCGGGTCTGTGGCCGTCGACTATCCTGCCATGCCTCAAAGACGGCCCTGTCCTCAAGAATAACATTTTAAAGTTATCAAAATCTTATGAACACAAAAGCCGACATATTCTATGTATTAACCTCGTTGTACAAGGTGTGGTCGACGGTAAACATATTACATTCAGGCAACTAAACAAGATGTTAACACTAACATAATTTAAATATGACATGCCTGAAATTTTATTAAAACACACTGTAATAGAACAAAAATACACTTAACTAGTTTTCTCCACATGTATAGTCATTAAAGTTCACTTAAGATCAATTGGGCACCAAACTCAGGTTGCAAAGTGACGGTGATATGTGGAGCATGCGAGTATGACGGGGATATCTCAAAGGAAAAACGTCTTATAATCAAAACGAGTGCCAGTTTTACTTCTGACATGGCCAAATTTTGCCCGACACATATACGCGGCCCCCCTCCAAAGTGAAAATAGGAAGCTTGTCCACTGGTCGCCTTCAACACGCCTTCAGAAAATCGTTGTGGGTTGAACTCATTCACATCGTTGCCCCATATATCCTTGTCATAATGTAAAAGCATCATGTGCGACATAAGATGGCACCCGGATGGTAATGTTATGTTTCCTATTTTAGTTTCTTTATGAATCATTCGTCGCATTGATACACCGGGTGGGTATAACCTAAGTACCTCATTCAAGATATCATATTAATCTGTAAACAATAATGTTTAATTAATACTTGCATGTAAATTGTTATTGGTTTAGGTTGTTAATTAATCTAACTATATGAAAAACTTACAAATTTTAAATGACTTAATCCATCAATGTTAGGTTTTCTTTCTCCGAACACTTTTAAAACTTCATCTCTAGCACGATCTTGCCAGTTCGTGTGTTGACCCAACAAAATCATTGTCCAAACAAGCAAATTTGCAGTAGTCTCGTAGCCTGCAAAGTAGAATAGTTTGCACTCTTCAATGATTTCTTCAATGCTAAGTCCAAAACTGTTACTCCCTTGCTTTTTAATTTCTTTTGCATTTGAATCCAATAATATTCCCAACAAATCTTCCTTTGTGTCCACTGCCGTTACTCGTTTATTAATGATTTTCTTTATTGAACTCTTCACTTCTCGGTCAATCTCTTTAATCCTCCTACTGCTTTTTGTAGGGAAAAATCTACAA
The DNA here is from genome assembly GCF_021521415.1 of Bidens hawaiensis. Taxonomy (NCBI): domain Eukaryota; kingdom Viridiplantae; phylum Streptophyta; class Magnoliopsida; order Asterales; family Asteraceae; genus Bidens; species Bidens hawaiensis. Next base: position 1,583,080 of record NW_027491048.1, on the reverse strand, counting down.
TATCATACATATATATGAGTGAAAAAGTCGCGACATAAGAGCATCTATAATGGGGACGTAAACATAATAACATGAACACCCAAGGAACAACCAACCCATTACTTGCATTCACCCTTAAGAAAATTGATTTTGTAAGGAAGAACAAAAGTGGGTCCATCCATAAAAACAAAGACAAATATAGATGTTTTAATAAAGTTACACGAACAGGTGTGTTGAACAGGTGTGTCTTGCTATTTAAAAACCAGGTAAATCTAGTGGCAAAACTTGGACTTTTATATAGAGGGCAGACTCGATACGGACAAAAATTCCAGGTCGAAAGCGCGTAAATTTACACTATTGAGCAAAAAATAAAAAAGACGAAGGAGAGGGGTGCCCCCCCGCCTCGTGTGTTAATTTGCAAGGTCTAATAGAGATGGATAATAAAAACATATACTCACTGAAAACCTGGAATATACACCGATTGCATGCCCTTTATAGCTAGTTTTGCTTGTTCTAGTTGAAGTTCAAATATCTTTCTCCCGTCTTCATAATTGCTCCCAAATGCTGTACGTGAAATTACATCAGCGGTAAATTCTTTGAGCTGTGGGTACATATCAACTTCGCATGATTTTCCTTTTGTTATTCCTTCCAATTTGTTGATCATCTCACTACAACTAATGTAAACGGCTGGTAACATATGCTACAAAAAGAATTAACTTCAAAATTAATCATGTGATACAAGTGAAGTAGTTTGCTTTTTTAATCTATTATTTAGATTCAAGAAAATCAAAACACGAACCTTTAGTTTATCAACATGGAATGCCGGACTAATGATCTTTCTGTGTTTTACCCACCGGTCGCCTTCAGCATCCGCAAGTCCTCTTACTAGCGTCTTTGTTAAACGATTTCCATCTCTTGGCCTCTGAAATTGATTATGGTTAACCAAAATCTCTCGTACTAATCCGGGTTCTGCTATGTGCACAACCGGTTGTGGTCCCAACCACATAAAGAAATTGTTACCTATATGTTATCAATTAAACAAAGATATCACAACTGTCTAAACTAGAATATATACCTTAATTCCTATACACATATGTTTATCATAAATATAACGAGTACCATGAGTCTTTGCAGATGCATAGATAAACGGGATGACACGAGGTGCAATGTTACTAGTTAGATTTATAGGATTCAATTTCGCTTGAATTGTCATCTCCGTCATATCTTTAGTGTCACCATACAAAAACCTATAAGGATTTCCTTTTAATCCTTGGTCTCTAAGACTCTTCTCTATCGCCTTCGGCCTTAACCAAACCCAGTTGAAAAATCTCCACCAATATACCATCAATGTCACACAACACACTCCAGTTATGCTTACACTTATAACGTCCATATCGAATATGAATATTATTAAAGTTTCAAAAGACCTTATAATCTATATATATTGATGGCTAATTTTCACTCTTAAGTTCCTCGTATTGGAGTTATTAATTAATTTATCATCCACTACGGGAAATTAATAAGGAGGTTCATGTTTCTAAGTATGCAAAAGTTGGAAATTTGAAGGCTAAGCTAGTTAGTTGATAATAGGTTGTGCTAGCTAGTGTACGAGTTTCCCATGGTATGGAGGTTTTGATCAATAAGGCACACAAATGATACGTCATCCTAGTCTTATCGATAATAGGTCGGGCTAGTGTACAGTATATGTAAATTTAATATATTGTTCTTTGTCGCTCTTAACTTATAGATACAAAATTTTCAATTCTATAACGCTCATTTATTCTCCCGTTTAGACCATCCGTAGTCCCCTCATTATTGAGGCGTTTTGGTTGATAAAGTCGGGGGCACCCCCCCCCCCCCCGACATTTTGGCTTGTTTTTATTTTTGGGCTTGTGTGTTTACTTGTTTAGACCATCCGTAGTCCCCTTGTTTTTGATATTTTCTCAACTTTTCTAAAGTATGTTCTTTGTCATAGTTAAAGATATTTTATTTTTGGGTTGACCAAATAACAACAGGCTTGTGTATGACTGGGTAATCACTTTTCTGCCTATCATTTGGAGAGATTTATCTTGAGACATGCAAAGACAACTATGTATCTCCACATAAAGATTAGCATATTCATTCTGTTTATATCACCATGGATTTTACACATCATGGGAAAACAACCATTCATGTTAATAACTATACTAAGTGTCCTTTCATCCTATTAAATCCATATGATTGGCTAAGTAATCAATGTACTATCATTTCCCATTTAAAATTCAGTTTAATATTAAATCACCCCAATTTCTCTTAATTGGCAGGTAAATGGCTATCCTGTTTGACCACAAGTGGTTAACATGACCAAACATACATGTGAATATATTTCCTTTCAAAGTCAGAGCTATTGACATAGTTTTAAGTGAAGGAATAGAAAACAAGTTATAATTGCCCCAAATGCTTTCAGTTTTCAGGTTATGAGTGGAATTCACTACATGGACTTGTGTGTTTACTTGTTACTTGCTCAAAATTACTTGCACGTGGATTACTTCAATATAGTATGATCATACGCCCCCCTTTTCACTCAAGACATTTGTTGTTATGAGTGGAAAATGGCCTCATTATCCGAGTACGTTGGTGCACAATCCCAACTGGAAAGGACCTTACTTGCGCTTATCTGAGTACGTTGGTGCACACTCCCAATTGGAAAGGACATTACTTGCTCATTTACACTTGTTCGTGGAATTGTATGATTTTTATGTACGTATATCAAAACTTGTGTGAACTCACCAACTATTCAATTAGTTGACTTTATTATATATATATATGCTACAGGTACTTTCATTAGAGGATGAAATGAAGAAGATACTAGAAGTTAGGTTATCTAGATAATAAACAAGAAGATGTTTGTTTTGTTCCTTTTCCCTTGTGTTTGTTCGTTTGAAATAACTTGTGTACTTGATGCTTTGGAATGAATTAATGATAATATTGTCACTTAATAGTGTCACATGTGTTTTGGGCAATCTGTACGTCACACTCAGGCGTTTCCGCTTTAGCCGGGGTGTTACAGATTGGTATCAGAGCCGTGACTATAAGATAGGACATTAGACGTAGTGTTCTAGTTGGTTATAGTTTATTTGTTTAATTGTTTAGGTTGCATGATTAGAAATTATGTGAGCCTAATTTGATAGTTCAATGCACATTATTTGGTTATTATTGATTTGTTTATGCCTCATGTACGCAAATACTATTATACTGATGATTCAATTACTTCAATTACACAAGCACACACAAGTCCAATGCTTATGCCTAACGTAAAGATTCTCGAGGATTTTCAATAATAAGATTTTTGATTTTCAGTTTTCGATGGTTTATGCGATGTTTGGCATCCAACTCGCTATGTTTTATAATGTGTTTTAACAGAAAGTCTGTCAAGTCGTGGTGATCCACGAATACTCAGCTTTCGGTTCGATTTAATTACGCATTTTTAAACGAGAATAGTTAAGTTTAAAAATTTTGTAACACGTTTTCTTTATTTATACGCTCATTTACGGCTTAAACTTTTAAAAGTTTGCAAAGTAATAACCGAATTTCCAACGATTACATTGTTATTTTACTATTATGTTTTATAATCGAAAATTCAAAAAGTTATGGTGATACATAAATGGTTGAATTTCGATTTGATTAATATATTATTTTATTCATTTACTACTACGTTTTAGAATTGAAAATTCAAAAAAAAAAAGAAATAAGGGTGATACATAAATGGTTGAATTTCGATTTGATTACTATATTATTTTATTCATTTACTACTACATTTTAGAATTAAAAATTCGAAAGGTCATGGTGATACATGAATGGTCGAATTTCAATTCGATTACCTTATTGCTATACTCATTTACTCTTAAGTTTTAGAATTAAAAATTCCAAAAGCTCATAATGGTACATGAACACTTGATTTTCAATTCGTTTTCACTATTTATTGTTAAGTTTAATACTTTTTTCCATATGAGTATTTAATAATTTATAAGATCTTTGTTTATTGAAATGTGAAAACAAACAATTTATGGGGATTCCAATTTCAATTTCAAATTTCATTTCATACGATTCTTTTCTTTACTTATTTTTACTGAAGTATCTATTAGTCGTTTTCATACTTACGTCCCAAGTCACGCAAATTCTTCACGTTTCGTATCACGCCTTCTCATTTTCCTCGTTTTCGCACTTAACCGGCGAAATGACAATCCAAGTTATCAAGTAAATGGCCTCCGTGATCCCGATCACCCCACGTTTGACCGCACCTACCTTCATCGCTATAGTTAATTCAAATTCAAACCCAGCGTCATTCTTGGAAACACAAACTAAACCCAACCGAAAGGCCTCACGCTGAAACACACCCTTTGTACAGTAGGTGTAAATTCCACCACTTTACTTCCCCGAAATGTTGATATGCTTCAATCCGTGGTAGATTCAGTTACCACTTATTACTAAGACCTACCCAAACTCAACGCCCCCATCTGCAAGACCTGTACCTAATCATTTGTCTCAATCACATGTTTAACCTCATGCTTCAAGCCTACTAACATTGTGGTGACCTTAGCACACTCGCCATACTTTGGAAGGCCTAACTTGTTTCCGCCATGCAATATCCTAACCCCGCATCCTTTGTCGACCCTATACAATTTTCCAGTTTTAATACTTAGATTTTTGATTTTTTTTTACAAAACTCATCAAACTCGTCTATATTTTCTTTTGCATAATTTCCTACATTTTATTTCTTTTACTAACACCTCGCTCCTAAATCTAATCCTCAGTTATTTTTAATTTTTAGTCAAATAGATTTTATTTAAAAAGAATTTATTATCACTATTGTTATTATTATCACTACTACTATTATTATTGTTGTTATTATTATTATTATTAAAGTTATTAATATTACCATCATTATTAATATTACTACTACTATTATTATTAGTACTATCGCCGTTATCATTATTATTATTATTACGGTAATTATCAATAGTATTATTATTAAACTTATTATTATTATTATTATTATTATTATTATTATTAATATTTCTATTACTAGTACCATCGTCATCACTACTATTAATATGATAATTATTCTTTCAAATAATATATTTAAAGTTTTTTTTTGTTTCAAACTAGTCCTAGTCTTTGGGACTATTTTTCATTCAACAAGTTGGGTAATTTGACAATTATTTATTATTATTTTTTTCCTAGATCGCTGGCCAAAAGAAAACATTTATTTTTATGATTAAAATTTCATAAAATTTGTAAGTATAGCAATAGCTAAAAACTTTTTGCCTAAATAAAATAGAATAAATTATATTTTATCATGAGATATAAAAGCATCACAATTTACAACCGATTTTTATAAATTTAAAATATATATTATATTCATTCTTTTCTTTCCCCTCCGTTAACGCCAATGAGTTTCGGCTAAGAAATCATGGCACCACCTCCCACGTCAACTTTCATACCACAAACCGATACTCGAGAAAGACAAACGTCGCAAGCTGCATTTTTCTTTTCTTTAACTTCTCATTCGCGTATTTTTCGGACTTACCCAAAGTGATTTTTTTTACGAAGTTTATTTCGATTTTTCATTGATCCTTGACCAATGTTCATTTGTATTTTACGAAACGCAAATTTGTACATCATTCTTAGTCGCATTATTGAATCGGTTTGCGCATGTTATTTCAATCTCGGGATATATGACCAATTTCCCATCAACGTAACCGTTATGTGGAAATTGAGACTATGAACATGTATGTGTACATAGTTACCTAATAGAAACCGTATTTGCATTTTATTTCTACATTTTACTATCGGTGACCGGTTCTCTCCAAACGAATTCGTTTACTTAGAACCGGGACTGTGTCCCATGTATATGCCGAGTTTATGTTATGCTATATTTTTACATAATTTTTTTTTGTTTATTTGTGTACTTCTCTTTCACTCGATGTTTTATTTGAATCATTATGTTGTTCTTGATTTCATCAATCTGGAATCAATGCTCTATTTTGATTTCGAAATTTCAATTGTTTACTTTGACTAACTCAAGGTTGCTATTGTAACTTTTCTTTCACAAACTTAAATGGATTTTAATAATGTGAATATAGAATTTCGTTTATCCGTTTTATTTCAAATTATTAATTTATTTGTTGTAATGTTCACTTCGTTTCACCTCAATGTTACCGTTAATTGCGCTGCATTCTTTCGGAGATTCCATTTGTTAAACATCATGGTACTTTGATACATAAAAAGTTTCGTTTATCTAAGCTATTCTCAAACCCAAATGCATTATCAATCTACATGTTCATACTTCGTTGGTTAAATGCTACATTTGCTTACCACGTTATTCCCGACTCCATTATTTCAATCACATGTTACGATGTTCATAATTCTAAATGCGTCATTCTTTAACTTCATTACCTCGTTTATTTCATTTTTTAAATCGTTTACTTGGTTTAGACTCGATGATTTTATTTACTTGACTTAGTATTTCGCGTCGTCCTTGGTCAGAATGGTCTATCAATATGTTTTAGTAATGATTAACCTTTAAATTCATTATTTTTTTTATTTTCAACGTTCTATATGAGAATTTTATGTAATTATAAAGTCTATGTCTTAAATCACACAATAGAGCAAGTTATATGGACCATCCGACGATAGAGGTCATTATGGGTCGACACGTAATTATCAAAGTCCTCGCATAGAAAATATAATAAGTCCGATTGTGTGAAATAACTTGGAACTTGGAATGATTTTTGGAGAACGAGGCAAATACAATATGATAAGGGCGTGGTGGATACGCCGCTAGTACATCCTATATATAAGTGTCCTTGTCATATTTCCTATTTGTGACGTACTTTCGGGACATTCAAAGATCTATGTTATTTTATTTTATGTCACACCCTCAAAATCCACTAACGGAGTTTTACCGTCAGAGGGTGTGAACTGGCAGGATCGGAATCATTAGTTATAACCAAACCAAAGAAAAACGTTTAAATGAAAGTAAGTGCGGAAGCGTAAAACCTTAATTCAAAAGTTGCGTCACGCAGGACGACTTAAAACCAAATGTAACTGTTAAAATTAAGTTTGCAGAATAAAAGTGTTTTCATTAATGCATGCTCCTAAACCGCGCGCCCGCCTCGGCTACCTGAGAATAACATACTAAAAGTGTCAACACAAGGTTGGTGAGTTCACAAGTAAAATAAAATAAATCGTTTAGCGTTTTGCGTAACCTCGTTACGACGTTTAAATGTTGCGTAACCCCGTTACGACGTTTGAGTGTGTAACCACGTTACAGCGTTTGAGTGTGTAACCATGTTACAGCGTTTAAGTGTGTAACCACGTTACAGCGTTTAAGTGTTTTGCATTACCAGATAGTGTTATGTCAAATTATATATCGATAGGTAGCTAATCTATACAACAAGTATCGCTAAGTGGTTCGCGACCGAAGCTGACTGTTTATCAAGTGCCCGTCACCAGGTCCTCCAGACCATGGTAAGTGTTAGCCAAAATTTACACCCACTCAACCTCCAGTTGAGCTTAGCGTCGGGTGGGGTTTGTCAAACCCAGTAGTACTACCCAAAAGTGACTCGCTATTCCAAATATTAACCGGTCCGATGTGTGGGACTTCAAATGTTACGTATGCCGCTTAGCCTTTACAAGTGATATATAATTTATAACAAAATCTTTCATATGCGTTTATCTCAGAAAATATGTTTATCGGAGTATGTTATCTCCCCCAAGTGAAAAACGTTTGAAAACAGTTTAAGAGTGGGGTAAGTGAACTCACTGTTTGCGAAGAATATCCGATCTAGATCACCGAGTGATGCGCGTCGTAGAAAACTCTCTAGCGTTCTAAAATAACAAAGAGATTTTCTAAGTATCGGAATGTTTAACGAGTCTCTATACTCGGCACATAATACCTATGCACGTAACATGTTTCGTGTTTCGTTTGTGAATCGTGTGTGACTTAAACAAGTAAAATTGTGATACGATACATGAGTGAGCAATTACTTTCGTGTCACGTATTAATAACATACTTATTAGCAATTATTCCCGTAGGGGCATTTTGGTCAACAAACAAAGACTAACTAACCATTATTCCCCATAAGGGCAATTTGGTCAATTCATGGCAATCAACTAGCAACTATTCCCCGCAAGGGTATTTTGGTCAAAATACAACAATTATATAAAAACTATCATATTTCATGCATTCCTATACAACTCAGCAGCTAGTTTCGTTATGACAGAATTTCTACTTGAAAGATTGCACTAGTTTACCGATTATAACGTCTCAATTAATTTACCAAAAATTACCACAGGAGCATACATATCTTAGGTTTCCAGAACATCTTTTATCTTATTTTTATTCCATATAGATTGTTCATAATGATCAAAACATTACAGCTAACTTATATCAGTCAGATTCATGCACATCAGAATGTTATTTGCAATTCCCGTTAAACGAAAAATCCAATAAATGCAAGACCACTTGGGTTTGGTTCCTAACTCAGTGAGTCAACCTCCAGAAGTGGAACCAACCCAATTGGTCTCGTAGTTCATGAGATATAACATTTACAACATAACCTAACAGCAGGTCTAACAGCTCAGCTCAGCTCCGCATCACGTTTTTGTAAAATCATAAAAGTATACTTCCACTTATCCAAAAATTACGAATTTATACTTCATAGAAACTAGACTCAACCTAGTTTACTGCAGTACCCACAATCTCAATCAATTTTCACGTTTACACTTCGTTACAGTCAGTTAAACATCGTATATACGTTCTGTCCAGAATCTGTTCACATCAAAACTCATCATAATAACAATCTATGAACTATCATGCATCCATATAACCCTCTAGACACTATAACTACTATCCATGCATATCAATTACACCATACCTACAAGATTAGGGTTTTATTTGAACTCACAATCAAGGACACAACAATTAACATGCAATACTATCAACTAGTTATCAATTCATTATCCAAATAACAACAATCATATTAATCATATGCATGAACAAAATCGGCCAGCTAGGGTTTGTTATTAACCCAACAAACATCAAATTCAATCAACAAGGATGTGAAGGATGATCAAATATACCTTCCTAGCACTTTGTTCTTCAATCAAAGGCTTGAATTGATGGTGTATGTGTGTGTGTTTGTGGACGGCAGCCAAGAGAGAACAAGGGAGGGCCGATCGGGTCTTGTGGGTTTAGAATAATAGGTTAGGGTTTGTTTATTTGTGATATATTTATAAACAAACAAGTTACACTCTAGTCCTTCTACTTTCAAGTGTTGTTTTTCTAGAACATTCTATCCTAACTTGCACATAATCATGACAATAATATAACACATAATCCTAACACATAGTTATCACATCATTAGTGTTTTAGTGTGCTTCGTTTATTCCTCAATCGTTTGCGTTTCGGTGCAAATCCCGAAAGACTACTACACATGTAGTAAGTGTTAAGCGTCATTTAAACCCTAGTTTAAATGTAATGAAGTATGCGTTATAGATTCAACGATCTTAAAGTTTGAATTAACGGAGTTGAGTTAACGAGGTTAACCTGAAATTGACGATTGTCACATCATTCCCATGTTAAAGAATTTTCGTCCCGAAAATTTGAGTCAAGTCGTGATGAGAGCCTGAAAAAGTAAGAAAGATTTTCAGTTTGTCATATCATCCCCTAGTAGAAAGAAATTTCGTCCCGAAATTTAGTTCATACCTCCGGTGATGTTTGACGGTTTGCCGGGTTTCGCGGTTTTCGGTGTTTGGTTCGCCCTTCAAAAAGGTGAGGATACTTTTTCATCATGTGATCCTCGCGTTCCCATGTGAACTCCGGTCCACGTCTCGAGTTCCAACGAACCTTAACGATTGGAATTTTGCTGCGTTTGAGCGTTTTGGTTTCCCAATCCAAAACCTCGACTGGTTCCTCAATGAACCGTAACTGTTCATCAACTTGTAGTTCCTCCAACCGGACTACTTGGGTTTCATCAGATAGGCATTTCTTCAAATTTGATACGTGGAATACATCGTGTACGCCACTGAGTTCTGTTGGTAGGTCCAGTCGGTACGCCACCGGACCAATGCGCTCAGTTATCCGGTACGGACCAACATATCGTGGGTTGAGTTTGTTTCGCTTACCAAAGCGAACCACACCTTTCCAAGGTGAGACTTTGAGTAACACCCGATCGTTCACTTGAAATTCGAGAGGTTTTCGGCGCTTGTCGGCGTAACTCTTTTGGCGATCTCGTGCTGCTGCCATGCGATTTCAGATTTGAACAATCTTTTCCGAGGTTTCGAGTACCAGTTCCGGACCAGTGATTTGGCTATCACCCACCTCTGCCCAGCAGAGTGGCGATCGACACTTCCGTCCGTACAGCGCTTCAAACGGCGCTGCCTTAATACTTGCGTGGTAGCTGTTATTATACGAAAACTCTACCAAGGGTAAGTGGGGTTCCCAACTTTTTCCGAAATCTAAGACGCATGCACGCAACATATCCTCCAGGGTCTGAATAGTCCGTTCACTTTGCCCATCCGTCTGAGGATGGTATGCGGTACTCATATCGAGACGTGTGCCCAGTGCGCTTTGCAGCGACTTCCAAAAGTGTGAGGTAAAACGAGAATCTCGATCGGAAATGATCGAGACAGGCACTCCGTGTCTCGACACTACTTCCTTCATGTAGACACGAGTCAGTCTTTCCATTTTGTCTGTTTCCTTAATCGCTAGGAAGTGCGCCGATTTAGTCAACCGGTCAACGATCACCCAGATGGTATCGCATCCCGTCGGTGTTTTAGGCAAACCCGTAATAAAGTCCATTGAGATGTGTTCCCATTTCCACATTGGGAGTTCCGGTTGTTGCAGAAGGCCAGATGGTTTCTGGTATTCTATCTTGACTCTGGCACAAGTCAAACATTTGCTCACGTAGGTGGCAATGTCGGCTTTCATGTTCGGCCACCAGTAAAGTTCCTTTAAATCATGATACATTTTATCTGAGCCAGGGTGGATAGAATATCGGGACTTGTGAGCTTCGTCCATCACTAGAGTTCTCAATTCTCCGTATCGTGGGACCCAAATCCGGTTCTCAAAATATCGGACCCCGTCCGATCTGGTTTCAAGTTGCTTGCTCATGCCCCGCATGAGTTCCGATGGAAGATTATCATCTTTCAATGCTTCCAGTTGCGCATCGCGAATCTGATCGGGTAAGCTGGCATGAATCGTAAGTTGCAATGCTCTCACCCGTCTGGGTTTATCTGTTTCTTTTCTGCTGAGGGCGTCGGCCACCACATTGGCCTTGCCAGGGTGGTACTTGATGGCACAATCGTAATCTTTAAGCAGCTCGACCCAACGACGCTGTCGCATGTTCAGCTCCTTCTGATCGTAGATATGTTGGAGACTCTTGTGGTCGGTGTAAATGGTAAACTTGGTACCGTACAAGTAATGCCTCCATATCTTAAGAGCAAACACCACAGCTCCGAGTTCCAAATCATGGGTCGTGTAGTTCTTCTCGTGAACCCGTAGTTGTCTAGAGGCGTAGGCTATAACCTTCTCGAGTTGCATCAGCACACAACCGAGACCTTGTATAGATGCGTCACAGTGTACCTCAAAGTTTTCCGTTCCCTCGGGGAGAGCTAAAATAGGGGCGCTACAAAGCTTGGTTTTCAACAGTTGAAAAGCGGATTCTTGCGCGTCACCCCAGTTGTACTTAGTGCCCTTGTGAGTCAAAGCGGTGAGGGGTTGAGCAATCTTTGAAAATCCCTCGATGAAACGCCGATAGTAGCCGGCCAGTCCTAGGAATTGTCGCACCTCAGTCGGAGTCTTAGGTGCTTCCCAGTTTTTGATGGCCTCTACCTTACCGGGATCGACATGGATACCATTCTCGTTGATCACATGTCCTAAAAAGTGAACCTCGCGAAGCCAAAATTCACATTTCGAGAGTTTAGCATACAGTTGTTCCTTCTTCAGTAGTTCCAGAATTATCCTTAAGTGCTCTTCGTGGTCAGTCTCGTTCTTGGAGTAGACGAGAATATCATCAATGAAAACAATCACAAACTTGTCGAGGTACGCCTTGCATACTCGATTCATGAGATCCATAAATACGGCTGGTGCGTTGGTTAGGCCAAAAGGCATAACTGAAAACTCGTAGTGACCATACCGTGTTCTGAAAGCCGTCTTTGAAATATCTTCTTCGCGCACTCTCACCTGGTGATAACCGGATCGTAGATCGATCTTCGAGTAGTAACTCGATCCCTGAAGCTGGTCAAACAAATCATCAATTCGGGGTAAAGGATAACGGTTCTTGACCGTCATCTTGTTCAACTCCCGGTAGTCGATGCACATTCGGAAAGTCCCGTCTTTCTTTCGGACAAACAAGACAGGGGCTCCCCATGGCGATGAGCTAGGTCGGATAAAACCTTTATCCAACAAATCTTGCAACTGGGTGGACAACTCCTGAAGTTCCGCCGGTGCGAGCCGATACGGGGCTCGTGCTATGGGTGCTGCACCGGGTGTCAACTCGATCTGAAATTCGACTTGACGAATAGGAGGGAGTCCAGGTAAATCCTCCGGGAAAACTTCCGGGAAGTCTCGCACAACCGGTATGTCTTCAATTCGTTTCTCCTCCGCGGGTTTCTCAACAATCCGCGCCAAAATTGCCGGATGACCCTTTCGTAAATACTTCTGTGCCTTCAAAAGGGTAATAACGCTGGTGGTCATGCCGCTTCTCTCGCCTCGGACCGAAATGATCTCGCCAGAAGGGGTGGTAATATGGACTATCTTATCATGGCATATAATCTCCGCTCGGTTCTCGGATAACCAGTCCATGCCGACAACGACATCGAAACTACTAAGCGTAAAAGGAATAAGGTCGATGTCAAAGACATGACCTGACAGTTTCAACTTACATCCCGCAAGTATATGAGTTGTTATTACAGTTTTACCGTTAGCTAATTCAACAGGAAACTTAGCGTCTAACGGGGTTGGAGTAAGGTTTAAAAGTTGGCTAAAGGCCTTTGACACAAAACTCCTATCAGCTCCAGTGTCAAACAAAACAGAAGCAAAACAATCGTTTACAGGGAACTTACCAGACACCACATGCGGATCTCTGCGGGCTTGACCCGATCCAATCACAAACGCTCTTCCTTTGCCATTTCCTCCACCGTTACTGCCACTTCCATTACCCCCATTATTGTCATTCTGTTTCAGCTTGGGGCAATCCTTCCGGAAATGACCTTCCTGTCCGCATTCAAAACATCCCTTAGTCGTCATCGGTGGCTTAGGAGCACCCTTCGCCGCAAGGTCAACTCTACATTCCTTCGCTTGGTGACCTATCTTTCCGCATCTTTGACACTTGACACGGTCACACTGACCAACATGATGAAAGTTGCACCTGTTGCACTTTGGATATTTCCCAACATATCCGCTCGAAACCTGCCCGCTACCGTTGTTGTTGTTGTTGTGATTCTGAGTGTTGAAACTCCGAGTAAATTCGGGCTTACGGTAGTGGTGTTGCGGTGGGAGGTTTGAGGATGAAGTTCTGGTGTTGTCAAACTTTCTCTTTCCGCTGTTCGGGTTACTGTTGTTGTTACTGTTGCTGACGTGGTCATTACTCGGGTTGTCACGGGCTTTAACAGTCGAACCCCTTGGTGGTAACGCACCCTGGGTCACAGCTTGATCCGTCAGTTTGTGAGCTAAACGGATCGCTTGTTGGATCGTGGCTGGTCTGGAAGACGTCACCATACCCTGAATCTGTGGTGCTAACCCATCAATGTACATCTCTATTCTCTTGCTCGGCGGATCCACCATCCGCGGACACATCACTGCCAACTCGTGCGAACGAGTAGTGTAGCTTTCAATCTCTGAACCCACCATTTTCAACGACCAAAACTCCGACTCTAACTTCGAAATTTCTTCCCTCGGACAGTACTCCTCTCGCATCATGTTTTTGAACTCCTCCCAGTTCATCGCGTTAGCCAGTTCCAATCCAAGGATCTGGACGTTCGAATTCCACCAAGTGAGGGCGGAATCCTCAAGTGTCCCAGCAGCGAATTTGACCCTACTGGCAGGGGGACAATTACACATCTCAAAGGCCGACTCGGCCTTCTCAGCCCAACGCAGGAAGCCTATAGCTCCCTCAGTGCCCTTAAACGTACTGGGCTTGCAGTCAAGGTAGTTCTTGAAGGTACGTGTTCCATTCGGACCTCCTGTTTGATTCTGAACGTGTGCAGCTAAAGCGGCAGCAACATGGTCATTCAGCAGAGTTTGGAGTTCAGCTGCAGTCATGCTGATGTTACCACGTCCTCGTCCAGCGTTTCTTCCGGCCATTTCCTAGAATCACAGTATAAAATGTTAAACATGAATTTTTCTTTCATATACAACACACCATACATGTAATAAAAAAAAAATAGGTAAGAAAGAAAAAAAAAATAAGAAACAACATCACATCACAACCACATATTAGTCTAAATAAAAATTCATGATTAAAACCATTGTATTCGCTACAAAGTATTTCCAATCAATCCTTAAAATCATAGAAAAATAATAGTTAGGATGGAGACAACCCCTCCATCTAAGTATCATCATCACTAGATGTCGTCATCTGAGGACACTTCCGAATGTGCCTCCTCCTCAGCCGGTTCTTCCTCCGGTTCTTCTTCGGGTTCCTCCTCGGGATCTTCCTCGGGATCCTCCTCAGGCTCCTCTTCGGGATCTTCTTCAGGTTCTACTTCAGGCTCTGCCTCGGGCTCGGCCTCAGGCTCTGCCTCAGGTTCTGCTGCGTTCTGAGCAAGTTGCATTTGTAGGATATCGCAACGTTCTAACGCTATCTCAGTTCGGGTCCTTGCTTCTTGGAGTTGCTCTTTCAAGTCTATCATTTCGGCTTGCATCTTCATCATAACCTTCATCTGTTGATCACTAGCCCCTTGCATATCTTTCATTGCCGCCGCCATGCGGGCCATCTCCTCCTTATTCTCGGTTTCGTCTTTTAACAATCTGGAAACGTTCTCTCTTGTGTAGCGCATGTAACCCACATCACGCTCCAAACAAGAGACGACAGCTGCGAGAACTCGCTCCACGGGTTCGGTTATGGGTGGTAGGGTGTTAGGGTAAGCAGGGTGGTTCGGGTGAGGCAATGGGGGAACTTGTTCACGGTAGACCATACGTCTGATCATGTTGGGGTACCATTCCCAGCTAACGTTGTTGTCATACAAGCCTCCGGATAGGCGGTACCTCTTTGGTGCAGGAGCTTCGAGTTCCGGGACTACACGGGGTGGCGAGGCAGTAGGTAACTGCGGTTCCTTCCCGTGAGCATGCGTCATCGAATCGGATGATGATGAGGGTGGCGTCGACATTCCTACAGGTAAGCCGTGTATATGCGCGCGTAAGAGTGAAGGAGGTAAAGAAATAAGATTTCAAGACTACACAAACCTATGCAGTGCGTATCATTATAACTAATGGGTCGTCGCGGTTATAGTCTAGTATGCATGCAGTTTCTAGTTCGCTATAACCAATGGCTCTGATACCAATCTGTCACACCCTCAAAATCCACTAACGGAGTTTTACCGTCAGAGGGTGTGAACTGGCAGGATCGGAATCATTAGTTATAACCAAACCAAAGAAAAACGTTTAAATGAAAGTAAGTGCGGAAGCGTAAAACCTTAATTCAAAAGTTGCGTCACGCAGGACGACTTAAAACCAAATGTAACTGTTAAAATTAAGTTTGCAGAATAAAAGTGTTTTCATTAATGCATGCTCCTAAACCGCGCGCCCGCCTCGGCTACCTGAGAATAACATACTAAAAGTGTCAACACAAGGTTGGTGAGTTCACAAGTAAAATAAAATAAATCGTTTAGCGTTTTGCGTAACCTCGTTACGACGTTTAAATGTTGCGTAACCCCGTTACGACGTTTGAGTGTGTAACCACGTTACAGCGTTTGAGTGTGTAACCATGTTACAGCGTTTAAGTGTGTAACCACGTTACAGCGTTTAAGTGTTTTGCATTACCAGATAGTGTTATGTCAAATTATATATCGATAGGTAGCTAATCTATACAACAAGTATCGCTAAGTGGTTCGCGACCGAAGCTGACTGTTTATCAAGTGCCCGTCACCAGGTCCTCCAGACCATGGTAAGTGTTAGCCAAAATTTACACCCACTCAACCTCCAGTTGAGCTTAGCGTCGGGTGGGGTTTGTCAAACCCAGTAGTACTACCCAAAAGTGACTCGCTATTCCAAATATTAACCGGTCCGATGTGTGGGACTTCAAATGTTACGTATGCCGCTTAGCCTTTACAAGTGATATATAATTTATAACAAAATCTTTCATATGCGTTTATCTCAGAAAATATGTTTATCGGAGTATGTTATCTCCCCCAAGTGAAAAACGTTTGAAAACAGTTTAAGAGTGGGGTAAGTGAACTCACTGTTTGCGAAGAATATCCGATCTAGATCACCGAGTGATGCGCGTCGTAGAAAACTCTCTAGCGTTCTAAAATAACAAAGAGATTTTCTAAGTATCGGAATGTTTAACGAGTCTCTAGACTCGGCACATAATACCTATGCACGTAACATGTTTCGTGTTTCGTTTGTGAATCGTGTGTGACTTAAACAAGTAAAATTGTGATACGATACATGAGTGAGCAATTACTTTCGTGTCACGTATTAATAACATACTTATTAGCAATTATTCCCGTAGGGGCATTTTGGTCAACAAACAAAGACTAACTAACCATTATTCCCCATAAGGGCAATTTGGTCAATTCATGGCAATCAACTAGCAACTATTCCCCGCAAGGGTATTTTGGTCAAAATACAACAATTATATAAAAACTATCATATTTCATGCATTCCTATACAACTCAGCAGCTAGTTTCGTTATGACAGAATTTCTACTTGAAAGATTGCACTAGTTTACCGATTATAACGTCTCAATTAATTTACCAAAAATTACCACAGGAGCATACATATCTTAGGTTTCCAGAACATCTTTTATCTTATTTTTATTCCATATAGATTGTTCATAATGATCAAAACATTACAGCTAACTTATATCAGTCAGATTCATGCACATCAGAATGTTATTTGCAATTCCCGTTAAACGAAAAATCCAATAAATGCAAGACCACTTGGGTTTGGTTCCTAACTCAGTGAGTCAACCTCCAGAAGTGGAACCAACCCAATTGGTCTCGTAGTTCATGAGATATAACATTTACAACATAACCTAACAGCAGGTCTAACAGCTCAGCTCAGCTCCGCATCACGTTTTTGTAAAATCATAAAAGTATACTTCCACTTATCCAAAAATTACGAATTTATACTTCATAGAAACTAGACTCAACCTAGTTTACTGCAGTACCCACAATCTCAATCAATTTTCACGTTTACACTTCGTTACAGTCAGTTAAACATCGTATATACGTTCTGTCCAGAATCTGTTCACATCAAAACTCATCATAATAACAATCTATGAACTATCATGCATCCATATAACCCTCTAGACACTATAACTACTATCCATGCATATCAATTACACCATACCTACAAGATTAGGGTTTTATTTGAACTCACAATCAAGGACACAACAATTAACATGCAATACTATCAACTAGTTATCAATTCATTATCCAAATAACAACAATCATATTAATCATATGCATGAACAAAATCGGCCAGCTAGGGTTTGTTATTAACCCAACAAACATCAAATTCAATCAACAAGGATGTGAAGGATGATCAAATATACCTTCCTAGCACTTTGTTCTTCAATCAAAGGCTTGAATTGATGGTGTATGTGTGTGTGTTTGTGGACGGCAGCCAAGAGAGAACAAGGGAGGGCCGATCGGGTCTTGTGGGTTTAGAATAATAGGTTAGGGTTTGTTTATTTGTGATATATTTATAAACAAACAAGTTACACTCTAGTCCTTCTACTTTCAAGTGTTGTTTTTCTAGAACATTCTATCCTAACTTGCACATAATCATGACAATAATATAACACATAATCCTAACACATAGTTATCACATCATTAGTGTTTTAGTGTGCTTCGTTTATTCCTCAATCGTTTGCGTTTCGGTGCAAATCCCGAAAGACTACTACACATGTAGTAAGTGTTAAGCGTCATTTAAACCCTAGTTTAAATGTAATGAAGTATGCGTTATAGATTCAACGATCTTAAAGTTTGAATTAACGGAGTTGAGTTAACGAGGTTAACCTGAAATTGACGATTGTCACATTTTAATTATGCATGTATAAAATTGCTAAAATTTCCAACAACTCTGTTTATTAGTTGTTCTCTTTTAATTTTTTTTATATTAATTTCGGGACGAAATTTCTAAAAGTTGCAAGTCCTTTAACATTCGTTACTTTCCAAACCCGAAAACCCGACCCATTTTAAATTTTATTAAAATAGTTAAACCTTTTGAATACCCTATTAAACAATTTTTAATTTGTGTTTTAATTATATTAAATATGATTAATTTTTATAATTTCCTTAAGACATAACGACTTTATATTTTCGATATAAAAGGAGGACAAATCCTCCATTATTTTCACACCTCAATCCATTATTTTCTTAAGTTTAAGAGCACTAACAAGTAAGTTGTTACCATTTCAAGCATTTTATAGCTTTTGTTTTGATTTTATCTTGAATGTTCATACTTGTTCATAAGTTGTTCTTCATGATCATGTTACTTTTATCATAAAAATATTATATCTTAGTTTTAAGAATCATTATGATCATGGATATCCAAGATGAACACTTTGATTTTTCTAAATCTTGGATCAAGCCTAATTATTTTGCAAGAACAAACATGAATATATATTTATCTAAATCTTATGATTCGTTGATCACCATAACTTATAAACTTTCTTTTAAATAAGATTATTTATAAATATTTCTTTTATTTAAAATATTTTACAATAGATATAGCATACTTCATATATTTAAATTAATAATTGAGTAAATTAATTATTGTTTATTTTATTTCAACATAAACTAATATTTATAATTTCTTTAAAAGAATTTCATGCAAAACATTTAAGTTAATTAATTAGTAAATTAATTAATTATGTTACTTGGAAACAAATGTTTAATCATAAATTGTTATTAATATTATTATTTAATCTTATATTAATAATTTATAATTATTTGTTTACAAATCATTCTTCAACTAATAAACATCATATGATTTATATAAACTTTATTCAGTTTTGTTAAACTCATTAAAAATCCCCAAGTCCTCATTTACCATAAGTTAATTAACTTTATAATTCCGGTAGCTAGTCCTTGATTTTTGTATCTTCGTTATTATTTATAGTTTCGTGAGATTCAATTACTTCGTTTGTTAACTCGCTTTCGATTATTATTTCAAGTTGTCTCCAATATCAAAGGTGAGTTTCTCACACCCCCTTTTTTTACTCTTTAACTACTTTTGGGGGTAGCATATATATCCTATCCAAATTACGATTTCGTTTATTCATTGTTTACAAACTACAATTCACTAAATGGACTTGTGTGTTTACTTGTTACTTGCACATGGATTACTTCAATATAATATGATCATACTCCCCCCTTTGCACTCAAGAAATTTGTTGTTATGAGTGGAAAAGGGCCTCATTATCCGAGTACGTTGGTGCACAATCCCAACTGGAAAGGACCTTACTTGCGCTTATCTGAGTACGCTGGTGCAAAATCCCAGTTGGAAAGGACATTACTTGCTCGTTTACACTTGTTCATGGAATTGTATTATAACACCCCGGCTAAAGCGGAATACGCCCGAGTGTGACGTACAGATTGCCCAAAACACATGTGACACTATTAAATGACAATATTATCATTAATTAATTCAAATATCAAGTACACAAGTTTGTAACAAGAAATACAAGGAAAATACAAGAACAATTAACAACTTGTCCATTTATTAATATAACCTAAGTTCTAGTGTCTTCTCCGTTTCATCCTCTAATAATTGTACCTGTAGCATATATATAAAATAAAGTCAACTAAATGAATAGTTGGTGAGTTCACACAAGTTTTGATATACGTATATAAAAATCATACAATTCCATGAACAAGTGTAAATGAGCAAGTAATTTCCTTTCCAACTGGGATTGTGCACCAGCGTACTCAGATAAGCGCAAGTAAGGTCCTTTCCTGTTGGGATTGTGCACCAACGTACTCGGATAATGAGGCCATTTTCCACTCATAACAACAAATGTATTGAGCGCAAAGGGGGGCGTATGATCATACTATATTGAAGTAATTGAAGTAATCCATGGGCAAGTAATTTGTAGCAAGTAACAAGTAAACACACAAGTCCATGTAGCGAATTGTAGTTTGTAAATAATGAATAAATGAAACTGTAATTTGGATAGGATATATATGCTACCCCCAAAAGTAGTAAAAGAGTAAAAAGGGGGTGTGAGAACTCACCTTGATGTCGAAGACAAAATTGAAATAAAACCGAAAGTACGTAAATGAAATCGAAGCAATTGAACGTCACGAACTATTATTAAAAGCATAAAAATTAAAATTAACTAACGACTTATAAAAATAGATATTCATACAAACACTATAAGTATTTTCTAAGCGATGCCAAGAATCCTTAGTATCCAAACAATCCCAAGGATTATTAAAAGTTTGACCAAAGTTTGACTTTCCGTTGACTTTGACCAAAGTTTGATGTATATCAAAACTTGTGTGAACTCACCAACTATTCAATTAGTTGACTTTATTTTATATATATGCTACAGGTACTTTCATTAGAGGATGAAATGAAGAGGATACTAGAAGTTAGGTTATCTAGATAATAAACAAGAAGATGTTTGTTTTGTTCATTTTCCCTTGTTTTTGTTCATTTGAAATAACTTATGTACTTGATGCTTTGGAATGAATTAATGATAATATTGTCACTTAATAGTGTCACATGTATTTTGGGCAATCTGTACGTCATACTCAGGCGTTTCCGCTTTAGCCGGGGTGTTACAGATAGTAACTCAGTCACCAACTCCACATATTAACTCAAGTCACAAATCTGTTACCTATATAGTTTGAGAAATCTTGACTAAATAATTTAGATATAATTACAAAATTTTAAATCAAATCGGTTATTTAGAAATACTCCCAAAAATTTATGAATACATTTTTGATTTTTGAAACATTAAAATAGGGGGTTTATTTTAGACATTAATTTTGACATTTATGGATAATTAAAAAATAGTCAAATATAAAAAATAAAAAATTTGATGAGATTGAAGATATGGAAACCTTTAAAAGTTTGTTGCAAAATTTGTCAAATTTCCTATTTAAAATGGGTTTAAATTTATTGTGAATATTAAAAATAAATTAAGGGTATTATATAAAAGCATAAATAAATAAATATATATTTATTATAAATGAATTTTTAATTTAACTTTTGTTTCACATTCAATGACTTTCTAGTGAGATATATTAAATCTAAAAAGTAAGGTTGTAATCTACTAATTTTACTAAATAACTTAGACATAATTGTAAAATTTAAAACAAAATTGGTTAATTAGACAACTTTAAAAATTTATCGAAATGTTTTTGACTTTTGAAATATTAAAATGATGGGTTTATTTTAGACATTAATTTTGATATTTATGGATAATTAAAAATGGTCAAATATAAAAAATGGAAATCTTGATGAGATTGAAGAGTATGGAAACATTTAAAGGTTTGTTGCAAAATTAGTCAAATTTCGTATTTAAAATGGGTTTAAATTTGTTATGAATATTAAGAATAAGTTAAGGGTATTATAAAAACATAAATACATAGAAGTCAATAATAAACTGGAAAATAAGTTGTGTAAAAAAATAAAAATAAATAAAATTAACGCACATGTTAACAATTTATAGAAGTTTCAAGATAAGATTCACACGTGTTAGCAATCAAAATAAAAATTGGTCATATAAAAATGATTTAATTTACATGAACAATGTAACCTACATAAATACATAAATAATCGTAACTTAATATCCATTGTTGTACAAAAAGTTTTCCGTCAAATATTCCTTCCAGGCAATTAGCTATTTTACAAGTTGGGTCACTATAACCTGAAATGATGAAAATTAAATTAATGTTACATAATATACTATTCCAGTTAACTTAAATATAAAAACATATATTTTGGTCTAGTTAGAATTACCAATGGTGGATAGATGCAATTAAAGAAATTTTAATCACAACCTAAATAAACCATTCATTGTATGGAAGATAGAGTAGTTATAGAAACTTCAACATGTCATTTGAATTTTGGAGTTTGATGCGGAATCTAAACAGATTATAGGAAAATCATATTAGAATTAAAAACAATACAAACAACAAAGTGCAAAGAAAATAAAATGACAATGACAACAGCGAATAATACATGAGAATCGACCAATATTAGTGTAGAATAAATACATTACCGGAAAATATGGAAAAAAAAGTCAGCAGAAATGACTAAACCACAGAGAGAGAGAGAGAGAGAGAGAGAGAGATAAATAAGGGTTTGTATTGTTAAGCTTTATATAGTATGACAGGGGTGATTTGACTTAATAAAAAAAGAAATACGTGACATGACATCTAGTTGAACACCCTAGAATGATACCATGTAGAACTATTGTATTGCTTTAATAAAGTAGTAAATAAGAAAAACAATGAGCGACGACATAAATATAAAAAATATCAATATAGACAACCAGATTTAATAATAGCTGAAGAAAAACAATGCACTCTCGTAATTAAGTTTTATTAATTGAATGAATGATAATAATCTACAATATATAGAATGTAGCACACATATTCTGTTGAGAGTAATAACTTTAGTTATAGGTCTATGTTATATTGTTTTAGTGTTCCATAAACATATTAAATAGATGGACAATACAAATATTAAAGGGAAAACATAAACAACATATCTTGTAGTATCGAATAAGAAAAATATCAATTAACTTGAGACGTCATAAAATAATAGAAAATGAGCATTGGAAAAATGTATATAGAAAACCCAATATTATGTATGAGTGAATAATAATCCTTCATATTATAAGAAATGCAATTCCATAATGATTAATTTAGTAAACCAGGAATTTTTTTTAATCAGTATATGTGAGGAAGTGCATTAAATACAGATATTATAAAATATCATAATTTATTTTCGTAAACAGTCCCGTTAATTTAGCGGGACAAGAAAATTAATTGATTTACTTATCAAGCTTGGAGTATATTATTTTGTAATTTAAAATATTGTATGAGTTAAACAAAAAAAATATAAATAAATTAATCAAGCATATTAACAAAATTCTATGACAATCATATTAAAATTGATTCTCTAATTTATTGGTCATAATAAAGTATTTAAAGATAGATAATGTTTTTTTTTTGTAATCTTGAGAACCCATTATCTAGAAATTGTGTTTAATAAAGTTTTAATTTCGATACATAACGGTATGTTGACAGATTTGCATCAAGTGAAGGTTTTCGAACAATCAATGACTGATTCTCACCTAGCCAAACATTATGTTTCGATATGCAAGCTTTCCTTACATATGCTTGCATCCTGTCACCCTGTTACATTATTTATACGACAAACAATGTTTGTTATTAAATATATAAAATGAGGAAGAAATTTTTTTTACTAAAATCAATTGTATTTCTATAGAATAATACCATCTAATCTTGTAAAATCATTTCTATGGACCAATCCTCTCTGGTTTTATTGTTGTCCTTCAAACACCATAGTCTGAGAATACGAACCTTCAGTACACAGTCGTTGTTGGAAACATCCAAATCCTTGAACATGGTAATGTTTGATGCTTCCATGTTGCTGTGTCAGAAAAAATAAGATTAAAACAAAGATTAAAGATTCAATAACTAATATTTATAATTTGAAGAAAATTAAAAAACCTTGAGAATGACACAAATATGAATGTTCAGTAAGGAAGTGAGAAATGTGAGATTTTCTTTATTCGGTTTTGTAGTATTTATAGATGAACATATTCTGTTACAAAATTTGAATTGTTAGATTAAAAAGGAAATGTGTAAATATAGTTAATTTAGAGAATACAATTAGGGATTTCCAAAATGTAATTGATAATTGATATTTACTTAATTTGGTAGTAATAACCGAATGTAATTAGGGATTGATTAATAACACAATAACACTAATAAGTCATAACTCATATTATACGAATTAAATTATATTATAATTAATGTTTACAAAATTAGACACATTAAGTTGATTTTAGAATCAGTTACACATTAAAAATTGAAAATTTAACAAATACCATAATTGCCCGAAATAAACATAGGAAACATATAAATATAATCAATATGAATCAATTAAATAAAATGGCCGATTCATGTTTACAAAATTATACAAACTAAGTTGAATTTGAATTCAAATTCAAATCCGTAAAAAGTTGTTAACTTACAGTAAGGATATGAATTAATAAAAATCAATTACTGTTAATGAAATTTGGAAACAATTACACATTAAACAATTTAAAATACTAAGAAATACCATAATTTATTAGGAAACATATGAATTAACAATTACACATTCAAAATATAAGAAATACCATAAACATTACACATTAAACATAGGAAACATATCAATTAACATAAACAGTTAACAATTCAACATAATAACCTAAGAATATAAAATACTAACCTAGGTTAATAATCTAAAGTATAGGTTAAATTTTTTTTACATATAATGTAATTGAAATGTAATTGAAATTTGGAATCAAATAAACATTAACCATTAACAATAAGAAACATATCAATTAAACATTAAACATAGTAAGCTAAGAATGTAAAATAATAACCTAGGTTAATATGTAAATATAATACTTACCATCGATGTGAAGATAATAACCTAAGAATGTAAAATACTAACCGTCGCTGTGAAGATCTGATTAACAATCGTCACGGATAATCTGAAATCGTTTCCCGGATGGAATCAAATCAATCGTTATTATCAAATAACGGACATTTCGTTTTACCGTCGATCGCCCAATTATAATCCGATATCCGATGTCGATTTTATATGAAGAACCTAATGAAATCATTATTCGATTGATATCCAATAATGGACGATTGAATGGAGGCTTTGGTTGATTACGTTAAAAGGTTTAGTATGAAAGAGAGCGTATATTGAATTGAAGATGAAAGAAAAGAAAATTGGAAACCGGCTTTTAGGTTAATGGTT
Organism: Bidens hawaiensis; assembly: GCF_021521415.1. Classification (NCBI taxonomy): domain Eukaryota; kingdom Viridiplantae; phylum Streptophyta; class Magnoliopsida; order Asterales; family Asteraceae; genus Bidens; species Bidens hawaiensis. The sequence continues at coordinate 1,557,867 of NW_027491048.1, read as the reverse complement.
ACAATAACTATTTTAATTAAGTATTTTAATTATTAGTATTTTTGATTTATTTAATTGGTAAGAAAAATAGAGAAGTGGAAGTTATATTTGGAAATTAAGGAAATCGTCCAATAGGAAAGGGGCATGTGGAGGCAAACTAATTTGTTTTAATAGTATAGTAGGATGTATTTTCTTATCATTATGGCTTTCCCCATCAAGATAATTAAGCCAGACATTTTTTTTTAATTTCATCTCACATCTTATGCACACAAACAAAATCCGCTTCAGTTGATGGCCGATTTATCCTATTCTCAGGCTCGATTTTCGAACTTAAAGTTATCAATTTTTATATTTATTGATTATTCACAGTGTTTAACAAGTGATTGGGTGAGAAAATCGAGAAAACCCATTATTGATGATATAGAAGATATATTGAAAGATGACGATATTGTCATATGTAATAGTAATTCTTATTTTTTTAATTTATTTGGTTCTTAATAAATAATATGTATTAACTATATTTCTTGTTTTTTTTTTAGAAATTGAGGATGCAATATATAAAGAAAAGGAAAAGGGAAAATGGAAAGGTGAATAATGAAGATTAAACATGTTTTAAATTTTTTTTGTTTTGGTTTGGTTTGATTTGGTTTATTATGATACGATTTTTGGACATTTGCTATGTTTTGGTATTATGTTACATTCTGTAAGACTTTCATATTATGGTTTATTTTTGTATAATTGTTGGTTTTATATTTGGTTTTGACTATATATTTTGGTTGTGGTATTTGTAATATCGGAACCCGTAGCAATTTGGTACTTATACTAATTTGCTACATGTCATATACTTGTACACATATCATTACTCGGACTAATTCATTTTTGTTTGTTTCTCGTACCGGTGCCGGTTTCAAGATTATCAGAGATTTGGATATAAAAAAGCAAAGTGGTACAAAAACGGGTACTGTACCAAAATACCCGTACCAATACCCGTACCTGTACCATACCGAAAAATTTGGTACGGGTATTGGTACGCGTTTTTATTGATTTTTGATACGGGTACAATATGGTACAAGTACGGGTACGAGTACGAGTAGTGTCTCATGCTCATCCCTATTAGCAACCCCGTTAGCCTGTCTATTTTCGCTAGTCCCGTCGGTTCTCTGCATATGTAAAACTTGAACTTGGGCTTTTTTATATTACTAAACAAGCTTTTTAACACTACATCAGCATTTGCAAAACTCTCCATTTAAGGTTCGTTAATCGTTAATCGCTTGCACAAACATGTATGCAATTTGTAGGGATGAACACATGTCAAGACCGATTGTTATGCGGATTATAAAATAAAAGAAGTTGAAGAAAATAATAGATAAAACATAAGGAACTTTATACTTGCTACTTGGTGTTTGTAGGATATGTGGCATATAATAATAAACTGAAGTGTCGTAGCAATTGTTCTTTTGTTACCCCAAATGTTGTATTATAGTTCGTATTTGGTTATTATAGTTTGTATTTGGTGCTAAGTATAAAATAACAACAAACAAAATCATTAATCCAGCATATAAGAAAGCATTTCAAAGAAAACACAACACATGAATTTGACGCTAAAATATGTAGAATACTCGTTATACAATCCATAAACAACAAGTAGGAAACACACCAAAAGTAGATAGTAAATCTTCATGGTAATATTTTCTGAAACTAGAAATATAGTTACGAGTTAGAACATCCGTAATGGCAATAATGTAACGGTGTTTTGGCCTCAAAACGACGGAGAACACCGCCCCTCAGCGTTTTCGGGCATCAAAAATTCTCTCAACGTTGTGAAGAACGTTAAAGTTAGAAGGAGGTGGGCCGTCACTTTCTTCCAGCCAATGAAAAAGATGGCGGTTGACGTTTCCCAAAACACCACAACGTGTATGAGATTTCTAATATACTCGATTACCCGATAACGTACGTTGTGATTATATACCCGTACCCGACATAATTTTATTTACATTATACATTAAAAAATAGTATATTCTAAATATACGGCGTGATCATTTCAGTCCATGACTTTTTAGTTTCCATATCAATGTCCTCTGGTATGATAATCGTTTTGTTTGTAAAAGTTCGATGTATCCTTTATGCCAGTGTTTCACATTTTCTTTTTTACTTGGTTACTGATGGAAGCAACCACAAGAATGTTATTCTTGCTGTTTGTTAACGATTTTTGATGAAAAAGACGAATAACCAGATACATAACATCATAAACATATTAGAAACTTATTTTAATGAACGGTTGATAATGTGCACAAACATATAAACTTGTTGTAATTGATTAGCTATTTTGTTAAAACCCGATGGGTTTGAGCATGGTATACCCGATTGGTTTTTTCAATAAACTAATGGGTGTGCCCGATACCCGATGGGTAATTACCCGACAAATACCCAAAGGGTTTGAGATGAGTTTTAATAATCGGGTTCGGGTTTGGGATACCTAGACCCGACCCAAACCTAACCTGTTGCCATCCCTTTATATACTTAGTTTCAAAATGTCAGTCTGCATGCTTTGTAAAACTTTGCATTTAACCTCAGAATGTAGTAATAATTTGCCCACCATGGTTTAACAAGTTTGATAAGTTCTTATGGCATTCGATGTATCATATGACACCTGTAGATTCCAAGCGTACCATCAAAATTGTAACGCGATATTTATCAAACTAGAACAGTACCACCACAAATCCTTTAAAAACTAGTAAACCCGCACACAGTTTCGATTTATTAAAATGCTGCTGCCTGCCAAAATCGCGAATAGATGGTCCTCAGTTCCAATGAGGCAGGTGCCTGTAGTAATTAAACTCATCCTGATCACGTTCAATTCTGCCTCATCGATGCCAAATGTTGTCACAAACTTCGCCTCTTTCAAGGCCGGTGACTTGGCAACGACCAGCCGAACAACATCAAGCTCCCGACTTCTATTAATATTGAGTCCATGAGCTTCGAAAAGCGTTAAACGGCAACACGACATGTCAAGATAATCAGTCGCTGAACACACCCAAGAAGATGTTGCATCAGCTACTTCAATACGATCATCAAACTACAAAATAGATTAAAATTAATTAGAGAGAGCAAAAACAAAACAAAAAAAATATAATTATAGAATCGCACATGGATCCTGAGCTTCTCCAACCTAGGAGAGCTGTTGATGAGCAATAGAAAAACCGGGAGCTGATGTTGGTGAGAAACTCTAAGCGAGTCCATCTTTAACTTGGTGAGGTTGGCCAACGGATCGGGAAGCACGACGGGTAAAGGGTTACCCGGAGCAAATTTCTAAAACAGGCACAACAAAAGAACAACAATTATGAGTTAAAATGTAAAAACCATAAATAATACTTTTACCAGGGTCAATGTGTAGAAAATGAAGAGACTCCTCAGATTCTGAAAGCACTTGAACAGCTCAACAATGCTTATTCTATCAACATCATCATTCTCAACATGTTCATCACCAGTTTCCTAGATTAATTATTAGAACATGTAAGCTTAATGTATGTTATTAGAATGAAATATTTTGTTAGGGACTTACCAATACTAAGTTTTCGAGGGCAGAACATGTAGAAAGAAGCCTGTAGAGATCGCTTGCCACCATGATATACAGAGGATTTAGAATGAGTGTTTTGAGTTTCTTGAACCCGGTGAAGTCCTGGGGTACATGACAGACCAATTTACATCCCTCAAGCTGGAGCTCCTCGAGGCTCTCCAATGAAAATATAGCAGAATGTATGGGTAACGTCATGAAATCCTCACGAGAGTAAACAGCTAATTTCTTTTTGTTATAAGTTATTTATTATTGATTTGTAACGTTATTGTTAAGACAATGTTTGTGCTTTCGAAAATTAATATATGAATGAATAATTTAGATATTGGCACTTGTATTTTACTTAGTGTCTTCTGAGCTATGATATAATCAATGTCTCGCCCCGGCATGTTCCGCCGTAGGTTGGGGTGTGACAGAATTCATTTATTGGACAATGATGCATTGATATAACGTGATTCATTGCGTAGAAAAGTTTACGCCTTGCTTGAGTTATTATGCATAACCATTCATCATCATTGCAACCTTTAACCTAATCATCGCAACCTTTTACCACAAGCCGAAGTTTTTGAGGAAAAGGAAAACCTGGCGATAAAGTACCCAGCCTACATGTTGATGCTCACGATTTTGATAGGCATATATCTCCAAAAAAAAGTCTTTAATGCACATTTTGATCAACTTTCTTTTTTGTTTGTAAGTTTCGAGAATATCCCCATTTATAGGCCTGAGATTTACATCTATGAATTGAAAGGCCCGAACAATCTACAGTTTTTAAAATCAACAAGTCTTTAAATCGTTCATTTAAAAAAACACTAAATAAGCCTAATATACAATAACTTAGAATAAAATTGTCATGTATCGCAAAAATAGAGATAAGCAATAGGGTACGGGTAGATGTATTAGGATCTGTACATTTTAGTACCAATATGGTTCGGTACCGGTATTTCTCGAATTTATGTCTTCGGTACCGGTACCAAGATTTTGGGGAAATCGGGATTTTCGGTAATGATTCGGTATCGATACCTGGTTTCTATTTAAATAAGAAATTATTGTTTTGAGGAAGTGTAAGAAGACTTAAAATAAAACACACCATGCAAAGATAACACTATACCATGTAAATATGACACTATACAAGTCTAGGGTGTGCATAAAACCGAAAAAACCAAATCGAAAGCAAAAAAACGAACCGAAAAAACCAAACCAAATTAGAAACCGGCGGTTCGGTTTTCAACTTTAGCAAAAACCGAAATATTGGTTTTGGTTCGGTTTTGTATTTGTTAAGAACCGAAAAAACCAAAATGAACCGAAACAACAAATTAAAATAGCCATAACATCTTAACCGTAACATTTAAAAGAAAATCTACCGATTACTATTTGTTTAGTTTTAACATATGATTAATAACATGTACATTTGGTTTCAACATATGATTACTAACTAATAATACTGGTACTTTTAGTTTTGATTTTAAATCTATCTTTTATCAGCTTTTAATAATATTTGAGGTTCAAGCATTCAATATTCTATTAATCATTAGTTTAAATAAAAAAAACAAATATCATGCCCAATTTCAATATCTTGGGTCAAGTTTATTTTGGCCCAAAACGTTTTGCCTCAATTAGCAAAACCGAAAAAGCCGCATCCAAAACCGAACCAAATCCAAAAACCAAGAATCGAACCGAACAAACCAAAACCGAATGGTTTTAAAAAGTCATAAAACTGAAAGTTTGGTTTTCGGTTCGGTTTCAATCAAAAACCACATCACGCACACCCCTATATACAACTGCTTAGCACACTGTTGATCTAAACCATCAACTACTTTAATCCAAAGACCCAACTTACGAAACTATGTATTCTTACCTTGAGCTAAAACCGTAGCTTCATCCTCCATTATCATGTTCATGGGTTTGATGCCTTTTTATAAGTAAAATATCATCTCACTTATGCACAGAAGTACACCATGATTTTATGAAAGAGACTTGTCAATGCAAACTTTATGAAAGAGACTTGTCAATGCAAACTTTTTAGCTAAAAAAAGCCAAAATAGTCTCTTTGTTGTTTGTTGGAATTGGTCATGGACAAGAAAGCAAGAGAGGGGAGAGAGATGATAGTGACATGACACTAGGTTGTTTTTTTTAATGACCGAGAATTTTATTAAATAAAACATAAAAGTTGACCTAGCAAGTTGCTAGTTCAACAAAGTTACACCACCTCCATGATAACAATACACCCGATTTACTTTAGCACCCCTTTCTTACATCTATTTATATCAAACACGCGCCACCTCTCCCAAGTAATGTTAGTTTATCATAATAAATCCGACTCTAGTTTTTTTCAATATAAGTTAACATATAAAATGCAACTTTTATTATAACAACATAAGATGTTTTGTCACCAAACCATAATATCCTTAGATAAAACCATCCACATAAATATTCGTTTAGGAACCGTCTAGTGGATAGGAACATCAATGTGGGAATGTGACGACTACATAAATTCAGTAAAATAAATGAGCATAGAGCAGGTTTGGAACTACAAAACGGCCAATGTTCGGTTAAGTGTTTGTGAAAAAAATAAATTAGAGGGTGAATAGTTTTTCTTATCTTTTAATCTAATTTTAATAAGCTAATGACTTTGTTAAACTCTTTTCACACTTATAATAATAAACACAAGCAAGTACAAAGTTAAGTGAACATAATAAGAGTAAGGACAATCCTTAAGAACCATTGCTTCTAATCCATTCCATTCCCCTCTCATGTTACTAGCACCATCATAGCCTTGGTCATAGATTTTACTAACATCAAATTGATATTGCAAACGTTGTCTCCACGGATGTGTTTTCAGGGTTAATGCAAAAGTATTCTTAACATGAACCAAATCCAAAAACCTTTCTCGTATGATCCCTTGTCCATCAACAAATCACAAAACTATGGCCATTTGCTCTTTTGTTTTTACTTATCACGTGATTCATCAACCATGACACAAAAGAATGAATCTCCCACTTCATTGCGATTATGCTTGCACACTTCATTTGCAACAATACTCGGAACTATTTTTGAATATCATGAGAATTATACTTTGGATTATACGAAGCATTGTCTAAAATAACACTCGAAACATTATCATTATAAGAGACTAGCAGTTTTAGTAGTTCAAGCAAATTACCGCAATTTTTAGACTTAGAACTTTCATCATACCCTCGTAAATAACAAGCTGATATGTCAACCAACGAACTGCATCAATAGTTGTTGTTATAGTGAAAATTCTTCTATATCTCCTCTTTATCCCGCTTGTGTAAGGCCCCGTACCCGGTAGCCCTACTTTAGCGTCAGATTTACTCATATACACAGTTCTTACAATCAGAGTTAATTAAAACTTTCACGGAAACGTCAACTTAAAAATTCATTACAAAACATTAAATCTTTTCTTTGATACCATAACACAAAACATTATATTTAAAACATCTTTTCTTCCATCTTCAGATGCCATCCTTTCAATCCATGCCATGTGCCATCCTCATGCTAGTTCTTTGGTCTGATCACCTGCGTGCATACTAAAAGTCAGCTACGCTGAGTGAGTTCTAGTTAATCAAGCAACTTATCTTACAACCACTACGTGCATCATATACGTATCCGAAGACACGTAGTCCACTATCTAACCTGCTCACCTTACCACTTAGCCTCTTATTTACACCTACCACTTTTTCACTTTAATAACGTATAACGTTATGCCACTTTGCCACTTTGCCACTTTAATGACATAGTCACGTATAGGCTTACCCTACCACGTACTATCGTCATGCCACTAACACTCTTACTAGACTCTTGCCACTTCTAACACACTCTACCTCTACTTGTCTACAACACGCTTCATATCATTTACATAATAAGCAAGTCACATCATAGCATTCATACACACTAATAACCACTTGGCAATCACTATCCTTGGCGATGCGTGCAATATCCGAAGATCGTTCACGCACCGGCAAGTATTATATATTAGCTACCTCGTATAACATCTATAGAATACACTTACCACTTAAGGTAAGTGTATTCACACTTCACATCGAGTATGCACACAGCCCCGAAAACATAACAAGGAAAATGGGGCTAGAAACTCACCTGAACTTGGTTACTTTTTTTGCTACTGCTTATTCCTTCTCGAGCTGTGCGCTTCTAACCGTTTAATAATTGAATATCAAATACTACTCTAGCCATTCTCATTACTACTTAATTAGTCTTACGTGTCTAAGCCGGTTTTACTTCATTGAATCATTACCCGGTTAGTTAATCATTACTCGTTAATCCTTTAAGGGCATCTTTCATAAATTATCAAAGTCCAAGGGCTACTATGTAATTATCTCATTCCTTTCTAAGTACAGGGACCATTCTGTCATTATGCTAAACTTCTAGTTCGTTACTTTGGTCTTAGCGAATTGGACTTTCTAATTCGTTATCTCTGTTAATGAATGGTCTTAACGAATCAAGGGTAATTCGTTACCCTTTTCCCTTAACGAATCGGATAAAGAATCAAGCCTAGTTCGTTAGGCTTCCTTATGCGAATCAGCTAAAGAATCACCCTCCGATTCGCTAAGTTCCCATAGCGAATCAGCTAAAGAATCACCCTCCGATTCGCTAAGTTCCCATAGCGAATCAGCTAAAGAATCACCCTTTGTAAGGCCCCGTTACCGGTAGCCCTATTTTCGTGTTGGATTTACTCATAAACGCAGTTCTAAATATCAGAGTTAATTAAAACATTCGCGGAATATAAAAGCTTTCATAAAACATTTCATAACAAAACACCTCTTGTCTTAAAACAACATCTTGTCTTTCAAAATAAACAAAACATTAAACTTAAACATCTTGCGTCTTCCGATGCCAGCCCCTCATTCAGTGCCACGTGTCTCCTCACGCGAGCTGCCTCATCCTACTCACCTGCGTGCATACTAAAAGTCAGCTACGCTGAGTGAGTTCTAGTTAATCACATAATCATACAATACCTTCTTACATTTCATACTTAACCTCTTAACTTTCTTACATACACACGTAAGTGCATATACTTTCATTCTTACCTTCATACTTCCTTTACATACATAATCATACGTTTTAAAGAGCCTTTCGCCCTATAACCTCACAGATATTATAAGGGTCTGGTCTCTAACATCACATATATTATTAGGGTCTGGTCCCTAACATCACAGATATTATTAGGGTCTGGTCCCTAACGTCACAGATATTATTAGGGTCTGGTCCCTTTGTTTCGTGTAACTGTACCGTACCTATTCATACATACTTTCCTTGACAATACGTGCAATCTCCGAAGAGTGTTTACGTACCATCATCATAACATACATACATTATGCATACATCATATATTCATACATACATCCTATCTTTCATCATACTTATCAATCATATCTTAACTACCACCTGACGGTACATGCAATATCCGAAGATCGTTCACGCACCGTCAAACAATCATCATACATAAATCATACAAGGCATACACTTACTACTTAAGATAAGTGTATTAACTATCACATCGAGTATGCACACAGCCCCGAAAACATAACAAGGAAGTGGGGCTAGAAACTCACCTCAAGGCGGTTGCGTTCACCATTTACGGTTATCCCCTTCTTTAGCTGCGCGCGACTAACTGTATAATAATTATACGTATCAATAACTATCACTACACATATCGTCTTTCCAGTTTAATTATTACCCTCAACGAACGGGGGTCCGGGGGCAGCGCCCCTGGCAGCGGGGTTCTAGGGGCGGCAGCCCCTAGCGGGGTCCAAGGGGCAGAGCCCCTGGCTGGGGTTTATTTGTAATTAAATCATTCTTTTCTAAGTCCAGGGACCATTCTGTCATTCTGTTAAACTTCTAATTCGTTACTTATCCTTAACGAACTGACTTACCATGACGAACTGGTTCTTGTAACGAATTGGAACCTTTAACGAACTGGACTCTTAACGAATCAGTCCATATAGCGAACCAGTCCAAGTAGCGAATTGGACCTTCAAATTCGATATCTACTTTAACGAACTGGTCATAACGAATCAAGGGTGATTCGTCACCCCTTTCCCTTAACGAATTGAACACGAACTGTAATCAGTTCGCTATGTTCCCATGGACGAACTAGCTAGCGAATCACCTTTAATTCGCTATATTCCTGTAGCGAACTAGGGTTAGGTCAGGAATGTCAGAACATTCCCTGACATTCCCCCTTAACCTCGTACCACTTTCCGGCGCCGTCATTGCCAGAAAGCCGCCGGAAAAACGCGATTTCGCCGGAAAAAACGGGTTTTAGCTCGTTTTTCACCGTTTTTCATCCCGTTCAATCCAGATCTGAGCTAGGGTGACTCCTAAGCTCATCATAGGTTCGGTTTATACCCGAATCCACCCGGATCTCGTGACTTAAACGGTTTACGGTGTCGGCTCGTCGTTTCATGATTATATCTAACGGATTTAAGCTCAAACAATAAAATACTATCATTACCTCGGGTCGGTTCTCAGTTTCCTTCTTGATATCGGTTTAGAGAGAGAGAACTAGAGAGAGAATCTTAAGTGTGTGTTTTGGATGGTGTAAGGGATATGTGTAAATGAATTAAATGGAGGATTAAGGGTATATATATTTTTGATCATGGGCTTAAGCCCATGGTCTTTCCTTCATTCCTCCATAACCCAAGTCCATAATCCATATCCATTTACCTAACACAAGTCCATCTCGTATTCTATTCAACTAAACCGATAACGACCCGCTATAAAATAAACGAACTTTATTTTATTAATATAACTGAAAGTAGGATGTTACACCCTTCGATTCGCTAAGTTCCCATAGCGAACTAGGGTTAGGTCAGGGAATGTCAGAACATTCCCTGACCTCATATTAACTTTTCCGGCGCCGTCATTGCCGGAAAGCCGCCGGAAATACGCAAACTCACCGGAAAAACGAGTTTTAACTCGTTTTTCACCGTTTTTCGCCCCGTTCGATCCAGATCTGAGCTAGGGTGATCCCTAAGCTCATCATAGGTTCGGTTTATACCCGATTCCACCCGGATCTCATGATTTAAACGGTTTAACGGTGTCGGCTCGTCGTTTCGCAACTATATCTAACGGGTTAAGCTCATACAATATTAAACTATCGTTACCTCGGGTCGGTGCTTGGTTTCCTTCTTGATTTAGGCTAGAGATAAGGAAGAACTAGAGAGAAATATTAAGTGTGTGTTTTGGTGGTGTATGGAATATGTGAGAATGAGGATTAAATGGTGATTAATGGTATTTATATTTAGGGATCATGGGCTCAAGCCCATGGACTCTCCTTCCTTCTTTCATAACCCAAGTCCATAACCCATATCCATTACCCAACACTAGCCCGACCCATACCAACTCCTACTCTATTTATTTATTTCCCGATAACCCGAGTAAACTTTCCCTCTATTATTAAATAATATAATTAATATTATTTTGGAAATTTCGGGATGTTACAGCTTGGATATGATGTTTTCATTGCATGCATCCTAGTTCAACAAGTTTTCACTGCATACCATAGAATTTCTATGTTGTGCACTATCAATATGCTTAAGGACTGCACAATCTTTCCCTTTAACTCTTTTCCAATTGTAAAACCTAGCCTTTAATAGTAAATACAACTTTCCCGTTGCGAACACTTTGTTTATCATTAGATAGAGAACAAGGAAAACAATAAGAAGAATGTGTTGTCGGAGATTACTCTAACTAACTAGGGTATATACCAAACCAAGAATATTGGAACCTACGGGCATGTTTACTTGTACCTTTATTCTTATATTTTGCAAGTTGTGTTTGGAAAGGTCCTAAACTCAGATAAGCGCGTCATCCTTATTCCCTAAAAATTAACCGGGTACCTCCATATTGTTTTTCGTTTAGCCGGGTCTCTTTATATTCGGTTAGGATCCACTTCATCCATATATTATTGTGGTTGTGATCCTTGTGGTTTTTCTTGTTCTTGTGATTGTGGCTTATTTTGTGATGAAACTTTGTGACGTTTATTCTATTCCTCTTGGTTTTCATTAACCTTTCTTTTGAAAGGTTGAGTCAAATGTTTTCAAATTTATCATGATTTAACTTAACACATATCAGCAGAACAAACATTTAACAAATTAACCTAACATAGTAGCATGTATGAGTTATGAGATATCAGTATATCACCACAGTCCACGTATTCCCCCAAATTAACCGATAAATCCACACCCTAACCTACAAAACTAAAAATATACCAAATGGTGAAATGCAATTGCGAGCCTGGTCTATTATATTCGTCAATCGTCTGTGCTGAGTGTCGAATGCCTCATCAGCGTCGAACCTCAATTGCGAGTGTTGAGTGCTTCACACCTTCTATAGTTCTATTTTGTTTGATTAATCGTTTTCAAGAGAGTCCAAAACCCATTAGCAACACCCAATCGTTTCGTTTATTGTATTCGATCAACATATTAAAAATGATGTTAGGTTCAATTTTCGGCTTCGCTAGTAGGCTTGATGTTAAAAAATTTCATTTGGGCTTCGGCAGTTGAGCTTATGGGCTTTATTTCTTAGTCTTTCGTTATCGTTGCGTTTATTTGGTAACAATTTCTCATTTTTGGCTTTAAATGAATTTTATTGTTAAAAATATTTCAAAGGTAGGGCAGACTCAAATATTGTGGCTCGACCGGGCCCAAATAATGTTATTGGGTCGGACATAATTTTTTATTCGATAAAGGTACACTGTTAAACGAAAAATACGGTAGGGTTACGACCCGATTTGCCCAATGAAAGGATCGCCCTGTGTGGGGTGATTTGATTTGGGTTTTAATAGTTTACATGTTTAGTCCTTATATTATGATTAAACGAAACGATCGCTCAATATCATCCCTAGACAAGTATTTGGGTTGAATGTTTCAGAAATTATATCGATAGAGGTTGAGGGTTGAATTCAATTGGAGTCCATCTAATGTGCACCTCTAATGTGTATAGCACTGTAATAAAATGTATTTTTAAGTTGTCAACATGATTTCGGGACCGTAGCATGTTTTGCTGTAATAAAACTATTAACCGCATCTTCAATAAACACAAAGTTGGGAACTTTGGTCCAATGGTGTTTCCATTCAGGGCCGGATCTAGGGCTGTGTAAACCGTGCAGCCGCTCGGGGCCCGTGAACCTGGGGCCCAAAATGGTTTTAGCATGTACAGTAGATTAATTAGAACTAAAGTGGACGAAGATTGACGGAGAAAGACTTTGAAATCGTCGAGTCGGTACAAGCTGCGAACGACCTCGCCTAAAACCTTGCAGGTCGACAAAAATGGAGGATGGAAAAGGTGGTTACGACTAGGGTGGAAAAGGTGGAATTAATTGACAAAGTTTCAATTTGGTCCTTCTAATTTGCTTCCTAATTTATTTGTTTCCAAACTATAAAAATATAATTTCCAAAACACCCTCTTTGATTAAGTCTTGTTGAATCTTGATCCCAACTATTAAATTATTAACAGTTTCCATTACTCCCATTTTATATACATTATACCGAACTACGCACGCGAAATTGGCTGTTATATGAACTCTGGTCAATTGAAATTGTATCAAACATTGATTCCGTGAAGGTCAATTACGAGGTATTGGTATGAGATTATGTCTTGAAAGTTGAAATTGATTAATTAGGGTTATCCGTTTATAAATCTACAATAGTATTGTTTTGTTAATGGTATCACTCTTAACATTTAATCACTGATTGTGTGTGTATATAAGTTTATATGAGGGCCCATTTTTTTACTCGCAACGGCCCATGAAGACCGATACATTCTCTGGGACGGCCTTGTTTCCATTCCTTGGCAAGAATACTTGTCCTTACAGCTTCTTTAAAAGGTAGAAGAGCTAAAATTGTTTCTATTATAGATGTAGGAAGGTTGTTGATTGTAGTCGAAGTCGAACCCAAATATATATCTTCCATGCAGAATTGTTCTTGTTGAATCAATACTAAATAATGCTGCAAAAACTAGTTTAAGATGAAGTCTTGTTGAATGTACACGCTAAAAAAACCTAACATACAATAATAACTCAAAAATAGGGTTTGTGTGTATAGGGATGAGTGATTACGGTAGATATAGGAGACGCATGGGCCAAGCATAAAGTATCGGGTCTCTTGGTAAAACGAAGGTTGGGCTGAAGCAACAAACTAGTAAAACTAGTAAGTAGTAACTACGGTGTGCTTGGTTCGGTTTGCAAACGAGCCAAGCAACGAGCAAAGGTCTACTCGGTTCGGTTCGTCTTGAATATTTTTAATTTATTTTAGAGAAATCTGCATTTTGTCTCCCTGGAAAATAACGTCGCGAGATGGAATAACCACTGAAAAAGAATTTGCGAACTTTGACTCCCTGTGTTACTCCGGCGGGTTCTTCTGACTCCTACCGTCAGTTGACTGTTAGTTGACCGTAGGTATTTTAGTAATAATACCAACATATTAAGGGTATTTTAGTAATCTTCTAATAAATAATAAATAATAAATATAATAATAATAGTAATAATAATAATAATAATAATAATAATAATAATAATAGAAATAATAATAACATCATCTTCATAACATCATCAGCAGCTTCATCCAGCTTCATCATCTTCATAACATCATCAGCTTCATCATCTCATCTTCATCAACATCTCATCTTCATCATCAACAACCTCAAATCCTTAAACCCACCACCAAGTAATCCCTCTCAATATCACCATTCAAATCAATCCTTCTTTCAATTAATCATAAGAACCCATTTCTCAATTCAATTGCCCATTCTTATATACCCAATTACCTTTGTTAATAATAATAATAATAATAATAATAATAATAATAATATTCATATAAACCCAGGTCAGAAGACCTTTGTTGCACGATCTATTCAATTAATATTCATGTAATATTCAATTACCTTTGTTACCTTTGTTATAACAATACCTTTGTTATCCAATCCATCCAAACCAAACCAAACCCATCAAACAAAACAAACCCAGGTAAGAAGAAAATCAAATCATTAAAATGATAGATTTTATTATTATTATTATTGGTTTCTAATAGATATGAATCAATAATATTCATATTCACACGATCTATCTAATAATCATAATATAAAGATCAGATCTACCAGGAAACAGTCAGTCATGCGACGACCGAAGACCGTCGCCGGAGATCTGATCGGACCGGCGCCGGACGAGCCTCGCTACCGCATCGTAATAATACTAATAATCAACTTTCTTCTGATCATGAGTGTTTGTTATGATTTGATTTGGTTTGGTAATCAGTAGATTAATAGAAACATCATACAACCTTGAATTGAAAAGTATGTGCATGTATGGGTGGGTGAAGATGAATTATCAGGAATTAAAACATTATGAACCCTAATTATAATTGGGGAAGATGAAGTGATAAGTGATAATATATAGTTTATGTTGTATAGTTATACCAAACATTAACTTAGTTCAACTGGTAGTTTTTGTGGGTTGTTAAACCGGAGGTCTCGGGTTCGAATCCTAGCATTTACATGTTTTGGATAATTATTTTTAAAATGAATTAAAGGCTTAGGGGTAAAAACGTAATTTCAACATTTTTTAATAGGTCAACGCTTGGTCAACTGACGGAATTGCACATACTGCCCCGCCAAAATTTTGCAGAGGCGCAAAGTTCGCAAATTCTTTTTCAGTGGTTATTCCATCTCGCGACGTTATTTCCACGGAGACAAAATGCAGATTTCTCTTTATTTTATATATAAATTATACTAGTTTTTATCCCTTGTATTATGGGGGATATTTTACATTACTCGTTTTGAATATTTATATATACTTTTTTGGGTTTACTTTTATTTATGGTAATGAAATTTATAATATACTTAATGTTTGATGATAAAAAGTTTCACAAATAACTAAGATGTTATAACTCGGTTTAAAAGTTATCTGGGTTTGGTAAGACCCAAGACCCGCTTATTTTTTTTACTATAAAATTGTTTTTTAATTATAAATAAAATATTTTTTTAAAAAAAATTATATAATAGTTTTTAGTATATCCTATTTTATAAGATTTTCACATCAATAATTTGGTGAGAATAATTTTTAATATAATGAGATGTTATAACCCGTTTAAGTAATATATGGGTTTGGTAAGACTCATACCCGTGAATTAGTGTCAAATGCATTATCCCCCGTATTATGGGGGTTATTTTATATTATTTGTTTCTAATATTTATTTGTTTTTTTGAATTTTTATTTTTTTTATTGTATGAAAGTTAATAATATACTTATGGTTTGATGATAAATTGTTTCACAAATAAATGAGATGTTATAACTCGGTTTAAAAACAATATGGGTTTGATGAGACCCAAGACCCATTTATTTTTTTTACTATAAAATTGGTTTTTTAATTATAATTATATATATCTTTTTTTTAAATAAATCATATATTAATTTTAGTATATCCCTACTTTATAGGATTTTTATATCAAATATTTGGTGAGATTAGTTTTTAACTTAATAAGATGTTATAACCCGTTTAAGGAATATATGGGTTTGGTAAGTCCCATACAAGTGAATTCGGGTCAAATGCATGAGAAGCCTCCATTTAAAAATCAAGCAAATCTGGTGACTCCAAAAAAATGGGGAGTGATCACATCGCGACACGTAGGATTTTTATGTTTTCGTTTATATATATTATTACTAGTTTTTATCCCCCGTATTACCGGGGTTGTGTTTCTTTTTCGTGTTTAATATTTTTTTTTTGCATTGTAATCTTATTTATTATAAAAAAAGTTAATAATATACTTAGGATTTGATGATTAAATAGTTTCACAAATAACTGACATGTTATAACCCGTTTAAAAACTATGAGTTTGGTGTGACTCATGACCCGTTTATCTTTTTTTTTACTATAAAAATGTTTCTTATTATTAATAATTTATTTTTCTTAAAAAATTGAATATTAATATTTAGTATATCCTTATTTTTTATAGGATTTTCATATCAAATACTTGGTGAGATTTATTTTTAGAATAGTGAGATGTTATAACCTGTTTAAGGTTATCTAGATATGGTGAGACCCATACCGTGAATTCTGGTAAAATGTATGAGAAGTCTTCATTTACAAATAAAACAATATGGTGGCTTGAGTAAATGTAAGAAACTACCATAGAGCTTTTAAATGTTTTGTTTATTTACGGGGGTTGTTTTATATTATTTGTTTCTAATATTTATTTATTTTTTGATTTTTTTTATTGTATGAAAGTTAATAATATATATATATATATATATATATACATATATGATTTGATGATAAATTGTTTCACAAATAAGTGAGATGTTATAACCCGGTTTAAAAGCTATATGAGTTTGATGAGACCCAAGACCCGTTTATTTTTTTATTATAAAATTGGTTTTTTAGTATATCTCTACTTTTTAGGACTTTTATATCAAATATTTGGTGGGATTAGTTTTTAATTTAATGAGATGTTATAATTCGTTTAAGAAATATATGGGTTTGATTAGACTCATATCCACGAATTCTGGTCAAATGCATGAGAAACCTTCATTTAAAAATCAAGGAAATATGGTGACTCCATAAAAAGGGGGAACGACCACATCGCGACACGTAGGATTTTTATGTCTTCGTTTATATATATTATAGATATAGATATTATAGATAGATATGGACAAATATATAAATATATAGACAAAACACATAAATATAAACTTACAACTTTTTTAACCCCTTTATATATTTCATATCCCGCCAAATTTCATAGTTTTATTTGTTTGTTTAAAAATTTTAGAATACTACGAAGTTTGTTTACATGATTATTTTATCTTACTTAAAACTTACTTTTAATAAAAATTTACAATCTATTACATGTTTGTCTAAAAACTACTAATTTATTTATAAAATATATAATATTCAACCTTCAAACTTGTTTCTTATTGAAAATTTTAAAGTGAAAAATAAATAAATAATAATCGAAATCGCTCGATGTTCGATCGAAAAATGCTCGACTTGATTTTGGCTCATTTCGGTTTTCGCTCGGTTCGAATTTCAGCCGTTCGATTTAGTTTGGTTTGATTGTAAACGAGCCAAGCAACGACCAAGCTTTCGCTCGTGAACAGCCCTAGTAGTAACTCAAGATAATTAAAAAAAAAAGCCCCAACTTTTAATCCGGTTAACCTAACAAATTGTATTAACAAAAAATGGAAAAAAAAAAACCCAAATCCAAAAACCAAACGGTTAATCGGATTTCCAAATAGGTGGCGTCATAACCAAATCGAAATCCGAATTCAGAAATTAAATTCGGTATTTATTGATTACGGATACAATTTGATTTTCGATTTTTTTTCCACGCCATGTTTTTTTTATTTTTTTTACTGTTTGTCAAGCAATTAATTAATTAATTAACCTGCACAAAAGACAAAGTTATGCCCGGATGGAAATTATAGTAAAACATAAATATGAATAAATGTATATGTAATTGAACAGTTTGTAAATTTTAACTCAATATCGATTGATAGATTTTACACAAATCTTATGTTTTTGTAATGAAATTGGAGTGAAAACACGAAAGTAATGGGAAAAATAGTAGTAGCGTTAAACTAATGAATCCACCGTTTGATAGCAGATTGATTAATAGATGTATAAGATTTGCATATAAAATAGTAGTTTAAAGTAACAAACATCTATAGATGGTCAAGAAAAGTGTTTAGTAATATTTATAAAGTTATTATAAATGAAATTACATATATCACTGAATACACCAACATAAAACAGTAATACAAAAGTTTTCATTATCCTCCAAATATTTCCTTGTAGATAACGTTTGTCATTTTATTTGTTACTTTACTATCTTTATCTACAATAAGTATTTTAAAGGGATGCGTTATTCATACACCCTTTATAGGATGTGTATAGAAATAATATGTGTGTTAAGAGGATGTGTAAATATCCAAAAAAAGGTGTGTGAATAACCTTTGTCATTTTAAATCCATTTGTATTTGTACTCTTCCCTCTAAATGACTCCACACACAATTGCCCGTGTGTAAAGATTGGGTCTTTCACATACAACCCAATGTTCGATAGATACAAATATGAATAAATGTTTATATATTTAAAAAATTTGTAAATTTTTACATTGTATCAATAGATATTTTTATAGTTAATGATAAAACATAGTTTGTAAAAAACCTCACCAATTTTTTTAAAATTTTTATATAACAATATAGTAGTCATATAAAAGATTAAAAAAAACGTTCGTTATTATAGTTATTTTGTTTTTTTAATGTCGAATAAAAAATTATAGACATTTTAAAATAATTGGGGAATTGACACATTTAAAAGTTATGAACATATATTATATTTTTTTTTATTAAAAACTAATAGTTTAAGTTAAAAAAATATCTAGTGGCGAATGACGATGGATTAAAAAAGATCATATCATTGTATATCATATTACCTTGAAAAGCTTAAATTAAAATTGATATTTGCTACTAGAGATTGAAAGTAGAGAATGAAGATTTTGAAGTAAATAATGATTAAATGGATGACAGCTAATAAGTTACTTCAACAAAATATCGGGATTGGTAATTTTATTTTAAAAATTAAGAAATATTCTGGTTCTTCGGTTCCATGCCTGGAACCATCGGATATACCAGGATCCGAACCAGTTCCTAGTTAATGCAAACACTAAGAACCAAGAACCATAAGGTAACACACGTTTGCGGTCTGAGGCACCAGTTTGGTTTCGGCGGTTCCTAATTGTTTCTTGCTCACCCCTATGGTTGATTGTAGTTTGGAACATAAGAATCCAAGGGATATGAAGATAACCGGGAATGGGTTTCGCGATAACCGAATCGACCGAAAACTATTGAAAATGAATCTAAAATAATTGAAATTGAATTAACTGAAAATCAGTTATCAGTATTTTTTGTACCCTTGGTTAACCGTACCATTCATATTTTCATATAATTATAGCTTTTATACCTTCATTTCATGTATTTCAGGTTTTTATATCACCATTTAATTTATTTATACTTTTATTTAATGTATTTTTATACCTCCATTTTATGTATTTATGCATCCCTTTCATGTATATTTTTTCTAAACAAAAATTTTAGCCCAAGTTTATTTTTTGCTAGTAATTAACCAAAATAACTGAATCAAACCGAAAACCGAAATACTAACCAAATAAACCGAACTAAACCGTGCACACACTTAAACTATTATTGTACCCATGTGCATGCAAACAGTTCCTTTAAAAGCTAAATCTGCCTGTTCAACCTAGAACCATTGGTATTACTTCAAAATGAGTAACAAATCTTTCAAACGAACCGGCCGGTCTTGTGAAACCAGAGTAGAAATTAGTAAAAAAAAAACGGGGATAAAATAACTAATTGGCCTATATGGCCAAAACAGAGAAGAAACTAGAAAGCAGATTTTCTACGATTTTGCTGTTTCCATCGCCTCCACCTCCAACATCATGTCATAGTCGCCCCCCAACACCACTACCGCCACTAGTCACCATAAGAAAATATATAGAGAGGGTCCTGTTTTGACTTTAAAAAAACGACTCATTTCAACCAAAATCTATTTTGGGTAGAATCCGTTTTAATCCGAACCAAATCGATGCATTTTTAAAACAACCTGTTGCCACAGCTCATATTGCTCAAAACCCATAAGACCTGAACTTGTTTCCACCCTTGACCTGAACCAGCCCAACGCGCCTAGTTTGCCAGGCCATAGAGGACCATCAGCCTCCAGCTGAATTCTTTATACAATTGAACCACCAAAGCTTACCATATGTCTACAGATATTGGATATTTGGTTTGATCAATGCATTTATTAAAAAAAATGATAGACCTCTAAAGAAATTTTAACTCGTTTTGTAGAAAGAGATGCACACAAAAAGGTTCCGTCCATTAAACTCAATCGATCATAATCAAGTATCCAAATTTCAAATACCTCTACTTTTTCCAACTTTGCATTTGCAAAACTACAGAAACAATGCCATGCCATGACACTTGGCTGTTTCACAAACAAAAGACTGCTAAAAATACTCAAAAGGTTGATAGTTTAAATCATTTAAAACTCGCCTGAATGTTTTTATCTTCGTTATTGTGAGAACTGAAAACGCGTATTTGATACGAAATGTAAAAATCACACGAGACCCCTCTGCTTAAACACCTCAAGCATTGCAGATCCAATCTTTGCTGGGGACTCCACAACCGTTACACCAGCTTCCTTGAGGGTCTTTATTTTGTCTTGTGCGGTACCCTTTCCACCAGATACAATAGCTGCAAATTCAAGCAGATAATAAATGAGCCACAACTAGACATAAAAAGGTATAATCGTCAATCGTTGATGAAGCATGATCACTAAGGCAATATTATAATAAATTGATTACCTCCAGCATGGCCCATACGGCGACCAGGTGGAGCAGTGAGTCCAGCAATGAAACCAACAATAGGCTTTTCAGTCCCGCTTTCCTGGTATCATATCATAAAAAATTGGTATCATAAGAAACGTGTACCACAATTACTTCAGCTAAAGCTTATCACAAGCAGCACATTTCATTATCAAGCACGCTCTAATGAAATTGTTTTTGATGTTAAATAAAAAAACAATTTTCTTCTGCAGTATACAAAATTAGTACATTAAATAAAAAAGATCCTGGTATTTAAAATTGATCCTAGTATTTTGTAAAAAGACCCCTGAACAGTATACAAAATTTGACCTTAATGAGGGCAGCTGCATCTTCTTCTGCAGTACCACCAATCTCACCAATCAGAACAATACCTGAAAATGCATATAGCAAATTAGCATCTAGTTTCAAATTATGAACCAGAATAATTTAAATATTGCAAGCAGAACGGATATTTACACATTAAAATATCAATTAAATCTTTAACTAGTTACCTTCTGTTTGGGGATCAGCAATGAACTTTTGCATGCAGTCAACAAAGTTGGTACCGTTAAAAGGGTCCCCACCGATGCCTACACAAGTGGATTGACCTAATCCGACAACAGTTGTTTGGTACACCTGTAACACAATAAAAACAAGTCGTTCAAGAAGGTTACATAGGATGTTTTTATATATAAAAACAACATATCCTACCGCTTCATAAGTTAGCGTGCCGGACCGAGATACAATACCAATGCGTCCCGGTTTGTGGATATAACCAGGCATAATTCCAATCTTGCATTCTCCAGGCTTAATAATACCAGGGCAGTTGGGACCAATTAAACGAGTTTTTGACTGTTGAAGAACAGCAGCCTTTACTTTAACCTGTATGCATATGGTTTTGAAGGGATAAGGAGTTAATACTAGTTTTACAGTAAATGCACACAGAAGGTACAAAAATTAAACACACTCTTAACAGTTTCAAAAAGTAAGATGAGATGAATACAGGTTACCATATCATGTTGTGGTATTCCTTCTGTAATGCAGACAATTAAATCCAGCTCAGCCTCCAACCTCCATGATTGCTGCTGCTGCAAACGGTGGAGGTACATAAATTACAGATGCATTAGCCTTGGTTTCAGTTTTTGCATCTGCAACTGAGTTGAAAACAGGCAGTCCCAAATGCTCTGTTCCACCCTTCTTTGGGGTAACTCCACCAACCTGCAAAAGATCATAACATGAAATAACGTTGTTCAGCCCTTGCAAACCTCATATCCCATGAAACAATTTCAAAAAATTCAACATCAATTTTCATTAATACACATTTGCTAGGGCATAACTGCCCATTACAAAATAAAGTAATAAACTCCACAAATTTTGTCGATCATCATAACTATGTGCAACCTTTGTATAAAGAATACAGGTTGGAGGTTTTTTGTTCACAAGTTTTCTCGGTCTAATCATATTGTTTGGGTTATTAGTCGAAGAGTCAGTTACTAACCAATAGGGCTGTAAACAAACCGAACGTTCGACAGGAAGTTCTGTTTAATAAACGAGCAAACATGAACGAGGAATTTCGTTCGATTAACTAAATGAATGAACACTAATAGAGACCATGTCCGTTCAATTGTATTCTTAAACGTTCGATAATGTGTTTGTTTACGCTAGTTTACATCCGTTCATGTTGCTTAATGTCTGCTTGTTCATTAAAAGTTTTTAATGCTTTTCTAATCTTATCATATATATTTAAGCAAAATTATTAGCTAAAAAACCAAATTTAATACGAGTATTATGTGATTAATTAATATGTAAAGCTACCATATGAATCAATCAATCAATCAATCATGCCCAGTAAAATCCCACCGACAGCAAAGCTATAAGTAGAGTCTGGGGAGGGTGGGATGTAGGCACACCGTACCTCTATCCAAAGGAATAGAGAGGTGGCTTCCAGAGAGACCCTCGGCTCTAAGTACATGTGAATGAAGCAAAATAAAGGAAATCAAAGTTTAACAGTTATATAAAAACTACTACTAATTATAATAATATTAATAATAAGATCACAGTTTAACAGCTATATAAAAGCTAATAATAATTATAATAATAATAATAATATATGTAAGGGAAATACCATTATGGTATGTGACCTAAATAAGTTAAGTCTAAGCCCTAAGGTATTCAATTCTCTCTAAAAATCCTTAACTTTAATTCTACTTATCCACGAATTCCTATCCTCAACCATGTCCTCGGAGAGGTTTAGGTCTATCAAATCATGCCTAATCCTCTCATCCCAAGTCAATTTCGGTCGTCCTCTACCCCTCCTCCCCTCTATAGTAATGTTTTCTACGGATCTAACAGGATTCGTCGTCTGTCTTCTCTTTACATGTCCAAACCATCTCAATCTCCACTCTCTTATCTTGTCTGCTATGTTCGCCACCCCTAATCTCTCGCGAAACACACCGTTTCTTATTCGGTCTAGCCTTGTGTGCCCACACATCCAACGTAGCATTCTCATTTCTGCTACCTCCATCTTCCGCACTTGTGCCTTCTTGATGGCCCAACAATCTGTTCCATATAGCATTGCAGGTCTAACTGCCACCCTATAGAATTTTCCCTTTAGTTTAGTCGGGAAACCTACCATATGAATATAAATGTTAAAAATAAAACACCACCAAAAAGCATATCGGTTAGCCATACTGGTTAACTGTTGTCACTAACCATATCGGTTAGCCAAATCAAACAAAACATTGTTTGTGTTCATTTCCTTAATGAACAAAAACGTATAAGAAGCTTTGTCCAGTTAGCTACTCGCGAGCCATTAAAGGTTAACGAGTGTTCGATTCGGTTCGGTTAAGTTCCCATTAATCAACGTGCCTAAGTCAACTTTAGGACAAAATTGACTTATTTTCGTAATAAACAACACAGATTCAAACAATCATATAACAGATCACAAAACAATCAAAACCCTAGATCCAATAATAAACACCAAATGACATCAATTCGCTATTAAAACGTCAACGTATAGTAAATCAAATCAAATCAGGTATATACATATATATATACATATACAATACAATACAATACAATACAGTTTACCATTTTAGTTCCATATTCAATTGCTTGTTCGGTGTGGAAGGTGCCGTTCTTCCCTGTGATTCCTTGGCATATGACACGTGTGTTTTTGTCAACGACGACCGCCGGTGGCGGCGGAGCAGTGGCGAACGAACGCGACTGAGAGATCGAGTTTGAAGATTTAAGTTTTGATGAGAGATTAGCGACGAAGCTAGCTGCTTGCCGAGAAGACATATTGTTTTGTTTTGTTTTGTTTTGTTTGGCTGCAGCACACCTTCAATTTCAAATGCAAAGACAAAAGACCTTATTACGCACAGCACAGAGACGACGAGTATTTGAGAGCGGAAGAATATTATTATTATTATTATTATTATTATTATTTATTATTATTAGTATTGGGAAAGGTACTTTTCGGGTACGAGTCAGATCGCGTCAGGTTCATTTTCATTTCTGCAAATTGCGGTTAGACTTTTAAAGTTTCACGAGTTTTGACGATTTCGTGTAAATCGTTAACTTTGTGTCGTCGACTATTGTTAACATTAACTCAACGGTATAAATGTTTTATCTTTTTGGTTTATTTATTGTTTTATTTATTTTTAACTTCTTTTCAACCCCATCGTCATCCCGTGTAAATCTATCACTGTTTATTTCTCTCATTTTCCCCTCTTGGTTGATCTATCAACAACAGATGGAAACCATAGATCAAGCCGCCAAACGCACCCCACCACCACCACGAGAATATGCTAGGCTAAGAGAATGTACAACGCTGCCTTGTGGGGGTGGTCTGGCGCACTAATGGACGGATGGGGAAGGGATGCGCTGTGGAGGGAAGTTTGTGGAATAGGGTTTGCGAGGAAGTACTGGTCCACGGTCCTATGTGGCAAAAAAAAGTGGGGTCATCCCCCTCTCTCTCTCTCTCTCACACACACACATATATATACACATATTACATATAAAAATATAATATGTTTAATGGGTTTGTTGAGGTTTGCGTTGTGGAAGAAAGAGTGTGTGTGTGTGGTGGGGGGGGGTGTGTTAAGTAAAGTTTGTTATCTGAGTTGGCGGTTTGTGGAGTTCTGGCTTTGTGGATGCTCTAAGAACCGTCTAATGGTGGCAAGTTTAACAAAAGGGACTAAACGTTTACTCACGATCGATATCAACTTGCTTGCATTTCCCATTTACTGTAAGTCGAGCATTGCAGCGCTAAACTGGTTTAACAATGTGACTAAATGTTTCCTCACAATGACACGGTCTACACCAACCTGCTGACACTTGCCATATTCCATAAGTCGAGCCTTTATAGTTGAAGAGTTCCATCAACATTAAATTTATAGTTCATTTGAATTTTAAGAGACAAAGTGTTCGAAAACAAAAAGTCTGATTACATCACTCCAAAAACTTACACTAACTTAAAAGCAAGTTTTAATCACAGCACAACTTGTTCCTTATAACATTTATTAAACACAAGAGCTTGGTTATTTAAAAATAACCATAAAATAGTATTACCATTGCTAGGCTATATATTTAGTCCAACATTCAGCAACCATTTATTCACTAAACCTAATATAACTTAAATGAGAGTTTCTTTTTCATTCTCATTTTCACAAGATCCCGAAATCATCAATGGCATAGAAGCAATGGGATCCTCATCCACAAGGGGCTCGAAAAGATCTGACTCCCCATAATGTTTTAGAACATGTAATCTACAATCATGTGCAGCCATTACTCCGCTTGAGTACGCCCCATGTACCATTCCTTGGTAGTCATCTTTTGTTGCTTCACCCGCAAAAAATAAGTTATGTACCGGCATCCTTAGCTTCTCACATATGTCATGGGCGTTGGCTACTTTAGCATAGCTATATGAACCAAGTGAATTCACATCACTCCCCCCGACGAGTAACTAGATACCGAATCTGCATAAAAGAAAACGCCAAGTTAGAAAAACTTCAGATCGTTTGAATGCATGTTTTGGAACCGAAGTAATGTGACTTGAGTTATAATAATTAGGTTCTATCTATTTAACAAATTAATATAACAAAATTAATACGTGACGATAACGGGTAGTAGATAATAGTGTTTTGAATGTATATCATTACCGGGTCAGAAGCATGAGGAACAATTTTCTTAAGTTGTATAAAAGCAGAACCAACTGCAGCCTCATCCGACATTTTCTCAATGTCTTTAGCAAGTTGTCCAGCTGACATGTAAACAAGCGCCGCATGCCCTGTGACCCTGTGAAGATTAACAAAGTAACTACATCCATAGGGGGTATCCGCAACCATTCCTAAAAACTCGACATCTGGCCAAAACACGCTCTCAAAATGCAAAACTATCTTGTTCGCTACTCCAATTCCAATGTTAGATATGGCTTCTTCCTTCCATTCCGGCAATCTTGGTTCAAAACTGATGGTTTTTGACTTCAAAACACCAACCGGGACTGTCACTATGGCTGCATCCGCAACAAATGTTTCACCATTTTCAACGGTTACCTTCACATGATCCGTGCACCTGTTGATCGTCTTTACCCTTTGGCAATATGAAACAAAACGTGTAAGACGAATGGCTAATAAACAATATAACGGACAATGTTGGCTAAACGTACCTAACCCCCCCCCCCCCCCCCCCCCGACTTTCATTTCTACCCCTCTCTCGTAAAATATCAAATAAAGTTTTTTTTTCCTTTTTGTCGTCTGCTGTGAAAAGCGATAGAATATTACTGATGTGATAAGTTGAAAAAAAGAATCTTGGGGGGGGGGGGGTATGTTTACCATGATATAGATGAATATTGATAGGGTTATGTTAAGCGTACACCCATACTATATTTTTTAATGAATGATCCTTTCTTTTTTTATACAAAATAGTCACATCATCTCTCAACTTTTACTCATACGGGCGTGTTCATAGTACATAAGGGGTGCATTTAGCCTCATCTTATTGATAACAACTTACTTGTGACCCAAGCGGATATCTAGGCCGTTGGCAAGTAAGTTTATAACAGGTTCGTAACCATGGACCATAATTCCATGCTCACCGGGAAGCAACTCTTCCTGTAAACACGTCAAATTACACAATATATATAATAATACCGTGCAATTAAGTAGAAAAAGGGTCAAAACGATCGAACTACTAATTGATTCAGAAACACTTTTTAATAATTCAACTCATTTAACTTATCTTGTTAAGCTAATTTATTTTATTTTGATATATCTTTAGATAAAACACAATAAAAAAAAGTTAGAAAAACAAACTATGTCCCAGCAATGAAGAGATATGGCATCTGTATCTGCAGCAAACCAGTTTTCCACATCAAACAAGTACCACTGCAACACTTTATGAGGAAGCCCCTCTAACCTATAAAAACGGAAACTCCATGATCGTTATCTGGTTACGATTTACGAACATCATTTAGAAAGATGATCATGCTTGGTGGCTTGAATACATACCTTAGTTTTGGGTTCCTTTCGAGTACAATCGATATAGCTTGTTGTATAGACATGTCTTCAGTAAACTCTTCACTCACTTTAGTTGTCTGCAAGAAACAACAATGGACAAATTAGGACAAAGGTACTAAATATATAGGAGTCGTCGGGTTGATGTTTAAAGGGTTGTGAATGTGCGAAGCGTATACGAAGACACATGGTAAGATGCATAACTTCTTCTGTGTCACACAACATATATAACTAACTACGCTCAATGATAAATAATTATACATAAACTTAAATAAGTATTACACATAATATACAAGTAATTATGCATAAAAATTATGCAACTTTTATAGATAGTTCCGCCTTATGTTAATAATTACCCAACCTTGAACCTATCTAATAATCTGTATGCTAACAACCCTTTGAACTTAAAATTTTATATATATATACATACATATATATATATATAGGCACACACTTGTGTTTGTGTGTGAGAGACCAGCAATAAAGAAAGATAAAACTTATATTCACTTGTTAGGATAAGAAAAACTTCCTAAAGTAACATGTATATTTATCAATTACAACTTGAAAAGAAAAAATACCTCTTGTAATATGCTTTCAAATGTTTTCCCGACCCGCAAGACTAGTTCATGAGGAACTTGATTCCCATTCATGTCAAATAGCGCATAACTAAAGTATGTATTACAACACAAATTAGCAAACGTGCACACACACACACTAATATACATATACATATACGGATTGGATCATGAGAGAACTCCTATTAAAAAAAAGAACTATAAAAACTAATAAAGAACTGGTAAAAATTTTAACTTAAAACAAATATTTTAAATTTTTTCTTTTTGGCATTCTTCTTAGGGCATGTTTGGGATTGAGTTTGAAAAATACTTATTGGCTTATTGGTGTTTTCAAAAAGCCAATAAGTTTAAATATGTTTGACAATCATAAAAAAACTTTATTATTTTAGCTTTATAAAATGGCTAAAAAGCAGTTCTTCAAAAGCCTCAAATCCTAGTTTTTCAAAATGGCTTTTTGAAAAGCCATAAACATTTTACAAACTCAATCACAAACATGCTCTTAATATGTTGTTATTCTTACCAAAATTTGAAAAAGAAACTGTTGATCATGATAATATATATGCAATATTATTGCAATTGCATATATGTAACACAATACATGTATTATAACACTATCACATTTATGTAATATGTCAAATATCGCAATCGACTTTCTTTCTTTTTTTAGAAAGCTAACCTTATAATAAAAGAAATGAGAAAATTTTCTTTTAACCAATTTCTGTTTATGTTTAGCGCGCTTTCATGAGTTCTTTATTAATTCTCATCGGAATGGTTCCTTAGAATTCCGGTGCTAGTTTTCTTAAGAGACTGAGTTTACACAGCTTAAAAATTATAGAACTAGAATAGTCATGTTAACTAACATTTTTTTCCAAACTAGCCAAAGAATTTTTTGTCTTAAAAAATAATCATATCAAAAGCATTCACATCTTGAGACATTAGCAAATTCAGCTCAATATATATAGTCTCCTTTTGAGCCGGCACTTAATATAATGAGAAAAATGACATGACATTGATCGACAATCATGCAACACATGTCAAAACATGCATGGCTGGAAGAGAAGAGGTATACCATAGCCACAGAGGAGCTGAATATGCTTCAACTCATTTGGTGCCGACTTGCCAGCGTGTACTGGTTTTTTTTAGTCGTGGTATATCTGCTATAAAGGAAACTAGGTGACAGAGCTTTGGCTACGCTGGAGTCGAAGTAGAATCGCTCCTCTACAGCTATGACATGCATCTTCCAACTCCTTTGTAGCCGGATCGTGAGACAGGCAGTTTTTTTTTAACTATAACTATTTTGGGAAAGTTTTTGTTAAAATGACAATTTGGGTATTTTTCTTAAAACATACCTCTTTAAATCATGGGCAAACAACAATGAGTTGTCACCAATACTAGTACGATACAAAGGTAATCCAAGTCTTCCAATAAGTGGAGCCAAGGGATTCTCATTGCAAACCCCATGCAACCTTCAACATAATGAACATTATTCAGATTAGACTTGAAATAAGTATCAAACTACCAAACTATCATAAGGGTGAATACATTAACATTATTCTCACCATAATGCCCCTAAATCTACCGGAAAACCAAATGAGTAATCTGTACAAACTCGACCGCCAATTCTTTCGCGAGACTCAAGTAAAATAACCTGAATTCATGAAAAAAAAAAAATAATAATAATAATAATAATAATAATAATAATAATAATTGCGCGCATATGCTCACACACGTTTATATATAATTATATATGTGAATAAGCTTCATTTCATACTTTTTAAATTATTTAAAACTTTTAAGAACTTTTATCAACCAATCATATCGATCATTTTTTAATTTTATATGTTTAATATTTTCTAGTGCTTGTTATGTCATTTATTGTATGCAGTTTTATAGTTGTTTGATTATATATATGTAAATTGGTTTTTACACTTGAAAATTTTTATTACACATACATATAACTTGATTATTACGTCTATGTAAACTTGTGATTACATATATATGCAACCACAAATTTACATACGTATAATAAATGACGATTAATCTACATAAAACTACGACATTCAAGTACTATCAAATACTATAAAGATAAATATATATACATAGAAGAGGGTTATCCTAAAAACAAGTAGTTTCCTAGAAAGACTAAAAATAAATCATAACCATTGGATCATATCAATCAATGGTTGAGATTTAAAATTACCAAAAACCGTTATAGTTTCCTAGAATTACTCTTTAATCATTATAACCGATATAGTTTCCTTGAATTATTCTTTCATCATAGGTTTTAATGCCAAATGTCAAAATTCTATTGGTTCTTACCATTCCTAGGAAACTACTTCTTTTTATCTGAACCCTTATACATATATAGAAGTTGGATCATAAGAGAACTTCTATTAAAAAAAGAACTAGAGAACCAATGAAAAAACTTACGAAAGCTTAACTTAAAAAAATATTTTATATTTTTTTCTTTCACCTTTCTTAATCATATCTTCTTATTCTTTACCAAAAGTTAGGAAAAAAGATCATGTCACTCGTGATATTACATATATTAAATATTATTGTGTCACATATATGTAATATTGTTATATCACATATATGTAATATGCATGCAATATTACAATATAGTTGTATTAAACACCTCTAATATTGTTGTAATTGTATTACAGATATATAATAGTATTATATTACATATATGTAATATGTCAAATATCGCGATCGCTTTTTATGTATAGAAATGTAACCTTATAATAAAAGAAATTGAATTTAAAAAAAATCATGTTTGGGTTGAATTTTCGCAATTTCTTTATTAGTTTTCAAATCATATATTTAAGAAAGAGTTTTCTCTTTAAGTAGGAAGTCTCTCGTAACCCTTCCCGTGTATATAGTGTTTAGAGTACATACCTGAAATGCAGCATTATGGAGGGTCCGAGCAGCAGCTATGCCAGCTAAGCCACCACCGAGTACAATAACCGAAGGCATCAATTTCATGCTTGAGTAGTACAGGGTGCTACACTAGAAAAGCCAAGTATTGTAGGATTCAAGGGTATGTGTGTGCTTGGTTTTATAGTAATGAGTTATGTGGTTCCTTTAATGTTGATAAACTTTATGAAGTATGAGTTTTCAAAATAATATCTTTTTAGGAAAAAAAATATGAATGGCAATTAAAATATTACTTTTATTTATTTATGTGATTTGTCTCGCTAAAATCCGCTGTGAAATTTGCTTCACCTAATCTTATTTTATTGATATCATATCGTATTATATAGCTTATTTTTGTATTTATTACTTATATAGTTATATATTAATTACAAAGATAGTAAATGGTTATACAATTAAATATGAGTGTTACTAAACGTACTATCTTCTCAATTTTTTATACTAAACATACATCTCTCAAATTTTACATTAATATGATTCAGACTTTTTTTTTGTTTTTTTATCATTTTGTAATATTTTATTATCATTATTATTTTTAAAAAAACTTTCTTTTATTTTTGATTAAAAGTTTTTTTTTCTATTTTTGGTATAATAAAAAACATTTAAAAAAACAAAACATTTTTTTTCTTATTTAAAAGCGTGGGTAAAAGAATGTGTTTTAAGTGTATGATTTGTGTATGTTAAGTGTTTTTATATATCGAACACGAGTACTTTAAGTGGTTTTATCTTTACAGGTGCTCAGAGCTTAAAGGAACTATTTTGGAACAACTAGGACGACAAGGAGTTGAGTCATGGGAAAAAAGGAAAGAATCGGGGGTGTTCGGAAGTGATTCGTGCGCATCTAAAGTAAAACGGGCATATCCGGGGCTAGAAAATGATTTATTGAACCCACAATATATGGATTTTGGGTTTTTAGACGAGAAGAGTATGAAAATGGTATAATAGGATCCGTAAGACAGAGGCTGAAGGCCGTAGCCTACGGCCCTAGTGTAGGCTACGACCCTGGTGTAGGCTTCGGCCCTGGCGTAGGCTACGGTGACCTGGTCGTAGGTTACGGCCAGATCTGACGGGAATTGTGTTTTGGACTTGTTTTCTTTCATATTTAAGCTGGGATAAACCCTAAATCAATAACTCTTGATATCCTAACATCCTTAGGTGATTTTGGAGCCATCATACACCACCGTAACACCTACCGATCATCATAATCATCCATGCTTTCATCCTTCCACTCCATAATCAAGCTTATCAAGATGAAGATGCAAGACTAAACCATTTGTGACCACTTCAGGTATAGGGTATTGTGTAATTGACTATGATCAGATTCTTTATGCTTAATTGAGTATGAACTTGATTGAGTTTGTTATTTAATCTTGTTTACTTTGCCAATTGATTGTTTAAATAGTTTGTGTTCTTGATTATTGAATTTTGCATCACTTATCTGGTTGGGTTCATCAACATTTAGGACTAGGCTTTTGTGTCATTGAACTAATAACCGCTAGTCATTGCAACCTATTTGATTTTCATAATATAAAACTGGTAATTGGGTAGATCAGGTGCAGTTGTGTCAACAATTCGGTTAGGTTATCATTTGTCATCACAACCCAACTATTAGGTCTAGTAATTACTTCAATTTTGTAGTGACACTAGCATTTCCAGTTACAGCTTTAACGTTAGGTAGTATGTAGAGCATGCATTTTCAATTCTGATATGTATGTTGCTCTTCGTTTATTTAACAGCTTTTGCCGGTATAAATCAATCTATGAGATTTGAAAGGTTTATTACGTTGTTAGCTTCACAATTGTTGAGTTTCGTAGATCAATGAAAATGAGAGTTGTTTCCTTTGGTATGTATGATTTTATGATTTCAAGAATCATGAATTTGGTACAGGCCGGTTTCTTTCTATTGTACTTAAGAGCGGCATACTTTTGATTCCAAAATTCAATTCTGTTCGAAAACATGTAATCAAAGACTTCCTTTTGTTTTCAATATATATAATTAAACTAAAAACAAATTCATACGGATTATAAGATGAGGAAGACAAATGAGGAATGAAACCCTAAGAATAACAAAGAACTTAAAGACTACATTGTTGATTGATGTATCCTATAACTAAAGGCGACCTTATATAAAGCTGAGTTCATGAGATCGGAGCAAGTGATAAAGACTTAGAGCATATCGGATCTTCCAAAGATAAAATGATGGAACGAAGCAGCCGTTGGGAACATTGTGTTACGGACTGAAACCATTGCAAGGTATGGGACTTGTCCCACATCGGTTGTATGGGCAACTGATGTGGGGTTTACAAGCCAAATGGGTTCCCTCACCTATCAAACTAGTCTTTTGGGTTGAGTTCTTCTGTTTGGCTTGTAACACATTGGATATGCCCAAAAGGGGATGGAGCTTTTAAGAAAAAAAAGCGTGGAGTGTCATATGCGTATATGGAGATGAGATGAATCGTGAGACAAAACAAAGAGGCCCAAGACAAGACAAATCCAAGTGAATAAAAACAATCTTTAACATGGATTATGAAATTGATGATATATATATTTAGGAAGTTCCTCCTTATGTTATTTGAATTTGTGATAATTCATTGCTTGAGAAATTGAACATTTCAAGATCTTACATGTAAATAGAACATTAGCATCTCGATCTAGTTCAGTTTTTGTTGCATCTTTTTTTTTAAATAATCAGTTCACCCTTAAGTAGTTGGATAATCAGAATTTGTTTCACTCTTACTAAGTAATTGGAGAATTAGAATTTTGTTTCACTTTGCCTAAACATTAGAAACTTCTTATCTTCGATTCCTAAACACAATAACAGATTCCATGAGTTCTAACATCATTTATATGATTATCAGGTCAACAATAGAGATATGCCAATTGCGGTACTAAGGACTTTCATTTCAAAACGGAAAAAAGAACATGATGAGGTACAGCACCAACTTGTTTGACATTGATGAAGGCAATGATTATGTTTTGTTCAGCTGAGAGCATCTCTCCCTTCTAATCCACATCACAGTTTGTTTCTTGTCAGATCATACCCATATATCTTCCAGGAAGGATTATGGCCTCAACGACGAACCTTGTGGAAGACTCGTTTGACCCCATGTCAAACTCATGCTTCTTCATAGCACAAGGCATGGTTTTATGAAAAGATGAATAAAGCATCAAAGTTATCATAAATCATGTTTCTAAGGGAAGCACCAATGGTGAAAGTGAAACTTTAAAATTGATACCCGACTCCTGGCCGGGGTGAACCATGCGGCAATGGTGATGTATCCGAGAAACCACTACAGAGAAAGACCATGGAAAGTTGAAGGTTGTATACAAAAAGGTTTTTAGAGATCTATAAATTGAAAATACAAAAAAATTGTTTATTCGAATAATGCACAATGGTTCACATTGCCTTGTAAGATGTAACTTGGCATCACAAAAGTCCTCGTTTTTAACATAGTCAAATGTGATTATGTGAAAGGTGGTCATATAGCTATTTGTGTTGCACCTATTGTCCTATTCATAAAGTATATTAAGTTAGCTTTTGAAAATATACCACACAATGTGAAAGGTGGTTA
This sequence comes from Bidens hawaiensis, assembly GCF_021521415.1. Classification (NCBI taxonomy): domain Eukaryota; kingdom Viridiplantae; phylum Streptophyta; class Magnoliopsida; order Asterales; family Asteraceae; genus Bidens; species Bidens hawaiensis. The sequence goes on along the minus strand of NW_027491048.1, from coordinate 1,523,298 downwards.
AGTGATTCAATATTCATTTGAAATATATCCAAAAGATTTAGACCTTTTCTTGATGGGCCCATATCCCTCATAACCATTTATGAAGCTATGTTATTTAAATATAATCATAACTTTTACTCTTGTTAGACTATTTAGTCTAACATTCAACAACATAATTTTACATACCTTAATATAATTTAAATGAGACTTTCTGTTTCAATCTTTTTATTCACAAGAACACGAGAAATCAACAATGGCATAGAAGCAAAGGCATCCTCGCCAACAACGGGATGGAAAAGATCCAACTCCTCAAATTGTTTAAGAAGCCGTGTTCTACAATCTTGTGCAGCCATTACTCCGCTTGAGTATGCCCCGTGTACTGACCCTGGGTAGTCAACACTTGTTGTTTCTCCTGCAAAGAATAAGTTGTGTACATGCATCCTTAGTTTGTCAAATATATCATGGGGGTTGGCTACTTTAGCATAGCTATATGAACCCAGTGAATTCACATCACTACCCCAACGAGAAACTAGATACCGAATCTGCATATAGAAGAAACACCAAGTTAGAAAAACTTCAAATCATTTGGATGAGTGTTTTGGAAGTGATGTGATGTTGAATAATAACAAGTTTCAAAACAAAATCTATAAAAGTTGCTTTTGAAATATATTGGTTAGAAGCATGAGGAAATATCTTTTTAAGTTGTGTAAAAGCAAAACTAGCTATCGCCTTATCCGACATTTTCTCAATGTCCTTTGCTAGTTGTCCAGCAGGCATGTAAACAAGCACTGGATGACCTGTGGCCTTGTGAAGATTAAGAAAGTAACTACATTGATACGAGGTTTCCGCAACCACTCCTAAAAACTCGACATCTGGCCAAAAACACTCTCAAAATGCAAAACTATCTTGTTCTCTATTCCAATCCCAATGTTAGATATGGCTTCTTCCTTCCATTCGGGTAATCTTGGCTCAAAACTGATGGTCTTCGACTTCAAAACACCAACCGGGACAGCCATTATGGCTGCATCCGCAACAAATGTTTTACCATTTTCAACGGTTACCTTCACACGATCCATTCGCCTGTTTATCGTCTTCACCCTTTGACAATACCATACAAAATTATGTGTAAGATGATTGGCTATGGAACAATATATGGACATGGTTGGCTAAACATACCCTACCCTTAAATCTTAATCTTAATCCCATTGAAAATATCATATCAATATCTTCTTTTTTTTTCTTTTTCTTTTTTTGGCCATATAGTGTGAAAAGTGAGGGATGTTACTGATAATGGCTATTTGAACAAAGGGTGCAATAAGGAAAACGAGGGAGCAAGGTACGTTCAAGTATAAACTTTTAACACGACACATACGGTTATAGATAACGGCTTACCTATGATCTAAGCGGATATCGAGGCCTTTGGCAAGTGTGTTTATAACAGGTTCGTAACCCTGAACCATAAGTCCATGCCCACCAGGAAGCAATTCTTCCTGAACGTACATCAGATCGATTACACAAAATATCAAGATTAGTGGTAGAAAAATGGTCAAAACAATCGAACTGTTGATTGATTCGTATATATATGAGCATGTGTGTGTGTATATATTGAACTTTTTAATAATCGAAATAACCATTTGGCTAGTTTAGTAATTTCCCCTTTATTTTGTTAATTTCTTTAGATAAAACACTAAACTAAATCTATAAAGGAAAAGGGTTAGATGTTGGTGTTGTTAAAACCAGATCGGGTGTTCGCATGCTTCGGATCGCCCTCTAGTGAACCTGTTCTTTGTCTTTCAGGTTGAACTGGCCAACCACGTACCGAGTCGTTTGCAAGTTGGCTTAGGCCTATGCGTATCCTAGTTCAAGATATTTCATACCTCCTTAAATGCAACTTTTTACTATGATCAAATCATTTTATAAATGGAAAGTGGGATGGATTCGAGCAATGATGGATTGTTTAGTGTTAAAATTACACTTAAAGAGTCATAATTTATGAGTCCTAAGTTTTGAACTCTTAACTATAAACTAAAATTGCAAATACCAATTCATTTAATAATTTTTGTATGCAACAATATTTGTATTTAAGAAAACTCTTAGGGATTACTTGTTTTCACGAAAACATATAAATATTCATACTTTTAATTGTCTTTTTTCTATATGATTTATTAATTGTAGTATACGTTTTATATTTTCAACTTTTAAGCTATTTATTATGTCATATAGCTAGGGAAAATAAAATTAGAAAAACAAACTTTGTCCCAGCAATGAAGAGATATGGTATCTGCATCAGCAGCAAACCAGCTTTCCATATCACACAAGTACCACTGTAACACTTTATGAGGAAGCCCCTCTAACCTGTAAAAATGGAAACACCATGATCGTTATCTGGTTACGATTTACGAACATTGTCTAGAAAGATGATCGATCATGCATGGTTGCTTGAATATATACCTTAGGTTTGGGTTTCTTTCAAATACAATCGATATGGCATGCTGAATAGACATGTCTTCACTAAACTCCTCTCAGTTTATTTGTCTAAAACGGAGAAGTTATAAATAATAAAAACCCTGTAAATATCGTGTATTATTGATCATCTACAACGAGGAAAACAAATTAGTATACCTCTTGTAATATGCTCTCAAATGTTTCCTCGACCTATGAGACTAATTCTTGAGGAACTTGATTCCCATCCGTGTCATATAACACACAACTAAAGAAACACAATAAATTTGAAGACGTTAATCTTGAATTTAGAAGATAAAGATCAAACGGGTTATAGATAATTCTTGATGAATTATTTATTGAGTTTTTATATTTTAATTAGGAATAAGATTTTATTATATTTATATTTATTGATTTCCTAAATTGAGTATAATTTGGAGTCTTGATGAGTAAGTTAAAGTTTTAGTATAAATAGATGGTTAGTGGTATTGTAATTTGCGTGTTTGGTTTTATAATAGTAAAAAAGAGTCGAACAAGTTGTTCAATCTTGTATTTGCGTGTTGTATCAAGGGCCGGATTTCCAACAAAATTAACATTGTTTTTTTTAGAATTTAAATTTTTATTTAGAAATAAAGCTTATACAGCTTAGAAAATACCTCTCCAAATCATGGTCAAACAATAGTGAGTTGTCACCCGTACTAGTACGGTACAAAGGTAATCCAAGTCTTCCAATGAGTGAGGCCAATGGATTCTCCTTGCAAACTCCATGCAACCTACAACATAATTAACATTATATAAAATGGACATACAATAATCATAAAACTATTGACACATTCTCACCATGATGCTCCTAAATCTATAGGAAAACCAAATGAGTAATCTGTACAAACTCGACCGCCAATTCTTTCACGAGACTCGAGTAAAATAACCTGAAAGGAAGCATCATGGAGGGCACGAGCAGCGGCTAGGCCAGCAAAGCCACCACCAATTACGATAACTGAATGCATTGGTTTCATGTTTGAAGAGTGAGTGTTGTAGAATTCAATGTGCTTGGTTTTATAGACATGATGATCAATTACGTGGTTCCTTTGATGACCATATATTAATTCATCATGAAGTACTACACGTTTTCAAAAATAATTAGATTTTTTTGTTGATTTAGGTGGGTTGGAGAAAAAAAAATGTTTTTAGGTAGTGGATTAGAATTTAATTGCTTTTAGGTAATCCACCATCTGAGATGGCGGATTATATGTACACGCAAGCATTCTCTCCACGTGTGTCTCCAAGTCGGACGCCATGTCAACAGGTAATACACATGGAATCCTCTATCTGAGATAGAGGATTACATAAACTCATCTTACCAACATTTACCGTATGAAATCTCCTTTTTACCTCCTGGGCACATGTCACAACCCCTGAAATCCTCTATCTCAAATAGAGGATTGTCACACAAGGAATATATATGCTAATAACTCTCGTGAATGAATTGTATTTACATTAAATTGTTTTTAATATAATACATTACTATATCAATGCATTTACATTAAATTGTTTTTAATGTAAAGTATTATATTAAAAATGAAGTGAAGGATTTATAAAATCTATTGTTATTTTATCTCAGCCCCTAACTAACTATACGTATATATAACATATTCATTGACATTAAAAGTTAATTAATATTGTATTAAGAGTGTGTGAAGAATAGTTATAATCATATCTTTAAATGTAAAGATGGAGGATTCCTAGGGTTACATTTTAAAAATCCAATGCAGACAATTCACTCATAAAAAAAGGTTTTATTCACGAGAAAGCTGAATACATTTTTATGGTACAAATATGACATTTACTGATTACGAAGGTTGAATACAATTCATTCACGAGAGTTATTAGCATATATTCCTTGTGTGACAACCCTCTATTTGAGATAGAGAATTTCAGGGGTTGTGACACGTGTCCAGGAGGTAAAAAGGAGATTTCATACGGTAAATGTTGGTAAAATGAGTTTATGTAATCCTCTATCTCAAATAGAGGATTCCACGTGTAGTACCCGACACACGTGGAGAGAATGCTTGCGTGTACATGTAATCCACCATCTCAGATGGAGGATTACCTAAAAGCAGTTAAATTCTAATCCACTACTTAAAAACACTTTTTTTCCTCCAACCCACCTAAATCAGGAAAAAAAATCAAATAATTAATCACAATTAAATATTTACTTTTTGTTTTGTTTATTATTATTTTTTTTAGAATATTGCTTGTTGGAAGTCAGTTTTCTAATAATGTGTAGATAATTAAGTTTACATGTTTGTGTACTTTACAAAAGATGTGGGGTCCTTGGACTTTATGGTGATACGGTCTATGGACTTGGGTTTAGATTATGATACATGCTTGTTATTAATCATGATTTTGATCAGTGTCTTTCTTATTTCAAGGCTAGCTATGGCGTTTTGGTCATGTCGTAGGTTGAGGTTGTGTTTACTTAGCAAAAACTCTGTGTGTCGTCATGTTGGATATGTCATCATGTTGTGATGTTGTCTGCCTTGGCATGGCATTTGGGTTGGATGTGTAAGGCAATCAATTGTATGGACCTTAAAGTTCGGGTTTCTTAACAATTTGTGTTGTTAGCTAATACATTTGTCATATTAGAGTGCATGTGATACGAACCATACGAAAGTAAGATGGGATTTTTCAGTCACATGGCGAGGCCATTGAGATGGTTACAGGGATAGCTTGCGTGTTATGCGTGGCAATATGTCGTTTTGCTGCAATGACGCATTGGTTATCTTTCTATTACCTTTTTTTATAACAGTGACTTTCTTATAATTAGGCTACCGCAATCTCTAAATTTTGAGAGCCCCAATGCCCCGGCAAGACTATGTTGTCTTAACCAGGCTCACGATGGTTTCAGAGTTTGACTTGGGCAGTATTATCTTGGTATATGAATTTGTAGCCATGACTAGATTATTTTATGCTGGTATTATCATTTAGGAATACTTTGGCGAGCTCGTGCATTTCCTCCAAATTTCCAACATACAGAAATCGTGACCATGAAGGCCCTTGCATTGTTTCAAGCAAGTGTCAATGAGGTCGACATCGTTAGTGCCGCTTCCTTTATTGTTTGTAACGTGATTGTGAACTTTGAAGAAGTTGTTCATCTTTAAAACCATTGCCTTCCATTTGTTGGAGACGGAATCATCCCGGCAGTAGCGACCTCAACCCATTATCGCAAAAAACTTACTGCGTATTTCTTCCCAAAATACCGCAATGTGTTTACCGTCACCTACGTTTGAGTCTTCGGATGAGTCGATCCACGCTTGCGCCAACGCCGCTTTCTCATCGTCTTCCCACTTTTTTCTTTCAGCCCTTTCGATAGTTGTTTGACCGGCATCAACCTTCTTTTTATGACTTCGTTTGCGACGAACTTGCGGTTCGTCTACTTGGGTTTCAAGAACTTGGGTTTCGGGTATTTGGGTTTGGGGTGTTTGGGTTCGGGGTGTTTGGGTTCGGGGTGCTTGGGTTTGGGTTGGCGGAGGCATAAACGACATTCGCATTCAATACAACATATCGTTGTGAAACGGTTGCATGGTTGGAGGCATTACGGGTAGATGTTGGTTGGCATAGAATGGGTTGGTAGGGTCATTGTTGTTTGCGAGCATACTAGCCCACCACCTTTGAGACGGATCCCACAGGTTTGGGTTCGAGTTTGAGCTCGAGCTTGTGTTCGGGTTTGGGTTCGGTTTGATCTCGAGCTTGTGAAATTTGAGAAAGAATCTAGTGTAGAAAGTTGAGAGATTTTTATAGTGAAATTTGAGAGTTTGTTTGAGTGAAATTTAATATTTGGTTAAGTAAAAATTGAAAAAATGGTTTGTATTATATAGAAAATAAATAAATAAATAATTTTTTAGTTACCATTAGGTGACTCTAGAGGAAGGGGGGGGGGGCACATTCACCAAGAGCGCCTATCGTTTGGACGACCCTCGGGTCCACACCCCACCACCAAGGGCGCCCCTTGGTGGTGTTCCGCGCCCAAGGGCACCCGCCATATCACTTAACCACGCCCCTAGCGGGTGGTTTTAGACCATATTTGTGTTGCATCTTCTAGACCTTTCCATGATAATATCTAACCGTTTGGTTCTAGACCATGCTGTCATAATATCTCACAGCACTTAGACCATATTTCCCTTGATATTCAGGCATTTAGCCCTTTTCATGTATTTTATATCTATTATTATTTATTTAAGATGGCTTTAGGCATTACCATACATGCATGGAACCACATAAGTAACACAAGCTAAAGACTTAAATAATGATATTATGGCCTACACAGACATTATTACATGATTGACCAACAAAATAGCCTGTAACATAGTTTTTCATCTTAATGAAAGTTTGCAAACCACTAAATTTATGCAAAGTCAAATGTGCACCAAACTGCGGTTGAAGAGTGATGATAGTATGTGGAGCATGTGAATATGATGGTGAGACCTCAAAAGAAAACCGTCTAAGAATCATAACAAGCGCCAGTTTTGCTTCCAGCATAGCAAAATTTTGCCCGATACATACACGTGGACCCCCTCCGAACGGGATGAAAGTGGTTTGTCCCTTGGTTACCTTTGACACACCTTGTGAGAATCTTTCTGGCTTGAACTCCTTTGCATCGTCACCCCATATTTCAGGGTCATGATGTGAAAGCATTGTGTGCAACACAATGACTGCGCCACCTGGTAAATTTATATTTCCCAATCTGGTTTCTTTGTTAGTCATTTGTGTCATTGCTACCACAGGAGGATATAGTCTAAGAACCTCTAGGAATATCATATTGATCTGCAAAAACACAAATAATAAATATAAAAGAAAATACAATGAATTTGAGAGTATCCTTTTTTAGAAAAATTCGAATTAACGGGAAAACTCACAACTTTTAACTGGTTTAATCCATCAATATTTGGTTTTCTATCCCCAAAAACATTTAAAACTTCATCCCTAGCGCGATCTTGCCAGTTTGTGTGTTGTCCTAACAAAATCATAGTCCAAACTAGTAGATTTGCAGTAGTTTCTTGGCCTGCAAAGTAGAACACCTTACATTCTTCAATGACATCATCTATACTAAGTCCGAATTTATTATTTCCATGCCGTTTAATTTCTTTATAATTGGAGTCCAAAAGTATGCCAAGGAGGTCCTCATTGCTATCTTTCCCCTCTTTCATTTCCGCCACTCGTTTATCAATAATGCCCTTCACCAAAAAATTTACTTCATGGGCAATCGCCTTTATCCTCTTGTTGCTTTTTGTTGGTAGAAATCTACTCGAAAGAATAAAGAAAGAACCATTACCATTATCGTAAAGATACACACACACCTATCGGAAATATGTACTCACTGTGATCCTGGAATGTAGATAGATCGAGTAGCAGTTAAAAGTAGCTCTGCTAGTTTTCGTTGAAGTTCAAACATCTTTTTTCCTTCCACATAGCTACTACCGAACGTTGTTCGTGAAATTACATCAGCAGCCATTGTTTGGAGATGAGGCCACACATTCATTTCACATGAGCTTTCTTCTTTAAGTGCTTCTTCCCATTTGTTGATCATCTCATCGCAACTCACATAAAAAGCCGGAACCATATGCTATAAAGAAACATTGCACATATGTATATTACCCAATTCTACAACTAGTGTGGATTAGTATGTGGTTTAGGATTCGTCTGATTAGTAATTTTGTCGAAGGGTTTTTAGTTCTAGGCAATTTGCAATCCTTGCAAAGGAGCTAAGCAAATTCAGTTTTAGTGGCTAACCAAACCCCATAGATTTTATTGAAAAAAAATGTAAGCTATGGTTTCACTATGATATAAACCTATATGGGGTTCGCTTGTCTCCCGAGCAACTTTCTAAGTTCGCTTGACATGCACACCAACAAATTTCAAATTTCCTAACTCGACTTATTTATAGGTTAATCTCGACCAAAGCTAGCTAACAAAGTGCAAATTAAACCTTAAGCTTTTCGACGTGAAAGGAGGGATTAATGATCTTTCGATGTTTCACCCATTGATCACCCTCAACGTCCACTAGCCCCTTTACTAGTAGTCTGGCTAACGGGTTTCCTCCTCTTGGCTTTTGAAAGTCTTGATAGTTTCCAAGAATCTCCTTTATCATTGACGGATCTGTTGTGTGTACTATAGGTATCGGTCCCGCCCATGTAAAGCAATTTTTACCTACCCATTTTCCATCATAATTTATCAAAAAAAAAAAATAGAAATAACTATATAGAAAAAATGGCAAAAAGTATTACAAGACATACCATAAGTAGCAACAACTTTATGCGCGAATGACAAAACTCGCGGCACAATATCATCATTCAAGTTTATTGGTTTGGCATATGCTTCATTCACCATCTCCTTAACATCTCCATACAAGAACCTGTATGAGCTTCCCTTGAGTCCTTGATCTCTTAGACACTTCTTCATCTTCTTAGGTTTCACCCAATTGAAAAACCTCCATGCATATACCACAACCACCACAACTGCCACACTACCACACACTCCAAACATGCTTAGGCTTAGTTTACTCTATATTGGAAGAGCTAGATTTTGATGTAACGAGGAATAAGGGAATGATGGTATTTATTGGTGGATAGTTTTCACTATAAAGTCCCGAAGATTTAAGAAAAACTGTTTGCTTGACCTGTCCATGGACCCTTACACAAGCGTGTTCCCTAGGCGAGAAAGCTGGTAATTAAGCCAGAATTTAAATTACCCATACATGCACATTTCAATTAACAAAGTTGAAGCTATGGATAACCACGTAAGTTTGTTCATCCATTTGATGGTTAAACTTTTATTTATATATATATTTTTATGCAGGAATTTTATGTGGCGAGATTGAGAGGTACTAAGCACGACTAGTTGCCAAGGGTTTCACACAAACGGAAGGAATTGACTATCATGACACCTTTGCACCGGTCGCCAAAATAGTCACAGTTAAACGCTTCTTGCCGTTGCGGTTAAAATGGATTGGATTATTCACCAACTCGATGTGAATAATGCATTTTTTACATGGAGACTTGGAGAAGGAGGTATACATGAAAAATACCTCAAGGCTTCTTTAAAGAAAACGAAACACGGGTTTGTCGGCTACGAAAATCTCTTTATGGTTTAAAGCAGGCGTCACGAAACTGGTATCAAAAGTTTACATCCGCCCTTATTACCATTGGATACCACCAATTTAAAGCTGACCATTCATTATTCACATACAAAAAGCAAGATTCGTTCGTCGCAACTCTCATCTACGTGGATGATGTCATTATTGTGGGAAATGATCAAACCAAAATACAACAAACCAAATTTTTTCTAAACGAGTAATTTAGTATCAAGGATCTTGGTCAATTAAAATATTTCCTCGGTAAACAAAAGTGCGGAATTAAACTTCGTTTGGCTAAACTTTTTCCCGACCCGAATGAACCAATGAGGATGCAAACAAATAGGGTAAATAAAATTATGACACAATAATTTTAGCGTGGACAAAAAAACGACCACATAGCCACGAACGGTAAACAAAAGTGCGGAATTAAACTTCGTTTGGCTAAACTTTTTCCCGACCCTAATGAACCCAATGAGGATGCAAACAAATAGGATAAATAAAATTAAATATGACACAATAATTTTAGCATGGAAAACCTCTCAAGGCGAGAGTAAAAAATCACGAGACTACTAGAGCCGCTTCAAATTCACTATCACCAATAATGAGCAATACAAAGTCTTCTCTAGGTAAAACTAGAGGCATACACAAAACATCATATACTTGGTACAAACTAACTTCAAGTATATGGAATAAAACAAAGAGTAAGAGATAACACCAACGAGAAAAATACCGATCTCTTGAACGTCTCTTATCTTCAAAAAACACCAAAAGAATGGAGCAAAAAATAAACCTTCTCTTCTCTTGCTGTGTCGACAGAAGAGGAATAAAGAAAGAAAACCCCAAAACTTGTTCTAGCTTTCTTTCGTAAAATTCAGTATGTGAACGGCTCACCAAACCCTTATGTTTGTTGACCAAGCAACAAAACCCAAAAGAAAATTCACCACAAATACATTGGGTCATGTGGGCCCCAAGCCCACCAAAACAAAAAAACTCCTACGATGAATGGATGAAGTAAACATATATTTTCTTTTTTTCCTTTTTCTTTTTTTTCCTTTAATACTATATAATAATAATAGTAATAAATAATAATAATAATACCCATCTAATATATCATTGTTGGGTTTTCTCATGGGCAAAAATATCCCAACAAATCTCCCCCTTTATGTCTATGAGAAAAACTCACCACCCCAGCGAGCGAGCAACATATCTTTAACTTCTCCCTTGCCAAAGCTTTGGTCAACATATCGGAACAATTATCATCGGTATGAACTTTATCAAGTTCAAACAATTTGTCTTCAATAGCATCTCTAATCCAATGATACTCCACATCAATATGTTTTGTTCTCTTATGATACCTAGAGTTATTAGCAAGGTGAATAGCACTTTGATTATCACAAAGAACCACGTAGCGTTGTTGCATAAAGCCAAGCTCTTGCGTAAATTTTTTCAACCACAATAATTCTTTGCATGCTTCTGTTGCTGCCATATACCCTACCTCGGTAGTAGACAAAGCAACACACTTTTGCAGTCATGACTGCCATGACACGGCTCCCCCTGCAAATAACATCAAATATCCAGAAGTGGATTTCATGTTGTCCTTATTTCCTGCCATATCAGAATCCGTGTAACCCACAAGCATTGGCTCCCCATTTCCAAATGTTATACCCAATTTGGAAGACCTCGTAAATATCTAAGTATCCACTTAACTGCTTCCCAATGCTTCATACCCGGATTTGAGAAGAACCGACTAACAACACCTACTGCATGGGCAATATCAGGCCGTGTACATACCATAGCATACATCAAGCTTCCAACCGCTGATGCATATGGAACACCATCCATCTCTTCAATTTCTTTCTCAGAAGTAGGGCAATCTTTTTCAGTTAACTTAAAGTTATGAGTAAGAGGTGTACTAACTACATTAACTTTAGACATCTTGAATCTGCTAAGCACCATTTCAATGTATTGCTCTTGTGACATGTGCAACTTCTTTGAAGCTCTATCTCTAGTAATCCGAATGCCAAGAATATTCTTAGATGGCCCCAAGTCTTTCATAGAAAACGACTTGCTTAATTCTTTCTTCAACTGGACAATTCTTTCTGCATTCTTGCCAACAATCAACATATCATCAACATAAAGCAATAAAATGATAAAACCATCATCACCAAACCTCTTAAAGAAAACACAGTGATCAGACGCAGTCTTTCGGTAGCCTTGCTTCCCCATAACTGACTCAAACTTCTTGTACCACTGTCTCGATGCTTGCTTCAAACCATAAAGACTTTTATGAAGTTTACAAACATAATCTTCTTTACCTTTAACCTGAAAACCTTCAGGTTGCTCCATATAGATTTCTTTATCCAAGTCACCATGAAGGAATGTTGTCTTGACATCCATTTGCTCAACCTCAAGATCAAGACTAGCAACTAAACCAAGGATCACCCTGATGGAACTCATCTTCACAACTGGAGAAAAAATCTCATCAAAATCAATACCCTCTCTTTGACTGAACCCTTTGACCACCAATCTCGCCTTGTACCTAGGCCGTGAGGTATGTTCTTCAGTCTTCAATTTGTAGACCCACTTGTTCTTCAAAGCTCTTTTGCCCTTAAGAAACTTCACCAACTCAAAAGTATTGTTCTCATACAAGGAATTCATCTCATCTTGCATGGCTTCAACCCACTCTCTTTTATGCTTATGTTCCATGGCCTCTCTATAATACTCGGGCTCTCCCCCATCAGTGAGTAAGACGTACTCACCAGTCGAATAACGAGTAGAAGGTTGACGATATCTCGTAGACTGCCTGAGTGGGACAAATGCAGGCATATCTACAGGTAACTCGGGATGAATATCCTCATCCAAATCCACCTGCTCTTGATTATCAACATTATCGGTACCATGTTGTTCGTCGTTTTGAATACCATCTTCGTGATGTGGCTCAGATTGCTGAGTAGGAATAGGATCCAAATCAAAGAGATCATCAATATACTGAGGAACTACCTGTGTCTTCTCAATATCTTTCAAACTCCCGTCTTCCACAAACACAACATCAAGACTTCTAACAAGCTTCTTTGAAACCGGATCATATAGTTTGAAACCAAGGAATATACATTGTATAGACTTCACATCAAGCTTTGATATTTCATCTTTGGGGATATGCACAAATGCTTTGCATCCAAAGACCCGCAAATGACAATACGAAACATCTTTGCCACTCCAAACCTTGTCTGGAACATCATTATGCAAAGGAATACAAGGAGTAAGATTAATAGCATGTACCGCTGTATGTAAAGCTTCTCCCCAAAAGGAATTAGGCAACCCTGCATGTGAGAGCAAACACTTAAACCTTTCAACCAAGGTTCGGTTCATCCGTTCTGCTAAACCATTCAACTGTGGTGTCTTAGGAGGTGGCCTTTGGTGTCGAATACCCTTCTCTCTACAATAAGCATTAAAAGGACCAATGTATTCACCTCCATTATCTGTACGAACACACTTGATAATTGGAACCATTCAAACTCACCATCCTACCCGTATTAGCTTCCATCGTTCAAACAAGTCTTAGCCCAAGAACAAGAGCCGAAGCTCTGATACCACTATGTTGGGAAAAACGACCACCTAGCCACGAACGGTAAACAAAAGTGCGGAATTAAACTTCGTTTGGCTAAACTTTTTCCCGACCTGAATGAACCAATGAGGATGCAAACAAATAGGGTAAATAAAATTAAAAATGACACAATAATTTTAGCGTGGAAAACCTCTCAAGGCGAGAGTAAAAAACCAGGGGACTACTAGAGCCGCTTCAAATTCACTATCACCAATAATGAGCAATACAAAGTCTTATCTAGGTAAAACTAGAGGCATACATAAAACATCATATACTTGGTACAAACTAACTTCAAGTATATGGAATAAAGCAAAGAGTAAGAGGTAACACCAACGAGAAAAATACCGATCTCTTAACGTCTCTTATCTTCAAAAGACACCAAAAGAATGGAGCAAAAAATAAACCTTCTCTTCTCTTGCTGTGTCGAAAGAAGAGGAATAAAGAAAGAAAACCCCAAAACTTGTTCTAGTTTTCTTTAGTAAAATTCAGTATGTGAACGGCTCACCAAACCCTTATGTTTGTTGACCAAGCAACAAAACCCAAAAGAAAATTCACCACAAATACATGGGGTCACGTGGGCCCCAAGCCCACCAAAACAAAAAAATTCCTACGATGAATGGATGAAGTAAACATATATTTTCTTTTTTTCCTTTTTCTTTTTTTTTTCCTTTAATACTATATAATAATAATAATAATAATAATAGTAATAATACCCATCTAATATATCATTGTTGGGTTTTCTCATGGGCAAAAATATCCCAACAATGATGTCATTATTGTGGGAAATGATCAAACCAAAATACAAAAAACCAAATTTTTTCTAAACGAGCAATTTAGTATCAAGGATCTTGGTCAATTAAAATATTTCCTCGGGATAGAAGTAACTAAGACATGATGGTTTGGTCTTTGCCAAAGGAAATACACCATGGTCACCCTAGAAGATAGCGGCATGCAAGGATGTCAACCAAGTTCATTTCCTTTCGAACAAAATTTCAAGTTGGATAGACGGAAAGAAGAGCCACCTATTGACGCCAACTAATATAGGTGTTTGGTCAGAAGACTTTTATATTTACAAGCGACCTGACCCGACATTGCATATTCAGTAAATGTTTTAAGTCCATTCGTAGCCGGCCCTCGAAAAAGTCACATGGAAGCCGCAATACGGGTTTTACGATACCTCAAAACCACTCCCGGGCAAGGTATTCTTTTACCACGACATGGAGGGACCAAACTTGATCGCTTATTGTGACTCTGACTGGCTCGGATGCCCGTACACCAGACGGTCTTGAACCTGTTATCTTCTACTCTTCGGGGGTGCTCCAATCTCATGGAAAACAAAAAACTATTTGCGGTCTCTCGTTCTTCTGCGAAAGCAGAATATAGAGCAATGGCCACCACCGTCAGTAAAGTTTTATGGATGCGTTGGCTTTAAAGAATTGGGATAGACCACACAGGACCTACACCTATGTTTTGTGACAACCAGGTAGCCCATTACATTGCCAGCAATCCTATTTTCCACGAACATACCAAGCATGTTGAAATGAATTGCTACTTCGTTCGTGAACATGTTGAATCTAAAGAAATCACACCAATGCATATTGACACGAAGATGCAAATCACTGATTTACTTACCAAGGGATTGGGTGCACAACACCTTCGAACACTCATGGAAAGATGGGCATTCGTGACTTGCATGCTCCATCTTAAGAGGAAGTAATGGATATGGTCAATCTACTCAATAATTGAATTACTCTCTCCTTAATTTACTCACCATGAATTACTCATATTACAGCTCACATTCTTTACCACCGTCCATATGTTTTGCTATTTCCTTTTTCTAAAGATTGATTCCTTGTATTTATTTGGTTTTACATCTCATGTAATGATTATCAATCAATACACATAAGCCTTTTGGTACCATCGTTAATTTAGATGAACTTCCTTTCAATTGATTCGTATATATATGTAATTCACTAATTTGTTACCTATTGATCTAATGTGCTATGGATTCAAATATTAGGAATATTAATCTAATGTGTTATGGTGTCAAATATTGTGAGGTGAATTACAAATTAGCATGCTTCACCTATTTATACAAGTGGCTAAGTATCTATAGAGACTTCCTATCTATACTAATGTTAACAAATATCTATCATAGATTCATATATATAGATGGTAAATCTGGATCATTCTAATCAGCCCCCTTAGACTATATTTGCGTTACATCTTCTAGACCTTTCCATGATAATATCTAACCATTTGGGTCTATCATGTCATAATAACTCAAATCATTTAGACCATGTGTAGTGGATGAAGTTCTTATTATGGTTTATGCGTCATGCGACGTCACGTCACCATACGGTCGTTTTAGGAAAAAATGATGTAGTGGATGAAGCCCCAACCAATCATTACCTTATTATTATTATTTATAAAAAAAATAACAAATAAAAAACCCACCAATCAAAACCAACATTTTCCCCCACCCGGCGCTATGTGGAAAGTGCCCACCACCCCTTTATAGCGCCCATAACGCCCCGGGGGCGGTGTTCCCTATGCTTTAGGGCTCCACGGGTGAGGACGGCGCCCCACTACAGATGATCTTATAGAACATATTTCCCTTGATATTTAGGCATTTAACCCTTTTCATGTATTTTATATCTATAAATATTTATTTAAGATAACTTAAGGCATTACCATACATGTAACGACATAACACAAGCTAAATACTTAGATATTGAAATTATGATCTACACAAATATTAATTATTACATGATTTACCAACTAAGAGCATGTAATATAGTTTTTCATCTTAGTGAAAGAAGTTTACAAACCACTAATTTTATGTAAAATCAAATGTGCACCAAACTGCGGTTGAAGAGTGATGATAGTATACGGAGCATGTGAATATGATGGTGAGACCTCAAAAGAAAACCTTCGTAGAATCATAACAAGTGCCACTTTTGCTTCCAGCATAGCAAAATTCTGCCCAATACATACACGTGGACCCCCTCCGAATGGGATAAACGCAGCTTGTCCCTTGGTTACCTTTGACACACCTTGTGCGAACCTTTCTGGCTTGAACTCCTTTACATCGTCACCCCATGTTTCAGAGTCATGATGTGAAAGCATTGTGTGCAACACAATGAATGTTCCACCTGGTAAATTTATTTTCCCCAATTCGGTTTCTTTGTGAATCATTCGTGGCATTGCTACCACAGGAGGATATAGCCTAAGAACCTCTAGGAATATCATATTGATCTGCAAAAACACAAATAATCAATATAAAGGAAACTAAAATGAATTTGAGAGTATCCTTTTTAGAAAAAATCAAATTAACGGGAAAACTCACAACTTTTAGTTGGTTTAATCCATCAATATTTGGTTTTCTATCCCCGAAAACATTTAAAACTTCATCCCTAGCGCGTTCTTGCCAGTCAATGTGTTGTCCTAACAAAATCATAGTCCAAACAAGCAGGTTTGCAGTAGTTTCTTGACCTGCAAAGTAGAATAACTTACATTCTTCAATGACATCATCTATACTAAGTCCAAATTTATTATTTCCATGTTGTTTAATTTCTTTATAATTGGAATCCAAAAGTATGCCAAGGAGGTCCTCATTGCTATCTTTCCCCTCTTTCATTTCCGCCACTCGTTTATCAATAATGCCCTTCACCAAAAATTTTACTTCACGGGCAATCGCCTTTATCCTCATGTTGCTTTTCGTTGGTAGAAATCTACTCAAAATAATGAAGAATCAACCATTACCTATAATGTAAAGATACACACTTGTCGCACATATGTACTCACCGTGTTCCAGGAATGTAGATAGATCGAGAAGCAGTTATAATTAGCTCGGCTTGTTCTCGTTGAAGTTCAAATATCTTTCTTCCTTCCACATAGCTACTACCGAACGCTGTTCGTGAAATTACATCAGCAGCCATTGTTTGGAGATGAGGCCACACATCCATTTCACATGAGCTTTCTGCTTTCAATGTTTCTTCCCATTTGTTGATCATATCATCGCAACTCACATAAAAAGCCGGAACCATATGCTGTAAAGAAACATTGTACGCGTGTTAACTTGTTTGGATTAGTATATGGTTTAGGATTCATCTAAGTATATAGTTCTAGGCAATTTACAATCCCTGCAAACTAGTTTTGATGGCAAACCAAACCCCATAGATTTTGTTGGAAAATGTAAGCTACGGGTTGATTATGGTAAAAACCTATATGGAGTTCGCTTGTCACCCAAGCAACTTTCCGAGTTCGCTTGACACACCAACGAATTTAAAAAAAAAATAAACAATTGTTACAAAAAAACCTTAGAAATACTTAGCTTAATCCAAAACCATCTACTTATTTCCTAACTCGACTTATTCATAGGATAAGCTCGACCAAATTTAATGGCTAACAAAGCGCAAAACCTTAAGCTTTTCGACATGAAAGGCAGGATTGATGATCTTTCGGTGTTTCACCCATTGATCACCCTCGACGTCCACTAGCCCCTTTGCTAGTAGCCTGGTTAACGGGTTTCCCCCTCTTTGCTTTTGAAAGACTTCATAATTTCCAAGAATCTCTTTTATCATTGACGGATCTGTTATGTGTACTATAGGTATCGGTCCCGCCCATGTAAAGCAATTCTTACCTGCCCATTATCCATCATAACTTATCAAAAAGTGATATATCAAACATAGGGCCAGAGCGGGATCAAGAGGGGACCCTGACCCTCCGTCCACGAGAATTTATTGGATCTTTAATTTAAAAATGAGATTTTTCTATACAAACCGTAATTTGGGACCTCTAGTTGTAGCCATTAAAAAAGAGAGCCTTATGATGAACCCTTGAAGAAGAAGTGGAAAAAACCATAACCATATAGACAAATTTGTATACATGACCTGGCTTTTACAACTAAAGTAATAGTATAAGACATACCATAAGTAGAAACAACTCTATGCGCGAATGACAAAACTCGTGGCACGATATCATCATTCAAGTTTATTGGTTTGACATATGCTTCGGTTATAATCTTCACCATCTCCTTAACATCTCCATATAAGACCCTGTAGGAGCTTCCCTTGAGTCCTTGATCTCTAAGACACTTCTCCATCTTCTTAGGTTTCAACCAAACCCAATTGAAAAACCTCCATGCATATACCACAACCACGGCAACCGCCACAATCCCGACGACCTTCCCTACACTACCACACACTCCAAACATGCTTAGGCTTTACTCTATATTGGAAGAGCTAGATTTTGATGGTTTTTATTGATGGATAGTATTCACTATAAGTCCCTAAGATTTGAGTATGTGCATATATAAAGGTTGTTCCACGTATTTTTGGCTTTTAACTACTCAACCTATGGCCAGCAGACAACCAACAAAAATGGTGACGATTGATACAAAGCTAACAAAATATATGATGGAGATAACTCCGATGATAGGAAAACATATATATCATATATCATTACCAATAAAGTAATGTATTATTTTTATTTTTTTAGCCAAATTCTTATATATCATTTAGTTGCACATAACGATGTGACAATGAAAGTGAGAGTGTGATTGATTGATGACTAGAGAAGCATCAAATTGTTTTCAAGTTATTGATCGATCACATGGGATGGGAAGAAAATTGCAAGCATGTGATAGAGATGGCAAATTGGTGGAAATGTATCGAAAATTCAAAGAAAAATCATAGAACTTATTGTTAAATATTTCAGTGTAATTGAATTAATTTGTGGATGTAATCATAATACACATTAAACAAGTCAGGATGTGACGAAGCCCCGAACCAACAAGGTCCAAGGGGGTAGAGCCCCTTTCGCGGGGTCCAAGAGGCAACACCCCTATATGGGATCGAACTGCTAGGTTAGCTTAGAAATTTTTTTACTTTGACTATTGTTGTTGTTATATTACAAAATTCATGGAAAATGAATTTTTGAATTGGTTACATCACTATTATAAGTCAAAATATGGACGAATTTTAATGAAAATGCGAAATTCAAAATGGTAACAACCATAGGCAATTACCAACCCTAATTTGCAAGAAGATTTCTGTGAACACTTGGTCATTTACGCGTTTTGACCCGATTTTCTAAACTCACAAAATTCACATGCTAAATTCCTGTCAAATTAGTGAGTCTAGACAAACCACTGAAACAGTTCTATCTTACAGTGTCTTGTCTAAATGACTTTCAAATTATCCAGGTGTTCATAACAAAATTTTCAACAATTATCGATGACGAAACTTGATACAGATCTAGGGGCGATTTTCCAAGTTCTACCCTATGTTTTTGTTGTACGCCTTTAATGTTTTCTCAGGCTGTTGCATCTAAACATTACAATCTTGATCTTGCTTGTGGGTTTTTGACCAGACCGCCAAAAACAGTGGGGTGAAGGACGACGACCTTGACTGACCATGGTGGTAGGTGGTGACGAGATATGGTAGACGATATTAGAGAAAGAGAGATCAAATATATTTATTATTTTTTTAAATAACTATATAAAATTTTTTTGCCCATGTTTAAAATTTATCGAGTTAGCAAAATGGATATACATAACAAGATTTGCAAAACTCAAGGTTCTGGATGCCAAAAAGGGAAAAAAAACTCTTTGGATTAAACTGGCAAATGTGACCGAATCTTAAGGACAATTATAACAGTGTACTCAATTTTTAAATAATTTTACGTACATGAAGAAACACCAAACCAAACCAGCTACAAAGATAAGCCATTTGGTTTATCTTGTAGGAGCTTCCCTTGAGTCCTTGATCTCTAAGACACTTCTCCATCTTCTTAGGTTTCAACCAAACCCAATTGAAAAACCTCCATGCATATACCACAACCACGGCAACCGCCACAATCCCGACGACCTTCCCTACACTACCACACACTCCAAACATGCTTAGGCTTTACTCTATATTGGAAGAGCTAGATTTTGATGGTTTTTATTGATGGATAGTATTCACTATAAGTCCCTAAGATTTGAGTATGTGCATATATAAAGGTTGTTCCACGTATTTTTGGCTTTTAACTACTCAACCTATGGCCAGCAGACAACCAACAAAAATGGTGACGATTGATACAAAGCTAACAAAATATATGATGGAGATAACTCCGATGATAGGAAAACATATATATCATATATCATTACCAATAAAGTAATGTATTATTTTTATTTTTTTAGCCAAATTCTTATATATCATTTAGTTGCACATAACGATGTGACAATGAAAGTGAGAGTGTGATTGATTGATGACTAGAGAAGCATCAAATTGTTTTCAAGTTATTGATCGATCACATGGGATGGGAAGAAAATTGCAAGCATGTGATAGAGATGGCAAATTGGTGGAAATGTATCGAAAATTCAAAGAAAAATCATAGAACTTATTGTTAAATATTTCAGTGTAATTGAATTAATTTGTGGATGTAATCATAATACACATTAAACAAGTCAGGATGTGACGAAGCCCCGAACCAACAAGGTCCAAGGGGGTAGAGCCCCTTTCGCGGGGTCCAAGAGGCAACACCCCTATATGGGATCGAACTGCTAGGTTAGCTTAGAAATTTTTTTACTTTGACTATTGTTGTTGTTATATTACAAAATTCATGGAAAATGAATTTTTGAATTGGTTACATCACTATTATAAGTCAAAATATGGACGAATTTTAATGAAAATGCGAAATTCAAAATGGTAACAACCATAGGCAATTACCAACCCTAATTTGCAAGAAGATTTCTATGAACACTTGGTCATTTACGCGTTTTGACCCGATTTTCTAAACTCACAAAATTCACATGCTAAATTCCTGTCAAATTAGTGAGTCTAGACAAACCACTGAAACAGTTCTATCTTACAGTGTCTTGTCTAAATGACTTTCAAATTATCCAGGTGTTCATAACAAAATTTTCAACAATTATCGATGACGAAACTTGATACAGATCTAGGGGCGATTTTCCAAGTTCTACCCTATGTTTTTGTTGTACGCCTTTAATGTTTTCTCAGGCTGTTGCATCTAAACATTACAATCTTGATCTTGCTTGTGGGTTTTTGACCAGACCGCCAAAAACAGTGGGGTGAAGGACGACGGCCTTGACTGACCATGGTGGTAGGTGGTGACGAGATATGGTAGACGATATTAGAGAAAGAGAGATCAAATATATTTATTATTTTTTTAAATAACTATATAAAATTTTTTTGCCCATGTTTAAAATTTATCGAGTTAGCAAAATGGATATACATAACAAGATTTGCAAAACTCAAGGTTCTGGATGCCAAAAAGGGAAAAAAAACTCTTTGGATTAAACTGGCAAATGTGACCGAATCTTAAGGACAATTATAACAGTGTACTCAATTTTTAAATAATTTTACGTACATGAAGAAACACCAAACCAAACCAGCTACAAAGATAAGCCATTTGGTTTATCTTGTAGGAGCTTCCCTTGAGTCCTTGATCTCTAAGACACTTCTCCATCTTCTTAGGTTTCAACCAAACCCAATTGAAAAACCTCCATGCATATACCACAACCACGGCAACCGCCACAATCCCGACGACCTTCCCTACACTACCACACACTCCAAACATGCTTAGGCTTTACTCTATATTGGAAGAGCTAGATTTTGATGGTTTTTATTGATGGATAGTATTCACTATAAGTCCCTAAGATTTGAGTATGTGCATATATAAAGGTTGTTCCACGTATTTTTGGCTTTTAACTACTCAACCTATGGCCAGCAGACAACCAACAAAAATGGTGACGATTGATACAAAGCTAACAAAATATATGATGGAGATAACTCCGATGATAGGAAAACATATATATCATATATCATTACCAATAAAGTAATGTATTATTTTTATTTTTTTAGCCAAATTCTTATATATCATTTAGTTGCACATAACGATGTGACAATGAAAGTGAGAGTGTGATTGATTGATGACTAGAGAAGCATCAAATTGTTTTCAAGTTATTGATCGATCACATGGGATGGGAAGAAAATTGCAAGCATGTGATAGAGATGGCAAATTGGTGGAAATGTATCGAAAATTCAAAGAAAAATCATAGAACTTATTGTTAAATATTTCAGTGTAATTGAATTAATTTGTGGATGTAATCATAATACACATTAAACAAGTCAGGATGTGACGAAGCCCCGAACCAACAAGGTCCAAGGGGGTAGAGCCCCTTTCGCGGGGTCCAAGAGGCAACACCCCTATATGGGATCGAACTGCTAGGTTAGCTTAGAAATTTTTTTACTTTGACTATTGTTGTTGTTATATTACAAAATTCATGGAAAATGAATTTTTGAATTGGTTACATCACTATTATAAGTCAAAATATGGACGAATTTTAATGAAAATGCGAAATTCAAAATGGTAACAACCATAGGCAATTACCAACCCTAATTTGCAAGAAGATTTCTATGAACACTTGGTCATTTACGCGTTTTGACCCGATTTTCTAAACTCACAAAATTCACATGCTAAATTCCTGTCAAATTAGTGAGTCTAGACAAACCACTGAAACAGTTCTATCTTACAGTGTCTTGTCTAAATGACTTTCAAATTATCCAGGTGTTCATAACAAAATTTTCAACAATTATCGATGACGAAACTTGATACAGATCTAGGGGCGATTTTCCAAGTTCTACCCTATGTTTTTGTTGTACGCCTTTAATGTTTTCTCAGGCTGTTGCATCTAAACATTACAATCTTGATCTTGCTTGTGGGTTTTTGACCAGACCGCCAAAAACAGTGGGGTGAAGGACGACGGCCTTGACTGACCATGGTGGTAGGTGGTGACGAGATATGGTAGACGATATTAGAGAAAGAGAGATCAAATATATTTATTATTTTTTTAAATAACTATATAAAATTTTTTTGCCCATGTTTAAAATTTATCGAGTTAGCAAAATGGATATACATAACAAGATTTGCAAAACTCAAGGTTCTGGATGCCAAAAAGGGAAAAAAAACTCTTTGGATTAAACTGGCAAATGTGACCGAATCTTAAGGACAATTATAACAGTGTACTCAATTTTTAAATAATTTTACGTACATGAAGAAACACCAAACCAAACCAGCTACAAAGATAAGCCATTTGGTTTATCTTGTAGGAGCTTCCCTTGAGTCCTTGATCTCTAAGACACTTCTCCATCTTCTTAGGTTTCAAGCAAACCCAATTGAAAAACCTCCATGCATATACCACAACCACGGCAACCGCCACAATCCCGACGACCTTCCCTACACTACCACACACTCCAAACATGCTTAGGCTTTACTCTATATTGGAAGAGCTAGATTTTGATGGTTTTTATTGATGGATAGTATTCACTATAAGTCCCTAAGATTTGAGTATGTGCATATATAAAGGTTGTTCCACGTATTTTTGGCTTTTAACTACTCAACCTATGGCCAGCAGACAACCAACAAAAATGGTGACGATTGATACAAAGCTAACAAAATATATGATGGAGATAACTCCGATGATAGGAAAACATATATATCATATATCATTACCAATAAAGTAATGTATTATTTTTATTTTTTTAGCCAAATTCTTATATATCATTTAGTTGCACATAACGATGTGACAATGAAAGTGAGAGTGTGATTGATTGATGACTAGAGAAGCATCAAATTGTTTTCAAGTTATTGATCGATCACATGGGATGGGAAGAAAATTGCAAGCATGTGATAGAGATGGCAAATTGGTGGAAATGTATCGAAAATTCAAAGAAAAATCATAGAACTTATTGTTAAATATTTCAGTGTAATTGAATTAATTTGTGGATGTAATCATAATACACATTAAACAAGTCAGGATGTGACGAAGCCCCGAACCAACAAGGTCCAAGGGGGTAGAGCCCCTTTCGCGGGGTCCAAGAGGCAACACCCCTATATGGGATCGAACTGCTAGGTTAGCTTAGAAATTTTTTTACTTTGACTATTGTTGTTGTTATATTACAAAATTCATGGAAAATGAATTTTTGAATTGGTTACATCACTATTATAAGTCAAAATATGGACGAATTTTAATGAAAATGTGAAATTCAAAATGGTAACAACCATAGGCAATTACCAACCCTAATTTGCAAGAAGATTTCTATGAACACTTGGTCATTTACGCGTTTTGACCCGATTTTCTAAACTCACAAAATTCACATGCTAAATTCCTGTCAAATTAGTGAGTCTAGACAAACCACTGAAACAGTTCTATCTTACAGTGTCTTGTCTAAATGACTTTCAAATTATCCAGGTGTTCATAACAAAATTTTCAACAATTATCGATGACGAAACTTGATACAGATCTAGGGGCGATTTTCCAAGTTCTACCCTATGTTTTTGTTGTACGCCTTTAATGTTTTCTCAGGCTGTTGCATCTAAACATTACAATCTTGATCTTGCTTGTGGGTTTTTGACCAGACCGCCAAAAACAGTGGGGTGAAGGACGACGACCTTGACTGACCATGGTGGTAGGTGGTGACGAGATATGGTAGACGATATTAGAGAAAGAGAGATCAAATATATTTATTATTTTTTTAAATAACTATATAAAATTTTTTTGCCCATGTTTAAAATTTATCGAGTTAGCAAAATGGATATACATAACAAGATTTGCAAAACTCAAGGTTCTGGATGCCAAAAAGGGAAAAAAAACTCTTTGGATTAAACTGGCAAATGTGACCAAATCTTAAGGACAATTATAACAGTGTACTCAATTTTTAAATAATTTTACGTACATGAAGAAACACCAAACCAAACCAGCTACAAAGAGCCATTTGGTTTATCTTGTAGGAGCTTCCCTTGAGTCCTTGATCTCTAAGACACTTCTCCATCTTCTTAGGTTTCAACCAAACCCAATTGAAAAACCTCCATGCATATACCACAACCACGGCAACCGCCACAATCCCGACGACCTTCCCTACACTACCACACACTCCAAACATGCTTAGGCTTTACTCTATATTGGAAGAGCTAGATTTTGATGGTTTTTATTGATGGATAGTATTCACTATAAGTCCCTAAGATTTGAGTATGTGCATATATAAAGGTTGTTCCACGTATTTTTGGCTTTTAACTACTCAACCTATGGCCAGCAGACAACCAACAAAAATGGTGACGATTGATACAAAGCTAACAAAATATATGATGGAGATAACTCCGATGATAGGAAAACATATATATCATATATCATTACCAATAAAGTAATGTATTATTTTTATTTTTTTAGCCAAATTCTTATATATCATTTAGTTGCACATAACGATGTGACAATGAAAGTGAGAGTGTGATTGATTGATGACTAGAGAAGCATCAAATTGTTTTCAAGTTATTGATCGATCACATGGGATGGGAAGAAAATTGCAAGCATGTGATAGAGATGGCAAATTGGTGGAAATGTATCGAAAATTCAAAGAAAAATCATAGAACTTATTGTTAAATATTTCAGTGTAATTGAATTAATTTGTGGATGTAATCATAATACACATTAAACAAGTCAGGATGTGACGAAGCCCCGAACCAACAAGGTCCAAGGGGGTAGAGCCCCTTTCGCGGGGTCCAAGAGGCAACACCCCTATATGGGATCGAACTGCTAGGTTAGCTTAGAAATTTTTTTACTTTGACTATTGTTGTTGTTATATTACAAAATTCATGGAAAATGAATTTTTGAATTGGTTACATCACTATTATAAGTCAAAATATGGACGAATTTTAATGAAAATGCGAAATTCAAAATGGTAACAACCATAGGCAATTACCAACCCTAATTTGCAAGAAGATTTCTGTGAACACTTGGTCATTTACGCGTTTTGACCCGATTTTCTAAACTCACAAAATTCACATGCTAAATTCCTGTCAAATTAGTGAGTCTAGACAAACCACTGAAACAGTTCTATCTTACAGTGTCTTGTCTAAATGACTTTCAAATTATCCTGGTGTTCATAACAAAATTTTCAACAATTATCGATGACGAAACTTGATACAGATCTAGGGGCGATTTTCCAAGTTCTACCCTATGTTTTTGTTGTACGCCTTTAATGTTTTCTCAGGCTGTTGCATCTAAACATTACAATCTTGATCTTGCTTGTGGGTTTTTGACCAGACCGCCAAAAACAGTGGGGTGAAGGACGACGACCTTGACTGACCATGGTGGTAGGTGGTGACGAGATATGGTAGACGATATTAGAGAAAGAGAGATCAAATATATTTATTATTTTTTTAAATAACTATATAAATTTTTTTTGCCCATGTTTAAAATTTATCGAGTTAGCAAAATGGATATACATAACAAGATTTGCAAAACTCAAGGTTCTGGATGCCAAAAAGGGAAAAAAAACTCTTTGGATTAAACTGGCAAATGTGACCGAATCTTAAGGACAATTATAACAGTGTACTCAATTTTTAAATAATTTTACGTACATGAAGAAACACCAAACCAAACCAGCTACAAAGATAAGCCATTTGGTTGAAGTTCTACTCGACGCGATAATAGTGAAGTCCTTTAACTTATCATTGTAAGTCTTGCAACAGGAAAGTGGTTCTTCTTATTACCAACCTCCAGCATAAGGCAAAGTTATCAGAAGTAAGTGTATAAGTAAAAACAAAGATATGAAGGTGGAGAAGATAGTGATACCTTGATCCGAGCTACCTATTTATAACTGATGTTTCTAAACGTCAAGTTCATTAGGTACGACCCCGTTCTGTTAAGTATAACCATCCGTAAATCTAATTTTGTTTGTCTTTGCTATAAAGGTCTCCAATGGGCTTATGTCTACGGGCGCGACATAAGTCTGTGAAGACAGTTTGTTTTTTTTTTTGTTTTTTTTTTCAAAAAAATCTGAAAAGTGCTTTTATGGTCTTAAAAAATAAGCCAATATATAACGTTTTCAAACTTCTTCGCATCTTACCAACACCCATTACCCACCACCACCCCACCGTCCGGCACCACCACCACCCACCACCACCGTCTTCCACCACCATCGTCCGCCACCACCACCATCCACCACCCGCCGCCACCACTGTTCATCACCACCAGTGGCGGATTCAGGAATTTTTTTCAGTGGGTTCACTATTCGGGTCGGTTCGACGGTTCGGGTCGATTAAGATTTATCATATAACTAAAATAAGATACAATAACGAAAAAACACATCGTCATTAGCGATTAAGTTGAACGATGTGTGGCTGCAGCCTGCAGGTGGTTGTGTTGGGGTTGAATGATGTGGCTGCAGGCTGTTGTATGCAGGGCCGACTTAACCGGTTTAGGGGCCTAAAGCGATATAAAAGTTGTGAGCCCTTGCTCATTGTCTTTGATGAGTAAATTTAACAAATCTTTAATTTATATCATGTTCTTGTTCCATTGTTTTACTCATTGTGAATAATTTTGGAACAACTTCTAGATTAATTTCAACTACTAAAAAAAAATAGTTTCAGGTTTCAAATGAAACCCCCTTAAATAAACCATCAATCTAAAAGACCTCAAATAAACATTAAAACTTTTTTCTCTGACTTGTCCGACTTTTATAATGTAAAAAACATGAAAATAAACTTTAAACAATAAATGACATGAAAATTACTAAAAAGTCTTGCAGCTTTAGTTTGAACCGGAGACTCCACAGGCACAGGGACATGATACAATTTAAAAAAACTAAAGACACTAAAACAAAGATTCGAACCCGGGTTCTCAAATTAGGAATACAAGATGTTTACCACCAAACCACATATTCAGTTTGTTAATGGATTCAATCACAAAATATACGTGGGTTCACTCTCATATTTTATATAAACGTTTACTTAAAATCCGAAACTCAGTGGGTTCCCGTGAACCCACAATGTTGTATGTAGATCCGCCCCTTATCACCACCACCGCCCACCACCATCAACCACTACCACTATCGTCGACCACCACCACCACCCACCATTCTCCACCGCCGTCTACTACCGTCCACAATCACTATCACCATTCACCACCACCATCCACTACCATAGTTCGTACACCATCACAAAGTATTTTAGCAGTCTATAGACGTTAAAAAACAAACAATCTTCCTATTACATATTACAAAGGTTTGATCCACATCTTCTTCTACAAATGTTCGCAGATGTAGTCCGCAAACCGTAAACATTTTACCTATAAAAAAACAGACAACACCTTACATCAACAAGGATTAAAATTGATATTTTTCAACCTAGTGCAACAAAACACAACCAAACACAAAACCATAAGGAAGTAAACTGCAACATCTTCACAAACCAACCAGTGATAATAATAATAATAATAATAATAATAATAATAATAATAATAATATTATTATTATTATAGAGGCGCCGGAACCATCTAGGGCAACGACAAGTAAACCATCATCCAACAGACGCCGTTGACGGTAACACCTGGCATGCAATCTTCTTCTGTCTTATAATCATCCAAACATATTATTATGCCCACTATGTCTGCCGCCACAGCAAATTCAAACCTTTCATTGGCTGAACAAATCAAACAACAAGCAAATGAAGCTTTCAAAGGTAATCAACAAAAACCCACTTCATGTTTTGCTTCAATTGGTCCAATTTTGACTTTTTTACAGCTAATAAATTCTCGCAAGCGATTGATTTGTATACGAAAGCGATAGAATTGAACGGTGGGAATGCTGTGTACTGGGCGAATCGAGCTTTTGCACATGCGAAATTGGAAGAGTACGGTAGTGCGATTCAAGATGCGTCTAAGGCTATTGAGATTGATCCTAAATATTCAAAGGTGTGTGTGTGTGTGTGTGTTTGTTTGAATTTGATTTTAGTTAGAAAGACTGTGTGTTGTGAGTAGAGGGGTGTAAACGAACCGAGTCCGAGCTCGACTAGGCTCCAGTTTGGTTTGATTTGACTTATGAGGGCTCGAGCTTGGCTTCTTAGTTGTTTTTTAAAGCTCGGGATTGGCTCGTTTACTATTCATTAGTTAATTTATATACATTTTTTAATTAGTTTTATATGTTTTGATAAAAACTTTAAACCAGCCAAAGAGCTCGGGTCGAGATAGATCCTAAGTATTCTAGGGGTGTAAACGAGCCGACGGGTTTGAGGGTTTGAGCTCGGCTCGTTTCTAGCTCTGCTTTTAAAACCCGAGCTTGTGGTTCAGGCTCGGCTCGTTTATTATTCATTAGTTAATAGTTAATTTATATACATTTTGAATTATATATTTTGATAAAAGCATTAATAGTATCCTAAGTATTACTTTTTATATATTTTGATAAATACTTTAAACGAGCCAAAGAAATCAGGTTGAGATAGATCCTACGTTTCTAGGGGTGTAAACGAGCCGACAGGCTGTGAGGGTTCGAGCTCGGCTCGTTTCCAGCTCTGTTTCTAAAACCCAAGCTTGTTAATTTAAGCTCGGGTTTGGGCTCGGGCTCGGCTCAAGTTTGACTGGGTAATGTAAAACTAAAACTCGAGCAGCCTAAACGGGCTTCCTATACAAGGCTCAATAGCTCGAGCTCGGGTACGATAACTAAGCAAGCTTTATTTGAGGCTTGAGCTCAAAAAAAGAGGCTTGTTTCGAGCCTTTTGAGCTCGAGTAGCTCGCGAGCGGCTTGGTTGCACTCCTAGTTGTGAGGTGGAAAATTTTAATCACTTTGTGATGTTTTGGTGTGTTTTAGGGTTATTATAGGCGTGGTGCTGCATATCTTTCAATGGGGAAGTTTAAAGAAGCACTCAAGGATTTTCAACAGGTTTGTGCTACTTTACATTCATGAATATATTATTATGCAATAATGTTTGAATCACACTAGAGTCTAGTGTTACTTGTGTTGGTGAAACCATGTCTTTTCGATTTATTTACATATTTCGGCTTTTGTTAGATGAGATGATTAGGTTTTGTTTTGTGTATTTTAGGAGATGTAATTTTTGTAATTGCTTATTGGATGATTAGCTTAGAAGTTAGAAATCATGTACTGCACGGGGTGCAAAACATCAATACATTTTTAGTCTTTATGTCGCCTTATATTTTGAAAAAATGTGTTGATATAAAAATGATTTTTAAAATCAAAGTTCAAAAATATGTAAATATTAATATATAATTAGGTTTTAAAAATACCTGAATTACTATTAATGTGATTTGATTTTCATTTACTGTTTAATTAAAACAACATAAATAAATTTTAAAGTTTCTTAAAATAAGGGATAGTTTAAAAGAAATGTATTTTATCTGTGTAATTAATGTATTTTAAAAATGTATATGATTATTTAAAAAAGAGAGGTGTATTTAATAAGGGAAGAGGCGGGAAATAATGTTGAGAAGGGATACGGAGGCGATACATGGCACGAGAAATCCCTTTATTTGATATTTTTAGTTTAGATTTAAAATTTAGAATAGATACATATAGATTTAGTTATAGATAACGTTTAAATTTAACCACAGTTGGTGAAGTCATTTGATCAATTTACATTTTTTGCGACTTTAAGCTTTTATATGCTTTTGTTTCATGAGATAAATTAGGTTTTGTTTTGTGTATATTAGGAGATGTAAAGAGTTTTTGTCAAAGGCATAATTTTTGAAATTTAGAAACTTGGGTAGCAAGGTATTAAAAATTAAATTCGTTGCTTGGGCACCGAGCTTACAAATTCGTATTTTGAGCAGAAAATTTTTATTAGATGTAGGAGATAATATCTTAATAAGATTTAGGTTGTTTATATTAGAGTCTATTATTTAATGACACCCTTTTTGTAACCATAATATATTATTCATTTCATCAATAAACTCAAGATCGCCTTTGCAATATAATCTGTTCATAAACTTGTACCGTGAATGAATTCTCAATGGTCTCTACCCCACACAACGCTTCAATATTTTTCGAATCATGATCGAATAATAAGATGTTCATACCTAAAAACTTCAACAAGTAAACATGTAAGATACTGACATAATTTATATAATCTCGTCGTTTTGAATCATTATATGGCATTGTTTATAAATATGGTATAACTTATAGATTGTCTTAATCATTATATTGAAAGAACAACAGAAGACAATTAGGTTGAAAAATATTCAGCTATCATGATAACTGTTCGGGTCGTTATTAGTATTTAACTTCTTAGATTGGGTTGGACCGTTGGGGTTGATTTAGATCTCTGTTACTTTTTTCTGTTAAATCTTGACGGTGTTTATGTGTTACAAAATTAACCATGTAATATATGCATATATTATTATTAGTTGATAACTAATGTATGCTTTTTTGTTGTACTCTTATATATAAAACCAGGTGAAAAGAATATCTCCAAATGATCCAGATGCTTCAAAGAAACTAAAGGAATGTGAAAAAGCTGTTATGAAGCTCAAGTTTGAAGAAGCCATTTCTGTACCTACTTCTGAACAACATTCAGTAGCCGAGTCAATTGACTTTCGAACCATAGGTATAAATATTTATATTTATATTATTATATTGGCAGTTTTAGTGGTTTACACTTTGTTCTATTTTCTGCAGTTTAACTGTTTATATATCTATATCTAATATCTATGCTAGACTGCTAGTATTAGTAGTATTTCTTGTTTTTTAGTTGTTATTTTATCGTCTTATCTGTATAGGAGTTTAACATAAAGTTATCACATTTAATTCAAAGTAAAATTCTAGGAAAAACTACAAGATACAGTCTATGTGTCAAACATTAATGCCTATGCATTTTAATCGTCCTCTCCTATTTTATCATTTTAGGGGCGGGCACCGGCTCATCATATCATTCCTATCAGGTTACTGCTGCAGTGGCAGTAGCATTAATGGCTATATTGTTGCTGGTGGTTCGTCCCATTGTAGCCACCGTGGTGGCATCTGCAGCAGTGTTAATATTCTTGGTGGTTAACAAGACCGGTTGGTGGGCTGGCTACAGTGATGGTTTCTTAACCAAGAGTCAAGTGTTGAACATAGGTTTGACCTTAGTAAATATCATAAGAAAACATACAGTTAAATAATGAAATAGAACTTCTTGAGACCGTAAAAACTTATGTGTAGATATGCTTAACTGTTTTGTGCATTTTGGTGCTTTTGCTGTGCTTGCATTCTTCAAATGATGTGCTTAAAATGTTTTTTATGACGTGGCGTTTTGATTTTTATATATTTTTCTGTGAATCTAGACGTCGAGCCACAATATGCTGGTGCAAGAATAGAAGGGGACGTTGTAACTTTAGACTTCGTGAAGAAAATGATGGATGACTTCAAGAATCAGAAATTGTTACATAAACGGTATGTGTAGATCGGGAGTTTCTTTTTTTTTAATGTCACATATTTACATTCTTATTAAATTTTAAATATTGTTTTGTGTTGTAGGTACGCCTTCCAGATTGTTCTACAAACAAGAGAAATCTTAATGGCATTGCCATCTCTTGTTGACATAAACGTTCCAGACGGAAAGCACTTCACCGTTTGTGGTGACGTGCACGGTCAAGTAAATTTTAAAGCGCAAACTTATATCATTTCTTAATTGTTAATATTTTGTTATTAATCGACATTTTATGGATGCAGCTTTTTGATCTTTTAAATATCTTTGAGCTCAACGGTCTCCCCTCTGAAGAAAATCCCTATTTGTTCAACGGTGACTTTGTTGACCGAGGATCATTTTCCGTCGAGGTTATTCTCACGTTGTTTGCATTCAAGTGCATGTCTCCATCAGGTAAACGACTCTCATCTGTCGTGTCACTTGTTATTACATTTTTGCCCTTACAAGCAGTTGTGTTGACTTCTTTGACTTTTTCAGCTATACATCTTTCTCGTGGAAACCACGAGAGCAAAAGTATGAACAAGATTTATGGATTTGAGGGTGAAGTCAGATCTAAGTTAAGCGATAAATTTGTGGAGCTATTTGCGGAAGTTTTCTGCTATTTACCTCTAGCCCATGTTATAAACGAGAAGATATTTGTTGTACACGGTGGACTTTTTAGCACCGATGGTGTCAAGCTCTCTGACATCAGAGCGATTGATCGGTTTTGTGAGCCCCCTGAAGAAGGTATGTTGTAAGTTGTAATTATGCATTTTACTAAAAAAATGTATTTATTTGTACTAATATTATATCATTATTTATGTTTTGTTATAGGGTTGATGTGTGAGATACTATGGAGTGATCCACAACCTAATCCTGGTAGAGGACCGAGCAAGCGTGGTGTAGGTCTCTCGTTCGGTGGAGATGTAACAAAACGGTTTTTAAAGGATAACAATTTAGGTAATCTTATATACTTAACTTTAAATTCTCAAAAAATTACGTGTTGCGATCGAAAGACGACATTCTTAATGATTTATTTCGTTTGTTTTTCAGATTTAGTCGTGCGATCTCATGAGGTCAAAGACGAAGGCTATGAAATCGACCATGATGGTAAACTCATCACTGTTTTCTCTGCTCCAAACTACTGTGACCAGGTAATATTACATGATTTATCACTTTATTATAATTAATTTTCATACATTATAATTTTCGTTTTTTATAATATATTTACGGTTGTTGCAGATGGGAAACAAAGGTGCTTTCATCCGATTTGAAGCTCCAACCATGGAGCCCAAGATCGTCACATTTTCAGCAGTGGTTAGTATTTTTTTTATAAACACGGGTCAATATTTTTTATGTATTACTAAATGTCGTGTTTTTGTGAAACGTTCAGCCGCATCCTGACGTGAAGCCAATGGCGTACGCAAGCAATTTCATGCGCATGTTCAATTAGTGTTTGCAGAAAATGGTGAAGTCGGGTTGGTTTCTCTAATCTACACAACTGCACATACTGCGTGAAACTCCTGATACTTGTCTGTAACGTTACATTCTTGTTAAAGTTTATCTGTTTTCGATAGTTTATGTAACAGCGAGACAAAACCGGGTGGCCTGATTTTGGCTATCCTGTATAATGTATTGCCTGTTTAGTTTTTTAACTATGTACTTACCATTTTTATAGAAAATTTGCTTGTATCCTTTATTGTTGATTTGTCTAGAACAATAAAGTATTGGTGTTCGTTGTCCTGTTCGGTCGGTTTGATTAAGGAATGTTAAACTAAACCATTTGAGATTGTGTTGGTCGGTCGGACTGGCCCCTTATACCAGCTGGATAGTTTTAACGGTTTGGTTTTGACAATTTAACCTTATTTTTTAATTTTTTTAAGCAAATTAGATTTTAATAATCTTATCTTTTTGCAGTTGTCGATAATAATCCAACTTCGGTAAGTTGTTGCCGGTCCCACTAATTGTTTTCATTGGACCCCTGTTAAAAAAAATTTAACGGCATTAAGTTTTTTTTAAAAATTTAAACTGATGTTTTAGAGCTTTTGATCAGAATGAGGATACTAGTCGATTGATGTAAAACTTACCTCGAACCGGTGCTCTAAAGTCTAAACAACTTGATTTTTGTTAATTGGAAGTTTAAACACCCGAATTAAAGCACCGTTTTGTCATTTGAAGCACCGTTTTAAGGTAAGTTTCACATAATTTGAATCGTATCCTAATTCCGATCAAAAACCCTAAAATTTCATCGGTTTGAAATTTTAAAGAAACTTAACATTAAGTAATTTTATAATGAGGGTCCAATGAACACAGTTAGTGTGAAAGATGAGACCGGTGGTAGCTATTTTATGATATAAGATTATTATCGGCTAACTGTAAAAGGTTGTGATTATTAAAATCCAATTTGTTTTTTTTTTTAAATCACTAATGTATTAGAAGCTGTAACACAATAAAGATGGTTTATGAACACTTGTGAGTTGTGAGAATCGGTTGGTTTGATATAATTTGCCATTTTTACATATTTTACTTTTTAGATAAAGTATTTAACATTCTAACATATTATTATAAACATTATGTTATTATCTAATACAAAAACACCCAATCTATGTATACAACCATTCACGGATCTAAAACACCTTTCATTTGATGGGATATTCCACACAAGCAGCAAACTCAACTTCTAGTGATTGGATTCTCACTTTACCTACAAAAACACCATAAAAAGTTAAAAACACACTCCAAAAACTACACTCTCTCTACCCCATAATGCATATTATTATTCTCCTCTTGTTCTTACCACTACTATCATGCACCACCCACCACCCACAACCACCACCCGCCACCGCCATGAACCCGCCCGAGCGACAAACCCTTTACGACATCATGGACACCCTCTCGTCCGACCAACAATGGAAAACCAACTATCCAAACCCATGCACACCTTCCGCTTCATGGGTCGGCATCGAATGCAAAACCATCCGTTGCCGACTCGTACCTTCATGTCACACGGCTCGATTTCGGCACCCCGCCGAACCCGAATTGCAAGAACAGTGCTACATTCCCTCCACAAATATTCCAACTTCCTTACCTCAAATCCATATTCTTCTTTCAATGCTTCACCAAAACCAAAACCACTATTTCAACTTCAAAAACCATTCTTACATCATCATCACAACAACTAAGTCTTAAAGCAAACCCTAGTCTTGTGGGCCCCATCCCTCCTCAAATATTCTCTCATTTAACCTCACTTCAATATTAACTATATCACAAACCAAGATCTCTTGCGGGATCCCACCAAAGATCTCAGAGCTGAGGTCACTTGTTCATCTTGACCTCAGCTATAATAATCTCACGAGTTCCATTCCTGTCCAGCTTTTGAAGCTAAAGAACCTAGTGGGACTTGACCTGAGTTACAACTCGCTCTCAGGTCAAGTCCCACACACAGTTGGACAACTGTCCATGCTTCAAAAGCTGGACTTGAGCACGAATATGCTCACCGGAACCGTCCCACCCGAGATAGGTAAATTAAGCTCATTAGTGTTCATTGCACTAAGTAATAATAAGTTTCATGGGAAACCACCAACTGAACTGTCGAATTTAAAGGAATTGGAATATTTAATATTGGAAAACAATCCAATGTGTACAGAACTCCCTACAGAGTTCGGTCAGCTCCCGAAGCTCCAAGAGCTTCGGCTAGCAAACTCGAACTACTCTGGCGAAATTCCCGCCAGTTTTTCTCTACTTTCAAACTTAACAACATTGTCTTTACAAAACAACCGGTTAACCGGACAGATCCCTATCGGTATATCGAATCTTTCGCATATTTATCATTTGAATTTGAGCAAGAACTTGTTAAGTGGAGAGATACCATTTGATACAAGTTTTTTAAAGAGGTTAGGGAAGAACTTGGATTTAAGTGGGAATGATTGAGTTATGTTTGGATCCAATGCAAGCATATGATAGTGTAAGGCTTGGTGTTGTTGTGTGTAATGGAAGCAATGCACGTGTGGGTGGTACTAGCATGAAACCATTGAAGACATCTGAAGCTCGAGTGGTTGAGGTTATCAGTAGGAGGACATGGACAGCTTTATTCATTGTGTTTCTTGTTTTAGGTGTGTTTGAATTCAAACATTGATCTTTCTTTGTATTAGTCAATCATTCCATCATTTATTTACACTTTTTGTGTTGTGTTTATGTTTTCTATATACATTGTGTTTAACCTTATATGTAGTTTAATAAAATGTTGTAAAAAAAAGAACATCAACAATATACCCATTTTTCTGAACACGATATTAGTCTGTAAATAAGAGACGAGTATGATGTTAGGTGATACCGTAACATATTAAACACAACAAGCGTATTGATCATTTACCTGAATCATAATGTAAATATATTTTTCTTTTGTTTTCGTTTGTCTTTAGGTAGTAAACTAATTATTAACTTATTCACTAACTATAGTATTTATATTTAAAGAATAATATTAAGAAATATATTTGTAATTTTTAATAAAATAATGAATACACATGACAATATGGATTAGTGTTGGCTCGAGACTAAGATTCCCAATAACCTTCTCAAACCCATTCCTTGCCATCATTGTAAACGGGTTTATACATCTTAGAGCATTCACATTAAGTTCTTTATCCGCATCCCTACAATTTAGCTCAAAAGCATGATTATCTCAACATTTTTATTCACATTTCAAAAACTCACATCTCATTCACTTAAATTTAAATTTAATTAAATTATACTTATCTATTACTTTTCTTTTTTTTTTTTTCTTCATATCACAACAACTTACAATGTAACTTCTTTGAAATTGTTTCTTATTTTAGTGGAGGGTACATATCTTTCTGTCCTTAAACTTCGCTGAATTCTCTTATATTCAAATCAACGTCACATTAGTTTTTCTCTATTTTTATAAGAACTTCCTAAAGTTGTGGTATGTATTTTTCTACATTTGAAAATTATTTAATTAATTCAACTCATTAAAAACTTATATTAATTAATTGTAACTATAAATATTACTTTATATTATATCATGTAAAATAAAATAAATCAGTTCAAACTGAAAAAACATAAACATAAATTATATCAGTTCAAATTTAAATATTTAGGATTCATTGGTAGTCGATGTCACAACTCTAAATCCAAAAGTATGTCCGATTTTAAGCATTGAGATCTAGTGTTCACCCAAGCATCCAAGCTCGTGCTTAAATGTTAACCAATGGTCTCCCGTCAGTGAGTCCTTAAATACATACTCAAAACACACGTTAGCTATAAAGCTAGTGAGTTCACAGCAAGTCACATAAGAAAGCCATTGCAAAGTTTCGGTAGGTGTATGTATGCATAAAACCTTGTCTAATTTACTCAAGAC
This sequence comes from Bidens hawaiensis, assembly GCF_021521415.1. Taxonomy (NCBI): domain Eukaryota; kingdom Viridiplantae; phylum Streptophyta; class Magnoliopsida; order Asterales; family Asteraceae; genus Bidens; species Bidens hawaiensis. Next base: position 1,485,525 of record NW_027491048.1, on the reverse strand, counting down.
CATAACCAAGAGAGTTAATTATAATGTCTTAATGTTAACCTTAGTCAACATTATAGTACTAGGTCACACATATGTATTAGTAGTCTCACGCTTTTATGCGTGTATAAGTCATAAAAAACAATTTTTTTAAAAGTCATTTATTAATAAATAGCAATAATTTTGTGTTTGAAAGTCATTTTTCAAAGAGAAACCAACTTTATTGATGAGAAATAGGAGAGGGTAAAGCCATAAATGATATGATGCGACAAAATATAGTTTTGTTCAAAAAATGAATCCATTATTTAACACTGGTATTTGTACGTAACATCTGCATTATTGGATTGGACGTCACGATGCTTGTTATATGCGTACACTCTCTACTATTTATGTTTATTATATTATAATACTTCATAATTTAATTAAAAAAAGAAAAGAAAACGTACCTCCTCGTTTTCTAAATATTTTGCTCAGAAAAAGAAAAAAACTAAAATTAACATCAGTTTATCCTTGCACCATTAACTTGAAAACTGAAAAGAAACAAAAATACAAATATCAAGAGGATTGAAGAAACACTAATCGACCCCGGGCAGATTACGGATAATCTGGGGGTTAAATAGATGTTTCCCACGAGGGGTTAGATCCGGCAAAGATGGTTCTTCTGATAACCTGCAAAACAGACACCGTGAGCTCGTCACTGAGAAGGGGGGGTACCTCCTTGTGACCACCATCCGGCGTGAGAATCAGACTAGATTGCTCTTGAATATAAGTGTATATTAAGAGATTGCTAGAGCAGATATCAGGTATAAGATATAAGATACAAGATAAGATGAGATAATCATACCATTTGGGGTATTTATAGCCGAAGGTAGGTTTCCAAGAAGGTATAGCCGGCCGAATAGTATTCATGTTCTACCAACTGTGGCCTACGCACGTGCCATGCTGGTAGTTGGTGGGTAGGCAGCGGCTGACAGTGACCAGGCCTGCTGTGTACTATTCCTTTTCCACCAACTGCAGGCTATGCACGTGGTATGACAGGAGTTGGTGAGTAGGCAGCGACTAATAGTGACATACAGTACAAGAGCATGCTGCTCGCCATACTGTTGTCAATGAGCTGTCGTATCTCTGGTCAGATCTTTTGCCCATACCTCGTCAGGTACAGTACAAAAGATCCTCCAGTATCGTACGGACTGGCTCATTTGGGCGGGAGTATTCCCCCTCCCGCCTTTGTGCGGGATTGTTCCCGGCTTTGCTCATTCCTTCTTCAGGTGACATTACTGAATTCTTTTGAGCTAAGTGCCTTGTGCGTGCAGCCTTGCTGCGCGGGTGGCCTTCCCTGATGGCTTGTATCCGCAGCTGCGGGAACAGGCGGAGTACTTCACTATTGGGAGGCATTTCCTGCGGGAACAGCTTGCGTACTGCGCGTAAGGACGTCACGTCTCTGAGCATGGTGGGTTCTGCGGATCCAGTTGGTTTCCGCGCAGACGTCTCTCTTTAAGGTGAGTCCTGCGGGTCCAACTGGGCTCTGCTGGGACCTACCTCTTCAAGTCCCCCCAGTCCAATGTTCTTCTCATGAATGTTTAATAAGTGAGGTGAACTTTTGGACTTAAGCAAAGGGTTTTGAAAAGGGTTTAGTTTTAAGGTTTTCCATGGGGATTCTTCCCGCGGAAGTCCTAAAGTCACTTGCAGAAATTCCCGACTTTCCTGCTTGATCTTTGGGTATGATGCAGGTAGGTCTGTAACCTCCTCGCAAGTCAGGAGCGTTGAGTCCCACTTGTGTAGATTCTCCATGAGGTTTTGGTAGTTTTGAACATAGTGATCAATTATGTTAAAACCACCAATTCCATCTTGGAGCTTCAAACAATGTAGTTCTCGACGTTCCCGCTATGCGGGGATGTTAATCCCGTTTCCGCAAGCATTGCCCAGAAGATCCTTCTTGGTTTCAATTCCCTGCGGAGCGCTAGGTATGTGAAGGGTTTTGCCTTGACACTGTACCCGCACTCGTCTTACGGTTACTTTACTTCCAAGGTATTCCTGGCGTCAATTCCCTGCGGGTGCTTAGTATGTGAAGGGTTTTGCCTTGACACTGTACCCGCACCCGTCTTATGGTTACTTGGTTGCCGAGGTATTATTGGCTTCAATTCCCTGCAGGTGCTAAGTATGTGAAGGGTTTTGCCTTAACACTGTACTCGCACCTGTCTTATAGTTACTTGGTTGCCAAGGTAAGGGGTATATTCCCGCTTACTTTTGAATCTTTTTGAAATTTGAAATTCGAAGAGTTGGTGAAAGGATAAGAACAGTTCAAACTGTTGAAACGTCGTCCGACGGTTTCTTCTGACTGTGTCAGGACGTGCAGGAAGTTATGGCGACGTGACAGTACATGGTCATTCCAGACGCTTTTTCAGGCGCGTGGGCGCGATTTTTCGGGCGCGTGGCCGCGGAATTAATGGCACGCGTCCTTTCAACAGCTGTTGTCAGCTTGCACTTTGCCACGTGTCATAGTTTCATTGCACCTGTGATTTCTCTCTCTTCCGCATTAAATTCATCGCATTAATTGCGATGAGTATATAAATGGGGAGAGGGTCCTTTGTAATTCACACTTTCACTCCTCTTCTTGTAAACTATTTCCGGCAAATACTTTCTGCCAAGCATTCTCCTGAAATCATTCCTTTACCTCCAAACCATGTCTTCTACTCACGATTTCGAAGCTGCTGCTGAGGAATCTGACGTGCACGTCGAGATCCCGACGTCTACGTCTGATAAAGACGATAAGAGCACTGCTGGCGAATGCCAGTGTGCTCTTCCCACTGAGCTTTTTCAGTACATCGTCCGGAAGTTCATGCTCGAGCCGTTCGAGCCTGAGTTTCCGGAGCCACACCAGACGGTGTACGATGCCCCCAAGGGCAAGATAGGGGTGTACGTTGCATTCTTCGTTTATGGGAAACTCAGGTTCCCATTAACGAAGTTTGTATACCGTGTCTTGGAGAGGCACGGGGTGCATTTGACGGAGGTACACCCGATGGCGATCGCCAAGATCCGCCACTTTGAGTGGGTGTGCCTCATTCTGGGCGTGGAGCCCCATGTTGACCGGTTGATGACCTTCTATTCTTGGCGGTGCATCCAGGGGTGGTACACCTTGGTCAACCGGATCAAGGGGCTGAAGATCTGCGCAACCGAGCGCAGTCTTCGGTCGTGGAAGAGGGAGTTTTTTTATATCTCCGCTCGCGTCGTCCCGATAGCGATGACGTTTAAGAATGGGATAGCACTCCCCGCCCTTCACGCCCCAAACTACCAGGAGGCGGAATGGTTCGCCAAGATCTCCCGGATCCAGACTCCGGTGTACCGCTTTGCGGAGTCTGGGATGGTGATGCTTGGGATGAGCCGGGTGTGGAAGGAGGCGTCACAGGTTCCCATCGTCCTCGAATACGGTTTGAACTCTGTCCCTTACGGTATGCTTTGTCTTATTTGTTTATATAGGTTTGTCTTCTAACTGTTTCTTTTATTTCAGAGGGGAACGACTTGCAGTCTCTCCTGCAGCCGCGGGAGAGTGATGGTCCCGCTCGGATGGGTACTCGTGCTCTCGATGAGAACGAGTTGCCCATCTTGGAGCAAACGAGGGATCGGTTTGTGGAGGTCTACCCGCCAGGCCACCCTATTCTGAGCGCCACGCGGCCAGGTAAGGCGTTATTCAACCCTCGACCTCTCAATGCTGAAACCTCTGCTGGAATTCCTCTAATCTTGTCATCTTCTGATGAGGAATCCGCAGATGGTCCTCCGTTGGTGCGGAAGAAGAAGGCTGCCGGCGGGAAGAGGAAGGCGAAGGTTGCCTCCACTGCCGATCCGGTGCATCGGTCTGATTCGGAGACCGAAAGCGAGGAGGTGGCGGGGAACCCTGGTGGTGATAAGACCACTGCTCCAAAGGCTGAGACGACCGTCACCTCCGAGCAGCCCAGGACAACGACGGTGAGCGGCGTGAAGATGCCGGCTCCATCGGGTTCGTCCCCGCCTGTTCGCACTTTTAGGCTCAAGAAAACCCGTAAGTATAAACTTTACTTTTTAACTTCATATCTTTCCGCCATTATACTTATATCTTCTTTGTGCAGGCGTGGATGCTACCGCATTCCAGGGTGGAGCGGGGAGGAGCACCTCCGGACCCATGACGGTAGGCTTGGTCAACCTACCTGAGGCGATGACCCAAGCGGCTGCGCCTGCTTCAGTTGTTGGTTCAGTTGCTCACCCAGTTGAGCCAACTGTTCCAACTGTGATGACATCTCCGCCGGCTGTCAGTGCCATATTTACTGAATCTTTTACTGAGCCGGCGGTGACTATTTCTGCGGGTACTTCCGCATCGGCGACCACGGTTGTGAGTTCACCTCCGGTGAGTTCACCTCTGTTGGTTTCTACCGCGGCGGCCTCCATGCCTCCTCCGACGTCGGCAGCTACGGCCGATCCTTCAGGTATGCTTGGGGCTTCTCGCCAACCTCTGCCTCCTTCCCATCTGCCTGACCTCTTGGATGGATTTCCCTTGGGTTCAGGTGATGGGTTTGGCGGCTATCGGCCTGTTGTCGACCCTACAGGTGCGTAGGGTTCTTTTGGCCTTTTTTTTTATATCATCTTTTCCTAACTGCTTTTTGTTTTTTGCAGTGTCGGATTCCAATGAAGTGTATGTTCCACGATGGAACATCCGCCGAGGAACAACCCTTCGCACGCCTGTGGAGTGCGTGGAGTGGGCTCGTCACGCAGATCCCAGTGGTGCGTTGGGGGAAGCTGGCTAGCTACCAGGAGGGTAGGCTAACCAACGAGCTTCGGATTCTCCTGGCCCGGATGCAGCCGCGCGTCGAGCTGCTCTGTCGTGAAAACGACAAGTTAAAAGCAGCTCGTATTCAAGAAGTAGCTCAGGCGCGGGCTGTCCGGGAGGAGAACAAGAGGCTTACCGCAGTGGCTGCGGAAAAGGAGAAGGCCTTCAAGGCCCTCGAGGTTGAAGTTCAGGCCCGGCTCGAGGCCCGTTCCAAGGCTGCCCAAGCTGTTAACGAACAGCTTCGGCTGGCTAAGGAAACTGCACGGAACGCAACTGAGAGGGCCACCAAGGCTGAAGCTGTTGCTGAGCCTCTACGCCTCGAGAATGAGGAACTTAAAGCCAAACTAGAGGCGCTCCAACAGGCTCATGATTCCTTGGCGATGGAAGACGCCAAGAAGCTCCAAGAGATCTTGGACCAGAGGGGGGTGCTTGACCACACTGAGCGGAAGCTAAAGGGCGTTGAAGAGGCTGCGGCTAAAGAAGTGTTGCTTGCCAACCTCAACAAAAGTGAAGCCGAACGCGCCCGTAACCAAGCTCAAGCTGCCCTCCAGGAAGCTCTGGTTACCAAGGAATGGCTTCTTCGAGAAGCGTTGTCATAGGTAAGCTTAGCTTCATAATGTCTTCACGCTTTTCTTTATAAATAGAAAAGGTATTGATACTTGTATTTTTTCTTGTAGGTTGTGCATCGAGTCTTCACGGACACATCATACGACGATGCCATGAGCGCAGCCCTCAACGCTTCTCACGAGGATGGGGAAAAGGCCGGCTTCCTGCTTGGTCTAGGGTTCGTTGAGAAAGGCATCCCGCCTTCCAACTTCCCTTTATATGATGTTGATACTGAAGCTGTATATGACCAAGCAGTGAATCAGTATGCCGCCTTCCCGCATCCGGTGGTGGAGAAGGTGAACGAAGTTGCTGCTGCTGATGATGGGCTAGCCATTTTAAAGACCTTCCTTGAACCGCCACAGCCAACTGATGGTGCGGGTACAAGTGGGTTTGGAGGGAGTGGTCCTGAAACTTGAACCTTAAGATCCCTTCCCACTGTTAGGATAGGTTTAGCTTGTATAGATTTATATTCTTGTAGGCGGGTAGTTACCCGGCCATTCTTGTAATGAATTATTATGAAATATAAATCTCTGTGCGGGTAAGACCGCTACTTTCACTGGATGACTTGCTTTATAAACGTTATATAACTTGCTCATGCATACTTTAGTTTAAATTAGCAATTTTCCAAGTGTTTAAAATAAGTTAACCTTTGAACGTGGTAGATAATAGGTTGAAGTTTTGCTTCTTCCTTCGTGATTGTGCGGGTAGGACCGTCACTTGCACTTAGTAGGATGGCTAAACTTTACCTATATCTGACCTGCGTGGAGGTTTTCCTCATCTTTTTGTTAGAAATTTTCTAAGTGTTTAGAATAAGTTAACCTTTGAACGTGGTAGATAATAGGTTGAAGTTTTGCTTCCCCCTTCGTGATTGTGCGGGTAAAACCGTTACTTGCATTTGGTAGGATGGCTAAACTTCACCTATATCTGACCTGCGTGGAGGTTTTCCTCATCCTTCTGTTAGAAATTTTCTAAGTATTTTGAATAGGGTAACCGTTGGACGCGTGGTTGTTAATAGGTTAGTTCGGTTTCTTCTATCATGATTTGTGCGGTTAAGACCGGCACTTTCATTTAGTGGGATCACCAAACTTTACCTATGACTGACCTGCGTGAAGGTTTGCCGTTTTTTGTGTTTATGCGAGTTTTGCCGCCTTCCACTAGCAACGATTTCTTTACACTTATTTATGCGGTGAAAACCGGCATCAGTGTTTTGAATAAATTAACCGTTCGACGCGCGGTTGTCAATAGGTTAGTTCGGTTTCCTCCATCATGATTTGTGCGGTTAGGACCGGCACTTTCATTTAGCGGGATGACCCAACTTTACCTATGACTGACCTGCGTGAAGGTTTGCCGTTTTTTGTGTTTATGCGGGTTTTGCCGCCTTCCACAAGCAACGACTTCCCCACTTATGTATGCGGTGAAGACCGGCATAACAGTGTGGAAAGTTCATAAGTATAAACGTAAGATCATCAGCATCAATGTTCTAAGGAGAATCATTTCCATTAGAAGTGGCTCTGGGCCTTTTCTTTACAAATTTGGAATTGATCTACATGCAAACTGTGTAATTGAGCTCCCTTCCATGTTGTTGGGATGGGAGTGCCATCGAGCCGATATGCACCTGGTTCGGGATCTCGTTGTTTACGCAGTATGTAGTCTCCAACATTGAAGCTGCAATTTTATTCGTGTTTTCCCCAACTGGGGTTCTACACGCATCAGCCTGCTCAGCGTTCGTTACGCCACGAGGTGCGCGAGCGTCCCATCTCTGACAAATGCTTCGACGATGTCCTTTACGTCTGTGCATTCTTCAGTGTTGTGGCCTTTTGTCCTGTGAAAGTCACAGTATTTGCTCCGATCAGCATTGTGACGATGTCGGATTATTGGAGCCTTTGGCCATGGGAGATCCTCAGTGGCGAATATCTCGGTTACGCTTTTGGTGAGTGGCGTCCATCTGGAGTTCTGGTTCGACTGTACGTTATCCCTTCCGCCTAACCGATGTTGCAAGCCGGATGAGGTGTCAAAGTTTACCCTTGACTGCCAAATGCCTAGCTTCCGCTTTTTGTTTAGTCGGGCTGTAAGGACGTTGTCTTCTCTTGTTTTCTGGGTGTAGAGGTTTGTGCTCTGGGGGAGATCTCTACCCAGTTGCTTCTCCGTTTCCGCAAAGCGTTTAGCTGCTGTCATGATGGCATCCCATGTGGATGGCATGCCATCTTTACCCGTTAAGGTGCGGATGAGCTCTGGGTCGTTCGCGCCCTGGATAAAAGCAGCGCGAACAAGATCTTCGCTAATATTACCCAGACTTAGCTTCTTTGAGTTGAAGCGAGTGATGAAGTCTGGCAAAGATTCATCTTCCTCTCGAATGCAATTGAGGATTGTCCATTGCTCTTCGGTATACTTTCTTTGTTGGCTGAAGTGTTGGCTAAACTTCTGCTGGAAGTCTGCTCAATCGTAGATGTGGTGGACCGGTAGACGATCGAACCACGCTCTGGCTGCCCCAACAAGGGTCATTTGGAACATGTAACACCACGTAGGTTCCGTCCAACTACTGACGGTTGCCCCCGCTATGAATATGTTCAAATGATCGTCTGGATCAGATATACCATCGTAAGTGCCGATATTGGACATCTGTTTGGCACTTTTCGGGGCGATTGCTTCCGCAATGTCCCTTGCAAATTTGGACGTTCCCGCATTTGCCGCAGTTGGTCTAAATGCTTTGGAGAAGTCACGTGGGTTTCCACCAGCGTTTTTTGGTTTGAAGGTTTCTCCAAAATGCCTTCTCGGTAGGGAGTCCGTTTCCTTACGCTTCCCTTTCGCCCTATGACGAGGGTTTGCGTCACTATCGGATTCCTCCGAATCATCGTCAAAGTACTCTACGAATTCATCAGCCTGTTGGAGTAAACGTAAGCGTTCATCCAACTCAGCTTGGAATTCTTTTTGACGTGCTTCCGCCCACACTTTAACTTCATCGAGTGTTTGGCGGGGGAGCCTCGTTCGTTGTCTCTCTAACTGGGTATCGGTGAATCCCAATGAGCGATTATTTACTGCACTTGCCCCAGCTTGGGTAACTGGGGTAGTGTTCGTAAAATTTACTGTACTTGCCCCGGCTTGAGTAACCGGGGTAGTGTTCGTAAAAACTGTGTAGTCGCCGGTATTCCCCCCAGAAGCTGGGGTTGTGGTTACCGGAGTTTCTTTAACCATCTTTCCAGAAGTTTGAAAAAACTGAAAAGAAATGAAGTTCTAGCTTTTATGCACGGATGACGCCAATGAAGAAACACTAATCGACCCCGGGCAGATTACGGATAATCTGGGGGTTAAATAGATGTTTCCCACGAGGGGTTAGATCCGGCAAAGATGGTTCTTCTGATAACCTGCAAAACAGACACCGTGAGCTCGTCACTGAGAAGGGGGGTACCTCCTTGTGACCACCCTCCGGCGTGAGAATCAGACTAGATTGCTCTTGAATATAAGTGTATATTAAGAAATTGCTAGAGCAGATATCAGGTATAAGATATAAGATACAAGATAAGATGAGATGATCATACCATTTGGGGTATTTATAGCCGAAGGTAGGTTTCCAAGAAGGTATAGCCGGCTGAATAGTATTCCTGTTCTACCAACTGTGGCCTACGCACGTGCCATGCTGGTAGTTGGTGGGTAGGCAGCGGCTGACAGTGACCAGGCCTGCTGTGTACTATTCCTTTTCCACCAACTGCAGGCTATGCACGTGGTATGACAGGAGTTGGTGAGTAGGCAGCGACTAATAGTGACATACAGTACAAGAGCATGCTGCTCGCCATACTGTTGTCAATGAGCTGTCGTATCTCTGGTCAGATCTTTTGCCCATACCTCGTCAGGTACAGTACAAAAGATCCTCCAGTATCGTACGGACTGGCTCATTTGGGCGGGAGTATTCCCCCTCCCGCCTTTGTGCGGGATTGTTCCCGGCTTTGCTCATTCCTTCTTCAGGTGACATTACTGAATTATTTTGAGCTAAGTGCCTTGTGCGTGCAGCCTTGCTGCGCGGGTGGCCTTCCCTGATGGCTTGTATCCGCAGCTGCGGGAACAGGCGGAGTACTTCACCATTGGGAGGCATTTCCTGCGGGAACAGCTTGCGTACTGCGCGTAAGGACGTCACGTCTCTGAGCATGGTGGGTCCTGCGGATCCAGTTGGTTTCCGCGCAGACGTCTCTTTTTAAGGTGAGTCATGCGGGTCCAACTGGGCTCTGCTGGGACCTACCTCTTCAAGGATATTAAAGATAAAGTAAATAAATTATAATATCAGGCTTTAATTATGTAAATTTTGTATTTAGATAAAGTTTGTAAATTTATGTCAAAAGTCAAAAATATATTGTAAAGTTTTCCTCAATCTTAACCAAGGCAATTGATTCAATGGTACTCCTATGGTTTTTCTCATATAAGATTGTGAATTCGAGTCTTATGCATATAAAATATTATCATGTGCAAGTCAAGAGTTTTACCACAGTGGATAGTCAGATAATGTGTTTCCCTTGGAACTAGTGACAGGTCAGGTCACCACTATTGTTTGCGATGGTGGACGTGCGTGGCTTTTTTCCGGTGGGTGTATCCAGGTGACCAAGCTAATTTGTTGGTTGTTAAAAAAAATTGATGTTGCGACGCGTTGGGTTGGCTGCCACTGATGGGCTATTAAGGTGAAGTTGTCACTCCTCGTGAGTTACCATATTACCTCTCGTTTGTTTCAGTTGAGCAGTTTCAACTGGTTTCATTAATTAAAAGTGATATTTACATATATCCTCTTTCTAAGTTTCCTTTTTACATATTTATCCTACCATTAAAAATCAATTACATATTTCTCCTCCTTAAACCGCATATGTTACATATCTTCCCATTTTATTAAAGTTAATTATTTAAATGACTATTTTACTCTTAATGAACCAATTAAAAACTATTGTTAATTTACTATCAATGAGGTGTTCAAAGCTGGATATCCAAAGTTTCGGATAACTGAACTTCGGATATACGGTCCTTTCGGATAGTGGTCTTCTAATAATGAGGTGGGGTTGATGACGCGACAAGAGCTCCAGCTGGTACTGGTCCACTGGGTGTGGATGGACCTACCAAATTCTTCCAGGTTTGAAAATTGAAATTACCAGTAACTTTTGTTTATTTTAAATAAACGTACTTTTAACTTCTTCGTTTTTTACTACTGTTTTAATGAATAGTTGACTCTTAAAATGGTTCATTGATTGACAAATCAATATTTATAAAAATTATATAAGTAGCTTATTAAGGGTCATCTCTCCACATACAAAATAAAAAATAATCCTTTTATAATTAGTTTAAAAGTACAAGAGTATTCATATCGGATCAGGTGATATAAGCACTGGCGAAGCATAATAAGGGTCACGGGTGGCTCCGGCTCCCTCTGTATTTTTGCGCAGTAATGTAAAGCGATCCGTTTTTCCCACAAATTTGAGACCGGCTCACCCTCGTTTATGGAATTTTGTATACAATTTGAGTCCGGCTCTCTGACGTTTTCATCCAAGCTTCGTCACTAGATATATGGCATCATCTCTCCTACATACTGGACCTAAGCAAGAAGCTTAAGGAACTGAGACGTGATGGTCGGTTATGTTTATGTTTTAGTTCGTTTATTGTTTAATTTTAATTGTTTATCCTATAACTATCGATACTTCATACGTGTGTTATTGTATTTCAGGTCACAGGAGTTAAAGTACTCAATATGGACCTGTTGTGACACGGAATGAAGACCCGGGATGTTCAACATGCAAAACGATGAAATGAATGGGGTTTGCTGTAACAGAGTCCCATCGCGGTACGCGATGGGCTTGCTGAGGGCCCCATCGCGTACCGCGATGGGAGATTTAAATAAATGTTGACTTTGGTCAATCGCGGTACGCGATAGGCCATAGAAGACCCCGTCGCGTACCGCGACGGGAGGTGCAGACGGGATTTTTTAGTTTATATCATCTTTTTCGTAGGAAGAAACCCTAACTCCGTTTTTAACAAAGAGAGGCAACTTCCAGCAATTCCTATAGGCGATTTCACCATTGTAGCTCGTGTCAAGACCATATATATGATCCATATCATCTATATTGACGATTTGATGATGTCGCGGCTCGGCTAATCTCCTAGAATCGCACCCGGGATGTATAGTTTGTAACCTTTTACAGTTTTTCTCATGTGATTAAGAATACTTGTGTTTTGTTATTGATGACTGATATATGATTATTGATGTTTGGTATTTCTGTGTGTTCGGTCGGTTTAGGTTTACGTTGGTCTGAACGATTTGTTACCAGTTGCTAGATAATTAGTCATATAACTGTTTGGTTAGATTGAATACGATAAAACATACAATCACCCTTAACTGAGTCACACTGGCAAGGACTGTTTGATAACCAGTGTCGTGTGTAAAGTAATTGTTGATGTCTAAGGTTTTGTCTGATTGATCAGTTTTCAGTTAATCGTTAATAATTAATCGGTTAGGTTGCATGAGATACTGTTGGTTGATTACTTGAATTCCCGGGTGTGATTTGCTTTGTTAACTGTTTGAAATTCGTTTACTTGTTCATTGCTTAGTTCTCTAAACTCACTTTAATTGCTTGTGTGATAAGCACTAAAAGCCAGTCATCTCATAATTAGAAATCTGTTACACGAAAACATTGACCACATACTCCTTGTGATACGATACCCTACTTGCTCTAACTATTTAGAATAATTAGGTTTTTGATTGACTCAAACGACGGTCATCAAGACGGTCTCTTTCTTTCCTCCCTTCCAATTTCACCTCTTTCTCGTGCGAGACATATTTTTCATCATACTATATCCTTGTCATGTCTTTTCGTTCATCTCTCTCTTCTAGAACGGTTCAAAGGCGTCCATGAGCTTACCGGTTGTTGATGTTCCAATAATGTTGTAAAAATTTGATAAAAATAAAGAAAACATTTTAATAGTTGTACCATACTAAAACGTTGTTAAGTACCCCTAACTAGAGGTGCACAAAAAACCCGTACCCGGAACCGGACCCGAAAAAAATACCCGAAACCGGATTTTTTTATACCGGGGTATTCTATACCCAAAACCGAAACCGACCCTACCCGTAGGGTATGGATAGGGTATGCATTTTGAGGTCAATACCTGTACCCGGAACCATACCCGATTTATACCCGTAAATACCCGGACCCGGTCATACCCCATACCTGATACCCGGTTATACCCGATACCAATTTTCTAATAACCGAAATAATACATGAGTTTTTATAGTATATTTTTATGTTTACTTCACAACTTTTATGTTTAAGTTTTTGTAAAATGCATATTACTAAGTAATAATTTGTAATTAAGTGGATTTATGGTTTTTGCAATATAGTTTAATTATTTTTATAAATTACAAAGCAAATTTAAATTTTAAACAAATTAAAAAATGTATAAAAAAATTACAAATTCAAAACCGGGTATTAATACCTGGTCGTACCCGGTTCCAATACCCAAACCCGATCATACCATACCCGGGTACATAGGGTTGAGTTTTCTCCTTAATACCCTACCCGAACCCTACCCGATTTCTCTCAATACCCAATTTTCCAATACCCGATCATACCCGAAACCGGTTCCATACCTGAACCCGGTATTAGAAAAAACCCGATTTGTACACCTCTACCCCTAACGGTAAACAAAAATTATTTACCAGCTCAAAAAGACTTTGTGTCAAGGCCCAATGGAGCTGCAGTTCTTGCCCATAGCCCAATACGCCCATTTATCTAACACACAAACCCCTTCATTTGACTTTGGGCCAAGGCTCCGTTAAATGGGTTAATTTAATTAAATTACAAATAACAGGGAAAAATGTCTAATGATATTAAAGTTATCTAAATCGTTATATTTAAAGAAGCTAGATAACTTTTATTAAAAAATTGAGTTCTTTTAATCATAAGAATAAGTGTAGTGGGATGGCGTCCATGCCACCTCACCACAAAAGGGTGTTAAAACACTATTACAACAAAAGCAGGGTAGGCGCCTAAGGGCAAGAGTTTCATAGCATTAGCGGGTGTGACCCGTGAGGGCTCTCTTGTTGATCCACATCCTTTTCCAACCAATCATACTCTCGTTCACATTTTATATAAAAAAAGAGTAAAAGTTAATAGTGTTTATAGTTAAACCATTACGCATTATTCACTATTCAGTTCAACCCCTACACTCATTGTAAAGTACACTATTTGTTAATAGAAAATAGACAAAATGGATACAAAAATGTGTGGTCCAACCAACCCGATCCATCTTGATTCTTGATTTGTACTAAAATAACTTGTTTTAGCCAGTTGGCCCATTATCTTCATAGGGTTACGAAAATTACATAACCAATTTTGTGTTACAAAAATAAATAGTTGTATCTTTTGTTAAATTACATAACCAATTTTGCAGTACAGAAATAAATAGTTGGATCTTTTGCTTGAATTGGGCTGTATATCTACTCCACTATATTTATAATTTCTCGTTATATCTGTCAAACACTACGTACAAACATATTATTTCTATGTCTATAAATACAAAACGGAGATGCCGTGAACTTTAAAACATTGTGAGGAAAAGTGTCATGTCATTGACGGCAAATGGCATTGTTGAGATGCTTGGATAATAGAATACAAAAACAAATAGTTGTATGTCTTTTACAATTCCTAGATTTGATAGGATAAATGCACCGTAACCTGTAATTTGCAGGATTTTAACTCCCTAATCATTTGGTTGTGAAACACACACCTTAACCACCAGGATGTCTCCTTAAGGACATGGATAACATAACTATCTAAAAAATAACGTAGCATAATCGTACATGTCTAAACTCTTATCATCTACAGAAACACGCAATAATGAGTACAAGTTCATAAAGCCTATTGCATGCTATGACTTTCGAAGGACTAAAACAAACAACTAATAAATAAAACTGAATAACAAATTGGATTTTTAAATGACTTATAGATTGGCCGAAGACTAAAACGAGTTCATATTAACAAATTTACATATATGTGTTCTTCATGGAGTAAATGATATCAATATTGTATTTAACACTTAGAGATTTACTATAACATCTCTAACTTTTGCATATATTTTGAAGAATAAGATGTAGAAAAGATTTAGTTGTTTTTAACTTGTAGTATGTGATAGAGACTTCAATACGAGCACTCTACACTTCTGTTTTTATAGTAAATTCCCTTGTCCAAATTATTCAAAAGGCGAGACAAAGATGTTTCATGTTCATTTGTTATGTGCTTCTTAGGACGATATATGGAACAAATTCAAGAGCGGGATGGCATTCGACACATGAATATTTTTTGCATAATCCAAACACGAAACACTCGATGGCTTTTGGGTGCCAAAAGTGTTAAATAAAATTATTTATTTTAGATATTCATGAAAGAAATATAATACATAATTATATCTAACATTCTAAGCAAATAGTTAGACCACGTGAAAACATTGTTGTAGAATTGATTGCCTCTTAATTTGGTTGGTAATTTTATCAAAAAGAGTAGGGGTTCCATAGGAGTCTATAACCCAATAATCTTGATTCTCATCTTCCTTTTTTTAATGCCCTTTACCTTTTAGAGCATCTCCATTCCATGATTTTTGAATTAGCCAATGTAAAGATATTGAATATAAAGGATTACTCGCTTTAAATATTCTATAACGTATTAGTAAAAGTGTAAAACTCCATAGTTAAGCAAGCTTGGTTCAAAATTTTCCAGATATGTGAAATTATGAAATGTTTTGACAACAAAAACAAAGTCGTGAATTATCGGTAAAGATCTTGAGCCGAACTCGGGGAGTATGATAGGTTGGGTCAAATGGATTCCAAAGAAGTGTCTTGTGTTTATGTGGTGAGCGGTGTTGAATAGGATTCCTACGAGAACCGAACTGATGAAGAGAGGTATTCAGATTAGTTCTTGTTCTTGCAGTCTTTGCGGTTTAGCTCCAGAAACTGCAGATCATCTCTTTTCTAGCTGTGCAGTGGCAGGTCTCGTTTGGAGTTGGTTCGATTCTTGGACCTCAGTTTCTTCGGGGGTTTGCAGTAGTGTGTTCGAGCTTTCCAGATTGCATTTGATGGCTGGCTTGCCCCAAGGTAAGGAGGAGGCGGTTCAAGGTTTAGTGATAATGATTTGTTGGAGGCGGTGGAAAGCTAGAAACGATCTAGTGTTTTCTAATATTCCAGTAAGGATTGTAGATATTGTTAGTGACATTAAGGCTTTGGGGTTCTTTTGGTATAGAAATAGGCCTCGGTTAAAACCAATCTTGTGGTCAGATTGGTGTTCTTTCAATTTGGTGTAATATCTCTTTGGTCTTTGTAGTCTCCGGGCGTTGTTCGATGTTGTTACATATAGAGAAGTTTAAAAAAAATAACAAAGTCGTGGATTCCAGACAAAAACGAGACCGATATTGGTTATTTTTACAAGAGACTGGATTTCACAATTGCTCCGCTTAAAATTTTAGAAATAAGTCTATCAACAGCCCACTCACAGGGTTTTCAAAGTCATGTACAAGGTTCACTCCGGTTAAGTTTGAGTATAAAACACGTACACATGAAGGACCAAAATGTTACCATTCCGGATCCGCTATATATTTTTTTAGCATGTGTTACAAGAAAAAAAAATCTATACTCAAAATTTGAAACTTAAGTTAGTTATGGGTGTGTAATTGGGGATGTGTACAATAAATGTATATATATGAGTTTCTATATATATGGGACCAAGAGGCAAGAGAGAGCCTGTTTTGAATTCGACACAACATTAATCCTGTTACAGTGAAGGTAGTTCGGTTTCAGAATAGTAGCAGTGGGCACATGAAGTTTCCTGCAATAGTAATATCATTGCCAGCGTACACAATGCTCTCTTACTTACCTGCCCTATTTAACATACTTCAAACCTTTCATTACTGCTCCTCCTATTCAAACCGATGTACGTGTATACCCCGAATTTACTGCGTCAAATTTTGTAATCAGTAAATACGTGTATTTATTGTATTTATCTGTATTCATATACGAGTGAACTATGTACTTACGTTCTTTTATTGATTCTTGTGCGCTATTTCAAGAAAAATCGTGTAAAACAATATTATTTGAATCTGACACGATATAAATAGTTCATCATAATGGTATGTGATCTTCATAGATATCTATATTAAGTTTTGTTATTAACTAGTGTTCAACCCAGCGTGTTGCGCCGGGCATGTTGAATCTGTTCATGTACCCGTCGTATTGCAGCAGTGCACTAATATGGTTTCGATTGGTACCATAATTAAATCAAAAAAACTAAATTTGTAGAAATAAAAACATTAACATGTAAAAAACTAAAATACTTAAAAACAACATTTATTCGGTTATTTTTGTTGCTGTACGAAATAAACAACATTGGTGAACCACATGCGTTAAAACACATAAAATAAATTCTTCAAATTAACATTTAAAAAATATGTATTTAAAACGAAGTTTATTCGGTCGGTAAAACCCGAACATTGGTAAAACCGAGCGTTGTGGCGATAAGTTAATGATAATTTGGTTGGATTCAGTTACATTCTTAATGGTACCAAAACTAAAAAAGGTCGGCAAAATCTGAACGTTGTCGGTACCCGGGAGGTGAGTCGGAAAACCCGAGCGTTGCTGGTCCCAAACGTCGTGGCGGTTAGTCGACGTGAATTTGCTCGGTCTCAGTTACGTTTGTTACTCGGGCCAAAACTAAAACAAAAAGGCCGATAAAATCCAAGCATTGTCGGTCCCGCGCGTTGCGGTGGTGAGTCAACGGAAATTCGGTTGGTCTTAGTTACGTTACTTACGGGTACCAAAATGAAAACAAAATGGTCGGTAAAACCTGGGCGTTGCGGCGGTGGGTCGGTAAAATCTGAGCGTTGTTGGTCTCGGGCTTTGTGGCGGTAAGTCGACACGAATTTAACTTGTTTCAATTACGTTCGTTATGATAAAAAAACCAACTTCGTCCAATGTCGGACCGCCACTTGGCCCAATGATGTGTTGTAAAACACACTTACTTTCCGTACATTTTTATCATCATTTAATGACTTAATTATATAATAAGTAATGCTTTTAGCTCGTTTTAACTTGATCTTACAAAGTTATTATTTTGTGTAGGTGACGAGTTTTAAAAGAGAAAAGGAGCGGGTTTTGGAAGACATAAGAGGCTTACATGATCAAGTTTGAAGAACCAAGTTAAAGCCCGGCCCGACCCATTTGTATGAAGACTTGCATGAGTTAATAATATATATTATAACTAAAAAAAACCCTAAGACGAGCCCCAGGAGCCGATCGGAATTATCAAAAAGAACAGAGTTTGTTGAATTATGGTGGACGGCTTGTGTAGTGTTGGGTTTAAGGAGACCAACTTAGGAATTTGATGGTGTGTGTGGCTGTGATTGTTTTACTCACGTGGAGCATCAAACTACAACAACAACTATAATATAAAAAAAGAATTATCATCTCATCATCCCATAGAACCGATCGGACCAGCCCTTTCACCAAAGAAAAATTGATTTTTGCATTTGTTGAGCCAAAGGAAGAAGAAGGAAGTCAAGGGGAGCCGGGACAGACCGCAATAGAGAACATTATTTTTCTTCAAAGTGGTTTGCATTATTTATTTTATAAGTTCTTCTCCATATTTCTTGATATGATGATTATGACTTTTGAATCTGTTAAGTTTTCTTTGGTTATGATTATTGGCTAAATCTGTTTGCACTACCTAGGGTTTGATGAATTTTGACATTGTTTGACGGTTTAATTGGTTTTAATTAATTACATGACGTATTATTATTGAAAAACTTTATTTAATTTAATCTTTGATGTGTTAAAATATTGTTTTTATATAATTATTATTTGAGATTCCGCGTTTGACTTCGATTGATTGATTGCGTGTCGTTCGGTTAGGGTTCTACGTTTAGGTCTTAGACTTGGTGTTTCTGATCTATTTGTGGTTAGCGCGACCATAGGAATCTTGAGTGTGATTAATTATTAAATTTCAATAGGTTCACCTTCCTTGCGACCGAGAGGTAATAGGGAGTCGGTTTGTCTCGCGTCTTTATTCGGTTAGGTTAGAATTGCGCGAGAGCGAGTTTTGGTCTTGTGCGGTTTAGTTTTGCGTGCAAATATGTGTCTTAGATTGGGTTAGATATTGTTACCCCTTTATCCCTATAATTGCTAGTACCAATTTTAAGCGGGTTTTGTGTCGTTGAGTCCGAGAGGAGATGCGTCATTAGGGTACCTTAGTAATCTTTTTCCCGGTGCATTTATTCAATCTTTTTAGATTTATGAGGGTTAGTTGGTGAGACCGAGAGGTGATCTAGCGAACTTTAATGATACTTAGTTGATTATTTTAAGATCCCGGTGTCGTGTGCTTAGTTAACTTCATTAATCGTTGAACTGTCAGTAGGATTCTTGCCTAGGTAGTCGTTTCTCCACATTTGTAAAAACCTCGTTTAGTGCAGTTAAGTTTTCTTGTTAGTTTTGTTAAGTTAAGTAAGTTAGTTAAATTAATTAAAATAAGATAAAAAAATAATAATAAAATCAATTAAATATTTTAAGGCAGGACTTGGATTAGGGTTAATATTCTAAGCCGTTTTCACGTGTCTTCGAGTTCGATATCCGGACTTTCCTTATCTTTGCTATACGCGACCGGTACACTTGCCGTTTGTGTGAACTAGGATAAACTGTTTGGTTTTTAAAGCTTAGTTGCGATTCGTGTTTTGTTTATATATATATTTTCGCACATCAAGTTTTTGGCGCTGTTGCCGGGGACACGGTTTGAGGCGATTAGAGAACGACCCAAGTTTGGGGACTTGCCTTTTGTAGTTTTGTATATATATTTAGATTAATATAGTTTATTCTAGTTGTCTTTTTGAATAGTTGAATTTTAGTTTTAATTAATTTTCGTCTACTACTATCTGGTGCCCGTGATCCGTTTCTGTTTGAGTGTGCAGTAATGGAGACTTATAGGAATGGAGTCAAAGAACAAAAACGTTACACCATTTGGCAGATGGAGATAAAGAGAATTCTGGATTGCAAAGAGAAAATCGAGTGAAACCCAGGTTACGTTTGACGTTCGATTTAAGGGGGAATCTTATGGGTTATGAAAACTCATCCGATGAATTCATTGAGCAAATACCAGATCCGGATGAAGTACTGTATGATTGGTTGCGCATCATCCATGATACAAATCCAAATGCCCCATTTCCGACCCAACAAGCTTTAGATGGAATTCGGCTAAGCTTAATGAGTCAGTCACAACTTAATGAGCCGATTATCTACTTTGAAGATGTGGGGATGGAAAAGCAGTCAGAGGAATGTGTTCCCTCTTGGGAAGACGAGTTTAGGGGTGAGTTTGGTGACGAGTTGATGGATTTTACAGTGATGGATGATGGAGCGTTTGACCCACTTGGTGATTTGAAGTTGCTCGAAGATTTACTATATAACGAACCAAGTGTGGGGGTCAAGAAGGAGCCTTGTGAGGAGAGCCATAAGGTGGTTGGTGATTCAGTCTTCCCACCATTGCACTTTGATTGTGAAAAACCAAAACATGAACCGTACTCAATCTCCATTCGGGACGTGTCTAGGTTTAAAAAGTTGGTTAAAAGAATAAGGAGGATATCTAGGCTCAGAGATCATGGTGTGCAGAAGAGTTCGTCACTCCCGTTTCACTTCAAGGAATCACTTTTGAGGGAGTCTACGAGTTGGTGGGCCAAGTTCACGTTGTATGTTTGGGCCCATGAGAGCGGTGCAGTTGGTTTCTTCCCGACCAGTTGTAAGAGGAGAGTGTTGAGGAGTATTGATGGGAAGCGGATAAAGGAGAAGCCTTCTGATTGAGGTTTCGGGAGCAAGTCTGGCTGAAGACTTTTTGTGTAAACTTAGCGCTTTCCGGGAGGCAACCCGGTAATATGTTTCATATTTATTTTAGTTTTGGTTTTGTTTCTCCAATACTCCAGTTGCTTCTTTTCTTGTTTGCAGGTTATTCTATGGTTGGTTGATGACGGTTGATGAGATGATTATAATCAAGTGTGGGGATGCCACTTGTTTTGGAGGATTTCCGCTTTCGTTCGTGAGTGATAGCTTGATAGAGAGCACTGGAGTTCGAATAGGAGGGCGAGGAACATGATTCACCGCACACTTTCATGGTCACATATACCAGGGGAGTCTGTTCCACTTTATTTTTCTTTATGTTTAGTTTTGTCTTTTCCTTGTCTCACATTTAGGACAACGTGAAATTTAAGTGTGGGGATGGGGAACTGACGTTTTCATTTTTAAGAAAAATAAAAGAATATTGAAAATCTTGGGAGTTAATATAAAAATAAAAAAAGTTTTAAAGAATAACGTCCCTTGAAAATTGCTTTTGTTCTACGTTAAGCAGGAAATGATATTATTACCAATGTGCTAACGAACTCTCGGAACTTTTGAAATATAATAATAATAATAATAATAATAATAATACTAAAAGAAGGGATGGTTTGCATATCTGATTTTGGGATGTGTCGGTAGGCCCAACTAACTTTGATAGTCCTCTTTAGCAGTTTTTATATATATAATAATTTGAAAAACGGTGAAACCGAATTTCGATGCTTAGGGAGGGTCACCAAAATCTGAAAACTTTGAGATGGTTATACTTAGATGCACTCAAACCAGCACACACCACATGTCCATCTTTTTACGAGCTTAGAAATAGTTATATACTATATGGTGATATAAAAAAAAAGAAAAAAAGAAAAAAAAGAGAAAAAAAAATAAAGAGAAGTATGTTTTGAAAGTTTGTTATGTATTGTATTATCCAAAGTTTTTCAAGACAAGCAAAATGCTTATGAAGAAAGTTATGTATTGTAAAATGCCAAATGAGCATTGTTTAAAGTTAGAAAAAGAGGCCAATGATGCACATACTAGACGGGACTTAGAGTTTACGTGTTACCTTGGGGATAGTGACTCTGAGGATACACCATTGGGGCTCGAAGGTTCTTAGTCAATAAATATGAAATTAGGAATTTATAGGACAAAGTCCAATAATATTTAGGAATAGCTCGTACGACCTCCACATGACCATTCATCCATCCAAATTTCACCGAGTGCATCTAATTAATACTATCAACGAGTCCTTGGCTTATGGTGATTTGTCGAACCAGTTTGCTTCGACTCTAGTTTTTCTAGCTCTCTTTGTCTGAGATGGGGTAGGTGTAGCCTTAATTTTTGGACTTAAAACGTTTAATGCAAAAGGGGGGCTTGATTGGCTGGTGGTTGGGTTTAAGTGGACAACAATATTGGCAATCGCGGTCAATATGTCAGGCTGTTTCTTGTGCTTTGAAAGTGATAATAATCTTATAGTTTGTTGTTTTTCACTTGGTTATGATCCTGTGTAGATTACTTTTTCAGGGACGAAAAAGACTTAAGTGTGGGAATGTTTGATGTGTTGTAAAACACACTTACTTTTCGTACATTTTTATCATCATTTAATGACTTAATTATATAATAAGTAATGCTTTTAGCTCTTTTAACTTGATCTTACAAAGTTATTATTTTGTGTAGGTGATGAGTTTTAAAAGAGAAAATGAGCGGGTTTTGGAAGACATAAGAGGCTTACATGATCAAGTTTGAAGAACCAAGTTAAAACCCGGCCCAACCCATTTGTGTGAAGACTTGCATGAGTTAATAATATATATTATAACTAAAAAAAACCCTAAGACGAGCCCCAGGAGCCGATCGGAATTATCAAAAAGAACAGAGTTTGTTGGATTGTGGTGGACGGCTTGTGTAGTGTTGGGTTTAAGGAGACCAACTTAGGAATTTGATGGCGTGTGTGGCTGTGATTGTTTTACTCACGTGGAGCATCAAACTACAACAACAACTATAATATAAAAAAAGAATTATCATCTCATCATCCCATAGAACCGATCGGACCAGCCCTTTCACCCAAGAAAAATCGATTTTTGCATTTGTTGAGCCAAAGGAAGAAGAAGGAAGTCAAGGGGAGCCGGGACAGCAACCGCAATAGAGAACATTATTTTTCTTCAAAGTGGTTTGCATTATTTTTTTTATAAGTTCTTCTCCATATTTCTTGATATGATGATTATGACTTTTGAATCTGTTAAGTTTTCTTTGGTTATGATTATTGGCTAAATCTATTTGCACTACCTAGGGTTTGATGAATATTTACATTGTTTGACGGTTTAATTGGTTTTAATTAATTACATGACGTGTTATTATTGAAAAACTTTATTTAATTTAATCTTTGATGTGTTAAAATATTGTTTTTATATAATTATTATTTGAGATTCCGCGTTTAACTTCGATTGATTGATTGCGTGTCGTTCGGTTAGGGTTCTACGTTTAGGTCTTAGACTTGGTGTTTCTGATCTATTTGTGGTTAGCGCGACCATAGGAATCTTGAGTGTGATTAATTATTAAATTTCAATAGGTTCACCTTCCTTGCGACCGAGAGGTAATAGGGAGTCGGTTTGTCTCGCGTCTTTATTCGGTTAGGTTAGAATTGCGCGAGAGCGAGTTTTGGTCTTGTGCGGTTTAGTTTTGCGTGCAAATATGTGTCTTAGATTGGGTTAGATATTGTTACCCCCTTTATCCCTATAATTGCTAGTACCAATTTTAAGCGGGTTTTGTGTCGTTGAGTCCGAGAGGAGATGCGTCATTAGGGTACCTTAGTAATCTTTTTCCCGGTGCATTTATTCAATCTTTTTAGATTTATGAGGGTTAGTTGGTGAGACCGAGAGGTGATCTAGCGAACTTTAATGAGCCTTAGTTGATTATTTTAAGATCCCGGTGTCGTGTGCTTAGTTAACTTCATTAATCGTTGAACTGTCAGTAGGATTCTTGCCTAGGTAGTCGTTTCTCCACATTTGTTAAAACCTCGTTTAGTGCAGTTAAGTTTTCTTGTTAGTTTTGTTAAGTTAAGCAAGTTAGTTAAATTAATTAAAATAAGATAAAAAAATAATAATAAAATCAATTAAATATTTTAAGGCAGGACTTGGATTAGGGTTAATATTCTGAGCCGTTTTCACGTGTCTTCGAGTTCGATATCCGGACTTTCCTTATCTTTGCTATACGCGACCGGTACACTTGCCGTTTGTGTGAACTAGGATAGAATGTTTGGTTTTTAAAGCTTAGTTGAGATTCGTGTTTTATTTATATATATATTTTCGCACATCACCCAATAAAATGGCTAGCGGCACCAAACTCTCATTTTATATATATAATATTATATATAGATAAAGATAATGAATCTCCAAATCCAAATAAATATTATTGTACAAATACATCTCTATGAAAGATAAATAAACTTCTTCTTTTATTTTCTATTACGGTCATGTTCCTTACGTTCTCTCTCTTATTTTCAAAATACGCCATTGGCGCAAAGCTTTTACGCGTTGAGAAGGCATTTACTCTTGCCATGTCCTAGCTATTTTATGTTCTATATTTGGACATAACGTGGTATGTGGTCCTCATACACCAACTTTCTACTTCTTGCATAATAGGATGCATGGTTAATAAATTTGTTTGTATATTGCTACGAGGGAGATGTACTGTTTAATAATTCAAAGATCTATTGGAGTAGTACAATAATAACTCAAAAAACCTATTAGAGCAGTTAAGAAATTATTTGCACTTGGTAAGTCCTAGACATCATGTTTCATTTTACATGACATAGAAAATACAATACATTCATTCCCTAAGGGCATTCCCAACCAATCCCTTAAAATTATGTGAGGAGGGTTTGTAAATTATAGGGTGAGGTTGTGAGTGGTTGTGAGAGTAAATTATAGGGTTGAGAGAGAAAAGGTAGTGATTTTTTGTAAATTTGGGGAAAATGTAGTGATTTTTTGTAAATTATAGGGTGGAGAGAGAAAACTGTAATGAGAAAGATATAAAAAAATATTATTTAATTGAATAGGAGAGAGAAATATAGTGTTTTTTAGTGCAATTATATAATATATATGGATATAGGGATAGGGAACGGGATGAGAATGCTCTAACTACATTATCTCCAAAGATGAAAAAAGTTGATTAGCTAAATACACTTGTATTTTTATATAGTATCAGATACTCGTTTTCCATGTGTAACAATTAAGTGATACCGATTCACACTGAATACATATAAAAGTGACAGCATTTAAAGAGAGATTTGAATTTGAATGACAAAAAATCGATGATATACTCATTTAAATGAAATCATTCTAGGTTGTAAGATTAAAATCAGCAAATGATTATAATGACACCGAATAATTACTACTAAATATATATCAGCTTTAGAAAAGATTATTTACGAGTAAAACTATGTAACACATATTAAATAATATTCAGCATTATATATGTTTTATATAAACGTTGATCATTTTATATATAACATAAACCGAACTACATCTGGATAATGGGTAAGCGAGCAACAAGCTGCGCCGCTATCCTCTTTTGAATCGCAAAGCCTATTGTACTAAATATAAATCTTTGGTTCCTCGGGCTCTGCGAGTCACTGTGGACCACCTTCTGCACCCGCTCCAAGAAGCGAACCGCCTCGGGAGCTATGGATCCAAAAGTGTCGAAGGCAAATGGAATGAACACGTGATGATTCTCCAAACACGATGTCTCATGCTTAGCAACCTTCCTAGACTCCGCTCTCAAAACCGCCTGTCATGGTACGAAGCCACTGTCTCTCAGCCCCACCAACTTGGACACCCCAGTGAGGTCAACACACGCATGCTTACCTCCTGCCCAGCCAAACACAAGAACATCCGCAGGACGCAGGGTAGATCTTCCCTCACGCGGATCAGTCAAAAAGTTAACAGGTGCCTCTTTCTTGGCTGAGATCCCGGCACGTCTAAGCACATCCCATAACACATCTCTAACCCAGTCATGACGATACTTGAATCCCGGCAATTCCTTACAGTGGAGGGCATGCTCACCTAATCTATCCAAACAAGCTTTTTTACAAATGGGGCATAATTCATCTGGAGGGAAAAGGGGAATCATAAGCCGGTATTTAAGGATGACTCTGTATTCAACTGCCGACATCCGTTGCCCAAGACCTTCAATGGGCACAACAGTCAAAAAATCCTGGGCATGAGCCCCCTTGAGACAAGCTAAAACTGCCTTTTGTCTCGGGGTCATATCGAATCGCTCCTCCAAATCATGTACGTGTTTACCATAAAGAGCACTCACCAAGGTTTGTTGAGGTTTCTTGGGGGCGGTCTCCTTATCAGTAAAACCGCATATATCAAGGTTCGGGAGAGTTGTTCCAATATTACCAAGTGTAAAAGAGTAGTCAGGATCTACCTCGTAACACCAGCATTTTGCAGGACGTGGTCCTGCAATTTCCACAACTGAGACCTGGAAGCCACAAATGCATATGCGGAGACATCATCAACCGAGAAAATTCCTAAGCCTCCGCAACGCATAGGGAAGGAAGCCAACCTCCACTGGAGGTCCCCAAAATGCGGTCCTCCACACACAACAATATCTTCAATTGCCCCCCGCAGGCCCGTATCAAAGATTGACACAGCCTCTTTGACATGTCAGGTTGACAGGTCCGGAGCCCAAACACTAACTTAGCAACCCCCATGCACGAGCGTAATAAAAGGAGCTCACTTTGGGGGTCCCTCAGGTCCGGCAGGCGTTTCATAAGTTCAACCGCCCTCAAAGCTCTTTTAGTTGCCAAAGACCGAATAAACCCTGCATCCCGACTAACCGCCCCCCCCCCCCCCCCCCCAAGAGTTTAACTCCCATCGCAGGTCTGCTAATCTCTCCAGGGAATAAACCCGACACTTTCTTCGAATCATCACATGAAGGCAAAAAAACCTCTGTTTTTCGAATATTAAGCCTAAGCCCTAAAGACGCCCCCTCTGAGCGAATAATGTCCAACGCTCTAGCGACCTCCTCAGCCTTACCAATAATAGTGCCATCATCTAAATACCAAGTATGGAAGGGCAATGAACACGTCCTCTGCACCCTAAGGATGAGCGGATAAAGGACCAACGCAAAAAGAAGAGGGCCAAGGGGGTCCCCTTGCTGCACCCAAGTAAAATCCCCGATATGAGTATCCCCCACATATAAACGGGCGGGGCGGGCATATAAAAACTGGACCCATGGGAAGATGGATGGACATATGCAGCTAACTTCCTGAGAAGGGTCGTCCGATCCACCTCGTTGAAGGCGTTAGAAAAATCAACAGTGAGCATAGCCAGGGACCCGTCAGAATGAAACGCGCTCAAAAATCTGTTAGCACTATGCAATACCGCTTTTACCCCATTAGGGATCCCAACCCCGAATTGGAAATCCCCTAGATAAGCAGCCACCTTTTTCCCTATTTTACGCATAGCGACTTTCGACACCAATTTTCTCCAAATGGCCCCCACTGCGATGGGTCCTTCAACAGGGGGGTCAACGGTGCCGAAGCAATGGACTCCGCTAGAACTTTTGGACAAAGCCCCCCAAGCCATAAGTTGACAACATCAGTGATGGCCTTTAAGAGCTCGGAGGCGGTCGGAGACCCCTGGCCACAGAAAGCGTCTAAAATATGTTGGGCCCGCAAACCATCCCTCCCACAAGATGTACCTTTCGGGAAGGTTTTAATACATTCCAACACACAATCACCGTCCACCTGCAAGGCTGGTTCCGATGGCACGACGGAGGGCATGGTCGGAGGGTCCACCACAGGATGTTTATTAATCAATGCTCTCAAAGTATCCCCCCGGCAGGCGCGACCCCGGATGAACACAGGACTTTGATCGCCGCTGTGTAATGGCCGTCCGCTACCTTCCGGAGGCACTTCTTGATATTGCCCCCTCCCTCTTCTTTATGTTGGCAATCCCACATCACTGGATTGATATTTGCTGAAACGAACAAAATAACAAAATTCAAAAAAAATAATAATGAAACCCGTTGATCTATTTGTTTTTACTTCATCCGATTCCCTTGAACTAATTGACTAATATATAGTTGTAACGGGTATAGAGATTGTAGTCAGCTAGTCATTGACGTGTTTGGGGTAATTATTGTTATCTTTTGATCTCGGCACAATTATAAAGTAGTAAGGTATAAGAGCTGAAAATCATAGATAATATGCGACAAGTAATATGAATGTCAATATTATTAATAGATAGATGTATAAATGAACACCTCGTAATACCTACCAACAATCTCAAAGTCAATATTATATAAATGAAAACATACACACAAATTTTGCTTGCAAATATATATATCTTGACATTAGTTGGGTGTAAGAGCATTCTTAACCCATTTTTTAAAGTTGTCAAACCCATATAATTTAGGGTAAATTTTAAGAAAACCATCAAAATCACCTCTCCAATTCATTTCCTATTATATGGATGAGTTATATGGCAACTAAAGTAAATCCCTAAATATAGGGACTCATTTTTTATCCATACCATATAATATTTCACATATCTCTCAACCATCATTTACTATATAATAAGACAAAAGAGAAAAAATAATAAAGAATTAATTTATGGATATGAATATGGAATAGAATGTGAAAGAATTTTGAAAAATGATAGATAAATTTATGGAATGATGTTTTTTAGTTAAATTATAGGGAAAATATATGGAATGGAATGTGAATGCTCTAAGTACTGCTCATGTTGATTCCACTTTTTCATCATTCTATTTTATTTATAACAATTTCATCAATATTCATGATTTAATTTTTGAATATAATAGTAAATGATGTCACGACAAACTCGGCCTATTTTGACGACAATTGTCGTCGATTTAGCCATGGATTATCGTCGAGATAGCCTTTCTGAACGACAAGATGTCGGTATATTTGTCATCACTGTGTGTTGAACGTAATAGCTTGAAGAAGTAGTTGCAATTGATGTATGGTCAATCTATCTTGACGACTTTTCGCTGATATAGAATAATTAAAATATGATAAATTATTTTTCTAAGATCAAGCCTCAAATGCGGCAAAATCATAGACAGTATACAATTAGATTGTTGATCGTTCATCAACCCTATGTCCAAGAAGTCATGGACACGCCAAATTAACGACTACAATCACATACGGCCAAATTGTGAAGCGACGATATCACATCTAGACAAGTTTTAAGGAATGAGCACAACATAAGAAAGCCAAATCATCTACGATTACAAATTTATCAAGGCAATTAGAATTTAAGTAAAATATAATTGCTTAGGAACATATATAAACTTTAAAACTATTCAATATTTTTATAAATAACAATACATTTTTTATTAAAATGATTTTCATAAATTGTATTAGTTTACAAATCCTCCCACATATATGGTGTACCTCATCAATATTTGTTGGGTTTAATGTGGAGGCTCGATTGTTTTGGGTCCGATTCAAGAGAACTATGGAGCAGAAAATTAGAGATCAAATGGGTTGGCCCGCTTTGTTTTAATTAAAGCCCATATTAGTTTTCTTGGTGAACAAGTTGTAAACCCTAATCATGTATCTATATATTTAGACTTGTACTTGTAATTTCTGATCACGAGTGAGGCAGTAGCAATAATAAAATACCCTGGTTGCAGCCTGTGGACGTAGGTCAGTTTAGACCGAACCATGTTAAATCTCGCGTGTTCATCTTCGTTTTTGTTTCTCTTAGATTATATTGTGTATGTGTGTGTGTTAAAATACCCGAATCCCTAACAGTGGTATCAGAGCCGAGGTTACGGTTACACACGGAAAAACACGATCGCGAGAGAAAAGATTTGTGTCAGACTTGATTTTGTATTGGCAGCCGGCCTTACTTTTTCATCGAAGTTTGTCACGCCGCCACCATCAAAATTCCTTCACCATCTATTATATTGCAATTAATTATTGTTTGAATTAATAATACAATTTTATTGTGTTTGAGAATATCACAGCCACCATCGACGCAAGTAAAATAATCAAAAATTCGTGTCAGACTTGATTTTGTATTGGCAGCCGGCCTTACTTTTTCATCGAAGTTTGTCACGCCGCCACCATCAAAATTCCTTCACCATCTATTATATTGCAATTAATTATTGTTTGAATTAATAATACAATTTTATTGTGTTTGAGAATATCACAGCCACCATCGACGCAAGTAAAATAATCAAAAATTCAACAAGATATTCTCCAAAGACCAATTGCTAATTATTGAAGTCCTTTTCTCAAGTCTTCGGCATCAATTAAAAACAAGGTTTATGTTTCTTAATTAGTTTCAGTTTATGATTTTTAATTACGGGTTGGATTGGTTCAAGTAATATTGGTCGATTTTGGAGTATCGGTTTGGCTTTGTTTTTGATCATTGGGTTGTGGCGTTTTCCGGGCAGTTTAGCCGGGTGGTTTTGTGGTGATTAGCGAGGGTTATTTTGTTTGTCCGAGATTATTTTTGTTCTGACTGTGTTACCGAGATCCAAAGTTGAAATTCTCAGTTTGAGATAATGGCAGAAGACGGAAAGGTTATGATACAGAAGTTTGATGGGCAAAAGTTTGGTTGGTGGAAGATGCAGGTTGAAGCGCTACTTTGTCAAAAAGACTTGGATATGGTGCTAGAAGATGAAAAACCAGAAAAGATGTCAGAAGCATATTGGAAGAAGTTAGACAAGAAGGCTAGGGCTTGTATTACTCTGTCGTTGTCGGAAGATGTGGCGTTTAACATCATGAAGGAAACCACGGCGCGTGGTATGATGGATGCACTATCCAACATGTATGAGAAGCCCTCTGCAGCAAATAAGATCTATCTTATCCGAGAGCTAGTGACTACAAGAATGAAAGAGGGTGAGTCTATTGCAACACATATTAATAATCTTAATTCGATCATGTCCCGCTTAGTGTCAGTCGACATTAAGTTTGATGATGAAGTTCAAGGTCTTTTGTTATTATCCTCTTTGCCCGGCAGCTGGTCGCAAACAGTGACTGCGGTTGTAGTTCGTCTACAAAAATTACTTTTGATTGGATTCGGGATTTGATTCTTGGAGAGATTCAAGACACAGAAGTTCAGGTGAATCACCAAGTAATATATTTGTCACAGAAGGTAGATGTAAGGGAAAACGACGAGGCAATGGGAACAGGAAGAGGAGTCAGTCTAGGACTCGTAAAGATATTGAATGTTGGGGTTGTAAAGAGAAGGGACACTTTAGGAATCAGTGTACGAATGATAAGAATGGAAAGAAAGAAGTCAACATTGCATAAGAACGTTCAGATAATGAGTTTTTAGTTCTTAGTGTTGAGGATAATGTTGATTCATGGGTCATGGATTCTCGTGCTTCATTCCATGCTACCCACAGCAGTGAAGCATTGCAGAATTTGAAGGAAGGTGATTTTGGTAAGGTTAGGCTGGCGAACAATGATGTTCTTGATGTTACGGGCATGGGTGACATGAATTTAGTTACTTCAGCCGGTTCATGGACCTTGAAGGATGTCAGAGTGATTCCAAGCTTAAAGAAAAAGTTGATTTCTGTCGGGCAGTTGGATGAACAAGGACATGAGGTTAAATTTGGGAACGGGCAGTGGAAAGTTGTAAAGGGAAATCTTGTCATAACTCGAGGAAGAAAGAGGGGTTCATTGTATATGGTTAGTTTATCGTCTGAAGGAGTGACCGACCCAGTTCAGAAGAAGACCAAAGTCCGGTTCACAGAGTCTAGTGGGTAGAAGAAGGTTTGTTTTGCAGGAGATAAATCCAGAGCCACATGTCAGATTCAGGTTGAACGTGCTAGAAGAGGTTCAGAAAAACCAGTCAGAGGTTTTCGCGGCAGTGGGAGCACTGGCAGTCAGTCAGTCAAAGCTTTAGCCAGAGTTACAAGATAGTGGGTTAAGAGAACCAGTATTTCAGCGGTTAAAGTCTCTCTAGAAGATTACCTGCTTAATACGGAGAGTGTTGTTTGTTCTCAATGTATTCCAGGATTCAGCAGTTCGTGTAAGTGGGAGCCGGTAGGGACAGAGAATAAGTCCGTGGCAGTTGTAGCCATGACTGATGTGTTGGACCTCGGGGGAGCTTCAACGGGTGTTCAGGTTAACTGATGAGAAGGCAGATGCAACCAGGAAGACGGGAAAGATTACAAGAGGTACAAGCGATCATCGGTAGGCAGTTTGAAAATTATCAAGCTCCCAAGTGGGAGATTGTTGGGTTTAATGTGGAAGCTCGATTGTTTTGGGTCCGGTTCAAGAGAACTATGAAGCAGAAAATTAGAGATCAAATGGGTTGGCCCGCTTTGTTTTAATTAAAGCCCATATTAGTTTTCTTGGTGAACAAGTTGTAAACCCTAATCATGTATCTATATATTTAGACTTGTACTTGTAATTCCTGATCACGAGTGAGGCAGTAGCAATAATAAAATACCCGGGTTGCAGCCTGTGGACGTAGGTCAGTTTAGACCGAACCACGTTAAATCTCGCGTGTTCATCTTCGTTTTTATTTCTCTTGCAGATTATATAGTGTATGTGTGTGTGTTAAAATACCCGAATCCCTAACAATATTAACATATAACAATCATAAAAATCCATTAAAATCTTGTTCACGTCTTTAGTTCATTTCATTAAACACGCACATGTGAGAAATTAAGAAGAAAAGAAAATTAAAGATAACATGGTGAATTTGGATCAAGGATTACATTGGAATGATGAATATGTGGGACTATTCTAACCTTGATTATCAAAATTTTACCAATTACTATTCACCGTGTGTACATGTTAATGTTAAACATTCACTCATCAAATAAAACTATTGACAAAAAGAAATGGCACAACATATTAATAAACATATGTTTAGTGCTTGGGAGTTGGGGCCAATAATTGATGATTATGCAATGGACGATCCTAAATATTAACAAACATATCAAATTTTGTTATTAATTCTTTTAATGATTTATTAAATAGCTTTTTAGACACTGAAACTTTCCATCTCTGAATACAAGAATTATGTTTTAAGTTATCTATTTTAAGGTGACACCTAACAGTTTTATTAAAATAAACTATTTTATAAATTAATAACATGACTTGTATTAAGACAGAGAAGTCTTAGTTAAGCCAATCGCTAATAAGGGAAGTTAACATGACCCGCACAATTGTAAGGCCCCGTTACCGGTGCCCTACATTGGACGTTGGAATTACTTATAAACACAGTTTATAATATCAGAGTTAATATAAACATTCGCGGAATATTAAAACATTCAAACCGTTACATTACATGACCATTCATCCTTGTCTTAACGAGCATTAAAATTATTTAAACATAAAACATTGTCTTTTAAATATCATAACAAACACTTCATTGAGATGCCAGTGTCTTCAAATCCATGTCATGTGCTTCCCCTCAAGCAAGTTGCCTCATTCTACTCACATGTGTGCATACTAAAAGTCAGCTACGATGAGTGAGTTCTAGTTAAATAGACGACATTCAATACATTCACATACTGACATATGCACCCGAAGGTACATACCTTCATATTTACTTACATGCTTACATACATTCGTACTTTCATCATTTCTTTCATACTTACGTAATACTTCCATTCGTACCTATACGTTTTTAAGAGCATTTCGCCCTATTAACTTCGCCGATATTATTAGGGTCGGTTCCCCACATTCGCCGATACTATTAGGGTCGGTTCCCTACATTCATACTACTATAACATACATGTCATTTACATACTTTCCTTGACAATACATGCAATCTCCAAAGAGCGTTCACGTGCCATCAACATATCATACATACATTATTCATACATCATATATATTCATACATACATCATTCATACATCATACACATCATTCATACATAATTCGTTACCCTTTTCCCTTAACGAATCAGATACGAACTAGAGCTAGTTCGTTATGCTCCCTTATACGAATCAACTAACGAATCACCTTTTAATTTTTTAAGTTCCCGTTAGCGAACTAGGGTTAGGTCAGGGAATGTCAGAACATTCCCTGACATACCTTACCTCGTATTAACTTTTCCGGCGCCGTCGCCGGAAAACCGCGGATTCGCCGGAAAAACGAGTTTTAACTCGTTTTTCACCGTTTTTCGTCCCGTTCGATCCAGATCTGAGCTAGGGTGATCCCTAAGCTCATCTTAGGTTCGGTTTATACCTGATTCCATCCGGATCTCATGACTTAAACGGTTTAACGGTGTCGGCTCGTCGTTTCGTGACTATATTTAACGGGTTTAACATCCTACTATCATTACCTTGGATCGGGATCGGTTTTCCTTGGTGATTTCTGCTAGAGAGAGAAACTAGAGAGAGAAAGCTTAAGTGTGTGTTTTGGGAGGTGTATGGAATATGTGTGAAATGAAATTAAATGGGTATTAATGACTTATATAATTTTAGATCATGGGCTTAAGCCCATGGTCTTTTCCTCTTTCCTTCATAACCCAAGTCCATTTAACCCAACACTAGTCCGACTCATAATAACTCATACTTTCATTTATTAACCGAAACTAGAAAACATGATGTTACAACAATTATCTATATCAAGCAATACGACTGGAACATGATTTGATACTTAATTTATAACTAGTCAGATCGACAACATCAATAGTGACAGCTAAACCATCTAACTATAGGTTGTTCTACTAAACAAAGGATCTTGATCTATGTTCTTGATGATTGAACTTATTACTTGTAGTAGTAGAATTTTTCCATACAATGGTCATAGGCCGTGTCTTATAGTCGGATTCGAAGGCCGACTAGTCGGTTCTCAGACCCCAACCTTGGAGACTTATTTCTACAAGTCGGCCTGAATTAGTCGGGGGCGTCAAAGTTGGTCAAAGATCAGGCTAGTCGGGCAAGGATTATCTAAAAGTCAGTCAAAAGTCGGGCTAGGCGGTCAAAATGTCGGGCTAGCCAGGCTACCTTTTTTTACGAGAAGTATGCTTATTTTAACATATATATAATATATTCAAAAATTAATTTTATTATATTTATCACGTCCGAGTACTCCCTGAATACTCCGACTACTCTCAACTCCCCAGTAGGTCGTCTAGGGTCCACCTAATGACTTTTACAACCTTGGTCATAGAAGGTCCAAATGTTGAATTATGACTCATTTGTCGAATTTAAATGTTGCAGTTGCATTATATAAAAACTAGTATGAAACCCGCGCGATGCTGCGGCGGTAAGAATTTGCAATTTGATATTTGTTTATGTTAGTTTATTAATCCTCTCATGATATAGTGTATAGTATTTATCCATACATGTTCAGTTATTTTACAAAAAAGAGATAAAATTGAGAAAGATGCAAAAGATTTGTGCTCATAAAAAAACCCTCAAAAAAATTATAAAAATCAGAGAGAGAAAGAAAAAGAATAAAGAGTATAATAAAAAAAACTCATCACTCAAAATTTAAATAAAAGTGAAAAAAGGTAAACAAAAAAATCAAAAATGTTCCTCCCGTCTTCCTCATTCTCAAAAAAAAAATGTTGAAAAAATATCATTGTTTTTTTTTCGTCATTGATAGTCTCTTTTTTGTTGATAGTGTCTTAATATTGTGTTACGTTACTCAACATAATGTTATAGTTTTCTCGGCATTATGCTATATTTTTTATTTATATTTATATTAGCTTGTATAATCAATCTATCGAGCCGAACCACCTAGATTCGATTACAAAACGAGCCGACCCGGCTAGATTTCTAATCAACCTTTTTCGAGCGATTTTTTTTCGAGCGTTGGGCGAGCCATAGGGTTTTTGGACACCCATAAATGTATATGTCACCAAAAGAATTACAACTCATATCCAAAATAATATTAATAGAGTTGACTTATTTCTTTTTATTTTGTAAATTGAATTATATAAATGGGAAGATTGGTTTTGAAAATTCTAATTTGATAAAGTGAAACAAAGGGCATCTTTATTTGTTTAAACAGTTTATAGGTTCATAATGCATATATATAAATCGTACTTTAATGCTTCATTGACTTGTAAATTATAATCTACACACTGGTGTTGAAATTTTTTTATATCTAAACGACAAAAACATGCACGTCGTAATATAGGTTTTGGTTCTTTTATAAACATAATATATTTAAAGATATTGAGGGAAAAAGTAAAGTTATAAATTTGTCAAATTATTGGCAAAAGATGATGGGTAATATATGCAACAATTCCTAAATATTATAAAAGTCATATAAAGTTTTTAAGGGTAATAATTGTAACTATATGAGTAGAGAATGTAAAATGTTTATAAGTTTATAGTTGCATATATAAGTTGTACTTTAATGCTTCATTAACTTGTACATTATAATCTACACATTGATTTGGAAGATTTTTTATATCAAAACGTCGACAGAAATTAGCACGTCGTAATGGTATGTTCAGTTTTTTCTAAAACATACTATATTTAAAGATATAGACGGAAACAAAAACATAAATAAATTTGTCAAGTTTTTGGATAAAGATGAGGGGTAAATGTGTAACTATTCTTAGATATTACAAATGTTATATAAAGTTTAAGGGTAATTATTGTAACTATATAAGGGTAATTATTGTATTTATTAAATTAAAATGAAAAGTTACATTTACTTTATGATTGTTGTGTAAAGACCTAAATACCCTCAAATTTTAAAAAATATAAGCATTTATAATTGTACATATTGCATAATTGATTGGACCTCTTAAAATTTAAGAGGTCCTTCACTCACTCTTTATATATAGTAGACATGCTTTCAGGTATTAAGTAGTTAACATATGTTTAGAACAGAATTGTATGTGTTAGTATCCAAAACCAAGATATGTTTGGTTTGTACATGTTTGGGAGTAGCCTACATCGATTTGGGGGTACCTTACGTAGATTAGCTTGGAGTATACAACTAATCTTTTGTCATATGCCTAAACCATTACGTTGGTGGGTTTAAGGTACGTCGGATGGCTGGTTTCGTCAGACTTAAACCTAAATAAAATAAAATAAAAACGAGTGGTACCTTACGTAGATTAGCTTGGAGTATACAACTAATCTTTTGTCATATGCCTAAACCATTACGTTGGTGGGCTTAAGGACGTCGGATGGCTAATTTCGTCAGACTTAAACCTAAATAAAATAAAATAAAATAAAAACGAGTGGTCATGATGCTAGAGACATAAGCATTCATGAATAATTGATGAGATCCTTTGGGCAGGCTATTGATGTATGGTATTGCTTGTACCTTCCTTTGTTATAATCACTCAATTAACATGTATTAACTGTTGTTTTGCATGTAATGTCTTTAGGTTAGGGATGAATTATACATACGAGGGGTCTAAATAATAACACAAGTAACCTTCGTAAAAGACTCAAGGTTTAATGCCTGAACTTATTTAACCTATTGTTTGTGTGTTTTAAATATATAATTGAGTTTATAATCAAATTACAAGGTTATTTTTTTTAAAAATGGCACCCATTTCCATTAATGCAATGACTTAAAACCAACGGTCCATGTCAAAAGTAGAGTATTTCGTCGACTACTATAAATCCTTCTGTATTTGTATTGAACTATTGATCCTTTTCTATTTCAACTTATTCTACTATTGATCTCCAAACAACAAAGATTTTAACAGTTGCATTAAAAACAATACTCTCTTCGTCCCATAACAAGTTTCATGGTTTGAAAAAACACAAATTTTAAAAAACTTTGAATTATTGCACTTTTTGCTTGACAAATGATTATAATGCCCCTTGCATATATAAAAAGACAATTTAAAAAGTTTCAATGATTGTATTTGTGTAAGGATAAACATGAAAATTAGTTAATAAATTTTAAAAATGAACATTTACAATGAAACAAACTAAAATGAAAATGTAGACATTTTCAAAGAGGATGGAGTAATATTTATACCAACATAAGTCAATAATATTAAAAAAATATTAGTAGCATGTTTACCCTCCTCATTAACTACTATTTGTTTTCTATTTGAATCAGTTATGATTTAAATATGATTCGCACATTCTTTTTTTTTACTAGCCAAAATTTACACATTTTATTAAGGGGTGTTTGGGAATATTTCTTATTTCACCTTCCTATATTTTTTTTGTAATAAGTCAGAATATTATGACTTATTAACTTATTCTCTCAGAACATATATAGAAAAAAATTTTAAAATGGTGTGTATGGAAAAAAAAAGAGGAAAATGGGAAAGTAAAAAAAAAGGGAAATGGTTGAGCCGCTATTGGGAATAGCGGCTTAGGAGTAAATTTATTTTGCTTTTCTGACTTAGAGAGAGGGAGCCGCTTTTGGCAATGGAGGCTTAGGAAGAAAAGAGGGAGCCGCCATTATCAATCGCGGCTTAGGAACAAACCAACTTAACCACGTTTAACCTCCGTTAGTTATAGTATTGGGTATAAAAAACCCACCAAAACCCTATCACATACCCTAACACACATTATAATTTTATAACTTTAAAAAAACCCACCAAACAACCTAATACACATTTACATATCTCCATTTATATTTTATAAAAACTATACCTATTTACATATGTTAATTTATATATTTTATAAAACTAATTTGTTTACATATCTCCATTATAATTTACATATCTCCATTTGTTTAATTTTTATAACTCTAGTATATTTAAAATATATATGAATGATATTTTTTTAATAATACTATTTATTAAAACAATATTATTTGTTAAAATAAGATTTATTACATAAGCTAATTTAAAATTTACAATACAAGTAATAATCTAATGCCTATGCGGATGGCGGATCAGACAGCCGTCGGTGCCACAACCAACAGGTCTAGGATGTCTTTGTGGTCGTCCTCGTCTTGGTGGTGGATCTTCGGCTTCATCATCATCTGGTTGTCCGGAGCTTTCTGGTTGACTCGTGTGCAGGTCCAAGCTCATTGGAACCGGAGTTAAATGTTGGTATCGCGGTTGTGGAACATCAAGACCGGTATTATCAAAATTCTGGAAGTTCCCCGGCTGGTCGGAGTACATCGGAGCAATCATATTGGTATAAGGAGTTTGTCCAAAAAATCCAGCCCAACTGTTTTCTAGATTGTAGTTAAAACTCGATTGGGTACCAAATGGATTGCTTGATGATGCCTCTCCAGCATTCTGAAATGAAGGTCTATAACCGGAATCTCAATCTATTGCTTTCCCTCCAATTTGTGAGGTACCCTCCCCATGGTAGGGTGTTGCACCTCTAATAGTAGAGGTACCATCCCCATAGTTTGGCCCTGTAAATTGTTGGGGTTCCGCCCCCTCACCTCCACCATAGTTTGTTGAAGGCCGGGTTCTTTGCCGACCCCGACGACCCCGACCACGGGGAGCATGCTGGGGGATAGTGTTATCCGGTCCCACATCCGGTTCATTGGTCTGTATGTAACTAGGCTGACCAAATTGACTAATTGATCCGACCAGTTGTGAAGCCATTTGTTGGACCCCTCCCAAATTTGCGTAGTAATAGTCAGGACCCATGTTTTGCATACGCGTTGCTTCTTGACCAATGAAGCTTATACCATCCGCCTACAAAATGAAACCAATTAGAATCTACACGCGTTACTTAATTATTAATTTTAATTCAACATTAATAATCATACTAACCAAGTATCTTGCATGTCCACCGTGATCATGGAATCCTGTATGGAGATCACCGCGTACGTGCCTCGGGTCCGTTACATAAAGGACCGTATGCTGATGGAACCAGTCACTGTAATTGTTGACTGTCGTAGGCAGGTTGGTGTCCAAACCTTTCAACACGTGTTAGTGTCTATTGTTCCAGTCGTCGACATATCTTACATGGTAAACAGACCAGTCCGTTCCAGTTCTCCCTTTTCTTTCCGTTTTACGTAGTTTTGTAACCACGGAACGGGTAATAGGGAATGAGGGAGGGATCTCTTGAAGCAATCCAAACTGCCTCTTCACCCTTTCCGCCGGATGATATTCCACCACGTTATAATAGATTAAATAACATTGTGATCTCCAACTGTGTTGGCCTGATGTGCACATTCCCGGGAGTCTATGGATCATGCCCCGATAAGGCATCCAATTAAACTGTAAGAATACAAATATGTTAATACTTAGTATTTAAAATTTAATTAATAAAACCATTATGTTAAAGAAAACATACATCGGACTCTCGTAGACTCAGTAACGTTGTACGGTGGGCCTTTATAACATTTGAAGGCGTCTCTCTTCTACTAATTTTATTATACGTCCACCTTCAGGAAGACAATAACGACTATTAGAATATTAATATTTATCTTAGTATTACAATAGTACGTATTTAATTACCTTGCACCATATGCTTTTTCCAAATCTATTTGCTCATTGATAATTGTGGGTGCCATTGGCCGAATCCGGGTCCATGCCCATATTTGTAGGAGTGACATTTGGGCCGCCTAGAGCCTTAGTTTCTGGCTTGGTTCCCTTAGTCAGTTCTCTATACAAAAAAGCTAGCGCGGCCGAACCCCAACTCATTTGCCCACAAGTATTAAAGTCACGCAAATGATTTAACACATGTAACGACGCATACGAGTTATTCGTATCTGCTAATAAGTTATTAGTAATCAGTATTAGGCAGATACAACGCGCATGCTGCATACATAAAAAGTCTGTTGAATGTTCATGTATTGGATTCTCTAACAAAAACTCTTGTATTTTGCCGATTTTTAGCGTGTGATTTTTCAAATCATCTTCATCCGGAGTAAAACCTAAGTAAGTTTGGCACATATGCACGCGATCAGCGGGGCTGTACGACTCCTCAACCGGTGCTATTGCCAGGCCCTCAATGGGTAAACCCCATAGAACGTTAACATCTTCCAACGTTACTGTGGCCTCACCAAATGGCAGGTGAAACGTGTTAGTTTCGGGCCGCCACCTCTCGACTAGTGCTTCTACCAAAGGTCTATCAATTTTTCGACCCTTTCCACATGACACCAAGCCGCCAAAACCAAGCATACTGATGAAATTTCCAACTCTACCCGATATAGATATTCTCTCTTCGTTAATATACGCCCAAAGAGTACCATCACCCCGTTTAAAATCAATGGTATTGACATCCCCCGCTTGTGGATTCAAAAACAATTTTCTGGCTCAGTGTTCGTCACCCAGGTACAACAGACTACTATCCATTGGACCCGGGTTGAGATGTAGGTTGTAATTCATTTTCTGGTGGTGTTTGATGGTTGTAAGGTGTATGAAGTATTTGTGGTGTTTGATGGTTGTAGGAGAATTTAGAATTTTGTGGTGTGAGAGATTGATGAGAATTATGGTGGTGTTGGATGAGAATTCACATGGACAATATATGAGAAAATATATAGGGATGTAATTTGCTTTCACATGTTGAATTCACATGCCATGCTGAAGAAAATGCTGAATCGTTTCCATAATGCATGTCCTTTGCTTTCTTACTTTAATCACATGTATTGTCTTCATACCTGTGCCTTGCTTTAATAATTTGGAAGCTTTAATCACATGACATGCATGCATGCCTGTGCCTTGCTTTAATAATTTGGGTGCATGCATATATTGTCTTCTCATCACATGTTTTGGACTATTAGGGTATAATAAAGAGGTAGGGATAAAAGCTGAGTGAGATAAATATATTGCAGATCTATTAGGGTTTCGGAAACATAAATATATTTTATGTTTCTGTTATTATATATATATATAATAACATAATATTCTTTATATATAATATATATATATATATATATATAATAACAGAAACATAAAATATATTTTTACTTTTACCCAAACACTTAAACATCATAACACTACATAAACTACACTTAAACATCATAATACAAACCAAACACTCACACATAACACAGTTAAACGTCACAACCTACAAAGAGTTTTGGGACGCTTAAATTAAACAAGACTAACAACTAAACATTATCGGGTTCCACGCGCCATTTATATAACACGTCAGCCATATGATGCCGATAGTTAAAACATGACTCTTCAACGTCATTTTCAATCACTAAGGGCTTCTTTTTAACCAGCATTTCCATCATCATACAAACCAGAACCCCTGAATTAGCAGTGTTACCCTTGTCTTGAGGCACGTCAACTTCACTTAAACCCATGACCATTTCTTTTTTATCGTATATAATATCCGAGTTTCGCCAGTATCGTATACGATCAATAAACCACGGAAAAAACACTGATAACATCTAGCACTTTGAAGTCTTTCACTTCTCCACCTTTTATCAGTCTAGTATTGGGTAATTTCCATCGTCCGCATATCTATGCGAACGAGTAACCAATTACCATCCTTAAACGAAAAAGGAATATACACTTTGTCGACCTCCCAAAGTTTTGGATATGGCCATTTAGTTCCGGCCAGCTCTAAGGCAATTATAGAGACTTCTTTTTTCATTTCATCATAAAAACACGGGGGTAACACCGTCCAACGTTGTGCTGACTCTGGTGCAGTTCTTAATTTTGCGTATCGATGGATCATTAATCTTGCGGTCCACGCTTCAATGTGCTGTAAATATAATTAAAAATCATATAAGTTACAC
This sequence comes from Bidens hawaiensis, assembly GCF_021521415.1. Classification (NCBI taxonomy): domain Eukaryota; kingdom Viridiplantae; phylum Streptophyta; class Magnoliopsida; order Asterales; family Asteraceae; genus Bidens; species Bidens hawaiensis. Next base: position 1,443,714 of record NW_027491048.1, on the reverse strand, counting down.
AATTAGGAGATCATATGTACAAGCATATGTGAGTTTAGAAATTTACCATCTCAGAAAGGCTTCGATTAGACTCGTACCCTAACAAACTACCCCAGAAACTTCGATCTAGTTGTTTCGTGGGTAAACAATTCGTATAACAAAAGGGGGCATCTCCGTTAGTATAAAACTCAACTACATCTTTAGACCAATTTTTACCCTCTGGGTTCAAAGTTGCCTCTTTATTTTGTAAAGAGGGGTTTTCGGGAACGGATGAAGAGGAACCCGAAATAACTGTATGAGGGTTCCTCAAACGCCTCCAAACATCATCAGTCCATCGTGTTGATTTGGTCACTGGTTGAGAGGAGTAAAATTTCTCATTATCTTTTTGGTCCCTTCGGTGCGCCATTAGGAAGAAACTTAGTGTGTCGATGCAAATTATGTTTGATAAGAGATGAAGTATTATCTTTAAATACTGGATAAAGAAAACCCGTGATACATCACATGCTGTTAAATGTCACAGAATCACGGGTGGCGGGTAAGAGAGAAAGGCCAAAATATGTTTAATGTTGATTGAGACAACGCATCAATAATGTAATTATGCATGTCACGGCTTTAATTTATTTTAAAACCATACACTGACATGAATGACCATACATCAGCTTTCATTCATCTCAAAACCATACACTGACATCAGCTTTAAATGTAACTCATTGATTAAAGCCTGTAGTAATAATGCAGTACTGGTAGAGTAAGGCCAAATAGGTTTACTGTTGATTGAGACAACGCATAAACTTTAAACATCTCCTAAGCCGCTACTAGAAGAAGCGGTTCCTCCTCATCCGACTTGTATATAAATAACACCCCACACCTCTCATTTTATACCCTGATTTCAAACAAATTTCATAATTTTATACGCATCTCAATCTTTTTTCTAGTAAAAATGGTGATTTGCAACTGCGGGAAAGAGATGGAAATCAAGATCTCAGACCATTTTACCAGTCCAGGTAGACCTTATTACAGCTGTCCAGAACGGTCTTCAAACTGTGGAGTCGGCCGTGGATTTGGGTAGAGTCACAGATTTAAGGGTAGAGTCAGGCCAACTTAGTTTAATACAGTACCATCTTTGCTGTTGATTGAGACCATACATCAGCTTTAATTCATTTCACAACCATACACTGACATGAATGAATTAGGGGGTTGTCACCAGCTTTTTCTAATCATAGTTTTAAAGGTTCACATGTCTAGAACTAAAATACAAACATGTCACTGTATATAGAGCAGTAGTAACATTTACCCCTCACTACGTAATTGAAACCCTTTTTGACATCTACTTAGCTTCATACATACATCACTCAAAATTCCACAGAACCCTTACACTAAATCAAAATGGATTCTTCTTCTCAACCACATTATCGGTTTGTGGTACAATTATATTATGGGGGTGAAGTTTCATACACACAAGGGGTTGTTGTAGGTGCTCTGGGAACTCGTAGCACAACGATTTTAGTTATGAATCGTATGAGTTATACAGAGTTCGTTGATAACATATGTCAATGGGTTCAAATTGACAGAGAGTCTTCTTGTCCGCAGTTAACTCTCTTATATGAATTCAATGGTTGTTCATATACAGCATGTGTTAATGGAGAAAACGGTATGGACTTAATATACCAACTAGCTTCGCATGTCCATCCGTACACCTGTAATATTCATGTCACATGGACGCCGGTAGTTCCCACCTTGCAGCAAGGTGGTTCCATGAATTTGCTACATGCTGGTTCCTCACACGTCTACCAAGAAGACGAAGGCAGTGAAGAGGACGAAGAAATGGAAGAAACTGAAGAGAGTGAAGCCTCTCTTTCTGAGTATGAATCAGAGGAAGAAGACGATGGAATCCCTCCTTTTCCTCAACAACAAAGTCAGGGACTAACTCAATTTCCTGAACTTAATGTTGTTGGTACAGGATGGGATGAAGACTATACTCCCCTGTATAATGATGGGGAAGATGAGATGGTGTTCTGGGACAAAGACAATCCAGAAATACGTTTAAATATGTATTTCACTTCAAAGAAACAAGTTGATTACGCTGTCAGAATGTGGAATATCAGCCACAACAGAGAGTTGTATATGGCTGAAACAAGACCAAAAGTCTGGACAGCGAAATGTAAAAGTATCAAGGATACAAACAACCAGTCCCAAAGCTCTCAACCATGTCTTTGGACATGCACAGCCAGAAAGCTAGTAAATTCAAATTTTTTCAAAATAACAACATGGACTCCTGCCCATTCATGTTTCACAACTGTTTCTCGCAACAACAACCGGTCCCTAAGATCAAATGTTGTTGCAGCCCACGTTCAAGAGCAAGTTCAAGCAAATCTATCGATTAAAGTGAAACAAATTCAGTCTCTCATCAAAGAGAAACTGAATGTTGATATCACTTACGGTAAAGCTTGGGCGGCGAGAAAAAAGGCCGTCGAAATCATACACGGTAGCTTGGAAGAAAACTTCCATGAATTTCCAAGCTACTTATTGGCACTACAACAAGCAAACCCGGGTACCGTTGTCCAGTGGTTACACCATCCAGGGAGTCCTGCGGGAAAAACAATATTCAACTATCTTTTTTGGGCATTCCGTCCAAGTATCGTGGCCTTTAGTTATTGCATGCCTGTAATCTGCATAGATGCAACCCATCTAAGGGGCACTTACAAAGGAAAAATATTGATGGCGGTTACGAAAAATGCAAATAACATGATCTTGCCGCTTGCCTACGCCGTGGTTGATGAAGAAACAAACAACAGCTGGAGGTAGTTTCTTCAAATGTTTGCGGAGAATGTTGAAGACCCCAGATCCCGAAGGTTGTGTGTAATTTCTGATAGGCATGCAGGAATCAAGAACGCCATGGAAAACTTGGAAGCCTGGCAGGAACCCAATGCCTACCATCGATTTTGTCTTAGGCATGTAAAGAGCAATTTCGCCACGCATTTCAAGGGTGTGAGATTGAAGAAGATGTGTTGGGAGATCGGAAGCACGACACAACAAAGAAAGTACGATCGCCTAATGTACAGCCTAAAGAGAACAAATAAACATGTGTGGAAATACCTGAAAGACATTGATAGAAGTAAGTGGACACTCCTGCATGACAAGAAAAATCTCCGATGGGGTAACCTCACCACGAACATCTCCGAAAGCATGAACAATGTGTTGCGTGGTGCCCGGATGCTCCCGATAAGGGCATTGGTTGAGCATACCTTTACAAGAGAGGTTCACCAATACGTCATAAACTACCAACATACGTATAATTGCTCAACCCAATTTCCGGACCGCAAGTGGACATTGTTCCATGGTCGTGAAATAAGGGCTCGAGAACATAGAGTATTCCCTTATTCAGTACCTGAGCAAGTGTTCATGGTATTCCCTTAGATGTCAAATAATCTTACATTACATTAAAATAATTTAACATAATTATACTTATTTAAACCATAACGTGCAATATTTATACAAATTAATATTAGAGTTATAAAAATTAAATTACGGTTATAAATAATGAATCCTACACTAATAAATTATCATTTAAACAAATTAGTTTTTAAAATATATAAATTAACATATGTAAATAGGTATAGTTTTTATAAAATATAAATGAAGATATCTAAATGTGTATTAGGTTGTTTGGTGGGTTTTTTTAAAGTTATAAAATTATAATGTGTGTTAGGGTGTGTGATAGGGTTTTGGTGGGTTTTTTTTATACCCAATACTATAACTAACGGAGGTTAAACGGGGTTAAGTTGGTTTGTTCCTAAGCCGCGATTGGCAATGGCGGCTCCCTCTTTTCTTCCTAAGCCTCCATTGCCAAAAGCGGCTCCCTCTCTCTAAGTCAGAAAAGCAAAATAAATTTACTCCTAAGCCGCTATTCCCAATAGCGGCTCAACCATTTCCCTTTTTTTTTTTACTTTCCCATCTTCCTCTTTGTTTTCCATACACACCATTTTGAAAACTTTTTCAACATATATAAGCAATCTCAAATAAATTATTAACTTCTAATTCCGTTAAGAGAGAGAGAGAGAGAGAGAGAGAGTTGGTGAGAAAAGTTAGGATAAGTTTGCAAAAGGTTAGGAGCACATGTGCATGTTTCACCAGCCATGTCAAGCTCTCTTATATTATAATCGGCCAAATGGGCTCTAAGTACATGGTATTGAGTCCAAACGTTATTACAACATAAACCAAAAGCTAGTAACACATCGTGTTTACTATGAAATAATACAAAAAACTATAATACAAAATAGAGCTCAACAATTTCACTCTAGTCTTTAGTGTTATTTATCTAGCTTCCGTCTTCAGTACGTTTCATAAGTAATTTCTTCATCCTCTAGTGGGTCTTCAATGCCGCGACGGAAGAACTTGTTAAACTTTTCGATGATATGTTCAGCATCACCTTTGCTTGAATCGGAGATGGCAATCAAAGATAAGTGGTAAATTTGTATAACAATATATAAACTAATAAAAGTATTTTTTTTTTGTATATTGCAAAATTTATTTCAAGGAGTGCAATGGAGCGATCAATGAATATGCTTGACTATTCTAATCTTACTCATCAAATTTATTCACACATGTTAAACATTCCACTCATCAGAATTACACTATGAACATCAAGAAATGGCTCAGCAAAACAATTAAACTAGTCTACTATATCACAATAACCACCAACATATTCTAGATGAAATTCAACCTATAACTCCAAACAACATAAATAACCATGGTGTGTGCTTAGGTCCAATAGTTGACACTCGCTAATCGGACGACTTTAAATATTAAATAACTTATATATAATCACTTTTTACATCTTATTTACAAGAAGTCTCTTCTAAGTTATCTATCAAATTTAGTTTTTTGGTGGACACCTAACAATGTTAACACCTAACAATGTTGTTAAATGTAACTAATTTAAAAATAATATTAACTCACAACAAGACGTACCCATGCATGTTAAGACAAAGAAGTCTTAAATTAATCACTAATAAGGGAAATTAACATGGCCCATAACATGTCCTATATCAAGACGACTCGAATTTTCACAACTAGTCAGATCAACAACATCAACAGAGACAGCTAGCCATTTTAACTAGAACAAGCGAATAAATTTGTTGTTAAAGAAAGTGAAAAACATTAGTTGGATTTCATGGAAAACAGTAAATGAAATCTTAAATGTATGCTGCAAAACATCACCTACCCATTCTCACTCATCCATAACTCCAAATCTCTTTAATATAAATCACTCCAAGCCCTTTACTTCCTCATTACCATCTTCCTCTTTCATTAACCATGGCTAGCTCAACAACAACTAGTTTGCTTGTTTGGGCTCTTGTTGTAGCCTTCATCTCCCAAAACATGGTCTCATGCTCAACCTTTTTTCAAGATAAGAAGAACTTCTACTTGCCTCCACTCTTCCCTGGTGGTGGATCTCCTCCCATTGACCCTGGTGTTGGTTCTCCTCCCACGGACCCCGGTGTTGGATATCCGCCCATCGACCCTGGTGTCGGCTCTCCTCCGGTTATCCAAACTCCACCCGTTGTCCCTTCTCCGCCCATAGGTATGTATATCCACTATACATATGTATAATACTTGTATATATAAGTTGTAAGCGTCATGCTATAGTTACACCACCCCATCTGATTTCACACCATCGAACTCTTGTTCACAAAACACTCAGACAACCGTTTTAAAAAAAGCAACTTTAAAATATTATTTGATAAGCTATTTTTAAATGTTTGGATTAGCTTATATTCTACGAGTTAATTATTGTCTTAATAGGTTGTTCAATCCACTATTCTTTAATTTGTTTGAGTAAAGTTGCTTCAAAAATTACTAATCTATCACCACTTGAGGGCTAATGAGTAACTTACACCCTTACACAAATAAGTTTATTCAAATAAGCTAAAAACCATATTCAAATAAGCTTTTTCAAATTATGTAATATAAGCTCATATGCTTAAGCTTAAAAAGATAACCGTTTTACACCACCCCATCTGATTTCAAACCATCGAACAGTTGTTCACAGACAATCGTTTAAAAAAAATAACTTTAAAAAAGTAGATTTTAAACGGTGTGTGAATAGCTGACCCAAGATGTTAAATTCTATTTTAACATGACTTTTATTTTGTTTACTATTTTGTAGGTTACTACACTAGTCCACCTCCTAGTCATGGCTCAGGAGGAAGCACACCACCGACTCATCACACACCATCTCACGGTGGTCATCATCACCACGGTGGAAACCCACCGTCCAACTGTGGAAACCCACCACCGTCAAACTGCGGAAGCCCACCACCAACCAACTGTGGAAACCCTACACCTAAGTCACCACCCAAGCATGTTGATCCTTCTCCTCCCCATCACACCCCTTCACCATCTCCTCCAACCGGAGGATATCACTACAACCCACCATCTAGTGGTGGCAGCCCACCGACTGACCCTTCATCACCACCAGTTGTACTTCCTCCACCCACTCCCGACTCCCCGCCTTTACTTCCATCACCTCCGTATGACCCGAACACACCTCCCATTGGTGGAACATGCGAGTAAGTTTTCTTACTGAGTATACATTAGACTATATTATCATAATAGGGTTTATTAGTATCACTGTATCAACAGTTTCGTTTTATACTAATAAACCCTAGTCTATTTTGAATATATAGTCATCATAACAGGGTTTATTAGTATCAGTCGTTCTGTTTTGACTAATAAACCCTGGTCTATTTTGAAAATATAGTCCAAAATATTATCATACTAGGGTTTATTAGTATCAACCTTACCTCGGATTGGTTTTATATACTAATAAACCCAAGTCTAGTTTGAACATATAGTCAAAATATTATCAAACTAAGGTTTATTACTTTATTAGTATGAACCTAAAGTTAGGTGTTATACTAATAAACCCAGGTCTAATTTGAAAATATAGTCTAAAATATTATCAAACTAAGGTTTATTAGTACGAACTTCAAGTTAGTTGTTATACTAATAAACCCTAGTCTAATTTGAAAATATGGTCCAAAACATTTTCAAACTAATGTTTATTAGTATGAACTTCAAGTTAAGTTTTATACTAATAAACCCTAGTCTGATTTGAAAATGTAGTCTAAAATACACCCTAGTTAGTGTGAAAATATATGGTCCATTAGAATCTAGGTAACATGCATATATGTTTTCTTATGTATGTACATGTTTTGTTCTAATTAAACTGCAGTTTCTGGAGGAACCACCCAGGGATAATATGGGGTCTATTTGGGTGGTGGGGAACAACCGTCGGGTCAGCATTCGGCACACCGGGTGCTCTTCCAGCAACCGGAGCACATCTCAACTTGATGCAAGCACTGTCGAACACCAAGACCGATGGCATCAGTGCGCTTTACAGGGAAGGAACTGCATCTCTACTGAACTCCATGGTGAACAAGAACTTCCCCTACACAACCAACCATGTGAAAGACAGTTTCGTGGCTGCACTCGGGTCGAACAAGGCTGCCGCGGCTCAGGCGAGGGTGTTCAAGCTTGCTAATGAGGGTCATATGAAGCTTAGAGTCTAAGATAAGTTATTATAGCATTTGTGTCTTTGCAGTTAATTAATTGAGTGTTGGTACGTACTGGATTTGTGTGTTGAGTTTAATTACGTTTGGGAGCTTGTTATGCATTAAATATTGTTATATTGTTTCCTGGTTGATTATGTGTTTTTTGGGGTTTAGATTTCCCCATTACCTGTGGTCCACTTTCATATATTTTACATGATTATATGTCAAATGTCTTGATAAATCTACTTAATGAAACGCATCTCTTTCTTTTGCAATATAGATAGTAGTCATTGACTTATGTCAAAAAATTTGGAGTTTATTAGAAAATTAAAAAAGAAAAGCTAGCTAGTAGTCATTGAGTGAACTGAAAATGTAATTACTTTTCTGTGAACATCTTAAATAATTTCAGACTTGAATTCAAAAGTAGTTTTTAAAAATGTTTTTTTACTAATTTTTAAAAATATCTAGTGTGTATAAGGGATGTATCCACACATATATGTTCGCAACAAAATTATAAATTATTATTTTTTCATGCATCCTTAAAATAAAAGAATATGAACGTATTCTCTCTATGACATATGAATATATATGTATAATGTATATATTAAAGATATGAACTAATTTTTTTTATAAAGATAAATGACTTTTAAGAGTTTTTCTTTTTGTTTCACAATAATATAATGAAAAGTCAACAAAAACTCTATTTAAATAGATGAGAAATTATAAAAAAAAGAAAGAAAGAACTCTTAAGAACAAATAGCATAACTTTTATTTTGTATTATTTCTAAGGTATGTATGTGATAATATGATATTGCGTCCCCTCTATTTTTTTATAATCATAATAAATCTTTAGGTTAATTTCCATGAGTAAGCTAATTATTATTCTCATTCATATCAACTGTGGGAGTTAATTATGTCGTGTCTCTTTGTGATTTTTATGAAGTAACAAATTTGGGTATTAAGGTTTTTAAGTAACAAGGTTGGGTTGGGTTGGGTTGGGTTGGGTTGGGTTGGGTTGGGTTGGGTCATATGGTTAGTTTTATAATTACACCTTTAGGTATAATTAACACTTATAGAGGTGGGGTATCAAAAAGACCCAAATACCCTTAAAAACCACTCGTGGGTCACAGAAGAACCCCTAATAAGCCACCCGCGGGACATACTGATCACCCGCATATCACGATAGAGGAAGAATGTCCTCATATAACGCGCGGAAGCATCCTTGCACCCTCGAAAGTCGTCCGCAGGATAGGACATCAGTCCGCCCAAACGATCGAGAGGAAGTGCCAGCGTGACAGCTGTCACCAACCAATTTCCATCTAGAAGAATATCCACGATTGTTACGTGAGGAATATGTGACCTATCAGCCAATGAACAAAGGACACCTGGCCAGGTTGTTATAACCGTGCACATGGCCAGGGTGCGATCCGTCCTATCATTGGGCAACACGCGTCCAGGTTGTTATACTCATGCACATGGGACGTATAGCTCAACCTATCATAAAAGGACACGCGTCCATGCGGTTATTGAAGATCTTCTAGAAGAGGACAGCTGGTCCAATCATCTTCCTACATCCTTCGGCTATAAATACATTGTCAAACGGTATGATGGATTCATTCACCCACTTACATTTTTGTGACATCTGCCCCGATCCGACCCGACCCAGGTACCCGTTTCTCTGACCCGATCTCTTTCTTTTGTGATTTAATATTTATTTATACTTATATTTTACTTTTAATAATAATAATATATTTTCCTTCCCGCCTCTTTCTCTCTCTTTCTTTCCGCCGTCCCGTCCCTCTTCTTCTCTCTTTCCGCCTTCTTTTCTCTCTTGTCGCCGTCCCGCCCTAGTCTTGAACCCCTCCTCTCTTTGTCCTTTGTTTCTTCCCGCCTAAGGTTGTCTGCGCAGTTCCACGCGCCAGACTCCTTACAAGGAAGCCTGCGTGAAGACCGTCTGTTGCTGCGATACGCGAGGCGAACTGTCCCCGCAGCGCGCTAAGGATTATAGTTCTTCCCGCGACGCGCTTAGAATTGAAGTTCTTCCCGCGGCGCGCTTAGAATTGTAGTTCTTCCCGCGGCGCGCTAAGGTTGGTTCTGTCTGCCTTCGCGCTCGCGCACTCTTGACCTTCTGTGTCTGCCTTCGCGCTCAAGCTTTCTCGCGCTATGTCTTGAGTCTTTTCTTCTGTTTAATCCAGCCGTTTACTTTTGTGTTGTCTTATCTTCTGTGCTGTTGACCTGACCTATCTTATGTCTGAAAAGCCACTTTTGGCGCAGCATGCGCACCAACCCCATTGGTTGACAGAAAAAGTGACTGACATTATCTTTTGAGATCTGCTTTTCCATGCTTGACCAGTACCTTTATCTGACCCGCCCATGCCTGTTTACTGTTACCTGTCAGCTTTTCCTTTGCCCCCTGCAGCTGCCATATCTTTTGATATCTTTTGCTTTTGAAATCTTTTACTTTTTGGAGATCTTTTCCTCTTTTCTAGGGATTGTGTTCCCTAGGGTTTCTCTATAAATAATAATATTATTTTTCCTAACACAGCACACACAAACACTTAATTTAACCTCCTCCTTGCTCTCTCTGCCGTCTTCCTCTCTGCCTCCGTCTTCCTCCCTGTTCTGTCATGCTTTTCCGGTAATATATATTATATATAATAATTTACTTACTAATTATGCTAACTTGTAATCAAGACTTAAAACAAATCATTAAAACAATAATCTTATTTATAGGTTAACTTGTGCTTGTTTAAAGTTGGTTCTTGCTTTATCTTACACCGCATCGTTTATCAAGTGAGTAATCTCGTACCAAATCCCTTTTTGCTTTTAATGTTTTGGGATGTTCATGTGTTCATACAAACTTAGAGTCTTAAACTGTTTATGAACTTTAGTCGCGCAGTATCCCATGTGTTGAGGACGTAGACTTGGCTGTTTATTTGTATGTGTGGATCATTACCGTCTTGTCGGTCTATTCCGCAGTTCTCATGGTACCATTAGATGAACACGGGAGAACTATCGTTTATGATTTTCTCTTTTGTTTACACTTGCACAGTCTTTCTTGTTTGTGAGCTCAATTGTGAGCACTGGCAGTCTATGAGTATGAATCTTAGAGTTGGTCCCGATCGGATTACACCCTTGTTGAAAACCAGACATACACATGTTGCGCGCAGATTTATTGTTATCTATGTATTGTATTAAACTTGATTTCTCACCAACACGCAAGTGTTTGACGTTTATTTTAACACATGTTCAGGTTTGCAGTAGCTGTTTTGGAGTTTGAGGACACGTAGGAAGTTCTTTATTTCGGACCTAGATTAAAATGTATCAAGACAAGTTATTGCTGTTCGAATATTATGATTTATAATATATTGATTTATGATGATTTATGTTATCTTATGTATACTTTGCGCGTGCGCGAATGAATATATTTATTAAATATTGACACCCAATAGTGTCACGAGTAATGAAACAATATGTGGCGCCCCGATGTATAATCCGCCTTTGGTCGGGGTGTTACAGATTGGTATCAGAGCTCGTTGACTTTAGGATAGGTGGTTAGACGTAACGGCCTAGAATACCTAAGAGTCCCTTCTCGCGCATGAGAGAAATCTCATGTTTGCGCGCTTATTGTTAATTACTCGTTATTTATAAATATGCTTGCGCAGACGCAGTATATGATTTTATGTTTTATTCCGCGATATTTCGATTTTTGTTGAATTTCGATTTTTATTGATTTTACTTACATATTCGTTTGTTGGATTTGAAAATCCGAAAAGTCATGGTGATACATGAATAGTTGATTTTCAATTTCCATTTACGATTATGTTCTGAGGTTGGAGACTTGAAAAGTCATGGTGATACATGAATTGTCAACCTCCAATACTCATTTTCTTGTATATTTTATATTGAAGATTGAAAAGTCATGGTGATACATGAATCGTCAATCTCCAATACTCGTTTGCTCGTATATTTTAAATTGGGAATTCGGAAAGTCATGGTGATACATGAATTGTCGATTCTTGATTCGAATTTGTTACCTTTATTAAGTCTGCATTTAGGGTCATTTATTTTACTTTAACTTTTGACAGTAACTGACTCCGCGAAACCAAGCTTTTCGAGGTTATACTTTGCGCTAAAACCAAGATATTAACTAAAATTAAAACTTTTATAGAATGCCTCCGCTATCAGCTCGCCATCTCAGGAAGAAAGAAGCCGCGCGCAGACGTTCGCTGCAACGTTCCCAGGAAATGGCCGCCGCAATAGCCCAAGCTTTGAGCCAAAACAATACCAACACCTCAGGATACAACATTAAGTCCTTTAATGCGGGTAACCCTCCAAAGTTCACAGGTCTTGAAGGAGCCACCGTGATGCTCCAGTGGCTCGAGAAGATTGAAAACACTTTCCTCCATACCCAATGCCCTCCTGACAGACGAACCCTATATGCTTCCAGTGTCCTGGAATCTAGAGCGCTTACATGGTGGAATGGAGTAGCTCATGCGCGTGGCGCAGAAGCTGCTTCCAGCATGCTCTGGGAGGAATTTAAGGATCTCTTGACGCGAGAATTCTGCCCTCCCAACGAAGTTAAGCGCCTGGAGGAAGAATTTTGGAACTTGAAGCAATACAGTGGCGAAGCGCGCGAGTACGCGACGCGCTTCCATGAACTAAGCCTGCTGTCCCTCACCTTGTTACCCCTTCCCGCCGAGCCATAGAGAAATTCCTTGGGGGTCTCCCCATGGAAATTCAAGATTCTGTATGGGCCAGAAACCCAGTTACCCTCTCTGACGCCATCGAATTGGCCGCTGTGCTCAGCGACAACCATGTCAGAGCAGGAACCCTGTTCCTGCGGGGAACTGAGAAGACCAAACTCACCAAAACTGTCCCTGAACCCGCAGAAACCAAACCAGAACCCTCAAACCATAACCAGAAACGTAGGCGCAGACAAGTCTACGCGCTTACCAACCCGCCCATAGTCCAGCAACCCACCTATCAACCTCCAGTTTACGCGCCTAACCCTCTGTCAGCCTACCCAACTCCCCCTGTAGACCACAACTATGCCCTAACCAATCCCGCACTCCCTGCCCCGAAAACTAAGAAACCCTACACAGGAAACCACCCCTTTTGCCCAACCTGTAGACTCCACCACCCACCTCAAGTCCCATGTCGACTTTGTAACCGATGTGGCCGCGCTGGTCACCTTGCAGAAAACTGTAGAGTCCTTCCCGCCAATCCAATTGCGCCAACACCACCAGTCTACCAGCAGAACCCACAACCAACCTACCAAAACCCACGACCCAGATCGTGCTTCAACTGCGGTGATCCCAGTCATTTCCGGAACGCATGCCCGAGGCTACAAGTTCAGATTACGCAAGCGAATCCGGTGAACCAGATTTCGAACCAAGTGACACGCGGACGAGCTTTTAACATAACCGCGCACCAAGCGCAAGCGAATAATGACGTAGTTAATGGTACATTTTTGCTTAACGAATTTTATGCTTCTGTACTTTTTGATACTGGCGCCGATCGAAGTTTTATTTCTCGCGCGTTTGAGCAGAAGCTTGCGCGACCGCGCAACGATTTAAAAGAAAATTTTTCAGTTGAATTGGCTAATGGCGAAACTGTTTTAATTAACTCAGTGATTAAAGATTGCACGCTTAACCTTAACGAAAACGATTTTCTGATCGACCTCATCCCCATGCCTCTTGGAAGCTTTGATGTTATCATTGGTATGGACTGGCTTATGCATAATCGCGCCGAAGTTATTTGCGCCAAGAAGATGATTCGCATACCTCGAGAAAATGGTGATCTTCATATCTACGGCGAGAAATCCTCCCGCGGTCTTAAACTTATGTCTTGCGCCGAAGCCCGAAGGCTCATGCGGAAAAGGTGTATTGCATTCTTAGCCCATGTGGTTAAACCTGCTGAAGAAAAGAAGCTTCGCGATATCCCTGTTGTGCGTGATTTCCCTGAAGTTTTTCCTGATGATCTTCCTGGTATCCCTCCCGCTCGTGAAGTCGAGTTCCGTATTGATCTTGTCCCTGGTGCTTCCCCCGTAGCTAAATCTCCTTACCGTCTTGCGCCCGCTGAGATGCAAGAATTGGCAAGCCAACTTCAAGAGTTGACTGCTAAAGGATTCATCCGCCCTAGCTCTTCGCCCTGGGGTGCTCCGGTGTTGTTCGTTAAAAAGAAAGATTGATCGTTTCGCATGTGTATTGATTACCGCGAGTTGAACAAACTCACCATTAAAAACCGGTATCCCTTACCGCGCATTGACGACCTCTTTGATCAACTCCAAGGTGCCTCTTGTTTTTCCAAGATTGATCTCCGCTCTGGCTATCACCAGTTGCGCATCCGCGATGAAGATGTTCCGAAGACTGCTTTTCGAACTCGTTATGGCCATTTTGAATTCTTGGTCATGTCCTTCGGTTTAACCAACGCACCCGCCGTTTTCATGGATCTAATGAATCGGGTGTGTAGGCCTTTCTTGGATAAATTCGTGATTGTGTTTATCGATGACGTTCTGATTTATTCTAAGACCAAGGCCGAGCATGAGCAACATCTTCGATTGGTATTGCAAAAGCTTCGAACCGAGCAGCTCTATGCTAAGCTTTCCAAGTGTGAATTCTGGTCTGATGAAGTACAGTTTCTTGGCCATGTTGTGAACAAGATGGGTATTCATGTCGACCCATCCAAAATTGAAGCAATCAAGAACTGGATTACGCCAACCACTCCTTCTGAGATCCGTTCCTTTCTGGGCTTAGCTGGTTATTACCGGCGCTTCATTTCGAACTTCTCGAAGATCGCTTTGCCTTTAACAGCTCTAACGCACAAAGGTAAACCGTATATTTGGGGCTCGAAGCAAGAAGAAGCCTTTCTAACGCTCAAGCGTTTGTTGTGTGAAGCTCCTGTCCTTGCGCTACCTGAGGGTAATGATGATTTTGTCGTGTACTGCGATGCCTCCAACCAAGGTCTCGGTTGTGTTCTTATGCAACGAGGCAAGGTTATCGCTTACGCATCGAGGCAACTCAAGGTTCATGAAAAGAATTATACAACTCACGACCTCGAACTAGGCGCAGTTGTTTTTGCCTTGAAGATCTGGAGACACTACCTTTATGGTACTAAGTGTATCCTCTACACTGACCATAAAAGCCTTCAGCATATCTTTGATCAGAAGGAACTTAACATGAGGCAACGCCGATGGAACGAACTCATCAGCGATTTCGATTGTGAGATCCGGTATCATCCTGGTAAGGCTAATGTGGTAGCCGATGCGCTCAGCCGCAAACCCTGCCAGCTTAACTGTATCTTTCCGCGCACGCAGCTTCACTTTGCGCCGATTCAAAGCAATCTTGAATCACGCATTCGCGACGCGCAGCGCGCATCGATCAGTAATGGTAACCTTCGCGCCGAGTTAGCGTGTGGCGCGGAAGCACATTTTGTGCCCAATCTGAGTGGGATTCTCTGCTATCTTAATCGCATCTGGATTCCTTGTGATGAGAATCTTCGCGCTGATATCCTGAGTGAAGCGTACAAATCTCGGTATTCCGTTCATCCTGGCGCTGATAAGATGTACAAGGATTTGCGCATTACTTATTGGTGGCCCGGTATGAAAAAGGATATTGCTATGTTCGTAGCTGGATGCCTGACTTGCTCTAAGGTAAAAGCTGAACACCAACGCCCATCTGGTTTGCTCGAACAACCAGAAATTCCTACGTGGAAATGGGAAAGTATAGCGATGGACTTCATTACCAAGTTACCTTTGACAACAAGCAAACATGATAGCATTTGGGTAATAGTGGATCGATTGACTAAGTCTGCTCACTTCCTGCCCATTCGTGAAAACTACCGTGTTGAGCAACTCGCGCAGCTTTATGTCAAGGAAATTGTCTGCCGCCATGGTACTCCTTTGAGCATCATATCCGATCGCGATGGCCGTTTTATATCTCGCTTTTGGAAATCTCTCCAATCTGCGCTAGGAACTCGCTTGGACATGAGTACGGCATATCATCCTCAGACTGACGGTCAGTCTGAGCGAACTATTCAAACCCTTGAGGATATGCTCCGATCTTGTGTTCTTGATTTTGGAGGTAATTGGGATTCACACCTGCCTTTGATTGAGTTCTCTTATAATAACAGCTATCATTCCAGTATCGGTATGGCCCCATTTGAAGCACTTTACGGTCGTAAGTGCCGCTCCCCGATTTGTTGGAGCGAAGTGGGAGAAGCTCAAATCACAGGACCCGAACTTGTTCAAGAGACAACCGATAAAATCGCCAAGATCCGTGATCATCTGCTGACTGCCAGAAGCCGACAGAAGAGTTACGCAGATCGCAGGCGAAAGCCTCTCGAATTTCAAGATGGTGATCTTGTTCTCCTCAAAGTGTCGCCCTGGAAGGGTGTTGTCCGCTTTGGGAAGAAAGGTAAGCTTGCTCCTCGATATGTTGGACCATTTAAGATTCTCGCGCGTGTAGGAAAAGTTGCCTACAGACTTGACCTGTCGCCCGCGCTCAGTAATGTGCATCCAACATTCCATGTATCCAATCTCAAGAAGTGTTTAGCTGACGAGAACCTTCACATTCCACTTGATGAAGTTCAAGTTGATGAATCTATGCATTTCGTTGAGAAGCCTGTTGAGATTATGGATCGCGAGGTTAAGCAAACCAAGCGCAGTCGCATCCCTATCGTGAAAGTTCGCTGGGAGTCCAAGCGCGGAGCCGAGTTTACATGGGAAAGGGAAGATCAGATGAAGATCAAGTACCCGCACCTGTTCTCTGCGCAACCTACTTCGAGATAAATTTCGGGACTAAATTTCTTAAAGTAGGGGAGACTGTGACATCTGCCCCGATCCGACCCGACCCAGGTACCCGTTTCTCTGACCCGATCTCTTTCTTTTATGATTTAATATTTATTTATACTTATATTTTACTTTTAATAATAATAATATATTTTCCTTCCCGCCTCTTTCTCTCTCTTTCTTTCCGCCGTCCCGTCCCTCTTCTTCTCTCTTTCCGCCTTCTTTTCTCTCTTGTCGCCGTCCCGCCCTAGTCTTGAACCCCTCCTCTCTTTGTCCTTTGTTTCTTCCCGCCTAAGGTTGTCTGCGCAGTTCCACGCGCCAGACTCCTTACAAGGAAGCCTGCGTGAAGACCGTCTGTTGCTGCAATACGCGAGGCGAACTGTCCCCGCAGCGCGCTAAGGATTATAGTTCTTCCCGCGACGCGCTTAGAATTGAAGTTCTTCCCGCGGCGCGCTTAGAATTGTAGTTCTTCCCGCGGCGCGCTAAGGTTGGTTCTGTCTGCCTTCGCGCTCGCGCACTCTTGACCTTCTGTGTCTGCCTTCGCGCTCAAGCTTTCTCGCGCTATGTCTTGAGTCTTTTCTTCTGTTTAATCCAGCCGTTTACTTTTGTGTTGTCTTATCTTCTGTGCTGTTGACCTGACCTATCTTATGTCTGAAAAGCCACTTTTGGCGCAGCATGCGCACCAACCCCATTGGTTGACAGAAAAAGTGACTGACATTATCTTTTGAGATCTGCTTTTCCATGCTTGACCAGTACCTTTATCTGACCCGCCCATGCCTGTTTACTGTTACCTGTCAGCTTTTCCTTTGCCCCCTGCAGCTGCCATATCTTTTGATATCTTTTGCTTTTGAAATCTTTTACTTTTTGGAGATCTTTTCCTCTTTTCTAGGGATTGTGTTCCCTAGGGTTTCTCTATAAATAATAATATTATTTTTCCTAACACAGCACACACAAACACTTAATTTAACCTCCTCCTTGCTCTCTCTGCCGTCTTCCTCTCTGCCTCCGTCTTCCTCCCTGTTCTGTCATGCTTTTCCGGTAATATATATTATATATAATAATTTACTTACTAATTATGCTAACTTGTAATCAAGACTTAAAACAAATCATTAAAACAATAATCTTATTTATAGGTTAACTTGTGCTTGTTTAAAGTTGGTTCTTGCTTTATCTTACACCGCATCGTTTATCAAGTGAGTAATCTCGTACCAAATCCCTTTTTGCTTTTAATGTTTTGGGATGTTCATGTGTTCATACAAACTTAGAGTCTTAAACTGTTTATGAACTTTAGTCGCGCAGTATCCCATGTGTTGAGGACGTAGACTTGGCTGTTTATTTGTATGTGTGGATCATTAACCGTCTTGTCGGTCTATTCCGCAGTTCTCATGGTACCATTAGATGAACACGGGAGAACTATCGTTTATGATTTTCTCTTTTGTTTACACTTGCACAGTCTTTCTTGTTTGTGAGCTCAATTGTGAGCACTGGCAGTCTATGAGTATGAATCTTAGAGTTGGTCCCGATCGGATTACACCCTTGTTGAAAACCAGACATACACATGTTGCGCGCAGATTTATTGTTATCTATGTATTGTATTAAACTTGATTTCTCACCAACACGCAAGTGTTTGACGTTTATTTTAACACATGTTCAGGTTTGCAGTAGCTGTTTTGGAGTTTGAGGACACGTAGGAAGTTCTTTATTTCGGACCTAGATTAAAATGTATCAAGACAAGTTATTGCTGTTCGAATATTATGATTTATAATATATTGATTTATGATGATTTATGTTATCTTATGTATACTTTGCGCGTGCGCGAATGAATATATTTATTAAATATTGACACCCAATAGTGTCACGAGTAATGAAACAATATGTGGCGCCCCGATGTATAATCCGCCTTTGGTCGGGGTGTTACAATTTTGACTACACTTAGTCTGTTTACTTCAGTACTTTCTCCATCTACGAACGTTATTGATTCTCACGCCGGAGGGTGGTTACAGGAAGACCCCCCTCCCCTCTTGTCCTTCCTGTAACGAGACTCACGGTGTCTGTTCTGCAGGTTACGGTCATTGGACTTTGGGAAGTCATACTCATATCCTAGTTGTAATCATCGTACTTTACCCTGTGGACTCATTGGATCCAGGACCCATACCCGGGGATCGGATCCGTGTTTCTTCATTGGCGCCATCCGTATTGGTGTTAGAACTGCATAATTTTGTCTCCGTTGGTTTTTTGGTTCGTTTGATATGAGTAAACTTCCTGAAGGGCCGACGGGAACTCCTGCATCCGATTCACGTGTAACTAACACAGAAGCACCTCCTGGTCTTAGTGTTTTTGCACGTATCACGACTCCAGGTGGCCGTACTCTTGAATGTGTCACTGCTCCAGGGTCACAAATCACTGAGGTGACACCTGGGGGTTTTTCCCCAGAAAATGTTACAGCACCAACCGATCCCAGTCTCACAAACATGGGACGTGCCTTGGCACCGGAAGGTTCCAATTTGGGTCAACAACGAATTACGGAAGAGGTTCGCCGGAAACGGCCAGAATTGTATCTGGAAAATGATTCAGGAAATTCTGATATCGCGAGATCTCATCAACGTAATTCTAGATCCAGAGGAGCATTAACTCCTGAGGAGTGGCTCCACGTGCAACAACAAAGTTTGGTGGTTGAATACGAGCGCAGAAACGTAATGAACGACTTCACGCTCGCACTTTGGATTATGAGGAATATCCTAGGAGATCTCCTTCCCCTCCACCAATAGTGAGAGGAAGTCAGATTCGTTACAGCCAACAGGCAGAGCCGGAGGATTACCGAGGCTACGCCCTCGTCCTCGCATAGACATGCGGATACCATCTTATTTGGATGAGTTTGATAGTTAGGATTCATCTTACCACCCGGGAGATTACAGTATGTATATCAGGGATAGTAGGATGAGCCCACAGGCGAGAAGCAGTCGTCCGCATGACATAGTCCGCCACACCGAGTACCATAGCAATGTTGAACAAGACTTCACCAAACCATACCGCCCCGCGGCCTTCGCCGAAAAATCAAAATTCATAGCAAGCATTGCCACAGCACCCTTTCCTGTTAATGCTAAAATACCTACATCGGTAGGTAAATACAATGGTATGACTGATCCAAGTGATCATCTCCAGAACTTTGTAGCAGTAGGCGGTGTTAGTGGTTGGACGCTTCCTTATTGGTGTCACATGTTCGCGTTGACACTAACAGGGGCAGCAAGAGAGTGGTTCGAAAAGTTACCCGATGGTGAAATTTCTAGGTGGGATGATTTGGTGAAGAAATTTTCTCATCAATTCAGTCAGTAGAAGAAGCATACGCGAGACCAGTCAGAAATTTTAGATGTCGTTCGTCGCGATAACGAGTCTATAGAAGATTTTATCACCAGGTTCAATGACGAGAGCCTGAACATCGGTGGAATTAGCAAAGACATGCTTCGGGGTGCCTTCCGTGAGAACGTCAGATGTGATGATTTAGTCCGCACACTTACGGACAGAGATGGAATGCCAAAAGAGTGGGACGATCTCATGACTGCAGCAAAAGTGTATGCGAACACTGAGAAAACATTGAAAAGTGGTAACTCAAAGCAAAAAATTTAAAGTCGAGTTTCAAACTCCGATACCAAATAGACAGGCAAAAGGTCCTATCTGGTCGAGACTTCAGCCAAGTACGGATGCATCAAAACCATTTGATGCACGATCCCTCATAGGCAACAAAAACAAAACAGGACCCTCGAACCGAGGTCCCAATAACTGGACTCCTCTTTCAAAGACTCCCGCCCAAATTCTCACCACGGAAAATGTGAATTTTAAAAAACCGCAGCCACTGACGAGAAGATCATTCCTTGACCCGAAAAAGCATTGTTCGTATCATGATGACATTGGTCATAATACAAATGAATGCAGAACATTAAAAAATGAAATTGAAGCGGCTGTAAAGTCTTGAAAACTTGGACACCTGGTAAAAGGAGAGAAACCTGACAATGGTAAAGCTCCCGCACGGGATATCCAGGGTCCGAGTAAAAAGCAAGTCAGAGACTTAAACATCCATATGATACAAGGCGGGTACGATACAAGGAAAAAGAGGAAGGAGTCTGATGATGAGGAATGGAAGAATGAGCCAGTGATCTTTCCTCGAATCAAAGGGGTCCCGAATAACAAAAACCCCTTGATCATCACTGCTCAATTCGGACACTACCGTTCCCAATACGTCTTCTTCGACACCGGTAGTACTTCGAACATTATGTATGAACAATGTTTTTAACAGCTTGACGAAGAAGATAAGGAAAGATTAAAATCCATCCACGCTCCAGTATCGGGGTTCGGGGGGAAATAATGCATCCACAAGGTGTAATCTCATTCCCAGTCACCTTAAGTGACGGAATTCATTCTAGGACCAAAGAGGTCAAATTTCTGGTTTTACCAGCAACATCAAAACATGAGATTATTCTTGGATGAGAAGCGATTGGTGACTTCAACGCTCATCCGTCCACAGCACACGGTGCAGTAGGAGTTCCAACTTACACTGGCATAGCAATAATTTATGTTAATCGGCACTGCTTTGCAACCGAGAGCTCAAAACCTAGCAAGATTCCAAAACAACTATGAAGACTGAACCAGAGAAATAGGTTTTGAACAAAAAATTTCCTGATCAAACTGTAACAATAGGACCTGCTATTTCCGAGATAGTACGGACCTTCTTGAAACAGTTATTATCAAAGAATATTGATGTTTTCGCATGGCAACCCGCGGATATGACCCGTGTCCCGAGGAACATTGCGGAACACAAATTAAGGGTAAACCCGTTGGTTACGCCAATTGTTCATAAACAACGTAAGATGGGTCCGGAACAAACAAAAGCAATGAATGAGCAAGTCCAGGACCTCTTACAAGCTGGAATCATCCGCCCAATTCGTTATCAGACCTGGGTTGCTAATCCCGTTATTGTCCCCAAAAGCAATGGGTCATGGTGGATGTGTATCGATTTCAAAGATCTAAATAAAGCGTGTCCCAAAGATTGTTATCCCTTACCCGAAATAGATCTCAAGGTTGATGTTGTGGCACCATTCAAATTCAAATGCTTCCTGGATGCCTACAAGGGCTACCATCAGATCCGCATGGCAGTGGGCGATGATGACAAAACAGCATTTCGCACTGATCATGGCACTTTTTGCTACAAAATGATGTCTTTCGGACTAAAGAATGCGGGAGCCACATATCAAAGATTAATAGACATAGTGTTCAAAGATCAAATTGGCCGGAATTTAGAAGTATATATGGATGATCTCGTAATAAAAAGTGTTGAGGAAGACCAGATGTTGAGAGATATTGAAGAGACGTTCGAAACCTTGAAAGGTATCAACATGAAGCTGAATCCAGCCAAGTGCTCATTTGGAATAGAAGAAGGAAAGTTTTTGGGAGTGATTGTCACGGATGCGGGCTTCAAAGCTAACCCAGATAAAGTTCAAGATATAGCCCACATGTCTTCTCCATCTTCCCTCAAGGAAGTTCAGACACTCAATGGCCGACTGGCTGCTTTGAATCGTTTTTTGGCAAATCATGCAGCCAAGTCCCATCCTTTCATCTCAACTCTAAGGAATTGCCTCAAGAAAGCACAATTTAAATGGACCGCGGAAGCGGAACAAGCTTTCTTGGAGTTAAAAAGTGTTTGATGGAACTCCCAACGTTAACAGCACCTCATGTGGGAGAACCTTTGACGTTATACCTATCAGCTTCAGACATTGCTATCGGGGCTGTCCTTCTGACATATCGCAAGAATGTTCAGACACCGATTTACTACGTCAGCAGAACACTATCGGATCAAGAAACAAGATATTCCATGCTAGAAAAACTTGTTTTGGCACTGGTCTATGCTGCACGACGCCTCCGTAGGTACTTTCAAGGGCATCTCATCAATGTCTTAACTTGGTACAAGCTCAAAAATGCTCTCAGCAAGCCAGAATTTTCTGGGTGATTGGCCAAATGAGCCATCGAGCTAGGTGAACACGCAATAGAATACAAACCTAGGCCAGCAATCAAAGGGCTAGTGTTGGCGGACTTCGTGACAGAGGTCCCGCATCACAAAGAAAAAGAATGTTTGATCGAGCAACAACCCCAAGCACCTCCGGAATCAGGACATATTTGGTCCTTATTTACGGATGGAGCTTCAAGCAGTGAGGGATGTGGCGCAGGCCTCAGGCTAGTCAATCCCGAAGGCCATGAGTTTACATATGCCATAAAGTTGGACTTCAAAAGTACCAACAACGAGGCAGAATATGAAGCTTTCTTGGCAGGCTTACGGATAGCTAAAAAGCTTGGGGTTAAGCATTTGGAAGCCCGAGTGGATTCCATGTTGATTGCGGGACAGATCAACGGCACATACGAAGCAAAAAATGATATCATGGCTTCATATGTGTCACAGGCGAAAGATCTGATGCTCCAGTTCTCTTCTTTCAAAGTCATTCATATAAAGAGAAGCGAGAACAAATCAGCGGGTGCTCTCAGTAAATTGGCTTCAACAAACTTTGAACATTTTGCCAAAGACATCCGCATCAAAATATTAGATCGCCCGTCTGTCCGCAGCATCAAGTTTTAGTGATTCAAACGGGAGTAGAATCTTGGATGACACCCATAATAGCATATTTGTCATCCGGAACACTTCCGGAAGAAAAGGCAGTGGCCCGGAAGAAGCACAAAGCCTTGAACTATCATATACTTGACGGTGTTTTTTACCGACGTTCCTTCCTCGGACCATTACTACGATGTGTGGATGCCGAGGACGCGAATTACCTAATCGGATAAGTTCACGAAGGCATTTGTGGTCTTCACGCTGGCCCGCGCATGGTCGTGGCGAAATTAATGAATGCCGGATACTATTGGCCGGGGATGCACTTGGATGCGGTGAATGAAATCAGAAAGTGCGATTCTTGTCAACGGCATGCTCCTAACACGCTACGACCAAAGAACGAGTTAGTTCCAGTCACTTCAGCTTGGCCGTTCCAAAAATGGGCTATTGATATCATGAGACCATTCCCTGAAGCCCTTGGACGGGTCAAATTCTTAATAGCAGCCATTAACTACTTTACAAAATGGGTGGAGGCCAAACCAGTTGCTTCTATAACAGCAGCAAGTGTTAAAAAATTCTTGTGGGAATTCATCATATGTTTCGGCCTCCCCCTAGAGCTCGTTAGTGACAACGGAACACAATTCGCGGACAGTAGGTTACAAGAATGGCTATAAGAATTACACATTTCTCAAATCTTCACCTCTGTAGCCTACCCGCAAGCGAATGGTCAAGTCGAAAGAACCAATCGAACGATCAAAGAGGGAATCAAGACGAGACTAGGGACGAAACGAACGGGATGGGTGGACGAATTGCCCCATGTACTATGGGCCTTCCGCACTCAAAGGAATTCCAGTAATTCCGAAACCCCCTTTAGTTTAACATATGGCACAGAAGCCATGATTCCCGCTGAGATTGATATTCCATCCGCCAGAGTTCTTATGATTAAGGATAATGATCATGAACTCCGGATGAACATTGACCTCCTTGAGGAAATGAGAGAACTAGCATCAATCCGCGAGCATAATTACAAACGACATTTGCAAAAATATTACAACTCGCGGATCCAAAGATGTGAATTCGACGCGGGAGACTTTGTATTCCGCAACAACGAGGCCTCCGGACAAGAACCTCTAGGAAAGTTGGCCCCTACCTGGGAAGGACCTTATAAAATCTAGAAAGTTCTATCCAAAGGTGCCTACAAACTAGAAAGGTTGGACGGGGCAGAGATCCCTAGAACCTGGAATGGGGCCCAACTGAGAAAATGTTACATTTAGTTGGTTTTTCTTTTGGCCTGCGTGCCTAACTAGATGTTAAGAACCTTTGTAATTTCGTTTCTTGTAATTCGGCTTATGCCTTAGTTATGAAAATTTTCATTTCAGTCATTTGAGACTTGTATTATTACATATCCTTTATTCGTACACAAAGAAGATCCACCGAAAACACTTATATTATATATAAAAAAACAAAATAATAAACAAAGTGTGCCGGGTGCAATAAAAAGCCTTCTTTTATTTATACAAAACGGGATTACAAATTGTAGAGAAGCCTAGCTAAAAAGAAAGAGAAAGAACTATCTATGGCGCGGCATCTTCGTGTTCCGCATCGTTGCCTCCCGCATCTTCCTCTTCTTCATCTTCTCCATCAAGCTGAAGAAGAGTCTTTAGCTGTTGGATACTGTCTTCCTTATCAGCAAGCTCAGATATTTGATCCGTCAAAGAAAATTTCAACGAATCGAAGTCCTTTGTTTTATTCTTAAGGATGGCAGCAGTATCTTGACCAACTAAGATGTATCCTTCAGGAAGCTTGGAAGTTGAACCAAATTGATAACCTTCTTGGAAGCCCAGTTGGCGACCAGCTTGTTTAGAAGCCTTCAGAAGGATAGCAACGCAGTTCCCAAGCTCATCACTAGCCCGAACATCGGCGATGACCTGTTGAAACAACCATACATGAGTAACTCTAAAACATTTAGATTATTTATAATAAGAGTAAAACATATACCTTAGGGACGGCTTCCGACAGTAGCCATTTTTTATCCGCTTTGGCTTGGACAAGTTCCAGCTTATGACCGGCGCATTCCAAGGCTTGCGCACGGTTCTTGGCATTAAGGTCAAGCAGACGTTTATCCTTAGAAGCTGATTCAGCTTGAAAAGTCTCCAGCGACTTGGCTTGTTCAATCATCAATTTGGCTTGTTCGTCCAATTGTTTCTGGAGAGCACCTCTCACTTCCTCAGCAGCGGATCGAGCAGCCCTTTCCGCCTCCAGGGCCTGGTTGGCTTCCCTAGCTTCATTGATAGCCCTAAGAGCTTCTTCTTTGGACTCGGAAGCAGAGGCCGCCAGTTCGTCCCATTCTTCATTCATCGCCAGCCAATCTCTGGTTATCTCATGGGTAGTGGAAATAGAATTTGCCACATAGTAAGTATGGGAGTTCAGCAATTCCTAGCTGTAGGTTCCTGGACGGATCGTACACGGGATGTCTCTAACAACGCAGGTGCGGAATCCCTGCGTAGGTAGATACGAGTGTAGAGTATGTAGAGATCGAACACACAAGCAATAAACCAACCACGTTATATTGATAACAAACACGTGACCCGAGGTCACCGTTACAGACTATGACACGTAACTTGGTTACTGAAAACTGAAACGTAAACCCTAAACGAACAACCTTAAACTGTTTCGTCTGAAACAGTATATAAACACGACAACTTCGCCACAGGCGAAGTTGTCAATAACTTCGCTGATTCAACAAGTTTGCCATAGCGAACTTGTTGACAACTTCGCGTTTTACATAACTAAACATAAACAAAACATAATTACATTACAGACTCGATTACAAATTGCTAGACTATGAACTACTGACATACATGTACCAACAGACTCCCCCTTGGCAGTAGCTTCATATCTTGATCTTCAAATCTTGAGTCTTGTAATCTTTACCTCTACGCGTGCGCCCCTTCTCTCACACATACCGACACTACCCTTTGATATTTCCTAGCTTGATCCTTCCAAGCAGGAATGTAGAAGATCTTCTTCTCGTTGAGCACTTTCAAATCTTCCTTCGATAGATTAACAAGATGCATCGGGTCGTACACCCGAAGTACTTCTTGTTCATCCTCATCTTCCATTACCGCCTCAGCTGTCTCACAATCCACGTACCACCATTTTAAATCTTTTAGGACGTTCTTGGACATAACTTTCATCGGTACTTCTTTCAAATGACGGACTGGTTTATACTTCATTACCATCCAAGGTTTTCCGTCAGCCCTCATTCCACGATCTTTGTCTTCTATCAACTTTCCTTTTTGAGGCTTTAGGAGTTCAAACTTTTTGTCTTTAATGGCTTCTTTCCAGACGATCTTCCCAATGATTCTTGCCATATCATCATTACTTCTATTGATCAGCCCCAATCTCGCTAAATCTCTCACCTCACATTCTGGTAAGGAATTCAGAGATCTCAACAATCTCTTAAAGTACTGAATGCCGTCGTACCGTTTGATCACAAATAGTTTCAGCTCTTTGTCGTACAACCAGCATATGATTCCTTTCTTTGACTCTGCATAGCCCTTTATATTATAAGTCTTTCTGAACATCGTTGGCACTGCAGGCTTCTTGGTTTTAACAAACCACTGAGCACAGCCTTCTTTCCAGTTCGGCTGCTCCTCCCATACTGTATCTTCTATCACACTCTCATCCCCCAATTCTGATCTCTCAACAGCTCGAATCTCATGTTCCACTGACTCATCTACAATCTCACCTTCTTCTAATACATCTTCCACATTAATCTGTTCTCCAATCCTCTCAATCTCATCCATAGGACACTGAGGCGAAGTGCATGGCCAACACACACCTAAAGCGCCTACGTTCCGCTTGCAGCCAATACAACCACAACCTAACTTGCACGAGATTCAACAACCGAAGCTATTTACCTTTTGTAAGAAGTTAGATACCTTAGATTCAACCTTTTGAAAGAGTTTTTCCATAGTAAGTAGTTTTTTTCTTTTTGTTTGTTTGTTGTTCCCCCTCCGCTAGAATGAGCACTATGAAACTCATCTGTCCACTTATCTTGTCCAAAGAAGAAGGAATTTTTCAATCCTTTGTTTCGAAGGTAATCCGCCAGTCTCTAGACTGGAAAAGATTCAATCCACTTGTTGGCCTGCTATGCGGAAGACTCTCCCGCAGAAATTCATAACATGCATCCACGTCACGGAATGTCGAATCCCG
Organism: Bidens hawaiensis; assembly: GCF_021521415.1. Lineage (NCBI taxonomy): Eukaryota > Viridiplantae > Streptophyta > Magnoliopsida > Asterales > Asteraceae > Bidens > Bidens hawaiensis. The sequence goes on along the minus strand of NW_027491048.1, from coordinate 1,416,581 downwards.
ACGTAAGGAACAATTAGGTTGATGCGGGGTAGGGTCTTCCACTTCAGGAGTAGGAGAATTTTGAGAAGCATAAGGGAACATGCTTATACCCCCTTGAACTCTGAAACGGTAAACATTATAAAAGGGCGACACCTTGGCATGATCAGTCGTGTCGACTCCCTTATCCTTTAAGGGCGAATCATCCGCCACAATTACTGGATCCTTGGCAGTATTCGGAGGCGGTGGTGGCGGACGGGGAGGAGAGTCTTTCAAACCAGAAATACCTTCGGAAAGGTTATCCAGGCTCACTGAAAACCATTAATGAAGAGTTAGGGATACTTCAATCCAAATAAGATAACAAAGTAAAGAAAGGGTTTGCATACCTAACGAAGGGTCTTCAGCATCAAGTTGCTCTAAACGTGCCTCCAAGGCGGAAGGATTGGCCTTCTTAGATTTTTTCTTCTTCTTCAAGGTAATCGTGACCGGATTAACCTTGCGCTTCCCAGCCACTTTGGAAACGTCCGCATCTACGACTGGACGTTTATCCGCAACGGTAATATTATCAGCTTCTGGACCCTTGGCGTCCGCAGAAGCGTCAACGTCGTCTTGACCCGCCGCCTGACTAGAAGTGGCTCGTTGACGGGTAAGACCTGCAATTGAGTCCACAGCTTGGTTAACATCAATCGAATACACTTCTTCACATAGTGATGACTCCTCACTAGATGAAAAGAGTACGATCACTCCGCTAGAAGTAATAGCAGTTAAGGGTCGGGGTTGCAGAATGCCCTCACCTTTGAGTATGATTTCTTGAACGTACTTCTCACCTTTGGCATACATGGGTTCGGAAACCAAAGGTTCCGGACGAAAGGCAGTATGGAATAAAAAATTGTTGCTGGTTCGATCCAAAACGGGGCCGTCCCTAGGTTCAATCGGACGACGTACCATCATTCCCCCTTCATGATCCAGTAAAGTGCTGAAGGAGGAACCCTCACCTGTACAAACAATGAAACAAGTCAGAAATTAAACGTTTTAAAAAAATATATAGACATAACACGAAGCTCACCTTTGTTGGTCATTTCGTAATATGGTTCTAACTCAGGGAATGGCCACAAACGGCTCATCTTGGCACTCACCATTGCCCCTTCATGAATCGGGCGCAGGGGAGTGGGCGTGGATATTAGAGTTTTATACCACGCCTGGCCCTAATGAGCACTGGCGGGAACCACAGGCATGGGAGCGTCCGCCTTACGCTTCGTCATCTTGAAAGGAATGACGTCTTCTCGGATCCAGAAAAATTTTGGCTTCCAGCCATGAAGGCTACGGAGCCACTCCGTGCCTATGGTCCTTTTCTCGATGGATGCAAAACTGTACCACCCATCACAAAAATTCATCTTATAAAACACGGCAAACATGCCAACAGTCGGTTCAAGGTTGCGAGATGGGCAACATAACTCGAAATGCCGAATCCTCAACATCCCAAAAGGATGGATCTGGGAGAGATGGATCCCATAAGTCGTCAGGATAGATTCGACAAACTTGGTCACCGGAATCCGGAAGTTCCCTGTTGTAAAGTGGTCTATGTATACAGCCATTTTCTTCGGAAGCGGACTCGTAGCAATAGAACCACTAGCAGGACGTTCCGGTTCCCACTCCGTCGTCAATCCATATACGTTAACAACGTCGTTATAATCTTCTTATTTAAGGCAGACTTCAACCTCGTCGATAGTGGGGGTACTTTTCTTTTCTTTAGCCATTTGAATAATAAAGAGACGAAGAAAAGGGGAAGAAATCTCAGAGAAGGTTGGAAAGTCTAGAGCGTTCGAGAGAAATCTGAAAGTGATAAAGATTAAATGGAAGTCACAAGGGTTATGTTTATACCCATCGCAATTAATGCGGTCCATAAAGTGACAGAAGAGAGAGAAACTACGGACCGCCAGATGGCTGACACGTCAGGCGGGAAATCCAAGATAATAAAAACAGGCTGTCATAAGGCGCCAGACACGTCTCATCAGTTGTCCTAAACTAACTTCTCTCCACCACGTCATCATAATTATCCAAACCATTAAACATTTCAAAAAGTTGTAAATTTCGAAATTATCCTTTAGAGATATTTTCTCTAAACAGTTGAATGTCCACAAAAGCCAAAGAGTTTTTTCTCATTTATTATTCAAAAAAAATAATAATTACAAAAAGAGAAAGGAAAAACTACAAGTTACAAACATCTAGACTTATACTAAAGATTCGAGGACGATGGGTCTTCTGGAGCCTTTAACGAAGTATCGTCCGAAGAATCATCCTCAGACTCTTCACCAAGATAGATCTTCAAAAGTTGCAAGCCGTCATCCGCAGAAGCAAATTCGGGAGCATATCTTGTAAAGGGAAGGCCAAAGCATCATGCTCTTTAACCCGATTAGCACGATCTTGTTTGACATTTACACCATAAAGTGGATGATCTTTAAATGTGCGATTACTCTGAGCATAGTTCATCCCTTCATGAAAGCCCGTCACGCGCCCAAGTGAAGAGGAAGTAGCCATCAGATTGGCAAAACTATCATTCAGCTCCTTACTTCCTTTGATATGGCGGACGACCTGTTAGGACAAAAACATAAGTTCCCAGTATCAAAAAAGTGAGAGTGAAAGAACAAGTAATAAAAAGTAACTTACAGCATCAACCCTCCGAGTAAGGAACCATTGACGGTCCTGCTCCGCGCTCGGAACCCCTTTGATTCCGCGGTGACTCCCTCATGGGCTTGAAGGAAAGAGTTATAGGCAGTTTGGATTTCAGCAGCACTTTGCTCTTTAAGTTCGACTTGCTCTTTCTGCAACCTCAGCCCCGGCTCAAGATCATGATATTCGGGCACCCTGAAGGGCCACTTGATTTTCCAACGAGGAATTGACTTCCTGAGCACGGGTTAAATCGTCTTTATCCTTTTGAGCTTTTGCTCGGTCAGCTTCACGAATGAAATTCTGCCTTTCACAGGCTTCTTTCCATCGGCGGGCAGCGTCAGCGTTTCGGTCTTGCTCATTCTTCAGGGCATTCTCTGCGTCAGCCTGTTTCCACTTAGCAGTCTGGGCAGCAATACGATGCTTCTCAGCTTCTTTCTTAGAAGCTGCAGTGGCCCGCCGAGCTTCTCCCACTTTCCCGCCAAGAGTACGCCACTCACTTAAGATTTCTTGACTACCGGCCAAGGCATTAGCTAGATGATAAGCTACGTTCGTGTGAAGATCATGGCGAGAAAGGTCACGTTGATATGTCATCTCAGCGGGTGGCGCACAGTGTTCAATAAAATCCATACAAGTTCTAGGATTGGAGAACCGGGACCCGTTAGTAATACCCCATGGAGGAACAAACAACTCATGTTTGTCACCCAAGCCCGCGTCCCCGTAATAACGGGAACCCGAAGGTTTAAAGCGAGCAGGGGTCGAAAAAGGCTGTTGAGGAAGAGGCCAGTGAGGAGACTCCTCAGTCCTATAACTTTCCTCATTAACGGCAGGATTGTCCTGTTGATCACCAGTACCACCCCCAGCCTGAAAAAGATAGTCAAAGCGAGTATCAGTTTCAGACTGGCTGTTAATTCCCTCTGTCACAGTATCAATTGGCGGAGTCGGCACCCTTTCTTCTATAGTAATATCAATCGGAGGGGAGGTCGGCCGATCTTCCGCCACAAGGCTACTTGGCGGAGTAGGCAGCTTGTTCTCCACCTCTTTTTCCAGAAGAGGAGATGGTTGCTTTTCAGTATGAGGAGTGAAGATGGGTAACTTCTCAGAAACGTCTTCATCAAAGATCAATGGATCTACATAAATACTCATATTCAGATGAAAACATTCCAAAAAAAAAGCCTAACGTTTAATGATAATTGCTTACCTTCTACAGTATCGATGCGATCGGCAAGATTGTACCGGGGCTTCTTAGGGCGATGAATTTTTCGTTTTTTCTTCGATGGCCCTACCTCATCACCCGCAGTCGTCGCGCCTGTTTGGTTCCTTAAAACTCTCTTCCTCTCTAATTCTGCCAATAATTGGGAGATAGAAGAAGACTCAGGTATATCGACATCGGACTATGTATCCTCCTGCGAGGAGGAGAAACAGGAACCATCGCCATCATCATCACTTGATAATAAAGTGGTGATCGTTCCATCAGAGGTAATAGCAATAAGCGGATGAGGATTAAGAACGTACGCACCTGTCTCAAAGGTGGCGTTAGAGACAATAGGTTCAGCTCGCACCTTCTTCGGAAAAAGGAAACGAGACTTGGTTTTCTCAAGAATAGGTAGGTCCCCGGCATCTCGGATGTTGTGTCGGACGCAACCTCTACCCTCAAAAAGGGCATTAAGCATAGAGCTTCGACCTTAAAAGATAAGGAGTTTAATCACGAAGTACTTCAAAAAAAAATAAATAATAATAATAATATAAGAAACAACAAACATAGGTCACTTACACTCATACAAGTCAACAAAAATGGGCTCCATAAACTCTGAGGCCCATAACCGGCTCATGCCTGCCCACACCAGGGCTTCCTCAGGTAGCGATCGCATTGGCGTTGGTTCCGCCATTAAGGTATGGAACCAATCACGCCCCTCGTGGGCAGCTGTGACAACGTACGGAAGACGAGAGTTAGCAGGACGGCGGACCATGGCAACGGGTACTACGCCCTCAGAAATCCAAAAGAATTTGCTACGCCAATCGGCGGACACCTTCTCGACCTCATGTCCAATACTTCGATCAGGAAATCCATGGCAGGAATACCAACCATCGTGGATGGCAAAACGGTAGAAAACCGGGAATCGATCAACATGTGGCACCAAGTCCCGTGCTATACAGACAAATTCATAGTGTCGGATTCGCATCATAGCACGTGGATGTAGTTGGGAAAAGTGAATCCCATAAGCGGTTAGCAAGTTCATAAAGAATTTCGTCAAAGGAAGACGGAAATTCTCACATGTAAAGTAATCGGCATAGACAGCCATTTTCCCAGGAGGAGATAGACTGGCTATCGACCCCGGTGAAGGAAACTCTGGTTCCCATTCCGGTGGAATGCCATACGTCTCCAGTAGCTTCTCATATTCTGAATGGTCCCAAGAGATCTCTATCTCATCAATCTCAGTCTGAACATTCGACATTGCAGATGATTTTGGAGAAAGGGTTATAAGAAAGTTCAGTGCTTTTATCAGAGAAAAAGCAAAATGATGATCAGGGAATAAAGGCGATAAAACTTCAACTAGAAGATATCTCTCACTATTTATACTCATCGCAATTAATGCGATGGGATATGAACAGTGGAGAGAGAAGATCATCGCCCAATCAGTGATTGCCACGTCAAGCGGGAAATTCGAAAAAGAGAAAAAACTGCACAGCCGTGTATAGTGACAGCCGTCAAAAACGTCCCATCATCTGTTCACGCGCCTGCGAGTGGTCAACTTGTCATTTTTTCATGATTATCCATACCAACAGAAGATATTTTTACCTAAACTTCAAAATTCAAAAATCCCCAAAACTCATTAGAGGTCCAGAATTTCACCCGCATAAAGACCTCACGCAGAAGAAACACTGGACTGGGGGGACTTATAGAGGTAGGATACCAAAAAGACCCAAATACCCTTAAAAACCACCCACGGGTCACAGAATGTAACATCCTAAAATTTTTAATGTTAAATAAAAGAAAGTTATGTTTAGTAAATTCACGTTTTAGTTATTTAATGTCGAGTAAGGAACGGGTCTTGGGCTTAGTTATTTTATGAACTCGGCCTGTCTCGACCCGTAGGAAGCCAACCCGAGCCTAACCAAACCCGTAGTATATAAACGAAAGTTCTTGACACTTCCACCATTTTCACCATCTTCCTTCACTTACACCCACCCAAACACTCTCATTTCTAGAGAGAGAAGCTAGAGAGAGAAAGTTCTCAAATCACAAATCCGAGTCCACAATCTTGTTCCTAATCGTTTTTGGTAAGTCCCTCTCGAAAATCATCCGTTTTCATAACCATTTCGGCCTCAAATCGAGCAAAAACGTAACTTGAGTTTTCGGGTGGGTCAAAAACCGCCTTGTTTTGGTGTCAAAATGCAAGCTTTTGTGTTTAAAAGTACTAGGAATCGATAGCCCTTTCAATCCCGAGCATTTCCATGTCAAAAACTTCGATTTTGGGTCAAAAATCTGGAAAATCTGGAAAACCCGTGGGTTTCTCCGTCGCCCAGCTTGAAGGAGTCGAATCAGACTCATTCGATCGAACCAGTCGATCGAATCAGTCCATTCGATCGAATGCGTAGATCGAACAAGTCCAGTCGACCGAATAGGGAAGCAACCGAATGGTCTCCAACTCATTCGATCGAATGAGTTTTGCATTCGATCGAATGAGTGTTGTATTCGATCGAACGTGTTCCTGTTTGATCGAACGTGTTCCTATTCGATCGAACGTGTTCCTATTCGATCGAATCAAGCCAGAACCAAGTTGTTTCCAAGATTCGCCTGAAGTGAAGTTCGTTTATGAAATAAATTAAAAACCTAATGGAAAATGTGTTAAGGCGGTTATCGAAAATGAGTAGTAGTAATAGTAGTAGCAGTAATTGATATGTGTAAATATTATACAGTTAGCCGAGCCCAGTTAAAGAAAGGAATTACAATCAACGGCGAGCGTAACAGGATCCAGGTGAGTTCCTAGCCCCATTCCTTGTTATGTTTTCGGGGCTGTGTGCATACTTGATGTGTTGTTAATACATTTATCCTAAGTGATAAGTGTATGCCATATGTGATATATGTGATATATGTGATATGTATGAATGATTGCTTGATGGTACGTGAACGATCTTCGGATATTGCACGTACTGTCAGGTTGTAACGTTATAAATATGGCAAGTATGATATGTATGTTTACGTGTATGAACGTAATAAAGTTAATAAATGAAGGAAATGACGGTTGTATGGTTGTATGGTTACGAAAAGGGTACCAAGCCCTAATAATACTCGAGGTATGTTGCATGGTTGTATGGTAACGAAGAGGAAACTGAACCCTACTAATATTCGAAAGCAAGGGACCAGACCCTTATAATATCTGTGATGTTAGGGACCAGACCCTTATAATATCTGTGATGTTAGGGACCAGACCCTTATAATATCTGTGATGTTAGGGACCATACCCTTACAATATCTGTGATGTTAGGGACCAGACCCTTATAATATCTGTGATGTTAGGGACCAGACCCTTATAATATCTGTGATGTTAGGGACCAGACCCTTATAATATCTGTGAGGTTATAGGGCGAAAGGCTCTTTAAAACGTATGATTATGAATGTAAAGAAAGTATGTAAGTAAGAAAGAAAGTATGTAAGTAAGAATGAAGGTATGAGTACTTAAGTGTGTATGAAAGAAAGTTATGAGGTTAAGTACGTATGTATGTAATAAGGTATTGTATGGTATTGTATGATTAACTAGAACTCACTCAGCGTAGCTGACTTTTAGTATGCACGCAGGTGAGTAGGTTGAGACAGCTGGCTTGAGTGGAGGACACATGGCAGAAGACTAAAGCCTGGCATCTGAAGATCTGATATGTTTATTAAGTTATGTTTTGATTTTGAAAGACAAGTGGAACGTTTTAAGACATGATTATGAATTGATATGTAATGTTTTATGAAAGTTTTATATTCCGCGTAAAGTTTTAATTAACTCTGATATTTAGAACTGTGTTTATGAGTAAATCCAACACGAAAGTAGGGTTACCGGTGACGGGGCCTTACAAGTTGGTATCAGAGCAAAGTTCGAGAGATTTAAGCATCCTACATGCTTAGACTCGAACAGAGAATGGGATTTAAGTAAGAAAAGAAAGAAGATGCCAGTTCAAGAATGCCATGTGTCACTCAAGCAAGATCAGTAAAGGTGAAAGGTATGATTAAATGATATACGTTAATGAGAAAGAAAAGATATGAGAATGGTACGGATAGGAATAATTGATTGTTTGAATTGACTAACTACTTAAGTAGAACCAGCACAAATAGACTCATAAAAGGAAGTGTATAGGACACGGAAAGTAACGTGATCAGCTAATCACAACTGGCCACTGTTATTACCTGTTAGCCTTACTATCCTTGTACTAGATAGTTCCTTGAGTGATGATGTTTGTGTTTTCCCCTTTAGAATACTAATGGCTGGAGCTGGAGACTTTGTTGAAACTGGGGGTCGCACTGGACGTCGTGGCAGGCGTCGTCTTGTCCGGCAACCTTCGGTAGAAGAAGCTTCCCACACCGAAGATGAAGGAAGCGCAGCTGGAGGAGACCAGAACATCAACGAAGAAGTTCAACTTAGCCCCGCAGTTCAAGCAGCCATCGTTCAGGCTGTAGTTGCTGCTGTGAAGAACCTGAATCCCGAAGGATCTGCTGGAAGCCTTGAGCGAACTGCTGAAGGGGCGGGTGGTGATGGTAGAAGGGATGGGGAAGGTGAAAGAGGGGCCTCGAGTGGGGATAAGTCTGTGAAAGTCGATGATAGGAGAGGAGGACAAGGTGGGTGCAGCTATAAGTCCTTCAAAGGTTGTGACCCGCCTAAGCTGACTGGTTTAGGAGACGCAATCGCTACTCTCCAGTGGATAACCGCGATGGACAAGGTTATCCGCATTAGCGAATGCCGTCCCGACCAAGCTGTGGGTTATGCTACTCAGTCATTCGTAGATGAGGCTATGTATTGGTGGGAGAGTGTGGAGCAGAGGAAGACCCGTGAAGAGATCAAAGAGATGAAGTGGGAAGATTTGAAAGAGTTGGTAATGAAGAAGTTCTGTGCAGATGCCGAGGTTGAAAGAACGGAGATGAAGTTCCAGAATTTAAAAGCCGGTATGATGACGCATCGTGAGTATACCACGGAGTTCAACCGACTATCTAGGTTGGTGCCTGACATGGTTGACACTGAGGTCAAGAGAATCAAATGTTATGTGAGGGGGTTGCCACAAAAGGTCCGCATGTTAGTCAGGGCGATTCAACCTGCTACTTTTGATTCGGCTGTTGGACTCGCGGAAATGGTCTATGCTGACGTGGCCGCGGATGATAGGGTGGAAAGGGACGAAGAGAAAGAGAAGAAAGGGGTCACTCCTGCTAAACGACCCGGTACTCAGTTATGGAACTCCAAGGATAAGAAACAGAAAGTGTGGGAGAAGAGATCGTGTAAGACCTGCGGAAAGAGGCATGGTGGTGAGTGCAAGTGGGGTAAAAGTTCTAATGTTTGTCTCAAATGTGGAAAGGCTCATGGTGGAGAATGCAGAATGGGGTCGAATGCCTGTTATAAGTGCGGGAAGGTAGGGCATTATGCCAATGAGTGCAGTGCGAAGCCAACATGTTACAAATGTGGCAAGACAGGCCATATGTCAAGGGAGTGCACTGAAGGTGTAGCTGGAGGTAGTGGAAAGAAGGATGCCGATCAAGCTAGGCCCAGAACTAGAGCCTACATGCTGACCCAGGAACAAGCCAGGCAGATTCCGGATGTCGTCACAGGTACGTTTCTAGTGAACGATGTTTCCGCTTCTGTATTATTTGATTCTGGTGCGAATAGAAGTTTTGTAGCTACGACGTTTAGTAAACTAGCTAAAATGAAAGGCTGCCGAGTGTCTGAAACTTTTGTAGTAGAAACTGCAAGTGACACTTCGGTGAAAATAACAAAAATGGTGAAGAATTGTAAGATAGAGTTAGAGGGACATGAGTTCCCTGTTACTTTGTATGTTATGGCCTTAGGAGGGTTCGATGTAGTCTTGGGTATGGATTGGTTGTCTGAGTTTGAGGCTCAGATAGTATGTAAAAGTAAGATGATAAGGTTAAAGTCATTGGATGGTAGTGCGGTGACGGTTTATGGTGATAAGGAGAGTTATGGGCTTAATGTCATTTCGATGATAAAAGCCGAGGGTTTGTTAAGGCGAGGGTGCGGTGCCTACCTGGCGTATGTTGTCAACGCTACGGCCGAGACGAAAGAAATGAAAGATGTTCCTATTGTGCGCGACTACCCAGAAGTGTTCCCTGAGGATCTTCCGGGGTTGCCACCGGAGCGAGAGATAGAATTTCAGATAGATCTAGTACCAGGAGCCCAGCCCGTCGCGAAAGCGCCTTACCGTCTAGCACCGTCCGAGATGAAAGAATTGATGTCACAACTGCAAGAACTCCTCGACAAGGGTTTTATCAGACCGAGTGTTTCTCCGTGGGGCGCACCGGTTTTGTTTGTGAAGAAAAAGGATGGAAGTATGAGAATGTGCATAGACTATCGTGAGTTGAATAAGCTTACGGTAAAGAATAGATACCCCTTGCCTAGGATTGACGATCTGTTTGACCAACTGCAAGGTTCGAGTTGGTTCTCACGAATAGATCTCAGATCAGGCTACCATCAGCTGAAGGTGAAAGAGGTAGACATCCCTAAAACAGCGTTCCGAACGCGGTATGGACACTACGAGTTCCTTGTAATGTCATTCGGTCTAACAAATGCTCCTGCAGCATTTATGGACATGATGAATAGGGTGTGTCGACCGATGTTGGATAAGTCGGTTATCGTCTTCATCGATGATATATTGATTTATTCAAAGAGTGAGTCTGACCATGCCGAGCATCTGAGAGAGGTATTGGAAGTTCTGAAGAAAGAAAGGTTGTACGCCAAGTTTTCGAAGTGCGCGTTCTGGTTAAGAGAAGTGCAATTTTTAGGTCATGTGGTTAATCCGGAGGGGATTACCGTGGACCCAGCTAAGATTGAAGCGATAACGAATTGGAAGACTCCGCAGAATCCGACTGATATACGAAGCTTCCTAGGGTTAGCTGGCTACTATAGGAGATTCATCGAAGGTTTCTCCAAGATAGCCGCACCGCTGACCGGTATGACCCGAAAGTCGATAGTATTCAGTTGGGGGAAGTTTCAGGAGGAAGCCTTTGAAGAATTGAAGAAGAGACTCACGCAAGCTCCAATCCTTACTTTACCCGATGGTGATGAGGATTTTGTTGTTTGTGCTGATGCCTCGCATCAAGGGTTAGGTTGCGTGTTGATGCAACGAGGGAAGGTGATAGCCTACGCGTCTAGACAGTTGAAAGTCCATGAGAGTACTTATCCGACGCATGATTTGGAGTTAGCAGCTGTAGTGCATGCTCTTAAGATATGGAGGCATTATCTGTACGGCACTAAGTGTACTATCTATACAGATCATAAGAGTTTAAAGTACTTCTTCGAGCAGAAAGAACTGAACATGAGGCAGAGAATATGGTTAGAATTGATAAAGGATTACGACTGTGAGATTAAGTATTACCCCGGTAAAGCTAACGTGGTCGCTGATGCGTTAAGTCGTAAGAATGAGGAAGTCCTTGTAACCGTGAAGTCATATAAGTTGATCATGAACTCAAGTCTTTTTGAAGGAATCATCAAAGTGCAGTCAGAAGTGTTAGTAGACGAAGGGTTAATAAAGAAAGAAAGGATTTTTGGCCAGCAAGATGAGTTGATGGAAAACACTCATGGAGTTAAAACTAGATTTGACCGTATGTGGATTCCACGCCATGGTGATCTTAGAAGTCGAATCTTAGATGAAGCTCATAAGTCAAGGTACTCAATCCATCCTGGAGCTACAAAGATGTACCAAGACTTGAAAAGAGATTTCTGGTGGCCAGGAATGAAGAGTGATGTAGTGGATTATGTTAGTAAGTGCTTAACTTGCTTACAAGTCAAGGCCGAGCACCAAAAGCCTTATGGGAAGATGCAACCGCTAGAGATACCTGAGTGGAAATGGGAACACATCACCATGGATTTCATAACTAAGCTACCTCGTAAAGTAAGCATCATGATACCATCTGGGTGATTGTGGACCGTTTGACCAAGAGTGCTCACTTTCTGCCCATACGAGAGGCCATCTCGTCAGAAACGTTAGCAAGCTTGTTCATCAAGGAAGTGGTAACCAAGCATGGAGTACCGTTATCGATCGTGTCTGATAGGGATACACGGTTTACTTCGAGGTTCTGGAAGAAATTTCATGAAGCTATGGGGACGAGGTTGAACATCAGTACGGCGTATCATCCTCAAACCGATGGACAGTCTGAAAGGACGATCCAAACCCTTGAGGATATGCTACGTGCTTGCGTTTTAGATTTTGGTGGAAGTTGGGATGATCATCTGCATCTGGCAGAGTTCTCCTATAACAACAGTTACCATTCGAGTATTGGTATGCCACCGTTTGAGATGCTGTACGGTAGGCGATGTAGAACCCCGGTGTGTTGGGGTGAGATTGGTCAGAAGGAAATGGGAAGTATAGAAGTGGTTCAAGAAACGTCTTCAAAGTTCGATCAGATCAAAGCAAGAATGAAAGCCGCTCAAGACAGACAAAAGTCTTATGCGGATAAGCGGCGACGACCAATTGAGTTTAACGATGGCGACTATGTGATGCTTAAGGTCTCGCCTTGGAAAGGAATTATCCGTTTTAGAAAGAGAGGGAAGCTAAGTCCGAGGTACATTGGACCATTTAAAATTTTGTATCGTGTGGGGGAAGTAGCTTATAAGCTGGATTTACCCGATGAGTTAGAAGGAATTCATTCAACCTTCCATGTTTCTCATCTGAGGAAGTGTCTAGCTGATAACACGTCTCACGTGCCATTAATGGACATCGAGGTTGATGAACAATTGAACTACATCGAGCAACCGATAAAGATCGTTGATCGCAAGGAGAAGCAGCTTCGTCACAAGATTATACCCTTGGTAAAAGTGATATGGAAACACCGCAAGGGATCAGATGCTACTTGGGAAGTCGAGGATGAGATGCGCAAGTTTTACCCTAGTTTGTTTATGTAATAGTTAGGTTTCGGGGACGAAACCTCTTTAAGGGGGGAAGACTTGTAACATCCTAAAATTTTTAATGTTAAATAAAAGAAAGTTATGTTTAGTAAATTCACGTTTTAGTTATTTAATGTCGAGTAAGGAACGGGTCTTGGGCTTAGTTATTTTATGAACTCGGCCTGTCTCGACCCGTAGGAAGCCAACCCGAGCCTAACCAAACCCGTAGTATATAAACGAAAGTTCTTGACACTTCCACCATTTTCACCATCTTCCTTCACTTACACCCACCCAAACACTCTCATTTCTAGAGAGAGAAGCTAGAGAGAGAAAGTTCTCAAATCACAAATCCGAGTCCACAATCTTGTTCCTAATCGTTTTTGGTAAGTCCCTCTCGAAAATCATCCGTTTTCATAACCATTTCGGCCTCAAATCGAGCAAAAACGTAACTTGAGTTTTCGGGTCAAAAACCGCCTTGTTTTGGTGTCAAAATGCAAGCTTTTGTGTTTAAAAGTACTAGGAATCGATAGCCCTTTCAATCCCGAGCATTTCCATGTCAAAAACTTCGATTTTGGGTCAAAAATCTGGAAAATCTGGAAAACCCGTGGGTTTCTCCGTCGCCCAGCTTGAAGGAGTCGAATCAGACTCATTCGATCGAACCAGTCGATCGAATCAGTCCATTCGATCGAATGCGTAGATCGAACAAGTCCAGTCGACCGAATAGGGAAGCAACCGAATGGTCTCCAACTCATTCGATCGAATGAGTTTTGCATTCGATCGAATGAGTGTTGTATTCGATCGAACGTGTTCCTGTTTGATCGAACGTGTTCCTATTCGATCGAACGTGTTCCTATTCGATCGAATCAAGCCAGAACCAAGTTGTTTCCAAGATTCGCCTGAAGTGAAGTTCGTTTATGAAATAAATTAAAAACCTAATGGAAAATGTGTTAAGGCGGTTATCGAAAATGAGTAGTAGTAATAGTAGTAGCAGTAATTGATATGTGTAAATATTATACAGTTAGCCGAGCCCAGTTAAAGAAAGGAATTACAATCAACGGCGAGCGTAACAGGATCCAGGTGAGTTCCTAGCCCCATTCCTTGTTATGTTTTCGGGGCTGTGTGCATACTTGATGTGTTGTTAATACATTTATCCTAAGTGATAAGTGTATGCCATATGTGATATATGTGATATATGTGATATGTATGAATGATTGCTTGATGGTACGTGAACGATCTTCGGATATTGCACGTACTGTCAGGTTGTAACGTTATAAATATGGCAAGTATGATATGTATGTTTACGTGTATGAACGTAATAAAGTTAATAAATGAAGGAAATGACGGTTGTATGGTTGTATGGTTACGAAAAGGGTACCAAGCCCTAATAATACTCGAGGTATGTTGCATGGTTGTATGGTAACGAAGAGGAAACTGAACCCTACTAATATTCGAAAGCAAGGGACCAGACCCTTATAATATCTGTGATGTTAGGGACCAGACCCTTATAATATCTGTGATGTTAGGGACCAGACCCTTATAATATCTGTGATGTTAGGGACCATACCCTTACAATATCTGTGATGTTAGGGACCAGACCCTTATAATATCTGTGATGTTAGGGACCAGACCCTTATAATATCTGTGATGTTAGGGACCAGACCCTTATAATATCTGTGAGGTTATAGGGCGAAAGGCTCTTTAAAACGTATGATTATGAATGTAAAGAAAGTATGTAAGTAAGAAAGAAAGTATGTAAGTAAGAATGAAGGTATGAGTACTTAAGTGTGTATGAAAGAAAGTTATGAGGTTAAGTACGTATGTATGTAATAAGGTATTGTATGGTATTGTATGATTAACTAGAACTCACTCAGCGTAGCTGACTTTTAGTATGCACGCAGGTGAGTAGGTTGAGACAGCTGGCTTGAGTGGAGGACACATGGCAGAAGACTAAAGCCTGGCATCTGAAGATCTGATATGTTTATTAAGTTATGTTTTGATTTTGAAAGACAAGTGGAACGTTTTAAGACATGATTATGAATTGATATGTAATGTTTTATGAAAGTTTTATATTCCGCGTAAAGTTTTAATTAACTCTGATATTTAGAACTGTGTTTATGAGTAAATCCAACACGAAAGTAGGGTTACCGGTGACGGGGCCTTACACAGAAGAACCCCTAATAAGCCACCCGCGGGGCATACGGATCACCCGCATATCACGATAGAGGAAGAATGTCCTCATATCACGCGCGGAAGCATCCTTGCACCCTCGAAAGTCATCCGCAGGATAGGACATCAGTCCGCCCAAACGATCGAGAGGAAGTGCCAGCGTAACAGCTGTCACCAACCAATTTCCATCTAGAAGAATATCCACGATTGTTACGTGAGGAATATGTGACCTATCAGCCAATGAACAAAGGACACCTGGCCAGGTTGTTATAACCGTGCACATGGCCAGGGTGCGATCCGTCCTATCATTGGGCAACACGTGTCCGGGTTGTTATACTCATGCACATGGTACGTATAGCTCAACCTATCATAAAAGGACACGTGTCCAGGCGGTTATTGAAGATCTTCTATAAGAGGACAGCTGGCCCAATCATCTTCCTACATCCTTCGGCTATAAATACCTTGTCAAACGGTATGAGGGATTCATTCACCCACTTACATTTTGACTACACTTAGTCTGTTTACTTCAATACTTTCTCCATCTACGAACGTTACTGATTCTCACGCCGGAGGGTGGTTACAGGAAGACCCCCCCTCTTGTCCTTCCTGTAACGAGACTCACGGTGTCTGTTTTGCAGGTTCCGGTCATTGGACTTTGGGAAGTCATACTCATATCCTAGTTGTAATCATCGTACTTTACCCTGTGGACTCATTGGATCCAGGACCCATACCCGGGGATCGGATCCGTGTTTCTTCAACACTTATGGTTGTTAATGGGGAACCCCAAAATGTCTAACATGTGAAGGTAGTTTTATCTCTTTCAAATGAAACGCCCTTATATAATTAATGTTTGATCGTGTTTTCTCCATTTTCCTACTTTGATACCGTCATTCTTTCTTCAAAATTTTCCACCGTCGTTCATACTCCAAATTCACGATCATTATGAATTGTTTTATCTCTATAATGCACACTCATAAACATCTGTTCTATACACTTTGGAATACAAGACACATTCTAAAAACCACTAGTTATATAAGTAAAGCGGGATGTTTAATTGGTAATAATGTGTGGGGCAATGACGTATATTAACTCGATAAATATGTACTCGTTCCCCCCTATTAAAAGTGTTCACATTTTCTTTTTTATTTGTCTCATTACAAATATCCACTTTCAAAATTTATTAGCCAATTTTTCAAGTTTACTCTTAAACACACACAATTAACATTAATAAAAAATATTGATGGACCCAATTTTCAAGTTCATTATTGTCATTTGGTAAGCAAAAAAAACATTAATTTAATCTTGCTTAAACTTTGTATTTTTTAACTTAAGACACTTTGACCGAAACAGGAGTAGTGATAGCTAAAACTTGATTTTTAATGTGATCATGTTCTATTTTGAATTTGTTGAACATGATTGTTTGACATATTTGACTACGTTTAACGTAATCTTGTTAAAAAATATTTAGCTTTTTTCCCCTTCATGACACGATTTTTAACAAATTTATTGCCATAAATTTCTTAATTTTTAAAATACGCTGCCCAAAATGATTGTCCATGGAAACTCTACGGGAGAACGTTATTGCATCTACTGGGTTTTACTTTGTTGTCACGCGTTAGAAATTTCCAAGAAGAATATGCTGCGTGTTAGATTAACTTGGGGTGTTTTTCTCTTATTTATAAGACCCTCACCGTATTCTTTCATGTGAGAATAATTATGAAACGTTAATTAAAAAATAAAAATAAGTTAATGGTTAAGATGATTAATGAGTGCCACACGAACGAAATTTTGAATCAACGGGATAATATTAGAATAGTTTATTATTGTTGTCTTTTATAAATTTATCTTTTCTTTTAAAACATTAATAACTTTTTCATGCATTATATATTTAAAAAATACATCATAAGTTTAGAGATGATCATTCAAACCGGTTCCTGGAACCGAACTGGTAGACCCGAACCGGAACTGAACCGGTTCCTACCCGTTTTTTGTAGGAACCGGACCCTATCTGATTCAACCCGATGATCCGTGACCGGTTCTTGCGTTTCTGAGTGGGGGCGGGTAGGAACCGGAACCGAACCGGAACCGGTTCCTAACCGGTTCTAGCCGTTAGATCGAGTATAAATCGTTTTTTTTGGCCGTTTTTTGACCGTGGGGGTCAAAAATAGCCTTTTTTTGGCTCCCCCAAGCACCCCACTACTAGTATAAATAGGTATTTGGTGTCATGGGTTCATCACAACACTCAAAACGCAAACCCGAACGCAAAATAATACAAAAAAACGCTATTACAACGTTTTGAGTTCTCTAATCTCTTGTTTTCTCTTCTTCTATATTCATATTTGTTGTTATGGCTGCCTCACAATCATCGGTTGGTCAAGGTTCCAACGCCGAACCAAGTTTCGTTCGTATTGTACCTCATAATCGTAATCAAGAGATTTGGTGCAATTGGGATTTGGTTGAATTGAGTGACCATTCATTGAAGGTTCGGTGCAAGTTTTGTGGGGTTTATTTAAACCCACTTTCGAATTCAAATTTGAAGAAACACATCGAAAAACCGTATTGCAAGGTGTTGAAAAAGAACGTCGATTCGCAACAAACGCAAATGGATAGTAAAGGTGGAATATTTACATAAAACGCATGTTGAAGTAATCTACACATGTTGAAATAACATCACAAATAATGTTTCGACTTTATACATGGTGTTTTAGATTATTTCAACATGCGTTTTATTTATGCCAATGTGTTCTTTTTACGTTGTGTTTTAATTATTACACACCGTGTTTTATTTTTGTTTAGGTGGTTTAATTTGTATACAAAATGATGATTTTGTTATATACAGCGTCTTATTTTGCTCATTGTATAGCTATTACAACATGTTAATTATAAAAATTTGTGATGTTTCGTGACGGCTTCTAGTACATTTTTATAAACATATATGTGTGTATTAGTTTTTACCCCCGTATTACGGGTTGTTTTATATTATTTGTTTATAATATTTATTTAATTTTTGAATTTTTATTTTTTTATTGTATGAAAGTTAATAGGGATATTGGTTTTAAATCCCTCAACTTTCGCTCGTTGGTAGATAACATTCCAACTTTCACTTTGTGTCCCACCACTCCCAACTTTCATCCTATTTGTTTTTATCACTCCCG
This sequence comes from Bidens hawaiensis, assembly GCF_021521415.1. Classification (NCBI taxonomy): domain Eukaryota; kingdom Viridiplantae; phylum Streptophyta; class Magnoliopsida; order Asterales; family Asteraceae; genus Bidens; species Bidens hawaiensis. The sequence continues at coordinate 1,398,526 of NW_027491048.1, read as the reverse complement.
CGCTAACTGAAGGCTAACGCCGTTAGTGGAGACGCTGACGTGACATTTTTTATATTTTTTTTAATAAAGTCCGATGAGGTGTCATGCCTACTTGGAAATTATTATTATTTTTTTTAATCTTTATAAGCCTTCATCTTCTCCACCCTCCAAAGTCCAACCTCCTTTCACAACCACCACTTCCAGACATCAACATCACTGCCACCATTTCTCCGGCCGCCATTCTTATCTGCCAACACCTCCATTTATGCACTCTACTCTTCATCTCCTCCACCCTCCACCCTCCCTTCACAACCACCACTTCCAGACATCACCACCACCACCACCACTTCTCCGGCCGCCATTCTTATCTTCTATTACGCGACAAGATTTACTGAAAATATAATATGTCTAGATATTAATTGGTAAACTTTCATCTATTGATATTAACAACCTTTTTGAGTTTTCTCTGGTTTGATTTTTACTTTAGCATATTAGGGTTTAGGTAGTTTATCTAGATCTAAATTTTGATTATGTATTAATCGTCATCTAAACAGGTGACCTCATCGCATCATGGCGGGTATACCTACCAGTTAAGAATGGCAGCCAGAGAAGAGAAGTTGTGGCAGTGGTGGTGATGTCTGGAAATGGTGGTTGTGAAGGGAGGTTGGAGGGTGGAGAAGATGAAGGCTTATAAAGATTAAAAAAAGAAAAAAAAATAATTTCCAAGTAGGCATGACACCTCATCGGATTTAATTAAAAAAAATATATATAAAGGGCCACGTCAGCGTCTCCAGTCTCCACTAACGGCGTTAGCCTTCATTTAACAAGGGAGTGATAAAAACAAATAAGATGAAAATTGGGAGCGGTGGGAGACAAAGTGAAAGTTGTGAGTGTTATCTACCAACGAACAATAGTTGAGAGTATTAAAAACCAATATCCCAAGTTAATAATATACTTATGGTTTAATGATAAAAGAGTCTCACAAACAAATGAGCTGTTATAACCCGATTTAAAAGCTATATGGGTTTGATGAGACTCAAGTCCGTTTATTTTTTTTTTACTATAAACTGGTTTTTAGTTATAAATAATATATATATATATATATTTCTTAATTATAAATCATATCTTTTAAAAAAAAATAAATATTAATTTTTAGTATAACCCTATTTTATAAGATTTTCATATCAAATATTTGGTGTATTAGGTTTTTAATTTAATGAGATGTTATAACTTGTTTAAAGACTGCATGAGTTTGGTAAGACTCATACCCGTGAATTAAGGTTAAATGCATGAAAAGCCTCCATTTAAAACTCAAGCAAATCTGGTGACTCCAAAAAACGGGGGAGCGACCACATCGCGACACGTAGGATTTTTATGTTTTCGTTTATATATATTATAGATATGTAGGGGTGAACAAATATTGAACCATAATCGCAAACTAAACCGTTAACCAAAATTAACCATAACCAAACAAAATTGACTATAACCGAAACCAAAACAAACCTTGTATGCTTTCCAACTTTTATACCTTCATTTTCAGCTTTGAATATCTAAATTTACATTGCACATGTTTAAAACGTACCTAGGTTGAAACACCATAAATAAGTTTGAAACCAGCATATTTCAACTTTAAAATTTTATAATTGAGTTTGAAGCACCATGATCGAACTAATTATAAAAATAAAAGTAAAAAATATATATATTGAACAATTAACTGAACTTAACAGAAACTGGCTATTAACCGACTTATGGTTAAGCAATCTTCCATATATCACCGAAGCTCGAAGCCCCCACAACCGAGACGAAACGTCTTTTCAAATCCCAATATATGTATATGTGTACATATATGTTTATATATATATATATAGAGAGAGAGAGAGAGAGAGATCATGGGTTTGACCGAGTTGGTAGATTGTGGTCAGTGCATTTAAAAGTGTTATAAATAAAATGTGTCTTGTTCAGAGCCATTACAACCTCAATAACTCAAGGGTAATATGACCATGCATTTGCCGTGGCCCTGTCAATGCCCCAGCTCTCTGTCACATGACATTCTTTAAACTTCCATTTTTTTTTTTACTTTTTGTTAATTTTATATATAATCAAATGATTTAGTTATTGTTTCAAAATTGATCGATCGTATCATGTTTCTTGATTTCACGTTCTTCAATCTTTGATTTTTCTTGAATCGGTAAGACATTTTGTTGATCTCTTCCAAGAATAAAATAGATATGAGTTGATCTACACCATCTTAGAAAGGTTGGATGAAGATTGCTATCAATTTATAAGGACGACAATGAATAACTATATATATATAGAAGACCAATGAGTGAAAGATAATATTGTTAACATCCAAAACGTGATGTTCTCTTCTTCTCTTATATCTCTTCTTATTTGAGAAATGCATGATTCTTTTAAGAGTTTGAACTAAAGTTATTAATAATTAAAATAAAATAAGTAATAATCATTTTATCCCACTTCACTGGACCTTTTAGTTTCTTACCATATGTACAAAGATACGAATCCGAAAATCTTTTAAGACATGTGAACCAGAGCATGACATGTATATTCGCCAGTTGACTTGAACATGACTTATTTGACCCGAATAATTATTTATTTTTTTGTTGTTTTGACATTTTAATAATTAAAATCAATTTTTAACCAAAAAATAATATGAATAAAACAATCACACGTTATTCACAAATATTATTTCAATTTTATTTTACTTTTAAGCATTTACATAAGGTTGCCAACAAATATAATTTATTACATAAAACATACTTTGAAGAAACAAAATTTAAAAAATGGGTTAAAAGGATCAATTTGCAAACCCGTTCTATTGGATTCACAAATTTGACTCAAAATTGGCCTGTACCTTTTTATATTAAACCTAAACCTGCAATTTCTTGTTAGGTTTGTGTCATGTCAGTAATTCACATCTCTAAACAAATGATATGAACAACAAATTATATGAGCAAGCCTACAATATGATTTTGCTATTCACATTGATTTGTTTGACAAAATCAGGTCACACTTACAATGAAGACACTCTCACACTCATTAAAGTAAGATAATAAACTCGTATAATATAACAATATATGATTTAGGTAAAGTATGCACTTAATGAGTTGGATGATGATTTAGCATAGTTGTCACATTAGTTTTGATTATCTTGATCACGATAAAATATCATATAAAATATAAATAAATATATCCTACATAAACAATATATTTCTTTTGAGCAACAACTTTCTTTTTGTGTTTAGGCTATCACTCTTTAATTTGGAGAGCCAGTTACCCCCGCTCCGATCAGGCTATGTTGTTTTAATTGGACCTACGCTGGCTTCACCAGGAAACCATATTATCGGCTGCCACTTAACAGTCGTTGTGCCACTAAAAGAGCATAACTTAACGTATCACACAGTGAGTATGGGTGCAAACGAGTCGAGCTGATCACGAGCTAATTGAGATCGGCTCGTTAAAAAACTCAATCGAGCCGAGCTTCATCGAGCCCGAGCTCAAGCTTAAAAGTAAGCTCATTTAATGAACGAGTCCGAGCTTCACTTATCAAAGGATAAAAAATGTTACTTTTAAAGATAAAGGATAATAAGTAAAATTTGGTGCAAACATAAAGTACAATTTCGGTAATTCTGTATTAAAAATCAGAATAAAATGGTTTTCTCAATAAAAAAATCCCTCCAAATAGGTTTTCAAACAAGAAAGAAAATGAATTAATAATAATAATAATAATAATAATAAATTTATAAATATGGACATCACGACGTGACGAGTTGTTGTCTGTCTCTATTTCTATTTCTTTCACACTCTCAAATTCATCTTCATCTTCATCTTCATCTAATTCCAATTCACAGATCCATACTCATGGCTACTTCCGATCGTGAGATCTTCGTCTACACCGCTAAGCTCGCCGAGCAAGCTGAACGTTATGACGGTCGGTCAAAACTCAAAACACTTCACTACCGACCGTCTTTTGTTCGATTTAGCGTGAATAATACTATATAACATTTTGTGATTTATGTGTTTTACTTAATTTTAAATTAGTAGAGTTGAATTTATTAAGAAATTGATGATAAAAGCTTGATCTGGTTGTTAATACTTGCGTAATTGAGTTGATTAATTGAATAATTTATGTGTTTTGTGATACTTGATTGTCAAATGTCCATGGAGATAGAAATAAACAAGTTTAAAATCAATAGGTTGCTTTAGATCTCGGTTTGTGAGTTGTTTTTTCAAGCTCGGGTTTGGCTCTGCTTGACTCGTTTATTATTTATTAATTAATTTATTTACTTCATTAATTATTTTTATATATTTTGAGAAAAACCATAAACGAGCTTAAGCTTGGTTCGAGTTTTAGTAGCACCTTAAACGAGCCAAAATTCGGCTCGAGCTCAGCTGTTTAGCGTAAATTAAATACATAGAAGTACAAAAGATGTAAAACTTAAAATACACAAGGCTCGTTAAGGCTTGAGCTCGGGCTAACGAGCTTTATTAGAACAAGCTTTATCAGAGGCTCGGGCTCAGTTCGCATATTATTTATGATTAGTTTAGTTGTGTTTTCTTATTATTTTTTTAATATATATTTTGAGAAAAACGTTAAATAAGCCTAAGCTCAAGCTCAAGTAGTACGTTAATTGAGCCAAAGTTCGGCTCTAGCTCGGGCTCAGTTCGTATATTATTTATGATTAGTTTAGTTGTGTTTTCTTATTATTTTTTTAATATATATTTTGAGAAAAACGTTAAATAAGCCTAAGCTCGAGCTCAAGTAGTACGTTAATTGAGCCAAAGTTCGGCTCGAGCTCGGCTGTGAAGCGTAAAGTTCGGCTCGCTAAGGCTCAAGCCCGGGCTCGATAACTTAACGAACTTTAGTAGAGGCTTGGCCCAAGCTCAAAAAAGCTCGCTCATTTCGAGCTTTTTTCGATCCGAGCCCGAGTAGCTCGTTTGCACCTCTAGTTGCTTACAAGTTACAATATCCTGATCTAACTAATTACCAATTATGCTTGATTTGTGGTATTGAATCAATATTAACAGAGATGGTCGAAGCAATGAAGAAGGTTGCAAAGATAGGTGAGGAATTAACTGTGGAAGAGAGAAATTTGCTTTCGGTCGGGTACAAAAATGTGATCGGTGCTAGACGAGCTTCATGGAGAATACTGCAATCGATAGAGCAGAAAGAAGAAGCAAGAGGAAACGAGCAGAATGCAAAGCGGATTGACGAGTATCGACAGAAGGTTGAATCAGAGCTTGATACCATATGCAGTGATATCATGAATGTGATTGATGATTATCTCATTCCTTCGTGTGGTAGTTCTGGCGAATCCAATGTTTTCTATTACAAGATGTGAGTTTAAAAATTACATAACTTGATTTTGTAATATGTTTATTTTGATATTCGTTTTGTTTTTCTGCAGGAAAGGTGATTATTATAGATATATGGCGGAATTTAAGTCTGGAAATGATAAGAAAGAAGTTGCTGATCTCTCAATGAAAGCGTATCAGGCGGCTACAAGTACAGCAGAAGCTGAATTGGCGCCTACGCACCCGATTCGACTGGGACTCGCTTTAAATTTCTCGGTTTTCTATTATGAAATTATGAATTCGGCTGAAAGGTTTGCTTTCGTTTCAAGTTATATTATTTTTGCAGCAACATGGTTTTCGAATATTAGTTAACATAACATGTGATTATTGTTATTCTTAGGGCCTGTCATCTAGCTAAACAGGCTTTTGATGAAGCAATTTCGGAACTTGATACTTTGAATGAGGAGTCATATAAAGACAGTACACTGATTATGCAACTTCTAAGGGATAATCTCACCTTATGGACCTCTGACATTGCTGAAGAAGGAGGTAAGTGTTTGACTATTCGGTTATGTGATTTTGGTAACGTTGACTAATATGACTATATTTCTCATCTTGTAGATGATTCACTCAAGCAAGATGGAGCTGCTAAAACTGGTAATGAGATTGAGAATGCAGAGGTGTGTATTATATGTTTTTATAAATTCTTGATACTAAACTGAATATTAATCACCCTTGGTATTAGCATTAACTAGGGGTGTGCAAGAAACCGGAAAAACTGCTTGAAAACCGAAAAATCCAAACCAAAAAAACTGAACCGAAGCAAAAATTGACGGTTTTGTTTTATGATTTTGTAAAAACCGCACTAATGGTTCGTTTTGGTTTTGCATGTAATAAAAACTGAAAAAACCGAACCGAGTTTCTAAATTTTTGTTTTTTATATTTTATATCAAGGAATTTATAAGAATTTAATAAATATGTAACTTCAATATTTTTGCTCAAATGTATAATAGACTATTATTTATACCTAAATTCATTACTTTTTTGTATTAAAGCTCAAATGGCAAAAGCCGAAAAAACCGAAACCAAAACGAAAACGGAAAAACCGAAACCGAAAAAACCAAAACCGAATGGTTTCAAAAAACTCTAAAAACCGAAGTTTTGGTTTTCGCTTTGGTTTTAGCCAAAAACCGCACCGAACCGCACCTCGCACACCCTTATCATCAACATATCTTGATGTAAGTGTTTTGACTGTAAGTCAAAGTTCTATAGATTTGATTTAAAAAGTCAAACCAAGTTCTATATATTTGATTTAAAAAGTCAAACCAGTAATTTATTGATTCTTAATTTCAGTGAATGGGAGTGGTGCATAGAGAAGCTGCAGAGGAAATGGTTGGTGAGTACTTGTTATTGTGATTGAAATGTGTGTGATTTAGGTGGTTTATCTTTTCAATGACTGCTCACTTCCAACTTTTGTCAATTTTTGTGGTCAATGTTTTTGTTTTTCACTTAATTAATTATTATATGTTTATTGGGATTGTTCTGAAGAGTGTTTTTGACTCAAGTTTTAAAATTTATATCTGGTGGGAATGTTTAGAGGAAGCACATGATTTTTTTGTTACCACATGTCTGAGATTCAAACATCAGTTCAAGTTGAGTTTACTTTTCTACCCTCACGGTAAATATACGACTTGTGCAAGAAGCTTATGAAGTGACCTCAAAACTCATCCTTTGATTGACTTCAAGACATCACTCCGACCCACACCCACCGTCTGCATCGCAATGCTTAGCCCTGGCAATTTTGACCCAAGAGCTTGGATATAGCCTATAGGGTGTTGATATGGACTTTAAAAAGAAAGCAGCGGGTTGCTTTTGGTTAACATATATACTTTAAGGGGGTTAGAATGGGCATATCAATATTTTAATATAAATAATAATAAACGGTTCAGAATGCGCTAACTTCAAAGAAACACGGGTTAGAATGGGCTCATCTCCTATGGTTGCTATTGGTTTAAACTTACAAGGCTTAACATCAATCGCTCCTATTCTCCGGTCTCTCTGAGCTAACATCAATTTATCATTTGATTCTATACCATTAATTGATTTGTTCTCACCCATGCACACTTTGACCGGAACCAAAACAACCTTATAAGAAAAAGGTTGGCATGTTCTAACCTACATCCATTCTGGCTCGCACATGTACTGACCCAACATGGTGTATGACCTGTCCATTTGGCCAGGTCTACCAACATTGTTTAGAACCAAGCAATCCACTCATCATTAACCTAAAGTTTAGTACTTCAGTTAACTTTAAACTCATAATCTAACATTTCTTAATGTTTTGAAAAAATAAAAGACCATTACAACTTATTGAAGGTTATAATTTCTAATAATAATGTTGCAATAAAAAATGAAGTGGCTTTTCATGAAGATCAATGGGTGCAAATATGATCCACATATCACTTGTCAACAAAGAAGTGGACATATTTACATACTCCAAAGTCCAAACAAGTGACCAGATTCCAGCTATATTGTTCTTTGCCAATCTTATTAACAATTGCAACACAAAAAAAAATAACAATAGATTTGTGGGGTCCATACAAGACACGACACGACGCCGTACTCAATGTTGTCTTACTATCGTTAATGATAAGACAAGGACCACCTGGACACATAATATTAACACAAAAGATCTCGAGTTCGTGTTGTCTAAATTGATCATTAATTTGGCCAAACAACACACACCATGTGTTTCAGAAATTGCTACAACCATAAAAACCTTAATAAACTTCATACACAATAACCGCGAAACCTAATAACTTTCATTATTCAAAGTCGCCAAATCCGATTCCAAAATCCATAACAAACATTATGCATAACACCCTAGCAAAGCAAACATAAAACCATAACTTAATAATCTGATATGAACCACGACCGTGTCTAGTTACTAGATTGACGCAACTCGGGTCTAACAAAATCAGCATCAGCAGGCACCGAGATGTCAACTGTGGGCCTCAACTCTGCACAAACCTTGACCGCTTCATGCACCGGATCTTCAAAAAAGTTGCTAATAAGATCCTGGTTTAATGGAGCACCGTTGTCAACCGCAACCAAAGCCTGCTGAGTAAGAATGTAGTCAAACCGTGGGGCCCATTTCCTCGACCCCAACCTGGCGGTTGTTGAACAATTGTCCACCATAAACGACACACCACGAGCGTGCATAAATGGGTTCAACGAATCCACCGACTCGATCAAACTTTCGTTAATGATCTCGGAATAAGAATGTCCTTTCTTTCTCAACACCTCAATTTGAGCCATCATAAGTGCAACGTAAACACCGGCTGTGAACGGGTATAACGGGCCTAAATCACCCGCGGGCCGGGTAGCCCGGACCCGTTCACCTACTTTCCACATACGAGTCTGGTCAATCTTTCCCATCGGGAAGGCTGGCAAGCCCTCCTTTTCCTGTAAAGGGATCGAAAACATTCAATTCATTATCAATATTATGTTAATGAATTTAAAATAAAATGAAAACGAAAAAATAAACGCACGTAAAATCGACGACCGGCTAAAACAACACTTCTTATCTCACTGCCACTTTGCACATCCTCATAGCACTCATACAATATATCCATACATGGATAGAAAGACGCACTGTATGCAGTCAAGAATTCTTTTTTGCCTTCTTCGTCGAACGACTCGTATACAGCCTTCATGCCCTGATTTAATCGAAATTTTGAAAAGATTGTAAGAAAATGTAAAAAAAAACAATATAATTTAACTTAAAAATATTAATAATAAACCTGAGTCGATATTATCTTTGATATTATGCCGGTAATGCACTCAACGGTATTTTTGTAAGCCAATTCTTCGTTCATACCGTTTTCAGTATACCTTCTAAACAAAGACTCCACAATACCATGCACCGCACCAAGTAAAATACCTAAAATTTACCAATATAAATTAAAATTACGTCTTAACTAATATCTAAAATCAAATAAAAAGAGGCTTACCTCGCTCCCCGAATATATCACTCCTGTATTCCTGCTCAAGTGTAGTGGCAAATGTAAAAGGTGAACCGAGAGCAACCGACCATCCAAGAGCAACATCAGTGGCTCTTCCATCAACATCCTGTATCGACAAATATTATTATTTTTTAAATATGTTTTAAGACATATACATAATAAAAGAAAATAACCGACCTGATGAACAGCAAAACTAGCATTAATTCCGGCCCCGTTTATTTCTTTTCCTTGAACATACAACCGCCTAACAGACGGCCCCATTCCTTTGGGGCACACGGCAACCACACTAATATTCTTGGGGAAATCAAGACCGGCTGATTGCAGATGACCAAGAAGAAACCCGTGTGACAATCCGAGTATGCTGTTTGGTTTCATGTGTGAAAAAATTTTCTCATAATTATCAGCCTGCAACAACAATAACAATAATCAAATCACAGCTGCATGGAATATATGTCTATACAACAAAAAAAATTCACAAATATCAACTAACCTGAGCCGAATCGGAAATTAAAAGCAGAACCAAGTCACTCTCGGAAATAGTCTCGTAAATATCTCCAAGAGTTCCGGTTTCTTCCGAAAATCCAGCAGCCCGAGCCTCGTTAAACGAAGCTGAACCCTTTCGTAAGCCGATCTAATTCAATAACAGTCAACAATCAACATAATGTTTACCACTACAGTTAAAAAAATTCAAATCCAAATATATTCTCAAATTCACCTTCACTTTAATATCAGATTTAGCCTCTGCTAGCGAATCCCTGAGATTCTGAGCTTGAGCAGGACCCTGCAAAACAACTCCAATTGTAATCGTCACTATTTTTCATCGTTTTATGTCAAAAAGTGCATATGAAACCAAAAACAAAAACGAACTGAAACCAAAAACCAGAAAAAAAAAACAAACCGAAAAGGCCAAGCTGAAACAAAAGCTGACATTTTGGAATTATGTTTTCGTGAAAAAACGGTTTGGTTCTGCAAGTTATAATAACTAGAACAAATATATAGACTTTATTTTTTATTTTAAATAATTCATATATACATAACTCAAATAGTTTTACTCAAATGGATAATAATCAAATAGTTAAAAAAATAAGCCCAAATATCAAGCACAACTAGCGAAACCGAGAAAAGCGAACCCAAACAAAACTCAAAAAAAAAACCAAAGTTTTGGTTTTTGGTGGGGCTTTAACCCAAAACTGACTGAAATCGAACCCTGCACACACCTACTGAACATTAACAAAATGCTTAATTAATAAAATGGATAATATTACAAACCTGCGAACCCCAACCAATAACACCAATCTTCTTGATCCCCTTAAACGCATCCGGCAACAAATGGAACAAATCCCTTCCTCCTCTCACAATATACTACACAATATTATTAAAACAAATATATCAGATACAATCATATAAAAAAACAGAATATACAAAATATTTAATACAATCATACAAAACAGAATATACAAATATTATATACAATCAGTGATGTAAAAATCCCTATTAATCCCCAATTAATCTCTAGTCTCTACCCCCACCGACTTCTCGCCCATCTATCCCAATTTGTCCAAAATGCGTCAAAATTGAAAATTTTATACATAAAATTTGATAAAATTTGGAATACATAAATATTTGAAAATTTACATATAAATTCCAATCCGACTAATCCCTATTAATCTGATTAATCACTAGTCCCTACCCCACCGCCCGACTAGTGCGAAGTGGATACTGATACCGAACCTCTAAAAAATTGGATACCGAATACGATGTTCATATCTATTGGTACCGCAGTGTTGCAAAATTCTTGACTAGGCTCCGAGTAATCCCCGATTGAGCGCTCGTAGTTACCTCACCGATTTGTCACCGATTAATCCTCCTTTGTCCAAAATCGGTTAAAATTGAAACTTTTCTACATAATATTTGAATATATATGTATATTTGACAATTTACATATAAATTCCAATCCGATTAATCCCGACTAATCTTTATTAATCCGGATTAATCGCTAGTACCCACCCATCCGCCCGACTAGCGCTAACGATTTTCACAACACGGGTACTCGGTACCAAATGCTCATATATATACAAAATAATTACAAAAAAACAAAATACCTCATCATGACCAGCAAGGTTAATCTTTTCTTTCTTAAAAACCGACGTGTCGAAATCAAGCAACGTGGGTCGGTTTATAGCCGGTGCAGACACCATTGTAGCTCCGATAGCAGACCCACCAGATCTACCTGCTGCTTTGAGTGATTTCGACGTCGTCGTTTTAACTGGGAAAGCCGCCACGTTAAACCCAAGGGTTTTGGGGTTGATCTTTGATGAGGTGGTGGGTGCTACGGTGGAGAAGGTGGTGGTGGTTGTTGTTGTAGCCGCCATTGTTATGTGGAGAAACGGTAGTGATGGTAGTGTTTGTGTTGTGTCGGTAAACAAACCCTACTTATAAGCGAACAGGTGTAATGTGAGCCGCATGCTGCATATGGTTTTATTTTTAAGTTTTAAGGTGTGAGGAGTTGGTGGCCGTTCGATGTGGATATGAAATCGTCCACGACTCCATGGTAGCAAGTTTTGGATTTATGTTGTGCACTTGCTAAACAAAGTAATTTTTATGCGTCTTGACTTTGAAAATTTTACGTGTTAAGTAGTTTTGAAATGTGCACGTCTTAATCGATTTGGCGTTAGTTTGATACTCCCACACGTTTGTTTATTTTCACAATTCTATGTATGAAATTTGAAAGCTTTACTAAACACGTAATGAGCTTACATTTTAAGTACTGTAATGGATGGTTTGATTTGTCGTATCTGAGTTTTCTACTTGATATACTATGTATTATGTTAATTTAATGTAAATGTAATGTCCAATATAGTATATTTAAGTATATTATATAATTTAAAATTATTAAAAGTTAAGTATAATTATATGATATTTCACGTGGCGTTTAATCTATAATATAACAAACTCTACAACGAATTTTAAATTAATTAAATATAATGAATCACTGAATCGTATTAGGTATTGCACAAATAAAAAAAATTATTATTTTTAAAAACATCAATAAATTAGTTCATTTAAAAACATATTATCTCTACATACACCCTATAAAAAGTGTATAAATAATACATCCCTTCATTTAATGTCTTTTGAGGAGGTGTGGGTGTAGTCGTGCTTCCTTTATGCCATTCTCTCATGATGCAACGATTGTATTAGTTGTTCATATAATCAACGGCGTATTATGGTCTTACGAACTTCCGAGTGTCAACCTTATTTCATGAAAAAACTATAAACAACACACCATTCCTAGACCTTTTAAAACATTAACTTGAAGTTTCATCAAATTTGCATTATTATGTGGTGTGACAATCGCAAAACACCTTGTTTATGTGCTAATCCATCATTACATATTCATACTGAACATGTAAAAGTTAATTGATTCGTGACAAAGTTAGAAATATCGATTTTTTTGATGCAATTAGATTAGAAATGATTTTACTAAATCATCAACAACTTCTTGATTTCTATTTTTATGTTTGAAGCTTTACCTTGTTCCCCTTAGCTTTGAGGTGCATTAGAACACATCTATCTGTATATTTAGAAGTTATGGTCATCATACTTAAATAATACTTATTATCTCTCGTGGTTTAAATAAAGTAATTTCATAAGGCAGAGGGGTGTGGGGGGCTTTAATGGGGCTTTAATGAGGGCTCCAACCAATAATATTATGACGTGTGGCAGAGAGAGAAACTGAATAAGGGGGGTGTTGGAGCCCCCGTTAGAGCCCCTGGCCCTGGTGTGGAGGGGCTCCAGCAGGGGCTCCATCGAATTTTTTTTTTTATTTTTTTATAAATATATTCAAACAACGTATTATTAAAAAAACTCATAAATTATTAAAAAAACACACATTAATAAAAAAACACATTAATATCTAAAAATAAAATAAAAATTAAAGTACTAAAAAAACATTCTTCTTATTCTTCGGCTTGGTCTTCTTCGATCAACCTCTTTCGGATACGTTCCTTTTGCTTTTCCATTAGCATTTGATCGACCGGATTTAGGTTACTGAAGTCTCTAGTAAGAAAGTCCAAATCTCTCATTCGACTTTTTTCTTTTTTGTCATTAGAGACCACCTCCATGGTTTTGTTGAATTTATTGAGGGATTCAACAAGATTGGCGATGTTTACGGCTTCCCCCTCAGCCGGTTTTTTCCCCTTGGCGTCCCTTCCCAATGGCCGCCTCCTCGGCGGTGAAGACGTTTCCTCCTCCGCAATGTTTAGGTCGAATCCAACGCGGCAATCCGACCCGGTTGAAGTGCTATACGCTCCAGACGAACTAGTTTTAGTCCGTTTCGGCCCAACTTCCGCATCAACGTCCGGCGCCACCAGCTCAACCCACTTGGAACACCTTTTCAACCTCTCCCACAACTTTAAATCGTCTCACGTCTTCACCATCCCATACCTCCGCAAACACTCCTGCTTCCGCTCTTCGACCGTGAAATTGTAAACCGCCAAATCATCACTGCCACTTGGTCTCATACGACCGCTGTTCATGTTGAAAAGATTAGTAAACAAGCCGACAAATTTTCTGATTTCGGACCACCGACCCGAAATCATATCGGCGTTCCGCTCTGTACTCCCAACGAGCATGTAGAACGTCTCCCTAACATTTGTCCAAAAAATCTTGCTCTTTTGGTAGTCGGCTGCAAAATCTGAATCAAGGTACCAATTTCCAGCCATTTTTTTTAAAAAAAGTTGAGAAGATGAATTGATTTTGGGTGAATGTTTGAAGTTGTGGTATAAAAATGGGATGAAATGGGGTATTATATAGGAAATTTTTTTTTTTTTAATTTAATAAGAGCCCAACGGCTCTTTTTCTAAAATTCAACAAGCTCCTCTCTCTCTTCTCCCGCTAACAGGCTCACGCCTGCATGTTTTTTCGCGCTAGCGCCCCGGTTAGCGCCCCGGTGGTGTGGTGTTAGCGCCTGGGGGCGCGAGCGGAAAGGCTCTAGCGCCCCCGTTGAAGCCCCACACCCCTCAGCCTAATAAGTTATATTCCAAGATTATTTTTGTGTTATTGTAATCTCTTTTATTTATTCAATAAAAATTATTGTTTTCGATTTTTTTTTATTTTTTGGAATTGAAGGTTTACAGCTCACTCACACCAACCTTTCATAGGACAAAAGATCAACTAGTCTAATCGACTCGTTAATGACATCTTTAAGTTGTAACATGTTGACTTCTATTTTGGATGGTAGCCACAAACATGAGTCTATTTTCCACGCTGTGAATAAATATATTACACATATAAAAATATATTGTTGGGGCCAATATTCGGTCTGCATTTCTTTTGTTTCATGCTAAATAAAATATTAATGATAGCGTTAGGTTAGGGTTGGGTTGGGTTGGGTTGGGTTGGGTTAAACAACTTTATAATTGTCGATATTAATTCTTTTAGTGTTTTTTAATTGTCCATGTCAGTTATCAATCATCTATAAAGCTAGTAAGATAAAGAGTAAAAAAAATACCCCATTTGTTTCTTCTTAAAAAACATATTATTGTATTTTCTATAAGTGTATTTATAGTTACGTAAAAGGTCATGTTACCGGTGCCTCACTTTTGTCGTTGGATTTACTCATAAACGCAGTTTCAAATATCAAAGTTAATTAAAAACTTCGCGGAATAATATAAAAATCAACCATTCGTTACAAATATCCATAATTTGTCTTTTAAACATAACATAAAATATAACATTCAAAACATCATGACAATCTTCAGATGTCAGCCTCTTCAATCCTGCCATGTGTCCATCTCAAACCAGCTGTCTCAATCTGTTAACCTGCGTGCATACTAAAAGTCAGTTACGCTGAGTGAGTTCTAGTTAATCACATAACTTACTTTACATACACATATACGTGCCCGAAGGTACGCATTACATACATAATCTGTACTTCATTCGTCCATACACATTTATAGCTAACCTTACGTTATAAAGGGCATTTCACCATACATACCTCGGATATTATTAGGGTCCGGTAGAGGTGCACAAATCGGTTTTTTAAAAAAAACCGGTTCGGTTAATAACCGGACCGGTTTTTCTTGGCCTGGAAAAAAACCGGTTTTTAAATAACCGGACCGGTTTATTAACCGGTTTTTTTGGTGCAAAACTCGGACCGGTCTAACCGGTTAGGACCGGTTTAGAAACCGGTTAGAACCGGTTAATAACCGGTTTTTTTAATTAACCGGTTTTTTTTTAAATAACCGGTTAATAACCGGTTTTAAAATTAACCGGTTTTTTCCATAACTGGTTCAGTGACCGGTTTTTTCTCTAGAACTTGTAACCGATATACGAACCGGCGGTTACTAAACCGGTCAAACCGGTTTTTAAATAACCGGTTTTTGTAAAAACCGGTTTTCGGTTTAAACCGTTGAACCGGTTCACGAACCGGTTTTTTTGCCCATCTCTAGGGTCCGGTACCCTCCATCCTCGGATATTATTAGGGTCCGGTCACCCTTTCTTCCATACCTTCATACCATACCTTTCTATATACATAATTGTAAGTTTCATACATACATATATCATTCATTCTTCATATACAACAATTTTATCATCAAACATTTACCTGGAAGTACATGCAATATCCGAAGATCGTTCATGTACCGACAAACAGTCAATCATACCTTTCACATAAAACACATACAGCATACACTTATCACTTAGGACAAGTGTATTAACTAATCACATCGAGAATGCACATAGCCCCGAAAACATAACAAGAAATGGGGCTAGAAACTCACCTGAAGTCGGTTACATTCATCGTTAACAATTATTCCTTTCTTGAGCTGAGCGCGACTAACTGTATAACAATTACGCGTATCAATTAATTATCACTACCCATATTGCTTTTCTAGTGTAATTATAACTCTCAACGAACGGGGGTCCGGTGGCAGCGCCCCTGGCAACGGGGTTCTATGGGCGGCAGCCCCTAGCGGGGTCCAAGGGGCAGAGCCCCTGGCTGGGGTTAAGCTGCCAGATCAACTTGAAAAAATTTTATCTTCATTAACTATTTTAACACATTTTCCATTAGGTTTTTCATAATATTATTTTATTGCTAACTCGATAATCCTTTTAAGGCATCTTTCATTAATTAATAAAGTCCAGGGGCTATTTTGTAATTAAATCATTCTTTTTTAGTCCATGGACCATTTTTGCCATTCTTGTAAACTTAGTTCGTTATCCAGTTATCTGATTCGTTATTCAGTTCTTTAACGAATTAGAATTCTATGACGAATGGAGTTCTGATTCGTTATATCATAATGAATCACCACTTATGGACCATCTTAACGAATTAAACTTTATAGCGAAATGGTCTTTCATATCGAACTGGCAATCATGGCGAATTGCTCAACCAGTTCGTTATTCTTACTTAACGAACTAGCCTAATGAACGAGGGTTCTTCCGTAACGAACCACATAACGAATTGAAGCTCATTCTTTATTCTCACATAACGAATTAGGGTTAGGTTTCTCTGACATCCTTAAATACCCACGCCGCCTTTCCGGCGCCGCCGTGCCAGAAAACCGGGCGGTGGCCGGAAAAACGCGGTTTACCCCATTTTACACCGTTTTTTACCGTTTTTCGTCCCGTTCGATCCAGATCTGAGCTAGGGTGAGCCCTAAGCTCATTCTATCCGGATCTCATGACTTTAACGGTTTAAGGTGCCGGCTCGTCGTTTCGTGACTAGATCTAGCGGGTTTGGGTTTATACAATATCATACTATCATTACCTCGGGTCGGTGCTCGATTTCCTTCTTTGTTTCGGCTAAGGTAAGGAGAGAACTAGAGAGAGAACTTAAGTGTGTGTTTTGGATTATGTATGGAATATGAGAAATGAATGATTAAATGGTGATTATGGTTTATATATTTAAGGGTCATGGGCTTAAGCCCAGGGTCTTTTCTTTTTACCCAAGTCCATAACTCACATCCATTCAACCAACACAAGCCCAACTCATATTTCATTTATTTAAACCGATAACGACCCACTATAAAATAGACGAAATTTATTTTATTATTAAAACCAAAAGTAGGATGTTACATTACGATATAATTTATATATGTGTATGTATACCCAATAAATTTCATCTTAATATCCTTTGTTTGTTTTGTTTTCATCTTATATATTATGTAAAACATGACAAACATGTACTTAACCAATTGTAACCCTGATGGTTAGGAGTCGGTTATACATTTTTGAACTCCAACTGATTATAACCCAGTTTATCGAAACCAGTTATTTTTAACAGGTTAATAATAAGTCACTAACGTTAACATTTGTTTTTAAACATATTGACCATTTTCTAACAACAACATAGCCTATAGCCAAGTTAGTTAACAAGAAATAAATAAAGAATACATTTATTGGGCCTTAAATACAAAGCCCAGTTAGTTAACAACACACGGGCTCAATTCAATTTCCATACAAAAGTTAGAGGTGCATAAATCGGGTTTTTTCTAATACCCGAGTACGGGTATGGAACCGGTTTCGGGTATGATCGGGTATTGAGAGAAATCGGGTAGGGTTCGGGTAGTGTAATGAGGAGAAAAACTCAACCCTATGTACCCGGGCAGAGGGTATGATCGGGTTCGGGTATAACCGGGTATGTGTCCAAGTGCGACCGGGTATTAATACCCGGTTTTGAATTTGGAATTTTTTTATACATTTTTTAATTTGTTTAAAATTTATAAAAATAATTAAACTATATTACAAAAACCATAAATCCACTTAATTACAAATTATTTACTTAGTAATATGCATTTTACAAAAACTTAAACATAAAAGTTGTAAAGTAAATATAAAAAGATACTATAAAAACTCATGTATTATTCCGGGTATTAGAAAATTGATATCGGGTATGGGTATAGGGTATGATCAGGTTCGGGCATTGACCTCAAAATACATACCCTATCCATACCATATGGGTAGGGTCGGTTCCGGTTTCGGGTATAGAATACCCGGGTATAAAAAAACCGGTTCCGGGTAGTTTTTCGGGTCCGGTTCCGGGTATGGGTTTTTTGTGCACCTCTACAAAAGGGTTTTAGTAGTGGTGAAAAAAAATGAACCCGGAATCGGGTGAAAAAAAAACAAATCTGGTTACTACCCAACCTGTTACTTGATCCTACCAGTAAATTATGGATAGAGTATGCATTTCAGTAACAAAACCCGTACCGAAACCGAACCTGATTTGTACCTGTTAATAATTAAAAACTGAACCGGTTTCATACACGGAACCGGGTTTTTCCAGTACCCGAGACAAGGTTTTTTAAATACCCGATCTATATCCGAAATTAACTAAAAATGCAAAAAAAGAAAAAAAAACCTAAAAGTGCAGCCCTTAAAAAGCCCAATCTGTACAAGGAAAAAAAACCCGATTTTATGGTTTTTTCAATACCCAAAAATTGGGTATTCAAATACTCAGTTTTATACCTGACTAGAATTCAGTTCATAAGTATGGTAATACTCGTACCCGAACCTAACCCGTGTATTACTAATATCTGGTCGATCAATCATGCCTAACCCGATTTTATGCCCGGAACCGGGTATTAGAAAACCGCAATTTGTGCACCTCAAGGTTTAAGTTTTAGTCCACAATAATCCGGTAACCAACTAACCATCAAGATGTCAGCCGTTAGGTTATTTACACGATCAACTTCCGTTCGTAACGCCGCTGCTAAAATCTCCTCCGGCGTCAAGACCACCGTTCCTCGGTTGCCAGCCACTAAGCCTCTGTCTCATCGCATCTTCAGGTATGTTAATAACCACACTACCACACACGTATACATGACATTTTGATAAACTATTTTTTAATTAATTGATGGCTGAGTTTGCAGCTGTCCGGTTGAATTGAGCGTCTGTTTGGAAACGGTTCAACCGTTTCGTACGGTTACTGAACCGGGTTTGATGCCTTCGGTTCTTGTTCTATCTCGAAGCAGTTATTGTTGGATCCCTGAAGGTTAGTGAAATCTCACTGTTTCTGATTCTATTTTTGCTATGGGCGTGCACGGTTCGGTTTGGGTCGGTTTTGCGCTAAAACATAACAAAAAACTGAAACTTTGTATTTAAAATTTTTGAAAATTGTTCGGTTTTGTCATTTGAGCTTAAAAATTTGGGCCGAAAATAATGAATTTGGGTCTAACTCATTTTGATAATTAATAAATACTTGATTATTAATTTATTATATATTTGGGCTGAAATACATGAGATACATATTTATTAATTTCATATGGATTACTTTAAATAAAAAATAAAAATTTAAAATTCGGTTAGTTCTTGGTTTTTTATTACATGCAAAACCGAAACGATAGTTCAGATTTTACCAAAACGTACAATCAAACCGTCTGTCCTTTTTTGTTGGTTTCAGTTTTTTCGGTTTCATGCACAACGATAAACGTGTTTCTAGTGTTGCAAAAAGTAAAGAAACAACGTTAAAAAATGAAAAAAATGTAGTTTGTTTTTTTTCGAATTCATTGACTACCTTTTCTTATGAACACAGATAAATCATTTCCCATCATTGACCTTTTTTATAAGTTTGGTGAATATTCACTAGAAAGCTTAATGTATCAAAGAAGCTGATTCAGCTTATATAAATAGCAGAAGTAGTGGTGTTGCTGTTAGAGACTAGGAAGTTTCGAGTTGTATGAAACAATGATGAAAAAGAGAGATTATTCACATATTGACATAGGGTTTCACGAGACACTACATCACTTTCTGATTGTAAAAAGTTGTAGGCTTTTGTGTGATTATGTCAGTAGCACAACGTAAGCGGACATATGCAACAATACTAGGTTTCTACTTAGCTTTCTCATTTTTAAGTGTGGAAACATAATAAGGGCGTCAAATGGTTTTATGTGGTGATACTGATATGTAGGTGTGTTCCATGAAGGAGTGACTAGCAAGTACATGATAAGGTCCAGTAGGCGGTAGGGAATCTTGTGATTAGATGTATAGTAAGAGCATAATGTTCTTAATACACGGTGAATAAATAAGACTGGAAAATGCCTATTTTAAGTTTCAAGGGGATGCTTATGGTTTCTTTCAACTACAAAGTTTACAATTTGTTTTACGTACTTTACTCTTTTTGGAAAAAAAGTGAATATGCCCTCTCTTTTCTTCTCTAAGTCTAGTTCAAGAGCATTATCTGATTGAATGGTTTTGAGTTCGGTGTTAGGTTGAGTTTTAAGTGTAGATGTAGTTGATTTAGTTAGATAAAGAGCAACTTTTTCTGGCGAAACGTGTCAAAGATTGCTCTGCTGAAGTCGTTTAATTTGGTGAGAATATACATGTCCATTATATGTACACATGTCGTAATCTCCTTATATGAGTGTGATCCAACTCAATCATGTGTTTAGTGTGTAAGTTGTTGTATGGTTGCCTATGTTGTCTTGCTTTTGGACATACACCACTAGGTACAAATTCATAGTTGTCAAAGGTTTTATATTTTTTCGTAGTTGTCAAAGGTGTCCCAAGCGCATGACTAGGCGCCCAGGCAAGGTGAGGTCTATGCTATCAATAGCGGTGCTATAGCGGTTATCGGTCCGGCGGTAAAATAGTGGTCGAAATATCGGTCCAAATAGCGGTTCCGATATTTGCGGCGCTATTTACTGCTATTTCGCCGATATTTGGCCACCGATATATCGGAAATAGCGGTGAGATTATCAGTTTAATATTTTTGACCCAATTGTTACTTTTTTTGGCCCAAACTGTAAGCCCATAGCCCAATTTCATTATGATTATTATTGAACGATCAGCTTATTGCCCTAAAAATACCTCAATCACTGCTGATGCTCAACTCCGATACCCGTTTCTTCAGCCGCTGCTGATGCTTATATATCTATGGCTTTCAATTAAGTGATTAAATCCTGTCTTAAATTAAAAATATTGTTACTTTGTGTTTTGAACTATTGACTTTTATGATTTTGGTATTAAGACTTAAGTATTATTATTAGATAACTTCTGGTGTTTTATATAATATATATATATATACCGCTATCCCACCGCTATCCCACCGCAATAACCGATATCTCAGATACCGGTCATTGACCGATATCCGCTATTTTTTGGCATTAACTGCATAGGGTGAGGTGCCCAAAAAACGCCTTGTGCAGACAAAGGCGTTCTACCGACGATTCAACAACTTTCTTACCAATTTTCTGGCATCTTTTTTTGCCGATTCCAAAACTTTTGGTCAAAATCCTGGCCTGTAAAGGTCTAATGTGAAAATACTTGGAGAGAACTGTATGTATATTGTTTTTTGACTAGGTCTGGCATGTCCGCTTTTTTATAAAAGTTTCGAATAATTTTTCGGTTTTTACTTTAAAACATTGATGGTGTTTTTATTAGTTTAGTTAATTTAGAATACTTTGGAAAAAAGTTTGTTACTTGTTAATATTTTGGTTTGATGTTGTAGAATGTCTTCACTTGTTAGAATCAATTGTTGAGCCAACACTCTTAAACTAAAAAGAAATTCGCTTTTCGAAAAAACGAAAAACGAGCATGTTTAGTCAAGCAACCGAGAGAGTGTCAACGTAGTAATACAGTCGAAGTATGGTTTTTTTTTTAAATTTCAGAAATACTGGTAGCTACATTTAACACTTGAGACAAACTTTGAACCCGAAAGTATTGTGTCCAAAAAGCAAAATGTTTGAATTCTTATCGTTATAAATATATGCACACATTTAACAGTGATATAGCGTTTTTATCTTAAGACTGATGGATTCATGGTTGCTTCAAAGGCTGTTGAACTTCTATCTGGTGTTTTGACTTTGTTTATGTTATAATCTGCTACTTTGGCTTGTTACAGGTTCATGATAATGTCATCGGTTCTTGTTACTTGCCAAAGAATCAACATTCTTGAAATGTGAGCTGTTTCGCTTTTTTTGAAGATATAGGACCGTCGAAGTTAATGGTGTTTGACCTGACTGGTATTTCTAAACCAAGTAGTTATAGGTTCAAAAGTGATAATTGACGTTGGTACTTGTTTCTTTATGTTCTTATCATTTTTTGGTGTACCTATATATATTATATTTATCATGACATGCCAATGGATCTTCTTGTCATAATATTGAACTACTTCAATGTGGTAGTACCTTTTGTGTAATGATAGCCAATTGTTGCATACATTTCTAGTTATATAATTTTAAGATTTTATTTGAAGTAAATATTAGATGTTTAGCTGCAATAATTGTGAACATAGGTTACAAAACATACAACGTATATTCTAAAAGGAAACTACTAAAACTCTTAAATAATATAAACATAAACATAACTATAAGGAAATGAAACTAAATAAAAGAACAAAACTCTTAAATAATATAAACATAAACATAACTATAAGGAAATGAAACTAAATAAAAGAACATGAACTGCATGTGTAAATAAAAAAATACATTGAAATGCGAAGGAGACAAATTCACAACCCAGAAATTAAATAAAAAAGTGAACCAAGATATCGAATTTAATTAAATTAATATACAGACCAAGTAACACGAGAAAATAATAAGTTACTGTATTGCATCTTATACAGTTTAAATCAATATATATATATATATATATATATTTGTTATGTCGTTTATGCCTTTTGTCCTTACAGTATATAGACGATCGTAAATCCATAATTACAAAGGTTGGTGGTCCTTCTATCTTGACCGTTTTATTTAAGGCAAAAGACAATTTTGGTTTTGAAGTTAACACATACGCTTTTAACCTTTTTAAAAGAGCATTCAAAGGAGCAAAGCTACTCAAATAAATATATATATATATATATATTTTTAAAATAACCACATGTATAATATAAAATAACAGTGCCCTGCTTGCGGTGCGCGCATATAATGTATATATGTGTGAACCCTCGGGTGGGCAAAAGTAAAATTGCACTAATTTTGACGTTATTTTACTAATTTTGTGAAAATAACGTTAAAAGTGATGGAAGGTTAATCAGGCATCATGTGATGGCGTTGATAGCCGAAAGACAAGGGTACATGCACCAATCAGCCGGCGTCCCGATGATTGAGTGCTATGTGCCTTATATAATATGTCCAAGGCTTGATGCAAAACTACTATCGAGCCGGGGGTCTCACCGGAAGCAGCCTCTCTATCCCCATGGGGTAGAGGTAAGGCTGTCTACATCTTACCATCCTCAGACCCTACCATAGCTTTGCTATTGGTGGGATATACTGAGTACGATGATGATGATGATAATATAAAATAACACACTTTTGTGTCCTTTTACGTAAATCGTAACATATAAGTCCCGATCGATAAACAAACACAAACCAGACGATTAACTCTCGTTTATATTAATCGAAAAATATAACTCGAAAAGCTAATTACAATCTATCAAACCCTAACACGTGTTGACTCTTGATGAACCCTAACTCGGTTGCATTTTACATTCTAATGTTTAACCATAACTCGGTTTATATAGGCTAACCTAACTCGCTAGTCGAGACATTACCTATTTTAATTACAATACAATTAAGAAACATAACCAAGTATGACCGACTTGTCATCATTAGTACCTTAAGTTCACCAATTTGTCCAAATTACATCCAACAACTTACATCTTCAATTACAACTAGTCGAAGACCCTGCACATCATGACATCTCAAACTTGATTCGGAAAGAAACTCTAACGACTCCACCGATTACGATGGTTTACTTAAATCGACCAATGTATTAGATATAAATATTTAATCTATAAATTGAATTATTTAGTTATCTTTACTATAACAAAAGATGATGTAACAAGTTCTCTTTATGACTATAACATTGTACAAAGTTTTATTATTCTATCATATACCATTGTAGTGTATGCATATACATATACTACAAAAATTACCTTACTTCGATAACCAAAGATAAGATAGGTGTGGGCCGGGCCTTGTACCTTTGTTGGATTATATGTAAGGGGGAAGTATACAACACTCAACTCAACACCACGTTGCCTCCATCACAAGACATGACGACAATAACAACAAAACCAAACAAAAATATTAAAAAACCGAAACAGATCGCATAATTGCATGCAACACACACTCTCTATCTAGCCGCCACATGTCTCTTTGCATGCATCCTCTTTACACCACGCACACAAAATATTAATCCTCGTCATCCTATTCTTCAATTCTCTCACCCTATTTAACTTACCAAACATATTCATATTCTTTATATCACAAACCATAATATTATTAATAGATAAACAGCTATTCAACAAAATCAAAAGCAATCATGGCTAATAGTTGTCTTGAACAACAACAACATCACCATAACCATAAGCTTCATTCCCCTCATCAACTCTACATCAACAAGAAATCACTTAGGGATATTGATATCCCGCCGCGGAAGCTTTTAAGCAGACGCGCATCTGCTTCTTCCGCGGCCTCTGGTGACTCGTTCATGGACAGTTACATGTATCAGAACGAGTCACCACGAGTGTTACCGGAAGAAACTTTGTTTAAGAAGTTTCTTCCGTATAACGACGCGGATGACGAAGAGGATGATCCGTACGCTGCGGATCATTTTCGTATGTATGAATTTAAGGTTCGGAAGTGTACGAGGAGTCGGTCACATGATTGGACCGACTGCCCGTTCGCTCACCCCGGCGAGAAGGCTCGCCGGAGGTGTCCGAGACGGTATAACTATTTAGGGACCGTGTGTGCGGATTTTCGGCGTGGGAATTGTAGCCGTGGCGATTTGTGTGAGTTTGCTCATGGGGTTTTTGAGTGCTGGCTTCATCCTTCCCGTTATCGCACTGAAGCGTGCAAGGACGGGAAGAATTGTCAAAGAAAGATATGTTTCTTTGCTCATACTCAGCGTCAGCTCCGTGTGGTCCCAACTGAGTACCACACGGAGCTGACTGGGAAGAAGCATCCTTATTCTAATAATAATAGTAAGGATGCTTCTTCTCAATGTGCGCACTGTCGGTGCCATTTGGATGTGCATCACACCATTTCGCCTACTTCCACTCTGAATAATATCGATCTCGATGGACTGTTGCCTCCTGTGTCTCCGCCTTACTCGCCTGCTCAATCCGGGGCCGGGTTTTCGCCGATTTCGAGGTTTGCGGATAGGTTGAGTAGAGGTGATTCTTTGTGTATGTCTCATTTAGGAAACAATAGTTCTATGCATGATCAACTTATTATTAATCAGTCAATAGATGAACTAATGAGGTCCATGGAGGCTATGGCAATGGAAGATAATATTAATATGAACATGAATATGAACATGAACATGAACTCTCCTTGGATGGATGCTTGCTTCAATGGTGGTGGTGGTGTTGGCGGTAATGATCAACATATACCGTTTGATGTAATGAACGGTGCAGATTGGGCCTCGTCGACGAGGCCGAATCTGTATGTTGATCAGGGTTCTTCTGTGAATGGTCCGGATCTTGGATGGGTGAATGATCTGCTTACATAAGTGATGGATTATAATGTAAATGATGATGATGAAGAAGAAGATGGAAGTGGATTGATTAAAGAGTGATTGTTGTTGTATGATTATGAATATTATGTGTATTTTTATTTTTATGCGATTTAACATTTTGATTATGTGAAATTGTGGCTAGTGTAATAGTTTTTCAAGTGCTGGTTTCGAAGGCTTGTTGTAAACGTTGACGTTGGTGTATGAAAATGGATAATAAGATTTCATATTTAAGTTTATGTATTATCTTGGCATTTTATGGATGGTATAATAATCTCTTTCAAGTTTCCCCATCTTGCCATATTTTGTTGAATTTCTAAATAATAGTAAGTATATATTTTTAGTATATATGAATGAATTTTTAATATCAAGTGTAGTTTGTGGGACAAATAAAAATAAATAATCAGAAAGGGTTTAAATTTATTTTAAAATTGACTATTTATCAACGGAAGTCGTCCCCCCTAAAACAGTATGTATACATGCTTACGAGTAATATAATATGTGTTGCAATATCGTGCTATGTTTTCAAAGCATGGAACATTTGTTCTTTTTTTAACATATTTTCTTAGCTGTGTAAAATCTGTTAAATGAAAATTTTCTAGATGAATAATGTATCACGTCACTAGAGTGTTTTGAGTCTTGGGTTTTGATTATTTTGAAAAAAAAAAAAAAAAAACAGCTTGAAATTAATGATTATGTGTTGGTTTTATATTTTAGCATGTTGTGAGTCTGAAAAAAAGTTTCAAGAATAAGTAAAGTTTGTATACAAAAGTATTGATCAAAAGTAATTGTTAAATACAATATTAATGAACTTGTCCTTAGAACTTAGAAGTCCTAACCTTTGACCCAAATTAACGAATTTGTGCATGGAAAGTTTGTGGCCAAAGTAGTTAAATACTTACGAATGGATTTCTGCCTAAACTTTGATCCAAATAATGAGTTTAGAATCGAATAACAATCATCACAAATAAGTTAGGTGAGGTTTGATGATTGATCAGTGGTGTAGTTCAACTTTGGTGGAGATCTGTTCGTTGAGAAACAAGTTATAAACTGAAATCGAATGGCAATTTTCGGTTTTGAAAAAATAGCCGAATCGTATGTAATTTTGACTCGATTTCATCAACTTTTGGTTTCGTTTAATCGATTTGTTGCTCACCCTATGTCTAGGTTATTGTTTTGGTTATGTGTAGTGGTTTTAACTACATGTCATTGTTAAAGTGTCACGTCACTTTCATATAGACGCCTAGACGGTGAGACCAATGGCGAAGGATAGTTGGGGCCAAGGGTGGCCCCGGCCCCTTCTGTTTTTATGCGCGACATACTCATTTTCGTCCACATTTTTTTATATATAGTGTAAATTTACCCATTTTCAACCAAAAATTTGATCACAGCCCCCTTCGTTTACAAATATTTTAATGTGTATTTTCGTCCGGCCCCCTCGACATCTTCATCCAAGCTTGGCCACCAGATGAGACTTTAACTAAACCACCATTTCGCAAAAAGTGTAATGGTTTTAACTGAAAGATATATTAAAAGAAAAAAAATTGTGTGATTGGTGTGACATGATGGTGTTGCTCATCTCTCACACTCCTCACGCTCGTTAAAGCTTTGGGAAATGAGTTTTGACGCCCATAATGGTGTTGCTCATGTTAAAGGATGACGTGACATATTTTGGCACCCCATAGAGACTCCACAATACACATTCTTACACTACTCTTACATGTTAAACCAAGTTTAAAGCTTGCTCTAAATAACTCACTTATATTTTTATTATCTCAATTAGACTACTTAACTTAAAGTTTCGTATCAATTAGGTCACTCAACTTTCAACGAGTGTTATAATACTCTCTTTTTTACCTTCATGTTATAAGTTCATAAATAACTAAAATGTCACTGAAACGAACATTTTTTTTTACTTTTTATCAGTAAATATATCACAAACGATACAATTAAGTTTTTTTCAAATACAATGAAAACCGAACATAATTCTTTACTTTCAAATTTTATAAAGAAATACATGAGCAATATTACTCTATTTTACCCCCTTAACTTCTTTTACACAAGTCACCTTACACACCAAATCACCACCATGTATAACATACACTGGCAGGTTGGGTTCAAAGTTCAAACCCCTAACCTTATAAACCAACTTGTTAACGCAGTTCTCACAGTTTCGACAAGCCCGAAGGTTGGACTTGGACCAGCAAAACGCAGCTGCCGCCAGCTATATCTGGAAACATAAAGAACAACACATTTTTTAAAAAACTTTTCTTTGATCAATGTTAAGTAGAGCAGTTCAAGAAACTGTAAATAATAATACTTCTCACATTCTATATCACACAACGGTTTCGCAAATAATGATAGCTTCAAAGAATAGTAAAAAAAATATTTGGCTTTCTTAAAAAAGTTATAAGAATTACCTGTTGTCATGGAACTTGATTCTGATGGCTTCTCGGTTGTTTCAACCTTGGTCATAATTTCGTCCCTGTCTGCTACCACTGCCACGGGTAGAGCTCCGTTTTCCATGACAGTATCAGATTGCAGTTGCGGGTCGGTAGAGATGGTCAAGGTTGATGTCACGGAAAAATTCTGTAAAACAGGGTTTACAATAATTCACCAATGTTATTAAAATCAGCTACTTTGCAAGTTCATTTGTATGATGGTTCGGTTTTAATACTTATTGTGTAGATAAAAAGTTACCTTTTCTAAGGCCAGAGCGAGCTTTGAGAGATTTGGATACAAGATTCTTGCATCCAGTATGATCTGTTCGAGCATGGATTCATGTCAACTTAAAGGTTATCAATCATCACGAATAATATTATCACAATCACCTCAGATAGCCTTTGTAGGGTATATGGTGGGTCGTCAACGAAATTATGAAGAGCTGCAGAATATAATTGGCTGAATTGAGTTCTTCATTAGTCAAAACAAAATAAAGACATTTTAAACCGACGAAAGAAAATGTTATAAAAGAAATACCTCAACACAACCAAGTTGAAAGACATATAATAAAAATGTAAAAGGTACATGATTGCGAAAGTACCGTTATCCAACCTTTTCGCCAACTCAGCATGTGTCTCTCCTAATGATATTTTTTGTTCCTCGGTTGTCATTTTTGCCTGAGGATACTCGGAAATGACCTATAGTAAAAAAAAGTAATAAGAAAGAAAAATAAGAATAATTACCATCTAGGACAAAAAAACAAAGATTATATATTAGCTTCTAAGACCATGTTGGACACTAGAGAATATGAACTGAAAGAGTCAAACGAGTTGAAATCATCCACGTTGTATTTTTAATTTTTAAGTATAAAAGCTCCAAAAATTTAATTTTTTTTCAAAAATCAGATGTTAGTAAACATATCTGACACAGTAACAAAAGACTACCCATTGTGTCACCTAGAATGGACGTTAAGGGGCTGTTTGGTAGCCCCTTAATGATTCCATTAAAAGATTGCCTCTGATGCGGTCAGAGGTAGAGTGTGTTTGGTTCACTAAAAAAACACCTATTCCTGGAGCCTCTTAATGGGTAAGTTTCAGAAACATGTTGAATGATTTATAGGCAGTCAAGTCTCTTAATGATTCAGTACAATATTGCCAAACGGCCCCTAAGACACACACTCATACAAAATATATAAAACCTTGTAGATTACCATACCTGCATTAAACGAAGAGATAACATGCTTCTCAATTTCTCCCAATCATACCTGCAGAGTCATATAACATAGTAACATGAATAAATAGTTATCAATGCCAATAACCATAAGAACACAAGTAATGAGAAGTTCAATTAAATATTTATTTTGAACTAGAAAAACAGAATGAGGTTAATAACAAAGTGCATACCAAAACTTTCCAGTGGCTGCAATGCCTTTTAATACACTTATTACTTCTTCTTCAACTGTCTCTTGCCTCATTTCCACGCCTCTAGTGTTCCTAATCATCCGAGCAGTTAATGTGGAAAAATATCGGATATCGGTCGTGTTGATCAGTTTCTATAATCGATGATATAATGTAAACAAGGAAATATGTAATACCTGTTAATCCAGTGATGTTTGAGATTGACATCTTCTTAATCTGATCGAGTTCCCCTTTAGGGTGTATGGTTAGGATGGAGATTAGGTGTTCTTGATGAACACGATTTGAGGGAGAGAGGTAGGGGATAATTCTTATGGTGTTATTATTCATCATTAGTTATTAACCTCTCTAATAAGCTCTCTATATATACACCCAAGGGGAAACCCTATTAATGTTAGTAAGGGTAATTCCGTCCATCAAGGATTTACCAGTTATAAACATAAGGTTATTTAGGTCAATGATCAATAATAAGATAAATAATTATAAGGGCCATATATAAAATATATATTTATTCTAACATTCTCCCACTTGGCCTAGTAATTATTTATTATGAGCATTAGATTAGTCTGATCAGAGGTTAATACTCATTTTAGTTCTAAACCCAAATTGCAGCAGAGAAATACAGTCGTTGAATCAATATTCGACTCAGGACCCCCATTAATCATACTACAACTCAAATTTAAAACCTAACTTTAGGATCAAATTGACAAATAAGCCCTTACCGTTGATTTGTATAATTAGTGTCTATACGTCTTTAGGCATGCATGAACGTATTTAGAGACAAAACAAATTTTCAACGTATGAGGAAAAATTAATAATTAATCATTCATAGTACGATACGCAGTTGCGCTTGGTCATTGGTAAAACCCGTCTCTATTATTGGCCATTTAGGAGACTTATGGGTGACAGACCTTTAATTAGTGGATCCATAAGCATATCATGAATGCATTCGATACAAAAGTTTAGTTTCCCCTATTTGTTCTTAAGTCATAAGCGAACAATAATTTAGACTTGTATCGAATTCTAATGCAGCTCCGCTTGAACTGTTACTGTTCAAGAAATAAGGGTAGCTGACTTTATCACAATAAGTCTTCAATATTGGATTTATATGAAGTTAATAAATTATGAGTCAACTGATAAAGTTTTCCAACAACATTTAGTGACACGTTGCGTTATGATCAGCAACATATTATGTCATTATAACTTAGGTCGTTGTTATCAGTTAGTTAGGACTCCTTCATGAGATAGTAATGTCTGCTGACATAAGGATATACCCAGAAGTTGACAAAGTTAGAATATTAGTAGTCAACCGTTTTTTAGTTCTCACTTCTTCTTCTTTAAATTATTGTGTCTCGTTTTTTAGAGATATTGTGATATTTTATCAGATGCTTCACAATAGAAATAATTAGTCTAGTGTTTAGCAATGTGACCAATATCTAAACGAGTATAGATTTGAACCTTCTTAAGGCATCTAATTAATGATGCATAAGGAAATAATCTCATTTATCCTATTAGCCTCTAAAGGAGAGCAATATTGTATGTTACAAGTGTAAGGACCCGTTTCATGTAAAACATATAAAACTAATGAGTCTATCTCGGTGTATTTTGATAACTATTAAATAAGAGGAATCTCCGAGATTGATTAGGTCAAGATATGCGTTAACAATACTTTGACTCATGTAACATATACTTGTCAAAAGAATGTCATCTATATAAGGACAAGTTTACATTAGTTGCTCCCACTCATCTTGAGGTAGGTAAATCAATCCACTTAGTTCTTGATGAAGAGAGTTGCATTATGATTTCATTATTGATTCTTGCATCAACCCATACATGGATTTTATTGACTTACAAACTAAGTGTTCTTAACCTTCAGTTTAGAACTTACAGGTTATTTTACGAACATGTAGGCCAGTGTTAGGGAAAGTTGTTTTAATGTTCATGTAATGTAGCTCTAAATTATTATAAGCTACTAGAACAGTGATGATCCTCAAAGTAACCTTTTGTAAGACAAGGAACTAGGTTCTTTGATAATTTATTCCCTCTTGAGTATACCTTTATCAATCAATCATACCTTTAGTGTATTAACGTTATTCATTCAGATTTAGTTTAGTAATGACTACCTTTTAGGTAATTCAACCAAATCCCAAACGTTATACTATTTTAGAAGATTGATTGATACTAATGGTTTAATTAGAAGAGGTAGGATCATTAAACCTTCCAAAATCCATTTAATCTTTAGTCAGGTAGGGTACATAATCATCAAAGTTAGTAGGCCTTTGAGACCTAGATGACCTCCTGAGTTGATTATTGGGTTTATAAGGAGTTTCATATTTTCAGGTATATTAGGAGCAATATTAGTTTCTAAGTATGTAAGAGTTGGTGCAGTATGGTGTACAAGAGGTGTAATCGGAGTTAAAGTAAGCGACAATCTCTCCCCCCGCGTCTTGTACTTAGCCAAGTTATGAAAAGGACTTTTACTGCTCCTACTGACCTTAGAAATATGTAAGAATTCAGCATGCTTAGGGTCAACATCAGAAGACCAATAAATTCTAATTGAGGATTATATTAATTAGTCTTGGTAAGAAATCTAAGTTTTCCCATATTTAGGTATCCAACAAAATTTGTTAGGAGTAGCATTAAATGTTAAGGAGACAAGATATAATGGAGCAGTGTCTTATACAAGGGATGTTTTATGAGGTAGATTAAGTTGTTTCTCCCCCATCTCTTGCATATAAGGACACTCAGTGCTCCCACTGATCTTTTAGGCCTCTAAAACTCCATACAAGTTTTGGCGATTCATGTCATAGGAAACTTTCATACAGTTTAGACTTGATTTCCTTATTGTCCATATTTCATAAGAAATTTTAAGGACATATTTAGAAGGAATACTGATAAGTATATATGAATTGATTTCTTTAAAGAACTTGTCCAGTAGGAAACAGATTAGATACAAGTTGATATTCTTCTAAGCTCCACTAATAGCAGTGAATTTTAACTTATGGTGGACCTCACTTACTCCCTTTATCCAGTTTATATTTAGGGTATTTAACACATGCTTTCAAATCACTAAGAATGAGATTTAATGGCAATTCATCCTTTGTCAACCGAGTCATGATTTCTCATGAAAATTTTGGTCTTAATGGATGAAGTACGTAAGTCTCATTTATCTTTTGTTAAATTCTCATTTCTATGATAACAAAAGGTTGTGAAATTTGTAGCATCGCTTAGTTTTATCTTATAAGGTTTCTATTCAGATAATAACGACCGATAATATGATAGTTTTAGTTAGTAGTGACTTTGTTTTGGTCATTTAAAACCTTATAACTGTCAAAATGTAGCTTTAGTATTGATACTAAATTCTGAGTAAACTCTAGAATGTTTAAGGTATCATAAAGCTTAATACAAAATAGCTTTTATGGTTCTTACAACCTTAACATTAAATGAGTCACTGACTCTCATCTTAATTATTATCGATTTCTGATAAGGAAACGTATAAAACTAAACTCAACTAACATGTGTTAATAGGGATATTAATATTAGTGGAGTTAAATATCATTAATTGGTAACTACCTTTCTTAGCCAACTGTTCCCTTGAGGTATGGATAGTCTCTTTGCTCGTGCCTAGTCTAATGGCATGATTTTGCAGTGAGACTTTCCCTTTGAGAACTTAGAGCTGGAAGCAGTACTTGTATTTTGTTTCAAGACTTTAGAACTATCCTTTTTTAAGGTTTAGTGGTAATAAGGTGAATAACATTTGATTTTCAATTTTAGGCATTCCTTTTCCTGTACATATATTGCTAGCAACACACTCAGTTTCCTTTAGTACTTCTGAGTGTTATAGTTGATTCTTAAGGCATCTAATTGTACTGGTGGAAAAGTAATACACTGAAAAGACTTCATTAAGTTCCATGTATAAGCTCTCAGTTTATGGGTCATGGAATTAAATATTAGGATGTATTCACAAATGCCAATTAACCTTTTTATTTAGAATTAGAGTGTTTTGCATGCATCTTAGGAATTGTTTTGATTCTATTATTTCCATAGAAAAAAAAAACGTTAGTCTTAGGAATTTTAGAATCCGTAATTGCTCACTTGATAGGAATCATGTAAGGAGTTCTTGATTATCATAAGAGACATATTTATTTATCCCACTGATTATGCTCAAGTGTTTTTCTGTAATACTTTTATCAGAATGAGCAGTAAGAATTTCAAGTCTTTAAGGATAATCAAGACTCAAAAGGGAAAATTTTATAAGACCCTTTTAGAAGCAAAACTCTTCTTAGGTTTTGTAATAAGAGTGGATGATTTAGGTTTGAGATTCAAACTTTATAGAAGAATTTTAGAGTGATTTATGTTATGGGTAATCTAATAAGGCAGACTGAAATTAGGATCATTAATGAAGGATCATTAATGTAAGGATCATTATGAAGATGTGATAATTTTAAGTATAACACCAAAATTAATTTTATTATACTTAAATAAAATAGATCACCGTTGGGCAGAAAATGTATTATTTAAGTATAAAATTCTTGTGCGAAAATAATTGTAACAAATCATCGTTGGGCAGAATTGGAACAATCAAGTTGTTATGCACAAGGTAAGTTTGCAATACATAAATGTAACAAATCACCGTTGGGCAGAATTGAGACATTTAAGGTATTTAAGGCAAAGTTAATGTCATTTGAGTATCTAGCAATTTTAGGATACTCATCTTTTAGATGACTATGCTTAGTTAGACTAAAACAACTTTGTTAAGCTACCACATCACCATTGGGCAGAAGTGAACTCATGAAGTGTTGTTTAAGTTAAGCAAAACTAAAGTCATGCGAATGTCAGATAATGTTAGGACATACACTTTTAAGTGACATACTTAATTAGACTTAAATAACAATATTAGGTTACACATCACCGTTGGGCAGAAGTGAACTATAAGTGTTATTTAAGTTAAGTAATTTAACGGAGCAGGGCCCCTTAATCAGTTAGGTTATATATAAGGGTTTCTGATCATTTCGCAACATGTAAGATATAAGTAAAGTTGCGATTTCTTCGAAGTGATGTTGCGAATTTGGTTAGGGGATTTTAGATGTTGCGAACAGTGCAGTCATAAGTAATGTTGCGATTGATGTTTTATAAGAGATGTTGCGAATGATGTTGTTATGAGAGATGTTGCGAATGGAGTTGTTGTGATGTAATCAGCATTGTTGCGATTTAAAGCACTCGCAACATAATTGTTGCGATTAAGAGTACTCGCAACATCTTGCAAAATTAGCTCGTCGCAACATCTTAAGTAATACTCGCAACATCTTAAGGTTCGCAACATTAGTGACTTTTCGCAACATATGTCCCTTCGCAACATTCTGTGATGCTAGGTTCTGATCGCAACATAATTAGTGGACATTCGCAACATGTTACTCGCAAGATAATATGTAATTCTCGCAACATCATGCGATTTCGCAACATTTCATTTGTTGCGATTAGAGTCCAGTTGTTGTGAATAGATGCCTTGATTCGCAACATTAGCAGAATTCGAAAAGAATAATCAACCTGATAACCTTTTCCTAATTTTAAGGGATTTGGGAGATTCTGTTATAAAGTTTTAGATTATCTCAAAATTTAATAAGATTTCAAAATTATATCTTTTATCTTATTTAAAAGATTTTGAAATTAAACTTAGAGATAATATTATCTCTTTAAAGTTTTAGATTATCTCTAATTTTAATAAGATTTCAAAATTATATCTTTTATTTTATTTAAAAGATTTTGAAATTAAACTTAGAGATAATATTATCTCTTTAACAGATTTCATTTTCCCAAGTTAATCCTAATTAAGGTTAGTTTTCGAAAATTATGATGTTCTTCAAGAACATCTTCGAAAAAAACAAGAACAGTTTCAAGAATTTTACGAAACTGTTTTCGATTATATTATCAGATTTAATACTGGAATCGAAATCTGAAAGTTTTGTAAAACAGATTTCGAAAATAATCAGGTTTTTATAATGAACATGTTTTAATCAGACCTAACAATTCGTTAGAAGTAATACGAACATCAGATCCAATCAGTTTTATGATGATGATCAAAACCGTAAACATAAGGATTTTAATCAAAAACTCGTTTCCTATTTTAATTCCAGTTTTTATGGACATCGAAGAAACTGATTAATCAACATCATGCTCTGACACCACATGTTGATCAGTTTCTATAATCGATGATATAATGTAAACAAGGAAATATGTAATACCTGTTAATCCAGTGATGTTTGAGATTGACATCTTCTTAATCTGATCGAGTTCCCCTTTAGGGTGTATGGTTAGGATGGAGATTATGTGTTCTTGATGAACACGATTTGAGGGAGAGAGGTAGGGGATAATTCTTATGGTGTTATTATTCATCATTAGTTATTAACCTCTCTAATAAGCTCTCTATATATACACCCAAGGGGAAACCCTATTAATGTTAGTAAGGGTAATTCCGTCCATCAAGGATTTACCAGTTATAAACATAAGGTTATTTAGGTCAATGATCAATAATAAGATAAATAATTATAAGGGCCATATATAAAATATATATTTATTCTAACAGGTCGAGGACCGTATTTGAGATATCTGTTATCGCAGTTAGATATCGGTAACTTTAATATCATGCAGAATTTATATATATAGCTCTTTAACGCTAACAATTCAGCATACTCTCCTACTATTAACAAATTATCCTTTTGCAGCTTGCAAAACACTAACAATTGTAGCAAACAGGGACTGTTTAAGACTCAAAACACCCACATTAAACACTAAAAGTTGAAAATTAAGACTTAAAACAATGATATCGGGAATATCGGTGAAATGTCAGTCAATATCCCCGATATTATCGGTGCCGATATTATCGGTACCGATATTCTGACCGAGATATCACCGAGATTGGCTGCATAGCTAATCATGGATAATGATTTGCTTCATTAAAGCTAACACTTACAATACTCGGTGATAAAATAAAGTAACCAGTGATAAAATACTCTATATATCAATACTCAGTGTTGTGAAAGTCGGTTCGGCACCGATCTATGAAGTTAGCGGAAAAATATCAGATATTGCTCAAGGACCAATATTTGAGATATCGGTTATCGCGGTGGGATATCAGTAATTTTAATATCATGCAGAACTTATATATATGGTTTGGATGAATTACAAATGACTTTTATCATGAGAAGTATACAAATAACTAAAGTATTTATGTTAACACTAGAGTAATTATTATTACAATATTTTATTTTTTACAACATAATTACCCTAGTTCCATAGTTATCAAAGGCGCTAGGCACACTTAAGGCGCATAGGCCTCGCCTGGGGCCTAGGAGCGAGGCGCAAAATAAGTGAGGGCCTAAGACAAAAAAAACGCACTTAAATAAAAAAAAATATAAACATATTATGTATTAGAAAAATAACACTATTCTTCATATATAATAAACAAAGGCTATTAGTACCAAAAGCTCTAAAAGAGTTTTGATTCAAATCTAATTCCAAAACTTGAATAACAAATTGTTCAAAGTATAGTACCAAAATGTTCAAAACATAAAAACCCAAAGGTCAAAAAGTAAAAAATAGTAAACGTTCAAATGACTATTGTTCTTGATCCGTCATCAATGCCAGTAGAGGTGTTGTCACCTTCAAGAAGCGAGGGCCTAGGAACTAGAAGCGCAGATATTGGGCCTGGCATGGAAAATGGGCCTAGGCGCAAGAGGCGAGGGCTTTTAATAACTATGTCTAGTTCAAAACTGTAATTACTCTGGTTATTTGTATGTTTAGTACGTTAATTTTATTTGTACCGGATCCCACCCCTTTATATATAAACAGCAACGTAACACTAAAAATTGACAATTAAGACTTAAAAAACTGATGTCTGGAAAATTGGTGATATATCGGTCAAATATCGTCGATATTATCGGTACCGATATTTCACATGGGAACCGATAACTGCATAGGCGCCGATTAGTCACTAATCGCTGGACCGTCAATTCGATTTCAACTGATAGTCCCCTGCTCTAAAATCGGTCAAAGCTAGTCAAAATCATTTGTGTAATTATCTAATTACTTACTCTTTTGTCTCCTAATTAAGAGTATCAAATAATAATCCAGTTATACTAGCGTAATTCATAATTATTATCAGTTGTAACACAGGTATAACGAAAAGCAGGTGCCCTAATTAGTAACAGTAAGACTAATAATGTTTGTTTAGATAGACAGACGTAAGAGTATCATTATGTATACCTGTATGACGATTCAAACGAAATCTATTGCTTGCGAGCTAAGAAGCTGCTGTAGGGATGTCGATGGTCAATACAAGTCCATTACTTTGTCTTACCAAAAAATAAGGCTTTTTTTAAAATAAACATTTCGACTTTACGATGTCTTTAGCGTTTGGCTTGGGAATTCCTATCGGTAAATCAACCGCCAACTGGCGTTCGTTGTACCGACTATATTTCATTTTTTTATTTTTGGAAATAAAAGAAATTTTTGCAAAATATCTTAAGGTTATAACTCAAAACCAGGTTATCTGTTTCTTCAATGGTCAACCAGGGACGGATTTATACACATGAGTACCGGGTCAAGCGAACCAGGTGTTTTTCGAACCGTAGTGGAGCATTTAATAGCGACTTTTTTAGCGAACCATGTGTTTTCTGGGCTGAACCATATATATAATTTGTTTCAAATATATACATAAAACATATACTGGCTTAGTGGCAAGGCGTGCATTGTGTTTGAGTGCAGACCCGGGTTCGAGTCTCACACAACCTTATTTTTTTTTGCCTTTTTCTTTTATGCTCTATTACCTTTATACTCCTTTCTTAAAAACCCTAAACACCCCCAATTTCCCTCCCTGCTCCACCTCTACCGCTTCTGCGTAGAGAAAGAAAGAAGAAGGTGCTATTAAAACTCAAAACAAAATATAAACAAGAGATCCACCATTGGGAACTTTTGTCGAGCACCTTAAATGCACTGCAAAACCTTACATAAGACCCGCTGCGCTGCCGGTGCCAGATGATCTTACTTGACCCGAACCGTTAAACCAATCCGAATCGTCAACCCGACCCAATTTTTTTATACGCGTTCTTATATATTTAGAGCATCTTAAAATAGCGAACCAGATAAAAAAAAATTCTAAATCCGTCACTGTGGTCAACGACTCCTCTAAATGAACTACTAGTTAAATTCATCACATCGGGGAAAACCCTCACCTATGGCTAACGCCTGTGAACACTCGACCGAATGTACGACAATACGGTGAGATAAAAGTCGTTTAGTTCAAAGATCCAACTAGTGAATGTCACATCCTAACAAATTCTCCCGCCTTCACCTGATGCGGCTGAAATTAAATGATAGAGGCAGGAATCAAACCTAGGTTACATAGGTCACTGTCTCAAGGTTACATGTTTAATTAGAGCCATATGTAAATCCCAGCTTATAACTCACAAAAAGTTTCAGGTTCCAAATCGATTACCGTGAACACCAAACACTATCCTGTTTTGTGGGGCTAGATTTCAACCAATTGAAATAAACAATATACCTTTTTTTTTAATTATTATAATTATTTAGTGATAAGAGCATTACAATCTTATTTTTAAATCCAAAATTACACTAAAACACACAACATTTTCTCTCTCTTTTCAATTAAATAATATATTTTTATACTTTTATAATTACCATTTTTTTTTCACTCACCGCCTCTTTCATACACAAGTTAGAGGAAACATTGAGTGCCTATCTCATTGTTTACAAGTTAGAGGAAACATTGAGTGCCTATCTCATTGTTTACGATACTTTAAAAAAATACTTTTAACTAAACCATTAGACATAGCTTAAGAATGATTTATAAAATAGATGACAAAAATATTATTTATAGTTATCCCTCATTTGTGGCCTAGTGGTAGGAGGCTAAGATTTTTAATGGAGAGTTAAGTTCGAATCTCACTTGTATCACTTTGTGCGGATATTGGTAATAAATGATTTGAGCTATACCTTGTGCAAAGGTTGTCAATTTAAACTCCAAGCACACCGGGGTTTCATCCCAACGTGTGTTACGCCAAAGAATTCTACTCTTGTGGTAGCACAACAACTGTCAAGTGGCTGTCGGCGGTATGATTTCCCGGGAGAACGCCCAAGCGAAACTCTAAAAGCTAGCGTGGACCCGGTTAAGACAACATAGTCTGGCCAGAGTAAAACCTCGAGACTTTCAATATTGAAGAGTGCGATAGCCTTAAATACAAGAAAGTCGTTGTTAGAAAAATGTAAATTAGTTGATCCTTAATTTTTTTTAATCTTTTGGAGTTGACTAAACATATCACTCTAAATTTAATCCTAGATCAATGAGTTTTTTAAACGACACAATGTTCAGTTTTGTATGTTCACTTTGTTATGTTGCGACCTTTTATAGGCACAAAGGCTATATGCCTATACCCAACAAATCCAACAAACCACCAATCACATAACCTCATGAATATGTGATCTTACTTTACTATTTTGATTACCTCCTAGAGTATACAATGCATACATCATCCCAACAAAATTAAACTAAAAATGATAAAAAGCTTCATCTTTCAAGTCATATTTCAAATATATATTTTGTTTAACATTCTTGAATATGTCATTATCTTCATAACTTATTTGACTTCTTAGCATCAAACATTGAATCCGATCCATTGCTTTATCCTTAAGAAAACCTCCATAACGGTGGATGTCTTTCTCTCTTAACTACTTAGAAGTTAGCATCTCTTTATCAACCATTGCAATCTTCAAACAACCATCAATTGCTTCGGATTCGTCTTAGAATTTCGCCCTAAACCTACAAAGATCCTCCAATCTCATCATGTTTCAACATCAAACATGAAATCAAGCTTCAAATTTCAATGATTTTGTCACCCAATAACGTTCTTTGTGACTTGAAAAATATATATATGTCATGTACAAGACAATTATTACTTACTAGACCAAAAGTTCACAATGATCCAAATTGCCTATATAAAGCACATAATTAGTTTTAGGCTATGTGAAAAATTAATAAAATGGCGTCCAAAAGTGTCACAACTAGTACTACTGCTTTGGTTTCCTTTCTAATATTATACCTAGCTATTTCTTTCAACAACATTGCGGCCAAACACCGTCGTACGACCACCACTAAACATCACTCCCACCACCATGACGTCACCAATGCATCAAACCCGCGTCTCCAACAAGCTTATCTAGCACTTCAAGCATGGAAACGTGTAATTTACTCCGACCCATATAACACAACTTCAGACTAGACTGGGCCTTCGGTTTGTGACTACACAGGTATATACTGTGCTCCATATCCAAATGACACGAGTATTACAACAGTCGCGGGAATTGATCTAAACCATGCAGACATCGCAGGTGTCCTCCCTAACGAACTCGGATTACTCTCGGATCTTGCACTTATCCATTTAAATAGTAACCGCTTTTGCGGTATCCTCCCTCTCACTCTCTCAAACCTTTCTCTCCTCAACGAACTCGACCTTAGCAACAACCGGTTCGTGGGCCCCTTCCCTTCAGTTGTCTTAACCCTCCCATCTCTAAAATATCTTGACCTTCGTTATAACGAATTCGAAGGTGCATTGCCTCCCAAGCTCTTTAACATAAACCTCGACGCCATTTTCATTAACAACAATCGTTTAACATCTATAATCCCTTCCAATATAGGCTTAAGCACCGCTTCAGTTGTGGTTTTCGCTAATAATAATATTAATGGATGTATCCCACCAACTATTTCCAATTTTGCAAACACCATGGAGGAGTTGTTATTAACTAACACGAATGTATCGGGTTGTTTACCGCCCGAAGTAGGGTTTTTGTATAAGTTAAGGGTTTTGGATGTGAGTTCTAATAAGCTAGTTGGTGAGATACCTTATAGTATAGCAGGGTTAGCTCATTTAGAGCAGTTGAAT
The DNA here is from genome assembly GCF_021521415.1 of Bidens hawaiensis. Classification (NCBI taxonomy): domain Eukaryota; kingdom Viridiplantae; phylum Streptophyta; class Magnoliopsida; order Asterales; family Asteraceae; genus Bidens; species Bidens hawaiensis. The sequence goes on along the minus strand of NW_027491048.1, from coordinate 1,356,937 downwards.
ATTGGGCATAATATGATGAGTGGTGTAGTTCCTTCGGGGGTTTGCGAGTTGCCAAATTTGGCAAACTTTATGCTTTCTTATAACTATTTCTTTGAGGAAGAGGGGGTTTGTAAGAATTTGACGTCGAGGCGGGTGAAATCTGATGATCGAAGAAATTGTTTACCCGAGAAGCCGCTTCAGAGGAGCAAGAAGGATTGTGATAAGGTGGTTGAACACCCAGTTGACTGTTATATGCATCCGTGTGGTGGTGATGATCACAAGCACCGTACGTAATGGAATGATACATTGGTAACTTGTAACGTGTAATATATTGTTGTTGGTCTTAATTCCTAGGTGTTTTAGTAATTGAAAGATGTCTTGTTACTAATGTAAATAGGTTGTAGAAATTATATATGTAGTTGTGCACTTATAGCAATTTGATAATAATCCCAATCATATAAGGGGCTATATAATGGGTCTTAGGCGACATATGAAATGTTGATGACAACGGTCGTTGCTCGACGGAGCTATGTTGATCAATCTTATGCGACATGTGAAGCGGTTAGGTGCACCTTACATTATTAAAAGTGTTATGTTTAAAGAACATATGAATGTGCATACTTTATGTTGCTATTATGCTATATGTTATAGACATGGTCACATAGGTTGTTATGTTATAACCAAATATGATGCGTTTGTGAATGAAGGAGCAAATAGTAAATCAAATATCATATAATCAAACTTATAATTAAATTAAGTTAGTTTTGGATCAATTAATCAGACTTGTAAGCTAGCTCAATTGATATCGGAGAAGAAGTAAAGAATTAGGCTAAAGAATACAAGATCTTAAGTTTGAATTTGCTTCAAACAAGGTTTTATCAGAATACCCTTTGTGCGACGAGATCCCCTCATAACATGATATGGTGAGCTATCAGACGATATATGCGATCATGGACTTATGTAGTCGCCTTTTACCATTAGATTACCCAAATATAAACTTTATTCATTAGTTATTAGTAAAAACGGAAAACACCATAGAAGTAACCAAGTTTCAAATTTGTTTCAATTAAGTCACTCATATTTTGTTTTGACTCAATCAGGTCACTGAACTTTCAATTTGTGTCAGTTAGGTCACTTAAATTTCAATTTGTGTTCTAAAACGATATGGACAACTACTGAAGAAACGTGGATCTACTCACTGGTAGCAGATCTACTTTCCTCGGGTTTTGATTGTACTATTTCACCGATGGTTCCTCTGGATCTGTGTTCTTCCACCTACAAAATGAACAACGCCGTTAACTTACCCCTCAGAAAGGGACAGAGGGGTCCTCTTTGGGGTAACCCTCCGGCGTGAGAATAAGTATATGGTGGAGAAGATAATAATGTGTGAGTAAGGGAATCTCAAGAGTATTGCTTAATAGCTGAATACTGTATGATTGTGTGACTGTGTGTTTGTATGTAACTGACTGTGAGTGAATGTAATTCAATATGATTGAATGTGATATCACTGCCTGTAACTGTCAATGATTGAGTATGAATCTGTCCATCAAAGTGGAGTTGATGCTGTATTTATAGTGCTAGGGTTTCCACTGATTGGGCTCAACCTCGTTGGCCTCTTCCAATCGCACTGCGCCACGTGTCCTCTGGGACACCTGGCGCTTTCTCGTTGGTTGTAATCACGTGGTAGCACTTGTGTCATGCTGAGTTGTCGACCTTTCATTTGGCAGCTGTCAACATCAGCATATTCTTACTCCTTAAAAAGATGCCTTCTGGAAGGTTGTCTGACGTGCACAATCAAGGTTGCCCTAATCCTGATTTGGATAAGGACGAGGTCGATTATGTGCATGTGTGATATGCGTCAATCCTGAGGATGCGCGAGGTCTTCTCTTTATTCTCACGCGCAGATATTTCATGCGCAGATGTGATATGCACGAGCATGTGATATGCGCCGCGCGCTGATGCGCCGCGCGCATATGTGATGCGCGAGCATATGTGTGCCTGGGCAGATGTGATATGCATGAGCATGTAATATGCGCCGCGCGCTGATGCGCCGCGCGCATATGTGATGCGCGAGCATATGTGTGCCTGGGCAGATGTGATATGCATGAGCATGTAATATGCGCTGCGCGCTGATGCGCCGCGCGAGCATATGTGTGCCTGGGCATATGATGCCTGAGCATGTTCTGTATGCGCCATGCGCATAGGTTTTGGCTTTGTGCCTTCATAATGTCTTTATCTTGTGGGTTGACCCGCCTTGCTCGGTGTTGAGGCGGGTACATACCTCTTCAAGCCCCCCCAGTCTAATGTGTGTTTTATCTCGCGCTAGCGCAGTAAGATAGATATTAGACTTACTGATTTGGTCTTTTTAATGGGGTGTTGTCGTTTTCTTGGTTGTTTCCATCGTTGCGCGAAGTTCTATCCATTTGGTTGAAACGAAGGGTCCAAACACGTGGTTGGTTGGTGGTGACGTGTGCTGTAAACGTGTCAGACGTTTCGTGTGCTCGAGGTGCTACAGTTGCCTTTCATGTCCCCTCGCACAGCTGTCTGGAACACGTGTCGCGCTCGCATTGGTTTGCACCTGCGAGTGGGGGCGCGTCTCTGCTCCGTGGCAGTTCCGTTACGTTTTCATGTCCCCTCAAACAGTGTCAAGGACACGTGCCGCCGCCACGTTGCCTTACAGCTGCGATTGGGGGCGCGTGAAATCCGATCAGTTGCCAAATTTCTCTCTCCTGGGCCTATAAAAGCAAGCCCTTAGGAAATTTTTTATCTTCATCTTCATTGTTGCTATTTTCGAATTTCTGCCTTTCATATTCTGATTTGAGTGTATTCATCGTTTCGAATCTTCGATTATCTGCTGCTGCAGTTGTATGTCTGATAGTTCAGACTCCTCTAACCCCTCAATCACCTCTATTGCTTCTCGAAGACGCCGTGTGAAATCTGTGGTGATGTCGACATTGAAGCAAAAGGGCAAGGGGAAGAGGGTTGTTGAGACCACATCGGAGGAAGTAGGGAGGACCAAGGCCACGAAAAGGTGGAATGAAATCCCCTGCAAATTGAGGCAGGCCGATCTCGACAGCCTCATCTCGTCACAGGGTTTCCCCCCTGTGTTTGGCTGCATGTTGCCTGTGGCCGGGCAAACGGCGGCGGACCCCCCTCCCGGCTATATTTCATTGTACACCCATTTTTTCACCCACTGCAACCTTCGTCTTCCGATGACAAGGCTTGTAGGCGCGGTGTTACGGTTTTTCGGGATTCATATATCCCAAGTCCATCCGTTTGGACTTGTGCGCATGACTCATTTCGAGTTCATGTGCAAATTACAGCGCGAGGAGCCCACCCCTCGGCGCTTTCAATTTTTTTACAAGCCCAAGATCCAAGATTCTTGGATCTCCTTTATTCCTCGCAGTCAGAAGGTTAAGTGCAGCACCGTGTCATTCAAGAGCCTTCATGACTGGTCTGAGAGGTTCTTCTACATCAGGGCTGGTGTAATCCCCATCCGCATGACGATGCGCGCGATCGATTCTGCGCCCGCGGATGCGGATGTTATTAAGAACCCAACCGGCGCCTGGGTTAAGAAACTGACCGCCGAACCATCCCCCGCCAAGAAAATTCGCGAGGAGGCGCTGGTGGGGGTCGGCATGAGTAAGCTGTGGGCCGACAGCGCGCTTGAGCCCGTTATCCAAGTCGACGGGTTGTGTAAGTTTATTTCATTGCTTTATTTCTTTTTCTGCGCGAACATAATTCTTTTTGCTGATATCACTTGACTTGTTTTTGCGCAGTCACCAAGGATTATATCCACGCCGCTTATGATGATCAAGTGGAGGGTGGCTCCGTCGCGCTTGGCGCTGGGGAGGTGGGCTTCCCAGATCGCTTTGATGACATGTTCATCCCTGTGGATCTGGAATTTGACTTTGATAGCGACGCGCCTGGTAAGCCTTCGCACTTATGCTTATTCCTTTAGAATACCAAAGTTTATTAACAGTTCTGTTGCTTGTATTTGCAGATGCGCTCGAAAACTACGAGCTGGAGCTCGCGGAAGAGGAGGAGGAGGCGCCCCTACTAAAGCGCAAAGCTAAGGGGAAATCTGGCGCAGGGGGCAGTAAGAAATAGAAGAAAGACGACACCCCTGTCGCTCATCCCCATGCTCAAACGAAGGGACCTGAGGAAACCCAGGTGTTTACCACCAAGGTTTCTTTAGCTTCCCTGCCTGTGAAAGTGGGCAGACCTCCTGTCCACTTGATGTATGGTGGCGTGACCTCCTCCCTTCGCGCGGCTGAAGAGAGAAGCAGTGTCGCGCCTGCGAAAGGTATACTTTGCTTACCCATAATTCTGATTGAACTTTTATTACATCTTTTCGCATTTGAATGTTTGCAGGACCGGCGACGGTAGCACATCAGCCTCAGGCGCAACAAGGTGTTGAGGCTGCGCCGGGGGCTGCTTCTAAGTCCCCTGTTCTACCCTCAGAAAAGGGTAGAATGAACTTTATGGCGATGTTCAACGCGCGAACAGAATTGCGCGAAGGTATGTTTTGCGCCATTGTCTTCTGAATTTTTTGTTTTGATCAAATCATAAACCCTTTTTTGTTGTTGATTTGTTCATAGGAGTTGTAGCTGGCGTACAAACTGCTGGTGACACTCCTGACGCCGTTGCCGGCGCCGCTGGTTCTGGTTCTGCTCCTGCTAGTGCTGAGTCTCCCCTTATTGGGATTACAAAGGAGCAGGAAGCCGTATTGCGCGCCGAACTGGCGGCGTCGAGACCTCCCTCGCCTCCTCCTACGCGCAGCCCTCTCCGCGAGGCTGGTTTGGAGCCCTCCAGGTCGCATGAGAAGAGGCCTATTGAAGAAGATGAGGAGGATGAGGGGGCTCAAGCTGAAGACTCCTTGGGAGACCGCGCCAGCCCTGCGATGCCACAAGACTTCGCAGCGCAGACTTCTGGTGGGGCTGGCGCTGACTTTTCTGCTTCATCCCCGCAGGTATGTTTTAATTTGTTGCTCCGCTGCGCGTACCTCCATATAAGTATGTTTTATGACTTAGAACATTTCTTGTGTTTTGCAGGAAGGTGACCACGTTTACCGCCCGAGATGGAATATTAATGAAGAGAGTTCCTTCCAATCCATGGGCGTATGCGAGGACTTCTGGGCTCATGCCGTGCCTCCTACTGAAAGGAGGTATCAGGAGGAGCGCACCCGCGCTGACTTGCTCAACGATCACATTTTCGCTGGGTCAGCTTTCTTTGCTGCCTCCCAAGAGCTTCATCGTGATTATATTAAAGTACGCGATGCTCTTGTGGCAGCCCAGCAAGAGGCTAAGGTGGCTGCCTGGAACCTTTCTGATGCTCGCGCACGAGCTGAGAAACTCCAGGCGGAGCTCAGCGAAAACCGAGCAAGTGCCAACACCGCCTTTATTAAGCGCGGGCATGAGCTCCAAGCTGCGCGGGAGAAGCAGCAGGTGGCGGAGGCCGAAGTTGCCAAGTACGCGCGGAGAGTGCGTGTCTTGGAACAGCAGGCGGAGGCGCGTGACCAAGCTATCGTCCAGAGTATCACTGAGAAATCATCACTGGAGAGCGAGGTTGCGCGCCTGAAGAAGGAGTTGGCGGCCGCGCAGGCCGATAGGGATGAGGCCTTGGCGACGGCAGCGTCTAGCCAGGAAGCACTTGATGCTGCGCAGGCGGAGAAAGAAAAAATTTTGGCGGCAGCAGCGTCTGATAAAGAGGAGCTAAAAAAGACCAAGGAAACTGTTGAGTTATTAAACTCCCAGGTTCCTGCCCTCGAGACGTCTGTTGCTGGCCTCGCGCAGGATCGCCAATGGCTGGTGTCACAGGGCATGACTCGTTGCGCTTTGGCGATGAAATATCCTGCCGAGTTTCAGGCCCTTGTGATGGACTGCAATGCTGCCGCGCTCCTTGTGGGTCGAGCTGAAGGGTTTACGGATGGGTATGAATATGGGATGTTGAAGAAGAACCCATCCGAGTACCCTTACAAGAGCGACGCGGCCTACGCGGACATGGCCGCGGTGGGGGAGAAGTATATGAATACTCCCATCCCCATCCTTGTGCAGGTACCTTGACCTTAATGAATTTTTCTTGATTAATTTTCCAAGTTTTTTGTACTCAATCCTTTTCTAATGATTTGCAGATAGCTGCGCTTGCTGACCAGCCCGACCTCGGCGCGCTAAAGAAGTTGCTCGATGAATGCGAGGGGGCTGGTGGCGATGATGGTGGCGCGGGGGATGTTGCCCCTGCCAGCGGCTCTGGCGCGGCGAAAGAATCTGCTCCTGACACCGTCGTGATAGAAGACTCCATTGAGGAGGAAGAACTTGACTATGGTCAGTTCGGAGATGAGGAGCGGGCCGCGCCAGATGCTGCGGGAGATGATGAGGGTGATGAAGTGGCTGACGTCGACGTGGAGACTTGAGAAGCCCTTCATCTTTCTAATTTTTTTTTGTTTTTTGTTATACTTGTAATTTGTAACTCATCACACTTGTAAATTTCAATGCTATGGAATGAAATTTGTTTTCCCTTTTTCACATCTTGCGCATTTCCATTCATCTCTTCATGTTTGCTTGTATAGATATAAGATATGCTTGCACGTTAAAATAAGAACAAGGTTGTAAGGAAATTATTTACTTAGCCATAGTCCTATTTTGTAAGTGGTTTCGCAGTATCTTGTTTATGCTGACACTCGCGATGACTTTTCACTGTTCCTTTTTTGCGCGTCGTTGTCGCGCGTTTTTTATATGGAATTATGAGTTTTAGCCATTACATGTCAGCATGTGTTACTCAGATATCCACTATGATTCCGCGCGCGACCTTGACCTGAGACCTTAACAACTATGATTTGGCATGTACTTTGCCTTAGTTGTGTTTAGGGATTTTTATGATCAGGCTGTGCGGGAAGTAAGATGGATGTTTGTGAGTGTTTTGAGCTAAGGCTCTTTGTTTTGGGCTAAGGCCCTGACGTTTTTAGAGTTAAGACTCGTTAACGTGTTTGAGCTAAGGCTCGTAGGTTTGGGCTAAGGCCCTGACGTTTTAGAGTTAAGACTCGTTAACGCGTTTGTGCTAAGTCTCGCGCATGTATGTTTTACTTCGTTTTATTTTGTTTTTGAAGTCAATATAGTGTTGTCATATTGCTCCAAATTAATAAAGGAAGTGTGAAACATGTATGCAAAGGTAATAGAACAAATATTGAAAGATAGCGCGAATCATCATTCATGATGGCTTAAAAGCCTTGATTATATATTTGTATTTTTACATGAAGCATTTTCTAAGCTGTGCTGCGTTCCACGCGCGCGGTATCTTTTTTCCATTCAAATCTTTTAAAGTGTATGCGCCTTTCCCCAATTCTTCTGAGATTTGATAAGGTCCTTCCCAATTGGGGGACATTTTTCCTGGGGGTATTGCGCGGCTAGCTTCATTGTTTCGAAGGACAAAATCATTTTTCTTGAAGTGGCACTCTTTAACGCGCTGATTATAATATTTTTCCAGCTTTTTCTTGTATTTGGCTTCATTGATGATACCCACGGATGGCGCCAACGAAGAAACGTGGATCTACTCGCTGGTAGCAGATCTACTTTCCTCGGGTTTTGATTGTACTATTTCACCGATGGTTCCTCTGGATCTGTGTTCTTCCACCTACAAAATGAACAACGCCGTTAACTTACCCCTCAGAAAGGGACAGAGGGGTCCTCTTTGGGGTAACCCTCCGGCGTGAGAATAAGTATATGGTGGAGAAGATAATAATGTGTGAGTAAGGGAATCTCAAGAGTATTGCTTAATAGCTGAATACTGTATGATTGTGTGACTGTGTGTTTGTATGTAACTGACTGTGAGTGAATGTAATTCAATATGATTGAATGTGATATCACTGCCTGTAACTGTCAATGATTGAGTATGAATCTGTCCATCAAAGTGGAGTTGATGCTGTATTTATAGTGCTAGGGTTTCCACTGATTGGGCTCAACCTCGTTGGCCTCTTCCAATCGCACTGCGCCACGTGTCCTCTGGGACACCTGGCGCTTTCTCGTTGGTTGTAATCACGTGGTAGCACTTGTGTCATGCTGAGTTGTCGACCTTTCATTTGGCAGCTGTCAACATCAGCATATTCTTACTCCTTAAAAAGATGCCTTCTGGAAGGTTGTCTGACGTGCACAATCAAGGTTGCCCTAATCCTGATTTGGATAAGGACGAGGTCGATTATGTGCATGTGTGATATGCGTCAATCCTGAGGATGCGCGAGGTCTTCTCTTTATTCTCACGCGCAGATATTTCATGCGCAGATGTGATATGCACGAGCATGTGATATGCGCCGTGCGCTGATGCGCCGCGCGCATATGTGATGCGCGAGCATATGTGTGCCTGGGCAGATGTGATATGCATGAGCATGTAATATGCGCCGCGCGCTGATGCGCCGCGCGCATATGTGATGCGCGAGCATATGTGTGCATGGGCAGATGTGATATGCATGAGCATGTAATATGCGCCGCGCGCTGATGCGCCGCGCGAGCATATGTGTGCCTGGGCATATGATGCCTGAGCATGTTCTGTATGCGCCATGCGCATAGGTTTTGGCTTTGTGCCTTCATAATGTCTTTATCTTGTGGGTTGACCCGCCTTGCTCGGTGTTGAGGCGGGTACATACCTCTTCAACTACTATATTATCGTATCGTAAGTGATATATTTACTAATAAAAGATAAAAAAATGTTGGTTTGAATGACGTTTTAGTTATTTATAAACATATAATATAAGGCTAATAAAATATGAGTGATTTAATTGAAACAACCTTAAAACTTAATTATTATTAAACAAAATTGACGTCAACAAAAATCAACTAAAAAATACTATACTTGAAAAGGAAACAGCCAAACACTCGGTAAAGAGAGGATAAGAATTCACCTGCAACCAAACACCATATTAAATCTCTTTCAACTTTCAGCCGCCACTAGGGTTTTATATCATTCTTGTTCCACTATAAATTGCAGCATCTTCTCTACAAGCACCCACAGATCCAATTTCAATCGATTATTTTCATCTCTTATTTTCTGTTAATTATTAATTAATTCGATTTTGTTAGTATGAGATGAGGAAAATGGAGCGGAGATGATATAATAATAATAATAATATCAAATGATCCGAATAACTCCTTGCTACGTTCTTTCTGATTCATATTATTCTGTTTTTGATTTACACTTTTTTAATTATTTTTTATATGTTTGTTGGTATTGAAAATAATCATGAAATATGATGAGATCAGAAAAATCTTAGGACACCTTCTGACACAGTTTGACAATGCTGTGTATGAGAACCATTTTTTTTAACTCTGATTTTCATGATTTTTATCAATATTTTTTTTATTTCATACTAGTTCTTTGATTTGGTTGTTCATTTATTGTTGTTTTTACAGATTTTAGATTGTGGAAATGGCTTCTATCTACTTGAGATGATTTGAGTTGTGAATTTTTTTTAACAAAAAACAGGCATAAAAAATTAAGGTGTTTATGGGTTAAACCATAAGATTTTTTTTCTTAGAACAAGGATGTTCTTGTATATATTATGTTAGTTAACATTTATGACTCCATCACTAACTTAAAATAATCTTTTTTTTAATTATTTGTTATGTATTTCCAAGGAAAGTAGTATTTAAATTAATACAAAATATAAGCAACGCATCTAGCCAATTAAAAATAGCAAACTAAGGTATTTAAAGAAGTTTTAGTTCAAAACAAAGGGTCATAAATAGCTATATAGCATTATAACATGTTTATTCAAAGACTAAAATGTCATCAATTATTATCCAATCTAACAGGGTGGTCACTCAACTTTGGCCTAATCAACAAACATATGGCGACACATTTTATTTAGATGACTACTTCAGATAAAACAACCCATAAAAAATTAAAAACAAGGCAAATTGGATTAAAATAACGCAACACCTATTATGTATTGGCCAATAATATAGTCCCTTGTTAAAAATTAGATACAACGTTAGTTTATTGCAAACGTGGCTTGATGTGTTGGCCACTAAAAATCCGACCTAGTTTTTTCTTTCTTTTTAGTGCTCTGATTCCACCTACATCAAAATTTTCACATGACTTGGAAAATGATGTTCGTGAAGGCGGTTGTTGTGAAACTGTTACAAGACTTTTGTCGAAGGAGAGTAGTCGACATTTATTGGATAAGTCATTCGAGGTGAGTTGGAACATGGTGAAGAAGTTGTTGGATAAGTATTCGAGTTTGGATTTGCGTGGGGATCATAGCGTGTCGGAGGCGATTCAGAGGTTGAACTTGCATACTGCGATGACGAATCGTACGCTTTGATACAAAACATCGTACTATTCAATCGATAACGTGTTTTTAAATTTAAATTATGTCGGATTGGTTCATATGAAAAAGAACAATTGTTTATTACCTCTGATTATGGTGGCCAACTATATAGCTGTGATCGGAGCTCCGGTGAATGGGATGTCTTGTGGCAGGCGATGTCGGAGTTATGTAGAATTAAGGGGAACTTAGGGCTCCAATTGATCATATGGAGTTAAATGGGGTGATGGAATCCATACAATATGGCCCAAGGCAAAATAAAACACAATAAAAACCATGTCAAATACCAACACATCAAGCCACGTCAGAATTAAACTAACACAGTTACCTATTTTTAAAGGGGGACTATAAACCATAAAATATGAAAAAGGTGAGACTACTATAGAGAAATAACTGAGGCGAAATTATTATTGAACAATACATAAAACGTGAGATTACTTTAATTTAGTTTGCCTAAAAACAAAGTCGGCTTTTGTGGGGAGGGGGTAACCATTCCTAGCCGAATTAGCGTAGTCCGAAATTTTTTCCATTGTTCGGAAAATTTCGAGGGACGGATGTCCAATTCTTTATCACTTAGATTTGGGTTTTCTACGGGTTCGATGTTGAAATTTTTAGGGGTTTGATGTTAAAATACACTAATATATAACACTATAACAAATTTTTTGTACGGGTTCGACCAAACCAATTCTCCTAAAACTGCCTACGCTCCTGCTACATGGTTTTTCTTAAAAGAAATTTAGTATAAGACACATATCGAAACCAAATTACCTAAACAACCCAATGTAACCGGTCAATTAATATTGAACACCTTATTGTTTTACTAAGTACCAAAATGTTAGCTATGTTTGCCAAAGTATATATTCCCATTATTATTCATTATTTTCTTAACATAATCTCTTTGGTTATACCAACTCCATAAAGTAATTAATTAGTGAAAAGAACAAACTTATACCTATTCTATATTCTTCGTATCTTGTTCCCTCCAGCCAGATGCAATATAAAAACCTGGAATATGTGTGAATAGACACATAAAAAGGTATAAAGTGTCACCTGAATTTAAGGATGGTTAAGTAGGGTTGAGTTCTTCCCAACTCTCGTATGTTAATCAGTACCAAATCAAGAACAAAAAATTAAGAGGAAGCAAGATTGATTATTCTTATTGAAAAGTGAAGTGAAAAGTGAATACAAGAACACAAGACCAAATTCAGTTCTTATACTCTAACCTAACAACTAGAACTGAATAACAGAAAAAATATTACACTCTAGTCCCTGAATGTTTAACACTGTAACAAACTAACTGAACTAGTACGTTTATTTTTGGAATTATGTCACAATTAGTCCCTTGACTTCTAACAATCTCCCCTCTAATTCCAAAGTTCAAGCAAGTCCATAACTCCCAGTAGCTGCCTCATTTCAAGAAACTTCAACCTTGGTAAAGCTTTTGTTAGCACATCTGCTCTTTGCATGTTCCCACTTACAAAGTCAACAACAATTTGACCATTCTCTATACACTCTCTTATAAAGTGATATCTTGTGTTTATATGCTTAGATCTTCCATGAAAAACAGGATTTTTCATAAGTGCTATGGCAGATTTATTATCCACCATTAAAGTGACAACCTTTTGCTTGGTTCCTGTAATCTCTTCTAGCAGCCCATGTAACCACACCGCTTGACAGGCTGCTGTTGTCGCTGTCATAAATTCAGCTTCACAACTAGACAATGCTACAGTTTGTTGCTTTTGTGAACACCAAGATATTAAAGAACCATTATAGTAAAAGACATTACCAGAAGTGTTTTTACCATCATCACTGTTTGTTAAATGATTGCTGTCACTATAACCAACAAGATCATCTCCATCTTTTCTTGAATACATGATTCCAAACTGTATTGTACCTTTCACATATCTGATTCGTTGTTTCACTGCTTTAAAATGTTCCATCCTAGGCTCTTGCATAAACCTGCTAAGATACCCTACCGCATAACTCAGATCTGGTATGGTCTGAGTTAAATACCTCAAAGATCCAATCAACTTTCTATAATCAGTTGGATTTATCAGTTCTCCACCCTCTGTTTTGAACAATCTTAATCCCGGATCCATAGGTATTTTTGACTCATTACAATCTTCCAACCCTGCCAGTTTCAGGATCTTCATTGCATATGTGGATTGTTTAACAAAAATGCCATCTTTCTTTTGAGATACCTCTATTCCCAAGTAATAGCATAACAAGCCAAGATCAGTCATTTCAAACTCTGATCTCATCTGTCTTTTAAACTCTGCAACTTCCAACTCATCACTACCAGTTACCAATAGATCATCCACATAGACCCCTATAACCAATACTGAATTACCTGTGGTCCTCACATATACAACAGACTCATGTTGACATCTCTTGAACGTCATCACCTTTAAGACACTATCCAACTTTAAATTCCATGCTCTTGGAGCTTGTCTCAACCCATATAAGGCTTTTGACAGCTTATACACTTTTGTCTCTGTATCTTCCTTCTCATACCCCTCAGGTTGTTTTACAAAAACATTTTCTTTAAGATCACCATGTAGAAAGGCTGCTTTCACATCCATATGGTATATCTTCCAATTCATTTTTGCTGAGAGTGCAAGAATCAATCTGATAGTCTCTATCCTTGCCACTGGTGCAAAAGCTTCTTCAAAATCAATGCCATGTTGTTGTACATAGCCTTTTGCAACCAGCCTTGCTTTATACTTAGTGATTTTACCAGCAGCATCTCTTTTTAACTTGTAGACCCATTTCAAACCAATTGGTCTACAACCCACTGGTGGATCTATGAGAAGCCAAGTTTTATTTCTCTCTATTGCTTGTATCTCCTCATCCATAGCATTCATCCAAACCTTTTCTTTTATAGCTTCTTTGAAAAACACAGGCTCACCATCTTGAGTCAACAATAGCTCAACTGTATTACTTTGTTCTTCCCTACCAGACCTTACCCCATCACCAAGTACATAATCTTGCAACCTAGAAGGTAAAGTAGTTACCCTGCTTGACCTTCTTATATTTGTTGGCTGATATGAACTTTGACCTTGCTCAAACTGTGATACTACCCCTGCATCATCAGTTACTACAGGATCCTCTGACTCTACAAGTGGTACAGTCACCTGTTGAGGACTTTCCTCTCCATACAAGCCATCTTGTACACAAAACTCAACCCAACTTGAATCTGTTGTACTTACATCTGCCAAGTATGTAGACCAATCCCACTGTCTACTTTCTTCAAAGAGCACATCTCTGCTTACAACAATTTTCTGTTTATGCACATCAAACATCCTATGTGCTTTGGAACCTTCTTCCACACCCAAATAAACCATTGAAATACTCCTGTCATCTAACTTTTTTAGACCAGGCTTTGTGACTTTCACATGCCCTGTACACCCAAACACTCTTAAGTGCTGCAAATCAGGCTTCCTTCTCTTCAATGCTTCATATGGTGTGCATTTCTCTAAAGCTTTGGTTTGAATTCTATTCAAGATATAGACTGAGTGTCTCACACCTTCAGCCCAAAAATCTTGAGGCATGCTCATGCCTTTTAACAAACATCTAGTCATATTCATTATGGTCCTATTTCTTCTCTCTACAGCACCATTTTGTTGAGGAGAATACGGTGCAGTCAAGAACCTTGTTATACCCTCTTTTGCACAAAACTAATTAAATGGTATAGAGGTGAATTCCCCTCCTCTGTCAGACCTTAAGATCCTAATCTTAAACTCATACTCATTCTCTACCTTAGCATTGAATGACTTAAAGAAATCTAATGCTTGATCCTTACTCTTAAGCATATACACCCACATAAACTTGGTATGATCATCTAAAATGAGCATAAAGTACCTATTTCCTGCTTGAGTTGTGGGAATTATAGGACCACACAAATCAACAGAGATAAATTTCAAAGGTACCTCAGCTTTGTATTGTGACTTATCTGGGAATGAACTTCTGATCTGTTTCCCAACTAAACAAGCTTCACACACTTGTGTAGGGTGATTAATGATTGGAATCCCCTTGACCAACTGTTTACTAGTCATCACCTTTAGAGTATCAAAGCTAATATGACCCAATCTACCATGCCATAACCACGGTATACTATCAATTTTAGCCTGAAAACACCTAGGTGAACCAATCTTCAACTTAATCTTGTAGAGCCTATTCACAGATCTTAATACTTTCATTATTAATTTTCCAGACCTATCATATGACCACAAATACTCATCTCTCATCCTTACTTCACAACCCTTTTCAGTGGCCTGCCCAAGACTCAAAATATTACTCCTCTGATGTGGTATATAATACACATCTGTGAGTAATCTTTGTTCATCATTTTTCCCTTCTAAGACAATAGTACCCCTGCCTTCTATTTCCACACATGATCCGTCTCCAAACTTAACACTACCCCCAACATTCTTGTTTTGTTGTGAAAAGATTGTAACATTACCTGTCATATGATTGGAAGCACCATTGTATAAATACCATTCCATCTCTTCACCATTGAACTTTGAAGGCACCACCCTTTGTTCATTCAAGAACACCATTTCCTTCTTGGGAATCTTTTCAACCATAAACAAGGCTGGTCCTCCATCATGTTCTTGTGTTTGAGTTAGATTGGCCTCTTCATGAGTTTTGTTCTTTGTTGGGCATTCACTTGCATAGTGACCCATTTCTTCACATCTAAAACACTTAACTTTGGACTTGTCTACCCTTCTTTTGCTGCCAAAGTTATGGTTCTTGGATTTACTACTTTCCCCTTTCTTCTTAACATTTGATTTAGAATTCTTATCATGACTTTCCCAATTCTTGTTCTTGGCTTTTGACTCCTTCTTTCTGGCCTGCCAATCACCATAACTCATCAACAGCTGATCATCTTTCACACTTGCAGATGATTGCTTATGTTTAAGTGAGGTCCTTTCTTCGAAAGTTTTCAACCGGCCTATGGCTTCTTGAAACAACATGGTTTCAAGATCCACAAATTGTTCAATGGACGCCACAATCTGAATGAAACGCTCAGGTACAGAATTCAGTAATTTCTGAACCAATTCCTTCTCTTCGAATGGTTCCCCCAAATCACTAGCCCTAGATGAAATTGAGATCATCTTACCAACAAATTCATCTATGGTTTCTGCTTCTTTCATCTGTAACGAGTTAAATTCATTCTTTAGGGTTGCAAATCTTGCTTTCTTGACCCTATCAGCCCCTATGTATCTGGCTTTCAAAGACGCCCAAATTTGACTTGCTGACGTCAGATTTGCCATCTGAAGAACCATGGATTCCAGCATCGCCTGAAATAGATAAGCTATAGCCGCACTATTCTTCTTCGCGTCTATAGCCGCAGGTGCTGGATCAGTTGGTTCTATTATCTCCCACAGGCCGTGAACATTGAAGGATGCCTTCAATTTCAATGCCCATATGGTGTAATTCGTCGGAGTAAGTAGCGGGCATTGAAGTGGAATTAGGGTATAGTTTTCTCTCTGAGGAGGAGGAGCAGGTGTTCCCATGGCGGATCGGCGAACGTATTTTTGTGCGAATCGGTTGTCAAGGTCCAGTCCTTTGGATCAATTGAACGAGCAAAATTCCTTTGCTCTGATACCAGTTGTTAATCAGTACCAAATCAAGAACAAGAAATTAAGAGGAAGCACGATTGATTATTCTTATTGAAAAGTGAAGTGAAAAGTGAATACAAGAACACAAGACCAAATTCAGTTCTTATACTCTAACCTAACAACTAGAACTGAATAACAAAAAAAATATTACACTCTAGTCCCTGAATGTTTAACACCTGAACTAGTACGTTTATCTTTGGAATTATGTCACAATTAGTCCCTTGACTTCTAACATCGTCGTGTGCAATGTGGTGTATACTTAGACGTAGGTTAGGGATGTGAGATTTACTTTTTTAAACATGGTTACGGTTTTGTAATTTTAAGTGCTTTGATGACCAGTTTGAGATGAATAACAAGCCAACATAGATACAAAATGAAGACAAAGAGTTGTCGATTGGGGTCGCTGAAAAAAGAGATCTAAAACATTAAATTATGTGTTCGTGTTTGGCGTGTAATAATCTTCTATCTAATGCACATATTATATTAAAAATCGTAACCAAAGTAGTTTTACCCTAATGCACTATGTTTTGTACATGTTATGAGTTAACCAAAAAACTAGCATTTCTAAATATTTCTGCAGTAAAACCTCTATAAATTAATAATGTTAAGACTGGAATATTATTAATTTAGCAAGATACTATTATATCGATAAATTATTAATTAATTAACTTAAAGAGGTTTTACGTATGACCTTTAAACGATGTAACTTTTGGAGTAGACATTCGTGAGCTTCAGAACGTGATTACATGTATGCATTATCAGCACTGGATGTGAATCATTTGCTAGATTATCCTGGTGAAAATAACGATACGAAGTTCAAAGCATTGTAGAAATTGTTGCGGATGCCATTCAAAATCTGGTTGATCACGAAGTTGAGGATGGTCAATAGCTTTGGAACCAGTCAATCATATAAACTAGTAGATTAAAGATAAACTCAATATATATTTGAAGTTCAACAAAAAAACAAGTCATTATAGATTAACTTTTACTAGAAAATCTTAGAATTTGAAACTTTTTAATAATTATTAATTTAAATTTCGTTGAGACATATATATATACACTGGGGTTTCAAAAAAGTTATTATGTTATTATTTTATCGATTGGAGTCCAATTTTCACTGGTTTCAAGTTGGGACCGGACAAGTTATTAATTTTATTGAGGTTATTTATTTATCGATTATTAATTTATAGACGTTTTACTGTAGTTTGTTTTTTTAACGCTAAGAATATAAGCTGAAAATAATGACATACGTAAATAATGATTAATTTGAATGATATTTGAGTTTACGCGGTTTTTCCAAAGAATACAAGATGGATTTGTGCTACATACATAGTTACCGGTTATCGGTTATCGAAATAATCAAAATTAATGTATGTGCACGATTAATATTTATTTGTTTATTATATTTTGCTAAAAATGTCACGTCATTCATTAGTATTAATGACAACTATTTTACTTTTGATTTTATCTATTAATGATAGAGAAAAATTCATCTAGAAAACAACTATTTCAACGACCTTTTTTATAAAACTATCTACCAAAAAGCATAATAAAGGAGATGTTGACTAATTGAGTGTGGTTGACTTGAGAAGGTAACCTACCTTAATTTCTCTCTTAAATTTTTCCGAACTCATTCTTATCCATGATCTATATGAATGTCACAATTAGCTTTTCTCTATCGATATCGATTTCCTTTCATTTATTAGAGGGTGGTATTCCTTCTTGATGGCGTGTTTGGATAAGTCAGCCTTTAGACGGCAAAATCAGTTGAGACGATTGATATCTGTATTGTTAAGGTTCACTTGGGTATTGGGGTAATTTTAAATGTTGTTAAAAGAAAATATGATGATAGCTATGTTTCTGTATCTTTAAACTTCTTTAAAACTATTTAAATGATTAAAAATTTATATTAATTAGTTAAATATAGAATGACATTCAAAAAAATATCATTTCTATGATTAAAAGAAAATACTACTAATACTAAATTAAAAATAAATAAATAAAAACAACTACTTATAAAAATTGAGTATGTTGGGTGAAGAGACGTGGATCGACTCACTGGTAGACGATCTACTTTTCTCGGGTGTGATTATGCTTTCTCACCGATGAATCTCTGGAATCTGGGTTCTTCCACCTACAAAATGAACAGCACCATAAACTTACCCCTCAGAAAGGGACAGAGGGGTCCTCTTTGGGGTAACCCTCCGGTGTGAGAATAAGTGTTTGTAGGAGAAGATAATAATATGAGAGTAAGGAAATTTAGAGAGTATTGCTTGATATAGCTGAATACTGTGTAGTTGGATGTGATTGTCTGTAACTGAGTGTCCCTTCCTTGTGGAGTTGATGTGGTATTTATAGTGCTAGAGTTTCCACTGATTGGGCTCAGCCTTGTTGGCCTCCTCCAATTGATTTGCGCCACGTGTCCTTGGGGACACCTGGTGCTTTTTCATTGGTTATAATCACGTGGTAGCACATGGGTTTTGCTGAGTTGTCCACCTTTCATTGGCAGCTGTCAACATCAGCATATTCTTATTCCTTGAAAAGATACCTTCTGGAAGGTTGTCTGACGTGCACAATCAAGGTTGCCCTAATCCTGATTTGGATAAGGACGAGGTTGATTACGTGCATGTGTGATACGCGCCTATCCTGAGGATGCGCGAGGTCTTCTCTTTATTCTCACGCGCAGATGTTTCATGCGCAGATGTGATATGCACAAGCATGTGATATGCGCCACGCGCGGATGCGCCACGCGCAGATGTGATATGCGTGAGCATATGTGATATGCGTGAGCATGTGATGCATGAGCATATGTGATATGCGTGAGCATATGTGATGCCTGAGCATGTGATATGCGTGAGCATATGTGATGCCTGAGCATGTGATGCATGAGCATATGTTATATGCGCCGTGCGCATAGGTTTTGGCTTTGTGCCTTCATAATGTCTTGATTTCAAGACTCTTGTCTATATCTTGTGGGTTGACCCGCCTCGCTCGGTGTTGAGGCGGGTACATACCTCTTCAAGCCCCCCCAGTCTAATGTGTGTCTTGTCTCGCGCGAGCGAGGTAAGATAGATATTAGACTTAATAGTTTGCTCTTTTAATGAGGTTTTGTCTTTTTCTTCTTATTACTCATCATTGCGCGAAATTCTATCATTTTGGTTGAAAACGAATCGTCTATGTACGTGATGGAGACGTGTCAGACCTTTCGTGTGCTCGAGGTGCTACAGTTGCCTTTCATGTCCCCTCACATAGTGTCAGGAACACGTGTCGCGCTCGCGTTGGTCCGTACATGCGAGTGGTGGCGCGTGAACTCTGGTGGCAGCTGTATCGTTTCTTTTCGTGTCCCCTCACACAGTGTCAGGGACACGTGTCGCGCTCGCGTTGGCTTACACCTGCGAGTGGTGGCGTGGAGTCCGATCAGTACCAAAATTTCTCTCTCCTGGGCCTATAAAAGCCAGCCCCTTAAGAGTTTTTATTCTTCATCTTCCTTGTTTATTCAAAGCTTTCCTGTCTTTCATTCTTTTCCGATTACCGTCTTCTGCTTCCAAATCTCTGTTCTTCAGATCATCCTTTGTCCGTTTTTACAGTTGTATGTCTGATAGCTCAGACAACACAATCTCCCCTATCCCTCGCCGTGTGAAATCATTAGTAATGTCTACATTGAAGAAGACCGGCAAGGGGAAGAAGGCTGCCGAGGCCTCATCGGAAGAGGTAGGGAGGACCAAAACAGTGAAGAAGTGGGATGAGATCCCCTGCAAACTGAGGCAGGCCGATTTTGACAGCCTTATTGCCTCTCAGGGTTTTCTCCCTGAGTACGGCTGCATGTTGCCGGCGGTCGGGCAAACGGCGGCGGACCCGCCCACCGGCTATATATCCCTTACTGCCATTTTTTCACCCACTGCAACCTTCGTCTCCCGATGACAAGGTTTGTGGGTGCGGTGCTTAGGTTTTATGGGATTCATATATCCCAAGTCCATCCGTTTGGACTCGTGCGCATGACTCATTTTGAGTTCATGTGCAAATCTCAGCGCGAGGAGCCCACCCCTCGGCGCTTTCAGTTTTTTTACAAGCCCAAGATCCAAGATTCTTGGTTCTCATTTATTCCTCGCAGTCAGAAGGTCAAGTGCTGCACTGTTTCATTCAAGAGCCTTCATGACTGGTCTGAGAGATTTTTCTATATAAGGGCTGGTGTGATCCCCATCCGCATGACCATGCGCGAGATCTCTTCTGCGCCTGCGGATGTGGGTGTCCTCAAGAACCCAACTGGCGCCTGGGTAAACAAGTTGACTGCCGAACCATCCCCCGCCAAGAACATTTGCGAGGAGGCGCTGGTGGGGGTTGGCATGAGCAGGAGGTGGGCCGACAGCGCGACTGAGCCCGTTATCCAAGTTGACGGCTTGTGTAAGTTTATCTCATTCCATTACTTCTGCGCTAATGTACTTCTTTTTGCTGATATCATTTGACTTGTTTTGTGCAGTCAGCAAGGAGTATGTCCACGCCGCCTATGATGAGCATATGGAGGGTGGCTCCGTCGCGCTGGGCGCTGGGGAGGTTGGTTTCCCCGATCGCTTTGATGACATGTTCATCCCTGTTGATCTGGGATTTGTCTTTGATAGCGATGCGCCTGGTAAGCCTTTGTATTTATGCTTATGCCTTTTTAATACCCAATTTTGCTAACACTTCCGTTGCACTTATTGTAGATGCGCTCGAGAACTACGAGCTGGAGCTCGCGGAAGAGGAGGAGGAAGAGGAGGCGCCCCAACTTAAGCGTAAAGCTAAAGGGAAAACTGGCGCAGGGGCCAGTAAGAAGCAGAAAAAAGATGATGCCCCTGTTGTTCAGGATCTTCCTACTCAGGCGAAGGGATCTGAGAAAACCCAGGTGTTTACCACCAAGTTTTCCTTGTCTTCCCTGCCTCAAAAAGTGGGCAGACCTCCTGTCCACTTGAGGTATGGTGGCGCTACCTCCTCCCTTCGCGCGGCGGAAAAGGGAAGCGGTGTTGCGCCTTCGACAGGTATACTTTGCTTATCCTTTGCTTATCTTTTATGGTTCTATGAGCGCGATTCTGATAGAATTACTAATGAATCTTTGCTCACTCAAATGTGTGTAGGGCCGGCGACCTTGGTGGATCAACCTCAAGCGCCACAAGATGTCGAGGCTGCGCCGGAGGTCCCTTCGAAGTCCCCCGTTTTACCCTCAAAAAATGGTAGAATGGACTTCATGGCGATGTTTGCCTCGCGAACGGAGTTGCGCCAAAGTATGTATTGCCCTTTATTTTCTGACTTTTTGTTTTAGATCAAGTCATGAACATTTCTTTTTGTTGATTTTTTCATAGGAGTAATTGCTGGCGTACAAGCTGCTGGCAGCACTCCTGGCGCCAGTGCCAGCGCCGCTGGTTCTGCTCCTGCTCCTGCAAGTGCTGAATCTCCCCTTATCGGGATTACTAAGGAGCAGGAGGCCGTTTTACGCGCCGACCTGGCGGCGTCTAGACCTCCCTCACCTCCTCCTGTGCGCAGCCCTCCTCGCGAGACTGACTTTGGTTCAAGGTCGCAGGAGAAAAGGCCTGTTTCCGAGGAGGAGGAGGAGGAGATTGAAGTTGAAGACTCCGACCGCGGTCGCGTCAGCCCTGCAGCGCCACGAGGTTTCGCGGCCGAGCCTTCTCGTGGGGCTGGCGCTGACTTTTCTGCTTCATCCCGGCAGGTATAGGTTCGTTTTTGCTCCGCTGCGCGGACTTCCATCTTAGTGTTTTGTTGACTTAGATAATTACATTGTTTTTGCAGGAATCCGATCACATTTACCGCCCGAGATGGAATATTACTGAGGACAACACATTTCAGTCCATGGGTGTGTGTGGGGAATTCTGGGCTCATGCTGTGCCTCCAGCTGAAAGGAGGTTCCAAGAGGACCGCACTCGCGATGACTTGCTCAACGATCATCTGTTTGCTGGGTCGGCCTTCTTTGCTGCCTCCCAAGAGCTTCGCTATGATTACGTAAAGGTACGTGATGCTCTTGCGGAAGCCAAGCAAGAGGCTAAGGTGTCTGCTTGGCATCTTTCTGATGCTCGCGAGAGAGCTGAGAAGCTCCAAGCAGAGCTCAGTGAGAACAGAGCAAGTGCCAACAGCGCCTTCGTGAAGCGCGGGCATGAGCTTCAGGCTGCGCGGGAGAAGCTACAGGCGGCGGAGGCGGACGCGGCCAAGTACGCGCGCAGAGCGCGCGACTTGGAGCTGGAGGCGGAGGCGCGTGACCAAGCTCTTGTCCAGTCTATAACTGAAAAATCATCACTGGAGAGTGAGGTTGCGCGCCTGAAGAAGGAGCTGGCGGCCGCGCAGGCCGAGAAGGATGAAGCCTTGGCGATGGCAGCGTCTAGCCAGGAAGCACTTGATTCTGCGCGGGCGGAAAAGGAAGAAGCCTTGGCGGCAGCAGCGTCCGACAAAGAGGAGCTAAAACAGACTAAGGAAACTGTTGAGTTGTTAAACTCTCAGATTCCTGCCCTCGAGACGACTGTTTCTTCTCTCGCGCAGGATCGCCAATGGCTAGTCTCACAGGGTATGACTCGTTGCGCTTATGCGATGAAATACTCAGACGAGTTCCAGGCCCTTGTGATGGATTACAACGCTGCCGCGCGCTTGGTGGGTCGAGCTGAAGGGTTTAAGGATGGCTATGAATATGGGATGCTGAAGAAGAACCCATCCGACTACCCTTATCAGAGCGACGTTGCCTGCGCGGACATGGCCGAGATGGGGGAGAAGTATTTGAATACTCCCATTCCTATCCTTGCGCAGGTATTTTAACTTTAATGAGATTTCTGTGATTTATTTTCCAAGTATTTTTGTACTCATATTTTTCCTTATGATTTGCAGATTTCCGCGCTTGCTGACCAGCCCGACCTCGGCGCGCTAAAGAAATTACTTGACGAGTGCGAAGGGGCTGGTGGCGGCGATGATGGCGCGGGGAATACTGCTCCTGCAAGCGGCTCTGGCGTGGCCAAAGGATCCGCTCCTGACACTACTGTGATAGAAGACTCCATTCAGGATGAACAACTTGACTATGGTCAGTTTGGAGATGACGAGGAGCAGGCTGCGCCAGATGCTGAGGGCGGTGATGAGGATGATGAAGAGGCTGATGTCAACGTGGAGACTTGAGAAGCCCTTCATGTTTTTTATTTTTATTTGTAGTTTCTATCTCATCTTGTAAACTTGTAAATTTCAATGCTTTGGAATGAAATGTTGTTTTTCCCTTCCTCGCATCTTGCGCATTCCCCATTCATCTCTTTATATTGAATGTTTGCTTGTTGAATATAAGATATGCTTGCACGTTGAAATAAGAACAAGGTTGTAAGGAAATTATTATACTTAATCCTTGTCATATTGTAAGTGATTTTGCCATATCTTGATTATGTTGACACGTGTCTTGGCGTTTCCATTATTCCTCTTTTGCGCAACGTTATCGCGCATTATGGAATTATGAGTTTTTTTAGCCTTTACGTGTCAATGTGTTACTCAGATATCCATTACAATTTTATGCGCGACCTCGACCTGAGACCTTAACAACTATGTTTTGGCATTTGCTCTGCCTTAGTTGTGTTTAGGTATTTTTATGGTCAGGCTGCGCAGCATGTAGGATGGATGTTGTGAGTTATTTGAGCTAAGGCTCACATTATTGGGCTAAGGCCCTGAGCTAAGGCTCATAATTTTGGGCTAAGGCCCTGACGTTTTAGAGTTAAGACTCGTTAACGCGTTTGCGTATGTATGTTTTACTTCGTTTTATTTTGTTTTGATGTCAATACAATGTTGTCATATTGCTCAAAATTAATAAAGGGAAGTGTGAAACATGTATGCAAAAGGTAATAGAATCCACAATAAGTGAAGATAGCGCGTATCATTATTCATAATGGCTTAAAAAACCTTGATTACAAACTTGACTTTTTTTACATGAAACATTTTCTAAGCTGTGCTGCGTTCCATGCGCGCGGGATCTTCTTTCCATTCAAATCTTTTAAGGCGTATGCGCCTTTTCCCAATTCTTCCAAGACTTGATAAGGTCCCTCCCAATTGGGGGACATTTTTCCCGGGGGTATCGCACGACTAGCTTCATTGTTTCGAAGGACAAAATCATTTTTCTTGAAGTGGCATTCTTTCACGCGCTGGTTGTAATATTTTTCCAGTTTTTTCTTGTATTTGGCTTCACTGATGATAGCCGCCTCTCTGCGCCCTTCAAGTAAGTTGAGATCCAACCTTCTTTCGCGCTCGTTATCAATCTTGCTCATCATGAGCACTCTATGGGATGGGCATCCAATTTCTGCTGGAATCATTGCCTCTGTTCCATAGGTTAGGCTGAACGGGGATTCGCCATTGCTGGTTTTGCTTAATGTCCTGTGTGCCCACAGGACATTAGGTAGCTCTTCGACCCAAGAATGGGATTCTCCCTCTAACCTTTTCTTCAGCCCATTCAGCAAGCTTTGGTTAGCGCGTTCCACTTGGCCATTCCCCTGAGGGTGATAGACTGAAGTGAAAATTTGGTTGATGCGCAATTCCTTGAGCCAGCTGGATATCTTCTTGTCAGTGAATTGCTTGCCATTATCGCTCACAATTTCCATGGGCAAGCCAAAACGGCATATGATGTGGCTCCATATAAACTGCTTCATCGCTTCGGCTGTGATTTTTACTAGTGGCTTGGCTTCAACCCATTTTGTGAAATAGTCTACTGCCACTACCAAAAATTTTACTCGCCCTTGCGCTTGCGGAAGGGGACCCACAATGTCGATTGCCCATTTGTGGAAAGGCCATGCAGAGGTCACAGGAATCAAGTTGTTCTTTGGCCGCATGGTGTTTGGCGCATAGCTCTGACATGCTTTGCATTTTTGGATCTCTTTTAGAGCGTCCAAGTACATGCCTGGCCAATAGTAACCTGCGCTCATTGCCTTGGCAACCACCATGCGCGGGCCAGCATGTATTCCACAGATTCCTTCGTGTATCTCTCTGATCACATAACTTGCTTCCTCAGCATCTAGGCATTTCATGAGCGGCCCAAGATAAGAGCGTCGATATAATGTGCCATCAAGGAGTTCATAGTTCTGCGACTTGTGTCTTATCTTCCTCGCCTGTGCGCGATCATCTGGTACATTTCCCTCCTTCAAGAATTCCATTATTGGAGTTATCCATGATGAAGGGGTTGTATGAGTTACAAGGACAGACTTTGCTACCACCGACGGGTTGCTCATTACTTCTACCCTGACATCTTTGCCAAAGTGATCAAAACTGGTTGATGCCATCTTACTCAGCGCGTCTGCAGATTTGTTTTCACTGCGCGGAATATGAATGATTCTGAAGCAGTCAAATTGCTCGATGAGCTTTTTCGCCTGCTCTAGATATAGAGGCATGGTGTTCTCCTTGGCATCATAAAGGCCATTGACCTGTGCTGCTACCAAGTATGAATCAACATGGGCCTCTAGTTTTTTAACTCCGAATTTGTGCGCGATGCGCAGCCCAGCCAGCAGGGCTTCATACTCAGCCTCATTGTTGGTGCTCTTGAAGTCCAACCTGATGGCATAAGTATATTCATGATTCTCTGGATCCACCAGTTTGAGACCTGCGCCGAACCCTTCGTTGTTTGAAGCTCCGTCAGTGAACAATCTCCAAATTTTTTCTTCATCATTGGCTCGCGGAGGGTCTACCTCGCGCTGAGCCTCTTCAACTCTTCCTTCGGGGATTTCTGCGATGAAATCAGCTAAAACTTGCCCCTTTATTGCTGGACGGGGCTTATAGGCGATCGTGTGTTCACCTAATTCCAGGGCCCATTTTGTCAGCCTTCCCGAGAGCGCGGGGCGCCGCAAAACTTGCTGGATGTTGTAACCAGTTAGTACTTCAATAGGATGACCATTGAAATATCTATGAAGCTTGCGCGACGCGTGTGTTAGTGATAAAACTAACTTTTCCATGATGGAGTAGCGCGTCTCAGGATCTGTCAGCATCCGACTCACATAGTATATTGGCGTTTGGATTCCCTTGCGATCCACCAACAATACTGCGCCGATGGCGCGCTCTCCTGCTGATAGGTACAATGTCAGAGTTTCACCAGGAAGTGGAGCTGTGAGCGCGGACAGATTTATCAAACATTCTTTAATCTCACTGAAAGCTTGCTCGGCCTCAGGAGTCCATTTGAATTGGCTTTTCTTTAAGCAGTTTCTCAATGTATTGACAAATGGGGTAGATTTGCTTACATGGTTCGCTAGGAACCTGTTGATTGATACCAATCTACCATTCATCTTCTGAACTTCTTTCATGGTGGATGGCGAGGGCATGTCAAGGATGGCCTCCACCTTCTCAGGGTTCACCTTAAAACCATCCTTGGTGACCATTACACCTAGAAATTTTCCCTCTTGCACGCCGAAAGTGCATTTGCTCGGATTGAGCTTCATGTTAACTTCCGTTAGGCGCCCAAGGGTTTCTTCGATGTCTTTGAGCATTTGTTTTTCCTCCCTACTTTTGATCACCAAATCATCCACATAGACTTCTAGATTTCTTCCAATTTGCTCGCTGAAAACGGCATCCATAAGTCTTTGGTAGGTGGCTCCCGCATTCTTCAAACCAAAGGGCATCTTTGTGTAACAGAAAACACCCTTGTCGGTTCTGAAGGCGGTCTTGTCCTCGTCTTGTGGTGCCATTTGAATCTGGTGATAGCCCTTGTAGGCATCCAAGAAACATTTGAGCTTGAATGGCGCCACGGAGTCCACCTTTGGGTCGATGTTTGGGAGGGGGTAACAATCCTTTGGGCATGCTTTGTTGAGGTCCTTGAAGTCAATGCACATCCTCCATGACCCGTTACTTTTCTTTACCATCACAGGATTGGCTACCCATGTCTGGTATCGTATCGGACGAATGATGTTTGCGCGCAGTAGATCCTCAACCTGCTCATTCATGGCCCTCGCTTTCTCATCCCCCATGACTCTCTTCTTTTGAGCAATTGGCTCCCCAGACTTGAACGTGTTGAGAGAATGTTGTGCCAGGTCTCGCGGAACCCCAGTCATATCAGAGTGTTGCCACGCGAAGACCGACATATATGCCGTGAGCAATCTTTTCATTCTCAACCTCGTGTCGTCTGATATCG
The DNA here is from genome assembly GCF_021521415.1 of Bidens hawaiensis. Classification (NCBI taxonomy): domain Eukaryota; kingdom Viridiplantae; phylum Streptophyta; class Magnoliopsida; order Asterales; family Asteraceae; genus Bidens; species Bidens hawaiensis. Next base: position 1,329,915 of record NW_027491048.1, on the reverse strand, counting down.
TTGCGCCAATTGTGATCTTCTGCTCCGGGAATTTTGGGTTGAGAATCCATTCCTCTGGCGCGTTGTCTGCCATTGGAAGTTTCATTCTCCCTTCCCGCGGAGTATTTGTCACTGCACACAAATGATCTCGGTATACAAAAGTTACACCTGTTGGTGTTGGGAACCCCAACGCGCCGTGCGCTGGCGACGGTATGGCGTTAAATTGGGCAATCGTTCCTCTACCCAAGATCATATTGTGGCAAGAAGTGGTGGGCAAGACCAAGAAGTTGACAACTTCGGCTCGCTTGTGTTTCTCATCCCCCATAGTTAGCTCAAATTGTATTTGACCTAGGGGATGAATGATTTCATTTGAAACACCAGAGATTGGTGCATTCACAATTTCAAGCCTTGCTTGGTCTGCCGGATCCAGTTTTCTTAAACATTGCTCATACATGATGTCTGATTCGCTGCCAGTGTCCACCAGGACTTTTGACACTTCGTAATGAGCAATGTGTGTAGTGATGACAAGAGGACTGCTGATAGAAGGGTCTCCCCTGATTCTTGGGAAGATTACTTGTTGCTCGCGCCAATCTCCTTGGATTTGCGCGCTTCTCTTTCTTGATGTTTGCCCTTGCCTTCCTCCCTCGGCTACACAGATTCTTTTGTACTTTTTGCTGGCAGAGGCTCCTTCTGGTTGTTCACTTTCTGGTCTTGGGTTTTTCACCAGGTGAGCCAGTTTGCCTGATTTCACATCTTTTTCAATTGCATCCTTCAAGTGATGGCATGCATCAGTGTTGTGTCCCGTGGACTTGTGAAACTCGCAGTACTTGCCACTGTTTGATGGTCCCTTGTAGTGTAGCGGCTTGGGGCTTTTGAACTGGACATTCTCAGTGCTTAACAATTGTGAAGGTGTTTTAGTGAGGGGGGTCCATATTCTTGGCAGAGGTCTGCTAGGATCTCTGCCGCCTTCCCTCTTGTCACCCTCCCCGCGATTACGAACGTCTTTTTGGGGCTGGGGTGAGCTTGGTTGCGCCTGCTTTTCTGCGGAAGAAAAACTGGTTGATTGCAACCTGGACCATACAGTGTTCTGTTTGCCCCTTCTTTCGTTGCTGCGCGGCGCCTCTGCTTGATGCCCTCTTTCTCTCGCTCTATCTTGGGCAATCTGTTTTTTATTTCTCGCGAAGACTCGCGATGCTTCCATTAGCTTGGCCCAAGTGGTGGGCATGCCATCTCTGCTCACGAGAGCTCGGCGGAGTTGATCACTGCGCGCGCCTTGTATAAAGGCCACGCGCAGTAGTTGCTCAGTGATACCTCCGATTGCCAGAGACTCCTGATTGAAACGAGTGATGTAGTCTTCAATCGTTTCATCATTCCTGCGCACGCAGTGCATGATGTCATCAGGGTCGCGCGTGTGTCTGCGCTGTTGTACGAAGTGAGCTTGGAACTTTTCCAATAGTTCCTCGAACCCATCGATTTGCCCAGAAGGCAAGCTTTCGAACCAGACACGCACCGCGCCCGTGAGGCAGCGAGCAAACATGTGACACCATGTTGACATCGTCCAGCTTTCTAGGTTTCCAGTGTTGTAAAAACCTTGTAAGAAATCGTCTGGATCTGTTGTGCCGTCATATTTGCCCAAACCACTTGGCATCTTGGTCTTGTGCTGGATAGGGGCCTTCGCGATGCGCTCAGTAAATTTTGAATGTTTTACCAAGATGGCTGGCCTGTATGGTGTGGTTACATCCACTTGCCCTCTCACCGGTGGGCTGTATGGTGTGTGCAGATCCAGATCGGCTCTGGCTCCAGGCGCCATGTTCATTTGCGCGCGGAGCTGTGAGCCTCCTGCATGAGTGTCTCGCGTCTTCCTGACGCTGTGCACTTCTTTATCACTAAACTCAGCGTGTTCAGTGTGAACAGAGTGACCCTCTTCCGGCGCGCGCGCCCTTTTTGTTCCTTGAATGGCTTGCCTGTCAAACGCTAACCTTTGTGTTAAGTCGGCTAACTTTTTCTGTTTGACCATTTCATTGTACTTGTCCATTAGACCTCGTTGCTCGTTTATGAGCCATTCTTTAGGGTCATTGGTTTCATCTTCTGGACCCATTGTTCCTTTTTGTTTCGCGCCGGCAAGATTTTGTAACGTGAGATCGTCTGGAGGAGTTTCAGTCTGGCCGTGAGGAGTTGTGATGAAGGGACGGTTACTGGTGGTGCGCGTAGAATCACGCGGCCCCCTCAGAAACTGCTGTCCCTCATTAACATCCTCACGTTCAATATCCTCCAGAACTTGATCGACGTTACGAGCACCAGAAACCATGGTGAAATTTTGTTTTTTTAGAGATCTGATGAGATCTTGTTGCCGTTGTAACAGTGGATGGCGCCAATGAAGAGACGTGGATCGACTCACTGGTAGACGATCTACTTTCCTCGGGTGTGATTATGCTTTCTCACCGATGGATCTCTGGAATCTGGGTTCTTCCACCTACAAAATGAACAGCACCGTAAACTTACCCCTCAGAAAGGGACAGAGGGGTCCTCTTTGGGGTAACCCTCCGGTGTGAGAATAAGTGTTTGTAGGAGAAGATAATAATATGAGAGTAAGGAAATTTAGAGAGTATTGCTTGATATAGCTGAATACTGTGTAGTTGGATGTGATTGTCTGTAACTGAGTGTCCCTTCCTTGTGGAGTTGATGTGGTATTTATAGTGCTAGGGTTTCCACTGATTGGGCTCAGCCTTGTTGGCCTCCTCCAATTGATTTGCGCCACGTGTCCTTGGGGACACCTGGTGCTTTTTCATTGGTTATAATCACGTGGTAGCACATGGGTTTTGCTGAGTTGTCCACCTTTCATTGGCAGCTGTCAACATCAGCATATTCTTATTCCTTGAAAAGATACCTTCTGGAAGGTTGTCTGACGTGCACAATCAAGGTTGCCCTAATCCTGATTTGGATAAGGACGAGGTTGATTATGTGCATGTGTGATACGCGCCTATCCTGAGGATGCGCGAGGTCTTCTCTTTATTCTCACGCGCAGATGTTTCATGCGCAGATGTGATATGCACAAGCATGTGATATGCGCCACGCGCGGATGCGCCACGCGCAGATGTGATATGCGTGAGCATATGTGATATGCGTGAGCATGTGATGCATGAGCATATGTGATATGCGTGAGCATATGTGATGCCTGAGCATATATGATGCCTGAGCATATGATGCATGAGAATATGTTATATGCGCCGTGCGCATAGGTTTTGGCTTTGTGCCTTCATAATGTCTTGATTTCAAGACTCTTGTCTATATCTTGTGGGTTGACCCGCCTCGCTCGGTGTTGAGGCGGGTACATACCTCTTCATTGGTGTTTGCAAAATGTTCCATATATAGGATCTGATCATTGGCATGACATGTTTCTTGGTTCCACAATTGGATACCATTATTTACCCCTCAATGATGAGTTGGAAGATTGATTTGGTGTTCATGAGTTCGCCATTTAAGATCATATCATGTAATATAAAACGAATGCACATGATAATTCAAATTTGGAAGGATGCATTGCAAGCATAGGTAAACGAACTATAGCCTAACGAGTTTTCAAACAACAATATATAAAACTCGTTCCATGTCTTTTCTTGTGTTACCTTAAACCTTTTCTCTTAATAATGGTTGTTGAATAATGCATGATGTCAAAAGTTTCGACTCATTATTGTAAATAAAAATCAATTGCTCGACTTCAGCAACACGTTAACTAAATATATTAAAATGAGTAATTTTATTATATTTTTCTTACTAAGGGGATATATGGGATATATGTATTTTGGTGCTGAGTTGGGTAAATATGCAATTAGTGTAGTCTGAAAAAAGATATATGCAATTCTCCAAAAATTCAAATAGTGCTATGTTAAAAAAGTCATCTTAACACGGCTATTCAATCTGAACACGTTACATTTACTGCTTATCACTGTTTAACTAAACATGGCAGTTACTCCAACGCTAAGGGCTTGGTTGGTATGTGGTAATAGAATGCACGAGTGAATGAAAAGAACATGTGGATGAAATAAATTATTATTTTTCCATTGTCATACTTAGTTAATGTATGTGAATAAAATAAATTATTACTTTGTGCGGCTTAGTATGAATGAAACGATCAATGAGTGAAATACATATGACAAAAAAAAACATTTGCCTCAAAATAACAAATATTTACCAAAAAAATGGTATTGGCAATGGCGGTGGTGTTTTGGTGTATGTGGCAACGAAGATGGTGGTGGTGACGATGTATTGCTGACAATGGTGATGGTGGCAATAATGCTGGTGGCGCTTGCGCTGGCTGTGATGCTGTCGACAATGGTGGTGGTGATGATGATGAAAATGTAGGGTGAAAGAGATAATAAAATAAAAAACAAAATAAAATAAAAAGAAGAGGGTTTAGATAAATGGTTTTGAGGTGTTTCAAGGGAATGTAAAATCTTGTGTAATAAGTAATTTTATTTCATCAACCAACCAAACAACATTCTTTTTCATTTTCACATGGTGTTTCTTTCCATCCACCCTGTCATTTAGGCATAAGAAACACTACATATCACACACGTCTAATAAAGGGATTATATGCATGCCATGACAAGTTTAACACGGCTTAAAATTAATCAAGTCATGAAATTTTTCATATAATTAAGTTTAATAGTTCATTGACACACATTGATTTGATAAGCATGTTATAACAGCGATTGACATGCCAATTTGTTAACTCATTTAACGTGATAAGATAAACGTAGTCATATATGGTTTGATGGGTCGAACCCACATGTTTATAATCGTATCATTAACTTGCGGACATGTTTATAACACATGCCCGTTTAATTTAAACCCTAACTTGTCAAATCATGTAATGCATGTTAATCTTAACAACTGATCAATACTAAATGTTATATGATGTTTTATTTAATTTAGGTTATTCACAGGCAACATCTCGAACACATCAAAGTCACATACACTTAAATTAAGCCAATTTCATTGCAAAACGATGCAATAATATTCTTATCATCCCCAAACTCATTCTTGTTTTCAACTAAATTCTTGAGCCTCTTACAAAGATCATCTGCTCCAATCTATACACATGATTAATTTAACATTAGTTTTTAGGAAGAACTAAACCCTAAAAAGATAAACAACAAAACATTTTAATCGATTTACCTTCTTTTCACGGATGTGAAAGATCGAATGACCAACGTTTGAAAAATTTGCAAATGTTACTTCTGTGCTATACTGATCAAGAAACCGAACAACATTACAAAAACTCGAATGTGTTTTCAATCCAGTTACCAAAACGGCATCATGATCATGAGTCATTTCATGGATTTGAATGTTGAGCGATATGCACTCACTATTGATCATTTCCGTGTGTTCATTTGATCTCTTCTTACTCAACAACTTATCCTTCTTGTTCTCGATCATCTCTAAGTTGGATTTCAGGGTTTGAATGTAGTCTATGGTTCTTTCCACTCGATCCGCCAGGTCACCTTCCTGAACTCATAAAACATGAACATAAGTTACAAGAAATATTAATTAGTTGTGTTCTTTTACACTTGAACCAACTTAAACATACTAAATATATACTTATGTATTCCAAAAACGATATACTCTTAAGCAGAAGCATATATATCCACTTATTTATGCTCTCTTGACTTGAAAACATTTTAAAAACAGCATATACACAAATAGTTGGTGAGTTCACAGGTTTAAAATACGACAGTAAACCTTGGTCATGATATGAGGATTAGGGATGAGTGAGAAGAGACTAGTGAAGAGATCCTTCATCTGGTTCCTTCTGATCTTCTCTATAATCTTCCTTTCGGGTTTATTCAATGTAGAAGTAGACATGTTAAAGCCTCACTAAATGATCAGACAAAATATGTGGTTATATGATTTAAAACCTATAATATGATATGATTTATATTATACATGTAACATGTTGGTGGATATATATTAGGGTTTGAAAGGGGAAAGCAAGAGGAAGCAAGCTGGAGATGTGAAGGAGAAGTAGGACCCACGTGACATCACCTATCTTTCATCATTTGGCTGATGCTCTTTTATTACTGTGGAGCCACGAATTAGATTCAATACCAAGATTTCTATATCTTTTCCTGTTACTTCATATTACTATATTTCAAATAATCTACATCTACATTAATTAATAGTTAATTGTTTGTGAAAGGGATTTTATGTCACGTTCATTAAGTGTATATAATTTAAAATAAACCATTCACACCATTGGGGAAAGGGGGAAGGTTCTTAACATAACACTTTTTATTAAGAAAACAATTTGCGAATTTTGGGTTAAGTCATTAACAGATCTTACTGACTAAAACATGTTTTTAAAATTTACCCATTAAAAGATTTATACAGTGTTTAATCATCTACCTTGAAATAATAAAAAAAGATACTAACACATTCGTTTATTTGCATAACCTACGCATGTGGTAGGTCCCAGCAGAGCCCAGTTGGACCCGCAAGACTCACCTTGAAAAGGAACGTCTGCGCAGTTGAACCCGCAAGACTCCTTAACGGACGTCTGCGCGGTTGAACCCGCAAGACTTAACTAAGGGACGTCTGCGCAGAAACCAACTGGATCAGCAGGACCCACCACGCTCAGAGACGTGACGTCCTTACGCGCAGTACGCAAGCTGTTCCCGCAGAAAACGCCTCCCAATGGTTTCCAAGTACTCCGCCTGTTCCCGCAGTTACGGATACCAGCCATCAGGGAAGGCTACCCGCGCAGCATGGCTACACGCACAAGGCTTAACTCATAATAATTCAGTAGTCACTTGAAGAAGGAATGAGCAAGCCGGGAACAGTCCCGCACAAAGGCGGGAGGGGGAATACTCCCGCCCAAATGAGCCAGTCCGTACGATACTGAAAGATCTTTTGTACTGTACCTGACGAGGTATGGGCAAAAGATCACAGCTCATTGACAACAGTATGGCGAGCAGCATTCTCTTGTACTGTATGTCACTATTAGCCGCTACCTACTCACCAACTCCTGTCATACCACGTGCATAGCCTGTAGTTGGTGGAAAAGGAATAGTACACAGCAGGCCTGGTCACTGTCAGCCGCTGCCTACCCACCAACTACCAGCATGGCACGTGCGTAGGCCACAGTTGGTAGAACAGGAATATTATTCAGCCGGCTACACCTCCTTGGAAACCTACCTTCGGCTATAAATACCCCAAATGGTATGATCATCTCATCTTATCTTGTATCTTACATATTATACCTGATAACTGCTCTAGCAATCTCTTAATATACATTTATATTCAAGAGCAATCTAGTCTGATTCTCACGCCGGATGGTGGTCACAAGGAGGAACCCCCCCCCCCCCCCTTCTCAGTGACGAGCTCACGGTGTCTGTTTTGCAGGTTATCAGAAGAACCATCTTTGCCGGATCTAACCCCTCGTGGGAAACATCTATCTAATCCCCAGTTTATCCGTAAACTGCCCGGGGTCCGATTAGTGTTTCTTCATTGGCGCCATCCGTGCATAAAAGCTAGAACTTCATTTCTTTTCAGTTTTTTCAAACTTCTGGAAAGATGGTTAAAGAAACTCCGGTAACCACAACCCCAGCTACTGGGGGGAATACCGGCTACACAGTCTTTACAAACACTACCCCGGTTACCCAAGCCGGGGCAAGTGAAGTAAATTTTACGAACACTACCCCAGTTACCCAAGCTGGGGCAAGTGCAGTAAATAATCGCTCACTGGGATTCACCGATACCCAGTTAGAGAAACGAACAAGGCTCCCCCGCCAAACACTCGGTGAAGTTAAGGCATGGGCGGAGGCACGTCAGAAGGAATTCCAAGCTGAGTTGGACGAACGCTTGCGTTCCGTCCAACAGGCTGACGAATTCGAAGAATACTTGGACGATGATTCGGAGGAATCCGATAGAGACGCAAACCCTCGTCATAAGGCGAAAGGGAAGCGTAAAGAAACGGACTCCCAACCGAGAAGGCGTTTTGAAGAAGCCTTCAAACCAAAAAACCCAGATGGAAATCCACGTGACTTCTCGAAAACATTTACACCAACTGCTGCAAAGGCGGGAACGTCCAAATTTGCAAGGGACATTGCGGAAGCAATCGTCCCGAAAAGTGCCAAACAGATGTCCAACATCGGCACTTACGATGGTATATCTGATCCAGACGATCATTTGAACAGGTTCATAGCGGGGGCAACCGTCAGTAGTTGGATGGAACCTACGTGGTGTTACATGTTCCAAATGACGCTTGTTGGGGGTGCTAGAGCGTGGTTTGATCGTCTACCGGTCCACCACATCTACGATTGGGAAGACTTCCAGCAGAAGTTTAGCCAACACTTCAGCCAGCAAAGAAAGTATACAGAGGAGCAATGGACAATCCTCAAGTGCATTCGAGAAAAAGATGAATCTTTGCCAGACTTCATCACTCGCTTCAACTCAAAGAAGCTAAGTCTGGGTAACATTAGCGAAGATCTTGTTCGCGCTGCTTTTATTCAGGGCGCGAACGACCCAGAGCTCATCCGCACCTTAACGGGTAAAGATGGCATGCCATCCACATGGGATGCCATCATGACAGCAGCTAAACGCTTTGCGGAAACTGAGAAGCAACTGGGTAGAGATCTCCCCCAGAGCACAAACCTCTACACCCAGAAGACAAGAGAAGACAACGTCCTTACCGCCCGACTAAACAAAAAGCGGAAGCTAGGCATTTGGCAGTCAAGGGTAAACTTTGACACCTCATCCGGCTTGCAACATCGGTTAGGCGGAAGGGATAACGTACAGTCAAACCAGAACTCTAGATGGACGCCACTCACCAAAAGCGTCACCGAGATATTCGCCACTGAGGAGCTCCCATGGCCAAAGGCTCCAATAATCCGACATCGTCACAATGCTGATCGGAGCAAATACTGTGACTATCACAGGACAAAAGGCCACAACACTGAAGAATGCATAGACGTAAAGGACATGGTCGAGGCATTTGTCAGAGATGGGACACTCGCGCACCTCGTGGCGCAATGAACGCTGAGCAGGCTGATGCGTGTAGAAACCCAGTTGGGGAAAACACGAATAAAATTGCAGCTTCAATGTTGGAGACTACATACTGCGCAAACAACGAGATCCCGAACCAGGTGCATATCGGCTCGATGGCACTCCCATCCCAACAACATGGAAGGGAGCTCAATTACACAGTTTGCATGTAGATCAATTCCAAATTTGTAAAGAAAAGGCCCAGAGCCACTTCTAATGAAAATGATTCTCCTTAGAACATCGACGCTGATGATTTTACATTAATACTTTTATGAACTTCCAACACGGATATGCCGGTTTTCACCGCATAATTACGTGGAAGGTCGTTGCGTGGGGAAGGCGGCAAAACCCGCATAAACCCAAAAAACGGCAAACCTTCACGCAGGTCAGTTGAAGGGTAAAGTTCAGTCATCCCACTAAATGAAAGTGCCGGTCTATCCGCATGAATCATGATAGAGGAAACTGAACACTAACCTATTAACAACCGCGCGTCGAACGGTTAATTTACTCAACACGGATATGCCGGTTTTCACCGCATAATTACGTGGAAAGTCGTTGCGTGGGGAAGGCGGCAAAACCCGCATAAACCCAAAAATTGGCAAACCTTCACGCAGGTCAGTTGAAGGGTAAAGTTCAGTCATCCCACTAAATGAAAGTGCCGGTCTATCCGCATGAATCATGATAGAGGAAACTGAACACTAACCTATTAACAACCGCGCGTCGAACGGTTAATTTACTCAACACGGATATGCCGGTTTTCACCGCATAATTACGTGAAAAGTCGTTGCGTGGGGAAGGCGGCAAAACCCGCATAAACCCAAAAAACGGCAAACCTTCACGCAGGTCAGTCATAGGTAAACTTTGGTCATCCAACTAAATGAAAGTGCCGGTCCTAACCGCACAAATCATGAGGAAACCGAACCTATTGACAACCGCGCGTCGAACGGTTAACTTATTCAAAACACTTAGAAATTTCAAAAAAGATGAGGAAAACCTCCACGCAGGTCAGATGTAGGTAAAGTTTAGCCATCCTACTAAGTGCAAGTGACGGTCCTACCCGCACAATCACGAAAGAGGAAGCAAAACTTCAACCTATTATCTACCACGTTCAAAGGTTAACTTATTCTAAACACTTGGAAAATTGCTAATTTAAACTAAAGTATGCAAGTCATATAACGTTTATAAAGCAAGGAATCCAGTGAAAATAGCGGTCTTACCCGCACAAAGATTTATATTTCACAATGATTCATTACAAGAATGGCTGGGTAACTACCCGTCTACAAGAAAATAAATTTATACAAGCTAAACCTATCCTAACAGTGGGAAGGGATCTTCAGGATCAAGCTTCAGGGCCACTTCCACTTGGACCCGCACCATCAGTAGAACGTGACGGTTCAAGGAAAGCTTTAAGGATAGCTAGCCCATCATCAGCAGTAGCAACTTGGTTCACCTTCTCCACCACCGGATGCGGGAAGGCGGCATACTGATTCACTGCTTGGTCATAAACAGCTTCAGTATCAACATTATACAAAGGGAAGTTAGAAGGCGGGATGCCTTTCTCAACGAACCCTAGACCAAGCAGGAAGCCGGCCTTTTCCCCATCCTCGTGAGAAGCGTTGAGGGCTGCGCTCATAGCATCGTCATAAGACGTATCCGCGAAGACCCGATGCACAACCTACAAGAAAAAATACAAAGTATCAAAACCTTTTCTATTTACAAAGAAAAGCGTGAAGACATGAAGCTAAACATACCTGAGACAACGCTTCTCGAAGAAGCCATTCCTTGGCAACCAGAGCCTCCTGGAGGGCAGCTTGAGCTTCGTTACGGGCGCGTTCGGCTTCACTTTTGTTGAGGTTGGCAAGCAACACTTCTTTAGCCGCAGCCTCTTCGACGCCCTTTAGCTTCCGCTCAGTGTGGTCAAGCACCCCCCTCTGGTCCAAGATCTCTTGGAGCTTTTTGGCGTCTTCCATCGCCAAGGCATCATGAGCCTGCTGGAGAGCCTCTAATTTGCTTTAAGCTCCTCATTCTCCACGCGTAGAGGCTCAGCAACAGCTTCAGCCTTGGTGGCCCTCTCGGTTGCGTTCCTTGCAGTTTCCTTAGCCAGCCGAAGCTGTTCGTTAACAGCTTGGGCAGCCTTGGAACGGGCCTCAAGCCGGGCCTGAACTTCAACCTCGAGAGCCTTGAAGGCCTTCTCCTTTTCCGCAGCCACTGCGGTAAGCCTTACGTTCTCCTCCCGGACAGCCCGCGCCCGAGCTACTTCTTGAAGGCGAGCTGCTTTTAACTTGTCGTTTTCGCGACAAAGCAGCTCGACGCGCGGCTGCATCCGGGCCAGGAGAACCCGAAGCTCATTGGTTAGCCTACCCTCCTGGTAGCTAGCCATGGCTTCCCCCAACGCACCACTGGGAGCTGCGTGACGAGCCCACTCCACGCACTCCACAAGTGTGCGAAGGGTTGTTCCTCGGCGGATGTTCCATCGTGGAACATACACTTCATTGGAATCCGACACTGCAAAAAACATAAAGCAGTTAGGAAAAGATGATAAAATATAAAAGGGCCAAACGAACCCTACGCACCTGTAGGGTCAACAACAGGCCGATAGCCGCCAAACCCATCACCTGAACCCAAGGGAAATCCATCTAAGAGGTCAGGCAGATGGGAAGGAGGCAGAGGTTGGCGATAAGCCCCATGCATACCTGAAGGATCGGCCGTCGTTGCCGATGACGGAGGCATGGAAAAAGCCGCCGCGGTCGCCGCTGCGGAATCCGCAGCAAAAGTAACCGCCGGCTCAGTGAAAGATGCGGTAAAAATGGCACTCACAGCCGGCGGTGATGTCATCACAGCTGGAACAGTCGGCTCAACGGAGTGAGCAACTGAACCAGCGGAAGCAGGCGCAGGCGCAGCCGCCTGGGTCGTCGCCTAAGGTAGGCTGACCAAGCCTACCGTCATGGGCGGAGGGGTACTCCTCTGCGCTCCACCCTGGAATGCGTCAACATCCACGCCTGCACAAAGAAGACAAGTGTTAATGATGGAAAACTATGAAGTTAAAAATAAAGTTTGTACTTACGGGTTTTCTTGAGCCTAAAAATGCGGACAGGCGGGGATGAACCAGATGGAGCCGGCCTCTTCACGCCGCTCACCATTGTCATCCTGGGCTCTCCGGAGGTGACAGTCGTCGCAGCCTCCGGAGCGGTGGTCTTATCACCACCGGGGTTCCCCGCCACCTCCTCGCTCTCGGCCTCTGAGTCATACCGAGGCACCGGATCGGCAGTGGAGGCCACCTTTTCCTTCCCCTTCCCGCCGGCAGCCTTCTTCTTCCACACCAACGGAGGACCATCTGCGGATTCCTCATCAGAACATAAGATTAGAGGAATTCCAGCAGAGGTTTCAACATTGAGGGGTCGAGGGTTGAATAGCGCCTTACCTGGCCGCCTGGCGCTCAGGATCTCGTGGCCTAGCGGGTAGACCTCCACGAACCGATCCGCCGTCTGTTCAAGGATGGGCAACTCGTTCTCATCTAGAGCGCGAGTACCCATCCGAGCGGGACTGTCAGCCTCCCGCGAATACAGGAGCGACTGCAAGTCGTTCCCCTCTGAAATAAACAGGAAAGAAGTTAGAAGAGATTCTAAATCAACAAAAAGAAACAGAGCATACCGTAAGGAACAGAGTTCAAACCGTATTCGAGGACAATCGGGATCTTTCGCGCATCCGCATCCTTCCACACCCGGCTCATCCCGAGCATCACCATCCCAGACTCCGCAAACCGGTAAACCGGAGATTGGACTCGGGATATCTTCGAGAACCATTCCGCCTCCTGGTAGTTGGAGGCGTGAAGGCTGGGAAGTGCTTGCCCATTCTTGAATTTCATGGCAAGGGGATGGCGCGAGCGGAGATGTAAAAGAACTCCCGCTTCCACGAACGAAGACTGCGCTCGGTTGCCCAAATCTTCAAACCCTTAATCCGGGTTATCAGCGTATACCACCCCTGGATGCACCTCCAAGAGTAGAAGGTCATCAGGCGGTCGACGAAGGGCTCAATGCCCAAAATCCGGCACACCCACTCGAAGTGGCGAATCTTCGCAATCACCATCGGGTGCACCTCGGTCAGGTGCACACCGTGCCTCTCCAGGACACGGTACACAAACTTTGTCAATGGGAACCTAAGATTCCCATAAACAAAGAATGCAGCATATACCCCGATCTTGCCTCTGGGGGCATCATACACCGTCTGATGGGGTTCAGGAAACTCAGGCTCGAGAAACTCGAGCATGAACTTCCTGACGATGTACTGATATAGATCGACAGGCAGAGCACACTGGCACTCGCCAGCAGTACTCTTGTCATCGGCGTACACCCCAGCCTCCTGGGCTGTAGCTTCGAGATCGTGAGAAGACATCTTGCAGATAAAAGAAGAAAACGATTTCAAGAGAATGCTCGACTGAAAAGGTGAGTATTCGCCGGAAATCATTTTGAAGATGAAGAGAAAAGTGAAAGTGTGGATTACAAAGAACCCTCTTCCCCTTTATATACTAATCGCAATTAATGCAATGAATTTAATGCGGAAGAGAGAGAAATCGAAGGTGCAATGAAACTATGACACGTGGCAAAAAGCAAGCTGGCAACAGCTGTTGAAAGGACGCGTACCATTAATTTCGCGGCCACGCGCCCGAAAAATCGCGCCCACGCGCCTAAAAAAGCGTCTGGAATGACCAGGTACTGTCACGTCACCATAACTTCCTGCACGTCCTGACACAGTCAGAAGAAACCGTCGCACGACGTTTCAGAGGTTTGGACTGTTCTTATCCTTTCACCAACTCTTCGAATTTCAAAAATTCAAAAAGATTCAAAAGTAAGCGGGAAAATACCCCTTACCTTGGCAACCAAGTAACCATAAGACGGGTGCGGGTACAGTGTCAAGGCAAAACCCTTCACATACTTAGCACCCGCAGGGAATTGAAGCCAAGAATACCTCGGCAACCAAGTAACTATAAGACGGGTGCGGGTACAGTGTCAAGGCAAAACCCTTCACATACTTAGCACCCGCAGGGAATTGACGCCAGGAATACCTCGGCAACCAACTATAAGACGGGTGCGGGTACAGTGTTAAGGCAAAACCCTTCACATACCTAGCACCTGCAGGGAATTGACGCCAGGAATACCTTGGAAGTAAAGTAACTATAAGACGAGTGCGGGTACAGTGTCAAGGCAAAACCCTTCACATACCTAGCACTCCGCAGGGAAATGAAACCAAGAAGGATCTTCTGGGCCATGCTTGCGGAAACAGGAATAACATCCCCGCATAGCGGGAACGTCGAGAACTAGATTGTTTGAAGCTTCAAGATGGAATTGGTGGTTTTAACATAATTGATCACTATGTTCAAAACTACCAAAACCTCATGGAAAATCTACACAAGAGGTACTCAACGCTCCTGACTTGCGAGGAGGTTACAGACCTACCCGCATCATACCCAAAGATCAAGCAGAACAATGGGAAATTCTGCGTGACATTAGGACTTCCGCGGGAAGAATCCCCATGGAAAACCTTAAAACTAAACCCTTTTCAAAAACCCTTTGCTTAAGTCCAAAAGTTCACCTCACTTTATTAAACATTCATGAGAAGAACATTGGACTGGGGGGACTTGAAGAGGTAGGTCCCAGCAGAGCCCAGTTGGACCCGCAAGACTCACCTTGAAAAGGGACGTCTGCGCAGTTGAACCCGCAAGACTCCTTAACGGACGTCTGCGCGGTTGAACCCGCAAGACTTAACTAAGGGACGTCTGCGCAGAAACCAACTGGATCAGCAGGACCCACCACGCTCAGAGACGTGACGTCCTTACGCGCAGTACGCAAGCTGTTCCCGCAGGAAACGCCTCCCAATGGTTTCCAAGTACTCCGCCTGTTCCCGCAGTTACGGATACCAGCCATCAGGGAAGGCTACCCGCGCAGCATGGCTACACGCACAAGGCTTAACTCATAATAATTCAGTAGTCACCTAAAGAAGGAATGAGCAAGCCGGGAACAGTCCCGCACAAAGGCGGGAGGGGGAATACTCCCGCCCAAATGAGCCAGTCCGTACGATACTGAAAGATCTTTTGTACTGTACCTGACGAGGTATGGGCAAAAGATCTGACCAAAGATACGACAGCTCATTGACAACAGTATGGCGAGCAGCATGCTCTTGTACTGTATGTCACTATTAGCCGCTACCTACTCACCAACTCCTGTCATACCACGTGCATAGCCTGTAGTTGGTGGAAAAAGAATAGTACACAGCAGACCTGGTCACTGTCAGCCGCTGCCTACCCACCAACTACCAGCATGGCACGTGCGTAGGCCACAGTTGGTAGAACAGGAATATTATTCAGCCGGCTACACATCCTTGGAAACCTACCTTCGGCTATAAATACCCCAAATGGTATGATCATCTCATCTTATCTTGTATCTTACATATTATACCTGATAACTGCTCTAGCAATCTCTTAATATACATTTATATTCAAGAGCAATCTAGTCTGATTCTCACGCCGGAGGGTGGTCACAAGGAGGAACCCCCCCTTCTCAGTGACGAGCTCACGGTGTCTGTTTTGCAAGTTATCAGAAGAACCATCTTTGCCGGATCTAACCCCTCGTGGGAAACATCTATCTAACCCCCAGTTTATCCGTAAACTGCCCGGGGTCCGATTAGTGTTTCTTCATATAATATGATATGATTTATATTATACATGTAACATGTTGGTGGATATATATTAGGGTTTGAAAGGGGAAAGCAAGAGGAAGCAAGCTGGAGATGTGAAGGAGAAGTAGGACCCACGTGACATCACCTATCTTTCATCATTTGGCTGATGCTCTTTTATTACTGTGGAGCCACGAATTAGATTCACTACCAAGATTTCTATATCTTTTCCTGTTACTTCATATTACTATATTTCAAATAATCTACATCTACATTAATTAATAGTTAATTGTTTGTGAAAGGGATTTTATGTCACGTTTATTAAGTGTATATAATTTAAAATAAACCATTCACACCATTGGGGAAAGGGGGAAGGTTCTTAACATAACACTTTTTTATTAAGAAAACAATTTGCGAATTTTGGGTTAAGTCATTAACACATCTTACTGACTAAAACATGTTTTTAAAATTTACCCATTAAAAGATTTATACAGTGTTTAATCATCTACCTTGAAATAATAAAAAAAGATACTAACACATTCGTTTATTTGCATAACCTACGCATGTGCAAATAATGTGTGTAGGTTTTATTACTTACACATAAGGTTATCAATTTATGACATGGACTTGTTAACACGACACGAGTTTTAGCAGGCCAAAGAGTTGGAGAAGGGCAATCACTCATTCTTAAAACCATCATTCTTAAGGCCAAAGAGTCGGCGGAAAAGGGGGGAAAACTCTTTGTTCCTAATTCTCCTGTAGCTGGATCCTCCAGAACCATAAGAATCCTTAGTTAGAATTAGAATGAGATTCCAACTCAGCATCTTTTGAACCTTTTGAGTGAGATTTTGAGAAGAGTTGCTTTTAAAGAGCATAGTACGATGAAAGTTGTAAGCTGTGTTTGGGTGGGGGGAGGGAGTTATTGTCTAAATGGGTTAAAGATATATATTACACTTTGGGTGAAATTGAAATTTATATTAAAAACAGAAACGTTAAATAAATTATAAAAAAGAAAAAACCTATACATAGATAAAGAAAATGTGAGACATATCACTATTTGTGGAAAGCTAAGATCTTGAGTGGGTGCCTTTAACTTTACAAATCTCTTATTCTAGACATTTTTACCTTTCTGTGACAAATTCTAACATAAATACCCGATTAGTGCCCTAACTAGCTTTTGAGGAATCCAAAACAAAAACCGGTGAAATCGGAACCTATTGACTTTTAATAACTCAAAAACCGATTTTTTTTGTTTTTGGTTCGGTTTAAGCTCACTACAGTCCCATCACACTCATAACTACTCCTATGAGTCCTTATATGCTACTATACATTGCAAATAGATGATTATGAGCATACGTGTGTAGAATAAATTATACTCCGTAAATAATTTAGAAGATTTTATACATTATAAAATCTAATATAGAATCATTCTCATGAGTCATGACAACTCTCTTATATTAAAGCAACCCCACGTTCATGTAAATGCTAAAGATCAAAATTTGTTTTCTATCTCAAAAGCTAAAATTGACACTGTAGAAGTGTTTCTACCTATAAGCGAACTAAACTAACAAATGTGACATTTATTTGTGTTCGGTTGTTTATTTTTACTGAATAGACAAACATACATGAACAAATAACAAACAGATTTTCACATTTGTTTTGTGTGTTAAGAATTTTAATTTTGGTTTGCATAAAAAATGTTACAAGACTATTGAACATAATTGAACAATTAAAACATTAATTTTTGTCATCGATAAACTCGACACGCCTATCATACTCTTAAATTTACACCACTTAATGAGATTTGGAACAAAAAGAAAAAAGAAAAACGAAATGCTTGAATATCTAGATGGGAAAACATATAAAATGATTCTTAAATAACGCTTTTCATTTATACCCGTTAAGTTGTTAAATATATAAACTTCTCATAGGGCCCTTCCTTTTCATGTGTGAACGTATTTATATATATGTTTATATCTTTCCAAAGAATCTCCCTTTTACTTTATTTTTATCATCCTTTGGTGTTAGTGGAGCACATAGTAAAAATGTAAGAAAATATATGATTAGCCAACCCAATTGTGAAGCTTAGAAATGACTACTTTTTCATACGATAAGGTACTAAACTATAATTGGTTTAACAATTTGAATTATTAATGTTATTGTTCCTATTTTATCATGGTCCATATATGTCAACTCTTGGTCAAGACCGGGTTGGGATAAACCGAATCAAGTTGGAAACTGGTAATGTTCAACTTGATCAGACCAGTTTGGGTCGGGTTGTAAGCTTTTGGGGACAAAAAAACCCGCTCTTTTTTGCTTGATTTCAAATCGGGTCGGGTCCAAACTGGTTTTGAGGGAACTAGACTACGAACCGGTATACGAAATGGCGAGTTGGGTCGGGTTCTAACTCGCCAATTTGTGGATAAGATTATAAAGTGGGTTGACAGGCCCAAACTGGTTTTTTTACACTTCTAGGCTAAACTAGAGGTGTAAAAAAAACGGTTTGGGACCGGTTTTAAGCAAACCGAACCGAACCGGTTTGGGTTTAAACCGGTTTCATCCAAACCGGTTTCCAAACCGACCCAAACCGTCGGTTTCAGGACCAGCTCCCCTTCAAGTATATCAAACTGGTTTTAAAACCGAACTGGTTTGAGGAAAACCTGTTTAAAACCGGTCAAACCGGTTTATAAACCGGACCGAACCGGTGTGACCAGGCCGGCCTAACTTGCTTCAAAACCGGTTTATAAACCGAACCGGTTTGAGTCAAACTGGTTTTGACCAGCCGTTGACCAAACCGGTTCCGTTTGGGTTTTAAACCGGTTTTGTACACCTCTAGGCTAAACTATCAATTTGTGAAAAGTTTTTTATTGTCAGAAAATACGTGTTGAGCAAGGCCCATTCTTAGAGATTTTAAACTAGCCCCATTAGTTTTCCAACAGGCCCAAATGAGACAATGCTAGATGAACCTTGAAGTTGGACCTGTGGCTAGTGGTGCGTGAACCGGGATTTTCAAATATCAGTTACAAATCGTAATTGGTTTTTGATCAAACGGTAAAAATCGATTTCGTCTCCACGGTGCCACACCGCCCCTTTGATTTCGGATTTAGAGAACGCTAATTTGAGTTAATTGGCTTGATTAGCATAAATGTTTATTAAGACCATCTTTCAAGAACCGAGGCCTTATAAAACTTTAAATTACAAATTGTAGAACTAAAATCGAATTAACTTGTCCGTTCAAAATTTTTTGTATAAATATAACATAAATTGGACATCGTATCATAACATATTCCAAAAATTATTTCAATCCAAGAGACAATAATCTATTAGCTTCCCAATATAAATCAATTTCTTGTATCAGATCAGTGTCATTATGCCGGGTTTCTTCAGTTGTTTCTTGGATTCAAGCAAAGTACTAGACGGTGGAAACGAAAAAATTAGTACGCTAAGAAAAGCTCATAAAGTTGATGGCGGTCAAGACATGTGTAGACAAAGTGCACCAATCCCGGTTGCATACTTCCCTATCGGTTCAAACTTTTCACGTTTGTAAAACAAATTTCCAACATCAAAACGGTAAGCTAATGGGTCATCTCCATTCTATATCGGGACATATGTGTGAAGCAAGTGGAGCTCAACAACACTGTACAAGGTTATAGGATCTCAATGTACTTTTAGATTTAGTTTTAGATTTAGTTGACGTTTTTTAATTCATTATTTTATAAACGTCTATACGACTTGTTCTAAATTAATAAAAAAAATTGTAACTAAATGGAAATAAACTGAACTGATATTAATAATATCGGGCGCGGTAATAAGGTCAATAATTTGTCAAATGGGCGATGTTAGAGGTTAGCGGTTAACTATTAGTCGGGTACAAGTTTAGTAAGACATGTGACAAATTGACATAACAATCAAAAGTGGAGCATATGATCAACACCACAAGATTGCATAACCTTGATACTCAAATACTTTGGCTCAAATTCAAACAAAAAACTGAAAATCTATCAATGCCACATAATCATCTTGATTTAATAACTCACCACAAATCCGCTGCTAAGAATACTCTCCACATACATGCACAATACATCCACTTCCAAATTCTCCTTGATGCCAATTATCTTCAATGCAATCACAACTTTCAATTGTGTATACCTCAAATGGAGACCCAAGTTTGATTCTCATTTATGACAATTTGGGTAAATATTGGCAATGAAAGATTTGAGCTAGGCCATCAGTTTGAATCCTGAGCCCACCCGGGTTTTAGTCCACCGTGTGTTACGTCAGAGAGTTATGCTCTTGTGGTGGCACACCGACTATCAAGTGGCAGCCGACGGAATGAATTCTGAGAGAACACCCAAGCCAAACTCTGAAGTCAGTGTGGGTCTGGTTAAGAGAATATAGCCTGCCCAGAGTGGGACAACGGGACTCTCCAAATTAGAGTGTGATGACCTAACACACAACGTCTTTCTAAAAAAACTAATTCGACTATAGCTTTTAACCTTTTTTTAAACAAAATTATAGTATGTTGTTGCACAATGTATTTTTTCAACGTCCGGAAATACCCACAATACCGAGTGGAAAATTTTTGAGACGAGATTTCAACCGTACGTATTAATTTTGACGCTTCAGACATGACTGGTATAAGAACACCAACAAGAAAGCCTCTCACCATGAAAAAACCTCCTTAAATTAGGAATCGAACTTGAGATTATAATATAAGTCTTAATTATCACTAACATGCCATTGAACATTTGAACCAGAAGGTCAGTAATATTAATACTATATCATTTCTCATAGTTAAAAGAAAAATATAAAGGAACCTTCCAAGTAAGATCCACTTTTCCTTGATAGCCAAGTCTTAAAAAATATGTTGGATTGTTGCATGCTAACTTTTCAACGTTTGACTCTTTACAAGTAACGAGTTATTCCATTTCAAATAGAAGAAGAGCACACCAAGAAAATATCTAGAAAATTCCAAGAAGCGTGCCGAGTTTTTGGTATATAAATATGACAAAAATCGGGCATAGTTATCACCACACATTTCAAACACTAATTCAACCCAAGGTTCAAAAACCCACAATCTTCCTAAAAGATTTCAGTTTCTTGTATAACGTTAGTGTCATTATGCCAGGTTTCTTCACTTGTTTTTCGGGTTCAAACAAAGTAGTAGACGATGAAAATGAAATAGTTGGTACTTCAAGAAAAAATCATAGTGTTAGTGGTGGTCAGGACTGTTGGATTTTGTGGTCGGTTCGGGTCAAGTCAACGCGGACCGACCCGAATATGACCCGGTATGAGTTACACCGGGGGTAACGAATATAAACCCACTTAAACGTTAACTGGGACCGACACAATAAGATGGTGGTTTAGGCTTTGGTTGGTATTTGGGCTTAAGCCCAATGGGTTTAAGGTTTATATATAGAATACTATATATTAATAAGATTAACCTAATCATAATAACCAACAAAACCCTAGCCACCATTGTATCTACACCAGCCGGCCACCACTACTCAGCCACACTCCGCCACCGGAAAACCCCTGCCGCCACCATTCCGTCGGTGATTTCCGGTTGCCCGTTTTTCCGGCCACCGGAATCACACCGCCGCCACTGATCTGCAACTGGCGGAGCTCACTGCTGCTACTAATCGCTGTTATTACTACACCACTGAGCACCGCTGCCCTCTGCAACCTCCTTCTCCGTCGAATCCGCTTTTACGGTGAACCCACAATTCCGGCCGCCGCCGTTTTGGTTGCTGCAGACCTTCTCCGCGGCTTGTTTCTGGCCTCTAGTACTGCTGTCCATTGCTGTCACAAATCAGCTGTAGCTGTTCCGACACATCACCGTCGTTCGCCGCCGCCGTCTGTCGCCGGAGTTGTTGCCGGGTTCCATTGTGTCCAGATCTAGCATAGTTCGTTAAGCTCTCGGTGTCTTCCCGGTTTCGATAACCGAGGTATAAAAGCTTTAAACTTTATCTATGGTTGTGATTTAATTAATCGTGCTCGTGTAACGTTGTAATCGGATCCGGGTTTTGGGTTTCGGTTTATGGTTCGTTTAATCATTTATTTATCCGCTGCGTTTTATAGTTCGTTAATATAAGTTGGTTTATTAATATTGACTAATAACTATTAAACGAAATTATAAACGAAAACGGGTTTAAATATTTGACCGTTTTCGTTCCGAACCACCGTTGAAACCCAACAGTGGTATCAGAGCCGCGGTTACAACGTACGAGTCGATCCCGGTTCGTTTAAACCGGATCTACATCTCGAACTTTAAAATCGTTTAAAGTTTGTAGATCTGGATTAGTTTTCGGGTGATTTTAGATTTGGTCAAGTTTTTGTTTATTTTATTTGACCAAGTCAAAACGACCCGAAATTTATTTATTTTGAATATGTAAATCCGACCCCGACCTATGTTTGTTTGGTTGTGTTTGGTTGTTGAGCTTGTTTTTGGCCATATGGATGGTTCAAAAGTTGTAAACGGTTATTATTTATTTTTCGGTTTCTTTTGGCGATAAAGATGGTTCAAATTTGTAATAGGGCAAATTATTGTTAGTTTATAAATTGTTATAAAGAAGACGCGAAGATAACCGAGGACGGACTCAAGGATTTCTTGGAGTTAGTGGAGTTCGGGCAAGATGACGGGATGCATGAAGAAGTCCATCCTTGTGGTTGTTTTGTGTTGTGAACCCCTTGACCCGATCGGTCTCCCTAATTGGCTCTAGCGAGACCGATCACCTTTTGGCCATAAGGATTTACATATTATTGTTTGCTATTGTGGTTGCTTGGATTGTTTATAATAAGATTATAATATCACCGACCTAATACCAAATAAATTTGAAAATAAACATTTTATTAACCAATTATGTTTTGCAAATTAAAAGCGTTTTGATTTCCAAAAACCAATAACTTAATAGATTTCTATTAACTTAAAATTGGTTAGTCGTATCGCGACAAACTTAGTTTTTAATAGGTTATATAAAACCAAGTGTCCTGAGAGATGAAATGGTTCATCAAATCGTCCCGATAATAAATACAGTAAAATTTGACTTTTACTCTATTTGGTAATTTTAAAATTAATCCCAATTTAAAACCAATAGTTTATGCCAATCATACTACAAGTCACACTTGAGGCATACTGCGAAATTTCGAGTGTTTGGAGCTACAACACTGCACTTGTTTTCTAGCCTATCCCATCAAGGTGAAAGCGTTTCGTTGACACATCCGGCCCTTTCACACGTCACTATACTAGGACAACTATTACTTTACTCTCCTGTTACGTGCTAAAGTTGTCTGGAGACTTAAAGTGGGCAAAGATGAGGCTAAACGTATCTATACAGACAATCGTTGTCTTTATAGGCCTCATAACCGAGAGTTGTGCTCTATTCACAATTGGAAATCGTTGTCAGTCTGCCTAACCACTTATTAATGTTGTGTGCTACAGCTGCCTTTAATAACTGGAAGCCAGATTCTCATGCTCCTATTTCATTAATGTTATTGGGTCATTAATAATGGGACTACCACGTCGAAAATACTAATTAAATTTTTTTTTGATTAATTAATCAGATGTCGTCAAACGAAAACTCACCCTACGCCCCTAAGACTATCCTTGAGAAGGATAAACTGAACGGTGCCAACTTCATCGAATGGCACCGCAACTTGAGACTTGTTCTCACCATGGCAAAGCGCCTGTATGTTCTCGATGGACCTGTTCCAACCGAGCCTGAAAACAACACAGCCGCTGCTCGAAAAGTTCTTGAGATGACTCTGCTGATGTCTCCTGCATTATGCTAGCCGCCATGACTTCTGAGCTTGCTAAAGGCTTGGAAGACTTTGGTGCCTATGAGATGCTTGAGCAACTCAAGGGCATGTTCTAGAAACAAGCCCGTCAAGAACGTTTCGACACCATGAAACAACTCATTAGTTGCAAGATGGCAGAAGGGTCTCCCGTCAGTGCGCATGTTCTTAAGATGAAGGGGCACATCGATTAGCTCAAAAACTTGATTATCCCCTGCTTGATGAGATGGCAGCTGATTTCATCCTCAACTCTCTCCCCAGCTCATACGACCAGTTCGTAATGAATTTCAACATGAATGGCTGGGTGAAGACAGTGTCGGAGCTTCATAACATGCTCAAGACGGCTGAGATGAACATTTCTTCTAGGGCCAATCAAGTTCTGATGATTCGATCTGCTGGTGTCAAGAAGCCTAATCCCAAGAACCGGGGTTATAAGGGTAAAGGCAAGACGAATGTTACCATTGCTGCCCCTCGTGCCACCAATGCTAACAAAGGGGTTCCAAGATACCACCGCCGCCCCCTGAGGAGCGTCAGTGCTACCGATGCAACCAAATGGGACACTGGATGCGAAATTGTCCCGGATACCTTGCTGAGATCACGATGAAGAGAGCCAATGGTGAAGACTCTTTTCGAGGTATTTCCATATACGTTATTAAACTTTTCACTATCTCTATCAACACATGGGTATTTGATACCGGATGTGGTTTCCACATCGTTAATGTCTTGCAGGAGCCTAAGAAGTGGAGGAAACTGAATAAAGACAGCATGGAACTCATCGTTGGAGATGAGAAGAGAGTACCAGTTCTGGCAACTGTAGTATTTCATTTTACTTGTCCATCTGACCTAGTTTTTTATTTGAATAATTGTTTGTATGCTACTGGTTTGACCAGAAACATCGTTTCAGTTTCGTTGTTGTTTGAACAAGGTTTTAAGTACATTTTCAATGACATGGCTATTTCTTCTTACTTAAATGATATATTTTATTTTGAGGCTAAACCTCGAAATGGTATTATGAGATATATGTTCAAACTAATAATAACGTATATAGTCTTTCAAAACGTATCAGATCTGGCATCAACGATGCATTTCTGGCATTGCCGACTTGGCCACATAAGCAAGGCAAGAGTTAAAGACTCCAATCCGAAGGGATTCTTGAATCTCTAGGACCAGACTCTTTTGACGATTGTGAATCTTGCTTAGCTGGCAAACTCGCCAAAAACTCATTCACTCATAAAAGTGAACGAACAAGAGATCCGTTAGGACTCATACATACTGATGTATGTGGACCTTTCGGAACCGTGTCTAGAAACCATGAAAGATACTTCGTTTCTTTTATCGACAATTATAGTCGATATGCTTATGTGTATCTTATGAAACATAAGCATGAAACTTTTGAAAAGTTCAAAGAGTTTCAAAACGAAGTGGAAAACCAACTTGGTAAAACCATTAAGATACTTCGATCAGATCGAGGTGGAAAGTATCTCAGCTCAGAGTTCATCAATCATCTAAAAGAGTGTGGAATTATTTCACAGCTCACTCCACCTGGCACACCCCAACATAATGGCGTGAGCGAGAGGAGGAATCAAACTTTGCTAAACATGGTTCGATCGATAATGTGAAGAACTAACTTGCCTCACTCCCTTTGGAGTTTCACCCTTATGACCGCCTCCCGCATTCGTCAAATACTACAACCAAATCAGTTATTACTTCTGCTACTAATCACACCGCCGCCACTGATCTGCAACTGGCGGAGCTCACTGCTGCTACTAATCGCTGTTATTACTACACCACTGAGCACCGCTGCCCTCTGCAACCTCCTTCTACTTCGAATCCGCTTTTCCGATGAACCCGCAATTTCGGCCGCCGCCGTTTTGGTTGATGCAGACCTTCTCCGCGGCTTGTTTCTGGCCTATAGCACTGCTGTCCATTGCTGTCACAAATCTGCTGTAGCTGTTCCGACACATCACCGCCGTTCGCCGCCGTCTGTCGCCAGAGTTTTTGTCGGGTTCCATTGTGTCCAGATCTAGCATAGTTCGTTAAGCTCTCGGTGTCTTCCCGGTTTCGATAACCGAGGTATAAAAGCTTTAAACTTTATCTATGGTTGTGATTTAATTAATCGTGCTCGTGTAACGTTGTAATCGGATCCGGGTTTTGGGTTTCGGTTTATGGTTCGTTTAATCGTTTATTTATCCGCTGTGTTTTATAGTTCGTTAATATAAGTTGGTTTATTAATATTGACTAATAATTATTAAACAAAATTATTAACGAAATCGGGTTTAAATATTTGACCGTTTTCGTTCCGAACCACCGTTGAAACCCAACAAGGACAGGCGCAGACAAAGTGCACCAATTCCAGTTGCTTACTTTCCTATCGGCTCAAACTTTTCACGCCTATAGATCAAATTTCTTGAATCAAAATGGTAGACTAATGGGTCGTCTCCATTCTATATCGGGGCATATGTGTGAAGCATGTATCAAGTTGAGCTCAACGACATTGTAGAAGAATATAGGATCTCATTGTATTTTTCAATTTATTTTAAGTATTTAATATTTAATTCATTATTTTTATAAATTTCAATATATGCAGCTTGTTGTTCATAACTAATCTCAAAATTGTACTTGCTATCGACTCACAATTTGAACTTATCTCCTAGCATGAAACTCTAAAACCAACTTGAGAAGTCAAAACTCAAAAACAGTAATATGGTGCTTAGTCAAAATAGCGTGAGACTCTCCGATACGTAGTTACTTATCGTTTTAAGTTTGATGTGTAATTCACCTTCAAACCCAAAGTTAAGAAAAGACAACGAAAAAACTAGCTAAACTGATCATGTTAACAGAGGAGCACTCACCGAAAAAACAAATAATAATCCGCAAACATAACATAAGAAATAATAGGCCCCTTATTAGGGAGGTGAATACTATTAAAAGGAACTACTTACTTTCAAACCTTCCATAGCGATTATAAAGAGAAAGGGAGACAACGGGGTCTCTTTATCTAACGCGTTTATAAAGATTATATCCCTCCACTAGGACCCATTAACACCAAAATCCATTTCCTCCACTTTGACCCAAAGCCATTTGATCCTTACAACAACTCTCATTTATTATTCAACCCAACTTTTTATTTAAAGAAAAAAATTAATTTTTTTCTCCTACAATTATACCTAACCAAGCTTAAGTTTTACACAATAGCAATACTACCCAACTAAACTTAATTTTCACAAGTTAGTTGTGGCTCAATGGTAAAACACTCACTTTATAAGTGAGAGGTATGGGGTTTAAACCTCACTATCACCAACTTATATGGGAGATATGAGGGATGACCTTGGCTTGCCAGGGTTCGAGTCCTGATCTCACCCGGTTTTACCGGCTCCTCGCTGTCGTGCAATTTGGCGGGCGTGGGGGTATGGTTTTATCCTGTTAATCCCTTAATAGGTGGACCGCTAGGGACTCCGTCCGTCCGGACTAGTGGCCGGCTCGGGCTACCTTTAGCCAATGGGGGCCGCGTACGGAGTACCCGGCGTTACTTAGCTGGCCGTTAAAAAAAACTTAATTTTCACACTCATTAGACACTCAACCCAAGGCATTTTTTATTAAATAAATATGATTTATATATTTTTTTCTCTCTAAATTCTATTAAAGTTATTATAAATATTAAAACTATATTGTTTTATTTCAGAACAAAGCTTTAGTAGTTTTCTAAAATTATATTGAAATAAATAAAAACGGAGAAGTGGGAATAGACATGAAACTATGTCAGTATTATACACTATATACAGAGCAAAAAATGATTTTTTTTTTGGTTGAACAAATTGAATATGATAATATTATAATTTAAAAAGTATTATAATGCATCAATAATCAAATGGCACAGCTAATAAAATACCCATCTAAGGGTTGGTTGTCTAACTTAGGTTGTTATTTAGAGATCCGGCTTCTTTAATTGATTATCGTCCTATTAATTTTATTGGTTGTTCTTGCAAAGTGTTAACAAAATTATTAGCAAGTTAGAACCTTTTTTTCCTCTCAAAAATCTTATAAATGTTGGATTGTTACGAAATAACTTTTTCTTGACGACCAAGTCTTATCAATGTTGAATTATCGTCTAATAACTTTCAAAGTTTGACTCAAGTTCTTCCATTTCAAGAGAAGACCACACCAAGAAAATATCTGTAAATTGCCATGCAGCGTGTCGAGTGTTCGTATATGACCAAAAAATGTGCATTGTATCATAAATTAATAACACATTCCAAACATTATTTCAACCCAAGGATAAAAAATCTACAATCTGCCCAATATTCAATTTCTTTGTATCGAGTTAGTGCAAAAAATGACTGCAGGGGTTCTTCAGTTTTTTCTCAATTTCAAGTAAAGTTATAGACGAAAATGAAAAAACCAGTACGTCAAGAAAAGCTCGTAACGTTGATGACGCTCAAGACACGTGTAGACAAATTGCACCAATTACAGTTGCTTACTTCCCTATCGGCTCAAACTTTTCACGCATGTAAATAATTAATACTTTCCAGTATGTCAATGTATTTAATTCATTGTTTTATAAATTACGAAATGACTAGCCGTTCTTAACTTATAAATTCATTGTTTTGTAAATGAACTTGAATTCGTTCATGAGTATTGTGAATGATATATGAATTCAAATACGCAAATATTAGTATTATGATCATCTATTATGAATATATGTAATAATAAAGGTTGCCACAATTGGCAATTCGGTCTATAATTTGGCAAATGGTTTAATACTCGATAATCGTCCAAATTGTATCCAAAGGCATACAACCACTTTAAAACTTTATAAACAAATGTCATCATAAAAGTCAGAAATAAACATAATCAATGATTGAATCTAAGAACTAACAAAACTCTTTTGTGGCTTCGTTAACTTATAAAAGGCTAAAAAATATGTTTAAATCTTTAATTAAATAAAATAGGAGAGTTGAGTGACTTAATTAAACCATCTTTTAAAATTGAATGACATAATTATAACACTTTTAAAACTTGGTTACTATTATATTAATTATTATATTAATTTGCCCCTAGAAACAAGCATTCCCAAATAATCAAAGATCAATGAAGCCTTCATTGTTAGCCCAAAAGAAAATTATATTACAAGTTTACAACCATGGGTTATCCGTACAACAAAAGCCCATTAAATTTTTCTTTTTTTCTTTTAATCTTATGGTATTTGACTTTATTATACGAATCAAAATCAATTGCAAAGTATTAATAATTTCTTTTTTCCATTTTGGTCTCACCAATCCAATGCAACCTCGTGGATTTAATTTAACGAAAACGATATAACATAATGACATGAGGTTCGCCAAGAAGTGTATTATTATTTTGATCTTATCGTTTTAACTTATTTTCTTTAAATCCATAAATAGTAAAAAGCAACTCAAAATTATTTACCCTACAGACTCACACTCATACATCCCAAACAAAAAGGCTAGCTTGGGTAAGGCTTGGGTAAGGCAAAAAGTAAAAGCATCTCGAGCTATTAGGCAATGTTTAATGGGGCTTGAGATGTTCAAAACGGTTTGGGACTAGGAATCGGAACCGGTTCCTAACCGGTTCCTATATTCAAAACCCCATTTTAAACCGGTTCCAGGCTCGAACCGGTTAGGGAACCGAACCGGTTCTCCCACCCTCGGACCCCTAACCTATCTAACCGGTTCTTACCGGTTCCTAACCCGGTTTCAATCGGTTACAGTGTAAAATTTTTTTTTTTTTTTCGTTTTTCGTTTGCGATTTGGATTCTAAACTACGATTCGTATTTGTATAACATGAAAAATAAAAAAAACAATTAACATAAAATTCATTTTATTTACTTTAAGAAGTTCAAAAAAAAAAAAGTTACATGTTTTAAAATCTTCAAAAACAAACTAACAAAACATTAAACTTATAAATATAAAGTTGTGACATATTATTTCTAGAAAAGCCTTCTTGTTCGTCGTAATTATTGAGCGGCGACTTCTTCCTCGGAATTACTTGTAGAAATGCCTTCTTGTTCGTCGTGCACTCGAACATCAAGTGGTGTTTCATCTTCGAGAGTGGTTACGTGTTGAATACGATCGATTGAGTCCAAGTGATCCTTTAAGCAAATGCACATCTCCACCAACTCCGAATTTAGTCTTGTTCTTCTCACCGATATTACCCTGCCACTAAGAGAAAAAGCGGATTCCGAAGCTACCGTAGAAGCTTGGAAGGTTAGTAAATCGCGGGCCATGGTGGCAAGAATCGGAAACTCGGTTTCCTTTACCTTCCACCAAGCCAAAACATCAAAAGTGCCATATTCCTCTTCGGATAAACCGGTAGAGTAATCATTTGCACTATACCTTCCTAGTTCGCTTGAAGAGGTGTTACCCCTTTGTTTTTTAGCCGTTACGTTGCGAACGGTGTTCATAAGGCTAATCATGGGATCTCGTACTCTAATAGCACTTGAACTTGATGAAGACCCCCCCGGCATAGGCATGTGTATGTTTGACCCATATTTATTTAAATAAAAGTCATACATAAATTTAAAATTCAAGTTAAAATAATTTTTTGCCTCTGTTGAAAAGTTTGGGTCAACTTCATGCATATCTAAGGCTGAAAAAATTTCGTCTATCACACATTCAACCCCCGTAACATTTAACATTGGGTTTAAAGCGGCGGCGCAAGTAAAAACCGGTGGCAATTCAATAAAGTATTTTTTTAATTTAAACTTCATTGGTAATATGATGTTTGAAAACATTGGACTTTTATTTTCAAATTCTTTAAGATTGTTAACATTAAAAATAACTCCGAAAGAACCAAGGGACTTGTCGGATAATACGTTCCCGATAGTTTCGTAGTTGATGTTTTAAAAACTTCAAGAAAAGTCGATAAGTCATTGATAATTTTCCATTTCTCATTTGAAAAGGGGATTGCCAAATCATTCTCGGCAAGACTAGAATAAAAACATTTGTAAAGTTTCTCTTTGTTCCAAAGCACTTTGAAACATTATGCAAGTGGAATTCCAACGATGAGGTACATCCCAATTAGCTCCCAAAGCTTTTCTTCTCGTATCTTTACAAAATTTTCTATATTCCATTTGTCTTTTTTTACTTTTCTTAAAAACTTCATGTATCATTAGTCTAAAATCGTTTATAACCGATGTAACCTCATCCGAAGCAAGTCCGTCTTGCACGATTAAATTAATGATATGTGCAACACACCTTGAGTGAAAAAATACACCATTGCAAATCGGCGTATATTTTAATTTTAATTTATCAACCGCCGATGTATTATTCGACGCGTTATCAAATGCCATTGAAAATATTTTATTTTCTAGTTTATAAGTTTATAACATAATCTAAAATTTCAAACAAATTATCTCCCGTATGTGGATACTCAAAGAGTTCGAAAGCAATGGTGTGTTTCATCATTTCCCACGATGACGGGTCTACCCAATGAGCGGTGACACAAAGATAAGATTCGGGTAGACCATGTGGAGCCGACCAAACATCACTAGTTAAGTTTATTCCCGTATTTATATTTTCAAAATATGCAATTAGTACCTCTTTGGCCTTCTTCCACAATTTTAAACAATAACGTTTAAGAGTATGACGACTTACGTGAGTGTATTGTGGTTGAAGCGTATCTCGAATCATGGCGGTTAAGCGAGGGTTGTCGAAGTGGCTAAACGGCAAAGCTTCTTGAATCACAAACTTCGCCATACGATCTTGAACTCGATCAATTTGGTATGTAAATATTCCGCCTTCACTATCCATTTGCGTTTGTTGCGAATCGACGTTCTTTTTCAACGCCTTGCAATACGGTTTTTCGATGTGTTTCTTCAAATTTGAATTCGAAAGTGGGTTTAAATAAACCCCACAAAACTTGCACCGAGCCTTCAATGAATGGTCACTCAATTCAACCAAATCCCAATTGCACCAAATCTCTTGATTACGATTATGAGGTACAATACGAACGAAACTTGGTTCGGCGTTGGAACCTTGACCAACCGATGATTGTGAGGCAGCCATAACAACAAATATGAATATAGAAGAAGAGAAAACAAGAGATTAGAGAACTCAAAACGTTGTAATAGCGTTTTTTTGTATTTTTTTGCGTTCGGGTTTGCGTTTTGAGTGTTGTGATTAACCCATGACACCAAATACCTATTTATACTAGTAGTGGGGTGCTTGGGGGAGCCAAAAAACGGCTATTTTTGACCCCAACGGTCAAAAAACGGCCAAAAAAAACGATTTCCAACGGCTATAATCGATCCAACGGCTAGAACCGGTTCCTAACCGGTTCCGGATTGTTCGGTTCCAGAACCGGTTCCGGTTCCTACCCGCCCCCACTCAGAAATGCAAGAACCGGTCACGGATCATCGGGTTGAATCAGATAGGGTCCGGTTCCTACAAAAAATGGGTAGGAACCGGTTCGGGTCCGGTTCGGGTCCACCGGTTCGGTTCCAGGAACCGGTTTCGTTGATCAACCATAGGCGCGACCCCCCCCCGGGCGATATGGGCGGGGTTCTTTTGTCGTCGGCTTGTGTTTCAAAATATTATTATTTTATTATTATAACTGTTTTCAAACGGTCAAAAAAAATTAATTAATTAAAACAATATATATATATATATATATATAAACATACACCTCCATTTCATACACAATTCATACCCAAATTCTTCAAAAGAATCTAGCAAAATGAATCCTACAAACAACCTGAACCAACCAAAACCCGTGGAACTCACCGCTATATAACAGAAATGATCAAAAAACACGAAAAGTTTGTCAAGGAACTCAACGATACCATGAGAGAAACCAACAAATAACACGAAAAGATTGCCGCTATGATGGAGTTGCGGGAAATGAGTAAAGAATATGAATCCCTCAAAGCGGCCGGGTCACACGAAGAGGCTGCATTGTTGCAACGACGACGAGTCGAAAAATGCGCGAATATTATGGATATTAGTATTTTTTTTAGTTATGTTTTTTTTAGTCATGTATCTTTTTTTAGTTATGTATTTTTTTGTATTTCTTTTTAATCTAATGCATTTTTATTTAATTATTTAAATAAACTGGTTTTTATTTGATAGTTTAATTATAAAAAGAAAATAATAAAAAAAAAATACTGTGGGCCCAGTTTGTAGCCCCCATTTGTAGCTCATCCACTACGCATAGCCATAAATCATTCAGACACCGTCACCTCGACAAATCTCGTTTTATTTTTCTCGTCATCACATCCCTTTCTCTCTCATCTCTAATTACCCTCCCATTTATTGCCTACTCGTGCTTTAATAGCGAAGGCACAATACGCACTTTTTCCCTTCTCGTCTCCCTCTCTCTGATACGGATCCCGCATGATCCACGCAACTATCAGATCCATGTTCTGCTGATCATTCCCACGTTTAGTGGCATTAGTTATTTTAGTTTATTATTTATGTTATCTTCTACTTGCTAGAAGTACTAGTGGGTAGTCATACCACAAAACCCATCTTCATATTTTCTTGCATCATCTACGTACTTGTAAGCCTTTAAAAGGAATGTTTGGTGTTTAATGGGGGGCATAAAAACTGATCAAAAAAGTCTCTTTACAATTATTGTTCTTTATTTTAAAAAGAGATTAGTCAATCTCGAACTTGGATCTATCACTCTCCTCCACCTAGCATCCACCTTTGACTCAGACGAAAAAAAAGGGTCTTTCATTGGAGGTGCTCTAATGACTATGACATGATCATCCTCATCTTATCTTAATATTTTCCGAATCAAGAACACACTTATTATAATTGAATATTCTCCGTGACTTACCTTTCAATACCTTGATCATAACCATACCACCCAAACTCAAACTCAAGATAGTCGCAATTTGAGCCTTCTTCGTGACCCTAGTCCTTTCCAACTCCGATAACACGACCGACACACAATCAACACTTACATCTTCACCTGTCTTACTACATTATGAATAATATAATCTAGTTGACCCTTAAAAAAACAAGCTGTTTACATAATTTAAAAAATTCATAATAAAACAAACAAAACTAAATTATTAAGTTGCTTTCCTTCAAATAATTATACGTTCACTGCCTTTGTCATGTCAAACATTTAATTTTATTTTTGTTAACAAGTATACACCACGAATGGTTGAGATGTCAGGTTGTCAACTAAAAAAGTTATTTGTAAGATAACGATTTAGCGTCCCTAAAAATGATACGGAAAGTGGGTCAAGTGTCCACCATTTGAAACTTGTGGAAACTGTAAAATGCAACGTGGACTCATCTCATCCATCCACGTGTACCATAGCTATTTCATCCAACTTGCTAACCCAAATCATTTGGTCCCCACTTTAAACGTTTGGTTCTTGTAGTTCCCAGATTAAATGGTCCATTTGTCACACTCCCAAGTTACATCATCAAATCAAAATATCTAGGACTACTACTTATATAGAAGTTAGAAAATAAGTAAATCATAAGTTTATTTTCATTATTAAACATGATACACCATGACAAACACGTGAAATTTAATAATTTATCATTGAGGTATCTTTTTAAAATCGAAGTGTTTGATATTGTTATTATAAGTCTAAACTTACCCCTATAAAAAGTATACATACTATACAATACACACCAAACATGTTTTGTATAATCAAATTAATAATTTTATCTAACTACTCTAATAAAGTAAGATATTTCGTTCAACGTGTCATTTTCAAAATTTCCACACCATTTTTTCTCCTCTCTCTTGGTAATAATAATATATTTTTAAGTAATGACTAAGTATACTAATATAACACATTTATGTTAAATAATCTCATATCATAAAGAAAACCTTAGAATATAATTATGTAACTTTAGTTTTTGTCACAATCAAATAGTATACGAAAGTCAACTTATATTAAATAGTAATTAATGTATTTTTAAAATTTAATTTTATACTATAAACTATAAGATGTATATAAGAATTTTCAAATTTTATATATTGATATATATATATATTTTTGACATTGTGTAGCTTTAAATCGGCTTTTTAATAAAGGGGCAACTTTATATACGAGTAACCAAGTTTTAAAAATGTTTCAATTAGGCTATTCAACTTTAAAAATTGTTTCAATTAAGTCACTCAATTTTCATATATTATTAAATTAAAGGTTTTAACATGTTTTTTTAGTGTTTTTCTTTTTTGTTTCACATAAGAAATCTTTTGATTTTTTTTATGTTGACGTGAGTGACGACGTGGATTTTATTTTTTACTTTTGAATTTTAAAATAATTAACGGTTTTTATTTTTTTAATTATAACTACATATATTGCAAATTCCGACCCACACATCTTATCCTCCATTTCTTTCTTGACGCACACAAAAATCGGTGAAACTCGATTTAAAGATTTAGTGACCAAATTTAATAAAAATATGCATGAGTGACCTAATTGTAATACTTTTAAAAATTGGTTACTATTTTATTGGATATTCCACTTTGGTATGAAAATCTTATAAAATAGGGATGTATTTAAAAATTAATATCCAATTTCTTAAAAAAAAGATATATATTATTTATAAATAAGAACCAAATTTATGGATAAAAAAAATAAAAGGGTTATAGGTTTCACCAAACCCAAATAACTTTTAAACAGGGTTATAGCATTTCATTTATTTGTGAAACTTTTTATAATCAAATATTAAGTATATTAATAACCTTCTATATAATAAATAAAATTAAATTTCAAAAATTATATAAATATTAAAAGCGAGTAATGTAAAACAACTCCTTAATAGGCAGGAAAAAACAGTTGATATATATATATATTCCATTGTGTAGCTTCAAATCTGTTTTTTAATAAATAGCTAAATTAACATCTATAGCGTTTTTACTTTTAATAATATTTTAACATTTATTGAGTTTGAATTAAACTCGCCTGGTAAAATTCAACTTCCCATTTTACAACTTGCAACCGTAAAAAGATGGGCCCACAATAGGGACTTACGTTTGCCGCGTAAATTAATTAAAAGAAAAGAACATTTATTTATTAATTATTAACTTATTAAATCCCGCCGTATATATAGCAGTATCTCTCTTTCCACAATTATATATCATCCACAAAACAAAACAAATCAATCAAAACCAAATATTCTTGGAGATCAGATTTCATGAAGAAACCAAGCTTTTTTGCAGCTTCCATGGCCGCCGCTTCTGCTACAACCGCCGTTACTGCCTCCAATTTCAACAATCAAACTCCAAACCAGGTAAAATAATTAATATTATTAATAATAATTATTATAAAGAAATTCGATTCTATTTCTTGAATTTGAATTTGGTTTGATCCTGGTATAATTTAGATAAGGGTGTGAAAAATAACGTTTTCGGTTATTTACCCGTTTCATTGGGGCCCGGGTTGGCCCCGCCCCCTGATTTTTTGCACGGTGGTGTAAATTTACCCGTTTTCGGCAGAAAATCTTTATACGTAGTTTAATTTTTGCCTTTTTCGGCCAGAAATTTGAGCCTGCCCCCTTGTTTGTTAAATTTTGTATACGTTTTAAGCTCGGCCCCCCTGGTGATTCAGTCCAAGCTTCGCCACTGCGAAAAACCGAACGGTATCCGTAACAAAAAACAAACAAACAAAAAAAGCGAAAACTGATGAAACTAATAAAACGAACCGCGTCCATTAGGGATGAAATCGATACTAGTACCGGTTTTCTATAAAATTTGATACCCAATACCGGGTCGAATTTTTTCGGTACGGTACTTGGTATCTGTACTGAATTTCCGGAAAAGTGGGTACCGAATACCATTTTGAATCTATCGCTCCGGTACTCGTTACAAAAATTTGGTACTTTAAATTGTTTGTAGCGTACCGGCAGTGGCGAACCTTGAACTAAGATACCGGGGGACTCAAAACGTATAAAAAAGTTTCAAAAACGAGGGGGGGGCTCAAATTTTTGATCGAAAACGGGTAAATTTACACTACGTATAAAAAATTTCGCCTGAAAATGGTTAAATTGACACTGATGCACAAAAAAAGCTTCGTCAATGCTTACCGGTACCGAAAATACTGATACTGAATTTCTAGAAAAGTAGGTATTGAATAGCGTTCTGAATTTATTGGTACGGTATCGGTACATCTACTGTAAACCGAATTGCATCGGTAACAAAAAAAAAGAGAAAAAAGAAGAAAAAAAAATGAGAACCTAACTACATTTGTAACAGAAAAAGAAAACTGTAAACCGAACTGTATCTGTAACCTAATACTTAACCTTATTGTAAATAATTTATGTGTTAAGTTAATTAATTTTGATCTATGTATAGGAAAACGGATCATCCAAGAAACATAGCGAAGATTCATCTTCGGAAAAAACGAAATGTTGTTCGGATAAATTCGCTCCAAGGTTCGACGGATTGCGGTTTATCGAGACACTGGTGACTGCTCACCGATAACAGGACCATGTCCGGAGTTTGGATTATTGTTAGGAAGTTGTTTTGATTTTGTTAGTTTCTTGTTGATGGGATTTGGCCAAAGGCATTTTTAATATTGTTGTTTGGGTGTAAATTGACGATTTGGTACGATTTAATATGTTTTGTTTTGGTTTCGTGTAGGTGTTCACTTTCGTCTCTTTTTGAAACTAGTAACGGGTATAAATTATAAGATTGTTGAAATATGTTTATCTATATCTTTGACTGCCAATTTTTTAATGAATTTTAAGCTCAAGTACTTTTTTTTATGTTAATAACAAAAAATGCTTAAAAAAACAAATGCTTAAAAAAACTTACTGCGGATGAGGTTAAACTCATTAGTTAAAGCATCACATCACTGTTACGTCCATAGCGAGTTTTAACTAAGGGGTTTGGGAATCCTTATTTTTACCTCCTTATGACTTATTGAAAATTCATAAGTCATAACCTTTTGACCTGTGAACTTTTCCTTTAACATATCAAACAAACCCACACACTTTTTTAATTTTTTATTAAGTTATAAGTCATAAGACCATGTGTAGTTATAAAGCTCAATTACCAGGCATTATACGCTACGTGGCGCCCAGACATTATTAATTTTATTTGTTTTTTTAAATACTAAATCATTTAAATAAATTAACATAAAATTAAAAAATACATTAAACTTCCAAATAAAAACTAAATTAAAAAAAATACGTCAAATTAAAAAAAAATACATAAATAATACTAATAAAACTAAAACTTATTTATATTTTTCTAAAATTTTAGCTCGTCGAGTGGCATTTAGAGATTGGACTATCGGGTCGTCTTCGGATAGCTCATTTGATAAAACCTCGATGTCTTTGTCCATTTCATTTCTTCTAAGTAGGTCGACGGCGTCCAAATTTACTTGAAGTCGTTGGGTTCTAATGTCGTGTAAAGCTTGGAGTCGAGAGTTCATTTCTTTGAATTGACTTTCTAATTCGGGATTCGAACCCGTTGCCGACGACGAAGCGACCCCTTTCCCCTTTCCCTTGGCCTTGCTTCTTCTACCCCCTGGCCGAGGCATCTCGGTAGTATTCACGGCATCGTTATCGCTTAGGTTGAAGTTTCGAGCGTCGGAACGGGGCGTGTTTGGATCAACCGAAGACGATGTTTTAGACTTTTTTTTATGCGAACCACCTTCGGCTTCGACTTCGGCATCCAACACCATGCCCCATTTTGGGTGAAACCTCAAGTTGTCTTTCCAAATGCCAAAGTAGTTGAAGGGCCCCCGGCCTTATGTTGATACTCTGTCAACGCGTTCTCCATGACTTCCGCGTCCGAGACACCGCTACTCATATTTCGATTCATCCGAGAGAAAACCGTATGAAAAGCCAAGCATTTTGTGTTTATGTTGCCCCATTTCGACAGTAACGAATCTTTTTCTCGACGTGAATACCCGCCAAGCTCGTGGAACAAATCTATAATTTTGTGCCAGAATACCCCAATTTTCTGATAGTTCACTAAAAAAAATAAAAACATTACAAGTTTAATGTTTTTTATAAGAAATTTAAAAAAATATATATGTATTTTAAAAACCTACCGCATTTGGCATTTTCCGATATCGCGCACCAAGCACGAGCACATAGTACGCATTCGTCGATACTCCACGCTATCACCGTCTTTTTAACCCGAGGTTCGCCGGCGGGCTTCTTTGCGTGTTTTCTCGGACGTCTGCATTGGCTCGAACCGCCTACGGTCTCCGGGCCGGGTTGTGTCTCCGGCACGAACTCGACCTCAGGTTGGGTCTCCGGGACGGGTTGGGAACCCGAAACGGCAAAAATGGTTGCCGTCGGGTTTTGGAAACCGGGCACCGCATTTGGCATAGAGTTTTGTAAATATGCAATGTACGCGACCATTTGCGGGTCATACATATGCGGGACGGGTACGGTTGGCGTCGGGGCGGTAAATTGGTTCGGTTGTGGATTTTGGTTGCCTTGACGGCATATTGACCGAAACCGAGAAATTTTAGCTGTTGTTTGGAAACATTTTGATAGAAATATTTGAGTAAAAAATATATAGAAGTGGAAGGAATAAATGAATGTGTTAAAAAAATATGAGTTTGGTTTATTTTTATAGTATAAATTTAATTAATAATTTTTTTTAATTCCGACGGTACAAAACGGTAACATTTCCAACGGTCATTTTTTGATATTCATGCCTTTTCTCGCGTTTTAGATACAACGCTTTTAAAAAAAACACAAAACGCAGGGGGGGGGGCGGTGTACCCCCGCGTTATCCTTCAAAACGCGGCCCAAAACGCACCACTACGGGTGGTCTAAGGAGGTAAAAATAAGGAATCCTAAACACATCTAACACTTTCTTTTAACAATGTGTTATAGTTTAACTAACAATAAAGTCTCATGATTCTTATAATTTTCTTGTTAAAATATTTGGACCCGCTATTTCTTTGTTAAAGCGCTGTTAGCCAGCTACCAACAGCCTCTCACCGCTGGGGCCTTAACGTTCTGGCATGGTGTGCGTGGCGTTTAGGACGAGCCACATTAGATTTGACGTTCCCCGTTAAAGATACACAACTAGTGGTCTGAGATAGTCATATTTTAAAACTTCAAAGGTCGATTAGTTTAGAAAAAGGAGGATATGTTTATAAAAAAAAACCTTTAAATATGGAATAAACTAGTTTTTATCCCCCATATTACGGGGGTTGTTTTATATTGTTTATTATAATATTTATTTATTTTTTGAATTTATATTTTTTTTATCGTATGAAAGTTAATAATATACTTATGGTTTGATAATAAATTGTTTCACAAATAAATGAGATATTATAACCCGGTTTAAAAGCTATATGGTTTTGATGAGACCCAAGACCCGTTTATTTTTTTACTATAAAATTGGTTTTTTAATTATAAATAATATTTATGAAAGTTAATAATATACTTATGGTTTGATGAGACCCAAGACCCGTTTATTTTTTTTACTATCAAATTTTGGTTTTTAAATATAAATAATATATATATATATATAAATAATATATATATATAT
Organism: Bidens hawaiensis; assembly: GCF_021521415.1. Classification (NCBI taxonomy): domain Eukaryota; kingdom Viridiplantae; phylum Streptophyta; class Magnoliopsida; order Asterales; family Asteraceae; genus Bidens; species Bidens hawaiensis. The sequence continues at coordinate 1,289,973 of NW_027491048.1, read as the reverse complement.
ATATATATATATATATCTTTTCTAAAATAAATAAGATATTAATTTTTATTATATCCTATTTTGTAGGATTTTTACATCAATAAATTGGTGAGAATAATTTTTAATTTAATGAGATGTTATAACCCGTTTAAGGGTTATCTGGGTTTGGTAAGACCCATACCCATAAATTCGGGTCAAATGCATGAGAAGCCTCCATTTAAAAATCAAGCAAATCTAGTGACTTCATAAAAAGGGGGAGCGACCACATCACGACACGTAGGATTTTTATGTCTTCGTTTATATATATTATAGATTATACTTAAAAAAAACTTATTGTCAATTTAGTGCTACTTTAATATAGAAGTGATATATACGACAAAGACTAGGAAATTATCCCGTATGATGAGTGAGTTTTGTGTCAAAGTGAGACCGAGGTTGGGTTTATATTTTATTTATGATTTGTCTTAACTTATTTTAAAAAAATTAAGAATTTATGTGTAATTTGTATATCACTAAACTTGTGTTATATACCATGCAAAGTCATTGTGTGGTACTATATTTTTTGCTCTTGGTTTTTCAAAGTACTCATCTTTATAATCTTTATAAATGATTCCTATTGGAATATAAATACTTTTTTGACTTGTCATTTTGGTATATATATTAGTTTATCGTATCTTATTATTTTTAACCCGTAAGAGGTTATTGAATTTTTGACCGACGTTAAGGTTAGAATTTAGATCCATGTCTTATAATATAACAATTATGAATCTCAATCAGTGGTTTGGTTTAGTTGAAGAATTTATGAAGTTTACTTTTGCGGGCCACTTGATCGGTTTAATTGTGGTTTCGTAATCCTAATTTAAGCTAAGCAAGAGCGGATCGGATCTTACAATTCATGCCCTAAAATCAAGATCGTCATTTTCATAGACGGAGAGAAATCATAAGGTGTTAAAAAGATCTTAATTAGGACCAACACTTTGCATTCTCATTTCGCTAGATGAATCTTGGATGCCATTGTCTAACGATTCTTCGCACTAAAGACTAAACCTATCCTTAGAAGTTATGTCATCTTTTTCAGCCATCTTCAAATGATCAAATCACCATTGTCTTTAAAGTATTCATGTGAAACACATGCTTTAAAATATCTAGATCCAAATTGTATTCATAAATCTTCAGCAACCACACACTCTTTTGACCTTTCCATCTCATTCTTTTTTGTATGCTCCATCTTTAACCATGAGACCCTTTATGAAGTACGCACTTACTAGAGCATGACTAATAAGGCCATAAGGGTGATTTCTTTTGTGAGTTGGAGGAGAGAGATTGTTGTGTTGGTTTTCAAGTGTTATGAGTGGGGCACTTAAGGTTAGGGGTGTGTATAGGTCGTTTCGGTTCCATTTTGAGCCACAACCGAAATTGAAGCATACCTTTGGTTAAGTGCTTTTAAACCATCGCTTATGTTATATGTTGAGTTGGAATAGTAATGTCTTGTTAAAGTGATAGATAAAGTTTTGGGTCATTATTGTCAAGTCATCAATAGTTCAGTCTGCTGAAGATTAGATGGAATTTGCTATGTTGTGGAAAGTTCAGGGACCAATTATGTTTTTGTTGAAGATGAATCTGTTAACAGATTAGTGCTTATATACTTGGGGGTTTTCTCAATTAGGGTTTTAGTTCGCTTTTCCTTTTTCATATGTAATTCATCTTTCTCTCAATTCAGTATTGTAAGCATTTGATAGGTTCTTAATAATAGTTGCCTGTGAGTTCTTGTTTTGTTTATGTTCGTATTAATTCCGCAAATAAATTAGTAACAACTTACTAAGTATTATTCGGTTTGGTTACTTGGTTAACCGATAGTTAATCGACAAAGGAAAGTTTCCAAAGCCAATGGTTGGTTTGGTTCTATGTTTTTCTAAATAATGAAATCGACCCATCAATAAAGTGAGACAAGTTTGTTATAAAAAAAGGTCTATTGTTATTATCTATAAGAGCATTCTATCTTACGTTTATTAAAAGATTTCTATTGTTATCACTAAGTTATTGTCTAAGAGCATTCTATCTTTCGTTTATTAAAAGAGTTCTATTGTTATCACTAAGACTCTAAGAGCGTTATGTTTTGTCTCCATAGACACATCCTTTTTTTATTCGCAGTTGATAAAAAAAAAATGAAAGTTAGCACAAACCATTGATACTTATAACAGTTAACACATTGGTATCTATTTATACATTATATACGCCATGCTGCTAAATATTAAAGTTTGTATATGCTTATAGAATTGTGATACGTGACCACTTTAGGTATAGACATAGTCACATAGTAACGTTTGTTGCAGCATAGGAACACAAGCCCATAACTCAAGTTAGGGCTTTAAAGTGGGATTGATTATGATTGAGCCCAAATTGTTTTGGTGTAGTGGTTCCTAGTTTCTACTAATGGACTCCCTACATGATTTTATTGGTACTCATTATAGAGGGGCATTTTACTTCTTTTCTGAACGACCACAAAGCACGGGCACCCGGCAGAAGGTCGGTCACCCACGCCTGCAATCTTAGACAACGCTGTTTACCTGGCCCACAACCAATTCCATGAAAACCCATCGTCTGACCGTCTGCTATTGTAAAACCTCGGACTCACGCGCTATATTTTGGTCATGAACTAGACTCAAATCAACGACCTTCCCTAAACAAAGTCACCGGGTATCTTTAGAACACTGATTCGATAAAAGAGCCATTTTACTAGCATATTACTTCACTTCACGCTATGGCATGTTTGTAACATATCTCGTCAACTTAGAAACAAATTTTTATTCATTACAAAACATTCTAATTATGTCTTTCTAACGTTTAGATTTAGGTTACTCGTGATCAAAATCATAAAACACTTAGCAAATCCAAATCTTCGAATTAATAATCAATCATACAACCCGAAAATCGAATTCCAAACATACAAACAAATCTTCCAAAACATAACGAACAAATTAAACAAAATCAAATAACCAATCACGTCAACCAACTAATCGAAAACCGATCACTTGCGAATGTGCTTAACCTTATGCCATCCTTTTTTACACGAATCTCCAACAATCTTTGCACCTTTCTTGAAGATGTTCTTGAGCTCCTCAGCTCTCTCTTTCACTTGATTCTGAAAACTGCCCATTTCTTAACAATATCTTAATAATAATATTTTAACCTATAAGTTTGAATTCAAATTTGTATAGAATGATGGTTATGAATGAGTGTGATTTGGGATTTAAATAGAAACAACAAAGGAATTGGACCAGGGTGTCATTTGGTTGTCTTAACTTTTGAGCTGGCTAGCCGTTACCATCCCCGTTTATTGGCACGTCTAGGGCGGTGGTACCAACAAAAAAGAATATATTAACGGTTGTTATTTGCCTTTCAAAAAAAAAACGGTTGTTATTAGAATAATTATTATATACTTTTTAAAAAGAAAGTGTAATAATGAGAAAAGTAATTACAGTTCAAACGAATATATTAGCACATATTGCTGTTTCAATTTTGAGCTGGAAAAGTAACTAGAGAAATCGAAAAGTAAAGAATATATTTTTTGTTTTAGGCAACTTTTTGTAGCATCTTTTCAAAATAAGTGTATGCATATCAAATATGCTGTACATTAAATTAAATATCCATGGTCAACCTTATCTTTACTCTATATCTATAATATATATAAACGAAAACATAAAAATCCTATGTGTTGTGATGTGGTCGCTTCCCCTTTTTTTGGAGTCACCAGATTTGCTTGATTTTTAAATGGAGATTTCTCATGCATTTGACCCGAATTCATGGGTATGAGTCTTACCAAACCCAGATATTCCTTAAACGGGTTATAACATCTCATTAAATTAAAAATTATTCTCATCAAATTATTGATGTAAAAATCCTATAAAATAGGATATAATAAAAATTAATATCTTATTTATTTTAATATATATATATATTATTTAAATTAGAAAACCAATTTGATAGTAAAAAAAATAAACGGGTCTTGGGTCTCATCAAACCATAAGTATATTATTAACTTTCATAAATATTATTTATAATTAAAAAACTAATTTTATAGTAAAAAAAATAAACGGGTCTTGGGTCTCATCAAAACCATATAGCTTTTAAACCGGGTTATAATATCTCATTTATTTGTGAAACAATTTAGAACAAACAATATAAAACAACCCCCGTAATACGGGGGATAAACACTAGTACAAAATATTGCTAAAAAATCGTATGTGATGTCTTTTGGTGCTTCTCACCTTTTTTTTTTTTTTTATGAAATGGTACCACATGGTTCATTCTTTCATGGTGAAATCCTGGCTTCTCAACCTGTTTTATTATAAAAAATCTATGGGCTAAAAACCCACATCACACACGGATAACCTTACACGGGTTATAACATCTCAATACTGAAATATTGAAACCCTAACGTCAAAAATATTTATGAAATTGCCATTACCCCTAATCCAATACCTTAAAGCTTCAATGGGCAAACATAAAGCCCACGTAGATCCCCACCACACTGGCCCAAAAGACGAAATCACATTCTACGTTATATTGTAAGATGTTGTTTATTTTTTTAGAGGTAAAATGTTTGTAATCTGCGGACCACATCTGCGGAAATCATTAGAAGAAGAGATGGACCAAACCTCTGCAGTCTGCAAGAAGACTATTTTTTTAACGTCTGTAGATTGCTAAAATAAAGTGGTGGTGGTGTACGAACTGTGGTAGTGGGTGATGACGGTGATGAATGGTACGTGATAGTGGTAGTGGTGGGTGGTGGCGGACGGTGGATGGTGGCGATGGTGGTAGTTGGTGGTGGTGGTAGAAAGCGGTGGTAGTTGGTGGTGGACAGTGGTGGCGGTGAACGATGGTTGTAGACAGTGGTGGTGGCAGACGGTGATTGTGGCAGACGGTGGTAGTGGCAGACAGTGGTGGCGAACGGTGGTGGTGGTGGACAATGAGTGTTGGTTGGGTGTGGTGTTTTAACCCCCTGCAAATCTTCATTTCGCTGGTCCATGGGCCGACACTGGATGCTCATTTAAGCTAGGTTACCTACACATACATACATAACTAAACATAGTAATTGCAATCGACACAATCAATCAATTAAAACATGCAATATTAAACATCATAAACACATATTTTCACCCGCTCATCACCTAGGCAGAGCAATGAGATCCCACAATTTAGCCTCGCGGGAGGATGGCTATGCACTGTCACAGACCAATAAGTTGGAGTTAATGACATCTTAAAACACGATTAGACTCAAGTGTAAATACATAATATACTCCAAGATCCCCAAAGAAATGGCATTCACAATTTTCAACCGAGTTAATCTATACCTATATTTACCAATCAAACATTTTAAACTTACAGACAGTTACAGTTGTTTGACCTCAAATAGCGTTAACTTAAATAACATCAAGTTTTTAGACTCCACCCTTTCGATCAAAAGTGATGCATGGGTTTATATATAAACCGTATAAGCCCCGTAAATGTAATCCCACTTTATCATGCCTAAACTCCGAATAACGTTTTGTAAATATTGTAGTTAATAAAAGTTAAGTAATCCTTTTAAATAAGATTAATGTCACTTTTTAAGAATTATAAAAGTAATAAAATGCACAATAATATTATTAATTAAAACATATATACATCAAAGTTCTTTATGACCAACGTAAAGTGATACAAGAAGTTTAGCCACGATGGGGTACCACAATAAAGTACACGACACTAGGTTTAATCATTGTTTATTAAACTAAACCAAGTAGAAGGAAGATATTACACTTTTTGCACTCGGTGATCAATGAAACGCTCTTAAATAGCTAAAACTCGATTCATACAATATGAAGTGAGGTGTGGAATGAAATGAAAATTACGAAAACGAGCCCTTTATTTATAGTCAAAATTTTGGACCGAGCACGGTTTTGCCAACATATAGGCACAATCGTGCCATTATCCATGTTCCTCTGAATTGTGAACGATCAGGCAATTAGTATCATCATGGACTTGCGATTTTGGGAGCGCGATCGTGACAATTTCAAGTATCGTGTTGGCCCACCCGTGCTAATCCTTAGGCAAGGTCGTGACATCTTCAAATCTTGTCTGCCCAACCATGCTTCTTCTTCGATTGCGTCTGCCCAGTTTGGTTGGATTGACAAGATTGTGTTGTCTTGAATCTTGCCCGCTTACTTGCCTCTCTATTGTAATTTAATCCTTTTAACGCATTTAAAAGCTTTCCAATTAATATATACTTGATTGGACTCTGCAAAACATGGTTATGATCGAGAAGTTATGGGTAAAAATAACAAGATTACAAAAATAAATCGAATTTTTGGTATTAGTAATAAAATTGGAAGCATGACTAAAAGTTAGGGGTGAGTTGGACTAGACAAAGTGATTACTGATTAGAAGGCCTATTGAGAATTTTTCATGAACGCCCGATATATATTTATGAAAGCCCAACCCGCAAAGGTTTTTTTGACAAGCTTTGGGCTTTTATTATTCGAAGTTTACAAATCATGTTTGTTCCTAAATATGTTCTAGTATGTGTCAACAAAAGTCAAAACTGGTTTTTGCCCCAACCAGATTGTTAGGTTACAATTCGGTTCCATCTATTTACTAGTTTTTGATCTATTATGTTTGGTTTTAACCGGTTCCAAATTAATGGAAGGGGTTCACAGAGTCACCGACGATTCGATTCGGTCCCTAACTAGTTTGGCAGAACCAGTTTTAATGACGGTCACCTTCTTGGTTATAAGCATTTCTTTTTCTAGTGAATTTGCAAGGTCATTAAATGAAAAGGCCGTAACCCGAGGTATCTCAGTGCTTAGGTTTACATATGCAAAATAAGTTTTGTGGTCAAAGTCTAAAACACAAAAATTAATAGCCTTAGTGTAAAAGGCAAAGTAAGAAAGACAAAAGTAGCGATCAAAGTATAAAAATCAAAACTTATAAAGTTAAATTTAAACAAACTTATCAAATATGAAAAACAAATTTATGTGGCAAAAATTAGAATACCAAATCTAAGGGGCAAATGTCTAAAGAAAAGAACTTATCAAGTAGTGTTTTAATATAATATAAATCATCACAAAATATTATCAATACAAGTCATAGCATTCAAGCTCTCTAGTTATCGCTTACCAACAAAATGTCATGATTGTAAAACTCATATTACCAAATTTGATATATTCATTTTAAGTCGTTTTAATCATGTTGTAATCTTATTTGTGTTATTTACTGATAATAGTTGTATTTTAATATTGCATATATTTTATTTCTAATGATTATTTTAATTTAACTTTATTCTTGTCACATGTGCATCTTTTATCTTTTACATTCTACTTTAGTTTCTTTATAATGCTAATAAACAATAATTATTATGAATATTAAAGCACAATATACATTCTACCTATTCCATTAAATAATTTACAAAGAAGATTGATTGTGAATTTAGTTCAGTACAAATTTGACTCGTTATGATGGCGCACTATAACACAGCCAAAAAATGGTAAATGAATAAGATATTAGCAAACTCTTTATGATAGGTATAACACATCTAATAAGCAAACTATTTATAATGTCTGCTTTTTCTAAAGTGGCAAAAGTTGAAGAGAACTTTACTTGCAGTCGCAATCAAAATAAAACAATATAATGATGGGTTAATCTTGATAAATGTTTTAAAGTTTAAGTTTAAGTTGGTTATTTAAGAGTATCAAGTTGTTTGAACTTTGAAGTGATCTACTTATAAGTTTATAAGAGTTCGAGTCATAGTTGTAGGTTTTGAGTTTACTATTATTAGATTGGCACTGTTAATAATTTATGTGTGGTTTTATTTTCAATTTGATTGTATTAAATAGTTGATCAATTGTTTTGATCAAAAGTGTCGCGTTCTTTTGATTATGAGCCAACAATTGGTAACAAAGCGTAGATTAGGAGGAGAAGATTAATACAAGAGCAAGCTGGATTGAAGTTTTGGATGAGAAGAAAAAAGAGTGAAGCGAAGTAATTTTTGAGAGGGTACCATTGGCTACAATAGGGAGTAAACATAAGCAAATTTAGATACTTTTAATTTTTGGAGAAGTGGAATTAAATTGGAAGAAGCAAGTAACCACCTCCCTAGCTCATACTTCGTGAAATTAACTTTTTATTTTTATTTATTTATTTTTTGTCATATTACAACTTTATTTTTTGGGTTTTCTTTTTCGGTTGCTATAGCATATTCAGATACCAGACCTTTATCGAACCACTGACGAATTCTGGAATTTTAGCCAGTGGGTACCAAAATGGTTAACCTAAAATGGGTCAAGTCATACTAAAACAGGTCAAGCCAAAATTGGTCGGTTTCAAAAAGAATTACGTTAAATAAACTACATATAGAAATGTAAGCAACAAATTCTATTAAACATAATGAACAAAATACATATTACAGTTGATCTTTAAATGATTTCATCCTTAGAAAATTGTCAGTTACAGCTTCATTCGTAATACTTACAAGTGTTTCTTTTTCAAAACTACTAATTTCAAAGCATTCCATCTTTCGTATTTTCGTACACCATCAATATACATACCTGTGATCTGAAGTGGTTAGACAATTATGCAATTTGAGCTTAATTGTTATTTTAAATAAAAATTAAACTTGTGTTTGGAAAGTTTGGCTCAAAAGGTTGGTTTTGAGACAATAAAAAATTATTGATGAGTTACTTCGGTCTTTGATTGAGCCTAATATATTAGAAGTTTTTAAAGTAGACTATAGATTTGAGGGGGTCATTCACCCCCTGGCCAAACATTGGATCCACCCCTGTATCGAACCAAATTGAATTCCCGCCTCATCATCACTACAATGTGCATGCTAAATCCGACTAAGTAAAATAGAAAGATGGTTGTCAAGTATCTATCAAAATAACTTTAAAAAGAATATGTAATACAATTCTTAAGTACTCACTAGTCATCTTTTGTTCATTCTTACTTACTGATGCTAAAACATTTTAAGTCTCTGTCTTTATATAATTATACTAACATACCACTTTTATTAACGTAAAAAAAAACAAAACAGAAAACCTAACCTCGTTCATGTTCTTCACCAGATAACTGGACATGCCCATATTATGATGTATCATCTAAAGTTTTTGGCTGCCAATTATTTTGATAGGGCTGCATGGGCACTATCAAAAAATAATATAAAACTAATATATATCCGAGGCTGCATATTGTACAAGAAATAAACTAGGGAATTGTTTTACGGTTAAAATATTCATATGCTGTGATTAAAATATAAAACATGTGGGATTAGAACTCTTTTAATTACTTTTTATTGTTAAGTAGAATATTTTTTTGTAACTATTCGCATACAAATGTTGAAAAAGAAACATTTTGGACATTTAAAACATTCCAATAGATTCTCAATGATTTGATGTCTTACAATGATATTTCACCCATTTACATATATTATTTTAAAATTTATTATACGCAGCCAATAGTGGAGTAGGTAGTTGGATATTTCACCAATTTTTTTCCTAGTATTGTTGCCTTTTGTGTTTAATGATTTATAATAATATACTATGCAATCCTCGAATACATCATTTACAAAAATGATAGTGATCAAAGGGACTCTTTATACTTATTGATTCTCTGGTCATAGAAATTAGTTAGGTATTTATACTTAAAACTAAGTTTTTTCTATACAAACCGTAAATTAGACTCTTTAGTTGTAGTCATTAAATAAAAGCCATATTATGTTACTCAAATAACGAAGTCCTGTTCCACTAGTGATCTTCAAATTATGGTGATAAATAAACTAATCTAGGTTTTACATAAATTCAATGATCTTCAAGTTATATTTAATTCTTTTATTAGACCGTGTGTAGTGGATGTAGCTCCTATGAGTACGTTTTGCGTCAAGTGGTGTCACGTCACTATATGGTTTTTTTTGACAAAAATGAGTGTAGTTGATGAAACCTCTTCCAATCATGACCTCATTTGTCATTATTATTATTTTACTAAATTTTTTTATTAAAAATAACACAACTAAACCAACCCACCAATTATATCCCCCCCAAACCAAAGAAAATAAAAATCCGACACTTCCCACAAAACGCACAACATCAACTTTCAACCTAAAGTGTCTGGGGGGTGTTCCCGAGCGCTTTGACCTTTTTAGGTGAGCAAAGCACCCACTATACCATGTCTTAGACATACCATTTTCTTTATATTTTCTTTTAATAAAAGAATATAAAAGCCATAAATTTAGAAATATGGATTTTGATATTATATATATATTTTTTGGATAAATATGAGATTATTACAATGTCTTGGCAGGGATAAATATGAGATTATAATTTTTTTGTTTGATGCTATAAACTTTTTGTTGTATAACCCTGTTTAGCGGTTTCTTTTTTTTTACATTCTAGGGTTTGGATCAAATATAAATAAAATTAACATGCTAATTATGAGAATCAAGTAGAGTAATTATGTAATTATATCATTGAATAATTACGTATTTAACACGTTAATTTCAATTTGTATGTTAATTTTTCCCTGCATTCTAAGGTTTCTACCCCTCCTACCCTAATAAGTTTTTTTGGTGGATAAATGTGACACAAAACATTGGTATAGATTTGATTATTTAATATGTTTCTATCTAAATTGTTTTATATCTTTTTAATAATAATAATAATAATAATAATAATAATACTGACAGAATTTCTATAAACTAAGGGCATTTGAGCACTTAATAGTGTTTGAGGTTAACTAGCTAGATAAAACCAATGTCTTACGGCAAACATAAAGTCTTGGTTCTATATACTTACTGTAGTACCAAATGGTACTGAAACATGTTCGTTAGATCAAACCCGCACGCTGCGACATACGTAAAGTTTTTTCGTTTTTAATGTTTCGCTGCTATTTTTTTTAATAATATGACGTCCAAACTTGCTTCACCAAACTTGCATGCTACGCCACTAAACGAAAGATTAAGACTAAAAAAATATAATGTGTTTGGTTAAATGACATGTGAGTTAATTTTAAAAAACAAAAGAAAGGAGAAAAAAAGTAATAAATAAGGACAAAAAAAAAAAAAACAGAAAACATAAAGTAAACCAATCAAAACCAAACACTCTTAATGTACGTTTTCTTTAATATTATATAGAATATATGATGGGCCACTTTATATTATCAACACGAGGGAAATACTATTCCCATATGTTTTTTGTTTTATTTTGATATCACATTCAGAGTTTTGTCCCGTCAACTTCTAATATTCTCACTAACATTCATGGTGTAATACCTCTTGATGGGTAGACACTGAATTATCTTCAACAAACCACTTTCCTCATGAAACTCATAGCGGGTTATGATATAGTAATCCGCAGGCCCATCCCCGAAAATGATAAAAAAAATTTAGGTCTCGTGCGAGATAAAATTTGAACCTCCTTATAATATAAACTCATCAATTATATGTAAAAAACACAATACAAATACAATTGTTATAATATAAACAAATCAAAAGTAGTGTATTAAAATAATCGAACTTACTTAAGCAAATTTTGAGGCACTACTAACGTTTTGGGAACCATAAGTTTTAAGCTGGAGAGTCGAAATATTTTACATCAATAATTGATATATGTATGGCTGGTTACCAATAATGGCACCATGTAACAATTTAGACTCTACTTTCTTCTCTTATTGAATAGTTATGTTTATTAATATTCAATATATTTCATCAAGTTTAACGTCTGACTTGTGTCTTTCCATTAATTAACCAATGCATATTTGAGAATAAAAAAAGATTATGCATAAAAATAATATAAGATTTGTCACACAATTATGAAAAACAATATAACCTGAAGTAAATAATATATATAATACAGTAACTTTTAAAGCAAATCAAAATCACTTTCATAAACAATAAATATATTATATACAAATATAAACGTTAAATGAAGAAATAATATAATCTGATAAACAATTAAATTGTGGTATTGAGCCTACATAGTATTAAATACAAAAGCCATTCTTTTTATTTTTAACCATCATGATCGTCTTTCTTCTTTTTCTCTTCATATCACAAACTCAAACTCACCGGAACACTAAACCATCGGCGGCATGCCGGAGAAAAACCTTTGGGTCCCTTTGAACTTTTGGGCCTCGTGCCACTGCACGGATTGCACAGCCCCAAAACCGAGCCTGGTAATTCGTAATATACCAATAATCAATCATAACCCTGTAAAAAGGCCATGTGTGTTAACTCGTAATGACTACATCTTAACTAATTAATCCACATTATTGATTAGTCTCCTAGGATCACTTTCAATGAAAGTAATGTTTCGTCATCAAACTCTTGAAATTAGAATGAAGAATTTTAAAATCTCCTTCTAGCAAAAAATAATTTCATAAACTTTAAACTTTGTGACGGGAATGCATATATACGCCTTGGTTTTGTCTGGTTTTATCCTTTTAAACAGTGAGAGTACAATTTAGTGGTCGTCCAAAAAGATGTAATTTAGAAATAGAGAATGCATGTTGTTCTAAAAAATAATTAAGTTCATCTTAATACGAATCCAACTCAAACAGTGACAAATCTTGAACACATAATATGGGTATGCCAAAGGATCTTGAATAATAATTTGGATGAGCTGGAGTCAAAACATATACACCCCCCCCCCCCCCTTGAAAAAATTACGTTACTGAGTGAAAAAGCTGGTTGGATCACGGCTCGGGCTGGGGCTGGCCCACACAATGATCCGCCCATGAAATAAAATATTTCAAACCCGTGCCTTGAAATGAAAGCTACGACTACTCGAATCAATGGGGCTTCTTATTATACTATCGATTTTAAAATGATCGCTAAATGCAAAACTAACCCCATAAACCTTATATGTATTGTCTAGTTGCAAGCAAGAACTCTCTGATGAGACAAAAACTGACCTATTACCCATGTAAAATGTGTGAACTACCTATTTGATGGGTTTAACCGTCAAAATAAACAAAGCTAGAAATTAGTTTTTCTTTAAATTTGTACGGGTTATAATTCGTAAGTCGTTGATTTGTACGATTTTAAGAACCTAACAAAGAAACCTCAAGTCACAAGGGATGTCACACCCCAACCTAAGTTGGAAATGCCGGGGCGCGAACTGATTGATCTCAGCTCACGAGGTACTATCTTGCAATTGTAAAGTGACAATATCTAATTTATTTATTTTAAATAACAAGTTACAACAAGTACATCAAGTATAAAGAAATTACAAAATGATATCAAACAATTCTTGGATAGGTTTGTATCCTAATAGGCATATCTACGTAATCTTCATCTTGCTAAACAACGAACCTGATAACATGTAAATGCGTACAAAATAAAATGAGTTTGTTAACACGAGGTTAAGTGAGAAAATCACCAGTTTTTGACACTTAATATATAAGAAAAACCACAAAATTGTTATCTGTGAGTATAAACAATTAAATCATAGCAGGTAAATATTACAAATAACAATGATGAATGGGCTAAACCGTTGCAATGCGAATCGGGCATCGTTACCATAAGTGACTTGTTGGTGAAACCGTTGTCATGCGATCGGACGTCAACCACTACGACATGCTGTGAATATAATGATGGACCTCTCTGAATACGGTAAATAAACACATAAACATATAACAAATAGAAAGTAGTCATTCAATTTACACCACACAAATATTAACAATTTGCATTTGAGAATATAATAAAATGTGTGAACTAATAATTGGTGCGCATAAGTCCCTAAAAGTATTTAAAAACAGTAAAATATGGGAGTGATTACTCACCTGATAAAGTAGAACAAGAAACAAGTAAAGATGTGTGAGTGTGAGTTGTTAAACCCCTTCGGGCTTCATCGATAAGGATTCCTTAAACAAAGAAGAATAGCTGGTTTAATTGGACGAAGCAGGGTCGGCGGAAGGATGAATACGAAACACTATGAGCAGGTTGTTATACATCAATTTCTCCTAGGGTTTTGTTCGTGGGATTAAGGAGAAATGCAACATGATTTAATTTGATTATTACGCGTTCTACATGGTGTAACACATAATTCCTAATGACGGTTTAATAAAATACGCAATTCATATCGATTTGATCTTTGTTTCCAAATTGGTTGTGTTGGTGAGATCGTTATACACGTATAGGTGATCTGCCAGGATCAATTTTTGTTTACAACACGAAATTACGGTACAATTTAACATATGGGTTAGGCTTTGGTTCATACGAGTCAACGGGTACTGGTTGAAGGGTTTGATAAAACGGGTTGGACAAAAATTATTATAAATTTTACTAAAAGGTCCCTATAGTTTCAGATGGATACATAAAGAGTTAAAACTAAACGTTAGGGTTGATTTTGTATATTTAATAAGTTAAAAGAAGTAAATAAAGAGAAGAAAATATATAATATAAATAATTGAATATTTTATTGATTAAATTAGCTGAAAACGAAAATGGATCGGGTATTGGACATTAGTATATTATATGTCAAACCCGAGTTGTTACAAGGGATTAGTAATTGAAATTTCAAATCTTGATTTCACACCTATCAAGAGCCACTATGTCCATGGATTGGCATCCGATATCTTACGCTATACTATATAAGTGATGGGTACACTTGTCTGCATGTGTGTAATTTAGTTTTTTTTGGTACTTCATCCTTTAAAACCAAGCTTCTACATTAGTTTTCTAGTTATTATTTGCATACATAAATCTACGCATTTCTTTCATTTCTTGTTGGAGTGTTTGTATTATCTTTGTTCATACTCCCACTCCGTCCATTTCTTTTCGCGCCCCTTGCGCATTGATGAGTGTGTAAAAGAATATATATTTTTAGTATTTAATATTGTGTAATATAGTTATTTATTTATATCAAACATGATTACTTAATGGGTTTTATGCATATAGGTTTTTGGAGTGTAAGTGAGCTAATTTAAAGTATTCAAGACGATAAAGACTCAAGCTATAGATGAAGGAAAGCAAACGAAGGCTTAGAATGGATCACCAATGTCAAGAAAATCGAAAAAAACATAGAATTATAGTGCATGGATTGTCATAGATTACGGCAAGGATGTAGCTTATGCACTAATTGAGCGTAAAAAGGTGCTGTAAGGTAAAGTTTCAAAGCCTTAAGGTGTTAATGGCCATCGTAAGTTACGGCATGGCCATACTTACAGCCATATGGACGGGAAAAAATGTTATGACTCGATTTTCAAAATTATTTAAGGCCCGTTTTCACATTAGGTCATATATCTTTCACAACCTAGCTGTTGTGAATGATTTTAGAACAATTCTCACACCAAAACAACACCACAACACCTTCCAATCATTAGATCGTTAACGTTTTTGAGATTCCAACCAACAACTGAGGTAACCGAGATATAGATGTGAGGCTAAAATCATATGTGACCACTTCAGATGTAGGTTTTCATGTAAGAGCCGGTTGATTTACAATTTCTATCAATGTTTGGATTTAGGTTTTGATTAATCATTCGATTAACTGAACTTTTATGTCTACTGTGATTTCTTGAACGGTTGTTTATCTGGGATTTTTCTATTTCATCAAATTTTGGTTAAAATCGTCAACGATTAGGATTGAGTTCTTAATGTCATTGATTTGTTACCGTTAGCCATTGATTGTGTTTAAGTCTTATAATTGTATCGGTATTTAACTGGATCGACCATATTCAGTTGTGTCAATTAGTCAGATTAAGGTTTGTTAATCAGCATAAACAAATCGTTGTCTTTTTAAGTGTTTATCAGCCACAACTAGCGAACCATGTCTAAATGGTTATCCATTTGGTAGGAGTAGTATTTAATTAGTTCACCGATCGATAATCCGAACTCTAAAATGTAGTCACTTTTTCTCACATTGATTTCACAATCTAACCTCCAACTATGCTTCAAAAGCGGCTAACTACAAACTATCAACAAATGATTAGTTTATTATGTTTGGATAATCATTTATGAAGGGTTTAGATTGAATGTGACTTACAATTCACATGTAAACTATAATCTATTCACATGTTATCACTTTTATCAAGTACATACGTATACGTATGTATATACAAACATGTATACCTATACATATTATTAGTTATAACCTTGTGTACGCCTGCTAAAATAGCTCCAAACTTTATCATAGAGAAGATTTTTATATAAACTTTATCGTTGTTAATATGAACAATTCTTATAATCCTTAGGTATTCGTTGAACAATTCACATAATGTTCTTAATTAGTGGGGCGCCACATGACATGTGAATAATAATATAACTTTTATATTAGCTCGATTATTTTTCTGTGGGCCCCTCTAAAACTATTGAGGACAAGCTTCAAAAGGCATATAAAACATGTGATTCATTCAATTAAGTTGTTAACAAAATATATTAGGTTTAGTCGGTGAAGATAATAAAAATAAATAAAAGTAGGATAATGAAGAATTGTAAGATTAATCAACAAAGTGTTAATGAAGAATCTACATCAAAGATTGAAGATGGTAAAATTACAAGTTTAAGTTATTGGAAGAAATCACTATAAAAATACAAATAGTAGTTTTTTAAATTTAGGAAAAGTTAATAAAATATTTAAACAAAATTATTTAATATATATAATTTGAAATCCAAATAATATTTGAAAGAATAATTCCACTTAAGGAATGTCTTTCATTAAAGCCTATCTTGAAAACTTAACTTTGCCACAAATGGTTAAATCAAATACAAGAATGAAATGTTGTAAGTCAAAAGATAATTTAAATGACAATTTGTAACATGTGAGTAATTTTGTTCCAAGACTAAATAACTTACAAAGATTTTATAGATAGGGGATTTTATAAAACCAAGTTATTTGAAATTCAAATAGCTCTTGAAAGAATCTTCTACTTGAGGAAAGTGTTCAATTTAAACCAACCTAAAAAGCCCAACATTATAATGGTGAAGACAACATATGAAAGGTATAAGTACGTGGGTTAGATAATTAAAATATGAGGAATCAAAAAGTTTATATATTGGTTCAATTCACGAATCACACGCTAGAGCCGTCATTAGATCCGGATTTACGGTTTTCTCGCAGCTGGCCAGCTGGGTAATTTATCACATACTCTAGTTATCACTAGTTGAATAGTTATCGTAGTAGGATAGTTGTCGAATGCCTTTAGTACTTGCAGTAGAATTGTTATCACATGCCTTTAGTTATCGTTGTTAAGTAGTTAGTTATCGTGTAACACAGTTATTTCCTAGTTATAGTCATCGGAAGCACACGTTTTTGTATAAAATAGTTATTGCATAGTATAGTTCTAGCATAATGAACATGCACCTAGGATATGTAATAACTTGGCTTATGCGATAACTTTAGGAAGCGATCACTATAACTATTGAATGCGATAACTTAGTAAGGCGAGGACTTTGGGAATCGGCTACTTGAACAAGTGATAACTATAGTATACAAGAACATGATTAGGCGATTACTTAGATGAGTGATTACTTGTAGTTTTCGCATGCTATGAAAGTTAATAGTTATGTGTTTGAATCTTGTATAGTTTTCCAAGCGTTTTGTCAGGACGCACTACCCTGTAGCTAGGCTGTTTGCCTAGCTCAAGTGAGTTTCTATACCCCTTTTTATGATACATTTTGGGGTGGTACGCATACTTGCGAAATGGTCTAAATATGATAACGGTTTTGGCTTCTAGCCTATGTTATAAGGAATGAATATGCAAGTACTATTGAATGGTAATAGAAATGAATATGACACCGTGCATGACTTAACGAATACGAGATGAGTATGTATGATGTGTAATATAAATATAGAGAATGCATGCGAACCTTGTATGAGTTTATACTATGAATAGTTAAGTAACTTACGATAATGTAAACATATAATTCATCTTACAAGACACGTGGAATGATGATGACGTCGGTCATTGCCCAATGGGCTGGATGGGTTTACGAGACATATGGAATGAATGCGTGAATATAGGAAAGGCCTGCATGTTCTTTGTAAGTGTTCTACATGTAAAACTCATTATTCTTAGGTTCCTCACTTTTTATGGTTCCCCAATGACACACACAAAACTCAAATACTCTCTAATCTGCTTCTAAGTTACACTTTAATTTATTGTCAACCACGGAACTTGAAACCACACTCATTTCAAAGATAAAGCCTTTCGATACAACTAGGCCAAATTAAGCCCTTTGGAGATATATGATAAAATTGAAACGATACAGAGAAAATTAGCATGATTAGTCTTGCTCAATAGTAATTACACGCACAAATATAAAAATATAAGTACCTAAAATATGACTTTCAACTTTTCTATAAATGTGGACAGTGAACTTGTGAGTGATATCGATACATGAATGAAGAATGTACTGTCATCATTTGAAATTTAACACCAATAATCCAAGATACGTTAAATTAAGAAAAAAAAAACATAGATCGTGTTCGGTGGCTCCTACTAGCTAGCCTAGTATTATACTTCTATTAATTAATAATAGAGAGGCGAGGGTAGCTTTTTGTTCCTCTACAATGAGCCACGAATACTTCCACTTTATTATGATTGCACAGTCACTGCAATTATAATAATATTTTTATATCAAAAAATTATTTTATTCCACTTAACACGTTCTACTTTGCATGCTTTACTAGTATATATAAGAGTGTAGATACACACTTGTTCCTTACTTGGCATTGCCATAAAGTTTGAAGTCAAGAAGATGGTGAAGACGCCAAGTTTTGACAAAAATGGATTGAAGAAAGGCGCGTGGAGTGAAGATGAAGACGATAAGCTGCGAGCCTACATCCAACGATACGGCCACTGGAACTGGCGTTTACTTCCCAAGTTTGCCGGTATATATATGCTAACCAAATTCAAAGTTTTGTTAAGTTTTCCATTAGATTTGGATTGTTAATTTCTTATTGTTCTTTAATTTCTACTTTTTAAGGCTTGTCGAGAAGTGGGAAGAGTTGCAGGCTAAGATGGGTAAATTATCTTCGACCAGACATAAAACACGGGAATTTTACCAAAGAAGAAGAAGATTTAATTGTTGAGTTACATAAAAAGCTTGGTAACAAGTAAGTTATAAACTTATAATAACTTTTTTACTCCTTTGAATGGAAGTACATATATTGCTTGCTATATTTTACTATTGAATATGCAGATGGTCCGAAATGGCTGCATATTTGCCAGGGAGAAGTGACAATGAAATAAAAAATCGTTGGCACACGCATATAAAAAAACGAGCTAGCAAAGATCAAGACGTGTTAGAAAGTGAACACGTCCAAACTATCGAACCTGATCAAGTTAACACTAAAGAAAACCATGTCCAATACTCGGATTTAGAGTTTCAACAAGATCTTGAATTATTATTGGCAGAATCACCATTGTCTTCTTCAAGCACCAACTTATCATCATGTTTGTTCAGTGGCATAGATTCCATAGGTTCAAGTGATAGCATACCACAACTAGATAATTACACAGCAACCGAAAATTTCTGGACCGAACCTTTTCTGTCGGACAACGATAGCATCATATCATCGAGTGATAACTTGTTTTTAACTTCGGATCTTCTCAACCCGGTTTCCTACCAGGATACAATCATCACAGATGAGTTTTTATGGTCATCTGTGGATTCATATCTTGAATAAAATGGCTAGTTTGTTAGGTGAAATCAATGGTCAAATTTGTGAATTTTGAAATAAAATGTTGTTGAGTTACCATTGATGTTGTGAAAGGATTTAGTGAATATTTTCCTTCAAAATTTATTTTGCTCCAACTCTTAACATTGGTTCCATCTTACTCATGTGGAATAGTGTTTACAACTAGCTAGTTCAATTAATTACCTATTAGGTTTTTATTCAGTATTTTCCAGTTCGAGAATTGATATACACAAAACACGTAAATTGGATAACTCCCAATATTATACGTACTAAGAAAAAACTCAAAATTAAAACTTAGTTACAAACTATAACATAATTCGGTATTTATAGACTAACTAGTTTGATCCCCCCGTGTTACGGGAGTGTATTTAAAGTTTTGTTTTTAATCGTTTTGCTCTATGATGATTTTTATTTTATTTTTTAATGTAGTTATGTTTTAATTTAATACATATATATTAGTTTGTTATTATATTTTTTTAACGTGTGGGTTTTATCAGTGAGATGTTTAGGTTTTTCAGATTTTTAACGAAACACGAGCATGTTGATTTTCTTAAATGTACAAACATGAACACAAATATTTGTCTAATGAAAAAATGGCCGTTGATGTAGTTGACAATGCTGGGTAGTATCACAAGTTAATCGACGATGGAGATAATAGATCAGCAACGGAGAACACGTAAAGCATATAAATTAAATTAGGGTTTAATGATGAAAGTGTTTATCAATAAATTAGATCTTATAACCCATTTGAGGGCTATTAGAGTTTGATAAGACCCATAACCCGCGAAAATTATTCTTTGATGATTAAAGGGTTATTTTACAAATAAATGAGATGTTATAACCCGTTTAAGGGTTATCCGGGTTTGGTGAGACCCATGACCCGTTAAAATTATTGTTTGATTATGAAATAGTTTTACAAATAAATGAGATGTTACAAATAAATGAGATGTTATTGTTTGACTATCCGGGTTTGGTGAGACCCATACCCGCGAATTCGGGTCAAATACATGAGAAGCCTCCATTTATAAATCAAGCAATCTGGTGGCTCTAGAGAATGAGGGGAACAACCTGAGAATGAGAACGACACATAGGATTTTATGTTAGACAATTATATAGATATTTAGATTAGAATTAAACTTGTTAAGCATAATCACGATAAAATTTAAATTTGCTAATACTTAAAACACCTCACAGATTTGTATGATTTCCTATTTTTTTCAACAACTTTTTTAATTAATTACATCCAATACCCGAGCGAGTTTTTCCAGGATAGGATATCAACTGTCCATACTGATTTGACCCTCTAGACATGGCCCAACTATGAACATTATCAAGGACGAAGCCCACTACCGTGGGAAAACCTCTTTGAGTCAGGTATCAAATATGAGGTTATAGGATCCCAAACCTTAACCATCACCTCATACCATTAATAAACCAGAATGTAGTCAATTGTTTATTTCCTATTAACTGCTTGTGGCTTTATTCAAAATTATTCGACAACATATTTTATATATGGAATAAATTTAACTAATCATCCACACACAAGTTTAGCTATTCTACTTAATTTCTAAAGGACCAAGTGCACCAATTTGACCCGCTTGCTTAATTAGTCGTCCATTAAACAATTTTTAATTAGATAAGATGGACACGACAAGATGGTAGGTGGATTTAAGGTAGTTCTGATGCATGTAACATAAATTTCCTTAATTGAATATCTTAACACAAATAATTAACAAGAAAATATCCATGTGGTTTGATGCATTCTATTAAAAGGGAGATGAATTTTTCTACGCCACGCAACAAATATATTAATGGTAGTGAAATCACTACCCAATAACTTAGTTTATTTATAATAAGCATTCATACAAGTTAAACATTGACATAAGTTAGGAGATGTAAAGTATATTCTTGTTCGAGAAAATTATCCATAACGTTCTCGCGAAAAGAAACAAACTAGGCGATCCTTGTTCCTGTGTTCAAATGAGAACGTTATGGATTATGGCAGATTCGTATCCAGGTTGTGTTCCTTATCACTTTGTTTTTTAATGAAACCTCTTCAGTTTGTTTAACAAGGGTTCTTAAATAGGTTTTCGAATGGGATCAAATATTAATGTACTTTGCGTTTACCCACCTCCCTATATTAGATTATTTATTTACTTTTCTTTTTTAGAATAAAAGTGTTTTTTAACAAACACAAATATTTAATATGTTTTTTTATCGGGGCAAAGAAGTTCGGTTTATTTATTTTTTTAAACAAATACTAGTATTTACACCGTTAAAGAAATTACAAATACAAATCTAGATTCTTTACACCGTTAAAGAATGGAAAAAAAAGTCAACTTCCAAAACCTTTGAAACTTTATATAACAAACGAATATCAAATCAAATTAACGCAAGACAACATTTTGGCACGAAACCGAATGAAATTTCAACCCTCTTACAATTTGCACTATGTGGCCTACAATGCTTTTAACTCGTACGTTCGTTCTGTTGAAAAAAATTGAATGTGAAAACAAATCCAATCACTTCTAATTCACTACCATACAAACAAGTGTTTGGTACACCCATATCAACAATTCAAACTTAAACTGCAAGTTTGAGTAATTGTAAGTCAAACTAAGAATGTGCACTTTTGAAAAATGACCAAGTACTCGAAAGGACCAAACTACCCTAGTTGTAAAGCTGACTCGTTATAAATTTGATGAATACCCTTAACAAAAGTATGTAAAATATAAAGCATAGACCAAAAGAGAATTAAAAAATTCCTACTATATCCAAATTGACCAAAAGCCAATGCCATATCGAACAAATTTTTTTTTAATTTAAGTAAATGAACGAACATGAACACCTTGTTTAGTTCATTCATCTACGTTCATGAACATTTGCTTATGTTTGTTCATTTATGTTTGTTCGTTTAGCCGTGAGCATTTTTAAAACAAATAAATTCGTTCATTTACATTAAATGTTTGCTTATGTTTGTTCATTTGTTTTCGCATTGCATAATCAGTCAACATGGAACAAACATATATAACAAAATATCTCATAGCAACTACACTACAGATCATTTACAATAATGCATAAACACTAAGACACTCATTTTAATATCTAAATGCAATTACATTTTAAAACATACGCGTCATATACACAAAAACAGCTAGCTTATGATAATATTAAGAACAATATTAATGATAATCAACAAAAGTAAACAAAACCCAATATTCGTTCATCCTCAAACAACCCTTTTAATGATTTTTTTTTCCATATATCAAAATTTACTATTAGTTAAAAAAAGATAGCTAATACAGTTAAAATATATGTAACTATGATTATTAAACATATGTGACACATAGGTAACATTTAATACTTATACATTATAAGATATGATAGTTACATATGTATATGTAACCACAAAAAATGCAAAACATGTAAAAATGTAGCGATAGATATATAAAAATGCATTGTTGCATATGTAGTTCGAAAACTCTCTTTACTTGGTTCTCTGAAGTGGAGCAAACAGAAATTGAAAAAGTATTTAAACTTTTGAAAACTTCTATCAGTGTTATATTCAGGTCATAAGGCTAAAATTTTATGATATATAAATAACATTTGATGGTTACATATATGAAATATTATAGTTACATATGTACGTGTAATTACAAAAAAATGTAACACATGCAAAAATATAGCTTTACATATATAAAAGTGTAGTGTTGCATATGTACTTCGAAAACTCTCTTTCCTAAATTGGGTTTTTAATAAATTGTTTAAATCCCTTTTTAGTTTGTTCAAAGAAGATAAAAAGATATATACACAACTTAATCTATAAAATAAAAAAGTTAAATGTATAACATAAAAAATATACTTGCAACTAAAGAAGAATAAAATCATCTTAATACACGTAAGCAACAAAGAAAGAAAACATATCTTGGTGTGTTTTTTCAATATTCTTCCCCTGGAGTCAAAATTCAAGACTATGTGATGGGGTTATGATTTTGGAAGAAATGCATGGGACAAAAACCATGTTGGTGGTATGATGGCAGAAGTCTATGAGGTGTTTTGATTTTTATGGCCGTAGATTATGATCTGGAAAGTTACCTGCTGTCGACGACGGGTATGCTTATGCTACAACAACTCATCAAACATAAAGTACAACGTCCAAAATCAATAGTGAATCAATAATAACATAAGCATGCTAATAAAGACATTGATTAATCAAATCATTAGAATTTGTAAACTTTTTTCAATATTGAATTAATAATGTGAAACAAAAAAAAACACTAAATACATAAAAGAAACATTCATATATTAAAACTTATAATTTATGTGATAATAATAATAATAATAATAATAATAATAATAATAATAATAATAATAGTTCTTCCTTGTATCTACCATATCTTTATATTTTATTCTTTTTCTTTTTCTTAGTTAACCTTATTACATGGATTTAACATAACGATTTTGCAAAAACGTCATCGTTCTAAAATGAAAATACGGTGACAAATGATAAAAAAATTATAACATATGTAAACAATCGCCGGAGATGTAGATGGAAGGATTGGAGCGCCAATTGAAGGTATGATTGGTGAGACGTGGTATTTGAACCGTGGTCAGAGGTGCCGATGAAGAGACTGGAACGATAATTGATGATGTGATGGTTAAACATATGAGGAAAATGACAGCGACAGTCGGGGCCGGCTCCAAGAATTGAAAAAAAAAAAATTGGGTCGAAGACGAAAAATATTTTGGGTCTTAAGTAAAAGCAGTATTTTGATGGGTTTATAAATTTGAATTTTCAAATTGGTTTCTTTGGTTATAATTTGAGTTGTGTAAAAAACTTTTGTATAAAAATAGGCTTAAACATGTCTCATGAGACTACAACCCACAACCTTTTGGTTGGGAGTCATACCCTTTGTCACTAGACCAAGCAAGTTGTTATGTAATTGAGTTTAAACATTAAATATACATATCGTTTTTCATAAAAAGACATATGTTTTTTTTTTAAAATTCTTTTGGACCTAGCGGGGTGTCGGGCCGGGGGTCGTCGACCACCTAGCCCTTTGGAGACAATGACTCTAGTGATGAGGGTGGTTTTGAGGAAGGAGGGCGGTCTAGGATTTACGGATTTTGTTATCTGGTAATTAGGAGGTTCGTAATTCGGGTTACGCAAGGATAGTTTGATGGATGTGAATGATGAAAATGATGATAATTCGGCGGGAAGTGATATAATGGTGAAGGTGTGTGCTACACATGACTTCACTCTCATCCATCATATCTATGCTATCTTAATAATCTAATAATTCACTCTCTGTTTTTCACATGACACTATTCTAGGGCCTCCATATATAATATCATATGGATTAATTCCTAATTTTGCCAATTCTTTAATTGCTTACACAAACTCACGGACCCGTTTCAATAATCTTTTTAACCCGTGACCCGTATTGTGGTTTAAAACATAGCCATATTGTAATCAACTATTACCAAATTATCTTGATTGATTGATGCTATAAAGTTTCAAAACCATTTTGTTCCTTGTGTTTTATGATCCATATATTTTATTGATCTTCAAACATGTATCAATGTATGATATGTTTCCCATCATTGTTATGCACGTTAAGCTAAATAGATCTAATTGGATTCTTATTAACCCGATTAAGTCACAAACAAACAACAATTCATCAATCCAAGTCTAGATAATTAGATTTTGCCCTCAAACATTTTTAACAGAAGATATATGATCAAAACAGTGGCAAACATGGACTGGGATACAAAGATATAACAATAGAAAACGTTAATTAAAACCCGGGGCTCGCTTAACAATCGAATCAAGCAGATGCGAAATAAATATAACAAGTACATATGTGAAATCTTTAACAATTTTATCATAGTAAATATATTACAAAAGCTACACATCACCAAACTCCTACCACTACTAAACAACATTTCGGTTTCAAATCGGTCACAAAATGCCATTTGTAACAGTTTTGCAACTGAATTTGGACGGTCGCAATACCAACGACTATTTTGCAACTAAATTTTAAACGGTCGCAAAATTTGCCACCACTATGATTTCGGATGCAAGTCGGTCGTTATCTTTGCGACCGATTACTTTGGTCACAAGTTCCGGGCAATCGCCCGGTTTCCTAGTGGTACACACAACAGAAATGACATAATTAAATTAGAAACTTGCACAGCTAGTCTACTAACTGTTGGGTTCGTAGGCCTAGTTGGCCCGGTTTATTATATGAAGTCAAAAGAGGAGACGGGTGTGGGCGGTCGGGCCCAAGCCCGGCCCGGTTTAGATTTCTTGCATAATAATTTACTAACCCTAGTTCAGTCTCTATATAAACAACATTATGTACTTGTAATATTTGGTCACTCAATAAAGATATACCTAGTTGCCACCCGTGGACGTAGGTCAGTTTAGACCGAACCACGTTAAATCCTCGTGTTCGTTTATTGCTTTCGTGTGTGTGTTCGGTTTCGTGTGTGCGTTTAATCCTAACAAGTGGTATCTAGAGCTTAGGTTCGGATCACACGAAGAACACGTTTGAACCAGTCCTGCTCGTCGCCGTCACGCCAGAGATCGGAGCTAGGGTTTCGGCGCGTGACCGCTAGCCGTCGATTGTGCTTTCTGCGCCGCCACAAGGAAGAAAAACGAGATCTTCGGTTTGTGTTCTTATCTCAGCCGTTGACGGTTTGTTTTGTTGGTTTTGTTTGAAAGCTGTAAACATCGTAAGTTCGATAGGAGTTTTCTTCCCTTTGTTTTTGCTAGTGCCATTCAACCAGAGAAGTTTGCATTATTATTTTTGAGATTCACGCCACTTAGTAAAAGATAAGGTTCTTGGTGGGCTTGCTCAAAAAAAATCAAGTTGCAAGAAAGAAAGAAGCAGCACACGTGAGGTTGACTTTGGAGTGTGCCAATAATATCTTTTTTATTGTCAAAAAGGAGTAGTGGCATTGGCCCATATTTTGGCAGATCAAGTTAATGTTTTTGTGTGGGCCAAGTCTTGAGCAGTTTAGCTTGAAAATATTTGGGTTTGAGTCGAGATCATAATTTGCAAAGTACGAGCCAAGAACAATTGAATCGAGATTCTATTTTTCGTTGAAGAACAGTTTCAAATCAGAATAAATTTAAAGAAACCGGGAACCAGTGCTAACCGCGTTTGTCAGGTTTTATTGTTTCAGTTTAAAATTTCAGTTTCTGATTTACAGTTCGTATTTCCGCTACGGTTTAAATAGGTTGATTTTTTTAACAGAGTTCAGTAGAACAATCGTTAAGTTCAGGCTCGTGTTGCTGTGTCTGTCTCTGTTTTTTTATTCAGTTTTTCGTTTTAGTCATTGTTATGGCAGAAGACGGAAAGGTTTCGATACAGAAGTTTGACGGACAGAAGTTCGGTTGGTGGAAGATGCAGATTGAGGCACTACTTTGTCAGAAAGACTTGGATGTAGTGCTTGAGGATGAAAAACCAGAAAAGCTGTCAGAAGCAGATTGGAAGAAGTTAGACAAGAAAGCTAGGGCTTGTATTACTCTGTCGTTGTCGGAAGATGTGGCGTTTAACATCATGAAAGAAACCACAGCACGTGGTATGATGGAGGCGTTATCCAACATGTATGAAAAGCCTTCGGCAGCGAATAAAGTCTATCTTATCCGAGAGCTAGTGACAACAAGAATGAAAGAGGGTGGGTCAGTTACAACTCATATCAATAATCTTAATTCGATCTTGTCCCGCTTAGTGTCAGTTGACATTAAGTTTGATGATGAAGTTCAAGGCCTCTTGTTATTATCTTCTTTGCCCGACAGTTGGTCGCAAACAGTGACTGTAGTTTGTAGTTCGTCTACAAATATTACTTTCGATGGGATTCGAGATCTGATTCTGGGAGAAGATTCAAGACGCAGAAGTTCAGGTGAATCATCAGGCAATATGCTAGTCACAGAAGGTAGAGGTAGGGGAAAACAGCGAGGCAGTGGGAGCAGGAAGAGGAGTCAGTCTAAGACTCGTAAGGATATTGAATGTTGGGGTTGTAAAGAGAAAGGACACTTCAGGAATCAGTGTCCGAATGGTAAGAAAGAGGTGAACGTTACAGAAGACGACACAGATGACGGGGTCAGTAGTGATGAGGCTTTGGTTTGTAGTGTTGAGAGTAGCGTTGATGCTTGGGTGATGGATTCTGGTGCATCGTTTCATGCCACTCACTGTAGTGAAACGATGAAGAATCTTAAATTTGGGGATTTTGGAAAGGTTCGACTAGCGAATGATGATATTTTAGAGGTTACGGGTATGGGAGACGTTGATTTGATAACTTCAGCCGGTACTTCTTGGACTTTGAAAGACGTGAGGGTTATTCCAAGTTTGAAGAAACGTTTGATTTCAGTTGGGCAGTTGGATGACCAAGGGCACGATGTTAAGTTCGGGAATGGGCAGTGGAAAGTAGTCAAAGGGAATCTCGTTGTTGCTCGTGGAAAGAAAATTGGTTCATTGTATATGGTCGGCATGTCATCGAAAGAAGTGGATCCAGTTTTGGTGAAAGACAAAATCCGGTTCACAGAATCTCGTGGGCAGAAGAAGGTTCGTTTTGCAAGTAACAAACCCAGAGCCAAAGTGAAGATTCAGGATGAACGAGCTAGGAAGGTTAAATCAGTTGGGGGACATCGTGACAGTGGGAGCACAGGTCGTGTTTCAGTTACAGTTCCAGGTCGACAGTGGATTAAGAAAACCAGTATTACAGCTGTAAAAGTCTCTCCAATGAATTACTTGCTGAATATGGAGAGTGTTTGTTCTCAGGTTATCTCAGGATCCGGTAGTTCGTTACAGTGGGAGCCGGTAGGGACAGAGAATGGGTCAGGGGCAGTTTCAGCCGTGACTGACGTGTTGGAGCTCCGGGGAGCTTCAACGGGCCTTCTGGTTAATTGATGAGAAGGCGGTGGCAACTAGAAGAAGTTTAATGTTCAGATTACAGAAGTACAATCAGGAGTGCAGACGAGAGTATTCAAGGCCGCCGAGGCCTTGTTGGCCCGGTTTATTATATGAAGTCAAAAGAGGAGACGGGTGTGGGCGGTCGGGCACAAGCCCGGCCCGGTTTAGATTTCTTGCATAATAATTTACTAACCCTAGTTCAGTCTCTATATAAACAACATTATGTACTTGTAATATTTGGTCACTCAATAAAGATATACCTAGTTGCCACCCGTGGACGTAGGTCAGTTTAGACCGAACCACGTTAAATCCTCGTGTTCGTTTATTGCTTTCGTGTGTGTGTTCGGTTTCGTGTGTGCGTTTAATCCTAACACTAACTTCAAAAAAAAAAAAAAAAACTAATGGGGCCACTAAACATTAAACAAAAATAATTAATTGAATTAAACATTCACAAACAAAACTACATATGCTTAGGCCAATATTAATTTGATTGTCTTTGATGCATGGTAACTTCCTCTTTTGATTAGAAACGTACATCAAACAAGCAACAACCTTATCCGTGTAAGTATACAATGTTATCCATCCAATCTGAAAGAAAAGATACCTTTACTTTTTCTAAAAATAAACAAAATCACAATTAATGATAACCCAATTGGGATTAATTAACCAATACTGCTTTTGTACGTATAGATTTAAAATACAAATAAAAAAAATATATTTTTTTATCAGACCAATAATTCTTGTTGATTTATAATCTTTTGTGTTATTGTTAATTCCACATGGAATATTATACAAGATATAAACTATCCAAAATACATAAGTGGGTTTCCTCCTTGATGGTGGTATACTTGGGAGAGTTAGACTTAGACTTGGGCCGTGAAAAACAATATGGACTAAAACATCCCGTCTCAGGAGGCTCACTGTGTTACCGGAGCTAAATCCAAACGTTGTTAAAAAAATAGTATAATAACAAAATATATGTAATACGTATAGTCATTGGGTGAACATTATTCTCTCTATAACCAGTATATAAAACTTTTTACTATTACAAGCATTTGATAGTATATTATACTTTATATCAATATTTTGAAGTGTGAAATTATTGATTGGATATGGGTTGTATTTTGGCTGAAGTTACCTAACACCTTGATAGCATCCCTTAACGTATAGAATTGCTGTTTAGAATAAGGAAGAGAGTTGAAATAAAAATTAATTGTTTTGGAGTGTGAATGAAATTTAAAATAAATCACATCATCTAAATAGAAACTATACCATGTGAATACTAAACTATGCAGTTTTTGAAAGACTACTAATCTCAGCCATTAAATTCTAAATCCAAGAGCTTAGATATATTCTTATGTTTCTCACAAATCCATTGATTTTTTACATTAACTCTACCATAAAATAAGAGACCATATAAACCCATGTATGGAAATAAAGGTAGGAAAAAACACATGCACGTAGAAGAGTAAAATTAAGATACTTAGACCAGACGTTGTGGAGTAGCCCCCCCCCCCCCCCTTTCTACGTTGACTTGAACGCCCCCGCATGCCCTCGCACATTGGACGAATTAAGTGGGGCGCCAATGTGGAGGGCGCCAACGCCTTAATGATTGTGATGGTGAGTTTGTTGTGTAGATCGAGGAGGCTGGAGCGGCATATGACTGTAAACCGAACCGGTTTTTGATCAACATTGGTTTGACCAAAAACCGATTCAGTTCATAACCGGTTTTCGTATCTTGAATACCCTAAACCCTTCAAACTGGTTAGGTTATAACCGAAACCAGTCAACCAGTAAAAACCGAAAAAAACTGATATTTTAATCAAAATATCAGAAGACCTAAAAACCAGTTTTGATTAACTGGTTTTAAACCGGCCCGATGCTGAATACTCAAAACCGATAAGGAACCGACATTTAGAGTCGGGTTGGGATCGGTTTTTTCTTGATAGTGGTTAGTAACCGAAATCGGTTTCGGGTTTAGGGTTTAGGCTTTAACCACCTTTGATTTTTTCACCACTAAACCAATGTAAAACAAATAATCCCGAATTTATATAGGTCCAAATCCCAACGTCCAAAACCAAAATACCAATTGATAATTACACCAGGCCCGGAGTTTTTAACGTCCAAATAGAAAGCCCATATCTATAACTTTGATCAATTAAAACGGGCCCAACATACCTAGTATAGTACTGTAGTATTCTACCACCATCTCCAATCTCCATGACTCCATCTAGTATTCTAGTGTGAAGATCACATGTATGATGTATCATTCATCACTGCCTCTGACATTTTAGTCAACTCTGACTAGTGACTAAAATGGTTAAAACTGACCATATTTTCAAAATTAACAAAAAAATAAAAATTCCATTATTGTCAATGAACCTGTACAAATTCTTTCTTCAGTAAAACTCAACACATGGATGGGATATCAAACATTTTCTTCATACTTCTCAAATCACAAATGTTTCTCTCAAGAAATATAAAAAAAATGTCCTATACACAATGGCACATTCCACCTGAAGAGCCTGCATCAGAATTGGGCTCTTATGACGGAACAACAGCCCACCAAGCCACAACTGGACTATGGACCCAAGTGACAAGCCCAAGCCCAATGTAACAAAGTACACACCAGGATAATAGCCGGGGTCTACGGAAGAGAGGTCGCTGTTGACCTGGCTAGGAGAAGACATACGTGCTCCAGGGAGGAAGGACAAGACCCAACGGATAATAGATAACCTCCTGCAAAATCAGAGAGGAAGTTCAAAATCATTATATATATATATTTTTATTTCAACTGCAATATTCATGGTTTTTCATTATCTCATTTTGTTGAAGTTATTGTCGACAATATCCAAATAGATTAGATTCATCATACTCAATTTTATTGCCCAACCCCAAATCAAAATTTCTAATACCACATACACAATTCAGAATACCATAATACATACTACGTATATGAATCTACACACAACAAAATTTTCACATGCACAATTCATAATACCACTTACATGAGACATGAATCTGTTTAGGCAATAGATGAATATGTGTGTGCAATACATGAATAAAGTATTTGACGCATTTAAAGATATATAATTGAATATATTCCAGTATTTGACTAAAAAGATATTTAATTTACAATTCTTTCTAATAGCAACCTCATGGGTGTTGGGCCATTAGCAGTTAGGGATGAAGTAAACACGTCTATATTTACAGGTGGGATCAATCCACTTATGCGGGTCAGCTGGGTCAGTTCAACTACCCATTTGGATACCCATGAAAATGGTTAAGGGACAAACCCATGCATCACATTCTGCCCACATTCATCTCCAAATTGTTTATTTTATTATTTTAATTTAGTTTTTGTTTGTTTCATTTTTATTTAATTATAAGCAAGTGGTGGTCATTTTTTATTTCCTAAAGGTTAGGACCGTGGGTAGTTTATTTTCATTGTTCTCTATGTAATTAAACTCTAATGAATGAATGGGGCAAATGATTATGTTAGAGAAAAGTATCAAGTGTGTTAATTCATTTTTGGTGAATTAATGTTCTGCCTTTGCTAACTAGGTGATCTAAGGCACCATGGTTCCGGTTATTGGTGGTGTATATGTATCCAACAACTAGACCCGTAGCCCTACCGTTATCTTGGCCTCTTGGGTGGTGAATCTGTATCCCAAAGATAGCCGTAGCACTATCCTATTTCTGTTACGTACTCTGATATACAACACTTTCATTAGAAAGATCAATTAAATGAGTAGTACTGCTATTTTACAAAAAAAAAAAAAAAAAGGTTTTTGAGAGAGTTTGAAGGATAAACATATAAAGAAACAACAAATTACGAACCATTCTTATTTCACCTTGCACTCTCTTACATAATACTACTAAATTATGAGTGAGTGTCTTCTTGACATTAGGGTGAAGACTAGCATCTTAGAGGATGATGCACTTGGATATGTGTTTATCATCTTCATTTCAAGAAAATTGCTTCTCGCAAAAGTTGAGTTAAGCCCAAGTGATGAATGAAACAAGGGATGAGATCGGGACCGTACCGGTACCGACATGTCCCGGTTCCAAAAATTCCGGTCCCGAAAATAGCGAATTTTTTGTACCGGTACAGGACCGGGACGGTACCGGGATTGTAGGTAAAAATTCGGGAAATACCGGTCCCGGTCCCGTACCGTTACCGAAACTCAAAACTTTGGTACGATACCAAATCGGTACCGATTTTGATACCGGTCAGTACCATTTTGCTCATCCCTAAATGAAACTACCTTTTGTTGACATTGAAATAAACCTTTGGATAATGAATTTGGCTTTGAAGAAAGACAAAATTACAAATTTTGTCCTTTAAAAAAACCAAATTACGGTTCGTGTCCTTTTTTTAGTTTCTTTGCACGCGGTGTCCTATAAACATTTTTTTCCTACAGGTTATGTCATTTACGCTAACTGGGTTAGAAAAACTCAGTTAAATACCCTCACGTGAGACGCATGTGAGGGCATATTGGTCTTTTCGTCTACACTTGCAAAAAGTTTACCACCCTCCCACTTTTGCAAAACCCTAAAATCCACCACCAACCCCACCTCCGAGTCTGGCCACCTGAGGCATCACCTCCGATTTCCGGCCACCTGAATCACCACCTCCTTTTTTCCGACCACCTGAACACACCGTTCAGATCTGAACACCATTTAGATCTTAACCTCTAGCTCTCACACACACAGACACACCAAAATACCAATTCCGTCAACGAAGGATGCCGTTTTGAAAGGTCGTAGAATACCAGATTTCCTTCCGATATTTTAAACAACAAGGCGGCGATTGGCACTACAAATTATTATTATTATTATTATTATTATTATTATTATTATTATTATTATTATCTTTCCTTCAACAAAATGGCCGGAGATTGGCACTACAGATCCAGGTGATGGGCGATATTGAACGAGTTTTGAACTGGGTTAAAGAACCCAGAACTGTTAAACTGGCCGGAGAATGGTTTTGGGTGGGTTAAGATGAATTGGGTTTTAGGATATGGGTTTTGGAAGAGGATGGGTCGGGTTCGGGTGATGGGGATCGTTTGCTTTTTCAACGGAAAGTGTGGCGGCGGTTTGTGAGATGGAGAGGAGGTGGAGGAGGAAGGTGGTGGTTGTTGGAGATGGGTGGTTGACGGCGACGGTAGTGGGGAGTGGGAGGTTGGATATTAGGATGAGAACAGTGATATGGGTTTGCTTGTTTATGCTATTAATTGATGTTATAACTTCACAATCACTGAACTCATCTTTGGATGATGATATCTATCTTCAAGACCTAGATGGTAAGTTAACCTCATGGAATAGAATGAAGATGATGACAGGGGATTTGGGAGTGATAAATTTGCAGGTGTAGACGAAAAGACCAATACGCCCTCACATGCGTCTCATGTGAGGGTACTTAACTGAGTTTTTATAACCCAGTTAGCGTAAAGGACATAACATGTAGGAAAAAAATGTTTATAGAACACCGCGTGCAAAAAAACTAAAAAAAGAACACGAACCGTAATTTGACTTTTCTTAAAGGACAAAATTTGTAATTCTGTGTTGAAGAAAAGAATGAATAACTTAGGGCGGTCTTGTGAAATAAATTGAATGGTGCACGTTGAATTTGAATATGATTTTATAACATAACTTAGCAATTCAGAAGTTGAGTGGGTACTTACCCCCCGACATATCAGTAAATCCACCACTGTCCCTTATAATCTAAGCTAAGAAAAGCTTTCTATGATTTAAATAAAACAAGTTTTACGTGCATGGCATATCAAAATTGATGGATACTTTCTTTCAAATGGATTAAAAGATGTACTTGTGAACACACAATACTCTATATTATAGACCAAGACAAAAATCTTCTTAGCATTGAATTGGTATATGTTGATGACCTCATCTTCACTGGAAATTCTCCAGAAATGATAAGTTAATTCAAAGAATTTAGAAAAACCAAATGTTAAATGACTAATTTAGGGTTTATACATTATTTTCTGGGAATTGAATAAAAACAAGAAAAAAGATAATTAACTATATTTCACAACAAAAATATGCAAAATAATTACTCAACACATTCAATAAGCAAGATACAACCCCAACTTCTGCACGGTAGATTTTGGACTAACATTATCAAGAAACACATCATAATCACTAATTTTTTTATTTTTTATTTTGAAAGGACTAATTAATGTTCTCTGTTATAGCTCGGTTGATTCAAATTAATATCGAAGCTTGGTTGGAAGGTTAACTTACCTTAATGCTACTCGCCATGGCATAACTAATTAATGTTCTATGTTAGCTTAATAAGCAGATTAATGGAAGTACCTCAGAAAAGTATTTGGAAAGCTGGAAAACGTATTTTAAGCTTTTTAAAAATTACAAGGATCATGGTTGTAAGAATTTCGCATAGGCGTCGATTAATCCCTGATTAAATCAGTAGTCTTTACACCCACCAACTATTATTCGATAAATCGCTACTTGGTCAATATATATATATATATATATATATATATATATATATATATATATATATATATATATATAGTATCCTTTAAGAACTCTAAAAAGTTAAGAACTCTTAGAAACTCTAAACAACCAAACATTTTTAAATTTTTTTTATATATTAACATGATTTAAGAGTAGTCTTATCATATTTTATATAAAAATTGTTGATTAGATATATTAATCACAAGTTTACATATTTGTAAAATTTATGTACTAACAAATTTACATAAGTGTAAAACAAAACATAGATATGTATAAAAACTAATTTTCAAAATTGTAATCG
The DNA here is from genome assembly GCF_021521415.1 of Bidens hawaiensis. Classification (NCBI taxonomy): domain Eukaryota; kingdom Viridiplantae; phylum Streptophyta; class Magnoliopsida; order Asterales; family Asteraceae; genus Bidens; species Bidens hawaiensis. The sequence continues at coordinate 1,254,604 of NW_027491048.1, read as the reverse complement.
TAAATATAAATATAAAAAATGATAAAGCTACACTTAAATAACATTAATATACAAAAATTTTTATAAAAAACGTTAGTTTTCAAGGGTTACTTCAATTTCTTAAATAATTTAATAGTTCTGTAATGATACTCATTATATATATATATATATATATATATATATATATATATATTTGAGAAAATACATATACATTGTAATCCGATTAATTGTTAGTCCCACTCCATCAACAAATAGCGCCTAACAATTTCTAGCACTGCTCTCAATCATGCATGGAATTATCTATCAAAAAGTTGATCTGTAGATGATTGTTCTTTACAAGAATATAGCGACAATGAGTTACGTGGATACACTGATGAAGGAAAAAAATACTTCAGGCTCCCTATTCGGTCTAGCTACTAGCTAGGATCAGGAGAATAATTTCAATGGCAATATTAAAAACAAAAGTTTCCACAAAAAGATCCTACAACATATCAGCAACAGTCCGGATTAACAAAGAATCTCGTTTTTTTATGGCAAAAGCAAATGTATTTGTATTATGTACCATTTCATTTAATTATGTAAAAATAAAGACACGGAGATACACTTTAGAAATACAAAAAGAACAAGTAGCATATATTTTACAAAGACACTACAAGTTGTAAATCTTCCATTGCCTAAAGAAGTATCCTGACATGATCACAACCTGGTTTAAGATAGAGTAATTATCATAGAGTAATTATGTAATTACTCTATGATGTAATTACATAATTACTCTACTTGTATATATAAATATTCTACTTAATTCTCATGTTTAGCACGTTAATTTCATTTACACGTTAACATTCCCCGGTTAAATTAATACTTGGGATAAATAATAGGATAATTTTATTATTTAGTTATGTGTGAACGTGTTTCATCACATCTCTTCTACACACACATACACAAATGGGTGGATCCTTTCACCGGCAAGAGTAGGCCGCGGCCTACCTAACTTTTTCGCTCAATATTGTAAGTTTTGGAAAAAATAAAAAATAACTATAGGGAAAAGATCCAATACAATAATGTCTTAACGTACAATACGTACGCGAATCCATTTTTTCACGAATCGATCCAAGAAATCACATCCAAACATCTCGGAATCGTCAATACATATCCAATCAATCATTGGTTCACCGGAAAAAAACAGTTTTTGATGGTTAATCGATCAATTTTTCACTTTTTTCACAAAGACGGTTTTTGAGCGTTTAACGAGCGTTTAAGTTTTTTTGAGCGTTTTCTGAGCGTTTTAGGTTTTTGCCTTTAAGCGTCTCGCGTTCATACCGTACGTTAAGGTATTAGCGTACAGTAACTGCACCCAATAACTATATGTATTAAGTCCAGTCCATTGAAATTATTGTTCATGTTTCTCAGCCCACCCATATTATATGTTCAAGGTTCACCACCGTATATACAATAGCTTAAGACTTGTGTATACCACACAAGTTTTCTAATAAAAATAGCATAAAAACAATGAAAATTTATACACGAAAAATTATAAAATAAACAAAAAAACAATAGACAATTTAATTATCATTTATTAGTAACAGAAACATTATGATACAAGAGTTATAGATCCAAAACACTAAAGTAACAAGTCACAAATGTTTAAATACTTTTTTGTATACTACATTTGATGTAGTTTTGGCGCCTATTGTGTTTATCAAAAATCAACATTGTGTTTTATTTATTGACATTGTGAATCATACGGCTAACAGAAACTGTCTTCATTGAAATTTAAAAGAATTTTTTTTGACTAAAGGTATCAATATCCTATTCTTGGGACAAGCATCACAAAACCTGTTTATTTTATCAATATTTTCTAATAACATAACCCAAACATCGACTTTTAGTATATGATTATGGCTTGGCAATCCTGATATTTTAAGACCCGTCAGAAGTTCAAAGGTGAGTATAAACTGTTAATACACTGTAAAATAGACTCTAAATAAAATTTAGATTTTTAAGAAGAATTAGAATTAAGAATTTTGCAAATGAACATAATAAATCACCAAACGCTTTATTATACATGCAAATTCTTTATCATAATCTCTTCAAGTAGATCCTCTGGAACAATATATAACTTCATCTTCAATATAAAGATTAAAAAAGACAGAACCCAAGCCATGCTCTTTTACTACTTTAGACCAACCACTTGTGAGAAAGTAATTATATTCGTTCTTAATTATCTTGACATCGCACTGATGAAGATAATTGGATCATTCGGTATCATGTTGTTACGGTATTTTCTTCTAAAAAAACCAATAGGCAAAAGCTGCAAAAAAATTATAAAAAAATACATTAAATGGGGAAACTTATTAAATAAATTGCAGTCTATATGAATCACACAACATTGGGAAAAAGTCCTACTAGACTAATTATCAATTGGTATATCATCTAAACTAAACATGACAATTACATACTTGATGATAATAATCAAATAACACAGGAACCAAATAAAGGTACCTATGAGACATTAAACTGCAAGAGTGCAAGTTGAATATTATGATCATCTATTAAAGATAATGACTGCAATACATCTAAATTTATATTAGAGTAAACTGTGGTTTTCGTCCCTGTGGTTAGTCCAAATATGCGATTTAAGTCCAATAGTTTCAAATTTGCGATTTTCATCCCTGTGGTTTTATTTCACTTGCAATTAAATCCGAATTCATTAACCTCGTTAAGTCTGGTCGTTAAACCCATTAGTGTGTCCCTCACGTGAGGGACAGTTTTGTCCTTTTTCTCCTTAAATAAATCTCAGTCCTAATTCGCAAGCCCTCTCATGTGAGGGATGAGGTGCATTTGGGAAAAAAAAGACAAAAGTGTCCCTCATGTGAGGGGCACGTTGATGGGTTTAACGATCAGACTTAACGGTGTTAATGAATTCAGGTTTAATTGCAAGTGAAATGAAACCACAGGGATGAAAATCGCAAATTTGAAACTATTGGATTTAAACAGCAGATTTGGACAAACCACAGGGACGAAAACCGCACTTCACTCTTTATATTATGACCTCAAAAGATCTAAATGAATAGCATAAATTCAATGTTGACTGTAAAGGGTTTCTAAATTGATCAGGGCGAAAATATCCTTTGTTAAATTATGAATACATGCAGAACATCATAAAGGGTTTCTAAATTGATCATTGATTATTTCACGGAGTACTAACCAAGAATTAGAGTGAAAAAAACCTTAATCAAAATCTAGTTTTCTAAATGAAAACAAAAAATAAGAATATATAAGATTTTACCTAAAATCAAAGATGAAAGTCTTCTACTGGCGTCCTCTATGCAACCTTAGGCGATGAACGGAATCGATATCAAGAAAAATAATAATGATAATCAAGGATTAGTACTCCGATTAAAGAAATAAAATTATAAAAATTATAATCTAATCGAATCGAACAAAATGCTACAAAACATACATGTTGAAAACAAACCGTGGTTCTTGATGATTGAATATAGATCGAATGATCCTAAAAGCGGAGAAGGGAGGGATAAGCGAGAGGCGACAGTGGGGATGAACACGGTCGTTTATAGGGATAATAGATATGATACAACAACAAAATTATGTGGGTCGGACTTTAATCCGCGAGATATTGATTTCGGGTCACCAATATGTTAAACGAGTTAAAGAGGGTTAGGATGAGCAATGAGGTGATAGTAAGTGACAAAATGTTGTACATATTCTTTTTATTAGGGTTAATCTACTCTGTCTCTCTCTCTCCCCCCCACACACACACATATATATATATATGTGTGTGTGTAGGTATGTATGTCGTAAGGTTAAAATAAAAAGTTGTCACATCTTATAAGTTATATATATATGTGTGTGTGTGTGTAGGTATGTATGTCGTAAGATTAAAATAAAAAGTTAATGCATTCTAAGAATTGTAGGAAGCGAGGAGGTTAAAATACACCACGCGTCTTAAAACACAAAAATTTCTTCTTTAATTAAAAAAATTGTCACATCTTATAAGTTATAACACACCATGCTTTTTCCACTAGATTTAATCTCCCTTGAAACATTAGATCCAACGGCTCACATCTCTTCTTAGACATCTTAGAAAACACTCATTTCGTATACACATACTATTTAAAACCCTTCATTTTAAATTCACGTCTTTAATTTACATAACTAATACAAACTAGAAATTTTACTTAAATCTATCAACTTGTTCATGATTTGTATTTGTATTTGTATTTGTATTTATATTCATTTATAATCTTACAAAATATGCAATATAAAATTACAAATTTCCAGGAAATAACATATATACCAGAAAACTACAAGAACAACCAGATGTGCCATTCACAGGTCTAGCCTGCATTAATAATATCTATATATCATCATCAAACTCCATGTTGAAATTGATGTTTTCACTGGTCGATGGCTGGAAGCTTGAGTATTCTAACGCTTGTGATGGAATCTGCCTGCAATCTGGAATGGTAATAGAATTATCCGTCAAGTAAGGAGATATCATGTTTTCTTGACTTGCTTGTATATTAAGGTTGATCAAGCTATGTGAAAAGCATTGGCCATTGTTTTCTTGCGTGTGGGGAGCTAGATTCCATAGTTGGTTTATAGGAAGAAGTGGCGAAGTGGAAGTGACATTTGCAATTTGCTCACTAGGATTTTGGTTCATAGGATATACGTTGTTATTAAAAAACAACTCTTTGTTATCTTCATTTAATGATGATGACGATGATGATGATGTTGCCAATGCTAACAGAGTGGCAAGCCATAAACTTGTGGATTCACTAGGGCTTGGATGCTCAAAAGGTTTGAGAGATTGAACGAGGATGAAAGGTCCAAGAGATCGAGGCGAGGATGATGAGTGAGAGGGTCAATTCCATTCTTGAGGAGAGCTTTTTGGATATGAGTGTTCCAGTAGTTCTTGATTTCATTATCGGTTCTTCCAGGCAACTGAGCAGCAATTAGTGACCACCTATCAAGGTCAATATAAATTATTAGTCGGATATTTAATTTAAACTTGTGCATCCTTATTGATTGCAGCTATTTCACTTTTATTAACTATGTTTATAAACATAGTTATGAAGATCGACACAAATCATTAGCCTCCTAATTAACTTACTTATTTCCGAGAACACTATGTAGTTGGATGATGGTCAGTTCTTCTTCAAATGAGAATCTTCCTCTCTTAATATCAGGCCTCAAGTAGTTTATCCATCGAAGACGGCAACTTTTTCCACATCGTTGAAGCCCTATAAGTTATAATCAAACATTAATTAATCAAAGAAAATCAACTAACTCAAATCAATCATACATTACATTAAGAAAGGTCGCGGAAGCGAACATATATACTCACCAGCGTTCTTGGGAAGGGTTCGCCAATTTCCCGGTCCATGTATCTGAATGTATTGGGTGAGTTTAAGATCCTCTTCTTGAGTCCAGGCCCCTTTCTTGAGTCCAGTAATGTTATCACAACTTGGTGATCTTCCCATTTTTGTTCTTTGGTGATTATGGAGAAACATATACGTACGACTTGGTTAAAAGCTCGACGAAAGCTTGAACTTCGTTACTAGAAAATAATATACATGTTACTGTATGTTACTTGTAGCTATTTCTACACGGGATTTGAAGATGGCTACTCCCGTGTATATATAGATAAATATGTGAAAGCTTACGTACGGAAAATAAAATAAAATAAAATAAACAGTACACTTTTTCTTAATATTAGAAACAAAATGGAAAGTGGTAAATTAAAGTAAAATAATTTTGCAAAAGGGAGATGTCTCTTGACACGCACACTAGCCTGATCTACTACATGGGTTTTGCAATTAATACAGATATTGCAATAAAAGATAACATATGATAATTAAGCAATGAAAAGTTATACACGGTGAATCATAAACATAAACAAATTATATAAACGGTTAAATTATTATTTATTATTAAACTCGATTTACATTAATTATAACTACAAGAGTTATAAACGAAACAATACAGTGATACTCACATATAAGTAATAAAGTAAACCCCTATAAGTAAAGACTTCTTTATACACTACATTTGATGTTATATTACTGAGTTTACCATGTTTATCAAAAATTATAATATTATATTTGTTTCTACTTATAACTCTTGATAACGTAACATATAATTATCTATGTGAGAAAACTGGTTCTTAAAAAACAAATTAATCAACCCTTAATAGTAATTAACCTTCGCTTTTTATTTATTGTCATTACGAATCCCACGACTAACGGACACGGCCGTCATTGAAATTTAAATCAAAATTTCTTCTTTGAAATATCCTATTCTTGTGATAAAAACTCTATTTCGAATATTACGTTCATAAATAATCTTGCCTTCAATAACACAAATACCAAACAACATCATTAGTAATATAATTAACTAGAACACCAACTTTGAGTCTAGTATCATTGCATAACCCATTTCTTAATAATATAACTGGAACGTCAACTTTATGGCAGGGTCATCCCCGATAATTGTAATAAGAGTTTTGGGTTGAAAACGAGAACAAAATTGAACATTAAGTAATTAACTTTCTAAAGGGGCTTATTGTGTGTATTGTGGTTTGGGTTGTGCAAAAGAAATGTTTAAAAAAAACTAGAAATAACTCTTAAAAACTAATGTTTTTTAATAAAAACATTTGTATGTTAACGTTATTTTACTGTCTTTTTATCAGTATTTTATATTTATATTTACACTTACAATTTTGAAAATTAGTTTTTACCAATATCTAATTTTTTTTACCTATATGTAAATTTGTTATTAAATAAATTTTACATATAAGTAAGCTTGTGATTTATATTTGTAATAAAAATTTTATATATTAAATATGGTAGAACTAATCTCAAACAATGTTAATATATATATATATGAAAACTTTTTTTAATGTTTGTTGTTATGAGTTCCTAAAAGTTCTTAACTTTTTTGAAGTTTTGAAATGATATCAATCATAAATAACATGGTGTCTTCCTATGTTGCGAATATTTTACAAGTTTAGGTTAATACTATTAATTGTATGTGATATCATGAACATGTTTTGTTTGTGTAGGTTAATTTTGTGACCTGCGTAGGTAAATACAAATGGGTAGGCTATAACATGAAGTAACGAAATTTGTATATATAGGTTAATATTATGATTTGTATAAGTTACCATGAACTTGTTATGTGCATGTATACTAATATTGTGATATGTGTATGTGATAATATGAACTAGTTGATTATGTGTAGGTTAATATTATGATTTGTGTAGGTATTTGTTTTTATGATGGTTAATGTAAATTTTTTTATAGTATGAGTATGGTGGTTTTGTTTTATGTATTTTTTGAAGATTAAATCAAATTAAAAAATAAAACTAAATGTATAGTCATTTGTAACTTAACATTAATTAGTATTAATTACCAAAGTAAACTCCTAAACTTTTTACTAATTACTTCTACAATTAAATAATCCAAAATTAAATAGAAAATTTTGGTTGATTAAAATTTCTTCTCGCACTTCTCACCATATTAACACTTCTGAAATGATCTCTCTCTCTCTCTTTATATATATATATATATATATATATATATATATATATATATATAGGTTTAATTTCAAGAAAGAAATCAAATTATTGCAAGAAATGAGAGAAATGAATATGAGTCACTAGTTTTATTTTAGGTTTTAATTATTTAAAAGTAAATAAAAAAAGTTGTAAATGCAACAATAAATGCACTCTCTCTCTCCAATTAATACAACTAATATAACCATAATAAATATCTCTAATTAATATATCTAACTAATTTAACTATAATTAAAAAGATAAAAACACTACTTTAGTTTTAATTTTTATTTGCACATTTTTCTTTTTATTCAACATAAATACAATTTATTCATATAATACTATATTTTAATTATTAAAACAATAATTTCCACTCAATATATTAGCATATATCAACATATTTAAGTTCAATAAATATATAACCTACACTTGTTTTGAGCAATAAAAATGTACAACATACAAAAAACATATAACTTACATATGTAATTCGACATCAACAATTATACAAACTACACAAAGATACACATACCCTACACATGTGTAGGTCATATGTTTTTCGTATGTAAACTATATGTTTTCTTATTCTTAAAACAAGTGTATGTTATATGTTTTTGTGTAGGTTGTATATTTTTTTATTGAAATTTAATGCAACCATGTGTAAGATAGTTTTTTGTATTATTCATCACAGTGTAACTACGTGTTGATGGATATTGATATGTTGAATTTGAAGAAATTGGTTTTTAAAAGAAATTAATGTATGAATAAATTGTATTTGTGTAAGATAAAATTTCCGTGTGTAGGTTATATATTTTTTTTGTGTAGGTTATATGTTTTCATGTGCGTGTGTATTTTGTTGATGATGAATTTTGTGTGTAGGTTAAATGTTTTTCGTGTGTAGATTATATGTTGTCGTATTCTTGGAACAAGTGTAGATTATACGATTTTGTGTAGGTTGTATGTTTTTTGTTGATATATAATGCAAACACATGTAAAATTGTTTTTTTTGGTATTATTCATCATAATGTAAGTATGTGTTGATGGATATTAATATATTGAGTTGAAAGAAATTAGTTTTGGATAAAAAGAAATTTTAATGTATGAATAAATTATACTTGTGTAGGATAAAAATTCAAGAAATGAAAAGTAAGTTATAAAAATAAATGAGTTCTTAATATTTTCTAATTATAATAATTTAATTAGTTATATTAATTAAATAAATAAGTATTATGGTTTATTAGTTATATTAATTAAAGAAATAAAATAATTAATAGTTTCTTTATTTAGCTTTAAGCATTTAAAACTAAAACAAAACTAGTGGTCCATATTCATTTCTTACATTTCTTGCAATATTATCATTTCTCCCTTGAACCATCTCCTATATATATATATATATATGGTGATCGAGATTATACTAAAAAGAACAATGTGTCTAAAAATGATAGGAAGAAATGTAACTCTTCTGATCTAGAGATTAATGACTAAGATTGGAAGTTAACAAAAACATAGTGTGTTTTATTTTATTGAATGTTAATACTGTGTTTTTGCAGGTCATGGGTTCCATTAAACTTGGATAGTCCTTAAATAGGTTATAACATCTCATTTATGTATGAAACTATTTTATCGTCAAACCCTAATTTATTCTCTCTCTTACATATTCTCCGTCGTCAGTTTATCATCTTCACCATCGGTTAAGCTTCCTCAACAAACCATTAACGTATGACGTGCTCGTCACAACAATCCTCAACATCCATCAAAATTGGCCCACCTCCATCATTCTCCCTCTCTCTCAATCCCATTTCCTTAGTTAGTTCCGAATTGGTTCACCTTTTTTTTTGTCTATTTTAACGTAAAGTCTAATTTTGCTTTTGTCATATGACTCATATCTAAGCCAGGTGTTATATTTTTTACTTTCGTCTCTAACACTAACTTTATCAGACATGGCGATTGACCGGCAATCAGAAAAGGAGTTGCCGGCAATCATGTAGGTGATTGAGGTTGGTCAGAAAGGAGTTGAGGCCTTAGGGTTGTTGGCGAGGCCACACTTTGGGAGAAGATCAAAGAACAAGAAGGGGCTAGAAGAACGTGTTGTATTTTTTATATCTTTTAGCAAATTATATAAATAGCCCCAAATATTTATACAGTTTTATTATTCGCAATGCTATAATTCATTTTTTTTTCATATCCTGACCTAGTCAGCATGTCACATCAACTTTTTACAAAAATACACTTTTACCTTTAATACTACTATACTAACACTTCCCACATGCAAATTACTTTTTAATATTTAATTATGTTATTTATTAGTGATTGCGAGACAAAAAAAATCAAAACTAAATGATCCTTTCACTTAGCCATGAACGAGACCCAAAGAATGGCATCATGTCGCCATGATAGACATGGTAGTGAAGTAGTGAAAATGTAAGATCTTAGTCCCAGCTACAACCAATAATTTAGCCAAAGCAAAATGAAAACCGTAACTATCTTTTATTATTTTATTTTAATTAAAAAATGCCCATTTTCTGCAATTACTAGATAGTTATTGGAAAATGTAATTCGATACATGTTTAACAGAAGTGGATAATTTCCATGTTTGATCATGAAAGGGTGAATATCAAATAAAGGTGGGTAATGTTGTTGGATGATCTACCAACCCTGAAGAAAAGTTTGTATCGTGTCTTGTAATTTTGTCTAACAGACTTCTAATGATATAATTTCTCTTTAAGTACGTGTTTCCATATTTGTTTTTAGAGGTGTGATGGGTAATGGCCCCTCAAATTCCCTAGACGCATGTGAGACTAAAGATCTTATTCCCAACTATATATAGCTCGAAAGAAGACAAGACTAAATCATGACATAAAGGTACATACAACCAATCAACAAAATGAAAGATCTAAGGGATATAAGTGCGAGTAGCGTCACAAGATATAAGGGACACAAGTCCAAGTCGCAACACGAAGGATCTAAGTAACAAAAGTCTCAGTTGGCCGCTACACAAATATACAAGTGTCGGTGCGGCACATAGAAAATAAGACCAACCCCCGGCACATGTCATACAACACGGTGATGTTTAGGGCTACATTTAATATTGATGGGGCTAACTTTTCGGCTAACTATATTAATGCATGTGAACATGGGCTAACAAATACAACTCAAAGCCTCAAAAAAAAATATGTGGCCCATGTAGGGCTGTTCATGAGCCGAGCCGAACCGAGCGAATGGTTGCTCGTTGCTTGGCTCGTTTACAACCGAACCGAACCGAGCGGCTGAAATTCGAACCGAGCGAAAACCGAAACGAGCCAAAATCGAATCGAGCATTTTTTGATCGAACATCGAGCCATTTCGAGCATTATTTATTTCTTTTTCACTTTAAAATTTTCAATAAGAAACAAATTTGAAGGTTATCAATAATATATTTTATAAATAAATTATTAGTTTTTAGACAAACATGTAATATATTGTAAATTTTTATTAAAAATAAGTTTAGAGTGATATATAATGATCATGTAAACAAAATTTTAGTATTTTAAAAACTTAAATCGAACAAATAAAACTATAAAATTGATTATTTATATGCAAAATTTTAAGGGGTAAAAGTAATTGTAAGCTTATATTTATGCGTTTTGTCTATATATTTATATATTTGTTCATATATAATTATATATAAAATAAATTAAAAATATTCGAGTCGAGCCGAACCGAGCAGGCCCTTGCTCGTTGCTTGGCTCGTTTACAAACCGAACCGAGCAGAGCGGCTCGTTTTCAATCGAGCGAAAAAGCGAGCGAGCATTTCTGAGCAATTTTCGAGCTAGCGGCGAGCGAGTTCGAGCGACGAGCGGTTTGGACGGCCCTAGGCCCATGGCTAACAAACTCACTAGATAAAATTTATAACTATAAAGTGATAATATAAAGAATAAATTAGGAGAAAATAGAAATGCTTAATTTAAATTAAAAGAATCAGAAATAAATAATTGGATAATAATTGTTGCAGAGTTATGTGAAGAGTTATGGTCACACCATTTTTTTTTGTAAAATATTGAAATACTGACTGAGCCACATGGCTTGAAATGCCTCGAGTTAGGGCATTATGACTATGCATAGTTTAATAATATTTGCTAAAAGAAAAAACAGACACTTATTAAAAACTATACACCTTTTGATGTGCATTAAAACTTTTACCGTTTTGACCGACTAACCTTTTCTAATGGCTTTTTGTTTGTCACCAATGTTATTTTATACCTCATCATTTAAAAAGGCGAAGCCTAGCCAAGTCTCATGTATCTTCTCTCTAGCTAGTAAAGTATGCTTGATTAGCTTCAATTGGTTGTCTGAACTTGCACATTTACGTTTATGAAATCAGTAACAACTAATAACAAGAATGCATTAGCATTGTGGCCAACTCCCACGCACGTGGAAATTTTTTTTATGAACCAAATAGAAAAGTTGGTATTTAAATGCAACATAAAGATAAAAAAAACGTACCAACTCCTAGCAGAGGAAACTGCAACGTTAATTTACAAGTAATACCAAGATAAGCAATAGCAATTATTGAGACTAAAAGTATTGTGTGTATGATATATAATAATGTAAGCATGGGAAGGAGGACGTTGAACCTGCTTGTATTATATTAACTAGTCCTAAACGACATGTGTAAGTGTAATGGATAACATAAGCATATGGAAGGTGTGTAGACCTATTATGTGCCTGTGTGCGCACATATAATCTATATATGTGTGAACCCTTGGATGGGCAAAAGTAAAATTGCACTAATTTTGACGTTATCTCACTAATCTCGTGAAAATAACGTTAAAAGTGGCGGAAGGTTAATCAGGCATCATGTGGTGGCGTTGATAGCCGAAAAACAACGGTACATGCACCAATCAGCCGGTGTCCCGATGATTGTGTGTTATGTGTCTTATGTCCAAGGATTAATGCAAAACTACTATCGAGCCGGGGGTCTCACCGGAAGCAGCCTCTCTATCCCTATGGGGTTGAGGTAAGGCTGTCTACATCTTATCCTCCTCAGACCCTACCATAGCTTTGCTATTGGTGGGATATACTGAGTACGATGATGATGATGATGATGATATGATGATGTTATGTTAATTGGTCCTACGTGATGTGTGGAATGTTGATAACGAAGGTCATCGCCCGACAAAGCTATGCAGGTCTTACACGATATGTGTGGAATGGTTAGGTGCACCTTGTTTACTTATGTATGTTATGATTCAAAAATATATGAATGTTCATGCTATATGGTGTTATGCTAACATTATGGTTAAGTAGGTTGTTTGATTCCACCTGATATATTATGATACTGTTACGATTAAATTGTTATAACTTGTTAATTATAACTCATTCAATGTTGTTGACTTCTAGTATACGTGTATGTGTCCGCGTGTGCGTGTAAGTTATGCTAGCTTGGAGTGCATTTGCAGGATATCCAAGCTAAGACTAGCATCCGTTTAAGAATATTTATGTTAAAATATGTTTGTTTCTAAGAAGTGGCGGAGCCACATTATCAACACCGGCTTCGGTCGAACCCGGTCTTCTTTCGGTTTTATATATAACCTATAGTGTCGAATTAACAAGTGAACTCACTCTTTTTCGGTGAGTGAACCCCGGTATCGTTTAAAAAATATATATTCGAACCCACTAATTATGAAAAATTTAGTTATATTTTTTAATAATGAATATTTTTTTATAAACATAAATTTTTTTGAAAAAACTATAAAAACTAGTAACAAACATCATATATGAGCCAATAATAACCCATATATAGATGATTAAAAAACCCAAAATTATTAATGTAATGGGTCAGTAAGTCAAATCCAATTAACATTTTAAACATAACACATAAATAAAAAATAAATAACAAACTAAAGCATCAGTCATCGCCTCAACAACCAATCAGCTTCTTTTTATTGACCAAACGACCATCGCCTCATCGCCTTCGGTGGTTTGCTTCAAGGTTTCAGCCAGCACCAACAACCAATAACCATTAATCAGTCGTTTGACAAATGGTTTTCTTCAATGAAGCATGTGAAGACAGATTTGCGTAATCATTTTGGGTGACGATTATATGAATGATGCTTGTATTTGTTATATTGAAAATGAGTTCTTTTTCAAAGTCGCGTTTGAAGATATCGTCTTCAAAACATGAAGCGCGTAGAGAACAATAATAATATGTAATATCTTTTTATTTGATATGACTTTGTATTTTATTAAATGTTAACGATATATTTTTGTCATGACGATGATATTACATTTTATTTATTTGACCGAATGACCGACCGACCTAACTCATTTGGGCCCGAAAACTTCAACACTGGAAAAAAAATCAAGCATCGAAAAATCCCGAACCCGTAGGAAAAAATTCCTAGCTCCGCCACTGTTTGACCGAATGATCGACCGACTCGGCCATTTGGGCCTGAAAACTTCGACACTGGAAAAAAATCAAGCATTGAAAAATCCCGAACCTGTAGGAAAAAATTCATGGCTCCGTCACTGTTTCTAAAACTGTGTTATGTTTGACTGTAGCGTATGATCAATGAAATTCTCTGTTTGAGAAGTATGTCTTATGAGTAAATTCAACCATTGAGACACCTTGGCATCAGGGCATTTCATGAGTGATATTCTAACATTGATTCCATCAATCTTAGGGGCTGTTTGGTTTATTAAGATCTGAATGAGTCATATCTGAATGAGACATCTGTCTCATTCAGCAACAACAATAAGTCTGAATGATTCAGACCTAATTTTAGCCATTCAGATGTTTTTCTGTTTAAAACCGAACAGTCTGAAATCTGAATGAATCAGATGTAAACAAACAACCCCTTAATAATTAATAGAAACTTCGTGTGTTGTAAGTCCGTAGCCCAATCCCATAAGTGGTATAAGAGCTTTTAGTGCTCTAGATTTTTTTTATTTAACCATCACTAGATCACTCTTATATTTTCATATCCAAATTCCTGATTCTTCAATCTACAGAGATAATAAGTTCTTCTCACTTTGATCAAGATGTGTGTAGTACCAACAGGCTACCAACGCCAGGGCTGTCTCATGGGTAAGCTAAATGAGACAATGGCTTTAGGCATCCAGATTTATAGGGTCTCCATCTTAAATAAAAGTTATGTATTATAAGATTTTGAAAGTAGAGTTCTTTTAGAATTAGTAACTCAATGATGAGCCACAAGCTATGGATGATCGATTGCTTCATATTCATTATCCCGGCATATCATCCATATTATATAATTCTTGTATATTCTCTAGCGCCATACGCATAAAAAGGCCTCAACACTTTAATCAGTTTTAGGCCTCCGAAGACGTTGAGCCGGCCCTGACCAACGCTTATTGAGGGTGAGAATTCAATATGGAAGCTCCGAATGAGAAGGGTCATCAGTTATTAAGACTTTGGACGATGGAGGTCCATTATAAAAGCCCAACAAAACATTATGGTTGCTTATGCTGATGCCTGATACAGGTGGTAATTTGTATTAAAGCATTATATTTCATGTATATCTCTATATTTATTTAGGACATATTATTTGATTTAACATTCCAAAATTATCGTTTTTCCCATGTGTCCTCGTCGTCCTCCATGGCTGCGACAAGAATCCTCCCCTTGAACCCAAAGACCTACACCCTGTATACTCATTTACAAATATCCAACAAAAGATTCGAGTGTTGGATATTGCAAAGGTCACTTTTTCGTCATGGAAAGACAGTCAGCCTACAATCATTTCACCTTTACCACTAGACCAAGCTAGTGGTTTTCAAAGATTTATCTTCTATTATAAGTCATGACATTCAGCTTATCTAAGATAAAACTTTTAGTTATTGTATTATATTATAAACACAATTGGCATTGGCATGAGTAACCCCGACCCTTCGAAACCTGTTCTCGCTTGATTACCAGTTTACCACTCTGTACACTCTTTCATTTGATCATCTATTGAAACTAATTTTAAAAAGAAAATAGTATTGGCTGTTGGAGAAATGAGATATCAGGTGTTAGTGTAACGGGGATTTAATTGTTTATTCATACACCTTTTCTTTACAATTTACATAAAAGTAGCTAATAGTTTACTTTGCAATTTTTTTCTCTTTATCCCTAAGGTGTTTGAAAAGTAAGACTCCATTATAACATGTAGACGCGAGTCACGTGACCAATCCCTAGCGGCTGACCAAATACGGGGTAAGCAATATGAAAATTATTTACTTTAGAACTAGTATAAAATATTAATATTTCTTATGATATGGTTATAACGACTATGGCCACTTGGCTAGTTTCTAACCATTTACAGCAACTAGAATCTTCTGGATACAACTTCCAGCTAAACCAGCGCATAACATGACCTAAAGTATATAGGATAACAAAGCTGATGGAATTAAACAACTATCTATTCACGTACGGACGTACATACGTGTTATGTGTATATTGAACTTACATCTTCGTGACTAGATAATAATGCGAATAAATGAACAAAGAAATTTTCTAGAATTAATCAGAGATAAAGTTGATTTTTTTCTTTATAGGTAATTATACGAAAGCTTGGTTATGTCTTCAACAACTATTTTTTGGTTAACTATAACGGTACAACTCTGATTTCAATGTTGTACCCCAGGAAATATATTCGTGAGCGAAATCTATTTTAAGCGAATCATGTCAAACATGGGCCTCATCTTTCTACTTCTACGCAAATTCCGCATTTTTCTTACAACAATGATATTTGTCCAGCTTGTACGTTCCCCATATTGCAATTAATTTTCAGTAATTGTTATATTTTGTTTTAAAATTGTAAATGGTATATGTACAAAATATTGACATAGCAAGCCTGGCTTATATTTATATACTACGTCATAAATACACAAAAAAAAGTAATGTTCAAATGAACACGGATTTTATTTATTAGTAAATAATAAATGTGTTTTTTTCAGTTATAGTTTTCTTTTTGAAAGTCATATGTCGTAGCTGCAGTGGCAGCTCTCCCAAAAAAGTTAACACTTGTCATACGATGTTACCTATATCTCAGAGTGTGCGCATCAATCAGGACTCAGACATGGAACCCTCATAAGGAAACCCTAAGGAACACCTACTAGCCACCCCACCAAATAAAGGGATATATAGTTAAAAATGTACATAAATGCTATTAATAAGAATAAGAATGATAACTAAAGAAATAAGGCGTTTAGTGTGTGTGTGTGTTATTTTTTCTTATTATTATATTTTTTTTATGGAAAAGAAAAATCAACATTACATAAGTTTAAACGGGGTAGTTAGTTAACTAACTCCAGGAAGAAAACGGGAATACCCAATAGGTTAATGTGTCAAATGAGCCTGAAAATACTCAAATAGTATTAATTTTGGTCTATTTGTTGTTTGTATCCCTTGGAGTAGAAGTTCAGCAATCAGCACTCAGCAGGTAACACTTGTAATATTGTAAGCGTATATTATACAGCAATACAAGTCAAAGTCGTTGAAATTTTAGTATTAAATGTTTAAATATATCAAACATCTATCTACTTTTTTTTAGTTTTGGTGAAATGGTATCTTATTTTGATCCTGTGAATTTGGTTGCTTGCCTTCCAAGAATATCTTTGGTTAATAAGTTAGCTTTTTGGTAAATACAAACCAAACAAAACGTACATAACTATATATACAAATCAAATGGGTCGAAATTTATAAGGTGTCAAACTTCAAAAAAAAATAGCATGAACTGTATCGAAATATTTAGAAACTGCTAAATCGCTAAGCTCATTTCATGCTAATTATTCATTTTTTAGTTTTTTTTTATATAAAAGTTATTATATATAACATAAACCGAGCTACATCATGGGTAAGTATTGTTTGGTATTTAGGAATAATGGAATTAATAATTGCGAACACCTAGCCTATCTTTTACTAAAATTTGCTAATACTCATGTACAGATGCTTAATTTGTATAAAAATATATGTGGCTTTAACACAGCCACATCGCACGAGGATATATTACAGCCATGATTATTATTATTAATACGTGCTAAAATCGTATTAAAAAAAGGATCAAGCATAAACCTTTAAATTACGTGCTCAAATTGCATGCAATGCGTGTATGTGGTGATATAATGCGTTGAAATATGGATGCAAGTTGTATAACTACATATATAGATTAATATTAATTACTTTCCAGATTATCGGCTAAAACATTGTACACAGAATAGTTCCCTTAAGACCTTAACACAGATTACATCATAGCAAATTTATAATTAACTAGTATTATACATTAATTAATTAGTTGCCTTTGTAATTTATTTATGAGGATGAGTACAGAATTGTTGGCGGCGATTTGAACATGAAATATGAATGATAAATCAAATATTTTATAATTAATGTTTGGATTGATGAATATGTTGTAAAATGAGGGTGGTGGGAGCCATCCCACTCTCATCCTTCATCTAACATCACATTTTACATTTTTTTCACATACACTCTATTTCAGTCACGTTAGCGGCACAATATTTCATCTCACAATCATCCCAATCCATCATGGCCTAAACCGTTGCAATCATCCCACAACCATTCTAACCCATTCCTAAACCAATTTATTTATTTTTATTTAATTACATTATTTTAAATTAAAAAACATAAATATAAATTAATAATTCATTCTACTAGTTTAAAAAAACATACAAGACTTAAAAAAAAATTAATAAACTTGAAAGGAAAAATAAATAAAATTTTGAATACTAAAAATTGAAATTCATTCCAACCCATTCCTAAACCAATTTATTTATTTTTATTTAATTACATTATTTTAAATTAAAAAACATAAATATAAATTAATAATTCATTCTACCAGTTTAAAAAAAACATTCAAGACTTAAAAAAAATTAATAAACTTGAAAGGAAAAAATTAATAAAATTTTGAATAGTAAAAATTGTAAATTGAACTTGCCGAGTTGTGATAAGCTATTTCATATATGCTAGATAAGATTAAATCGCAAATCCAAATGGGTATCTCGGCTATGTAGCTTCCAGCTTTGCAATAAAGTCTTCATCAACGACATTGTTGTTTGAAGGAACATGTATGTGTTCTGGTGATATCGTCTTACCCTCGTCCTTTAAGACCATGTTGTGTAAAATGACGAAAACGTACATAACCTTTCTTAATTTGTTAGGATGGTGGGCTGGTGGTCGAATTAATGCTCATTTTGCTCTCAAAACACCAAATGCTATCAACGTCATTTCTTGCCGCTTATCGAGCATTTGTATACTTCTTTTCTTTTCTTCAACTGGAAAAGATAGCGTTTTGGCAAACACCAGTCAGGTGGGTATGTAGCATCGGAAAAATAGTAACCTAACTGAAAATGATTTCCGTTCACATCAGACGGATTCCTAAATGTCATTCCATGAATTTTCTCATTGAATAACTAATAGATCGTTGTTCGACTCGGCGGGACAAAAAAGGCATGTCATATCCGTAAATCCTGCGAGACAACCGCTTCGAGGGCTATCATTGGGTACTGATGATCACCTTGCATAAATTTGCCACGCTAAGCCGTTGGAAAATTCCGTCAAGGCCAATGTGTACAGTCAATGCTTCCTAGCATCCCTAGAACCCATGCAATCGTCATGTGCCTCGTACAAAGGTTGTATGTCGTGAGTTGTTGGTTTAGGCAGATACTCTTTTCCGTTTAAATAAATTATAGCGTCACAATAGTATTGTAATGTGTCGCGTGATGTTCTTTCTAACATCGCTAGAATGTCACACCCCAATATATGACAGAAATGTCGGAGCGCGAACTGATTGCTCACTGCTCACAAAACACTATCATGCAATATTTATGACAATATCTATATTATTTTATTAAATTAACCAAGTACATATCGTCTCAACAAACACAATAAAACCTAAAGGAAAATAAACAAATGTCCAAACTTGTCTTTTTATTAAATACCCTAAAGTCCAAACTAAGTATTCATACCTCACTTCACTTCATGTAATAACCTGCAATATGCGTATAAAATACAATATGTTTGTTAACATAAAGTTGAGCAAGTAATCACCAGTTGATAATATATATAATATATGAGAAAAACTGCAAATCAGTTTCATGAGTATCAACAATTAATATACACAAATAAATGGTGTCGTTTTACTATACCTCACAAACACGGACTAAGGCTACTAAGACGGCTAAGATCATACTAAATGAGATATATTGAGTTAGACCTCTTCGAATGCGATAAATAAACAATTGAGCAAGTAAGTAAGTAGCATATAAGCATTTAATTGATCAGCCTCACAATATTTAAGATTTGCAATTGATGTAATAATATGTATATGAAAATACAATATGGTACGCATAAAGTCCCCGAAGAGTTTTAAACCAGTAAAAGAGGGAAGTGATTACTCACATTAATGAATATGCGAGATAAATAATTAAATAAGAAAAATAAACGAGTCCCGAGCTTTTAACTCGCTGACTGATCCGACATGAACAAAAACTGAAACTTTGATACAGTAAATAGAGTTGAAGACGAAATCATAGCCACTGGAATTAGGTCAAAGGGATGTATAAACTCAAGATATGAAATATTTAATGTTTAAGCGAGATAATACTGTTCAGAATCCGAACTTCGAATCTGGAGATGGGTTCTAGTCAGTACACTCAATTGTCAAGACCATAAAACTCTTCTTGCCTGAAGCTAATTTTGGTCAGAAGCATTAGTAATCGATTATACACTAGAATTGACTTTTAAAACCTAAACGGGTCGGGATCAAATTGACCCACGAAACTCTCTCAATCACTGAAATTGATTGACGGATTTTTTAATATACAAAAACACACAAAATCACAGAAGATAACTTACCCGAATGATGGTTAGAATGATGAGAAAAATCGAGTCAAAGACTTTTGAAGCAGATACAGAGTCAAACCGAGAATATAACCATTTTTATTCAATAAGATTAATGGTGAGAAAAACAACAAGAAAATACCTATTTTGGTAAATACTTTTCTAATCACCCATGTTGGCAAAAACTTTTTCCTCCCACCCTATTTTGGCAAAAGAAAAAAGTTTGCAAAGTTATGGTTGTTTCTTACAACTCATAAAGATGAAGCGGGTAAAGTGTTTATTATGTAAGCGACTTTGTTAGCTGGCTTAATAAATGGTTTGAAACATACGCGGTGATTCACGTCGGCTATGATCAATCACTTTCGTTATAAAATCTTTTTGTAGTTCATCCTGTATTTCGTTTCTTTGCTAGTTTGATATTATTAACCCTAAATCAATTGTACAATTTATGTTTGATTGTTGGCAAATGTCAATTTCAAATTGATAAGAAACATGAGAGCATTCTTAACATATCCCCTCAAATCATAGGGTGGAGTTATAAGTGATTATTAGTGTAAATTATACGGTGAAAAGAGAAAAGTAGTGATTTTTTGTAAATTTGTGGAAACTTTGTTTGTCCCTATTTATTTTTTAATATTTGCTTAATTGGTTGTAAATAAAGGAAAGAGTAAATGGTAATGACAAAGATATAAAAAAATATTAATTATAGAGATTATGATGGGGGACGGGTTGTGAATGCTCTGAGTACGGTGTTTTAGTTCTGTATTGTGTTTTAGTTTATAAGTTTCAAACATGCATGGTATTTTTCAAATAGGTAGAGATGACGAAAGAAGTTTTATTTTTAGAAATAGTTCTCTTTTCTTAAATGGTGTAAAAGACACAAATACCTTGGATCAATGTTTATAAAGGTTTGTCTTGTGGATGCTCTTATTGTATACCAATCTTGTCTGTATTCCATGTGTAATAACTAATTTTTTTAATATAAAGATGGATTGTTGTCCCAAAAATTTCAATACTATACTACAGATCAGTTAATTTGTATGTCAGTTAGCCTTTTAGGTAAAAAAAAAGTAGTTATTTTCTAGTTCATAAATTAATAAACAAGATGGATCTAACGATATCGGTAATGCTTTTCTTGGAGTAGGTGGTTAGCGAGTTAGAAAATAACACAATTCAAAGTCAGTAAAATATTTAAGTTCATGTTCTGACTATCGTCACGTATGCTGAATATTTTTTGACACTAATTCTTAAGGTCAATGTACATCTAGCTTGCTTGTCTTACCTGAAATGTTATTTGCATGCATATATATTCAAGGGGAGAACACTACGTTATTAAAAATGTATCAGTTTCATCGTGTGTGTTTTTAGGTGAGGTTAGCACCTAACAAATAGGTATATAACTAACTATATATATGGAAGTGAACAATTTTTTATACGCCACTTGTGTCCCATTTGTTTATTATTCAAGAGATTAATCCACATATTATGCTCCTCATTAGATTATAGTTAAGATCTAATCAACATCATCATACTTTAATCACTATACTAACGGCCTTAATATAGTGTTCCCGTGTTTGCTGTTACATAGACAACTGAATTAATCACAATATAATATAATAGATTTTCTGAGTATAATTAAATGGTAATTAATTAGTTAAATATGCAATGCTGGATACATATATATATATATAGTAAAATCGGCTGTTGAAAATAGAAATGCAGACGTGTGAATGTAATCGAATAGCCCTGCATTTGGAAAATAATATATTTTCTGAAGTACTATTAATTATTTCACAATATCCAATGACTTAAATATTGTGATTCGTCAAAGATTAATTCATGGAATCTCATTTAAATTTGTCGACACGTACGTTTCTCAATTATAATATTTCCCCAAGTAGCTTAATTAAGAATAGTGTGCGTGTTTCATAACAACATGGAAATAAGTTAGATAACATAAACATTCTATTAAGTTAGATAACATAAACATTCTATTGATCAATTCAGTGATTAGAAGATGAAAAACACATGACAATATTAATTGTGTATATGTGAATATGGTGTATGCGGTTATGGAACTCGTCATGATCTTGATGATATCAGGTTCCCGTTTAAGATGTACGATTATGATGGATATGAGGTGCTATGCTTAGCTCACGGCTTGTAGAAAGAGGGAGAGTCGCTAATTAATGGCGATTTGACAGCTAGGTTAGTAAAGGTGTTAGAGCATTTACATCAGGTCATCTAAAAATTTTGTAATAGAAATCTCTAAAAACTTTTAAAGAATGGTGAGTGGTTGTGAGTAGAGGAAATAGAAAATTTAAAGGGATTGGTAAATTTGGAGGACCACTGTTTATTCTCTACTTATTTTTTAACATATTTGAAAGTTAATATATTTGAAAGTGGTTGTGGGTGAAGGAGAGAAAAAAGATAATGATAAAGATGTAAAAAAATATTATTTACTTATATATAAGAGAGAAAATGTAGTGTTTTTTACAACCTACTATACTACTTTGTCTCGGTCAATCCGTACAAGATAGACCAACCATGCAATAACAACTATTAAAGCTACGATGACCGTCCTATCAATTCATAGATGAGATTCCACCTGATCCAAACGCCACCGGCAACCAACGTTCGATCTCATCATATCTCTCATGTTTTGGTGGAGGTACCAAACATCTTCTCGGGTTTCTTATCTGAAATGAATAAGATCGTTTATTAATATTGCGTGGCCTAATAGTTGGTCGGTTATCACTCATAACCAATTAGAGTCAGACATGGGAGATGATTCCTGGATTGGGATTGGTACACCCTAGCCAGGGACAGGTATCTCGGTGACTGTACTCGTGAAGTCTCTCCCCTATGATAAGTCGAACGGGGTGGGGATAGGGTGCGCTTAGGTGGAACAGAAATGCGAGCGGTCTGTGTGGGGCGGCCTGTGTGTAATAGTGGGTAGGGAAATCTTGTGTACAGGAGGTGTAGGGGATCTTACTGGGGCCCGGTAGGCACTAGTGGCTCCTTCTCCTACATCATACCTAAGGGATTCCCTAGGGGGATAGGTGTCACAACGATAGCCCGATAAGTCGGGCTGATATGTGGGTACCTCGTGGGGGACCACATCATCTTCTGGGTCTTCGTCTTCCTCGTATATCACCGGTACTTCTAGATATAGGCGATCAGCAGTTCTCGACATGTTCCTGCACAATGGTTAGTAATAATAATAATATTTTTCAATAATATTAATCATAATAAAATACATGCATGTATTCATACACATAAACGCTGATAATCGTTTATATATATTTATTTAATAATATATCTCACCAGGCGAGTATGTGCCGTTCACTATTTGGATCCTTGAACCAAACAAGTTTTATCTCATCGCACTGTTGTACCTTTGGGGGGGGGGAGTGTTCATGGGTGTTGGCCTTAAGTGAGGGTTTTCCCTGGATCGAAATGTGAGTGTATCCGATGTGATGAATTTAGCCAGTAGTCCATTTAAAGAATTCGTTGGTCGATAAAAAAAACTAATTATATTATAAAATGATGGAAATAAAAATGGATCAAGTTATAAGATCACTATCGAAATTCTGGTAATCACTTCATCAACCTTATCTTATCTAGGGATTTTAAATTTTGTGGTTCAATACTCACGTCATGTTTGTTTAACAATTTCAGCAACCATACTCATTACTCATTACTCATTAGTCAACTACGTACATCTTGCTTACGTTGAAGCTTTTAAGGTTTTCAGTCTAAACTATGCTT
This sequence comes from Bidens hawaiensis, assembly GCF_021521415.1. Taxonomy (NCBI): domain Eukaryota; kingdom Viridiplantae; phylum Streptophyta; class Magnoliopsida; order Asterales; family Asteraceae; genus Bidens; species Bidens hawaiensis. Next base: position 1,230,440 of record NW_027491048.1, on the reverse strand, counting down.
CTTTATGTTTATATAGATGTCTAGAAACAAGACACTTGAAACATTTGTCGTTTCTAAATTCCAGAAATCTAGTAATATTGTAAAAGGTAATCAGACTATGTCTTGGTAAGATGGAGGACGCCACATCACCTTATTTAAAGCGTTAAAGCCATTTCATTCTAGATGAACGAGCACCAAAACCATCTACAATAACTTGGTTAGTTAAAGTCTCTCCATTACACATGATTTATGAGTTAGTTAGTTAATGTTTTACCACCTACGTGACAGTGACGTGACATCACTTTTAATTAACTACAATTTTGTAATGGGTTATTCTTGTTTCAGTGTTTGATGTTTCCAAGGCATGTATTGTCTAAATATGTAAGTACGTTGCACGATGGGAGATGGTAAAAGAATGCAAGTATATATCAAATACATTTTTCTAATAGTAACAATAAGACAATGATATACTTTATTGCTAAATATCAAAGATATACACGTTATTAGGTTATGCGGTATACTAATTACCGCTCACCACCACCGTTACGTACATCACCCTCACCGCAGCATGTGTATAGATACTGTTTTCGCACAAACCTTGTCGTCCAACGTTCCTCATCTTCTCTTAAAAACTTTGCCGCTGCGGGAAGATATCCACGCAAAACCTCACCACGGCTCACTAGCCCTCGTGGCAGCTAGCTAACGAGACCGTCTTCAAGAATCATTTAAGTGTTTGTTTTTTTGGGTCAAGGGGAAAAAAGTTTAGGCCTTTAGTAAAAGGGTTTTTTGTTCGGTTTAAATAACTAATTTTTTAAATGACTTTACTTTGTTATGATTTAAGTTATACAAAAAAAATTTGCTTATAAAAATAGGCTTAAATGAGTTGAGTAATGTGATTTAAATAGTGAAAAACACATTTTTTTTTTCAGAAAATATATATAAAAAAGTTAAAAAAAAAATCAGGCCTAGCATGGTGATTGAGTCGGCCTTACCAACTAATCACCATTAGCAGTGATGAGGCCTTGACACCTTACCAAGAAAAAAAAATGGGGTTTGATTTATTGCTAAAGAAGATGATAGTGCTGACACACCAATTGATATCTGAAGTTGGTAACTATGATTTATGAATGAAATTCTATCCAACAAATCAAAAAGAAAATTCTATTCATATTTTTCTAATATTTTAAAAAAGCATAAGCAATATTCGTTCATTTGTAAAACCAACACATATGCAAATCATATGTACATATATTTTCTAATATAACCTAATAAAAAATAAAGGTATACGTTTAAAATACAAAAAGGAAAAGGTCCATCCAATGCATATATTCATATTTATAAAACCATCTAACTAACTAGTCATATACATTTAAATTTTAGTCATTTATCTGTACATGTGTAGATTATATAGCATATACATGTATTGTAGGTGTATAACGAATTTAAATTATTTATTTTATTAATTCAAGGAAAGATGTAAAGCATATATTTATGAGTGATACGTCAAACATGTGTTGTAATAACATATAACATAATAGGAAGACAAAATAAGTAGGAACACAAAACACATATCAAATATAATTTCATCTACATATTGCAAGAAAGTCTAAAAATTTAAAGTAGGTAACATAAAAAGTTTCTAAAAAAACTGAAAAACAACATATGAGAAGAAGAATCATCAAAAACTTTTGATCTAGTGATCCTAAGGTGTCAATGTCTATTTCTGAAATGAACAGTATTCAATTCATGTGGTACATAAAAAGTTATATTTATATATACTTGTAAATAACTGTTTTAAAAGAAAAAAAGAAGTATATATAGGACTTTTTTCTATTCAGTAGTTAAGGAGTATCATGTATGCCGAATGCTCTATATGAGACGAATTCTTGGATAAGCATGTACAATTTAGTCAAATTGGATCCCTATTAAAGTGGGTTGTAATGTTTGAAGACAAATCTAAGATATAATTGCAGTTGCGTCTAACTCATACCTCACCATCAATTTTCCCACATTCGCTTCTCACGTCAAATACGCACACCATCGGACCCCTCGCACAAAAAAACGCACCAAACCCTTGCTAGAAAAACGCACCATTACTGAAAGGCTGACGAAACTTCATACCTACATATTTCAGTGATGGGTAAGAGCCGGAAAATCTGACTCGCCACCTTATTAATTCCGTCGGATCCTTTGTCAGTTCCGTCGAGAAAAGAAGCTGACACGTGTCGAGATTCTATAGGTTAACAAGTTTCGTCGGCGGTTGATGAAAAACAGTCGTGGTTTTTAATGGCTATTTTGGGAATTTTGTAAAATTAGTGAATAAAGCTAGAAATTGAGTGGTCAATGTGGTTATTTTGGGATCTAAGTATATTATTAAAAGAAGACATATTGTTCAAATGACATTCAACTAGACCCTCTACATAGGATGTCAAGTATATGTCCTGTCAGCTAGTTCCTATGATTTCATTACCCATTATCCATTTTCTTATTATAACCCATGACTCGTTTTTTTATGGCAAAGATAAATAAATTATTGTGTGATACAGGTATTGAAACCAACACCTCATGTTTCAAACTAAAGATACTTACTATGACATTCGTCAATTTCGGATACTAATTGTATTCGTTTATCATGTAACTCGGCCCATTTTGTAAACCGAAACCTTCGATATAATTAAAATGATGAATTTTATGTTACATTTTTGTTTTATGGTTGCCGGATCTCAAAAACATTCTTTTCGGTCCCTAAAATACCTTAAAAACGCTTAAAACAAATCCAGGGGCCAAAACTATCAAAAAGCAAAAGTTGGTGAGGCTGCTCGGCACCCCATCGCGTAGCCAAGGCCCGTCACGTGGCACGACCACCTGCAGGTTAGCAGCATGTTATTGTTCTTGTTTATGCTTTACATCCTTTTATTCAATCCGAGTTTTTATTCATTAGACCTCATGCATAACCCTTTCAATCTCATCCTATATATACAAGACCCTATTCTCCATTAATCCCTACTCATACTTCATCTTCTCTCTCAAATTCAAGTTTTAAAGGTTGTTTTTCATGTTCTTGGCAGTTTGACTTTCAAAAGTCAAACTGACCATAGTCTTTCATTTTAATCAACTTGTTAGCTCCTATTAATACTTGAAGATTGTTATACAACATATATATAATATACACCCCTTGTTACCTTTGGTGGTCACTCTCCGGTCTCGGTCGGTGGAGTGTCGGGCCTCGTAAGGCAAGACTTCATGGAGGACTCACGTGGTCCTTGATATATATATATAATTATATAACTTGTTTTCGCTTACTAATCATGTTCTGCTCATTTTAGTTTGTATATCATATTATGAAGTTCTATGGTTATGGGTTTGTAGAGACTAGCCTCGGTTTAACCGTAAATAGCTCTAAACCGTAAACCAAACTTTGTTTACTAGTTTTGCTAAATAATTGAATAAATATGCTTTATGTTAGAGATAAGTTTCTAAAATCAATTTTTATGAGTTCCATGTTTATGGGTTTGTAGAATTTAACATTGGTCTTAACCCGAAACAAGATTCAAAGCGAAAACCGAACTTCGTTTAAAGACTTTATTGTTAACTTTTTTGTTGTAAAAATTAAGTATCATCATTTATAAATTATTATACAAGATATTTGATGTTTGGGCATGCGGTAACCATTCTTGACCTTATTTCAAGATAAAAACCGAACCCAACCGAACTAAACCGATTTCACTTGCTTAAGACACACAAGTGTGTTTCTAGCTATCAAGACTTGTATATTTCATTAAGAATATTTTATAAATTGATTTTGATTATTTTCTTAAAGTACTTGGAATGTTGAATCCAACTTGATCTTATAACAAAGTTTGGACCAACGAAACCGGACACTCTTTAACGGACGTTGTTAGTTCTAAATCAATAGAACTACAAATTTGGTTAAGTCTTCTTAAATTTTATTGAGTTATCTCATAATATTCATTGTTATGGAAAGTTAACTTTGGGTTTGACCAATTACCAAGACCCGAACCAACAACCCGGACACTCGTTAACACCCCTTTTAGTATCTATATTATAAAGGGATTTGCATTATTGCATTTTTACCCACCTTATTACTTAACATAGGTTGAGTAAAATTAAGGGCTATATACTTTAACTAGGTTTCGAGCAAACTTATATTTTTAAAGGACTATTATTATATTTCTTAAATATTTACATTTTAAACCTTAGACTTTAAATTATTTGCATTTCTTATTATTTATATAATCTAAAGATTTTCTAGACAACCTTTCTAATACAAGACTTCCTTTCATCTAGGCTTTGCTCGTTAAACCTCATCCTTCCGGTTACTCGTCATTTTACCAATCAAGTTTATTACTTGAATGTGAGTACTTTTCATTCCCCGTTTTCCATCTTTCGTTTTGGGGGTGATATTGCATACCTATTCAAATTAAATGTTTTATACTTGAGTCTTAAACCACAAACTTTATTGTATACTTTACCTAAATAAATGCTCGATTTGGTGTTATATGCTTACATGCTTAATTGCTAATGTTTTTACCGCTTTTGGTTGGTTGATTCATAAATCCGGGTATGTTTGGTATCCCTTATAGAAAGGTGTCGTTAATGTATTTTTATTAACGATTTCGCATAAATCCGAGTCTATTTGGTATCCCCTTATAGTAAGGTGTTGTTAATGTATTATTATTATTAATGATTTCATATAAATCCGAGTCTATTTGGCATCCCCTTATAGCAAGGTTTCGTTAATATATTCTTATTAACGATTTCATTATCTAAATTGTTGCTATTATTTATTGTTATGTATACAAGTTGTGGAATTTCCTATTATATATTTATTGTTCAAATTATGAAATTACTCACTAACCTTTGTGTTGACAAATCATATTTTATGCAATGTTACAGGTTTGACTTTTGGTTGACTCGAGGACTTGACGAAAAAAAAAACGTTATCAAGTCTATTGTGATATTAGCAAAATGAACAATATATTATTTGTTATGACTGAATTTCGGTTATTGTATGAACAAATTATGTGACTCTTTATGATTTTATGAATTTAAATGAGTTGATTAATTATTGTCACTTTAATAGTGTCTTGTGTTCTTGAGCAATCCGTTGCACTCCGGCATGTTCCGCGACCTTTGGTCGAGGTGTGACACTTACCAACTCCAGTTAAGTGGTAATTGTGCTTGGTTTTTTTACTTAACATATATAAATATGCAATCTATTCAAACATAAAACCGCAATTATATTTAACTGTTAACATTTCCATAATTCACAATATACAAATTATCGTATGATATTCAAACAATTTATATCCGCTTTTTTTCAATTTTATGATATTTTCAACTCTAGAGCATCTATTAACTCGCATTTCTTTTTCTATTGTTTCATTTGTAATTACACTTCATTTGATAACCTTATTGGGCAATGAAATAATAGAACTATATGATTCATCGGAAAAGAGGAATGATAGCTACTTTTTTATGCCTAACAAGATTATTAATCACTCGTTGGATTTATGGCCATTTCCTCCTAAGCAATGTATATGAATCATTATTTTTTTCTTTCATGGAGTTTCTCCCTTATTCATATAGTGCCTTATTTCAAAATAAGAAAAAATGATATTTATTCTTGACCAAAATCAAATAATTATTATGTTTTAATTAAATTTAATTATGTAAAATTATTTGTTCTTATAAATATGATATTTACAACTCATTTAAATATAATACACACATATATATATATATTACGTTTTTTTTTATTTTCCATCCATGTATAACACGAGTAAGTAACATAATTTTTTCATATAATCTATTATTGGTCAAAGTAGTGTTATTCTTCGTCAAATTGTCAAGACTTGATTTTAAAGCTCTATTTAGTGTTTACATGTATGTTTGGTTTTCGATTTGAATTCTTAGGCCATCTTGGTTCTCTTGCTTATAATATACAGCATCTAAAAAAGTTAAAAAAAAAACAAACAAAACAAAAACAAAATATTTTAAACACTGATATAGCACAAATCCATTTATCTTAAGATCGAGTTAAGACCTCTCAGCCTCCATATGTATAAAATATTAGTATTAAGATAGAAAATAATGAATTAATCTTAATTAAACACAGTTGATGTTACATCGCATGCATGCGCATACGAATTTAGTTTTTTTACTCCTTCGAAACTCAAAGCAGCAGCCGCCGTCATACATATATTGTTTTATTATTATTAAGTTGAGGATGAAAACTTATCGTCTCGTCCATTTTCTTGAAAACAAGGACATCCAGACAATTTAATTTTTATAATAACACTTAATCAGTTTTCTCTAACATTTTTCAATTTAACTGGAGCAACTTAACACAAAAGTTTCTAAGACTATCTCCATCCTAGGTGCCAGCCGCATGTGAGGAGGGCCGCGTTGAGATCTCATGGATGTCCTCAAGAATAGGTTAAAAACTTTTGGGCCGAATGCAAGAAAACATTTGACTTTAAATAAAGGTTTTTATTTCGGTTTTTTATTGAGTTAAAATGTCAGCTACATGTGAATATCTAATTTTTCTTTCGTTTTTCTTGTCTCATAGTATATATATAATAAAAAGTAAGTTAGACGTGCAAATGTATTTAACTAAAAGTTGATGTTACATGCTTATAGCTCTCTACATGTGAGAAGAATAAGTTGTAGGCAATGATGTAGAAATCGCCAAACGTATGGTAATTAAAAACTAGCGGTTAATCAGTATTATTAGGGATTGATCAAATTGGAGTTTATATGTAAATTTTCATATATATATATATATATATATATATATATATATATATATATATATTCCAAATTTTATGTATAAACTTTTCATTTTTTAACTGATTTTGGACAAATGGGGATTAATCAGCAACAAGTCGATGGGGTAACGACTAACGACTAATCAAGAATTAATCGGCGACTAGTCGAGATTTTTACAACACGTATTGTAGGGACGTAGATAGTCTAATAACTTTAGATAACATATTTCCATAATCTTAATATATCAAAATCTTATCTTGGAAAAACCTTTCTACATGCACTTTTTCAATTATTATTTGTTTTCTAGACACAAAACAGTTATAATATGCGAGATTTATAGTAATGAGTTTTGTTTTGAAAACATCAATTTATTCTTAAAATATAATAAATTAGATTAATTAACCAAAATAAGTCAATGATGTGAAAAGAAAATAACACACGCAGCAGGGAGTCGTCTTCAACCGCCTAGTAAATCTCAACCTTTTATTCGAATACGGTTTCCTATTGACTTACATTAGAGATGCCAACAAATTCTATGGATTTAACCCCTCCCCTTCTATAAAGTCGCGCTGACTAATGCTATTAATATTCTTGGAAATTGGAAAATGGCTAATAAATTTTGAAAATGGACATTTGTAACGGGACAAACAAAAAAAGAAATGTGAACACTTATAATGAGACGGAGCAAGTATTATATCAAGAAGAGTTGATTATATGAATGACTTATGAGTTGTATGGATTTTACGTATACACCCTAACTTAAAAAAATTACTTTCATGCTCCCTAATACTTTGATGTAGGTAACACTTGTGCTCCTGAGCGTGGATGGACATTAAGTAAGTGCATGTAAAATTACTATTTTACACCTACTACTAAAAATTACCATAACACACGATTTTAACATTTGTTTAAAGAAGTAATTAATTAAATCTATTTGCATTGCTCGTGTTTGTGGAGGGGTGTATAATAAAATTACAACTTAATTTATAGTAAATAATAAACAAGAAAACTGCATGAACAATAACATGTTCCATTCACAAGTCTAGTTTTACATCAATAAATCATCAAGCTCGAAACTTTCCGGGATCTCGAAACTAAAACTTTTGCCGCGGTAACTTTCTATCTCATCCTCTGTGGTACTACCATTGATGAACATGGAAGATGAGTCTAATGGTGTTGAGCTTGAGATGGGTGTTGGAAAATATGAATCCATGTTGAAATTGTTGTTTTCACTATTTGATGGCTGGAAGCTAGAGTTTTCTGAGACTTGTGATGTGATTTGCTCACTATAATTTGGAAGGATAATAGAATTATCCATCAAGTAAGAAGATATTAAATTTTCTTGACTAGTTTGGCCATTAAGGTTGACCAAGTTATCTGAAATACATTGACCATTGTTTTCTCGCATGTTAGGAGTTTGGTCCCATGGTTGATTAGTTGGAACAAGTGAAGGAGTGGAGGTGGCATTTGCAAGTTGGTCACTAGAGTTTTGGTTCATAGGATATAGATTATTATTATGAAACAACTCTTTGTTTTCTTGATTCAATGATGATGATGATGCCAAGAGAGTTGCAAGCCTTAAAACTTGTGGATTCACTAAGCTTTGGATGTTCAAAAGGTTTGAGAGATTGAACGACGCCGACTTGAGTATAGAGGAAAGGTCCATGAGATCTAATCGAGGACGATGAGTCACAGGGTCGATTCCGTTCTTGAGTAGTCTTTTACGGATATGTGTGTTCCAGTAATTCTTGATTTCGTTATCTGTTCTTCCAGGCAGCCTAGCAGCAATTGAGGACCACCTATTGGATTAACAAGATCGATGATAAGATAAATTAACTAACTATAACATATAAATTTAAGAAACAAAATAACATATCATTGACATGTTAACTTACTTATTTCCGAGAACACTATGAAGTTGGATGATGGTCTCTTCTTCTTCAAAAGAGAATCTTCCTCTCTTAATATCGGGTCTCAAGTAGTTTGTCCATCGAAGACGGCAACTCTTTCCACATCGTTGAAGCCCTATTATGTACAAGCAAACATTAATATAAGAAAATCAAATAACTCAAATCAACCTTACATATAGGGTTACAAGAGCGAACATACTCACCAGCGTTCTTGGGAAGGGTTCGCCAATTTCCCGGTCCATGTATCTGAATGTATTGGGTGAGTTTAAGATCCTCTTCTTGAGTCCAGGGGCCTTTCTTGAGTCCAGTTTTATCACAACATGGTGACCTTCCCATTATTGTTCCTAATTTGGTGATTATAGATAAAAGATGAAAGCTTGAGCTTTGTTACCCAAAGGAAAATGTGAAACTACGATGTAGTTATAAGTTATATCTGATCAGGAAGATGGCTACTCCCATATATATATAGATAGATGAGAAATGTTCATCTTAACTTCTTAAGATGGTTGTGGGGTCAGAAGGATTTGACAGTCAAAAAGATTTGGTAATATAATATACATTGTGTATACATATTAATTTATGTATGTTATTAGTGTCTTTGTGTCACCAAAGATGAAAATGGGAAAAGAAAGGGGTTAATAGGATCTTGAAAAATGTAATTTTGATAGTTTTTTTATTTTTATGAAATTGAGGTTTTATGTTTGACTTTTAAAAAAAGTGAAGATTAATTAATGGTGGGTAAGGTTGTTGGATCTTCTACCAATTGTGAAGAAATGTTTGTATTGTTTCTTGTTATTCTATCTAACAAACTTCTATCGACACCAATTTGTCATGAAGTACGTATTTCCATATTTGATTTGGAGAGGTACAAGAAGTCCTTGTGATGCACGTTTTGTATTATAACAAATAAGAAGGGTGTTTAATAATTTACTTCCAAATTAAGTCTTTTATGCATGGCTTGATTTGTAAAACCAAATTACCGTGTTAGGGAAGAGTGTAATAGCGCCACACAACCGGTAAGTAGGGGTTTTCATAATCAGATTTCCGTAATTCGGATAGTTCATTTCGGTATTATAATTTGTATCTGAAAGTTCGGATATTGATACTGAAACGGATATCCCAAATTTTGAAAGTATAAATATAAATACTAAAAAATATATACATGGCATGCTATCTATAATAAATGCTTTTTGATTTTACAGTCGTGAATGTCATATGCACTTACAAATAGGGTGTGCAAGAAGATCCAAATCCGACATTCTGAACATGAAACTCGGAATTCAAAACCCAAGCTACCTAAAAATTATTTAGATATTCAAATTTTCGGATTCAAATTCAAACATCAGTTATAGAAAATATCGTATATTTGAATATTCAAAATGTTAATTATATTTAATTATTAATATATATATTTGTACATATGAGTTTCAACTTTCAAAACTCTAAGACCATGCGTAGTTAAAAATATGCACATCTCGGCATTTTACACCATGTGGCGTCCAGTGTTGCAAAAATCCTGACTATGCGCCGATTAATCCTCAATTAATCGCTAGTCCACACTTTATTGATTAATTTTGGGCTAATCAGTCAATGATCAAATCCGGCCAAAATCAAGATTAGCCGGACGTAATCTGCTTTTCTGATGAGGTTCTAGCAAAAATCGGCAGTTTCCCGCGATATTCCAGCAAAAACCAGTGGTTTTCGGCGATATTCCATCTAATTTCCGGACAAAATGTGTTTGTGTACGTATAAAATAGAAAATTACATATAAAATTGTGACCGTGTATATATAAAACTGAAAATTATAGATTAAATTCTTATCCGATTAATCGCTAGTTCCCACCTATCGCCCGACTAGCGACTAGCCCTTTTACAACATTGGTGGCGCTTATTCGGTTTTTGAGCATTTTGCAAAAAGTAAATGTAGTGAGAAAATGACTCCAAAACGACTCTCTCTCCCCCCCCCCCCCCTCTCTACCTTTCTCTCACGCAAAACCCTCAAAATTCGAGCCAGCTTCACGTTGTGTACAAACCGTTGACCTCCAAAATACCATCCAAACGCTGGGGTCGGTGTTCCCTGGAATCTTGGCCTCAAAACGCCCCAAAATGCCATCAACTACGGATGGTTTAAATCCTTATTTAATATATGTTTTAATTTAATAATTATATTTATTATATTTTGGCCATAGTTAAACCATAGGTTAATTTGTCACTTGGCGGGGCTCAATAAATGTGTCTCCTAACGACTTTAATTTAACATTACAAAGTATAAGCATCGAAGATGTCAAAGTGACAAAGAAACAAATATGTGAGGGTCATTTACTCATTAATAGTTCTAAATAGTATTTATAAGGAATTTCGTTTAATTTTAATTTATTTTACTTTATTATGTGGAACTTTTGAAGTACACAAATTAAACATTTAATATATTGGTTTCTTTTGAAATTTAATAAATATATTGCTCTATAAATGATGATTACATTGCTATATAAAAAATGACATTTAAAACATACGAAAATTATGTTGTAATTCAATGTTGTAAAATTATCTTTTTGTATAATAACCTTTTGTTTTCAAAAACAACGTACGTACACCTGTAACATTTTTCTTGCATTCTTAAAACAATTGACGAAAAAAATTTATGATCCATGAAGAAACGTGGATCGACTTACTAGTAGACGATCAACTTTCCTCGGGTATGAGTGTGCTATATCACCGATGGTTTCCCGGAGTATGAATTCTTCCACCTACAAAACGAGCAGCACCGTGAACTTACCCCTCAGAAAGGGACAGAGGGATCCTCTTTGGGGTAACCCTCCGGTGTGAGAATAACATATTGTAGGAGAAGATAATAAGAATGCGAAAGTGAGTAAGGACTTAGAATATATTTTCTTGCTTACCTCCCCTTGTGGAGGTGGTGTGGTATTTATAGTGTTAGGGTTTCCAATGACTGGGCTCAGACCCAATTAGGGCCTTTTTGGCCTCCTCCTATTGCTTCGTGCCACGTGTCCTTAGGACACCTGGTGCTTTTTCATTGATTATTCTCTGACCAAGGTATTTCACCTGACCCATGTGCAATCACGTGGTAGCACATGGGTTTTGCTGAGTTGTCCACCCTTCATTGGCAGCTGTCAACATCAGCATATTCTTTATTCCTTAAAGGATACCTTCTGGAAGGTTGTCTGATGAGCACGATCATGGTTGTCCTTATCCTGATTTGGATAAGGACGTGGTTGATTAAGTGCATGTGTGATATGCGCCTATCCTGGGGATGCGCGAGGTCTTCTCTTTATTCTCACGCGCAGATGTTTCATGCGCAGATGTGATATGCGCAAGCATATGTAATATGCGTGAGCATATGTGATATGCGCCACGCGCAGATGCGCCACGCGCAGATGTGATATGCGTGAGCATATAATGCGTGAGCATATGTGATACGCGCCACACGCAGATGCGCCACGCGCAGATGTGATATGCGTGAGCATATAATCCGTGAGCATATGTGATACGCGCCACACGCAGATGCGCCACGCGCAGATGTGATACGCGTGAGCATATGTGATACGCGTGAGCATATGTGATGCGTGAGCATATGTGATATGCGCCACGCGCATAGGTTTTGGCTTTGTGTCTTCATGACATCCTGATTTCAAGCCTCTTGTCTATATCTTGTGGGTTGACCCGCCCCGCTCGATGTTAAAGCGGGTGCATACCTCTTCAAGCCCCCCCAGTCTAATGTGTGTCTTGTCTCGCGCGAGCGAGGTAAGATAGATATTAGACTTAATAGTTTGCTCTTTTAATAGGGTTTGTCTTTTCTTTTTTATTTCTCATAAGTGCGTTGCGCGAAATTCTATCCTTTTGGTTGAAATGAATCGTCCATGTACGTGGTTGGTTGGTGCTGACATGCGTCAGAGATGGAGACGTTATGTGTCAGACTTTTCGTGTGCTCGAGGTGCTACAGTGGCCTTTCATGTCTCCTCATACAGTGTCAGGAACACGTGTCGCGCTCATGTTGGCCTGCACCTGCGAGTGGGGGCGCGTGAGCGTAACTCTGATCAGTACCTGTTTCTTTCTCTCTCCTGGGCCTATAAAAGCAAGCCTTTTGAGTGGTTTTTCTTCATCTTCATTGTTATTTCAGAGCTCTTTCTCCTTCAATTTTCATTCCGATTAAGAGCCTTTGTCTTTTGCTTCCAGATTTCCGTGCTTAATGTAACCGCTGTTTGATTCACCCTTGTATGTCTGATAACCCAGACACCACAATTTCCCCCATAAAACGCCGTGTAAAATCATTAGTTATGTCCACTTTGAAGAAGACCGGCAAGGGTAAACGGGCTGCCGAGGCCTCGTCGGAGGAGGTGGGGAAGAACAAAACAGTGAAGAGATGGGATGAGATTCCCTGCAAATTGAAACAGTCTGATTTCGACAATCTCATCGCCTCTCAGGGTTTTCTCCCTGAGTACAGCTGTCTGCTCCGGCGGCCGGGCAAACGGCGGCAGATCCGCCCACCGGCTATATCTCTTTATACTTTCACTTTTTCACTCACTGTAACCTTCGTCTTCCGATGACAAGGTTTATGGGTGCGCTTCTTCAGTTTTATGGGATTCACATATCCCAAGTCCATCCTTGTGGACTAGTGCGCATGACTCATTTTGAGTTCATGTGCAAAGCTCAGCGCGAGGAGCCCACCCCTCGGTGCTTTCAATATTTTTACAAGCCAAAAATCCAAGATTCTTGGTTCTCATTCATACCGCGCAGTCAGAAGGTTAAGTGCTACACTGTTTCCTTCAAAAGCTTTCATGACTGGTCTGAAAAAATTTTTTATATTAAGGCTGGTGTGATTCCCATCCGCATGACCATGCGCGCAATCACTTCTGCGCCCGCGGATGAGAATGTTCTTAAGAACCCAACGGGCACATGGGTTAACAAGTTAACTGCTAAACCATCCCCCGCCAAGAATATTTGCGAGGAGGCGCTAATGGGGGTTGGTATGAGCAAGAGGTGGGCCGACAGCGCGACTGAGCCTGTCGTCCAAGTTGATGGCTTAGGTGAGTTATTAACTCATTGCATTATTTCTGCGCGAATATAATTCGTTTTGCTGATATTATTTGTCTTGTTTTATGCAGTAAGCAAGGAATACGTCCACGCCGCCTATGACGAGCATATGGAGGGCGGCTCTGTCGCGCTGAGCGCTGGGGAAGTTGCTTTCCCCGATCGCTTCGATGATATGTTCATCCCTGTCGATTTAGAATTTTGCTTTGACAGCGATGCGCCTGGTAAGCCTTTGTACTTATGCTTATACCTTTAGAATACCAAATTTGGTAAACATTTCTGTTGCACGTATTGTAGATGCGCTCGAGAATTATAAGTTGGAGCTTGCGGAAGAGGAGGTGGAGGAAGAAGCTGAGGCGCCACAACTCAAGCGCAAAGCTAAAGGCAAAACTGGCGCAGGGGCCAGTAAAAAACAGAAGAAAAATGATGCCCCTGTTGCCAGGGATCCTCCTACCCAAGCGAAGGGACTTGAGAAAACCAAGGGATTTACCTCCAAGTTTTCCTCGTCTTCTTTGCCTCGAGGTGTGGGCAATCCTCCTGTCCACACGAGGTATGGTGCTGCCACCTCATCTCTTCGCGCGGCGGACAAGGGAAGCGGCGCTGCGCCTTCTGTTTCATCTTCTCCAACAGGTATACTTTGTTTATATTTTGTGGTTTTATGAGCGTGATTCCGATAGAGTTATTAATGAAGCTTTGCTCACTCAAATGTTTGTAGAGCCGGCGATTTTGGTGGCTCAACCTCAGGCGCAGCATGGTACCGAGGCTGCGCCGGAGGTTGCTTTGAAGTCCCCTGTTTTACCCTCGAAAAGGGGGAAAATGGACTTTATGGCGATGCTCAATTCGCGGACGGCGTTACTCCAAGGTATTTATTGCTCTTTGATTTTCTGATTTTTTCCTTTAGATCAAGTCATGAATCATTTCGCCTTGTTGGTTTTTTCAAAGGAATTATTGCTGGCACACAAGCTGCTGGTGGCACTGCTGGCCCCGGCGCCGGCGCCGTTAGTTCTGCTCCTGCTCCAACAAGCACTGAATCTCCTCTCATTGGGATTACTAGGGAGCAGGAGACTATTTTACGCGCTGATCTAACGGCGTCAAGACCTCCCTCACCTCCTCCTGCGCGCAGCCCTCCTCGTGAGACTGTTTTTGATTTTTCCAAGTCGCAGGAGAAAAGACCTGTTACAGAGGATGATGAGGAGGTCAATTTTGAAGATTCCGATGGTGGCCGCGCAAGCCCTGTAGCGCCACGAGATTTCATGGCGCAGCCTTCTTCTCGTGGGGCTGGCGCTGACTTTTCTGCCGGCTCTCCGCAGGTATAAGTTTGTTTTTCTCCGCTGTGATAACTAAAACGTTTCTTTTGCGCTGCTTTGTGTTTGCAGGAAGCCGATCACATATACCGCCCGAGCTGGAATATTACTGAAGATAGCTCATTTCAATCCATGGGCGTGTGTGAAGACTTCTGGGCTCACTCTGTGCCTCCGGCTGAAAGGTGGTTTCAGGAGGACCGCGCTCGCGTGGACTTGCTCAACGACCACCTTTTTGCTGCGTCTGCGTTCTTTGCTGCCTCCCAAGAGCTTCGTAATGATTATATAAAAGTGCGTGATGCCCTTGTGGAGGCCAAGCAAGAGGCTAAGATTTCTGCTTGGAATCTTTCTGACGCTCGAGAGAGAGCTAAGAAACTCCAAGCAGAACTTAGCGAGAACCGAGCAAGTGCCAACGCTGCCTTTGTGAAGCGCGGGCATGAGCTGCAGGCTGCGCGGGAGAAGCTGCAAGCGGCAGAAGCGGATGCGGCCAGGTACGCGCGGCGAGCGCGTGACTTGGAGTTGGAGGCAGAGGCGCGTGATCAAACTCTTGTGCAGGCTAACACTGACAAATCTTTATTAGAGAGTGAAGTTGCGCGCCTGAAGAAAGAGCTCGATGCTGCGCGAGCAGAAAAGGATGAAGCCTTAGCGGCGGCAGCGTCTGAGAGAGAAAAGCTCGATGCTGCGCGAGCAGAGAAGAATGAAGCCTTGGCGGCAGCAGCGTCTGACAGAGAAGAGCTAAAACAAACCAAGGAAACTGTTGAGTTGTTAAACTCTCAGATTCCTGCTCTTGAGACGTCTGTTTCTTCTCTCGCGTAGGATCGTCAATGGCTAGTTTCATAGGGTGTGACTCATTGCGCTTATGCGATGAAATACTCAGACGAGTTTCAGACCCTTGTGATGGATTGCAATGCTGCGTCGCGCTTGGTGGGTCGAGCTGAAGGGTTTAAGGATGGCTATGAATATGGCATGCTGAAGAAGAATCCATCCGACTACCCTTATCAGCTCGACGTTGTCTGCGCTGACATGGCCGAGGTGGGGGAGAAGTACTTGAATACTCCGATTCCCATCCTTGAGCAGGTATTTTAACCTTAATGAGTTTACCTTACTTATTTTCCTAATCTTTTGTACTCATACTTTTCCTTGTGACTTGCAGATAGCCGCGCTTGCTGACCAGCCCGATCTTGGCGCGCTAAAGAAATTACTTGACGAATGTGAAGGGACTTGTGGCAGCGATGATGGCGCGGGCAATGCTGCCTCTGCTAGCGGCTCTGGCGTGGCCAAAGGACCTACTCCTGACACTATCGTGATAGAAGACGACTCCATTCAAGACGAACAGCTTGATTATGGTAAGTTTGGAGATGACGAGGAGCGGGCTGCGCCAGATGCTGAGGGAGGAGGTAATGATGAGGACGATGAAGAGGCCGATGTTGATATAGAGACTTGAAAAGCCCTTCATGTTTTTTTTTTTTTTTTTGTAGTTTTTATCTCATCATTTTGTAAATTTGTAAACTTCTATGTTTTTGAATGAAATTTTGTTTTTCCCTTATTCGCATCTTGCGCATTCCCAATTCATCTATTTATATTGCATGTGTTTGCTTGTTGAATATAAGATATGCTTGCACATTGAAACTTGAACAAGGTTGTAAGGAAATTATTTTACTTAATCCTTGTCATATTTCAAGTTATTTTGCAATATTCTGAATATGCTGACACGTGCCTTGGCATTTCATTATTCCTCTTTTGCGCGACGTTATCGCGCATTTATTATAGGGAATCATGAATGAGTTTTTTAGCCTTTACGTGTCAGTATGTGTTACTCTGATATCCATTACAATCCCATGCGCGACCTCGACTGAGACCTTAACAACTATGTTTTGGCATGTGCTTTGCCTTAGCTGTGCTTAGGTATTTTTATGGTTTAGCTGCGCAGCATGTAAGATGGATGTTGTGAGTAATTTGAGCTAAGGCTCATATTATTGGGCTAAGGCCCTAAGCTAAGGCTCATATTATTGGGCTAAGGCCCTGACGTTTTAGAGTTAAAACTCGTTAACGCGTTTGAGCTTGAAGCTCGCGCATGTATGTTTTACTTCGTTTTATTTTTAGTTTGATGTCAATACAATGTTGTCATATTGCTCAAAATTAATAAATGGAAGTGTGAAACATGTATGCAAAAGGTAATAGAACACACATTAAGAAAAAATAGCGCGCATCATTATTCATAATGGCTTAAAGGGCCTTTATTACAAACTTGACAACTTTTACATGAAACATTTTCTAAGCTGTGCTGCGTTCCATGTGCGCGGGATCTTCTTTCCATTCAAATCTTTTAAAGCGTATGCGCCTTTTCCCAATTCTTCCGAGACTTGATAAGGTCCCTCCCAGTTGGGAGACATCTTTCCCGGGGGTATTGCGCGACTAGCTTCATTGTTCCGAAGGACAAAATTATTCTTCTTGAAGTGGCATTCTTTCACGCGCTGATTGTAATATTTTTCTAGTTTTTTCTTGTATTTGGCTTTACTGATGATAGCCGCCTCTCTGCGCCCTTCAAGTAAGTTGAGATCCAACCTCCTTTCTTGCTCGTTGTCTTTTTTACTCATCATGAGTACTCTATAGGATGGGCATCCAATCTCTGCTGGAATCATAGCCTCCGTTCCATAGGTTAGGCTGAACGGGGACTCGCCATTGCTGGTTTTGCTTAATGTCCTGTGCGCCCACAAGACGTTAGGTAACTCCTCGACCCATGCATGGGATTCTCCCTCCAACCTTTTCTTCAGCCCATTCAGCAAGCTTTGGTTCGCGCGTTCTACTTGGCCATTCCCTTGAGGGTGGTATACTGAAGTGAAGACTTGGTTGATGCGCAATTCTTTGAGCCAACTGGATATTTTCTTGTCAGTGAATTGTTTGCCATTGTCGCTCACAATTTCCATTGGCAGGCCAAAACGGCATATGATGTGGCTCCAAATAAATTGCTTCATTGCCTCGGCTGTGATTTTTGCTAGTGGCTTGGCTTCAACCCATTTTGTGAAATAGTCTACTGCCACTACCAAAAACTTTACTCGCCCTTGCGCTTGTGGTAAGGGACCCACAATATCGATTGCCCATTTGTGGAAAGGCCATGCGGAGGTCACCGGAATCAAGTTGTTCTTTGGCCGCATGGTGTTTGGCGCATAGCTCTGACACGCTTTGCATTTTTGGATCTCTTTTAACGCGTCCAAGTACATGCCTGGCCAATAGTAACCTGCGTTCATTGCCTTGGCAACCACTATGCGCGGCCCAGCATGTATTCCACAGATTCCTTCGTCTATCTCTCTGATCACATAGCTTGCTTCCTCGGCATCCAGGCATTTCATGAGCGGTCCAAGATAAGAGCGTCGATATAACGTACCATCAAGCAGTTCGTAGTTCTGCGACTTGTGTCTTATCTTCCTCGCCTGTGCGCGATCGTCCGGTACCTTTCCCTCTTTCAAGAATTCCATTAATGGAGTTATCCATGATGAAGGTGTTGTATGAATTACAAGGACAGACTTCGCTCCCACCGACGGGTTGCTCATTACTTCCACCCTGACATCTTTGCCAAAGTGATCGAAGCTGGCTGATGCCATCTTGCTCAGCGCGTCGGCAGACTTGTTTTCACTGCGCGGAATATGTATGATTCTGAAGAAGTCAAATTGCTCGGTGAGTTTCTTCGCCTGCTCTAAATACAGAGGCATAGTGTTCTCCTTGGCATCATAAAGGCCATTGACCTGTGCTGCTACCAAGTATGAATCGACATGAGCCTCTAGCTTTTTAACTCCGAACTTGTGCGCGATGCGCAGACCAGCCAGCAGGGCTTCATACTCAGCTTCATTGTTGGTGCTCTTGAAATCCAACCTGATTGCGTAAGTATACTCATGATTTTCTGGATCCACCAGTTTGAGGCCTGCGCCGGACCCTTCGTTGTTTGAAGCTCCATCAGTGAATAATCTCCAAACATTTTCTTCATTATTGGCTTGCGGAGGGTCTACTTCGCACTGAGCCTCTTCGACTTTCCCTTCAGGGATTTCTGCAATGAAATCAGCTAAAACTTGTCCCTTGATTGCTGGACGAGGTTTGTAGGTGATCGTGTGCTCCCCTAACTCCAGCGCCCATTTTGTCAGCCTTCCTGAGAGCGCGGGACGTCGCAAGACTTGCTGAATGTTGTAATCAGTCAGGACTTCAATGGGATGACCATTGAAATATCTATGAAGCTTGCGCGACGCATGTGTTAGTGATAAAACTAACTTTTTTATGATGGTGTAGCGCGTCTCAGGATCTGTCAGCACCCGACTTACATAATAGATTGGTGTTTGGATTCCCTTGCGATCCACCAACAACACTGCGCCAATGGCGCGCTCTCCTGCTGACAGGTACAACGTTAGAGTTTCGCCAGGTAGTGGAGCTGTGAGCGCAGGCAGATTTATCAGACATTCTTTTATCTCACTGAAAGCTTGCTCGGCCTCAGGCGTCCACTTAAATTGGCTTTTCTTTAAGCAATTTCTCAATGTGTTAACGAATGGGGTAGATTTGCTTGCATGGTTTGCTAGGAACCTGTTAATTGATACCAATCTGCCATTCAACTTTTGAACTTCCTTCATGGTGGATGGTGAGGGCATGTCAAGGATAGCCTCCACCTTCTCTGGGTTCACCTTGAAGGATGACGAAATATGTGTATTTGTCTGTCAATAATTTAAATATAATAAAAAAAATTGCACCGTTTGTTCTAAGCCATGAAACCTAAGTCAACTGAGATTTGGTAATAACTAATAACAATAATATCATGTGTCCACTTTATACGTCGTGTTGTCTTCCACACAAAATAACAATTTCATGTTGCAGGTATCAGCATGCCAGATGTCACTTAAACAATGGTGCAGTATGAACATACGATGGCTTTTGTAAAGGGTCGTCCCGACAAAATATAAAAATGAAACGAAATAGGTTGCCAAATTATCTATGAATATTATCATTAATTGAGAGGTGAATTCAGATTAGATATTCATTCAAATTTTGGTGAAATCGAATTTTCGGTTTGGTTTTATGTTTTTGTGAACATTTTACATGCTATTAAAACCGAATAATCGAACAAAAACCTATTGTATGAGTTTTGATTTGTTATTGATCGAAAATGTTAAGTTATTTATAATAATTTAAAAATATTGTAACCTACAAAATTTAGGTATAAACATTTTAATCTTAATGTATAAATAATCAATAAGTTATTAACTAACAAAAAAAAATAGGTGTAAATTCATTAATTTGTTTTCAGCCATAAATTTCAAGTTCGTATGGTAAAACCCTATAAAACCGAAAATGAACCGAACTCAAACTAAAGTCCGAAATTGAATAATATTCAAAAACTCAAAAGTCAATAATGATTTAGCTCAAACTGACTCATACAAACCCATAGACACCTAATAGGTATAATTGTATCAACACATAATCTTATAATTATTACCTATCAACACAATATTTCTCAATTATGTTATGATATATAATGAGGAATAACTAACACAACTACTGTGTACACATGCCGTGTTATTGGCCATATGTAGCAATCCGGTTGGTTTCCAGCCACATTTTCAATCCACATTGTATTATTTCCTATAAATATATAAATATGTGGTGCCACTCATGAAAACATACTAATATTTTAAGTACGCATATACATGATATTCCTGTTTTAGTTAAAAACAAATCTTAGACTTTATATGATTTGTTAACTAGTATATTATGGGACACAGATGATTATAACGATACATTACTATGAAGTATATTAGACAAGACACATGACAACTTAGATGAATCTTATATTATTTTGGTATGTCGATAAAGTGATGCTCAACGATAATTAAGGCACTGCCTCAAATATTATTAATGCGTTTTGTGCGAATTCGTTGTATTTGTTTTACATGAGAAGAGAATTTTACAGTTAAACATACTTGAGTTTAAGGAGCTAATCACCTATGATTCTGACGAGTTTCCCTAATGTTTACTCCAAATTAAAAAAAATGATTGTTTACTATATAATTACATTTAAGTTTTCAAGACACACCCCCCTCCCCTTTAACGTAAGATTTTATGTAAGAAGCCATGTGTTTAAATTCCAAGACCGCGTATCAAATTGGCAACCAACAAGCCTCAAAATGTATTATTTGGTTGGTTTGTTACACAAATTCCATAACATGTCATTTTGATTACAGAAAACATACCTATGAATTATTTTAATATACGTATGTCTGTATATGTGTATGTGTATGTACATGTGTAGTTTGTACAAAGCCTAACAAATCCGTATATTTTCAAATATTAATTACAAATCTTGCAAATTATTTACATCACATTTTTCAAATACGACATTTAATATGCAAAGAGATTTTAGGATATAACATTCCCAAATGTAACAAATCTTAAAAACCAATTAAGTTACATTTTAAAGACCCTAAATAATTAATGCAAGATTTCATGTGAATCGTGGATATTTAATCACATTAACAATGTATACCACATGCCCCAATTTCTTTGAGGGACAAATATAAATAGAATGTAATTATTTATGAAGAAACACAGATCTGATCTTTTTAACGGGTTCTGAATCTAATGAGTTCACATGGTAGGATACAAACAATAACCGACTACGATATGAGCACAACATCCAGAAGTCCAGTGACAGAAACTTGCAAAAGAAGCACTGTGAGCTCGTTACGGGAAGCACAAGAGGGGGAGTCTTCCCGTAACCACCCTCCGGCATGAGAATAAGTACAGTTCTGATGAAGAGAAAGTACTTAAGTATTTAGAGTAGATGGTGAAGAGTGAATGTGTTACCTCATGGAGATTGTGAAGTATTTATAGCCGAAGAGTGTGGGAATATGATTGAGCCAGCTGTCCCGTTCTAGAAGATCTCTTGTAACCATCTAGACACGTTCCCTTATGTAATAGGTTGAGCTATACGTCTCATGTGCATGGTTACAACAACCTGGACATGTGTCTCTCTATAATAGGACGAAATATATCTGCCCATGTGCACGGATATAACAACCTGGCCAGCTGTCCTCTATTCATTGGCTGATAGGTCACGTATTTTCTAAGAAAGAATATTGGTAAATCTTCTCGAATAGTTAATTACAGCTATCCTGTGGCATTGCCTTCCGGTCATCCTAGTGGGTGAATATGTTATCCTGCGGATGAATTTTGAGGGTGCCTGGATGCTTTGCGCATGGTCCCTAGGACGTAGCGTTGTTTCTCCTTTAGTGAGTTATGCGGGTGATCCATATGCCTCGCGGATGGCATATTAGGGGCTTCCCTCTGACCCACAGGTGATATTTAAGGGTATTTGGGTATTTTTGGTACCCTACCTACATAATATATGTGCATATTATTGAACATGAAAACATGGAAAAATAACTCATAAAACCACCCTTAATGGTATGAACTTAGCACAAGACGCTTCAACCTATTCCAACAAAATGTTAACAAGATCTACGCTCGATAATAACTTCTCCCACAAGCCACACCCAAACAAAAAACGACTACGTACATTTGATATGTATCGAGGTTGTCATATTTCTTAAATGAAACAATTGATCGTGAAATGTCGAGGCTTTAGTTGATTTGATATGCGTAGAATATAGAACCAATTAACGAAAATCCCGTTGGTAATAGACTACAAAGAAATTCGTCTGAAAAGAATATGTGAGAATCTTATTGGAAATGAGGAAATCCAATCTCATCGCACCGACGGAATATCAAGGAATCGTCTCTAATGATGATATCCCACCAAAACGAAAAACTACAAAACCAAGAGTTATTTAAAAATAGGTTATAAATTAGGAGTTTCAGTCTATTTTCGGCTTTCTCATATGCTCATTTAATTTAGTAGTTATAAATTAGAGTATTGAGATAAAATGTGGACATACAAGAATTTTTGGACCTAAAGAGAATGAAGTTTTTCAAGAAGCATTGGGGGGGGGGGGGGGGGGATGGCATGCATTCTAGATATGATTCGGACTAAAGATTGATATGGTTTAAGCATAAGCAAAGGTGACAGGTGACGACACTTTTAAGAAACATGAAAAGCCTTATAGTACTGGAGAGAAGGAGCAGAGGCAGACTCACACTGACATGAGCCAGGTGAATTAACTAGACTTTGTTAGAAACTTAGAATTGTACATCTTTGAAGATATAAACTTGACTCAATGTGTTAAACCATTCACTTTTGTGTGTTCATAGTTTTTACAAGTAGAAACAAATTGGTTACCGTACCCAAATAAATAGTTTTATATATTGCCATATTCTATATCATTAGATGGATAAAATATATAATGATCA
Organism: Bidens hawaiensis; assembly: GCF_021521415.1. Classification (NCBI taxonomy): domain Eukaryota; kingdom Viridiplantae; phylum Streptophyta; class Magnoliopsida; order Asterales; family Asteraceae; genus Bidens; species Bidens hawaiensis. Next base: position 1,207,066 of record NW_027491048.1, on the reverse strand, counting down.
TTAATATATTAATATCAGTTGATTACAGGAATAGTGACGCAATTGGTGTTCTGTAAGGGGAGGCCCTTACTATTTTAATTTCCGCAATCTTTCTAGATTGCTTATTAATTTATAGTAACACACGTTGCGTGCATAGTTCCTACGTATGATGTCACCATGCATACACGTATTTTCATCAACTTCTACCACGCAATTGCGGATGTTTTACAAAATTCAGTACCCATAATTATTTTAATACAATGCATGTAATGTACAACGTATATTACCATAAACATGATTCATAGAAAAAAATATATGTTTTATTTGTTGATTCATTTTTTATAGATAATTTAATTAATAAATGTCGTATGAAAATAATTAGAGAGATTAGAGATATACATCTACGTTATTATTTTTATTTTTTTTGAATGACTAAATATTTACATACAATGAAGTTTACGACTGTGACTAAGCCCAAGCTTCGTCACTGCTTAACAAAAATCAAATAGAGCTTCACAACAGACTTGAAAGTGTTCAAAATGAAACTAAGCTGAATGAAATACTAATGCTCAAAGTACACCGTTTGAAATGAAATCCGTTTTTCATTGATACGGCTATCCTCCTATGATATTGCGTGATATTTCAGTCAAGCGAGCTCATCTCCACCAATACAACTACTACTAAAACCGCTATTTCACGAGAGATGCATACTGTTACAGAATATGTTTAATGGTAAGAACAAGCTTACCAAAAGCGTGTATGGAAATGACACAAAGGATGCTGCATGTAAGACCTCAAATATGGAATCACTAGAATGTAAGCAAAAAGAAGACAATAAATTCAAGTAAGAGGATGAGCAATCATTACATAATTGGCATACAAATGAAGATGCACACTAGATACTTGTTAGAATCTGTATGATGATTGCATACCGTCTTTTATCACAAGAAAATATATAACGAAACATAAGAGTAAAAAAGTACAATATATTGCCTCAATTTAGACCGAACAAAGCTTCAAAAGATTTATGAATATTAGCTACTTGCTGACGAATTGGTTTTCCGCTAAGCAATTTTTCACTGCTTCATTAGCCTTTTGCGGTTCGCTTCTTTCTTCTCGCTTCTTTTTCTCCCTGAAAACAAGAAAACAAAACACATGACTCAACAAAATAAACACTTCCATGGTTTTTAAAATTTAAAAGTTTATCAAGTACCTTTCGACATATTCTTTCAACAGTTCTTTGGCTTGAACAAGCTTTGAAAGCAGATTGCGATAAACGTCAAGGTCCCGATCGACACTCTTTTTGTTGATGTTGAGTGCTGCACAAAGCTGGAATCGCAAAAGCAAGTAATAAACATGATATTTATTTTAATTGTTTCATAACAAACATCCATAGACATTTCTTTCTAATGTCAAAGACAACCCGGACACATCAAGAACATTTATTTGTGCATATATACACGCGGTAAGGGAACTTGAAAGCATCAGTTTTGAGCTAGAGTAATATATACACGGTACAAGAATACAATAATTGCTTAACGTACAAGAATACAAGAATACTTATATTTCATGAAATCGATCCATGAAATCACATCACAAGATCTCGAAATCATCAATACATATCCAATTAATCATTGGTTCACCGAAATAAACAGTTTTGGATCGTTAATCAATCAATTTTTTACTTTTATTCACGAAAACCAATTTTTCAGCGTTCTAGTTTTTGGCTGAGCGTTTTAGGTTTTCGGCTGAGCGTTATAGTATTTTTGCCTTTGTTATTTACCATTGAGCGTCTCGCGTACCTATCGTATGTTAAGACATTATTTTACAGTATCTCGACCCCACGGTACAAATAGATCTTACCGTGAGAAGCAAACAAATAACCAGAGTGGTTGTGCTTAAATTAAACTAGAGAAATTATTATTACGCTACAGTTTTGAGCTACTCTAGTTCAGTTTGTTTGTGTAATTAATAATCATTACACTAGAACAAATGAAGTAGCGTAATAATAATTACTCTAGTTCAAAAACTGTAGCGTAATAATAGTTACTACAGTTTTAGCATAATTACTATAGTTATTCACTTATTTGTACGTTTCTCACATTAAGAGTTGTTTAATTGATGCTAACACCATCCTATGGAATCAACTTTCAATGGAAAACAGGACATATGAATATGATTAATATTATTATGATAACTAGAATGTATATTACCTTCTCCAAAATAGTGGGTTCGGTTGCATTTGACAGCTCTAAAAGACGAAACAAACCGACAGCAAAGAACCTACTGTAACTGAAACTTCCACTCCCCCCAGCTCTCTCTGCGATATCCTTCAAAATCTCCTCGCATTCCCCTGTTTTAGATGCAAAATCAACCAACGAATCGGCATTCTGAGCACGAGCCCACGCTTCCAGCTTCTGTGCATCCGCCCTGCAGTTTACAGAACATGTTAATCATTCAAATTGCAAAGCATTAAACATTTATATCAACTGCAAATCGAAAGAGACCTGTACTGTTGTGGATCCTCATTTAGTGCCTTAATATATGCTTGAAAGATGGCTTCTCGATCATCATCGCTAGGGTACCCTTCCATAAGCTGATCGTAAACAGTAACAAAGCCTAAGGCGAATACTGCATCATAGCGGTAGGTCTTCTTGTATCTCATTAGATGTTGCTGTACTATCAGTTCCTGCAGCACCGTGTTGTAGATGCTCGGAATCGGCCGTTTGTAAGCATACAAGAATTTCAACTTAGTCTCTGAAACTGGTGGTGGTTCTGAAGAAAACCCAAATGTCAATAATATATTAGAGAGTATACTAGTTAGGGTTTATAGTTATATGACTACATCATTATCATAGTTAGAAGATACTATTTGATTAGGTTTCCTTTGTAATTATACTGATTGACTGATTGTTTCTATTAAAGGTGCGCACGAAACCGACAAAAACCAAACCTGAACAAAAACCGACGGGTCTGTTTATGTTTTCATGAAAACTGAACTTTCGGTTCGGCTTTGGTTGTGCATCTAACGAAAACCAAATACACTGAAACAAACCGAAATTATAAATTTTTTTTAAGTAATTAATAAGAATTTAGAGAATAGTGTAACCCATATATTTTAGTCCAAATGTATAATAATGAATTAGTTAATTAATTAACAAAAATATTAGGTCCATACTCATTATTTTGGGCAATTTTTTTTGTTCGCCAAAAACTTTAAGCTAAAATAGAAAAACCAAAACCGAACCTAAACCGTAACCAAAAAGAAAACAAAACAAGAACGGATTTTAAAAACTTAAAAACCGAAATTTCAGTTTTTTGTTCGCTTTTAGCCCAAACCTGAATAAATCGAACCAGAAAAAAACAAAGCTCAATGGTTTTCAAAAACCAAATATCCGAAATTTCTATTTTCAGTTCGGTTTTAACCATAACAAACGAACCGTAAAAATCAAAACTGAACGGCTATCAAAACTGAAATTTCTGTTTTTGATTCGGTTTGAGAAAACTGAATGGTTTTCAAAACTAAAAAACCGAAATTTCTGTTTTTGGTTCGGTTTGAGCACAAAACTGAATGGTTTTCAAAACTAAAAAACCGAAATTTCTGTTTTTGGTTCGGTTTGAGCACAAAACTGAACGGTTTTCAAAACTAAAAAACCGAAATTTCTGTTTTTGGTTCGGTTTGAGCACAAAACTGAACGGTTTTCAAAACGAAAAAGCCGAAATTTCGGTCTTAGCCCAAAACCGAAACACCAAAGCTGAACGGTTTCCGCATCCTAAAAAACCGAACCAAATCGACCCGTACAAACCCCTAATTTCTATAAACAGTTAGATCAATAATGCATTGCTATAGCATATCAAATAAATAATAATAATAATAATAATAATAATAATAATAATAATAATAATAATAATAATAATAATAATAAACTAAAATTAAATTGAAGTTGTACTGGATTTGAATCTTCTACATTTCTATAGTATAAACAAAAAGATAAATAAATTGAAATGATTATGAAACACACTGGCCTGTTACAGTAGACATACACTGCACAACGAATCTGGAACTTGAAGTTGAAGTACGGAAGGTGATTGAATTAAAAGATACGTTTGTACGAACCCTAACTGCATAATAATCGGAAACAAGAGGACGAGTGATTTTGGATGGTGATTGAGTGACGCCACGGAACGAGAGTGAAGCAACAGTAGTCATGATTTGGATAAATGCAGTTGATTGAAATTGATAATATTATTATTATTATTAGTTCAGAAATAGAGATAAGGAGCCATTGCGAATTGGGGAATGGAGTGAGAAGAAATTGGGGGAAACAAACAGGAAGAAAAGAGAGAGGTTGAAAATAATAATGTGAGTGAGAAGGCTTATCTGTTGTTATCCATGGCAGGACGGAGGTTGTGTTTGTAGCCAGTGGATATCTTACACGTCTGATGCTGACTTATTCATATTTTGCCCTCAAGTTTTCACAAATGACCAATTAACTCAATCACTAAGCTTCGTCTCTACGGTGAGGGGCATCGATGCCCCTTCACAGTGCCATATCAGCGCACGTGAGCACCGGGGGCATCAAAGCCCCAACATATAATGTTCCGTTGTGGTTTAAAGACCATTGGACGTCCCATTATATATATATATATATATATATATATATATATATATATATATATATCTGTGTGTGTGAGTGAGTGTATGTATGTACGCATGTGTGTGTGAGAGAGATGGAGTGAGAGAGAGAGAGAGAGCGCCCACCAATAATGTCCAAGCGCGCATGACATTCCAACCCAGTTGGTATTGTGCATCAACGTACTCGGATAATAGTGCAAGTAAGTGTCTTTTCTGTTGGTAACAACCAACATACTCGGATCGGGGGTCTCTATTCCACTCATAACATCGAAGTCCTGAGTGCATAGGGGGCGTATGATCATACTTAATGAGGAAACCATGAGCACGTAATCTTTGAGCAAGTAAGCAGATAAACACACAAGTCCATGCAACGAATTGTAATTTGTAAATAATAAGAAAACAAAATTGTAATGTTGATAGGATATATATGCTACCCCCAAAATGTGTAAAAGCGTTAAAAAGCGGGTGTGAGAAACTCACCAACTATTCATATAGTTGACCTTTATTTTATATATATGCTACAGGTACCTTATGTAGAGTATGCTGCCGTGACGAAGACACTAGAATTTAGGTTATATTAATAAGTGGACAAATGTTAATTGTTCTTGTATTTCCCTTGTATTTCTTGTTGCAAATTTGTGTACTTGATGCTTAAATTAATTAATGATAATATTGTCACTTAATAGTGTTACATGTGTTTTGGGCAATCTGTACGTCACACTCAGGCGTTTCCGCTTTAGCCGGGGTGTTACAGATTGGTATCAGATCCGTGACTATAAGATAGGACATTAGACGTAGTGTTCTAGTTGGTTATAGTTTATTTGCTTAATTGTTTAGGTTGCATGATTAGAAATTATGTGAGCCTTATTTTATTGTTCAATGCACACTATTTGGTTATTATTGATTTGTTTATGCCTCATGTACGCAAATACTATTATGTTGATTATTCAATTACTTCAATTACACAAGCACACACAAGTCCAAGGCTTATGCCTAAAAAGCAAAGATTTTTCCAACATTTTCAATTATTGATTTTCATTGTGGTGTTTCGATATTTATTCTTCTTAAAGATGGTTCTTTATGGCGGGTATGTAGTAACTGTAAGGGGGACGTGCCTGTTTTCCGAAACTCTTGGCACCAAGGTTATTGAAACCTAAGGATAAGCAATGCGTATAAATCCCAATCAGACGCGGGACCCGGTTGCTTACCTGGAGAGTTAGGAAAGAGCATGAACTCTATTAAGCCAAAGCATACCACTTTCAACGCCATATGAATCACAACTTTAAAGTTTTCAAATGCGACCATATTCTCTTTGTGAAAAGAATATGGTTGCACTCCTCTATGTTTTACAATGTGTTTTAACTGGAAGTCCGTACACGAATACCCAGCTTTCGGTTTGATTTAATTACGCGTTTTTATACGAGAATAGTTAAGTTTTAAAAAAATTTTGTGGCACGTTTTCTTTATTTATACGCTCATTTACGGCTTAAACTTTTAAAAGTTTGCAAAGTAATCACCGAATTTTAAACGATTCCTTTGTTATTTTACTATTATGTGTTATAAGTGAAAATTTAAAAAGTCATGGTGGTTTATGAACATTCGATTTTCAATTCGATTTCATTATTTATCGTAAGGTTAATATTTTTTCCATATGATTATTCAAAAATTTATGAGGTTTTCGTTTATTGAAAGGTGAAAACTCATGACATTTCATGGGAATTCCAATTTCGATTTCAAATTTGTTTCATGTGATTTCTTTTCTTTACTTGTAACTATTAAACGTTTTCATACTTACTTCCCAAGTCACGCAAATTCTTTATGTTTCGTATCACTCCTTCTCGTTCTCCTAGTTGTCTCACTCAACCGGCGAAATGACAATCCAAGTTATCAAGTAAATGGCCTCCGCGATCCCGATCACCCCACGTTTAACCGCACCTACCTTCATCGCTATAGTTAATTCAAATCCAAACCCAACACCATTCTTGGAAACACAAACTAAACCCAACCGAATGGCCTCACGCTGAAACAAACCCTTTGTACCGTATGTGTAAATTCCACCACTTTACTTCCCCGAAACGTTTATATGCTTCAATCCGTGGTAGATTCTGTTACCACTTATTGCTAAGACCTACCCAAACTCAACGCCCCCATCTGCAAGACCTGTACCTAACCATTTGTCTCAAATCACTTGTTTAACCACATGCTTCAAGCCTACTAACATTGTGGTCACCTTAGCACACTCGCCATACTTTGGAAGGCCTAACTTGTTTCCACCATGCAATATCCTAACCCCGCATCCTTTGTCGACTTTATACGATTTTTCGGTTTCAATACTTAGATTTTTACAAAACTCATCAAACTCGTCTATATTTTCTTTTGCATACGTTTCTACATTTTATTTCTTTTACTAACACCTCGCGCCTAATCCCAAATCCTTAGTTATTTTAATCTTCAGTCAAATGGATTTTCTTTAAAAAAAACATATTACCTTTATTGTTATTATTATTATTATTATTAAAGTTATTAATATTAATATAATATTACTACTTTATTTTTATTAGTACCATCACCGTCATAATCATTATTATTACGGTAATTATCTATATGGTTATTATTAGAATTGTTATTATTATTGTTAATATTTTTATTATTATAGATATTAGTAATATTATTATTACTAGTATCATCGTCACTATTATTATAATATTTAAAGTAAAATATTTGTTTCAAACAAGTTTAAGCCCTTTTGAAACTATTTTTTTTTCATTCAATAATATTTTTATTATTATTATGATTAATAATATTATTATTACTAGTATTATCGTCACCTCTAATAATAATGTAATTATTATTTCAAACCGTATTTAAAGTAAACTTTTTGTTTCAAACAAATCTTAAGCCCTTTTGAGGCTATATTTCATTCAACAAATCAGGTTATCTGACAATCTTTTTCCTAGGCCGCTAGCTAAAAGAAAACATTTATTTTTACGTTAAGGATTTCATAAAATTCTCAAGTTTTAGCGCTAGTTAAAGACGTTTTGCCTAACTAAAATAATCTTATTTCACCATGAGATATAAAGAAAACACCACGATTTACAACCGATTTTCGTAAATTAAAATATATGATATATCCATTCCCTTCTTTCCCCTTTGTTAAACGCCAATGAGTTTCGGCTAAGAAATCATAGCACCATCCACGTCAACTTTCATGCCACAAACAAACCTGCATTCGAGAAGACAAGCGTCGCAAGCTACATTTTCTTTTCTTTAACTTCTTCTTCACGTATTTTTCAGACGTACCCAAAGTTATTTTTTATATCCACTTCTTTAGAATATTGGTTACGAAGTTTATTTTGATTGTTCATTGATCTTTGATCCCTATTCGTTTGTATTTTTACGTAACGTGAATTCGTACATCATTCTTATTCGCTTTATTAAATCGGTTTACGTTTGTTATTTCAAATCTCGTGATCTATGACCCATTTTTCTTAAACGTAACCGTTAAGTGAAATATAGACTATGAACATGTATGTATAGCTACCTAATAGAAACCGTATTTTCATTTTATTTCTACATTTTACTATCGGTGACCGGTTCTCTCCAAATGAATTCGTTTACTTAGAACCGGGACTGTGTCCCATGTACATATTGAGTTTATATTATGTTATACACAAATTGTTTTGTTTATTCGTGTACTTCTCTTTCACTCGATGTTTTATTTAAACCATTTTGTGGTTCTTGATTTCTTCAATTTGGAACAAATGCTTTATTCTGATTTCGAAATTTCAATTGTTTACTTTGATAAACTTAAGGTTGCTATTGGAACTTTTCTTTCACAAACTTAATGGATTTCCAAATTGTGATAATAGAATATTGTTTATCTGTTTTATTTCAAATTATTAATTTATATGTTGTAATGTTCACTTTATTTCATCTCAATGTTTTATTTGAACCAATATATTGTTCTTGATTTCATCAACCTAATACAAATACTTTATTTTAATTTTGAAGTTCTAATTATATACTTGATAAGCACAAAGTTACTATTGGAAAAGTTTTCTTTTCACAAACTTAATCGATTTCAATATTTTAATATTAAAATTTCGTTTATCCATTTCATTTCGAGTTATTATCAATTTATATGTTTATAAGATATAATTGTTTATTCATCTTGACGTTGCCATTGGTCACGCCTATGTTTTATTGGAGATTTTCATTTGTTAAACATCATGATATTTTGATACTTAAAAGTTTCGTTTATTTAAGCTATTCTCGAACCTAATGCGTTATCAAGTTACATATTCATATTTCGTTGGTTAAATGCCACGTTTACTTACCACGTTATTCTCGATCCCATTATTTCAGTTACATGTTACGATGTTCATAATTCTAAATGTTTTATTCTTTAACTTCATTACCTCGTTTATTTCGTTTTCAACATCGTTTACTTGCTTTAGACACGATGGCTTTATTTTCTTAACTTAGTGTTTTCGCTTTGTCCTTGTCCTGAATAGTCTATCAATGTCTTTTGTAATGTTTTAACCCTTTTTATTCATTAGTTTGGATTTTCAACGTTCTATATGATAATTTTATTTATTCAATGTCCATGTCTTAAAACCACACAATAGGGCAAGCTATATGGACCATCCGACGTTAGAGGTAATTATAGGTCAACACGTAATTATCAAAGTCCTCGCATGGAAGATATAATAAGTCCGGTTGTGTGAAATAACTCAGAACTTGGAATGATTTTGGGGAACGGGACAAATACAATATGATAAGTGCATGGTGGATACGCCGCTGGTACATCCTATATATAAGTGTCCTTGTCATACTTTCTATTTGTGGCGTTCTTTCGGGTCATTCAAACATCAGTGTTATTTTATTTTAATATATAAAATTTTTAAAACTTCTAACAACTCCGTATATTGGTGTTTCTCTTTTATATTTTATTTTATTTTAATTTCGGGACGAAGTTTCTAAAAGTTGTAAGTCCTTTAACATTCGTTACTTTTCAAACCCGAAAACCCGACCCATTTTAAATTTTGGGTTTTTATTTATAAATATATGTATTAATATAAATATATAATTCAAGTTTCATCTTATGTGTTTCTATTATGTTCGTTAATTGACATGTTTTGATGTCTCGATGTATTTGTATCTTTTGTTTATTATCTATACAATATTCACGATAATTTAAGTTATAGTTCAAGCACTTTCTATTCGTTTCGTTTAAATAACAAAACTCCGGAATTTAATGTCAATATTTAAACGAGTCGCAAATTAGCCGGGTGTAATATAAATAAAATAATCCAAAACATATTTACTTGTAATTCATAGTTAAAGGTTCAATTTGTAAATACACTTTATAATCTGTTTTTAAAGTAATATGAAACATTGAGGGCCAAAGGTGTAAATTATGTTTAAAATATCATAAAATAATAATAAACCAGCCCCCCTCCCTTCACCCACGTTTTTCCGGCAGCCCCGAACTCCGGCGACGGCAGAACCATTCTAGCGACCTTAAAACACATCCAAAACGCCATTTTAATCAACTTTTAATGTTAAAAACTTGTTTCTCCATCGTATTAACACCTAATCAAGACCCATTTACGTGTATTAACAACCCAACGTTCGGGTCCATCCCCTAAACCGCCGGATAATAATTAAGTTTTATTAATTCGATTTAATCAACCAACGGATCAATTACAACTATAAATAGCATCCTAATCTAATCCTAAACGTGCTACAACCATAATTTTTACACAAACAAACTCGCGAATACCATCATTTGTTCTTATAATATCGGTTCCGGCCAACTCGTCGTTCAACCTCATTCCGGCATCAGTAGAGGTAATTGACATATTGATTTTCTTAGTTTTGACTTGTCTAATAAAACCCCTAATCTATTTTAACCCAACATGGTCTGGATTTGGAGAATTGAAAACCCTAGGGTTAGGATGAAGAAGATGAAGTTGAACAACTTGTTTATATTTATCAGTTTCCATCTTTGAACAACAAACTAGTTTGGTCCAGTGGTTGGGTATTCTTTGTATGGTCATGGAGACCCGGGTCACAGCAAATCCTTTTTATTTCTTTTAAAAAACCATTGTTTATCAATTTTAATAAGTTAAATATATTTTTATAATCATACAAAAATAAATAAAATTATTTTATAGTTAAACAAAAGATGTTTTGATTTCCGTTAACAATTTCCGTTCAAGAATCAACTTTTACAAACCAAATCACTCGTTAAAACCTGTTAAATAATTATTTAGATAATATATATATGATAACGTTGTAACTTTATAAATTCTAACCGACAACGATAAATTCCGTAAATATGATTTAAATCTAATATTCAACTTATAAGTAATATTATAATAAAATTAATGAAAAACCCGTTAACTTAAATAATAATACACTTAAAAATGTGTAACAAAATACTTATAAATAATAATGCATGAACCTTAAAACCAAGCCTTTATTTTCCATAAAATTAGTTAGTAATTCTTGTGTTTTTATTAATTTAGCTCGTGAGATTCGATCGTTCGGTTTCATATCACACACTTTCGATTTTATTTAAAGTTTGTCTTCAACTTCAAGGTGAGTTCCTCACACCCCCTTTTTAACGCTTTTACACATTTTGGGGGTAGCATATATATCCTATCAACATTACAATTTTGTTTTCTTATTATTTACAAACTACAATTCGTTACATGGACTTGTGTGTTTATTTGCTTACTTGCTCAAAGATTACGTGCTCATAGTTTCCTCATTAAGTATGATCATACGCCCCCCTATGCACTCAGGACCTCGATGTTATGAGTGGAATAGGGACCCCCCGATCCGAGTATGTTGGTTGTTACCAACAGAAAAGACACTTACTTGCACTATTATCCGAGTACGTTGGTGCACAATCCCAACTGGAAAGGACCTTACTTGCTCATTTACGTTTGTTCATGGAATTGTAGATTTTTATGTATTTATATCAAAACTTGTGTGAACTCACCAACTATTCATATAGTTGACCTTTATTTTATATATATGCTACATGTACCTTATGTAGAGTATGCTGCCGTGACGAAGACACTAGAATTTAGGTTATATTAATAAGTGGACAAATGTTAATTGTTCTTGTATTTCCCTTGTATTTCTTGTTGCAAATTTGTGTACTTGATGCTTAAATTAATTAATGATAATATTGTCACTTAATAGTGTCACATGTGTTTTGGGCAATCTGTACGTCACACTCAGGCGTTTCCGCTTTAGCCGGGGTGTTACAAGTGAAGGGAGAAAAATTGTGGGTTTTGGTTAGGTCCAATCACTGTTTTGAAACCCGGCCCGGCCGGTCGGACTCAGAACAGGGCCGGGTGAGGCATTTGACCCGTTTTCGAAAAACCCGGCCGGGTTTGGCGGGTGGCGGTCAGCCCGGACCCGGTGACCCGGCTGGTCGACCGGTAAAACCCATTTTTTATTAAATCTAAAATGAAATGTGTATGGTGGGATTCGAACTTGGGTCATTTCCTAGATAGAAGCTTTAATAATTACTCATGAGCCAACCAACCAAGCTTCATTGATGTCTTTATTGATCAAATATATATCATATATACTCAAAAAACAATGTATGAAACATAAATAAACATTAAAGTTTGTTATTGTTATTATTTTTTGTTATTTAATTTTTATATGTATATGAATTATATATAAATATATATATATATGTATATATAAATTATTTATGACGTCATCCGGGTCAAACACCGGTTCGCCCTCCCGGGTCGGTCCGACCTTTGACCCGGTAAGACGTCCGGATCGACGCCCAGGCCGGGTCAGAAAACATTGGGTCCAATTAGCGGCACCATTGGCTAGCGAACCACAACAGGGTGAAGCTAACAGTGGCGCGAACGACAAAGGGGTTAAGGGTTAGGTCCAGTTGGCATCATATTACGCAATATGATATGATGAATCTTGGTGGTAGATTCAACTACAACACATGGCCTAAACCCCTTTATCTTTCGCATAATATGGGTTGTATGATATCCTTGGTATATGTTAAATAAGCTTTGTACGAGTCTGTCACGTTATACGAGTCATGGGTCATATTATCAGGTAAAAATGGTCATACGGGAAGTATGACTTTGCTAGTTGTCATATTTTTCATATCATACATGATACACCTGACCCAAATGTTTTGTTGTTCATACCACATAAGGCTGGCATATCGTGTATAGGAAATGTTCACGATAAGACATGAACACGAAATGTGTATACATGTACACGACACGAAAACTTATCGTGTACTTGTATCCCAAACACGAATCTGTTACTACCTGGTATACACGATAATACACGATAAGAGTTGTTTAGAAACATATATTTAACAACCTGTTTAGTGAAACAAAAGTCGGATAGGGAATGTTCATGAGTGGTGAGTGGTGACGGCTGAGAAACAGAGAGTGAGAATGTTTTAGGAATTTAGGGTTTAATATAACTTATAATTTTATATATATATATATATATATATATATATATATATATATATATATATATATATATAATTATAAAAATCTAACCAGAAACTTAACTTGTACTTAACAGGTACACCAGCATTTTACCTGTTTAGTACACGACACCTGTTAAGGTCTTACATGTTACATGTTAAAGTCGTGTAGGTACATGTTGTGTATTCGTGCCTCGTGTATAATTTGCTAGCCCTAATACAATACATATGGATGTTGTCGTCTTGTCATACGACGATCATATTCTCTTTATCATGATGTCGACATCATAAGTTAGTGATATCCTAATAATGTGTCAGTGGTGTTTGTTTAGCTCAAAGTTATGCTTTTGAATTATCGTGAATAGTTATGGGAAATGCATTTGATTGTTCTTGTTTCGAAATTGCCAAAATACTTTTGTTTTTGTTGATTTGCGTTGTAAATCTTGTTTCGAATTATTTGACATGGTAAAGGGTCTATAGTTACTTAAATATATATTATTTTCTTTTTCATGTTTATTAAAATTAGCATATATTAATTTAATTTAATAACATGTATAAAAAAGAAAATTAAATAACAAAAAACGCATAAATTCAATTACTTTGTTAAATTTTCATCAGCTTCTAATTATCATAAAAGGTGATCATTTATTGCTCTATTCTATTGATTATTCAAATTTTAATAAACATGAAAAATTTGATTCTAATGATTCCATTAAGAGTCTACCTCTAAATCGGCCATAAGTTGAGTGTGTTTGGTTTATTTAAAAACATGCCGACCGATTCTGATTCTACCATTCAAGTAGGCAGGACTCTACATAATCCTATATAACCACAACAAAATATACATAGTAACATTCAAAGAGGCGAAGTGTTGAAATGTTGCATATATATTCACTGGTCCACTGAACACACACCATGAACACATCAAACTATACATCTTTTGGAGGCTGACCAGCACTGCCAACATTCGATAATCACGTATATCATCCATTCATCATATATTCATTATATTGTACCTTTAATTATTGAAACATTACCATATTCCTAGTACTTACAAAAGACAACCCATCATACTTACTCGGGACCCATGTAGATGAGCTAACAACCTCCACTATCAGGCTCGATTGAACTCAAAAGCCCGTTGCCTCTGAGCTGCGTGCAATGCTCTTCTGCATCTGGCTGTCCACAAACAATCACCACAGATAGATCGTTGACGTGTGCCTCTTGCATAATATTAACCGCATTGTCAACAGTCATTCCAGGTATAACCTTCATTAGCACTTGCACAACATACTCCCTCTTGTTAAAGTTGTCGTTGTGTAACATTACACGATAAGGTGGGGCCATTTTCCTTGATTTCCTGAAACAAAAGAAGTTATTAAACTATGTTTTCTAACACGATAAAAAGTTTGCGAGGTTGTAAACTGGCTTCCTTACTTCAAATCGAACTCTGACTCTCGGCCAGGAGTTGTTTTTTCTATAACCGGTTTATCCATCACCCCGCCACCCTTTTCCAGCCTTGGGGGTGCCATAGTCATAACAGTGATCCATTTTGTGCTTTGTTTATGAAGCGAGTATTTGTCCCCTGTAATTAAACAAATAATCATCAGAAGTAAATTATTTTTCTGTGGTTTATTTTATATTTTTTAGATAATAATAGACACTCTTTAAAGAGGGATGCTAAATCGAATGTTTGACTTGTATATTTATAGCTGAGAATGCTGAAAAGGAGTGAAGAAGCGGATCAATAACACCCAAAAAAATTATCAAACAAGATTTAATACATTCGTTTTTTTAAAAAACAACTTATGATATAGAATAATTAAGTCTAAAATACTAGTTATTTGAACCAAATTCTAAATTCCGGTACACTTTTTTATTTCATTAAATGTCATAGTAATGTGTCGGTTACTTTGACAGAACTTAATACTTTGGTTACCAGAATCAACTGAATAAAGTCTCTCATGTAACGTTGTTAATACAACTTTTGATATATGATGATAAACTCTCTCATTCGGGTTTTATTAAATCGTTTGCTGGAGCGTATCTAGCTTCTTTAATCTTTACGCTGCCACCTTGCGTGACACACAACAGATTACAATATAGAGCTCGTTAGCATCCTAATGTCATTGTCTTTGTTACTATGGTGTTGTAGAAAAGAATTTATTATGTGTATGGAGAAAAGAATAAGCCACAAATACAGATGCCCGTAATATTTCAGTGCACTCATTTAAGCCAAAATACAAACTACAGACTGGTCTAATTTATAGTTAAGTGTATATAGCCTTGATCGTGTCAGGGGTGCAAACGAGCCGAGCTGCTCGCGAGCTACTCGAGATCAGCTCGTTAAAAAGCTCGATCGAGCCGATCTTAATCGAGCCCGAGCTTGAGCTTAAAAGTAAGCTTGTTAGATAAACGAGCCCGAGCTTCACTTATCGAGCTCGAGCCGGCTCGCGAGCCTAAACGAGCCTGTCATTTATATAATTTTTTAAAATATATATTTAACAATTATTAATTAATATGTATAATGTTATGAAAACATAAATATAAATAACTAAATAATATATATTACTGTATACATAAAATTATAATAGAAAAAAAAATATATAAATAATTATAATTAAATAAAAAATAATTGATAAATAATAAACGAGCCGAGCTCGAGCTTGAAAATCTACTTCTACTCACGAGCCGAGCTCGAGCTCTGTGTAAGTTAAGCGAGCTCGATCACGAGCTCGAGCCTGATCGAGCTCGGGCTCGGCTCGTTTGCATCCCTAATCGTGTGGAACAAAAGTCAATACTAATTTTCTTTCCTCAAAACTGTCTTTTCTTTTCTATTTCGATCAAAGTAACAATTAGGATATTTACAGATAATGATGCAATAGGAATTTTAGATTTAGGACCCAAATGTAAATCAGCTAGAGGAAAACATGTTCCGATATTAGCGAATACCGGTGAATAATTCTGACATGGTTACAATTGCCTAAATAATTAGACACACAGTCACACAGGTAACCGACTAACCGGTGCATCTTTTTTCTTTCAAATGCTACAAATTTCCCAATTTACAAGTATTCTTACAGCAACCGATACGATTTCGCTAGCTATTTATTCCAATCCTAACTATGTCACATTCTATGATTAAATCCATCAGTACCGTGTGTTTACTTTGACTAATTACAAGCCTACAAACCCTAACTAGTCGATTCCATCAATAGATTAACATTTTAAACAACAAAAGCCTAATTATTCTAATTGCAAAATCTAATTACAATTAGATCGGAGGTAACTTGATCGATGAATTAATAATTAATAATAATAATAATAATCAACTGGAAACGCAATTAAATCTATGAACAATAATAATGATAATACCTGATGATTTGGAATGAAGAAGAGTCCGATTAGGTGACGGACGGAGTCGACCCGAAATGGTGGTCTCCATGTATTCGATTTTATTTCTCACCACACAATATAATTACTGCTTCTACTTCTACCAATAACCAATCTTTTTTCAAATGTACTTATAAGCACATAAAAATTAAATGTGTCTTTGATTTTCCTTCTTCGTTGGTATTATCTAAAACCATTCACAAACACGTCTAGTCAGCAACTAAATGCGTTAAAAACCCTTATTTTCTCATTAATTCTACAAACATTATTACGAATATTTATGATTTCACATTATCACTGCCTTTTTATCCTTACTTTTAACTTTTAATAATTAAACCCTTTTTATAAATTCTTATAACTTAAAAAATGAATATTGTGTTAGTATAATCGTTTATATAAATTAAAATAAGTAAAGGGGCATCCTGATGGTAAGATACATCTACTGTATTTATGAGGTGAAGGGTTCAAATCATGCATGATACATGTATAGATTGTTAATTAAGTTATGCGTTATGGTTTAAGTAAAATGTACATAAACTATTGGATATTAGGTTTATTGTCGTTAGCCCATGGGTGACGAGCCCATTAGATACCTAGGGCTTGCATTTAGTACTCTTATGTCACTACCACATAGAGAATGTGTTTTAATTAACTCATAATGGGTGATGTAACAACATATTAGGGCTAAGAGCAGAAAAAAAATAATTAGAGGTGATGTAACAATATTTAGTACAAAAATTTTGAAAGAGCTAAAAGTCGAAAGAAAGAGTGTAAGCAGGAGGCATGTAGTTACAGGTGTAAAAAAAACCGGTTTCATCCAAACCAGTTCATGAACCGACTCAAACTGCCGGTTTTGGAACCGGTTACTCTTTTAAACAAACAAACCGGTTTTAAAACCCAGATCAGTAAACCTTGTTTTAAACCGGTTAAAGCCGGTTCTAAACCGAACCGACCGACCTGAACCAGGTCGACGTCTCTTGCTCCTAAACGGATTTCTAAAACGAACCGGTTTGGGTCAAACCGATTTCGACCAGGCTTTGACCAAACCGGTATTTATAAATCGGTTCGGTGTGAGAAAAACCGGCTTTGTACACCTCTACATGTAGTGGCCTCAAATAAAACACATCACTCCTACTATTCCATCAACAACATCTGGTTACAACTAGGCCCGGTTAACGACTGAGTTTTGAGACTTTATTAGGTCCAAAGTCGACTTAGATGAGGCCCAAACTATGTGTGTAGTATTTTATCAGTCATGTACAATATTCATACAACACAATACAAATGACCACTTATCAAGATGTCTACATTTTACAACCTAAAAAACTCAAATGATTAAACCACCTAACTAAATCAATAGCAATATTATATACTCCTTCAAAACCCCAAATCCTCATTGCGTGTTAATACACGTTAAAATCCTAACTCGGGTAACGGCGATAACAATTGTCTTGTGTTTTGTAAACAATTTGAGTATATTGGTTCAAAAACTGCTTATCAAGATAGGCATGGTTGTTACAAAGCCTAGTAACACCTGCGCCTTATTGAGACAGCACCTAGTAACCACCGTATTGAGTAACGAGACAGTTGATCCTGACCCTTATGCACAATGCCTTTAACTACCAAAGTAGATGATCACACCTATAAAGAAAGATGTTACGGCCGTCGTCTAAAAAACAATACCTGTCTCAAAGTCCAAATGTTTGATGACATCTGTGAGAATCAACCAACGTAGATTAAAAAACTTAGCGCAACTAGCAATATCATAAATAACGAGACCCAAATGCGAGTCAACACCCTCCCGTAAGTAACTATGCAAGTCGCAAACATATGTCATTTAGTTCATGACTACAAACCATGACATAGAAGAGAAAGTAAAGCAACCTAAATATCTTTTTAATGAAAGTCTTGTACATTAGTTGTTGTGGTCCTATGTCCTAACCACTAACTAATCTTTCTGTTAAATAGATCACATAAATAGGCCCAATAACCTAACAAAACATAAATCTTTGATACCATATATACATACCAGCATCATCTACCATATTGTCATATGACTCGTATATACAACAACTCAAACCGCAGCCAGTGACGGAATGAAATGAAAACAGCTTCCATTAATAAACCGACGATTCTCAGGCGTAAAATCAGACAACTGGAAAATCGTCTTCGGAAAGAACCCGCCTTGATGATGACTCTTTTTACTAAAATCACATAACTGAAAGATAGTATTCACCATAAAATTATACTGTATAAGTTTCCCGGGAAGCTCAAGCACCACAAACGAATCCTCTTCCCGTTCCCATTCCCCAATCACAAGCGACTGCACAATAAAATGCAGCCCGAGCCGAGTCACCATATTCGGATAAACCCTTATAACCTGTTCAAGATCCACATGGTACTTAATACACCACTCCGAATAATCCTTCTTAATCTCGTAAACATTCAGTCTCCTCAACCTACAACACCGAACAACAAGCAGCATCCCATCACACGACTCAGCTAAAAACTCATCAAGAATCGTCCCATACACCGTCGTATCAGGCGTATCAATATCAATATAACGCACCACCTCTTCATCCAGCTTCAAGTACACCAGCCGGTTCGGAAAACTCATCCAATGAATCGCATTATGCCCATACACGCCCCGATCAAACACATCCACCAAATCATCAACACACTCATCCAAAACCTTCCATTTCCCAACCACCGACGAATAAATTTCGATCTTCATAACCTTATACATATAATTACACACAACCTTATACCCACACGCGTTCGCAGGATCAAACGCTAACGTCATGTAACAGCTAGTATCCGGATTGTAATTACAATGCTTCGGAAGCGTTATGAACCTATTCGTTGTCGGGTTATAAACATAATACTTCTGGAAATCATTCCCACATAACAACAACCCATTACACGATTGTAAAATCTTGATACAACCCGAGTCAAACCCGAGGGAAGTAAACGGGGGGTTAATGATATTAACCGGGTTACGGGTTTGTAAGGGGACGTAATTGTATCTGGATCGAGCATCCCAGCCTTCGAAAAACAGGCCTGAAGGTGGGTCTAAATATGGGTTTCTAAGGAAGGTGAAATTGGGGCTTTTGATTAATGAATACCATTGTTTCGATGCGGATGTGAATCGGAGTAATGAGATTACCGGTAACAAGAGAAAGATTTCGGTTAAGAGGTCTTGGCTTGATGCGATTAAATCAGCGGATGAAGTTGAATTTGAATTGGTGGGTATATATTCTTCGTTGTTGTTGTGGTTTGATAATGGCGTTGTGATTGTAATTGATTCCGGTGAGATGTGGTTTTCCGGCGAGACTCCGGTGAGGGGTTCCATTGGAAATGGGTGAGTTTTTGGTGGCTGTGTTTTTTGGGATTTTGAAAGGATTAATTTAGTTTGAGTTTTAGTTTTAGTTTTAATTTTGTTGAAAGTTTTATTTTGGGGTAGGCGATCAAGTACTCGACGAGTAATACTTCGAGTATTTTCCATCTAGACTGACTACTTAGCGTGTCATTTTTGAGTATTCTGACTCTCTGACGAAGACGAGTATTTAAAGTGAAGATTACGGGTTAGAATCATAAAACTCGTGAACCTGGATTATAAAAATCGATTAAAGGAACTGGTGTTTGAAAACATGTAAGGTTTGGATCTTATTTTTTATCATTAAACATGAAACGGGTTGGTTTCGGGTATGACTTGGCGGAACATGTTAGGAATTGTGGATCCTTGAAGTCATAACCTATTATTTATTGGAGGTTAAGAAAAATAGTATGACTTATCAATCTTATAAATAACGAGGGTCGGATACGACATATTATACAGCATTGTCGATGCGACGCCGTTTAGATCAGCATTTTAATTGATTTCAGGAATGCTGCTTGATAACCCATTCTTTGAGGTTGTATAATTACTCAACTCAAACGTTTTCGTTCGTTTTTTTTCAGGGCTATCCATTGGGCCTTGAAGATCCATCAATGGGATTGGCACCCATATGGAATGAGATATTACAATCCCTCATGCCGCCAAGTGGGGGAAAGTTTTCTTCGCATATGTTTTTGTGTAATCTTTTGACGCACCATTAATGATAGCAGCCTCACCTGATCTACTTGGCCAATTACGAGTCTATACAATTTAAATCAAATAATCACTTATTTACATTTTAATAAAAAAATATATAAACAGGTATTATAAGAAAAAAAACACGTTTTGAATATATCATGCGTTGAACTTGCTCAATTTTTATTCAAATCCGTCAACTTCGAAATGACTTGATTCATGTTTCGTTCGGATCCACCGAGGAGCTTTCCAAAATCTTCGAAAATCTAATAACAAAACATTTTTTTACTTTTTTGATTTCCAACCCTATAGTCTTCGAAGATATGCCAGAATACCTTACATAAGGTTACCTCCTCATCCTTCGCCCAACTTTAACCCCCCCCCCCACCCCCACCCCCACCCCCACCCCACTCACCCATTTGAGGGTTTTTAGGTCGTTTTCTACAAGTGTCTTGTTGGCTTTGCTTGTTCTTATTCTTCTTTGGAGTCGAGAGGTAACTAACCTGTTGAGTAACGAAAATAGGGGGTTGGATTGCGAAACAGTCAATCAGTTGTTCGCCCAATAAAGTGAAGTGACCAGTTGCGACTTAGGTTGACATGTTGGGTTAGTTGTAGCATTGTGGATATTTGTTTGGATGCGATTGGGATGAAAATGGTTGGGTTACTAACGACTGATGTTGTAAAAGAAATATATTCGATTTGCCTTAGTAGTTAGCGCAAACCTTTAGCCCTGTACGGTTTTTTCTTTGGAACTAGGGGTGACAATCTTGATCCAAACTCTTTCAAATGAGTCAATCAAATTGTTTTAAAAGTTAAATGAGTTGGTTTGGGTAAAAGATTTTAAATAAATTGTTAAAATGAGTCATTTGAAATTCCATCCTTTTATTTTCGGGTCAAAATAGGTCGACAAGTTCAAAGAAATGAGTCGATGTGGGTTAGTGTCATAAGGAAATGTGACAGGTTTCGGATCGGAACACGTTTTCGTTCAAGACAGGTTTCGGCACGAAACGGTTTCAGATCGGAACGGGTTCGGTTCAGGTTTCAAGTCAACACGAGTTTTCACCCGTGACGTGTTGGGTTTTGGTTTCTTTGTTTCTTTCTGGTCGATTCCGGACTCGTTTTTTCAGTTTTGTTTTTGTTCGGTTTGAATTCTTTTAGTTTTGTTTGATTGATTTTTTCGATTTCGATTGATATGGTCCGGTTTTGGCTTTTTGTTTCTTTGTTTCATTTTCGTCGATTCTTTCGGTTTCGATTCGATTCTAGATGCTTCTTTTTTTATGGAACGAAGACAACGTATGAAACATTTTAGTGTTTTTACTTTTTTGTTTATGATTTATATTTTGAGTTATATTTTTTTTATTATTATTTTTGAATATTTTTTTGAGGGTTTTAGATCTTAATAGAAAACCCCTAAAAAAATTTTAAAAAAATAATTAAAAAAATCATAACTTAAAATATAAGTAAAAAACGAAAAATCTAAAAAAACTATAATGTTTCCGTCATTATTCTCGTTCACAAAAAAAAACAAAAAAAAAAACAAACCAAAACTCAAAACCCGGTTTGACCCTAACCTATTTTGACCCAAACCAAAACAACCATTTTTTTAATTGACTCATTTCGACCCAAACTCATTTTGACTCATACTCGTTTTGACTCATGACTCATTTAACCCATGACTTGTTCGACCCAACCCAACCCATTTGCCACCTCTGTTTGTAACCAACCATTTTTTGCTTTAACCTTACTATTTTTAAAGAGTTTTGTAATGTATGAGAAGAGTTGTGTGTGAAAAATGTTTAAAGGTCGGGTATATTTATATTGTTTGAAAATGTTTTTTTTAATTAAAATATCCAACGGTAACATTAGCCATCACACAGTCAGGGCCCGCCCTACAAGATAAGCGGGTAAATCTAGGGATTTAGCCCCGAAATTTTGAGGTCTCGTATATAGAAAATAAGAAAACAAAATTATAAATATAATGTATATTATTTTAAGTTTAGTATTTGAGACATATCTCTTTGCCGTTGTGGAGTGGTAGAGCAGTGAGCTGCAATTGTGAATGGACAAGGTCAAATCCTAGGAGCTTCGTGTGTTTTGTTTTTTTTTTTTGCACGTAAAGCCCATATAGGAATGTCTAATTTATTTTTGGTTCAAACACGTATCTAATTCTTTAATTTTCAATTCTTACTTCCAATACTATTCTAGGAATGTCTTAACTATTAAATTGTTTTTTGGGATAGTTCTCTTTTTTTTCCCCATGCCATACTCATGCAATTTTTTTCTTTTGTTTAAGTTTTGCATTCATGCAATCTGCATTTCTTTCTTTTTCCCTACATAACTGTGTGCTAGGTAAGATACTTTTGTATCTAACAAGTTATTGAAAAGAACTTAAGCTGAATTCTTTTATCAGCAAATTACTTTTATTTTGTAGTTGAGCGTAAAAAATTTTAATGTTTGGATTGTGATGTATAGCTAACGGATCAAGTTTTGTTAATCAAATAAAATAATGCAAAAGGCTTCTAATTTTTACTTCATTTTAGGCCACCTAAATGGTTGGGCCGGCACCGCACACAGTGACCACCTTCACAAGTTATACCATGACGAAATCCTAGGACGATGTTTCATGGTGATCTTGGCCTTCACGGCCTCATAACGGAACGACCCTCCACCCTAAGGCTTTGTGTAGTGGAGGGGCTACAAAATGGGGCGATTTGGGCCATGTGACTCCCAGTCAGCAAATAGTAAGTTTTTGTTTTTGAGGTTTAATGGTGTTGTAGCCCCATATATATATATAATATAAACGAAGACATAAAAATCCTACGTGTCGCGATGTGGTCGTTCCCCCTTATTTTGGAGTCACCAGATTTGCTTGATTTTTAAATGGAGGTTTCTCATGCATTTGACCCGAATTCATGGGTATGGGTCTTACCAAACCCAGATATTCCTTAAACTGGTTATAAAATCTAATTAAATTAAAAATTATTCTCACCAAATTATTTAGGTAAAAATCCTATTAAATAGAATATAATAAAAAATAATATCTTATTTATTTTAAAAAAGATATATACATTATTTAAATTAAAAAACCAATTTGATTAAACCATAAGTATATTATTAATTTTCATAAATATTATTTATAATTAAAAAACCAATTTCATAGTAAAAAAAAATAAACGGGTCTTGGGTCTCATCAAAACCATATAGCTTTTAAACCGGGTTATAACATCACGTTTATTTGTGAAACAATTTATCATCAAACCATAAGTATATTATTAACTTTCATACAATATAAAAAGATAAAAATTCAAAAAATAAATAAATATTAGAAACAAATTATATAAAACAACATTCATAATACGGGGGATAAAAGCTAGTATATATATATATATATATCACACACACACACATATAATAATAATATACACACACCCAACACAGGCGAGAATTACCCCCCTCTCTTATCGCCCCACAATTCGCGTGAGGGCGGTGTGCGCGTCCCAAATCGCTGGAATTCGCCCCAAAAGTTCACCACTGCACACGTCTAATGGTGGTTCATTTCATCTGGTCTTGTGTATTGTACGGATGTACCTACTTTACCTAAAACAAGATGCTTGGGACATGGAAGGCCAATGGTTTTTAAAGAATGGATTGTCAACAATGGCCCTTGGTGTTATCTAGTGTGGGCTTTCACTATTTGGTTTGTTATCTTTGGGTTAAAAAAGACTTCACTCATTTTCTACATGATCTGGATTAGTTAGGGGGTGTTTTTGATTCCTTATTTTCATCAACTAAAAACTTATAAACTTTTTGAAAAATTAATAAGGTGTATAAAGTGTTTGACAAACCATAAGACCTTATGGGTTTTAACTTATGGGCAAGACAAAATAAAAGGGTTTTGAAAAGTTAGGAATCTCAAACTTATTAACTTAATGGGTTTGATTTACCTATTACACCCTTCTAACCCTCAAAACCCAGTACACTTCTTTTAAAAAAAGAGTGTCTTTGTTAGTCATTTTGGTTTTCTCCAACACATAAGCTAATCCAAACATCTTTTTTAAAACTTCTTTTAAAAAATTCATAATAAAGTCTTTTAACAAAAAATCATTTTTCACTTAAATAAGGAATCCCAAACACACCCTTAATAGCTTAAATGAGTTCGAACATAATTTGAGCTCAAATAATAAACATGTTTCAAGGAGTCAAACCTAGATATAGGGGTTTTGTTGATTACTTCCGAAGTAGATTGGGTTATTAAACATAGATTTTTAAGTTTAGTTTTTCCGTTTTTTTAACTACATCCATATTCTGCACTATCAAAAATACACATCACATAAGTTGAACCATTTACCTTGAGTAATAAAATATAATGTATTACGTAAGGGTGGCAAACCCAGTCCAAATGGATTGTTTTGGGTTAAGATGGATAAACTTTAAAAGTAAAATGGGTTATGATGGATCATAAAAATTCTTCAAGTGAGTCAGGATGGGTTGGAAATATACAAGTGAGTTTCATTTATAGGTTAAAATGGGTCAAAACAAAATATCCAAGTTATCCAAAATTTATCTATTTCAAAATACTCAAACTATCACGTGCGAAATAAAACTCATCCGAAACCCAAAAAACGATAAAAAAGAAACAAAAACCCCGAACCGACTAAAACGAAACTGAACCAAAATAGAAAAACGACCAAAACGAAACAAAAAAAACGGGATTGAAACCGAAAAACTGACCAATACGAAACAAAAAAAACGAAATGCAACCGAAAAGCTAACCAAAACTAAACAAAAACACCGAATCGACCAAACCGAAACAAAACTGAATCGAAATAGAAAAACGACCAAAACGAAACAAAAAAACCGATATGAAACCGAAAAGTTGACCAAAACGAAACAAAAAAAAAGTGAAATGCAACTGAAAAGCGGACCAAAACAAAACAAAAACACCGAACCGACCAAAAGGAAACAAAAAACCGAAACGAAACTGAATTGAAATAGATAAACGACCAAAACGAAACAAAAAAACCGATATGAAACCGAAAAGCTGACCAAAACGAAACAAAAAAAAAACGAAATGCAACTGAAAAGCTTAAATCAATACAAAACAAAAACACCGAATTGACCGAAACAAAACAAAACAAAAAAAACAAAACAAAACATAAGCGAAATAGAAAAATGACCAAAACGAAACAAAAAAAGCGAAATGCAACTGAAAAGCTGACCAAAACAAAACAAAAATAATGAACCGACCAAAGCGAAACAAAAAAACAGAAACGAAATAGAAAAATGACCGAAATGAAACCCAAAAACCGAATTGAAACTGAAAAACTGACCACAAGGAAACTTAAAAAAACTAAATGCAGTTTAAAAACTGGACCAAAACGAATCAAAAACACCGAACCGACCAAACGAAACAAAAAAACTGAAACGAAACTGAACCGAAATAGAAAAACTGACCAAAACGAAACAAAAAAAGCGAAATGCAATCAAAAAGCTTACCAAAACGAAACAAAAAAACTGAAACGTAGCCGACCAAAATAAAACAAATGAATCGAAACGAAACAAGAAAAACGAAATGAAACCGAAAAAACTGACTAAAAGAAAACAACACTGAAACCGAAAAAACTGAGAAATCGAAACCGAAATCATTGAAACCGAACAGATACCGAAACCGACCGAAATGAAAAAAACAAAACCGAACCAAAAAAAACCCCGAAAAACTTGAACCTGAACCAGTACGAAACATTTTTTTTTAATGAACGAGGATGATGGGGGAAACATTTTAGTTATTTTACATTTTGCGTTTTTTATTTATATTTTGAGTTATTATTTTTTAATAGTTTTTTGAATATTTTTTTGAGGGGTTTTTAAAATCATTTGTATGTCAACCTTCATTTGGATCAAGATGGGTTAGTTTTACCTATCTTGACCCATATCCATTCTAACCCTCTATTTTAAATATCCATCCTGACCTATCACCCAAATCCAACCCAACCCACTCCCATTGCCACCTCTAGTATTACCCATTAAGATGCCCTCTTTATCAAATGAATTATAAAGACCAAAATTATAATTTTTCAATGGTCTGATAAACTTATCCACCTCTAACATATTTTACTAAACATATATACTTCCTTCCTCAAGTTTCATATTTATACAATTCAAACTTTTTTTATTTTTTTTATCAGTTTGTTATCATTTATTCTTATTGTCTTCAAGCTACATTTATTAGATTTTTTTTTACTATTTTATAATGTTTTTTAAAATGATTTTGTGTTTTTTTAATATAAGAAAAAAAATTCTCAATTAAAACAAACAATTTTTATTATTTAAGAATACTCATTTCTATAATTCTTTCAATTTTTATAGAAAGTTTTTTTTAATAGTTTTGGAGATAGTTTGTATTTTTTAAAACAAATTTTGTAATGTTTGTTAACAAATAAAAATTAATAAATAGTTTATTTACGTAATAAACTGAACAAATTTTGTGCTATAAAATAAAAAAATGTTAGAGAGAGTAATACGTCAAATAAAATTTTTATTGAAACTAAATTTTTTTAAAAAGGCATCACAAGTAAAAAAAAAGAAGGCACGTTTTAGCAGTGTTTTAAAACCCGATTTAAACCGGCCGATTGAAACGGATTTCGGTGAGCAACCCAGTATTTTGTACTAGGTATATATGAGCGGTTTTATGGAACATCAAACCGGCCGGTATTCATAAACCGGTTTATTCCTGTTTAAAAGCCACCAGATTTTTTATGTTTAAGGCCCATTTTTTTTCTGTATATGTTACTTATTTCATGTGATTTTTGTATATTATGATTAGAAGTAACTAAAACTTCTTCTTATTCTTTTAAGCGATCGTGAACTCGATACATACAACACTTCGATGAAATAAATCTATTGCGCACCTTTATTTTAAAAGAACTTTGGTTGAAAATCATGTGCTTTTGTATTTTTTTTTTAATTTAGATTAACTTTTGAATGATATTTTATTATTGGAAACATGTTATTTTTGCTTTTTTTAGTTAAAATTGCATTTATATGAAATTATATGATAAATTATATAACCCGGTCGAACCTTCCGGTACAACACGGTTCAACCGGTTATACCATTTTTTAGTCAAATCTCAGACAAAGAAAATACCGGTTTTTAAAACATTGTATTTTAGCCTAACCCTTTTTCAATCAAACATGGTAACAAAACTGAACTTTCACCTTATCTTTGTTTACTCTAAAAATAAGGAGATCCACTTTATCTATATTTCTTTTGCAAAATCCAAAAAATAATAATAAATTTAAAAGAAAAAGAAAGGTTTGTTTAAAAAGGCGGCAGGCATTATCATAGGATAAAAAATAACAGAAGTGAGCCCAACGTTTATGGAAAGAAACCGTTGTTTAATCTAGCATTATCAAGCCACCCAACATGCTCCAAAACCGTTGGCTAGCTTCCTCCTGTTTCAATCTTCCTATTTAAGCTCCAAACCATATATTCATATCATCAACACATAATTATACACATTTCATAATCTACAAAAGATGAGTTCAAGAACCAAAGCATGGATGGTTGCTGGAACAGTTGGACTGGTTGAGGCACTCAAAGACCAAGGCTTTGCACGGTGGAACTACACCATCAGAACCATCCACCACCACGCCAAGGCCAATCTCACAAACTAAGAAGTTGTCAACTATGGGTTCAACTAGAAGCATAGATGAAGCAAAGCAGTCGGAGGAATCATTGAGAAAAGTTATGTACTTAAGTTGTTGGGGTCCTAATTAATTAATTAGTTATGTGTGATGTGTATTGTGATTTGTGTAACCTTTCATAATAATAAATAAAGTTAAACTCTTAAGCTCATGCATCCAGGGGCGGACCCACATAGGTCCGATCGGGGTCCCGGGACACCGATGTTTTTTAAAAATTACTTAGAGACGGTATATTAAATTTTGTAAGGACCCCATAAAAATTAATACTTGGAACCCATACTATTAACATTGAACTGGTACAGTGGAAAGTCCCTTGTTTTACTTGTGAGAGGTTGTAGGTTCAAGCCCCATCATACTCCTCTTTTGTTGTTTTTTTAATATCCTAGTCTTAGTTATTCAGTTAGGGTATTTATGCTTTTTGTTAGTTTCTCTCATATAGTCATTATCACCATGCAACATATATAATGTTAACATGGATTTTGCATATTCTTTTATTATTTACCTTGTGTATGTATATTATAATTAATCATTTATTTGTGTTAGAGTTATTTTTTCATATTTTGGTCAATTATGTAAGACCATATATATAGATTACGTTCATGTTTTTCGGGTATGAATTAAAAGTGTATGTTTCATCTAGTTTGTAATTTAGATTCTTTCTACTTACTCGTTTCCAATGACACCATAGTTCCGTGTTTTATTATGTTCCTCGCCTCGACCCGACCCGAATAACGACCGACCCGAAAAATTTTGTAAACCGAAAAAATTGGGACCCCATTGATAAAAAATCCTGGGTCCGCCACTGCATGCATCACATGGTTCGATTCATAATATGATAATATGCATTCAATCTTATGTTAAAACTTGCACGGTTCATACATGAACGTATATATCATGCATCAAGCATAGTCTAGTTGGTACACTTCTTTTAAAGGCAAACTGACTTGCTTGAGCCGATTAGACTTGACTTACTGCAACCGATTCATGGTCGAACCATGTACCGACTATCTTTTTTTCCATTAATTCTTCTCTTTATTATATACAAACTTCTGGATGTTTATTGTTGATGATCTAGAATCTATTATATGAATATTCATATATAGCGTTTGAATTAAATATTCTTAAGTTTATTGGCTTCAAAATAAGGACTACCTTTTATACTGCGAAAATTTTATGCACAAAACATATATATACTAATCGTTATCAGGAGAACACTCAAATATGTGATTTTATCTAGCTATATTGTTTATATATGCAGTATCATTTCCAATCATTACGTCCTGCTTGCGGTGCGCGCATATAATATATATACGTGTGAACTCTCGGGTGGGCAAAAGTGAAATTGCACTAATTTTGACGTTATTTTGCTAATCTCGTGAATATATCGTTAAAAATGGCGGAAGGTTAATCAGGCATCATGTGGTGGCTTTGATAGCCGAAAGACAAGGGTACATGCACCGATCGGCCGGTGTCCCGATGATTGAGTGCTATGTGTCTTATGTCCAAGGCTTGATGCAAAACTACTATCGAGCCGGGGGTCTCATCGGAAGCAGCCTCTCTATCCCTATGGGGTAGAGGTAAGGTTGTCTACATCTTACCCTCCTCAGACCCTACCATAACTTTGCTATTGGTGGGATATACCGAGTACGATGACGATTTCCAATCACCCAAAAACAAATAATTAAAAGTTTCTTAAATCCAAAAGTTTGGAAATGAGGGTGCTATACACTCAATTTCTTTTCTCATGTTCATATTCTTTTTCTTCATATATTCATCTACCTCCTCTTATTAAAGACACATATTCCACTTCGTATTATTATTACTTTTTCTCTCATGTACCCTTTCTCTACATCTCCACTCCATCTCACCCACTCATCATATGGTTCCTCGACCGTGAGACCATACTCATAAGCATTAACGATTTCCCACTGGAAGAAGAGACATTGGCTCACACTTATATCGACATCTTAGAAGATCTGGTCAATGGTAATGCGCGAACAAGTAGGCATTGCGGAGATGGATCTCAAAGAAATTTCACGACATTAATTATGTATGAAGAACCGTATCGCTCACACGATCAACTTAGATCAAATATCGAGAAATGCAAACTAAAGTGTTCAATTTTTACGGTATTTATCCTAATAAAGTTCAACAGCCGCAAAAAGTGGACAAAGCGTTCATGACATTCAAAACAATACACTAACAAATTAATAACATGAGGAAACTGAATAAGATGTTAAGCAATTAGTCGTTCATGATATTTTTCCGACATAGTTTTAAGTAGGCCTAGTGCGCGCCCAAAATGCTTCAACAAATTAAGTAACACATACTGTACTAATTACAACACCCAAACAATAGCTACTTAAAAATAATAAAAAATAAAATTATAATAAATTAGTATAATTGAGAACTTTTGTGACACAAACGTTTTTTAGGGTTATGACTTATACCATTTATATATTTACTTTTAAAATTTACACAAATTATTGAGTTGATTTGATGGAATGCTTAATAATTCTTGACATACTAATCAATTCAAGTTCAAGTCTCTTTATAACAGTCTTTTATTCTTTTTCAAAGCAGGTTTTTTCGTATCGATTGTTGTATTAGGTTTTCTTAATTATATTTTGTTTGTCTATTTCTTTTAATTATGACAAAATTATTTTTTAGGTTTAGTTTTTTAGATGTAATAAACCGAATTGATACCGAAAAATTGTACATGAAGATGCTTTTATACTTACTCGACAAGAGAATAGACGAAACCGGTCCACGTGAACCCACCTGTCCAGTCTTGATGGGTCATTTAGTGCAATGCCTATGTACATTTCATCCCTCATAAAAAAATGAAATACATCGATGTTCGTGTATATATTTTAATGTATGCTACGTGTTTCACATATATTGAAGCTCATTCTCATGACAAGACACCTGTTAGCTACTATTGGTTATCAACAATGACTCATGTTGCATCTCAATAATAAATTAATCCTCATACACCACCTTAACTTCCTATAAAAAAATCCACACATTCACTCTTCTCTTCATTGCATCTTAACACTACAAATCTCCATAACACAAACCATTACCAACACCAAATCAATCGTTACATCATGACTTCTCTAGGCCGTGTATGGATGCCTGCTGGTTTAGCCGTTATTAGTGGACATACAGATCAAGGTTACAAACTTAGATCACTCATTAACTCCATTCGACATGGCGTTGATCTCCGTCCATTAGCTAGTGTTCTACGATTCGAAAACAATGAAGGAGTTGGAGACAGGAAGAGTACAACTACACATGTACAGTCAGATGATTCTCTTCGACAAGTCATGTACTTAAACTGCTGGGGTCAGAACTGAGATGAAGAGTAGTTTAATTGGTTTGGTATATGGGTTGGGAATTAATATTATTAAGTGACTTGAAAGAAGAGAGTTACAAATTGTATATATGTTTCTCTTCGAAACAACGTACTTTAATTTCTCCCAACAAATGTATGAATACCATTTATTTATAAAATGGACGTACTTCTAACCAGTACTTGAGTATACTTATATTTGTTTTTGTTCTCCTCCATATTTGACAAAAGAAACATGTTGTGTTATGCAAAATATGGCCACCTAGAGTTATTGTAGTTAAAATTGGACAAAATATATACATCCTACATCCTTAAATCTTCTTTGTCTCCCAAAGATTGAAAGGAAAAATGAAACAACATATATTTGATGTTACACGTGTCCAATACCAAACTGGATTGAAAGCTCCTAGAATATTGGAGAATATTTAATATAATCATTAGTTTATTATTATAAGATAAGTTAGTCTTATTTTATTTAATCATATTTGTTTTGGATTCAAATTGCGTATTTAAGTTAGTATAGGATTAGTCATGTATGGGTTCTATATAAGCCATACACTGTATCAGAATTATTAAGTTTTTCTTGTTTATTATTTTCTTAATAAAAGAGTCGATCGTGTGTTGATCAAATCTTGTGTTCGTGTTCTTAATTCACCCGCTAAAAGTTTAACAAGTGGTATAAGAGCTTGGTGATTTTAAGAGTCGTTTTCCGAGAAGAGGGAGCAGCCCCTCAAGGGGTTGCAACGGTGGTAAATAAAGGGTTTCATTGATGACGACAAAGGGAGTTGTTAATTATCGGAGAGAAGGGTCGATGGAATTTGTTTCCATTGGAGATTAGTGTGTAGGCTGTGAGAGAATTTCATGTTTGAAGACCTTTAATTGGTCACATGAAAAGTGCACGTGTTTTAATTGGCCACATGAAAAGTGTACGTGTTGCTACTTGTAGCATACATGTAACACCCCAACCCGGAGCAGGCTGACGTGTCACTATTACAGATATCATAGACCAAACAAAAACCATTTAAATGAAATGAAAAGAATCCCATGGCAACCAAAAGAGTTAAAAACACTGAAAGAAATTCTAAGTCAAATTTATTAAATGCTTAAATAAAAGAAAATTAAATCAAGTCCTTATTCTTGAGCTTCATTTTACTCTCATCACTGATCTTCCCGATTTCCCGAATTACCTGTTAGCAAATAAGACAGACACAAACAAGAAAATACGGCTGAGCCAAAAATTGCCCAGTAACGGAGAGAACAATAGTACAGGTAAAGGCATACATAAGACAAAACACATACTGAAATAAAACTGAAACTATTGCGGATATAAAACCACGTTTTAGACCGAACTATAATTAGATGCGAAACATAATCCGATACACGATCGGGACGTAATCTGAATATACTCAAATTTAACCAAATGCATATACACATATCAAAACGGACCAGAAATATAGCGAAACAAAATATAATTACTAATATACACGACGATGATGTTAAAATAAATAGGTCGTGTAATACGGAAGCACCCAGAGCCTAAACAGAGGGGTACACAGCTAGCTAGTCCATGTACCAAGGAGACGGTGTGGGTGGCGTGCACACATTGTTCCATCTCAAACAGAAGTCAGGAGTCAGGAGTCGGAGCTAAGATCGATCTATTCGCCTCTAAGTGGCCAAGGTACTACATGAGTACTTTCAGAGACGCCGTGAACTTTGATTACGCACTGTCACGATAAGTGCCATGTCGTTGACGCCCCAACGACAAGTCAGAAATGCTCGGGTAACAGAGTACTGAACTAAAGTCGTATAACTAAAAGATATTTAAACAGGAACATGCAATAATGAATTCAAAATATATATAACCTATTGCATGCTATAAAATTAACATAACATATCATACGAATAAACCGAACTAGATAACAAAAATCCGCACTACGAAGTGACGGACATCGAATATAAAATGGACTAGAACCAATACTATGAGTGAAGAAAAACAGAATCCGTACCTTAGTCAACAAGCAAAGCACGGGCAATAGAATCTAAGTGTGAGCACGTCTTACGATGACCTATGGTTGATTATAATTTGAATTAGATGTTTTATTATAACTAATTTGGCGGATTCGTTGATTTTTCCGGGACGAACACTTTTCAAAATTCATGATTTATACAGAAATAATGTATTGTGGTATGTTCGTTTTAGTAATTACTCGAACACGTTTACGCCTCCATAATATAACTAGTTATATAATTTTAATTTAAAACCTCTACTTATAATTATAAAGGAAGTACGCGGAATAAACTAACCTGAACTTAGAATTATTATCTATTTATGTGTTTATTTACTTTTAATCATCAAGATTTTAACATTTTTAATTTATTATTAAAAATATCTAAGTTTTCTAAATTGATTTAAAGGTTATACGTGGTGGCTGTAGGAGCCATTCATACTAATTATTATGAGCCTCCGCTAACTTTTGCCAATCAAATAAATATAGTTGCAGGTAGTCTTTCAACAACCAACATAACAAAACGAATCACACAAAGGCTCTTGATTTCATTTCTCTTATATCATGCATGCATGAGTCATATTAAAATTTTCAGATACAGTTTATATTTAAAAGTGTCCATCGCCGAAACAAATCAACGATCATAGACGCCGTACTCAAACAAATTAATGGGGCATGCGAACTAGATGAGAGGGAGCCGACTATTACCTCTATTTAAGAACAAAGTTGGCAACGCACGGAAACGAGACGGTTCTTCGAACAGAACAAATAGAAGGTGAAACTCGAACTCGAACGGTCGATGCTTACGGAAAACTGAAACGAGGGGCGATGCACGACGTATGTCACCGAAACTAGGTGCGATCTAGCGAAGACGCTGGTGGCGTCTGACTTGTGGCGGTCGGTGGCACACGGTACATGACGGTTCGTCGGCAAGTGGCGTAACTCAAGAACGCGTCTGGCTGGTAATAGTCGTCTCCGGCAGCAACCGTTAGCGGTGGTGGTGGTTTAATTCGGAAAAGAAACGAGGAGCGACAGGGTGATCGATGGTGATATGAAGGGTTATTTAGGTTTCTGGATGAAGGGATTTGTTGTAGTATTTAAACGAGTTCTAAACCCTAAATTTCGGTTTATTTAAAATTTGAGCTTCAGATTATGAGTGTTAAGAATAAGATCGAGATCGAAGCTTCGTTTTTGGCGGAGAAGAATACTAAGCTTACTGGTTTCAAATTGGGTTTGAGCCAATTGGGTTTGAGAAAATGACAACTTTAGTCCTTTATCATATCTTTTTTTCTAATTTATTTTGATGTTTTTCAAATAAAACACTCTAATTTTATTTATTTATTTAACCAAGATTTTCAAGTATATTATGCTAAACGTAAATTATTATTATTATTATTATTATTATTATCTTATATATTATACATATATATATTTATTCATTTGTTATCTAATACAAAAGTTTGGTTATTATAATACATGTGTGGTGATAAATCACTAGAATCAAGTTTAAATTAGATGGTGGCGTACAGAGGCAATCTCAAGAGTAAGCACCGTTTGATGTCAGTGATGACCGGTAATAAGTTTAGAGATGTTTTTTTTTTGTTGATTTCGGAGACGACAGGGGGTTCTCGAAGAACAACCAGTTTGGTTGTGTTTTATTTTGTTGGTCTCTTTTTCGCTAAGGAAGAATATTGTATCGAAGAGTTTGAGTTTTGGTAGAAAACCAACGGGTATGTCGCGGAGGAAACGAATGAGCAGGAAGCTAAAGAATTCGTTTGGCGGTCAAACAAAAAAAAATGAATTGACATGTGGTTGTCGTATTTGTTGGTGACTGATTTGATCGCAACCGAAGGAAGCGAGGGCCGACAGTTTTAGTTCGTTTAAAACAGAGAAACCGATTGAACGAAGGTGTGTCCATGTTCCGATTGCGGTGAGTTTCTGGTCGAACGATGTGGGTGTCCATGTTTCGACCGCGATAAGTTCCCGATCGAAATTTGAAAGTGTCTAGATTTGATCATGGCAAGGGTCCAATCGAAGGGTAGGCTGAAGTCAATCATAGGAGCTAAGCAGCCTTGTGGCTGACGAACGGTGGACACGTAGCAGCCAACTTGCATAGTTGAAGTTTTGCATGGATAAGGCAAAGATGTTGTGAATGTATAGTCTCACTAAGTCATGGCTCAAAGGTGATGGTGAAGTTGTTACAAGGTGGTTCGGTCCGCCGATATAACGGAGTGCGATGAAGTTGTGTGTCAACTTAGTTTTGGTGTTCTTTTAGTTGAAGGTTTCACTGATGGTGTGTCATCACCGTTTGTCGGGTGGTCATATCTCCGTGTGTCGGGGCAATGATGATGTGTTATCACCGTGTGTCGGGATGGTTAAATCTCCGTGTGTTGAGCAGTGATGTTGTACCATAATCGTGTGTCGGTATGGTTAAATCTCTGTGTGTAGAGATGATAAAACCTCCATGTGTCGGGGTAGTTTAGTGAGTTGGATCGATTACCCAACATTCCGAGCGGTAGCATTATCAGGCTGTCTAAACGAGACAACAACATCAGATTTTCGGCGTCCGATTTCGGGACCAAATCGTAGCGTACAAATTGTAGCGGTTTAGGTTGTTAACAAGAACGAGGGATGAGTTACGGAGCTAGAACAAGTGGCTAAAAATGGCGTCGTAGTTATGGTTTTGGTGCTGTAAAAAAATAGAAGACGGCGTGCTCGATGGTTTTGGTTTCGGTTTGTACGAATAGTGGGTTCGTAGGAGACCACCAAAGAAAAGTGTCACACCCCCATCTAGGGCCTAGGAGTGCGACCCATAAGTTGGTATCGTGTTTGTAAATAATTCAGAGTTGCGTTAATTAGCGGAAGACTTATAAAAACTTTAAGGATCGAAAGTGTAATTTATATATATATTCAAAGATGGGAATTATAAAATACCCATTTAGAGTTGTTAACAAAAGATTACTTGTTTATGTTTACAAACTACCATATTAAACTTACACAAAATAAATCCGAGCCATCGGATATTAGTACTTCGTCATTCCAAGCTCTAACTTTGTTCACCTGCAAAATGTAAGAAAATACGTCAACAACGAATGCTGGTGAACACGCTGACGGAAAAATATTTCTTTTACTTTATTACCCCTCGAGACTACGCCTGCCTCGGCCCAACGTGGCTTAGGAATAACAAAGTCAAATAACACATTATAAATATGAGCCTCTACGTTAGGTCACCTCAGCAAACACCGCAGCGTTCGACTTAGTTAAGTACCCGTAAATATACACAACAGTCGTACTCCCTGCAGAAGAGTGTCCTACGACCAAGGGTGGTGCGATCATGCCCATACATCGCATAGTACCACCTATGTAAGGATCCAGACATACGTATACCACAGCCTGAGGGCTAGGTTTATACCATTTATTTATAACGGTTTTAGGAACACATAGTTCCTTGTAAACAATTTCATATAACAAGTTTGACTCATTTTAAAATAAGTAAAAGTTTGGGGGTGTATTCACCTTGTCTCTTTAGGATCGGCTTCACTCACCGTCCAAGGGTCTTTCCCTTTCTTTATCTCGCACCTATAGTACGAGTATAAATATTTGTTAGTCGGATACACGATCCGGCTTAAGACCTTTAGTCTTATATCTCAATCCTCAATTGAACCTTTAGTTCAATTCTTATTTACTTGAAAACCTTTAGTTTAAAAGTAAATTATAAACTTTTAGTTTATATTAAAACCCGACGTTTTTTCTTCTCCAAGAAACGTAATCCTTTTCTTTTATTATTATTTAAGAATACTCTTTATTCATTATATATGTATTCATATTCATAATCATACTTTCATTCGTTTCTTTGTTATGTTTTCTTTTCTTTTCTTTTCTTTTATCGAGGTATCGAGTATATCCTCGACATAAGGCTTAAGCCTTTAATATAATATTGAATTATATTGAATTCATCATTACGCCTAACCTTAATGGCGTATAGAAATCCTAGGGACTCGAGCAGCACTCCGACGTCGCTTCACTTTTCTCGACACGTAAATCAAGAAACGCCAAATCTTCAATAGTTGAGGATACGACTTTCGAGACTCCTCGCCATTATCACAACACCTTCTTGATTGAGTGTGGGTGAAAGGTGGTATAAACTTCAAGGAAACGTCGGTACACAAATGAAGGTTCAGGACACGCTTTACGATGAAATATGGCACGTTTATCGAGGTATGGCTAGAGAGAGAGAGTAGTGAGATGTTGGAGCTGTTTTGGTTCTGATGCCCATGGTCGCTATTTATAGGCAAAGTTTTGGATCCCATCGCGTACCGCGATGGGTCCTTTGGCTGGCCCGTCGCGTACCGCGACGTAGGCCTGGCCAGTCACACACTAGACCTGCCACGTGTTGACAAGTGGCATGCACCGCTCCAAATGGCGACACGTGGCGGCAGGCGTTGCCACCGTGTGCCACGTGGCACACGTGTCCCACATTGTCTGACACCCCATCGCATACCGCGATGGGTGTTTTCTTCTGACCTGTTGCGTACCGCTATAGGTTAGAAAAATCAGAATTTGCAATTTAGACCCTTAACTTTGGAATTTGGCAATTTTAGTCCTTAGACTTTGAAAAGTTGATAATTTGAACTAGAAATTTTCACGTTGTTACAATAAGGCATGCAACTTGTGTTTGGAGGTGAGTTGAATGATGTCATAGATCTTGTGTAGATTAAGGAGTAACGAACCAAGACACAACTTCGTGTGAAGGCGTGTGATAAGTCCAAGAATCAAGTTCAAAGAGATACGGGTGTTGCGGGTTGTGAAAGACCTTAAAGGAACAAGTTTGGTCTAGAGGGAGTGTTGGAATTCAACACTTGAGTTGAAGCCGAAAGACGTGAACTTTGCGTTTGTGATTTAAGAGACATAACATTCTTAATGAAATTATGAAACAAGAATATATCTAACTCGAGAATTGAGACCTATGTGAGATTTGGCTAGTTCGAGACCAATGTGAGATTTGGCAAATCTGGCTAATTAAAGAATTTATTAATTAAAATAATTTATTTTTAACTTACAAAGCTAACTACCACCCACGTAAGACAAAGTATTGAAAAGCATACATATAATTTTAGAAAGAAGACAAACGTGCAAGTAATTTTAGAAAGAATAGTGAAGGGATATAGTATTGAATCCGAATTAGACCTGGATCTGAGATGGAGAAATCATACACACCAAAACGGAACACCCCTCTCTAATGCTAACATCCCTTTCTAATGCACACCCCTAAAGCGGATATGT
The DNA here is from genome assembly GCF_021521415.1 of Bidens hawaiensis. Classification (NCBI taxonomy): domain Eukaryota; kingdom Viridiplantae; phylum Streptophyta; class Magnoliopsida; order Asterales; family Asteraceae; genus Bidens; species Bidens hawaiensis. Next base: position 1,168,135 of record NW_027491048.1, on the reverse strand, counting down.
CCAGAGTATTGCGACATAATGTACAAGTCAGGACCACTGCGAACGCTAAAACTGTACAAAAAAAGGTGCCAACGGGGGCAAGGCCAATTGTACCACTGGTATGCGCAGAACTACCAATGTAGAGCTGGGGAGAAAGTAATACCAGAAAGGGGATCCGCGCAACAGCATACACGTCTCCAATACTATGTCCGCATAAGAGACAATCCAAGGTAGCTTAACACATGGCCCGATGGCTGACCTCCGTCATCGTACACATCCAACTATAAATAGGAGACCCTATCAAACGGTAAGACACATTGATGAAGGCGATGATGACTCTTTGCTGAGGTACGAGCATCTCGTTCTTCTAATTTCTTCACTACACACTCGTTTTTGTTTTCTGTAGCTACAAGTCCCAACATTCAACTTGATTAAATTCTCAAGGTGATCAACCCATGTGAAAGTACTTGCTCAAACCCGATTTAACCTCGTGTTTCATCAACTAGTAACGTACATGAAATTTGCGCTTAACAAAAGAACCTCCGAGTCCTAACTTTAGAAGAAGGAAACAAACCGGAAATATAAATTTGTAATTTACTTTTGACAAATGACTCACGGTAGTAAGCAGCGGGTGTTTGGGATTCTTTTTTTTGAAGCTCCTTTTACTTCCGGGCGAAAGTTGGAAAGGTCATCATGTTGTGACTTTTGAAACTTTTACAATTATCATTACTAAAAACTTATTATTTACTGTTGGCAAAAGTTAGAAAAATCATGTTGTGACTTTTGAAACTTTTACAATTTTCATTACTAAAAATCTAACTTACATCATTCAATTTTTCAATACCAAACACCTAATAAAATCTTTTCTTTTTCCAAAAATTATAAAGTCGGCCTTAGAAAAGGAATCCCAAACACCCTGCAATAGACACACCAAACGAGATTCATAAATAATTTCTAATTTAATTTTGAGAAACAAAGGCCTATTTTAATACTACAATTTACTCCATTTATTTTTGTCATATAGTGATATTCTTGTCATGATGTCCAGGGGCATAATTGAGAATTCAACTACCTCAAAACCATAGGCACTTTCCCACTGTTTTGTTTCCTTAAACCTGGTGTTGTTCTTTCCTAATGTTGTTTGGTTATATTCCATCTAGTTATACCCTCTCCAGTCTTCTTTATTATTCATCATTCACACACAACACTTTTGAATCAAATTATCAAACCCACTTATATTAAAAGTTTGAAGATAACATGAGTTCAACAAGCAGAGCTTGGATGGTGGCTGGAACCTTGGGACTGGTGGAGGCACTTAAAGATCAAGGGTTTGCACGGTGGAACTACACCATCAGAACCATCCACCACCACGCCAAGGCCAATATCAGATCAATCTCCCAAACTAAGAAGTTGTCTTCTCAGGCAGCCATGGCTTCAAGCAGAAGCATAGAAGAATCAGAGGAATCTTTAAGAAAAGTCATGTACTTGAGTTGTTGGGGTCCCAACTGATCAAGGGATTGTTATTTAGGTAGATAGATACAGAAGAACATGGTTATATGCGCATGTAATTATGCATGATGTACAAGTAATATCTTCATAAATGAAGAGTTCCTAATGTCTATATAGAAATTGTTGATTTCATTTAACCTGATATATTAAGTCAGTTTTTAAACTTTCATGCTAAGTTGCAACTAACCTATGGATTTTATAGGCAGAAATAGAATTAGTGTTGGCGATGTGATTCGTCTTTCATATGAGACCACTCCTTAACTCCTTGTGGGCTAAAGGAGTATTTTTTTTTTATTTCATATTCAGTTCTTATATTACCTTTTGTTGATGTATTATATATTCTTTTTCCTTTTTTTCTAGTTAACTTTGTTGATCGATTTAAAACATAAAATTTTCGCTCTTAAGGCTCATATATGACATGGTTAATTCATCCAACTATATTAATTTAAACCTGCACTGTTCATACATGAACATATGATGTGTCAATCTATGCCTATAGTACACTTCTTTTAAAGGCAGTACTTGACTTGCTTGAGCGACCGATCCATGGTCGAACCATGTACCAAACATCTTTTTTCCATCAATTCTTCTCTATATTATATATATACAAACTTTTGGATATTCATTGTTGATTATCTAGAATGTATAATTCATATTTAACATCTGTATTAAATATTCTTATCACGTTTATTGGCTTCAAAAAATAATGATTTAACAATTTTCATTTCACTAGTTTTATTATTTTGTAAAAATAGTGTGGTTAATAACGTGACATGTACTAGTTTTAACACTCAATGAATCCATATATCACCACACTCATGAGTCATGATCTAAGCACACAACCACACTCATTGGTCTAAACGCTAAAGGTACCTCACAAGCGAATATATGAAACCGGTCCACGTGAACCCACATGACCTGCCTTGATGGGTCATTTCTTGCAATGCCTGTACATTGCATCCCATCCCTCGATATATAAAAAATTGAAATACATCGATGTTCGTGTATATATTTTAATGTATGCTACGTGTTCCTCATATATTGAAGCTCATTCTCATGACAAGACACCTGTTAGCTATCTATTGGATATCAACAATGACTCATGTTGCATCTCAATAATAAATTAATCCTCATACACCACCTTAACTTCATATAAAAAATCCACACATTCACTCTTCTCTTCATTGCATCTTAACACTACAAATCTCCATAACACAAACCATTACCAACACCAAATCAATCGTTACATCATGACTTCTCTAGGCCGTGTATGGATGCCTGCTGGTTTAGCCGTTATTAGTGGACATACAGATCAAGGTTACAAACTTAGATCACTCATTAACTCCATTCGACATGGCGTTGATCTCCGTCCATTAGCTAGTGTTCTACGATTCGAAAACAATGAAGGAGTTGGAGACAGGAAGAGTACAACTACACATGTACAGTCAGATGATTCTCTTCGACAAGTCATGAAGAAACACTAACCGAACCCCGGGCAGATTACGGATAACCTGGGGGTTAAATAGATGTTTCCCACGAGGGGTTAGACCCGGCAAAGATGGTTCTTCTGATAACCTGCAAAACAGACACCGTGAGCTCGTCACTGAGAAGGGGGGGGGGGTTCCTCCTTGTGACCACCCTCCGGCGTGAGAATCAAACTAGATTGCTCTTGAATATAAATGTATATTAAGAGATTGCTAGAGCAGATATCAGGTATAATATGTAATACGAGATAGTATATGATAAGATGATAAGATGATCATACCATTTGGGGTATTTATAGCCGAAAGTAGGTTTCCAAGAAGGTGAAGCCGGCTAAATAGTATTCCTGTTCTACCAACTGTGGCCTACGCACGTGCCATGCTGGTAGTTGGTGGGTAGGCAGCGGCTGACAGTGACCAGGCCTGCTGTGTACTATTCCTTTTCCACCAACTGCCGGCTATGCACGTGGTATGACAGAAGTTGGTGAGTAGGCAGCGGCTAATAGTGACATACAGTACAAGAGCATGCTGCTCGCCATACTGTTGTCAATAAGCTGTCGTATCTTTGGTCAGATCTTTTGCCCATACCTCGTCAGGTACAGTACAGAAGATCTTCCCGTATCGTACGGACTGGCTTATTTGGGCGGGAGTATTCCCCCTCCCGCCTTTGTGCGGGATTGCTCCCGGCTTTGCTCATTCCTTCAGGTGATAACTGAATTATTGAGAGCTAAGTGCCTTGTGCGTGTAGCCTTGCTGCGCGGGTGGCCTTCCCTGATGGCTTGTATCCGCAGCTGCGGGAACAGGCGGAGTACTTCACCATTGGGAGGCATTTCCTGCGGGAACAGCTTGCGTACTGCGCGTAAGGACGTCACGTCTCTGAGCATGGTGGGTCCTGCGGATCCAGTTGGTTTCTGCGCAGACGTCTCTCTTCAAGGTGAGTCTTGCGGGTCCAACTGGGCTCTGCTGGGACCTACCTCTTCAAGCCCCCCCCAGTCCAATGTTCTTCTCATGAATGTTTAATAAAGTGAGGTGAACTTTTGGACTTAAGCAAAGGGTTTTGAAAAGGGTTTAGATTTTAGGTTTTCCATGGGGATTCTTCCCGCGGAAGTCCTTGTCACTTGCAGAAATTCCCGACTTTCCTGCTTGATCTTTGGGTATGATGCGGGTAGGTCTGTAACCTCCTCGCAAGTCAGGAGCGTTGAGTCCCACTTGTGTGGATTCTCCATGAGGTTTTGGTAGTTTTGAACATAGTGATCAATTATGTTTAAACCACCAATTCCATCTTGGAGCTTCAAACAATGTAGTTCTCGACGTTCCCGCTATGCGGGGATGTTATTCCCGTTTCCGCAAGCATTGCCCAGAAGATCCTTCTTGATTTCAATTCCCTGCGGAGCGCTAGGTATGTGAAGGGTTTTGCCTTAACACTGTACCCGCACTCGTCTTACGGTTACTTTACTTCCAAGGTATTCCTGGCGTCAATTCCCTGCGGGTGCTAAGTATGTGAAGGGTTTTGCCTTGACACTGTACCCGCACCCGTCTTATAGTTACTTGGTTGCCAAGGTATTCCTGGCGTCAATTCCCTGCGGGTGCTAGGTATGTGAAGGGTTTTGCCTTAACACTGTACCCGCACCCGTCTTATAGTTACTTGGTTGCCGAGGTATTCTTGGCTTCAATTCCCTGCAGGTGCTAAGTATGTGAAGGGTTTTGCCTTAACACTGTACCCGCACCTGTCTTACAGTTACTTGGTTGCCAAGGTAAGGGGTATTCTCCCGCTTACTTTTGAATCTTTTTTGAATTTTGAAATTCGAAGAGTTGGTGAAAGGATAAGAACAGTCCAAACATCTGAAACGTCGTGCGACGGTTTCTTCTGACTGTGTCAGGACGTGCAGGAAGTTATGGTGACGTGACAGTACATGGTCATTCCAGACGCTTTTTCAGGCGCGTGGGCGCGATTTTTCGGGCGCGTGGCCGCGAAATTAATGGTACGCGTCCTTTCAACAGCTGTTGCCAGCTTGCTTTTTGCCACGTGTCATAGTTTCATTGCACCTTCGATTTCTCTCTCTTCCGCATTAAATTCATCGCATTAATTGCGATTAGTATATAAAGGGGGAGAGGGTTCTTTGTAATCCACACTTTCACTTTTCTCTTCATCTTCAAAACGATTTCCGGCGAATACTCACCTTTTCAGTCGAGCATTCTCTTGAAATCGTTTTCTTCTTTCATCTGCAAGATGTCTTCTCACGATCTCGAAGCTACAGCCCAGGAGGCTGGGGTGTACGCTGATGACAAGAGTACTGCTGGCGAGTGCCAGTGTGCTCTGCCTGTCGATCTATGTCAGTACATCGTCAGGAAGTTCATGCTCGAGTCTCTCGAGCCTGAGTTTCCTGAACCCCATCAGACGGTGTATGATGCCCCCAGAGGCAAGATCGGGGTATATGCTGCATTCTTTGTCTATGGGAATCTTAGGTTCCCTTTGACAAAGTTTGTGTACCGTGTCCTAGAGAGGCACGGTGTACACCTGACCGAGGTGCACCCGATGGCGATCGCGAAGATTCGCCACTTCGAGTGGGTGTGCCGGATTCTGGGCATTGAGCCCTTCATCGACCGCCTGATGACCTTCTACTCTTGGAGGTGCATCCAGGGGTGGTATACGCTGATAACCCGAATCAAGGGTTTGAAGATTTGCGCAACCGAGCGCAGTCTTTGTTCGTGGAAGCGGGAGTTCTTCTACATCTCCGCTCGCGCCATCCCCCTTGCCATGAAATTTAAGAATAGGCAAGCTCTCCCAAGCCTTCACGCCTCCAATTACCAGGAGGCGGAATGGTTCTCGAAGATATCCCGAGTCCAATATCCGGTTTACCGGTTTGCGGAGTCCGGGATGGTGATGCTCGGGATGAGCCGGGTGTGAAAGGATGCGGATGCGCGAAAGATCCCGATCGTCCTCGAATACGGTTTGAACTCTGTTCCTTACGGTATGCTCTGTTTCTTTTTGTTGATTTAGAATCTCTTCTAACTTCTTTCCTGTTTATTTCAGAGGGGAACGACTTGCAGTCGCTCCTGTATCCGCGGGAGGCTGACAGTCCCGCTCGGATGGGTACTCGCGCTCTAGACGAGAACGAGTTGCCCATCCTTGAACAGACGGCGGATCGGTTCGTGGAGGTCTACCCGTCAGGCCACGAGATCCTGAGCGCCAGGCGGCCAGGTAAGGCGTTATTCAACCCTCGACCCCTCAATGCTGAAACCTCTGCTGGAATTCCTCTAATCTTATGTTCTGATGAGGAATCCGCAGATGGTCCTCCGTTGGTGCGGAAGAAGAAAGCTGCCGGCGGGAAGGGAAAGGAGAAGGTGGCCTCCACTGCCGATCCGGTGCCTCGGTCTGATTCGGAGGCCGAGAGCGAGGAGGTGGCGGGGAACCCGGGTGGTGATAGGACCACTGCTCCGGAGGCTGCGACTGTCACCTCCGGAGAGCCCCGGATGACGACGGTGAGCGGCGCAAAGAGGCCGGCTCCATCGGGTTCGTCCCCGCCTGTCCGCACTTTTAGGCTCAAGAAAACCCGTAAGTACAAACTTCCTTTATTTTTAACTTCATAGTTTTCCATCATTAACCCTTTATCTTCTTTGTGCAGGCGTGGATGTTGACGCATTCCAGGGTGGAGCGGGGAGGAGTACCTCCGGACCCATGACGGTAGGCTTGGTCAGCCTACCTGAGGCGACGACCCAGGCGGCTGCGCCTGCGCCTGCTTCCGCTGGTTCAGTTGCTCACTCCGTTGAGCCAACTGTTCCAGCTGTGATGACATCACCGCCGGCTGTCAGTGCCATATTTACCGCATCTTTCACTGAGCCGGCGGTTACTTTTTCTGCGCATTCCGCAGCGGCGACCACGGTTGTGAGTTCACCTCCGGTGAGTTCACCTCCGTTGGTTTCTACCGCGGCGGCCTCCATGCCTCCGACGTCGGCAGCCACAACCGATCCTTCAGGTATGCTTGGGGCTTATCGGCAACCTCTGCCTCCTTCCCATCTGCCTGACCTCTTGGATGGATTTCCCTTGGGTTCAGGTGATGGGTTTGGCGGCTATCGGCCTGTTGTTGACCCTACAGATGCGTAGGGTTCTTTTGGCCTTTTTATATTTTTATCATCTTTTCCTAACTGCTTTTTGTTTTTTGCAGTGTCGGATTCCAATGAAGTGTATGTTCCACGATGGAACATCCGCCGAGGAACAACCCTTCGCACACCTGTGGAGTGCGTGGAGTGGGCTCGTCACGCAGCTCCCAGTGGTGCGTTGGGGGAAGCCATGGCTAGCTACCAGGAAGGTAGGCTAACCAATGAGCTTCGGGTTCTCCTGGCCCGGATGTAGCCGCGCGTCGAGCTGCTTTGTCGTGAAAACGACAAGTTAAAAGCAGCTCGCCTTCAAGAAGTAGCTCGGGCGCGGGCTGTCCGGGAGGAGAACGTAAGGCTTACCGCAGTGGCTGCGGAAAAGGAGAAGGCCTTCAAGGCCCTCGAGGTTGAAGTTCAGGCCCGGCTCGAGGCCCGTTCCAAGGCTGCCCAACCTGTTAACGAACAGCTTCGGCTGGCTAAGGAAACTGCAAGGAACGCAACCGAGAGGGCCACCAAGGCTGAAGCTGTTGCTGAGCCTCTACGCGTGGAGAATGAGGAGCTTAAAGCCAAATTAGAGGCTCTCCAGCAGGCTCATGATGCCTTGGCGATGGAAGACGCCAAAAAGCTCCAAGAGATCTTGGACCAGAGGGGGGTGCTTGACCACACTGAGCGGAAGCTAAAGGGCGTCGAAGAGGCTGCGGCTAAAGAAGTGTTGCTTGCCAACCTTAACAAAAGTGAAGCCGAACGCGCCCGTAACGAAGCTCAAGCTGCCCTCCAGGAGGCTCTGGTTGCCAAGGAATGGCTTATTCGAGAAGCGTTGTCTCAGGTATGTTTAGCTTCATAATGTCTTCACGCTTTTCTTTGTAAATAGAAAAGGTTTTGATACTTGTATTTTTTCTTGTAGGTTGTGCATCGGGTCTTCGCGGATACGTCGTATGACGATGCTATGAGCGCAGCCCTCAACGCTTCTCATGAGGATGGGGAAAAGGCCGGCTTCCTGCTTGGTCTAGGGTTCGTTGAGAAAGGCATCCCGCCTTCCAACTTCCCTTTATTTGATGTGGATACTGAAGCTGTATACGACCAAGCAGTGAATCAGTATGCCGCCTTCCCGCATCCGGTGGTGGAGAAGGTGAACCAAGTTGCTGCTGCTGATGATGGGCTAGCTATCCTTAAAGCTTTCCTTGAACCGCCACATTCTACTGATGGTGCTGGTCCAAGTGGAAGTGGCCCTGAAGCTTGATCCTGAAGATCCCTTCCCACTGCTAGGATAGATTTAGCCGTTCGACGTGCGGTTGTTAATAGGTTAGTGTTGAATGAATTAACCGTTCGACGCGCGGTTGTTAATAGGTTAGTGTTCAGTTTCCTCTATCATGATTCATGCGGATAGACCGGCACTTTCATTTAGTGGGATGACTGAACTTTACCTTTAACTGACCTGTGTGCATGTTTGCCATTTTTTGGGTTTATGCGGGTTTTGCCGCCTTCCCCACGCAACGACTTTCACACTTATGTATGCGGTGAAAACCGGCATCAGTGTTGGAAGTTCATAAAAGTATAAATGTAAAATCATCAGCGTCGATGTTCTAAGGAGAATCATTTCCATTAGAAGTGGCTCTGGGCCTTTTCTTTACAAATTTGGAATTGATCTACATGCAAACTGTGTAATTGAGCTCCCTTCCATGTTGTTGGGATGGGAGTGCCATCGAGCCGATATGCACCTGGTTCGGGATCTCGTTGTTTACGCAGTATGTAGTCTCCAACATTGAAGCTGTAATTTTATTCGTGTTTTCCCCAACTGGGGTTCTACACGCATCAGCCTGCTCAGCGTTCATTGCGCCACGAGGTGCGCGAGCGTCCCATCTCTGACAAATGCTTCGACCATGTCCTTAACGTCTGTGCATTCTTCAGTGTTGTGGCCTTTTGTCCTGTGAAAGTCAAAGTATTTGCTCCGATCAGCATTGTGACGATGTCGGATTATTGGAGCCTTTGGCCATGGGAGCTCCTCAGTGGCGAATATCTCGGTGACGCTTTTGGTGAGTGGCGTCCATCTGGAGTTCTGGTTCGACCGTACGTTATCCCTTCCGCCTAACCGATGTTGCAAGCCGGATGAGGTGTCAAAGTTTACCCTTGACTGCCAAATGCCTAGCTTCCGCTTTTTGTTTAATCGGGCGGTAAGGACGTTGTCTTCTCTTGTTTTCTGGGTGTAGAGGTTTGTGCTCTGGGGGAGATCTCTACCCAGTTGCTTCTCCGTTTCCGCAAAGCGTTTAGCTGCTGTCATGATGGCATCCCATGTGGATGGCATGCCATCTTTACCCGTTAAGGTGCGGATGAGCTCTGGGTCGTTCGCGCCCTGGATGAAAGCAGCGCGAACAAGATCTTCGCTAATATTACCCAAACTTAGCTTCTTTGAGTTGAAGCGAGTGATGAAGTCTAGCAAAGATTCATCTTCCTCTCGAATGCATTTGAGGATTGTCCATTGCTCTTCGGTATACTTTCTTTGTTGGCTGAAGTGTTGGCTAAACTTCTGCTGGAAGTCTTCCCAATCGTAGATGTGGTGGACCGGTAGACGATCGAACCACGCTCTAGCTGCCCCAACAAGCGTCATTTGTAACATGTAACACCACGTAGGTTCCGTCCAGCTACTGACGGTTGCCCCCGCTATGAACCTGTTCAAATGATCGTCTGGATCAGATATACCATCGTAAGTGCCGATGTTGGACATCTGTTTGGCACTTTTCGGGACGATTGCTTCCGCAATATCCCTTGCAAATTTGGACGTTCCCGCCTTTGCAGCAGTTGGTGTAAATGTTTTCGAGAAGTCACGTGGATTTCCACCTGTATTTTTTGGTTTGAAGGCTTCTTCAAAATGCCTTCTCGGTTGGGAGTCCGTTTCCTTACGCTTCCCTTTCGCCCTATGACGAGGGTTTGCGTCACTATCGGATTCCTCCGAATCATTGTCCCAGTATCCGAATTCGTCAGCCTGTTGGACGGAACGCAAGCGTTCGTCCAACTCAGCTTGGAATTCCTTCTGACGTGCCTCCGCCCACGCTTTAACTTGTTCAAGCGTTTGGCGGGGGAGTCTCGTCTGTTGTCTTTCCGCCTGGGTATTATTGAATCCCAGGGGATGGTTGTTTACTGCACTTGCCCCAGCTTGGGTAACTGGGGTAGTGTTCGTAAAATTTACTGCACTTGCCCCGGCTTGGGTAACCGGGGTAGTGTTCGTAAAAACTGTGTAGTCGCCGGTATCCCTCCCAGTAGGTGGGGTTGTGGTTACCGGAGTTTCTTTAACCATCTTTCCAGAAGTTTGAAAAAACTGAAAAGAAATGAAGTTCTAGCTTTTATGCACGGATGGCGCCAATGAAGAAACACTAACCGAACCCCGGGCAGATTACGGATAACCTGGGGGTTAAATAGATGTTTCCCACGAGGGGTTAGACCCGGCAAAGATGGTTCTTCTGATAACCTGCAAAACAGACACCGTGAGCTCGTCACTGAGAAGGGGGGGTTCCTCCTTGTGACCACCCTCCGGCGTGAGAATCAGACTAGATTGCTCTTGAATATAAATGTATATTAAGAGATTGCTAGAGCAGATATCAGGTATAATATGTAATACGAGATAGTATATGATAAGATGATCATACCATTTGGGGTATTTATAGCCGAAGGTAGGTTTCCAAGAAGGTGTAGCCGGCTGAATAGTATTCCTGTTCTACCAACTGTGGCCTACGCACGTGCCATGCTGGTAGTTGGTGGGTAGGCAGCGGCTGACAGTGACCAGGCCTGCTGTGTACTATTCCTTTTCCACCAACTGCCGGCTATGCACGTGGTATGACAGGAGTTGGTGAGTAGGCAGCGGCTAATAGTGACATACAGTACAAGAGCATGCTGCTCGCCATACTGTTGTCAATAAGCTGTCGTATCTTTGGTCAGATCTTTTGCCCATACCTCGTCAGGTACAGTACAGAAGATCTTCCCGTATCGTACGGACTGACTTATTTGGGCGGGAGTATTCCCCCTCCCGCCTTTGTGCGGGATTGCTCCCGGCTTTGCTCATTCCTTCAGGTGACAACTGAATTATTGAGAGCTAAGTGCCTTGTGCGTGTAGCCTTGCTGCGCGGGTGGCCTTCCCTGATGGCTTGTATCCGCAGCTGCGGGAACAGGCGGAGTACTTCACCATTGGGAGGCATTTCCTGCGGGAACAGCTTGCGTACTGCGCGTAAGGACGTCACGTCTCTGAGCATGGTGGGTCCTGCGGATCCAGTTGGTTTCTGCGCAGACGTCTCTCTTCAATGTGAGTCTTGCGGGTCCAACTGGGCTCTGCTGGGACCTACCTCTTCAAGTCATGTACTTAAACTGCTGGGGTCAGAACTGAGATGAAGAGTAGTTTAATTGGTTTGGTATATGGGTTGGGAATTAATATTATTAAGTGACTTGAAAGAAGAGAGTTACAAATTGTATATATGTTTCTCTTCGAAACAACGTACTTTAATTTCTCCCAACAAATGTACGAATACCATTTATTTATAAAATGGACGTACTTCTAACCAGTACTTGAGTATACTTATATTTGTTTTTGTTCTCCTCCATATTTGACAAAAGAAAAATGTTAATATTTTATATTTTATGCAAAACAAGTATTTCGACTGGGCGTCGATTAACGACAACTATAGAAAATCATTATCATCATAGGATCGAATACATTATTATCCTAGACCTTATAAACGTGCTCGAAGTCATCTAGAAAAAATGCATTTATGCAAAATATGACCACCAAAAGTTAGGGTTGAACACGGTTCGGTTATTAGGCGAAACCCAAACTAAAACCGAAGTAATCGGTTATTTGAATATACAAACCGTTAGGTTTTTGGTTTTCTGGTTATTTTCGGTTTCGGTTAGGTTATTTTCGGGGGTTTTCTCAATTACGTGTAGACATTGAAAAAAAATTAAATAAATAATGAAAATACATATTTTAAGCTTGTATAAAAAAGTATTAGAGTATTATATATATTTAATTCAAAAAAACTAAAATAGACACGTGTTACATGAAAATATACGAATACAAAGTTGCTAAATAGATTTTAAAATTCAACAAAGTTCTTAATTAAAAAACATTATAAGTTTAGTCTCAATCTTCATTCACCATCTTATTTATTTTAAAGTTTAGTCCATTCCTTATCATCTTGATAAACTTTGTCACCATCAATCGGTTAGGTTCGGTTTTTATAAAATGGATAATCGAATCGAAACCGAAAATTCAAAAAATTAACCGTCGGTTAATGAGTCGGTTCAATTTTTTTGGATGTGGTTTTTCAGTTAATTCGGTTTCGGTTCGGTTAATTCGATTTTCTTTCACCTCTACCTAAAGTTATTGTAGTTTTATTTGGGCAGAATACATCCTTGATCTTCTTTGTCCCCAAAGGTTGAAATGAAAAATGAAACAGCGTAGACTTAATTTACTCATTAATGTGGTTAATAAATCCTTTTCATACCTAACCCAACATGATTAATCAATTTATATGAACTTTATCTGGAATTCTGGATAAGGGGACTTGGGCGGTGCGTGATGGGAAACCATCACGCGTGATGCCTTCACGAACACCGCCGTTGGTGCCCCCCATCACGCGTGATGGGGGTTTTGCGTGATGGCCATCACGTGGTGGAGTTCGAGATATATATGACCGTTGCCATGAATTAAAACTCATCACACTAACACAAAAACCTATATATATATGTGTGTGTGTAAGAGAGAGAGTGTGTGTATACCAAAACCCATCACACTATTACCATCACCACTAAATTCCATCTCTAGTGATGGAATGTGGTGGGATGAAGTGGCACACCACCATTGGGTGTGGTGGGTGATGGAAATGGAACCACCCCCTCCCCCTAAGTGGTATATCTTTTCAAATTAATTGATCAGATAATATGGACACTCGGATGCATGCTTCATGTAGTTTGTGTGAATTTTGCGTTTATGATTTAGGAGATACGACGTTCCTTAAAAAACAAGAATATCTTTTTGTTAAGTTCAAGTGGATTTGGCTATTATGAAACAAGAATATCTTTTGTTCAAGATCAATGTAAGATTTGATTAGAATGTTACAACAATGATGTTAATAATTTCAATATCAAAACGGGTAGTTTGGTTAATTAAAAAAATTAACGTATAAAGTTAATGTCCACCCACGTTAGACGAAGTATTGAAAAGCATGCACATAATTTTAGAAAGAACAATGAAGAGATACGGTCTTGAATCCGGATCGGACACAAATCCGAATCAAACAACAGATAGAGAAAACGCCGAAAGGGAACACCCATTCCGAATGCGCATTAAGCGGATACATCCAAGCATCGCAACATTTGGTACAAGTCAAGACTACTACGAACGCTATAACTGTGCAGAAAAAGGTGCAACGCCCAACGGGGAAAAGCCAATTGTACAACTAGTATGCGCAAAACCAATGCAGACCCGCAAAGGAGACAATAGCACCAAAAGATGGGATTGCACAACGGCATCCACAGTCTCCAATATGATGTCTGCAGAAGAGACTTGATGGCTGACCTCCGTCATACACATCCGACTATAAATAGGAGGCCCTATGAAACGATAAGACATTCACACTCACACAACCTAGCAATATACTCTTTGTGCCTTTATACAAATGATACACGAAGGGACATTGATGAGGATGATGATGACTCTTTGTTGAGCTGAGAGCATTTCTCTCTTCTAATTTCTTCACTACACACTTGTTCTTGTTTTTTTACAGCTACAAATCATAGTATTCAACTCGATTAGATTTTGATCTCCAGATGATCAACCCCTATGAGAGAGGACAGACACCCGTATGAATAGAGTGTATGGCTTTCAAACCATAAGTGATTAACTTTTTAAAAGAAACATGAAACTAAATGTAAATTAAAAATCTGTAATTTACTTTTTGACAGATGACTCCGGGAGTACGAGCAAACAATACACACCAAACGAGATTCATAAATGATTTCCAATTAACTATATATTAAAGGAAAATGTCATAACACTGTAGCAGCTACAGTTAATCTTGAAAATTTTCAACTTTAGTCCTTAGGTTTTAGATTGTTTTGATTTAGCCCCTCAAGTTTCAAACTGTTTCAATCTTGAATCATGATTTTTTAATCTTTGCAACTTTAGTCTTTTAGTTTTAGATTGTTTCAACTTATCTCCTCCAAACTTTTAAATTGTTTCAATTTTGAGCCATGACATTTTTTTTGCTAAACTTTGTTAACTTTTCACTTTAAAGTCCCAAAGTTTTCATGGTTTTATCATGTGCCTTAACAAAAAAATTCATAGATTTGACTTTTGATCATGTGTTTTTTTAGAAGAAGTAGCTTAGGATCACTTAAGGTTATACGTAGAAGGGATAACTAGCTACCAGCATGATACGCCTTTATATTCACGTTTACATGTTCGAATCTATGATGGAATTATCAGAATTCATCGCATGTTTATATTAAAGGAAACCTAAGGGGTACTGCAGCAATCTATAGTAAAGTTTATACTTATCCAATTTTAGTCCATGTTGTTTGAGTTATACCTATTTTGGTCCCTGCTGTTAATTATATATGCGTTATATTTTTAGCACCTTGATTTTGTCTATGTCTGGTTTAGGCCCCTACCTTTTCATATCATTTTGTATCTTTAAAGAGACGGACATTTAGGTTATATCTCTAATGGGATGAACCGGGGTCATATCTTATCTCTTAATGGGTCAAACTTAGGTTATGTATTATCTCTAACATATTTATTGGGGTTATGTTTTATCTCGAACCAATGCCAACCGAATTTTCTTTACGTACATCTTGGACACACGATAAAATAAATGCATACGTTGCACGGCTATAGCGGAACACGCCCGAGGTCTATAAGTTTAACTTTAAGAAACAAAAGCCTATTTTAATGCAATTTACTCCCATTTCTTTTTGTCATATGGTGATATTCTTGTCATGATGTCCAGGGGCATTAATGAGAATTTAACTACCTCAAAACCATCGGCACTTTCCCACAGTTTAGTTCCCAAAAAACCTGGTGTTACTATCTACAATTACTTTCTTGCATCTATTTATACCCCTTCCAGTCTTCTTATCATTCATCAATCACTCACGACTCACAACACTTTTGAATAAAATCAAACCCACTTATATTATATTACAAGTTTTAAGATAGCATGAGTTCAACAAGCAGAGCTTGGATGGTGGCTGGAACCTTGGGACTAGTGGAAGCACTTAAAGACCAAGGCTTTGCACGGTGGAACTACACCATCAGGACCATCCACCACCACGCCAAGGCCAATCTCCGGTCAATCTCTCAAACTAAGAAGCTGTCTTCTCCAGCAGCCATGGCTACAAGCAGAAGCATAGAGGAATCTGAGGAGTCTTTAAGAAAAGTTATGTACTTGAGCTGTTGGGGTCCCAACTGATCAATATGGTGTTATTAGGTATATAGATATAGAGGAAACATGGTTATGTGTACATGTGATTATGCATAAATGAAGAGAATTCAGATTTATATGAAGACACTATTATCTATAGAGTTGTAGATGTCTTTTAACATGCACTTAAAACATATTAAATCTAATATCAGTCCTAAAGTTCTATGCTAAGTTGAAAAGAATTTTTAACAGCTCTGAAATTGAAATGATTATTATTTATGATTTGATTGATCTTTAGTTCCATGAGAAAATTAAATGATCTGATATGAAATACAATATGGATTAGGAATCTAACTAATCAACACATATTTCTATTATATATCCAATTGAAAATTAGACACAACACATAAGACATAACTCTGTTGCGCTTTGACTAATAGGCTACTTGATTGGATCATTGTGGTGTTATAAATGAGAGAGGGGCTTAGACCCATAATGTTCATAACAGGAAATTTTGGTTCTTTTTACTTATTTAGTTGGATAATTCAGTATTTTTCTCTTTTTGATGTACAAAACAAGTGAAGCAACGACATTTTTGTCTCCTTGATATACAAAGTGAAGCGATAATACTAAAGAAGATCAAGATCAAAAGTTCCATCTTTCAATAAATATCATTTTTTTGGCGTGTTTCAGACCAAGCGTACTGGAGAGTCGTGGGGCTATGTTCTGGCCCAAAACGTTGGGGGAACATATCTTATTTCAAAACTTTATAATATTTTAATATTAAATGTCAATATTGATAAAATAATTTAAAAAATTTACAAATATTATTTTTAAAGTCACTAATTTAAATATTAAGGATATATGGGATGTTAAGAATGAAAGTTGATTAGTAAAGGTTGGTATCTTTATAATTTCTTTGTAAATAAAATTCAATTTTGAAATGGTACGAACTAACATATTTATAAAATTCATATAAATCAAATGCACATGCATTTTATAGGATTGAAACCTTGACCTCTATGATAAAAAAATATATATGCACCATATAAGGCCACACTATTTTCTTAAAACATTCTTAATCTATTCTTTAAAGTTGTCAAAACCATATAATTTATGATAAATTTTAAGAAACCCATCAAAATCATATGTCCAATCCATTCCCTATTATATGGAAGGGTTATATGACAACTAAAGTAAAAAACCTAAATATAGAGACTCACGTTTTATCCATACCATATAATATATCACCTATCTCCCAATCATCATTTACTATATAATAAAACAAAAGAGAAAAAAATAATAAAAAATTAATTTATGGATATGAATAGAGAATAAAATGTGGAAAATTTTTGAAAAATTATAGATAAATTTATGAAATGATATTTTTTAGCTAAATTACAGGAAAAAATATATAGAATGAGCTGAGAATACTCTTAACCTGAAAAGGTATTGGATTGCAAAATTTCCTTCAAAAGATTTTTTTTGTTTGCTTATCTTTTTGAACAACGAACTCAAACTTATAGAGGGTTTGCATGTCAGAATTTTGGCAAAAACCACTCTTGGTTTAACTAGGTACCCCTCTAGGTTATTTGTCTTTCTTAGAGACATCTACCATAGCACCTCGTATCACTTCTATAAGCTAGAGAAAGAGACTTTAGATCAACCATTTTTCTTTTGTGTTCGTATGCTAAAGAAGTTTGGGAGTGGGTATCATGGTGGAGCGGTCGTGAGTTTTCTCATATTCAATCTCATATATCCAAGTCTACCTAATTGTCGGTCCCTAAAAAACAAGAACATATTATGATTTGCAATTTTTCTACGAATTGCTTGCAACGTGGTTGTATTTAAAAGGCCACTATCCTTATATTAAAAATTGTAGAAGACGTCAAAATTCAGCTACTCTTGTGGATTTATCATAGATAAAATCAAATCTTTTTTAGCTAGATCACGTGACTATTATTTTCTTCTCAAGATCTTCGGATGTTGATTACTGGTTGTCGGACTGTTGTATATTATTTTCATGTTGTATTCCTCTCTTTGTTTGGTTATAGATCCTATGACTTGTTATTGTAGTAATTCTGAGCTTCTTACTGACTATTTAATCTATTTATGCCTTAGTTAAAAAAAAATAATAACAATGTACAAAACTTCAAATAATGGTAACGAAGTTTATAAAGTATTCTACTATGTCACCCATCAGAGATGAATTCGTTAGAACTTCAACAATAACACTCGACAACAACACTATGAAGAGTATGATTAAGAAAACTAACAAGATTTTCTTCAACATGTTCCTTAGCAAACATCATATGAAACTGTATCAGGGCCGGCCCATAGGGGTAAAGTAAATAAGAGGGACTATTTTGAAGAGAGAATCTTATTTATTCATTCATAGGAGTAAAGTAGATGCCCTTTTATCAATTTGGCTTTATTGATTGTTAACTATTTAATTTAAAATTAATAAAAACATAAATAGAATTATCAAAAATTAAACGATAGATTGATAAATTCCTTGTAGCCTTTTGTAGCCCCTTTTATCGCAATATTAGAGGATTCATAAATAGATTGCAGTTATTGTATGCTAATGCCTTAACGTATGGTAAGTACGCGAGATGCTCAAAGGCAAAAAACAAAGGCAGAAACCTAAAACGCTCACAAACACTTAAACGCTCAAAAACGGTCTTTATGAAAAAAGTGAAAAATTGATCGATTAACCACCCAAAACTGTTTTTTCGGTGAACCAATTATTGATTGGACATGTGTTGACGATTCCGAGATGTTTGAATGTGATTTTATGAATCGATTCGTGAAAAAATAGATTCACGTACGTATTATACGTTAAGGCATTATTGTATTGGATATTTTCCCTTCATAAATAATTTCGTTCTCTTTAATTTATACCGCCGATACATGTTATACAGTCAAAAAATTTTATTTAATTATTTATCATATTGCTTTTTCATTTGTCAGGTTGTTATTGAAGTCCAAGGGCATTATCGAGAAGTTAACTACCTCAAAACCATCGGCACTTTCCCACTGTTTTGTTTCCTTAAACCTGGTGTCGTTCTTTCCAAATGTTTGGTTAGACTGAGGGGTGTGGGGGCTTCAAAGCGGGCGCTAGAGTCCCTCCGCTCGTGCCCCCAGGCGCTAGTACCACACCAAGGGGGCGCTAGAGGGGGTGCTAGAGGGGGCTCCAACACCACCCGCGAGCATGGTAGCGGGAGAAGAGAGAGAGGATGTGGGGCGCTAGCGGGGCGTTAGAGGGGCGCTACCCACACCAGGGGCCAGGGGCGCTAGCGGGGACGCCAACACCCCCCTAATCCAGTTGAGTTTCTCTCTCTGGCACACGTCATAATATTATTGGTTCTTGGCTCTGCTGAAGCCCCCACTAGAGCCCCACATCCCTTAGTCTTAGATTTCATCTATTTATACCCTCTCCAGTCTTCTTTATTATTCATCAATCACTCACAACACTTTTTAATCAAATTATCAAACCCACTTTAAACACAAGTTTCAAGATAACATGAGTTCAACAAGCAGAGCTTGGATGGTGGCTGGAACCGTGGGACTGGTGGAGGCACTTAAAGATCAAGGGTTTGCACGGTGGAACTACACCATCAGGACCATCCACCACCACGCCAAGGCCAATATCAGATCAATCTCTCAAACTAAGAAGCTGTATTCTCCAGCAGCCATGGCTACAACCAGAGGCATAGAAGAATCTGAGGAATCTTTAAGAAAAGTTATGTACTTGAGCTGTTGGGGTCCCAACTGATTAACATGGTGTTATCAAGTAGATAGTTATAGAGGAACATGGTTATGTGTACATGTAATTATGCATTATGTACAAGCAATATCTTCATAAATGAAGAATTCTGATTTAGATAAAAAAAACTATTTAAAGAAGTTATTGGTTTCATTTAACTTAATAACATACTAATTCAGTCCTAAAATTCCATGCTAAGTTTGCAACTGACCTATGAATTCTATAGGCAGAAATAGAATTGTTATTGGCGATTTGATTCTTATTTCATATGAGACCACTCCTTACATTGGCTTGCTAACTAGGGCTGAGCAACGGTTCAGAATTGCGAGAACTGAACCGGAACCGGAACCGGATCGGAACCGAAAATGACTAAAAATTAGAACCGGAACCGGAACCTATTATAGTAAACTGGTTCAGTTTCAGAACCGGTAAAGTCGGTTCTCGCTAATCGGTTTTGGCCAGAACCGGTTCCGTATTTATCAAATATATTGTGCAAACTTTGTAAATTATAAAACAAGTTTATATAATTGTATGTTTCCTTTCATGGTAAAATTAATTTAGATTATAACATGAACTTTCGCTATATTTTTTATTAAAACCTAGTTGTTGAAGTTAAATAAATCATTAGCAACGATAGATTAAAGGAAGATCATATCATTTTATATTAAATACCTTGATAGTTTAAATCAAATTGATCATGGTTGCTAGGTCTTGAACGTAAAGAAAAAAGATTTGAATTAAATAATGATTGAATGGACGCGAGTTAATAAGTTACTCTATAAAAAATGGGTATTGGTAAATTTAGTTAAAACGTTTTTAATATTCCGGTTCTTATGTTCCAAGTCTAGAACCGCTGGTTTGACCCGAAACCGAACCGCGAACCGTTTAATTCAAATTCTGAGAACCGATAACCGTAATGTAACACAGGTTAGCGGTTCTGAGGCACCGGTTCGGTTCCGGTTCCGCGGTTCTGGCGGTTCCGAACCGTGTTTTGCTCACCCCTATTGCTAACAACGTCTTTTAAAACTCCTTAACACCAGCCGGGCGTGAAAGCAAAGCAACAAGCCACAAGGCTGGCAAGAGCTGGGTGGTTAAATCACAAGAAGTGTTTTAAAAGATAAGTTAGTTAAAGTTTCACTATCAATATTACATTGAGATAACATTTAGGGTGTGTTTGGGATTCCTTATTTAAGGTGAAAAGAACTTTTTGTTATAAGTTAAAAAGGTCTTGTGATTATTTGATAAGGAGTTCAAAAAAAAAGTGTTTGGATTAACATAAGTCAATAAGTTATTTTTTAAAAAGAGTGGAAAGTGTATTTTAAACCTATAAGGAGATAAGTTATGATATCCTAGTTCCCAAACACTAAAATGGAGAAAAAATGACTTATTCGTCTTCATAAATTATAACTTATAAGGAGAGGAAAATAAGGAATCCCAAACATGCCCTTAAACTAAGACATGTTCGAGAAAATATTTCACTATTTTATTGGAGTGTGATAATTTTCATCTTCATCTTCGATATACATACAAAATCTAATAAGATCACAAGTTCGCCGTTCAAGAAATAAATAATATTTTGTTTTCTGATCAAAGGGTGATATAAATCATTAGAAACAAACAAAATTTAACTGACCTTATCAAGAAAAAAAGTTTTGTTGATGCATTGATCTCACTTGATTTGGTATCAATGGGCGCTAATGTGTTAACGCACTTGAGAACAAAAATCATCCTTCCTTTTTATGGTCCCTTAACAAGCACGGCGTGGTGTTTTGAGATGTTAAAGCGTTTATGTGGATTTAGTCGGTATTGGCGTTCTCATTAAGTACATATTTTGTTTTTACGAATATTTACAACTATGTCATCTATGTTTTCAAAGACGGTACGGATAATTACTTCATATTTTATTTTAAAGAATTTAAAAACATAGCTTATAAAGTACTAATATGTTGTATTAGTATTCCAATTCAAGTTTTGTTATCAATAGTTGAAACAACAAAAAGTATTAACTTATACAAACTAATAATAACCTTTAAACATATATATTTATTTAAATTCTTAATTTATTATTTCTAAACAAGATAGAAATCTAAATCTAAATAATACCTAGATATATAAACTCATTAAAAGAGGTTTGTACCTAGAACTATAAACTCATCTAAATTTAAAATATAAATTTATTTTAGAATTTAGAGGGTACCCACGCAATGCAGTAGGGGACAAAACATTTGAAGATTGTTAACGAGCCATGCTAAGCTAAGCCAAGACTAGCTCAAGCTCGAACAAAATTTTATACCGAGCTAGATGGGGTTGGCTCGAAATTAAAATCGAGCTAAATCTTAAACTCGGACTTTAGAACTTATTTTATTATAAGTGTTAAATATATATGTGTAGTCCATTTTCTTTTATCGTATTGTTATTGTTGTCACACGGTTTTAAAGTCTAGGGGCATTATTGAGAAACCAAATTGTTGTCACATGGTATTAAAGTCTAGGAGCATTATTGAGAAACCAAATAACAAAAATGATAAAACCACCGGCATTTCCCACTGTTTTGTTTCCTAACTAGTTGTTAGCACCCGCTCGGGCGGGAGTCACCTACGCGTGTGCTTAAGCAACAAAGATAGACGATATATTTCATAAACTAAAAAGAAAACACACTTCTTTCTTATGTATACGTTAAGCATAATAATTATACATATATAAGCAAAGTTGGAAATTTTATATTGTCTGCCATTGCAAAGACACATTAAATAAGAAAATAGCTTTAGATGCTCAATCAAAACAAATATATATATAAACTGATGAACATACTATAAATGTGAAAGAATGAAAGTTTGAAGGTGAAACTACATGTTAATCAATGACTCTATAAAAAAACATATTCACAAAAACACGCCTACACAAATTTTAATGCATTCAAATGATACATAAACCGATCTAGTAATTAGCAAGAATCACAAAGTTATCATATTATCATATTCTTAAACTCGGTTAACTGCTTCCGTGTTCTTCATACTTATCATTCTTTTTTCAATCATCTTTTTCGCTCCGGCTATGCTCCACCTGTAGTTAGTAGGAATCACATACGGGTCATAACTGCAAGAATTTGGATGCCCATTACAGAACTTAAATTGCTCAAACGTAGCATTGCAGCCTAGCATCTACAAACAACAATCATCAATTACAAACCCTAAGTGAGCTTATATTTGGTAAACATTGATTCTTGTAATTAGGACCTTTTGGGACAAACATAGAAGTTCAAATTTCAAAATCAAAATTGGCATGGGTGCTATTTACCTAAACTGTTTCTAAGTGGGACTTTCACAAAACCATTGAAATCAATGACCAATAAGATTACCCTTTGATCACATCAGACCATTAAAGTCTAAACTAAATTTATAGATTTTTATCTTTATTTTAAGTAAAACCCAACAATTTATTTAATCTAAAGAAAGTAATCAAATGTTGAATGTATAATTGTAAACAACTCAAGGTGTCTCATTACTCTTTCCTATACAACAAACCATTTAAGTACCAAAGCTACATGGGCTTGCTGCATTTTAAAACCATTTAATTGCCAAAACAACAATATGTTGTTGTAAGTAATTACTATATGTATGTGAAGCTACAATCTGTTTTGCAAAGTGCCCTTGAAAAGCATTGGCACACGTACCTGAATCCATGTAGACTTTGTATTATGTTGTGAATATAAGTCAAGGGCATTCCACTCACTGCCAATCTGCCGTGGCCATCCATTGTAAGAACAATTGGCAACCATCGCAAGATAGAGAAGCAAAGGCGATGCGGTGGAATCAACTTTTCAAAGACCTTGGGAAGAAGTGGGGAGAATAGATATGAGAGGCGGTGGACACCTTAAACAACATGCACGTGGAAGGGACGTGGCTAAAAATCAGAACCAGGTGAGTCATTAAACGCACTATCGGGAGTGTAATGTGATAACAAAGAAGAAGACAACACAACTTCAAATGCAGGACATACAACTCTTGAAGCACCACATCACCCGATATTGTTATATTATAAATAAATAAATACGTGTTCATTCCATTTGCCTTCGACACTTTTGGATCCCTAGCTCCAGAGGCGGTTCGCTTCTTGGAGCGGGTGCAGAAGGTGGTCCACAGTGACTTGCAGAGCCCGAGGAACCAAGGATTTATATTTAGTAGAATAGGCTTTGCGATTTAAAAGGGGATAGCGGCGCAGCTTGTTGCTTGCTTATCCATTATCCAGATATAGTTCGGTTTATGTTGTATATAAAAGGATCAATATTTTCTAAAAAAAAAAAATACATGGTGTTCTTTAGTTGTTTGCTTTCTTGTGCTGTTATACTGTACATCTATTTATACCCCTTCCAGTCTTCTTATCATTCATCAATCACTCACGACTCACAACACTTTAGAATAAAATCAAACCCACTTATATTATATTACAAGTTTTAAGATAGCATGAGTTCAACAAGCAGAGCTTGGATGGTGGCTGGAACCTTGGGACTAGTGGAAGCACTTAAAGACCAAGGCTTTGCACGGTGGAACTACACCATCAGGACCATCCACCACCACGCCAAGGCCAATCTCCGGTCAATCTCTCAAACTAAGAAGCTGTCTTCTCCAGCAGCCGTTTATATCAATATCAAAAATACATATATAGTCTAAGAACCTGTAAATAATAAGTATACTTATAAGAGAGGTGGAAAGAGCCAAAAAAATTTATCATACGAGTTGTAGGATAACTTGCAAAGATTGATAGGAGAAAAGAAAATCAGAGGACTATTTTGAAGAGAGAATCTTATTTATTTCATTCATAGGAGTAAAGTAGATATTCTTTTATCGATTTGGCTTTATTGATTGTTAACTATTTAATTTAAATTTGATAAAAACAAATATAAAATTGTCTAAAATTAAACGATAGATTGATAAATTCCTTCTTATAAGCAAAACAATGAAATTAAAAGAGGTATTCATAATTAATTTCGTATCTTTAACTTATACCAAGCCGATACATGCTAGAGGTCGGCTTAACAAATGTGGAAGCCTAAATCGGAACAATATTTTGTGGCTTTTCATGACAATTGTTAAGAAAAAACAATATACTTATTAAAAGTTTTGGACTCATAATCTATTCTTAAGTAACAACCAACACTACCACCACACTAATACATTACTTTAAGTTTACTTTATCCATTATAATATATCTATATATAATGTTTTTTTGAACTTGAGGGCCTTAATTAAGTATGAACTTAGAGCCCTAAATTTTTTCCGTTGTCCCACGAGCCACCCCTATACATGATATTAAGTCCATTTTTTTGTCATGTGTTTATCAATTTGTCACATTGTTATTGAAGTCCAGGGGCATTATTGAGAATTCAACTACCTCGAAAAGCAGTTCTAAAAAAAAGTACCTCAAAACCATTGGCACTTTCCCACTGTTTTGTTTCCTTAAACCTGGTGTTCTTTCCTATTGTTGTTTGGTTAGATTCCATCTATTTATACCCTCTCCAGTCTTCTTTATTATTCATCAATCACTCACAACACTTTTTAATCAAATTATCAAACCCTCTTTAAACACAAGTTTCAAGATAACATGAGTTCAACAAGCAAAGCTTAGATGGTGGCCGGAACCGTGGGACTGGTTGAGACACTCAAAGATCAAGGCTTTGCACGGTGGAACTACACCATCAGGACCATCCACCACCATGCCAAGGCCAATCTCCGGTCAATATCTCAAACTAAGAAGCTGTCTTCTCCGGCAGCCATGGCTTCAAGCAGAAGCATAGAGGAATCTGAGGAGTCTTTAAGAAAAGTTATGTACTTGAGCTGTTGGGGTCCCAACTGATTAACATGGTGTTATCAAGCAGATAGTTATAGAGGAACATGGTTATGTGTACATGTAATTATGAATTATGTACAAGTAATATCTTCATAAATGAAGAATTCTGATTTAGATAAAAAAAACTATTTAAAGAAGTTATTGGTTTCATTTAACTTAGTAACATACTAAATCAGTCATAAGATTCCATGCTTTGCAACTGACTTATGAATTATATAGGCAGAAATAAAATTGTTATTGGCGACTTGATTCTTCTTTAATATGAGACCACTCCTTACATGGGCTTGCTAACAAGTAACAAAGTCTTTTAAAACTCTTTTAAGAGCAATGGAAATACCTCTCACGGTGGCACCGTGAGAGTGCTTTTGGCGCCGTGAGCCCATGAAACACCACCCCCTTCCTCCGTGAAGGGGGCGCGATCTACCCACCGCCACTTCTTTAATGTTGATGAAGAGATGCAAGTGGGCCCCATTAAACGGTAATATTTTTTAAAAAATAGCCGTTGGCTATTAAATAAAAAAAAACTTTGTCCATTCCCTTTTTTTATCTATAAATACCTTCTTATTTTATAGAAACAAACACACAAAACTACTATTCTCCTCTCTATAATCTATAAAAATTCACTATTATTTTTTTAAAAATGTCATCACCATCTTCTTCCTCTTCGTCTTCGAGCGAAGAAAAAAATGCTTCTATGTTTCGTGCTTTTGCAACGGGGTGTATTGAGTGGTGGCAACAACAAGAAGAGTCGGGTTCGTCAATACGACACGAAACCCGACGTGAATGTTTAAACCGTGACCGAGTGGCTGCGCACGAAGCACTACGAAACGACTATTTTAACACCCTGTGTGTTTACACGGCCTCAGAGTTTAAAACCCGTTTTCGAATGAGTCGTGAGTTGTTTTTAAGAATACTACACGACATCGAACGAGAAGTTCCTTGGTTTACCCAACGGGTTGATGCTAGAGGTCGAGTCGGTTTCTCCACCTTGCAAAAGTGTACCGCCGCGATTCGTTATATGGCGTATGGAACCGCTAGTGATATGTTCGACGAATATTTGAAGATGTCGGGTCGACACATCAGGTCATGTGTCTACAAATTCTCTAAAGCTATTGTTTTGTTGTATCGTAGTAGATATTTACGTAAGCCTACGGCTAGTGAGGTTGAACAGTTACAGGCGAAGCATGCCGAAAAACACGGTTTGGTCGGCATGCTTGGTAGCATCGATTGCACGCATTGGGATTGGAAAAATTGTCCTACCGCGTGGCATGGTCAGTTTGCACGAGGTGATCATCCATATCCTAGTATTATTCTAGAAGCGGTAGCGTCCCAAGACTTATGGTTTTGGCATGCATTTTTTGGTGTTGCCGGCTCAAACAACGACATAAATGTACTTGATCAATCTCTCGTATTTGACTATTGGATCAACGAGACGCGCCCGGACTCCTCTTTTGAGCTTAGAGGGACGCTTTACAAGCGTGGGTATTACCTTACCGATGGAATATATTCGGATTACTCGACAATTGTCAAGTCGCTTTCGCAACCCATCGGCGTTAAACGACAAACGTACAAAAAAGCTCATGACGCGGCAAGAAAGGATATTGAACGAGCATTGGAGGTGTTGAAGTCTAAGTGGCACATTGTGGATCGTCCATCCAAGTGTTTTTCTCAAGTGAAAATGAGGAACATTATCTACGCTTGTGTTATTCTTCATAATATGATTTTAGAGGACAACGGGTTAGCGATTTGTCAACATAACCCAAATGAGGATGCGCCTATGTACGAAGAAATCAACGAAGACAAAAAACGAAGAAACCGTCAAGAAATTCGAAGCCGAGAGATTCATGACGTATTAACGGCGGACTTGATCGAATATATTCACGTTCGTTCAAGCAACCGAAAGTTTATTTATGTAACTTTTATTGATGCTTTTATTTTAAAATTATTGTAACTTTTCTTCTAATGTTTTATTTATGTTTATTAGTCTTTGAATGTATTGTAATTTTTATTAATCAATTACATTTTATTAGTTAATTAATATAAAAAACACAAGGTTAAAAAAATAATAATAAAATAATTGAGGTTCACATACCCTGTTTCACACAGGGTATTTCCAGTGAAAAATGTGGATGTGAAATGGGTATGTGAAAGCTGAAGTGGCGCAGACGTGGCAGAAAGAGAAGGTTTCACTAGCTTATTTCACCCATACTCATTTCCATTGCTCTAACACCGGCCGGGCGTGAAAGCAAAGCAACAAGCCACAAGGCTGGCAAGAGCTGGGGTGGTGGGTGGTTAAATCACAAGAAGTGTTTTAAAAGATAAGTTTTAAAGTTTCGTTATCAATATTACAGTGAGATAACATTTAAACTAAGACATGTTCGAGAAAATATTTCACTATTTTATTGGAGTGTGATAATTTTCATCTTACATACAAAATCTAATAAGATCACAAGTTCGCCGTTCAAGAAATAAAAAATACTCCATCCGTCCCATTTTAAATGTCATGGGACTTAAAACACACAAATTAAGAAATGTTTGATCATTTTATTTTATGAGCTGTAAAATGACAATAATGTTATATAAGTTATTATGGCTAAAAACCATTTTTCTTCCTTGGCTAAAAATGACATTTAATAGTAATGACACAATTGGAAATTGAATTTATATGTATAGAAATGACACTTAAATAGGGACAACCAAAAATGAAAAAATGGACATTTAAAATGGAACGGAGGAAGTATTTTTTTTTTCTGATCAAAGGGTGATATAAATCACTAGAAACAAACAAAATTTAACTGACCTTATCAAGAAAAAAAAGTTTTGTTGATGCATTGACCTCACTTGATTTGGTATTGGTGGGCGCTAATGTGTTAACGCACTTGAGAACAAAAATCATCCTTCGGCATGGTGTTTCGAGACGTTAAAGCGTTTATGTGGATTTAGTCGATATTGGTGTTCTCATTAAGTACATACTTTATTTTTACGAATCTTTACAACATGTCATCTATGTTTTCAAAGACAGTACGGATAATTATTTCATATTTTTTTTAAAGACTTTAGTAACATAGCTAATAAAGTACTTATATGTTGTATTAGTATTCCAATTCAAGTTTTGTTATCAATAGTTGAAACAACAAAAAGTATTAACTTACACAAACTAATAATAACCTTTAAGCATATATATTTATTTAAATTCTTAATTTATTATTTCTTAAACAAGATCGAAATCTAAATCTAAATGATACCTAAAAATATAAACTCATTTAAAGAGGTTAATATAAGTTGTACCTAGAACTATAAACTCATCTATATTTAAAATATAAATTCATTTCAGAATTTAGAGGGTACTCACGCAATGCAGTAGGGGACACAACATTTAAAGATTGTTAACGAGCCATGCTAAGCTAAGCCAAGGCTTGCTCAAGCTCGAAAATTTTTTTATACCGAGCTAGATGGGGTTGGCTCGAAATTGAAATCAAGCTAAATCTTAAATTCGGACTTTTGAACTTATTTTATTACAAGTGTTATATATATATATATATATATATGTATATGTATGTAGTCCATTTTTCTTTTATCGTATTGTCATTGTTGTCACACGGTATTAAAGTCTAGGGGCATTATTGAGAAACCAAATAACATAAATGATAAAACCACCGGCATTTCCCACTGTTTTGTTTCCTAATACATGGTGTTGTCTAGTTGTTTACTTTCTTGTGTTGTTATATTGTACATCTATTTATACTCAATCCAGCCTTCCTATTATTCATCAATCACTCACAAGTTACAACACTTTTGATTAAAATCAAACCCACTTATATTACAAGTTTGAAGATAGTATGAGTTCAACAAGCAGAGCTTGGATGGTGGCTGGAACCGTGGGACTAGTTGAGGCTCTCAAAGACCAAGGGTTTGCACGGTGGAACTACACCATCAGGACCATCCACCACCACGCCAAGGCCAATCTCCGGTCAATCTCTCAAACTAAGAAGCTGTCTTCTCCAGCAGCCATGGCTACAACCAAAGGCATAGAAGAATCAGAGGATCTTTAAGAAAAGTTATGTACTTGAGTTGTTGGGGTCCCAACTGATTAACATGGTATTATAAGTAGATAGAGGAACATGGTTATGTGTACATGTAATTATGTATGATGTACATCTCCAACCTACATAATTTAAGTCTTAAGAGATGTTCGATTTAGATCAAAACTAATACAAGTTGTTTGATGCCATTTTGAGTCTTTGACAGCCATATAATTCACGTATTAATTTGGTTAGATATACAAAGTAGCACGTTCAGCCATAGAAAATGTAATAAAGTTCAAACTCTGTAAGTTAATTAATAAAATTGTAACACGGTTAATCCTGTATAAGTTAGTTAATAATGTTGGACTCACTATGACACCATAATTTAATAATTTAGGGAGGTATTATTAATAAACCGAAATACATGATATCATTTCTAGACTGGTGCTCATGGTCTAGTTGTATCAAGCTTTGTATATTTGAGTCACCGTTGAAAGTGGTCTGGTTGTATATATCATCAAGCTTTGCAGGGTGGTCATTGAGTGATTGACTCGCGGTTGAAAAAGAAAAGTATATATATGTTCTTTTTTATAAATATAACATTGTTAATTTAGTGTATTCTGAGCATTTAGTGATTTAGTTAATCAAGCTTTAATTAAATAAGAACGCTCATACTCCAAAATGAACAACAACAAAAGACGAGACATGTTAACAGGGCATGGGTTTCATCTCAAAAGTGTGAGAAAATCCATCATGACTATGTATGGGCCGGGGAATATAACTTAAGGAATATTATAATTTAAAGTAGGGGTAAGTAACTTAACCATCATAATCGTTAGGCCAAACCATAACCGACATAATCGAGTAGATGTAATCGATAACCGACATAACCGGTGGGTTGGTTTAATGAATTTTTAAAAACCGTCAAATACGGGTCGATTCTTATTAAAGATAATTCCAAAATCACTATAACTAAACCGATCCATTTATTTAACCAACAATATGTTTGGGATTAACTTCCACCAAACATATTGGATTATATTATTTTGATGTTTTTGGTTCAATAGTTATCAAATTAAGTTGAATTTCATTGTTGGACTATATAATGTGATTCTTATTTTGAATATTTTGTATTAATATTAAAGATTATATATACTTTGTTAGATTATGTCATGTCGTTTTTTATAATAATTGGTACCAAACTTTTAGGCATAATTACATTGTTTTGGTTACGGTTAACCGACCCATAATTGACTCACTATAAGCTACAAAATCGATTAACCAAACCGCCGTTAGGGGTGAACAACATAACCGTCATAGTCATTAACCGAACCATATCCGAACCGATATAACCGTTGGGTTGGTTTAATGAATTTTCATAAAACGCCACATGCGGGTCAGTTTTGGTTAAAGATAATTTCAAACCCATCATAACTGAACCGACCCATTTTTTTAACCGGCGGTATGCTTGGGACTAATTTCCACCAATTATATGGTCGGGTTATACCATTTTTGAAGTTATGATTCAGCGATTGTTATTGAATTAATTTGAATTTTATTGTTGGATTATATAATACTAATTTTTTTATAATATAAGGTTTTATACTATGAACCATATATCTTGTGATACGATGTCATGTCTTTCCTTGTAATATTCGGTACCAAACTTTTAGATGTAATTACATTGTTTTGGTTATAGCTTGCTGACCCATAACCGTCTCGTTATATCCTTTAAAACCGATTAACTGAAACAGCCATAACGGATCGGTTATGGTTATGGATATTCATTAACCAACATATCGGTTATGTTTATGAATTCAGCTCAAAACCGCTTCAAATGGACCCATGCACACCCCTAATCACCGTAATAGGTCGGTTATGATTATGGTTATTCTTTAACCGACATATCATTTATATGAATTTGGCTCAAAACCAATCCATACACACCCTTAGCTTAAAGTAACAAAATTCAGTTAAGCCTAATGTAACTCGTTTACTCTTTACACCCCCCTTTTTTAAGTATAAACCTTAAAACAGACTACTGGAGGTTAATATAAAAATATGGTGGAAAAACAAAACTCCCCAATCCCATCAACTACGTCCATGTGAATGAGTGAATCCACGTGCGTCTCAAAGTCTCGTCATTTTTATTTTTGACTCTATTACCATACCAGTAAAGGACAGATGCCCCTTATCAACTTTAAAAAAAAGTAATAGAAAAATAAAAAAAATATAATTAATAAAATCTATGTACGTGTATTCTAGCCTTCTAGGTGTCCTCTATGCATGAAGCCTCATGTGCATGCTAAGAAACCTGTTGGTCACAAACAATGACTCACCAATCTCATAAACCTTCACTTATGACTTACGAGTTACATGTGACCACTTCATAAATATCCATTACTTCTTTCATCTACAAACACAACCCACAACTCCATAACACAACATTAACCAAATTGACAATATGGCTTCTGCTAGCCGTGTTTGGATGGCCGCCGGTGTAGCCGTTGTTAACGAACATACCGATCAAGGTTACAAACTTAGATCACTCATCAACTCTTTTCGACATGGTAAGAAGGTTTTTGGAACCTCTACTGGAGTTGATCCTAGTAATCTACGTCCACTTTGTTCCAATGCACGGGCTAATGTTAATGTTGGAGACAAGAAGAGTACTACTACACAGTCTGATGATTCTATCCGACAAGTTATGTACATGAACTGTTGGGGGCCATGTTGAAGAGTGGTTTGGTTGGTGACTTGGTGGTGGAGTTGTGAAATGTAATATAGGCTAGGAGTATTAATATGTGGAACAAGAGGGTTCGAATTGTACATGTTTTTAACTCTTGTGAAGCCGTTTGTTGTTATTTCCTAGCCGATGAATGAATACAAATTAATCTTTCCTAGCTACTCCGTATTAACTATTTCTGTTTGTTTTATATATTGCTTCTTTTCTTATAAGTTATATACTTAATAGTCGAAGCAAATCATCAAATATTCAATCATGGATGTTGCCAACAGAACTTATACCTAGATGTTACTAAATATATAGAATACTCTTTTGGGTGCTTTCAATTC
Organism: Bidens hawaiensis; assembly: GCF_021521415.1. Classification (NCBI taxonomy): domain Eukaryota; kingdom Viridiplantae; phylum Streptophyta; class Magnoliopsida; order Asterales; family Asteraceae; genus Bidens; species Bidens hawaiensis. Next base: position 1,135,948 of record NW_027491048.1, on the reverse strand, counting down.
ACAAAATTAGTAGGGATTAAGGAATTATATATAATTAAATCCCTTAATATGACATGTTCATGTTCGGTTGGATAAGAGATGAAACAGGAATGTAAAGTGGTTCCAGTTAAAACTCATCTTCATTGAAAATTAAGAATCCGTTAACTTTATATAAGGAAAGTAAAAAAAATGTTGCAATTTTTTATATTTGTTTCTTATTTTTTTCAAAAATAAAATAGAATAATTTAACGGGTTTTCTAACTGAAAACCATCCTTTTTCTAAAAAAAGCCCTTATACGTCTCGTATAGAGCCATACGAAGTATATGCGTATAAGGCGGTGTGTGGGTGTTCTAGTACTACCCTAATTTAATCAATAGTTATAAGTTTCTGTTTTATCTTTGTAGATAAGACTGAAAAATAGGTCAGATTGGATGGGTTCACGTCACGGTCACTAAAAGTTCATTCAGAAAAGGGTTATCTTGAAGAGTGGATGGGTTCATGTCACGGTCACACACAGGTTTGGATTCACAACCTGTGAACGCCTTTTAGACAAGAAAAGATCTATTAAACATTACGGTTGATCACTTGATTGTAATATGGAGGTTAAAGTGATAATATATTTAGTTGGTTTTCACTTTAAATAAATCAACCTATAGTTATACGTTTATATATCGATGAAAATAAAATAATAAATAATAATAAATGTAATTAGAGAGAGAAAAAAAGGTGAGCTGGAAGGGCATTTTTGACATTTACTTTTTTAAAACCATCGGCATATATTATCCAACAAGCCGCCTGCTGTTTTTGCCCCCAGAAACCTTGGTTCACTTCTATTTATACCCATCCCATTATTTTGCTTCTTCAACAAACATATATCACATACATACATTTGACTAAAACAAAATCCACTTCATTTTAAGAGACAATGAGTTCAACAAGCAGAGCTTGGATGGTGGCTGGAACCTTGGGACTAGTGGAAGCACTTAAAGACCAAGGCTTTGCACGGTGGAACTACACCATCAGAACCATCCACCACCATGCCAAGGCCAATCTCCGGTCAATCTCTCAAACTAAGAAGCTGTCTTCTCCGGCAGCCATGGCTACAGCCAGAGGCATAGAAGAATCTGAGGAATCATTAAGGAAAGTTATGTACTTGACTTGTTGGGGTCCCAACTGATCAATTTTTTAGAACTGTTTTAAGCTAGGCGTATATGATGTACATTTAGCTATAATTTATAATATGTATGCACCCTTCTTATGAATCACAAATTCACAATTTTATTCAAGGTTGTGACGTTTTGATGTGTCTTGGAAATTTTGCTTTTAATTCATGAACACACAATAATTTATAATACAAAATATTATGACAGAATTACAAATTTTGTCCTTTAAAAAAAGCCAAATTACGGTTCGTGCCCTTTTTTTAGTTTCCTTGCAGGCGGTGTACTTTAAACTTTTTTTTTCTACACGTTATGTCCTTTACGCTAACTGGGTTAGAAAAACTCAGTTAAATGCCCTCACGTGAGGCGCATGTGAAGGCATTTTTGTCTTTTCGTCTACCCTGCAACTTCTTCTTCCTCTTTCTTCTTCATTTTTGCAGAGACTCTCTCTCTTTCTCCCCCCCCCCCCTTCTCTCTCTCTCTCTTTAAACCACCACCACACCACTAACGGACACCGGAGACCATGTTAATCGCCACCACCACGCCTCCACCATATACCCAGCACATGAAACCTGGCCCGTCGTGATCCCCTCCACGTCATCTACATCATCATCACCACCACAGCCGATTTTCCGACAAGGAGATCGATGACTGCACTGGTGGTGGTCACGGCGACGGTGACGGTGAGTATTCCGGCGACCAGAACAAAGCTTTCAAAGACAAACCGACCTCAAACTCGTTCTCGAAGGATCATGTTCCGCTTGTAAACAAAAAATAATCAATCAGTTATCATTCTCTTTTCTATAAAAACTGAACCACGTACACTATGAATAAAATGATTAAAACCAACCAATACATTTCAATTCCATATTTGGGGGTTTATACATCACAAATTCACAATATATAAAACAAAATTAGAAACCTTATGCTTTGAAATCAAGCGTTGGTGTTTCTTCTTCTTGGATTTAAAGGAAGCAAAGTCAAATCTGGTTGGCTTCAACCTTTTGCGTTTGCCCTAAAAGCACAGCAGATCCAACCACCAATAACTCAAATTGTATTTTCAAACTAATAATAAATAGTGAATAGATACCGATAATGCAACCGAAGGTGTTAACGGAGCAGGGGGCGAGGTTTTAGACATCAAAAGCTGAGCCACAGGAGTCACATCGGTTACCGGTGATTTGGAGGGTTTCAGTTCATAAGTGATTTGAAGATCAGGAGTTTGTTCATTGCTTATCTTGATCGGAGCTGAAGCCATTGTTCACCGGAGATTGTACTGAGTTTTTGGGAAGAGAAAGGGCTGAGGGGTAGGTTAAGTTAAAGAAGAAGCTGCAGGGTAGACGAAAAGACAAAAATGCCCTCACATGCGTCTCACGTGAGGGCATTTAACTGAGTTTTTCTAACCCAGTTAGCGTAAAGGACATAACGTGTAGAAAAAAAAAGTTTAAAGTACACCGCCTGCAAAGAAACTAAAAAAAGGACACGAACCGTAATTTGGCTTTTTTTAAAGGACAAAATTTGTAATTCTGTCAAATATTATTCAGATGTTTTATTTATTATTTTATTGATGAAATAATAATGTATCATAAATAATGTATTATGAGTTTATCCAAGGAAAATTCTAATTAAAACCAGCTACGTCTAGGAAAACAGGCGAAAATACATTCAAAATTACACTTTGTAGATAGTTTATCCTAAAATCTAAATATTTTTCTCTCATATTTATTAGTCTTTTTCATGTGGACTATTTGAGTGGCTTGACAATCATTATAGCGTGACTATGTGAGTGATTTGACTACGCACGATATATTATCGGATCATCACATACCTAACTTCCAAAACTATATTTCATAATAATACGGGAAATATAAAATGCACTAAAAAATATTTGTCGCAACCTTTATTTCAAAAAGAAAATTTATTTCACAAAAAAAGTTGTATTATGTGAACTTGTATTAGATCTAGTGCAACCTTTTTTTAGATAACGTAATTGTTTCTTACAAATACAACACTTTTAAAAAGTTGCATTTGAAATAAACAGTTATATTATCTAACAAAAAGGTTACATTAAGTGTAATGTAACTTCATTTAAATCAGCTTTTTTTATAAAATAAAGATTGCATTCGATCAATTTTTTTTTGTAGTGATAGGTTCTTGTCTTCTTGAAACAATGAAACACAGCTTCACTTTTTAATAGATAACTGGACCCCATTTGTACTGTGAAAACAATAATAAAGTGCAATATTTGTAATAATAATTGTAATTTTTTACAAACTTACATATAGTTGCTAACATAATTTATATCAGTTCTTCGTTTATATAAAGATTAAACCCTTTGTGCTGTTTTAAAAGAAACCAAAACTTTAAGTTAAAGTTTTTAACAATAATATTAATATGATAATATCTACTGCTTATATGTTATCCGTAAGCTATTAAAAATTTATAATGTAGATATGCTCAAATTAAACTATTTCAGAAATTTTAAGTTAGAATTACTAAAACATATTTAAAGGGATTTTAAATACATAACTTTTAAGTAATGATGTTAGGGTTTGAATCAAATAAAAATTAAATTAATGTGGTAATCATATGAATCAAGTAGTGTGTTTATGTTAGGGCCGGCCTTTAGGAGGACAGGGTGGTCGACGACCCCCGGCCCGACATCCCGTTAGGCCCGAAATTTTTTTTTAAAAGAAAAAATTATATGTATTTTTATGAAAAACAAGATGTATATTTATCGTTTAAACCCAATTACATAACAATTAGGTTTGCTTAGTGGCAAAAATGTATTTCTCTCAACCAAAAGGTTGTAAGTTTTAGTCTATTTGAAACATGTTTAAGCCTACTTTTATATAAGACAAAATGGCAAAACTCGTCATTTATGTTTGCACGTTTTTTCAATGGTCGTCCTTTAGCAAAGTTAATGACAATGAACATCCTTTAAGTTCAAAAAACCTTGCACGGTTCGTTCTTTTCTCTAACGAGGGTTAGTTTTTCTCGTTAAATCCACTCATGTGCACCTCATGTGAGGGCAAATTAGTCTTTTTACTCCCAGGGGTTGTTTATGTAATTAATTTAAAATTTTGGTCTTTATATAAATAAAAAAATTTTAACCATCTTCTTCCCCAAACACTAACACCACAACCAAACACTAGTGCACCACCCATCATCATCATCATCATTCTAGAAACCCTAGATCTACCATAACCATAAAAAATTTCACCCATTTCTATATTATTCTAACTTTCCGAATCTTTGACCATCTTCACCCCACCCACCACCATGGCCGGAGACGATCTCAGCCCCACCCCCACAGCCATCTCCGTCGGAGTTCAGATCAACCACCACCGCCGCCTGCCGGACTTCCTCCACTGGACGGAACCAATCTCAACCCCACCCCACCGTCGTCACCGTCAGAGTTCAGATCAACAACCACCGCCGCTTGCCGCCACTTACGGATCCATCGATTACGCCGGTGGAAATTGGTGGTCGCAACAGCAGGGTGGTGATGGCGGTGGCTGGTTGTGGTGGTTGCTTGGTGATGTTGGTAGTTCTATGTGAGAGAGAGAGAGAGAGAGAGAGAGGGGGGGGAGGGATGTGAAGATGATGAATCTGAGAGAGAGAGAGAGAGAGAGAGAATGAAATGGTGGGTGAAAAGATTAATTGTTTTTTTAATAAATAGATAAAAAGACTAAATTACCCTCATGTGCAAGGCACATGACCATATTTAACAAGAAAATTAACTCTGTTAGCGACAAAGGACGTAACGTGATAGAGATTTGAAATTTAAAGGATGTTCATTGTCATTAAGTTTGCTAAAGGACGACCATTGAAAAAACGTGCAAACATAAAGTACGAGTTTTGCCATTTTTTCTTTATATAAAAAACTTTTTTACACAACTTAAATCATAACCAAATATGATGATTTAAAAATTTAATTATTTACAGCTAACAAAGAACTAATTTTACTTTAGACCCAAAAAAAATTTATATTTTTTTGCTTCTCAAAGCGAGGACTGGTTTGTGTAATTATATCGTAATTTAATTATATTATTGTTGCAGTTACACTTTTGACTATACTATAGTTATTGTATGTTGTATACATGATTACTTTCCTGATGATTTAATATAAGAAAAAGTAGTTAAATACTTGTCTAAATTTTCATAGTTCTGGAAAATATTTACATTCAGTCCCACAACTAACCCAACTATTACAACTACACCCCTCATCTTTCAACATTACATCATTAACCCATCAACAACTCCCCATTTACACTCCACACCCAAACCCAATCATCACTGAGTCAACTCACGTCATCGATTACTCAAACTCCGATCACCGTCGTATATCTCAGATCAAATTATTATTCAACTCGGACCCCAGCAGTTCATGTACATCACTTGCCGGAAAGAATCATCCGACTGCTTTCTCCTCTCATCTCCACCACCCACATCGGAACCCAGTACGCCGGAAAGTGGCCGGAGGTCAGCCGGATCGGCGCCGGAGACTGAGGAAGTGAAGGCCTTTTTGCCTTGTTGGATGGACTTGAGTCCGGTCTTGAGTTTGTGGCCTTGGTCCGTGTGGCCGTTGGCCACGGCTACACCGGCTGTCATGAATATACGGCTTATGTAACTCATACTGTTTAGTAGATTGGATGATATAAGTGAAGGTTGGAGGGGTATTTATAGACTGGATGGATATTATTGGTTTGGCGTACGTGGCTAGACTTCTAGATATATTCGTGTAAAATAATATTATTATGAAAGTATCATGAAATGAAAAATAAAAGAGGTTTAAAGTTAGAACCCAAAAGGCATGTTGGGTTCCGATCCCGAAATTATCACAAATTTCATATGATCCGTTTGATTAAAAAGGTTAATTAAAGTACTAATAATGGGGGTGAAGAGGTAGGTCCCCGTAAAGCCCAGTGAAGAGAAATGGGCCTTCAATGGCAAATACCCTGACCAGGCTGTTACCATTGGCCCAACGATCACTAACCCCACACGCACCTTACTCAAACGCTTGTTGCAAAAAAATGCCGACATCTTCTCGTGGACACCAGCTGACATGACTGGTGTACCTCGAAGTAAGGCTGAGCATAAGCTCAAGTGTGACCCGGCATTTGCGCCGGTCATACAAAAGCGTCGCGTAATGGGTGCTGAACAGGCTAACGCGTGTAGAACCCAAGTCAAGGAACTCCTTGACGCAGGCATCGTACGCGTTAGTAAATATCAAACATGGGTTGCAAATCCCGTCATGGTACCGAAATCCAACAAACAATGGCGCATGTGCATAGATTTTAAAGACCTAAACAAAGCATGCCCCAAGGATTGTTACCTGTTACCCGAAATTGACCTTAAGGTAGATTCATTAGCACCGTTTCGCCTTAAATGCTTTCTTGATGCGTATAAAGGGTACCATCAAATCCACATGGCTGTTGACGATCAGGATAAAACCGCATTTCGGACGCCCGATGGCACATTTTGTTACCAAATGATGCCATTCGGACTTAAGAATGCCGGGTCCACATACCAACGCCTGATGGACAAAGAGTTTCATGCCCAAATTGGGAGGAACTTGGAAGTTTACATGGATGACTTGGTCATCAAAAGCCTCGAGCCAGAAGCGATGTTGAAAGACATCGAAGAAACTTTCAACACGCTTAGAAAGATAAACATGAAGCTCAACCCGAGCAAGTGTTCCTTTGGGATGGAAGAAGGGAAGTTCTTAGGAGTCATCGTTACCAAAGATGGCTTCAGAGCGAACCCTGAAAAGATCGAAGCCATTATGAAAATGGAATCACCTACTACCATCAAACAGGCTCAGACACTGAATGGACGACTAGTCGCACTTAACCGCTTTTTGGCAAACCATGCGGATAGGTCGTTCCCATTCGTGTCAACATTGAGAAATTGCTTTAAGAAAACGCACTTCCGCTGGACACCAGAAGCGGAAGCAGCTTTTCAAGAGATTCGGTCACGCTTGATCGAACTCCCAACGCTCACAGCACCAGAAGTGGGGGAGGAATTAATTCTCTACCTCTCCGCCACAGACAGAGTAACCAGAGCAGTCTTACTAGTAGAACGAAAAGGCATCCAGATGCCCATCTACTATGTAAGCCGCGTCTTAACAGACGTGGAAACCCGGTACTCCACCCTGGAAAAATTAGTCTCGGCGCTTGTACAGGCTTCACGCAGGCTAAGACGATATTTCCAATGCCACCCAATCACCATTCTCACCAACTTCAAACTTGCAAACGTTCTAGGCAAACCCGAGTTGTCAGGGCGCCTAGCCAAATGGGCAATTGAGTTGGGAGAATACGCGATAAAGTACAAGCCAAGACCAGCCATAAAAGGCCAGGTCTTGGCCGACTTTATTGCAGAAGTCCCCGCTTCGCGGGAAAAAGAGTGCCAGGAAGAGGCTCAACCCTCCCCAGCACAAGACATTAACGATGTCTGGCGACTCTACACTGATGGAGCAGCCGACAACGAGGGTTCAGGCTCAGGGTTGAAACTAACTAACCCAGCAGGCCAAGAATACACTTACGCTATTCGGCTGGATTTCCCAAGCACGAATAACGAAGCGGAGTACGAAGCATTCTTGGCCGGATTAAGAATTGCGAGTAAGATGGGAGTGAAAAACTTGGAAGCCCACGTGGATTCCATGCTAGTAGCCAACCAGATAAACGGGACGTACACGGCCGTGAACGACACAATGGCCCTGTACCTCGCACAAGCAAAAACCCTTATGCGCGATTTCAACGATTGCAAAGTTGTGCACATCAAGCGAAGCGAAAACAAATCTGCGGATGCGTTAAGCAAGCTTGCATCGTTGGCCTTCACCCACTTGGGAAAGGACATCCGCGTTGAACTTCTTGGTGCACCATCAGTCCCGCACAAGGAAATTTGTGTCATCCAAACCGGCACGGAAACATGGATGACGCCAATCATAAATTACCTTGCGACGGGTGTACTACCAGAGTCAAAGACATAGGCAAGAAAGATACGCTGTAAATCACTGAACTATCAACTTGTTGATGACATACTTTACAGGCGTAATTTTCTTGGCCCACTCCTCAGATGCGTTGACGACCAAGATGCCGACTACCTCCTAAGGGAAGTACACGAAGGCATCTGTGGAGTACACGCAGGTCCACGCGCAGTTGTAGCCAAGCTAAACAACGCGGGATACTTTTGGCCGGGGATGCATACGGATGCGCTGGCCTACATCAGAAAATGTAGATCCTGCCAGCTCTACGCACCCAACACGCATCGCCCGAAGAACGAACTTGTTCCAGTCATTTCTTCATGGCCATTCCAGAAGTGGGCCATCGATGTGACAGGCCCATTTCCCACAGCAGCAGGGAACGTTCAGTTCCTAGTGGTAGCCATCGACTACTTCACCAAGTGGATAGAAGCAAAACCCCTAGCCCAAACAACCGCAAAACATATTAAAAATTTATTTGGGAATTTATTATTTGTCGTTTTGGACTTCCACAGAATTTGGTGAGCGATAACGGCACCAACTTTGCTGACCTGAAGCTACAAAAGTGGCTGAAAGAGCTTCAAATCATCCACACCTTTACCTCAGTGGCACACCCGCAGGGTAATGGTGAGGTGGAAAGAGCAAACAAAAGCATCGTCAATGGCATAAAGAAAAGACTCTTGGAGCATAGATCCAGCTGGGTGGACGAAGTTCCACATGTCCTTTGGGCAAACAGAACGCTGAAAAAAGCAAGCACGGGCGAAACCCCTTTCAGCCTCACCTATGGCACTGAAGCCATGGTTCCAATCGAGATTGGTCTACCCTCACCAAGAGTCATAACTCAACCAGAAGACAATGATGCGGAAAGACGGATAAACCTTATGCTAACCGAGGAGCGCAGAGACTTAGCCGCAACGCGTGAAGAGAACTACAAGCGACAAATGCAAAAGTACTACAACACGCATGTTAACTCTGCAACTTCAATGTCGGAGACTACATACTGCGTAACAACGAGGCTTCGAACCAGGAGCGCCCAGGAAAGCTGGCCTCTGTCTGGGAAGGGCCATACATTATTAAAGAAAATCTAGGAAAGGGCGCATACCGGCTCGAAAGGCTCGATGGCACCCCCATCCCAAGAACATGGAATGGAGCTCAATTACGCAGATGCTACATGTAGATCAATTCCAAACTTGTAACGAACAGGCCTAGAGCCACCTCTAATGGAAATGATTCTCCTTATCACATTGATGTTGATAGCCTTACCTTTATACATATGAACCAACCACACTGATATGCCGGTGTTCACCGCATAAATAAGTAAGGGAGGAAGTAAGTCGTTGCGTGTGGAAAGCGGCACAACCCGCATAAACACAAAAACAGTAAAAATTTCTAAGGGGAAGATGAGGAAAACCTTCACGCAGGTCAGATATAGATGAAGTTTGGTCATCCTACTAAGTGAAAGTGACGGTCCTACCCGCACAATCATGATAGAGGAAACGGAACATTAACCTATTATCTGACACGCGTCGAAAGGTTAACTTATTCAAAACACTTAGAAAATTGCTAAGTTAAACTAAAATACGCATGAGCAAATCATATAATGTTTACAAGGCAAGGCGTTAACAAAACATTTATATTCACACTAAAAGCTGTTCAAGCATTACAAAATGGCTAGGTATCTACCCGCCTACAAAAAGTACAAATCTATCCTAACGGCTGGGAGGAATCTCAAGATTCAGGCTTCGGGACCACTCCCTCCAAACCCACTTGAACCCGCACCATCAGTTGGCTGCGGCTGTTCAAGGAAAGATTTGAGAACGGCTAGCTCGTCATCAGCAGCAGCAACTTCGTTCACCTTCTCCACAACCGGATAAGAAAAAGCAGCATACTGGTTCACAGCTTGGTCGTAGGCAGCTTCAGTATCAACATCATGTAGAGGAAATTTGGAAAGCGGGATGCCTTTCTCTGCAAATCCTAGACCAAGCAAGAAACCAGCTTTCTCTCCATCCTCATGAGAAGCGTTGAGGGCTGCCCTCATGGCATCATCATAGGATGTGTTCGCGAAAATCCGATGCACAACCTACAAAAAAAAATACTTTTCTAAGTATAAAGAAAAAAGCAAAAAGCAAATAATAAGTGAGCTATGCATACCTGCGGCAACGCTTCTCGTAGAAGCCAATCGTTATTGGACAAGGACTCTTGAAGGGTAGCTTGAGCTTGATCGCGTGCGCGTTCGGCCTCATTCTTATTAAGGTTGGCAAGCAACACTTCTTTGGCAGCAGCCTCCTCAACGCCTTTAAGTTTACGCTCAGTGCGATCAAGCACACCCTTCTGATCCAAGAGCTCCTGTAGCTTCTTGGCGTCCTCCAAAGCCAAAGCCTCATGATCCTGCTGAAGCTTCTCCAGTTTGGCTTTCAGTTCCTCATTTTCAGCGCGTAGAGGCTCAGCAACGGCTTCAGCTTTTGTGGCCCTTTCAGTGGCATTACGCGCCATTTCCTTAGCCAACCTAAGTTGTTCATTAACAACTTGAGTAGCCTTGGAACGAGCCTCATGCCTGGCTTGGATTTCGGCCTCAAGATCCTTGAAGACCTTTTCCTTCTCAGCAGCGGTGGCGGCAAGCTTCTTATTTTCCTCCCGCAGCAATCGCACCTGAGCCCCCTCCAAGCTACGCGCAGTCTTTAACTTGTAGTTTTCACGACAAAGTAACTCGACACGCGGCTGCATCCGGGCGAGAAGGATTCGGAGCTCAGTAGACAACCGGCCTTCCTGGTAACTAACCATGGCCTCCCCCAATGCACCGCTTGGAGCGGCATGGCGCGCCCAGTCAACGCAGTCTGCAGCCGTCCTGAGAGTTGTCCCTCGGCTGATATTCCACCTTGGGGCATAGACCTCATTGGAATCCGAAACTGCGAAAACAGAAAACAGTTAGGAAAAAATGACAAGGGTGGATAACAGGCCAAAGTAACCCCACGCACCTGTAGGGTCAATAACAGGCCGATAGCCGCTAAACCCATCACCTGAACCTAAAGGATATCCATCCAAGAGGTCAAGGAGATGGGAAGGAGGCAAAGATTGGACTCCCTCATCAACAGAGGTAAGTCTAGAGGTCCCAACTCTAAACATACCTGAAGAACCGGCCAAGGACGAGGTAGTCGCTGACGCCGAGTGTGACACTGTAGAAGCCACTGAGGTAGAGACCATCGGAGATGAACTCATTTGAGATGAACTCATAACCGTGGTAGACGCTGCGGATGAGCTCACAGAAAAAGTCACCGCCGGTCCGGTGAATGATGTAGTAAAGATGGCACTGACGGCCGGCGATGAAGTTGAACTGCTCAACGCAGCAACAAAAGTGGACGCCATCGTCGGCACAGCAGCCACGACGGACGACGTCATAACCGGAACAGTTGCTTCAACAGTATAAGCAACTGAACCAGTACCAGAAACAGGCGCAGCCGCCTGGGTCATCGCCTATGATAGGTTGACCAAACCTATCGTCGTGGATCCTGAACTAGCTCCTCCCGCACCACTTTCTTCAAAAGCAGATAAGTCCACTTCTGCATAAAGAACAAAGATATAAAAAACAAATGCGGAAAAGGTACACAAAAAGTATACTTACTGGTTTTCTTGATCTTGAAAGCCCTGACAGGCGGAGATGGACCCAATGAAACTGGCCTCTTCACGCCAGTTACCTTCGCAATGGTCTCGTCACCACCACCAAGGTTCCCCGCCGCCTCCTCACTTTCAGTCTCGGAATCAGACTGATTCCCCAGGTCAACGAAGGTAGCAACCTTCGTTTTGCCCTTCACGCCAGCTGTCTTCTTTTTCCTCACAATAAGAGGCCCATCTGCGGATCCCTCATCAGAAGATGACAAGATCAGAGGAATTCCAGTAGAAGTTTGAGCATGAAGAGGACGAGGATTAAAGAACTCCTTACCTGGCCGAGCGGCGCTTAAAATGTCATGGCCTGGCGGATAGACCTCTACGAATCTATCCGCAGTCTTCTCCAAAATGGACAACTCGTTCTCATCAAGGTCACAAGTAACCAACCGCGCGGGACCACCAGTCTCCCGCGGGTGCAAGAGCGACTGTAAGTCGTTCCCCTCTGAAATAAAAATGATAAACAATGTTAGAAGTAAATCCTAAACCAACACAAAAGACGGATCATACCATAAGGAATATAGTTCAAACCGTATTCAAGAACGATGGGTATTTGCGGCGTCCCAGACCCGGCATCCTTCCACACGCGGCTCATCCCAAGCATCACCATCCCAGACTCCGCGAAGCGATAAACCGGAGTCTGAATCTGGGAGATCTTGGTGAACCATTCCGTCTCCTGGTAGTTGGAGGCGTGAAGGTTAGGAAGTGCCCTCCCATTCTTGAACGTCATCGCGATGGGAACGACATGAGCGGAAATGTAGAAAAACTCCCGCTTCCAAGAACGAAGACTACGCTCAGTAGCGCAGATCTTCAAACCCTTGATCCAAGTAACAAGGGTATACCAACCCTGGATGCACCTCCAAGTATAGAAGGTCATCAGGCCGTCGACTCGGGGCTCGATACCCAAAATACGGCACACCCATTCGAAATGACGAACTTTGGCAATTGCCATTGGGTACACCTCTGTCAGATGAACACCGTGTTTCTCCAAAACACGGTATACGAACTTCGTTAATGGGAATCTTAGATTCCCATATAGGAAGAACGAAGCGTAAACCCCTATCTTGCCCTTAGGGGCATCGTACACCGTCTGGTTGGCCTCCGGAAACTCAGGCTCATAAGGCTCCAGCAGGAACTTCTTGACGATGTAATGATATACATCGACAGAAAGAGTACACTGACACTCGCCAGCAGTACTCTTATCGTCCTTATCGGACGTAGACGTCGGGTTCTCGAGGTAAACGTCGGACTCCTCGACGTTAACCTCTGGGTCATGAGTAGAAGAAGACATTTTTTAGTGTTAAGAAAGCGGTTTCAGGAGAATGCTCGCCGGAAAAGATGAGTATTCGCCGGAAATCGCTTAAAAGGAAAAGGAGAGTGAAGTGAAGATGATGGATGAAATACACCCTCCCCTCTTATATACTCATCGCAATGAATGCGATGAATTTAATGCGGATGAGAGAGAAGGTGCAGGAGCAATGACACGGCGACACGTGTGGATAAAGCAAGCTGGCAACAGGTGTCAACAAAGAGCGTGCCATAAAACTTGCGCCCACGCGCCTGAAAAAGCGTCCTGATTGACCACATACTGTCACGTCGTCATAACTTCCTGCACGTCTTGAAACCGTCAGAAGACGCCAACGTCCCTTAAACCGTTTGGACTGTCCTTATCCTTTCACCAACTCTCCGAATTCCAAAAAGATTCAAAAATATTCAAAAATAAGAGGGAATATACCCCCTTACCTTGGAAAGCAAGAAACCGTAAGACAAGTGCGGGTACAGTGTCAAGGCGAAACCCTTCACATACTTAGCACTTGCAGGGAATTGAAGCCAAGAAGGACCTTATGGGCCATGCTTGCGGAAAGAGAAATAACATCCCCGCATGGCGGGAACGTTGAGAACTAGATTGTTTGAAGCTTCAAGGTGGAATTGGTTGTCTAACATAACTGATCACTATGTCTAAAACTACAAAAACCTCGGAGAATCTATACAAGTGAAACTCAACGCTCCCGACTTGCGAGTAGGTTACACACCTACCCGCATCATACCCAAAGATCAGGCAGAAAAGTCGGGAATTTCTGCAAGTGACATTAGGAAAACTGCGGGAAGAATCCCCACGGAAAACCTTAAAAAACGAAAACCCCTTTTTAAAACCCCTTGCTTAAAGTCCAAAAGTTCACCTCACTTATTAACAATTCATGAGAAGAACAATGGACTGGGGGGACTTGAAGAGGTAGGTCCCCGCAAAGCCCAGTTGGACCCGCAAGACTCACATTGAAGAGGTACGTCTGCGCATAGACCAACTGGATCCGCAGGACCCACCATGCTCAGAGATGAAGACCTTACACGCAGTAAGCCAGCTGTCCTTGCAGGAAAGCCTCCCTTGGTACAGTACCCTGCCTGTCCCCGCAGCTGTGGGTACAAGCCAAGAAGGAAGGCTACCCGCACTAACAGTAAGGCTACACGCATAAGGCACTAACTCTTATACTTCAGTAATGTCACCTGAAGAAGGAATGAGCAGGGCGGGAATATTCCCGCCCAAAAGAGCCTGTCCGTACGCTTCTAGAAGATCTTTTGTACTATACCTACCAAGGTATGGACAAATAGACAAGATCTGGCAAAAGCAACCCATGAACCAATCACAGGGTGACAGCTCACCGACAATAGTACGAGGAGGAGCACGCTCCAGTACAAAATGTCACTATCAGCCGCTGCCTACCCACCAACTCCCATCGTGGCACGAACATAGCCCATAGTTGGTGGAAAAGGAATATTATACAGCTGGTCGTACCTGCTTGGAAACCTACCTTCGGCTATAAATACTCCAACACATTGGAACGGTATCATCATCTTCTCTCTAGCTATTTCTCTCAATATACACTTATATTCAGAGCAATCTAGTCTGATTCTCACGCCGGAGGGTGGTCACAAGGAGGAACACCCCCCTCACAGTGACGAGCTTACGGTGTCTGTTTTGCAGGTTGAGAAGAATAACCATCTTTGCCGGACCTAACCCTCGTGGGAAACATCTACTTAACCCTAAGATTATCCTTAATCTGCCGGGGTCACCTAGTGTTTCTTCAGGGGGTGTTCACGGTTTGGTTTTTAGGTTAAACCGAGAACGTACCATTGATAACGGTTTTTATTCTTGTAAACAAAAACTAAACCGTTGAACTTTTAAATTAAACCAAACCAAACCGCTAGTTACGGTTTGGTTTCACTATTTAGGCATGTTGGGTTATGAATAATATGTAAAAGTTAACTTATTTATTTAAATTTCGTCCATAGTGATGTTTAAACACAAGTTGTTCGAAAACATGAAATATTATATATTCACTTACACTATCGGTTTATATTTAACAGAAATCCTGATACTATATAGCATAAAATATTTATGAAAGTTAAGTATAATTAAATTGAAAGGCCCGGCCTATACGGTTGGTTTTTGGCACAAACCGCAAATTAAACCGTTCGTTACGGTTTGAAATTATTGAAATTGACCGGCCAAAACCTAAGAAATAACCAACCGTGAAATCGATCAGATGACCGGTTTGGGTGATTTCACGGTTTCAAACCGAACTGTGAACACCCCTAACTTATACGATCCTTTACACAAATTACGAATAATAAACATTTTTAACGTAATTTTGGATCACTGACAGGGCACTAGCCTACACAATCATCTTCATTTTCTGTGTATAGAATCTGAGGTTCTAGACTAGCATGTCCCCTTTGGTCCCCACCTTAAGGCCACTCTTAGGAGAAAATGGCCACTCTTTTAGTGTCTTGTCTCAATCATTTGAGTTGGGATCATTGCCATATTAAAAGCATTCACATTCAATCCACCACATTATGTGAGTAGAGTTTTTATAATGTATGAAGTGGTTTAGGTGTTGTAAGTGAAGGAGATAAAAATGCATTGATTTTTTTTGTATATTTGAAAACTTATTGTTCACACTATATAATTTTTTAGTATATTTTTTAAAGTGGTTGTGAGTGAAGGATAAATAAACAGTAATGATGAGTGTATAAGAAAATATAATTTAATTAAAAGAAGAGAGAACATACGGTGATTATTAGTGTAATTTTAAATTAAAAAATATGATGTTGAATGTGAATACTCTAACAGTTAAATAACAAGTAAGTATGAAATGTTTATTTTGATTACTAACATTAGCTTAATACATTTAACAATAATAAGAAATAAATAACAAAACATAACGTTATAAAAATTTACATTCTATGTAATTTCTAATGAACTATCCATAACAACCTTAAAAAAACTTACATAAAACTATAATGTTATGTTAAAAAAACAAGGTTTAACATGTTAACCTACTAAACATGATTATTAAAACATGCTAGACGAGTATAAGTGAATCTGTCTAGACACATTTTAACCATGAAATTGTCCTTTCGAGTTTCTAATCCCTTGGTGAATGAAGAAACACTAATCGACCCCGGGCAGATTACGGATAATCTGGGGGTTAAATAGATGTTTCCCACGAGGGGTTAGATCCGGCAAAGATGGTTCTTCTGATAACCTGCAAAACAGACACCGTGAGCTCGTCACTGAGAAGGGGGGGGTACCTCCTTGTGACCACCCTCCGGCGTGAGAATCAGACTAGATTGCTCTTGAATATAAGTGTATATTAAGAGAATGACTAGAGCAGATATCAGGTAATATATCAAGATATGAGATATGAGATAAGATGATACCATTCCAAGGTGTTGTAGTATTTATAGCCGAAGGTAGGTTTCCAAGCAGGTACAGCCGGCTGAATAGTGTTCCTGTTCTGCCAACTGTGGACTACGCACATGCCATGCTGGTGGTTGGTGGATAGGCAGCGGCTGATAGTGACCAGGCCGGCTGTGTACTGTTCCTGTTCCACCAACTGCAGGCCATGCCATGCACGTCCTCCGACAGGTTGGTGAGTAGGCAGCGGCTAATAGTGACATACAGTACAAGAGCGTGCTGCTCGTCATACTGTTGTCAGTGAGCTGTCGTATCCTTGGTCAGATCTTTTGTCCATACCTCGTCAGGTACAGTACAAAAGATCCTCCAGTATCATACGGACTGGCTCATTTGGGCGGGAGTTCTCCCGGCTTTGCGCGGGAGTGTTCCCGGCTTGCTCATTCCTTCTTCAGGTGAATACTGAATTATTTAAGAGTTAAGTGCCTTGTGCGTGTAGCTTTGCTGCGCAGGTAGCCTTCCCTGATGGCTTGTATCCGCAGCTGCGGGAACAGGCAGAGTACTTCACCATTGGGAGGCTTTTCCTGCGGGAACAGCTTGCGTACTGCGCGTAAGGACGTCACGTCTCTGAGCATGGTGGGTCCTGCGGACCCAGTTGGTTTCTGCGCAGACGTCCCTCTTAAATGTGAGTCTTGAGGGTCCAACTGGGCTCTGCTGAGACCTACCTCTTCAAGTCCCCCCAGTCCAATGTTCCTCTCATGAATTTAATAAGTGAGGTGAACTTTAGGACTTAAGCAAAGGTTTTTGAAAAGGGTTTAGTTTTAAGGTTTTCCATGGGGATTCTTCCCGCGGAAGTCCTAATGTCACGTGCAGAAATTCCCGGCTTTTCTGCTTGATCTTTGGGTATGATGCGGGTAGGTCTGTAACCTCCTCGCAAGTCAGGAGCGTTGAGTACCTCTTGTGTAGATTCTCCATGAGGTTTTGGTAGTTTTGAACATAGTGATCAATTATGTTAAACAACCAATTCCATCTTGGAGCTTCAAACAATCTAGTTCTCGACGTTCCCGCTATGCGGGGATGTCATTCCCGTTTCCACAAGCATGGCCCAGAAGATCCTTCTTGGTTTCAATTCCCTGCGGAGTGCTAGGTATGTGAAGGGTTTTGCCTTGACACTGTACCCGCACTCGTCTTATAGTTACTTTACTTCCAAGGTATTCCTGGCTTCAATTCCCTGCGGGTGCTTAGTATGTGAAGGGTTTTGCCTTGACACTGTACTCGCACCTGTCTTATAGTTACTTGGTTGCCAAGGTAAGGGGTATATTCCCGCTTACTTTTGAATCTTTTTGAATCTTTTTGAAATTCGAAGAGTTGGTGAAAGGATAAGAACAGTCCAAACTGTTGAAACGTCGTCCGACGGTTTCTTCTGACAGTGTCAGCACGTGCAGGAAGTTATGGCGACGTGACAGTATATGGTCATTCCAGGCGCTTTTTCAGGCGCGTGGGCGCGATTTTTCGGGCGCGTGGCCGCGAAATTAATGGCACGCGTCCTTTCAACAGCTGTTGCCAGCTTGCTCTTTGCCACGTGTCATAGTTTCATTGCACCTGCGATTTCTCTCTCTTCCGCATTAAATTCATCGCATTAATTGCGATGAGTATATAAAGGGCGAGAGGGTGCACCTTAGTCCACACTTTCACTTCTCTCTTCATCTTCTAAACGATTTCCGGCGAATACTCACTATTCTGTCGAGCATTCTTCTGAAATCGTTGTTCTGTACATTCAAAACATGTCTTCTACCCGTGATTTTGAGGCTACTGCCGAGGAGTCTGAGTTGTTCGTCGAGAACCCGACGTCGACGTCCGAAAAGGACGACAAGAGCACTGCTGGCGAGTGCCAGTGCGCTCTTCCTATTGACCTCTACCAGTACATCGTCTGGAAGTTCATGCTCGAGCCTTTCGAACCTGAGTTTCCGGAGCCTCATCAGACGGTGTACGATGCCCCCAAGGGCAAGATAGGGGTGTACGCTGCTTTCTTCGTCTATGGGAATCTGAGGATCCCATTGACGAAGTTTGTATACCGTGTCTTGAAGAGGCACGGTGTGCATCTGACCGAGGTACACCCGATGGCGATCGCCAAGATCCGCCACTTTGAGTGGGTGTGCCTCATTGTGGGCGTGGAGCCCCACGTTGATCGGTTGATGACCTTCTACTCCTGGAGGTGCATCCAGGGGTGGTACACCTTGGTCAATCAGATCAAGGGGTTGAAGATCTGCGCTACCGAGCGCAGTCTTCGGTCGTGGAAGCGGGAGTTTTTTTATATCTCCGCTCGCGTCGTCCCCCTTGCGATGACGTTTAAGAATGGGAGAGCACTCCCCGCCCTTCACACCCTCAACCACCAAGAGGCGGAGTGGTTCGCCAAGATCTCCCGGATCCAGACTCCGGTGTACCGCTTTGCGGAGTCCAGGATGGTGATGCTCGGGATGAGCCGGGTGTGGAAGGAGGCGTCACAGCTTCCATCGTCCTCGAATACGGTTTGAACTCTGTCCCTTACGGTATGCTCTGTCTTCTTTGTTGATATAGGTTTTTCTTCAAACTGTTTCTTCTTTTTTTTATTTCAGAGGGGAACGACTTGCAGTCGCTCATGCATCCGCGGGAAGCTGATGGTCCCGCTCGGATGGGTACTCGTGCTCTCGATGAGAACGAGTTGCCCATCCTTGAGCAAACGGCGGATCGTTCATGGAGGTCTACCCGCCAGGCCACGAGATCTTGAGCGCCAGGCGGCCAGGTAAAGAACTTTTTGACCCTCGCCCTCTCAATGCTTAAACCTCTGCGGGAATTCCTCTAATCTTGTAATCTTCTGACGAGGAATCCGCAGATGGTCCCTTGTTGGTGCAGAAAAAGAAGGCTACTGGCGCGAAGGGCAAGGCGAAGGTTGCCTCCACCGCCGATTCGGTTGTCCGGTCTGACTCGGAAACCCAGAGCGAGGAGGCGGCGGGGAACCCTGGTGTTAGTGAGACCACTGTTCCGGAGGTTGAGACGGCTGTCACCTCCGGGCAGCCCAGTGTGACTACGGTGAGCGGTGTAAAGAGGCCGGCTCCATCGGGTTCGTCCCCACCTGTTCGCACCTTTAGGCTCAAGAAAACCCGTAAGTATAATCTTCCTTTACTTTTACTGCATAGCTTTCCACCATTATACTTATATCTTCTTTGTGCAGGCGTGGATGCTACCGCATTCCAGGGTGGAGCGGGAGGTAGCAGTTCTGGACCCATGAAGGTAGGTTTGGTCAACCTACCTGAGGCGATGACCCAGGCGACTGCGCCTGCTTCAGTTGGTTCAGTTGCTCACCCTGTTGAGCCAACTGTTCCAACTGTGACGACGTCCCCGCCGGCTGTCAGTGCCATATTCACTGATTCTTTCACTGAGCCGGCGGTGAGTGTTACTGTGGATTCTTCCGCAGTCGCGGCCACGGTTGTGAGTTCACCTCTGGTGAGTTCACCTCCGCTGGTTTCTACTGCGGCGGCTTCCGCTATGCCTCCTCCGGCGCCGGCGACTACGGCCGGTCCTTCAGGTATGTCCGGGGTTGGGGCGTCAAGCCAATCTCTGCCTCCTTCCCATCTACCTGACCTCTTGGATGGATATCCGTTAGGTTCGGGTGATGGGTTTGGCGGCTACAGGCCTGTCGTCGACCCTACAGGTGCGTAGGGTTATTTTGGCCTTTATTTTATATATATATATATATATATATATATTTTTTATCATCTTTTCCTAACTGCTTTTTGCTTTTGCAGTGTCGGATTCCAATGAAGTGTATGTTCCACGATGGAACATCCGCCGAGGAACAACCCTTCGGACGCCTGTAGAATGCATCGAATGGGCGCGCCACGCCGCCCCCGCCGGTGCGCTGGGGGAAGCCATGTCCAGCTACCAGGAGGGTAGGCTGTCGAATGAACTGCGGATTCTCCTTGCCCGGATGCAGCCGCGCGTCGAGTTACTTTGTCGTGAAAACGACAAGTTAAAGACGGCGCGTAGCCTAGAAGTGGCTCAGGCGCGGGCCATCCGGGAGGAGAACAAGAGGCTTGTCGCAGTGGCTGCGGAAAAGGAGAAGGCCTTCCAGGCCCTTGAAGTTGAAGTTCAGGCCCGTCTTGAGGCCCGTTCCAAGGCTGCCCAAGCTGTTAACGAATGAAGAAACACGTGGTCGTGGGTTCGAGTCCCACGGATGGCGCCAATGAAGAAACACTAATCGACCCCGGGCAGATTACGGATAATCTGGGGGTTAAATAGATGTTTCCCACGAGGGGTTAGATCTGGCAAAGATGGTTCTTCTGATAACCTGCAAAACAGACACCGTGAGCTCGTCACTGAGAAGGGGGGGTACCTCTTTGTGACCACCCTCCGGCTTGAGAATCAGACTAGATTGCTCTTGAATATAAGTGTATATTAAGAGAATGACTAGAGCAGATATCAGGTAATATATCAAGATATGAGATATGAGATAAGATGATACCATTCCAAGGTGTTGGAGTATTTATAGCCGAAGGTAGGTTTCCAAGCAGGTACAGCCGGCTGAATAGGCAGCGGCTGATAGTGACCAGGCCGGCTGTGTTCTGTTCCTGTTCCACCAACTGCAGGCCATGCCATGCACGTCCTCCGACAGGTTGGTGAGTAGGCAGCGGCTAATAGTGACATACAGTACAAGAGCGTGCTGCTCGTCATACTGTTGTCAGTGAGCTGTCGTATCCTTGGTCAGATCTTTTGTCCATACCTCGTCAGGTACAGTACAAAAGATCCTCCAGTATCATACGGACTGGCTCATTTGGGCGGGAGTTCTCCCGGCTTTGCGCGGGAGTGTTCCCAGCTTGCTCATTCCTTCTTCAGGTGACTACTGAATTATTTAAGAGTTAAGTGTCTTGTGCGTGTAGCTTTGCTGCGCAGGTAGCCTTCCCTGATGGCTTGTATCCGCAGCTGCGGGAACAGGCAGAGTACTTCACCATTGGGAGGCTTTTCCTGCGGGAACAGCTTGCGTACTGTGCGTAAGGACGTCACGTCTCTGAGCATGGTGGGTCCTGCGGACCCAGTTGGTTTCTGCGCAGACGTCCCTCTTAAAGGTGAGTCTTGCGGGTCCAACTGGGCTCTGCTGGGATCTACCTCTTCAGTGAACTATACTTGTCTTATCCAAACCCAAATCAATGTAAATGTGTAATCGTTTGAAGTGACGTCACATCATAAAACGATACACTCTACTAGAATTTATACATAAGTAATCTAAAATGGTTAAAAGTGTGTGAGGTTTAGGTATGACTATTTATAAAACATTATTGCTTTATGAGAAAATCTTTTTTTTTGGGCAAGTCACATAAAATAAACAACAAAGTGATAATCGAAAAAATAACTAAAAAAACTTATTGACAATTTCTTTTACATATTCACGTGACACTAGTCGGACTAAGCTATGTCAGCCACACATCCATCTGTTGAACAAGTCTTCAGGATAAGATGTCAATACATGTTGGATGTTATTACTCCGGTACTAACCTAGTACAAAACAAGAGCACAACCGAAAGATCTTCTTACAACCATAATTTATACCCTTTTGACCATGTCTCATCCTATAAATACCCCTTCTATGTGTTCATAGTTAGTCTTTCTAACTAACTCTCTCTCTTTTGGGTTCTCTATAAAAATAACATTGAAGTTTGATTACGAGGCCAGGACCCTAGTCATGAAACTTAATCCTTGTGATCGATGAGGATAATAATATCTATTTCCATCTCAGATAGTTTGTGTTGAAAACATAGGTCAATCATCATAATCGGTTATGCATCATCCCACTTGTTACATGATCGCAATTCACAATTCCAGACCGTATTCATAAGTTGATGAATGTGCGATGAGTTAAGTTGATAATTCGGTCAAGTTGGTCTACTTTCCTAATTGTAATATCATTAGTACCATAATTTTTTTGTCATCAAGTTACGGTTAAATCCATAAATATAGAGCTTGGTTAGAGGCTTTGGATATGTGATTAACAAAGAATATTATAATGAGTTTTTGAATCAGTATTCTTTTATAATAATATAAAATATTTATCAGTTTTGTGCATTAACTACAATATTACTAGAGTTCAGTAGTAGAATCTAGCTATTTTAAAAAATACCCAACTATAGATGAATAGGTGGTTTATTTGTTAGTTTCACTTTAAGCTCGTAACATCATTACTTTGTTTTGTTCTCTACTATAATGTTATTGTAAAGTCTGTACCGATTCGATACCCAGTTTTGAGGGTTCGAGATCCGTAAGGTATCGGTACAATACCATCCCGAGTATTCTCGATACTTGAATTTATTATTGAATTTTCGATACTGATACCGAACACATCCGATAAGTGTTACATATAGAATTAAAGAACGGACCCATGTGCATGGGGTGCACGTGAGTGACGGAGACACCTTATTTACCATCTTTCGTATAGGGATAAGAGATGGGAACGATGACACTTCACGTGCTATATGTTAACGTGTCAATTTGTGTTAAGAGGAGTGAAATAAAGTTGGTAATATCGTCAAGTTTGAAAGTTTTGAATTTTTGTTTTTATTTAACTTTTTAGCAAGACATTATTTTAAATGCATACTGATTGTGACTAACTTCTTAATTACTTTTGTTTTGATGTTGAAATGAGAAGGATAGATTATTATTATAACTTATAAAATAATACAAACGTCAATTACCATATAATACCTACCCTAATCATGCTTCCACTTGGAGAAAAAAATATTGACTTAGTCGGATTTGGCTGCTTAAATAATTGATTATTATCCTTAATAAAAAAAATCACCACTTAATAACATATAATTGAGTTAAGTGCATTAGTATAATGCAAGTGCCTGCCATCTTTATTAAAGTAAAATCTTGTATCACATAAATAAATAGATAAAGATTTGATCTTTTGTGGATATTATGATTCTAATGTTCCATCCACTAACTATATTGGACAACAGATTTGATTATGTATAGAAGATCAATATTGATTCGTCAGTTAGAGATCATACAACATTACATTTCAAAAAACGAAAATTAACTAATAAATTGAGACAAATAGTGACAGAATAACTAATGTAGCTAGACTGAAACTAATATCATGTTGTTACAAAGGATTCCATTTTTAATGATATAGTGAGACGATAATCCATAATCGGATTAAGTGACAAAATCTCGATTTGTTCCTACTTTTCGTTAAAATGTATACCAATGGCGTATGTATAATTTTTTTACCAACAAATTAAATGTCGTATTCGTATATACATATGCAGGCATATATCGAAAATATATACGCATTGCAGAAAGGTATATACAAATGCGTATTGTTCCCTATACTATATATACCTATACATATGCACATAATATGTTTATATAACATATGTATTATACCTTGTTCCATGTATATATCATTTTACAATATTATATACCCAATACTATATATGCTACTTCATATACCTTATATCCTTTACTTTATATTGTATTGTATACCGTATACTATATACTCTAGACCGCATATCATATAAGTTACAAATATGAAGATTCAACAAACATTCATATATCAAAAACCTAGTAATCTAATAAAAAATAACAAGTGATAATAATGCAAATATGGTAAAAAGATATGTATATGAGAAACATTTGAAAACTGAATAGTTTATACGTTACTAGTTTGAGACCCGTGAAATACACGGGTAGTTCTTGAAAATACAATATTTAATAAATAATCAGTATACAAGAAACAATAAACCCGTTAAACACTATTAATACAGTCGATGTACGATAGTCTTTAAAACAATTTTAAAGTAAGAGATTATAAATATCAAATCTTTGAAAAAAAATAGAAAGTAAATATTAAATTAAGAAACTTTGAAGCATAAATTTTAAGAATTGTAACTATTATTTTACTATTATAAATTTGTTAAAAAATGTAAGGGTTATTGTGAAAGTAACGAGTGACAAAACTTTTAGTTTTTTTATCAGAGAGTATAAATATAATAAAACTATTTATCGGAATGAGAAAAAACAAATATATTTACCCTCATTTGTCGCCAAGGAAAAGTCCAAAAGTTTTACATATCGGGTTCAACACATGCAAATTTGCGTGAGACCTCAGCTATTGTTCCATTGTCCATACACAAGGAAACTCCAATATGGGATAATATAAAATTACGACCTTTAAAAATAGAGTTAAATCATAATGTGTTAATAGCAATTATTGACAAATAAGCTGATATACAGGAAAAATATGTAAACAGTTATAAACAAGAAAGAATAGAGAGGAAAAAAAGACACTTTATTCATATCAGTCGAATTAATATATATATGTACATTGTATAAAGTGATAAATGAGAGTGAAACCTTAAGTTTAATTGAGAGTTTCAAACCAAAAACATATTAAGTTTAAAAAGTTTTTTTCTTTTTTTTTTTTTTTGAGTTTCTAAGTAAAAAAACGATTAAACCGATCTACGTTCAGGCAATTGATCAAGCATTTTGAGATTTACACGATTTGGTTTCACATTTAAAAGTGATGGTTTGGAACTTGGAAGACGTTGCAGATCATCAGCAAGGGACATTATTTAACTAGCTAAAATGAGATATATTCTACTTCACCATCTTTCCATCCGCAAAGCAGGTGATGTTGTTTATTACGGTCAAGTTTGGTCGAATTTAGTAAAAATCTTGGGTTCAACGCTAATTTAAGGTCTGAAAACTAACCAAAACACGGCGGGTGTGGTCAGTTTTTACGTTTTGAAGTTGGGAAATATTTTCATTGTATGTGTGATTAACTATTTGTATAATACTACAATGTTATAAGCCGTATAAACCAAACCAGTAGCCATCTCTTAATAGTTTAAGTTATACTTATCTAATTTAAGAACACAACTTTCGTTAATTACTTCAAGCTATGCGTGTTATATAGCAATGAAAAGTTCACTGTTAATATACAGCTCAAAACAATAAATACAATTTTATATAATATATTATAATAAAATGATTTAACTAAAATAGAGGGGCAGGTGAGCGGGCAACAAGTTGTCCCGCTGCCCCCTTTTGAATGTCCAGATCGATCTTACTGAAAACAAAGTTATCATTCTTCAGCGTTGTTGAGTTACTGTGCACGACCCGCTGAACTCATTTCAGAAGCGTAGCTGCATCAGGGGCAAGAGACCCAAATGTATCGAACACAAAAGAAATGAAAGCTTGTTGATTCTCAACATACGTCTTCTCGTGCTTAGCATGTTTTACTAATTTCGCCTTTAACACGGCCTGCCTAGCAACAAACCCGGTGTCTCTAAGCCCGACAATAGGGGACACCCCAGTAAGGTCCACACAAGCATGCTTCCCGCTGCTCATCCAAACACAAGAAAGTCCGCTGGTCGGAGAGTATACTTTTCTTCACGTGGATCTAACAAAAAATTCACACGAGCATCTTTTTTGCCAAGATTTCCGCCCGTTTAACACATCACAAAGGAAATCTCTAACAAAATCATGTATGTATGATCAAATTATCGTTCACCATATACATAATTTTATAATCAACTTGATGAATTAATTTCAAGATATAAGGCCTTTTCTATTATAGATGAGATTTTGTTGCGCCTTGTGTATTTACTTTTTATACATCGTGAAATTTGTTTAGATACACACCTTCTTGTCTTTATGTCATGATAAATTGATTACATTTACAGCCTGCCTTTTAGCAAAAAAAAAGTCAATATAATATAGCTCGTGGTCAGTTTCTCCTTGGTAATCAAAATATCACGATATATTACAGGTCATGTCATTTGTCATGTGTCGAACTTATCCTGACACAAAACCATGAGTCACCGGATGGTAACTACTAGGTAGCCAACAGGTTTCTTACTAATAATTGGTCCCACAATTTATGGTCCTAACGTAGGACCACTTCACGCCTTTTTTCATAAATTGACGGTAGGTACAAACCTCATAGTCATACCCGTCTAGATACTCCCCATTTGTACTTGCATGGTATGGGCCGCTTTGATACAAAAAATAACAATAATTAGATGCATTGTGAAGTTTACTTAGGCCGACTTTCAGTTTTTTTGCATATTAGTGTAAATTTATTTGTTTTCGGTCAAAAATTTGAGCATGTTCCCCTCGTTTGTAAAATTTTGTATACATTTTAACTCCCGCTCTCTCGGTGTCTCAGTCCAAGTTTCGTCACTGACTAGAGGGGTTTGATACAAGTTAAGGCGGTTTAATCGTAATTATTGGATAATAACACGGGTTTCCGGTATTATCATTTAATCACAAATTCACTAACTTTATAAATTGTTTAAAATTTATGATATAAGAAAATTTGACTAGAAACTAGAACTTGTTAAATTAGTTATATTTTGTTTGTTTGTTTTTTTACCTAATTATAATTTGATATATAAAATCAGCCAAACGATTTACAATGAAGTGGCAGGTAAACGGGCAATAAGCTGCGCCGCAACCCCATTTTGGATTGTAAACCCAATATTTTGTTACATATTGTTTACGATAACAATGTTTGGGCTGTTAATTAGTTGGAGAAGTTGGAATCTGGTTGTCTTTGATGGCAGCATGGACGGTGAAGAGGTAGGTCCCAGCAGAGCCCAGTTGGACCCGCAAGACTCACCTTGAACAGGGACGTCTGCGCGGTTGGACCCGTAAGACTCACCTTAAACAGAGACGTCTGCGCAGTTGAACTCGCAAGACTCCTTAGGGACGTCTGCGCAAAGACCAACTGGATCCGCAGGACCAGCCATGCTCAGAGACGCGACGTCCTTACGCGCAGTACGCAAGCTGTTCCCGCAGGAAAAGCCTCCCAATGGTGACATACACCGCCTGTTCCCGCAGCTACGGATACTAGCCATCAGGGAAGGCTACCAGCACAGCAAGGCTACACGCACAAGGCACTAACTCTCAAAATAATTCAGTAGTCACCTGAAGAAGGAATGAGCAAGCCGGGAATACTCCCGCACAAAGCCGGGAATACTCCCGCCCAAATGAGCCCGTCCGTACGCAACTGGAGGTTCTTTTGTACTGTACCTGCCAAGGTATGGACAAAAGATCTGACCAAAGCGGCGACAGCTCACTGACAACAGTACGACGAGCAGCACGCTCTAGTACTTAAAGTCACTATCAGCCGCTGCCTACTCACCAACCCTCATCGTGGCACGTGCGTAGCCTGCAGTTGGTGGAAAAGGGAACAGTGCACAGCCGGCCATGTCACTATCAGCCGCTGCCTACCCACCAACCACTAGCATGGCACGTGCGTAGCCCACAGTTGGTAGAACAGGAATATTATACAGCCGGCTGTACCTTCTTGGACACCTACCTTCGGCTATAAATACTCCAACACCTTGGAACGGTATCATCATCTTCTCTCTAGCTATTTCTCTTAATATACACTTATATTCAAGAGCAATCTAGTCTGATTCTCACGCCGGAGGGTGGTCACAAGGAGGTACCCCCCCTTCTCAGTGACGAGCTCACGGTGTCTGTTTTGCAGGTTATCAGAAGAACAACCATCTTTGCCGGACCTAACCCTCGTGGGAAACATCTACTTAACCCCCAGATTATCCGTAATCTGCCCGGGGTCACTTAGTGTTTCTTCATTGGCGCCATCCGTGCATAAAAGCTAAAACTAATTCTCAGTTTTTCAAAACTTCTGGAAAGATGGTTAAAGTTACTCCGGTCCCAAGGCCAGTGAGTGACCAAGAAACCCCCGTAACCACAACCCCAGCTACTGGGGGGAACACCGGCGAGTATACAATTTTTACGAACACTACCCCGGTTACCCAAGCCGGGGCAAGTGCAGTAAACAATCCGGGACAAGCCGGTTACACAAATTTTACGAACACTACCCCGGTTACCCAAGCCGGGGCAAGTGCAGTAAACAATTCGGGACAAGCCGGTTACACAAATTTTACGAACACTACCCCGGTTACCCAAGCCGAGGCAAGTGCAGTAAACAATCTATCACTGGGATTTACCGATGCCCAGTTGGAGAGACAACAGACGAGGCTCCCCCGCCAAACACTTGAACAAGTTAAAGCGTGGGCGGAAGCATGTCAGAAGGAATTCCAAGATGGGTTGGACGAACGCTTATGTTCCATCCAACAGGCTGACGAATTTGGAAGCACTCAACAGCTCAACATGAGCAGTGAGTGCGAGTACTCGGACGATGATCGGGAGGAATCCGGCACCGACGCAAACCCTCGCCATAAGGTGAAAGGGAAGCGTAAGGAAACGGACTTCCAACCGAAGGACATCGTCGAAGCATTTCAGAGATGGGAAACTCACGCACCTCGTGGCGTAATGAACGCTGAGCAGGTTAATGCGTGTAGAACTCCAGTTGGGGAAAACACGAATGAAACTGCAGCTTCAATGTTGGAGACTACATACTGCGTAAACAACGAGATTCCGAACCAGATGAATATCGGCTCGAAAGGCTCGATGACACCCCCATCTCAAGAACATGGAAGGGAGTTCAATTACACAGGTTGCATGTAGATCAATTCCAAACTTGTAAAGAAAAGGCCCAGAGCCACTTCTAATGGAAATGATTCTCCTTATCACATTGACGCTGATGGTCTTACATTTATACTTATGAACTTTCCACATGATGCCGGTATTCACCGCATAAATGTGAAAGGAAGTCGTTGCGTGTGGACGGCGGCAAAACCCGCATAAACACAAAAAACGGCAAAAATCTGTAAGAGATGAGGACAACCTTCACGCAGGTCAGTTATAGGTAAAGTTTGGTCATCCCACTAAATGAAAGTGACGGTCCTACCCGCATAATCATGATAGAGGAAACTGAACATTAACCTATTGACAACCGCGCGTCGAAAGGTTTAACTTATTCAAAACACTGATATGCCGGTATTCACCGCATAAATAAGTGGGGAAGTCGTTGCGTGTGGACGGCGGCAAAACCCGCATAAACACAAAAAACGGCAAACCTTCACGCAGGTCAGTTATAGGTGAAGATTGGTCATCCCACTAAATGAAAGTGACGGTCCTACCCGCACAATAATGATAGAGGAAACTGAACACTAACCTATTGACAACCGCGCGTCGAACGGTTAACTTATTCAAAACACTTGGAAAATTGCTAAGTTAAACTAAAGTATGCACGAGCGAATCATATATTGTTTATGCGGCAAAGCAAGTGCCAAATTAAGCTATAATATGCATGAGCAAGTCATATAACGTTTATAAAGCAAGTCATCCAGTGAAAGTGGCGGTCCTACCCGCACAAACATTTATGTTGCATAAAAAATTCACATTACAAGAATGGCCGGGTATCTACCCGCCTACAGAAATATAAATCTATCCTAATGGTGTGAAGGGATCTCAAGATTCAAACTTCAGGACCACTCCCTCCAAACCCACTAGTACCCGCACCATCAGTTGGCTGTGGCGGTTCAAGGAAAGTCTTGAGAATGGTTAGCCCATCATCAGCAGCAGCAATTTCGTTCACCTTCTCCATCACCGGATGCGGGAAGACAGCATACTGGTTCACTGCTTGGTCATAGGCAGCTTCAGTGTCCACGTCATAAAGAGGGAAGTTGGAAGGCGGGATGCCCTTCTCAACAAACCCCAGACCAAGCAAGAAACCAGCCTTTTCCCATCCTCATGGGAAGCGTTGAGGGCTGCGCTCATGGCATCATCGTAAGATGTGTCCGTGAAGATCCGATGCACAACCTACAAAACGAAAAAATATATCAAACTTTTCTAAGTATAAAGAAAAGCGTAAAGACGTTATGAAGCTAAGCTTACCTGCGACAACGCTTCTCTTAGAAGCCATTCCTTGGTAATCAGAGCCTCCTGGAGGGCAGCTTGAGCTTGGTTACGGGCGCGTTCGGCTTCACTTTTGTTAAGGTTGGCATGCAACACTTCCTTAGCAGCAGCCTCTTCAACGCCCCTTAGCTTACGCTCAGTATGGTCAAGCATACCCCTCTGGTCCAAGATCTCTTGAAGCTTCTTGGCGTCTTCCATGGCCAAGGCATCATGAGCCTGCTGGAGCCTCTCTAGTTTGGCTTTAAGCTCCTCATTCTCGGCGCGCAGAGGCTCAGCAACAGCTTCAGCCTTGGTGGCCCTCTCGGTCGCGTTCCGCGCAGTTTCCTTAGCCAACCGAAGCTGTTCGTTAACAGCTTGGGCAGCCTTGGAACGAGCCTCGAGACGGGCCTGAACTTCAACCTCGAGGGCCTTGAAGGCCTTTTCCTTCTCCGCAGCAATTGCGGAAAGTCTCCTGTTCTCCTCCCGGATAGCCCGCGCCTGAGCCATTTCTTGGATATGCGCAGCCTTTAACTTGTCGTTTTCACGACAAAGCAACTCGACGCGCGGCTGCATCCGGGCAAGGAGAATCCGAAGCTCATTTGTCAGCCTACCCTCCTGGTTGCTAGACATGGCTTCCCCCAACGCGCCACTTGGGGCCGCGTGACGCGCCCACTCGACACAGTCCACAGCCGTCCGAAGGGTTGTTCCCCGGCGGATGTTCCACCGTGGAACATACACCTCATTCGAATCCGACACTGCAAAAACAAAAAGCAGTTAGGAAAAGATAAAAAAAATAAATAAATAAATAGGCCAAAATAACCCTACGCACCTGTAGGGTCGACAACAGGCCGGTAGCCGCCAAACCCATCACCCGAACCTAAAGGATATCCATCCAAGAGGTCAGGCAGATGGGAAGGAGGCAGAGATTGGCTAGAAGCCCCAACGCTGAACATACCTGCTGAACCGGCCGGGGACGAGGTAGTCGCCGGTGCCGGAGGCACGGTTGAAGCCGCCGCGGTAGAGACCATCGGAGGTGAACTCACTGGAGGTGAACTCACACCGGTGGCCACCGCTGCGGAGGAACCCGCAGAAACAATCACCGCCGGCTCAGTGAAGGATGCAGTGAATATGGCACTGACAGCCGGCGGTGAGGACGTTACAGTTGGAACAGTTGCCTCAACGGGATGAGCAACTGAACCAATGCTGCAAACAGGCGCAGCCGCCTGGGTCATCGCCTCGGGTAGGTTGACCAAACCTACCGTCATGGGTCCAGAAACGCTCCTCCCCGCTCCACTCTGGAATGCGGTAGCATCCACGCCTGCATGAAGACAAGATATTAAAAACAATAGCGGAAAAGATTGCGGGTAAGATTAATTTACACTTACGAGTTTTCTTAAGCTTGAAGGTTCTGACAGGCGGGGACGAACCCGATGGAGCCGGCCTCTTCACGCTGGTCACCGTCGTCGTACTGGGCGGATCGGAGGTGACAGCTGTCTCAACCTCCAGGACAGTTGTCTCACCACCACCAGGGTTCCCCGCCACCTCCTCACTTTCGGTCCCCGAGTCAGACCGGTTCCCCTGATCGGCGGTGGAGGCAACCTTCGCCTTGCCCTTCACGCCAGCTGCCTTCTTCCTCACGAAGAAAGGACCGTCTGCGGATTCCTCATCAGAAGATGACAAAATTAGAGGAATTCCAGCAGAGGTTTGAGCATGGAGAGGACGAGGGTTAAAGAAACCCTTACCTGGCCGCGTGGAGCTCAAAATCTCGTGGCCCGGCGGGTAGACCTCCACGAACCTATCCGCCGTTTGCTCCAAGATGGGCAACTCGTTCTCGTCGAGAGCACGAGTACCCAGCCGAGCGGGACCACCGCTCTCACGCGGTTGCAAAAGCGACTGCAAATTGTTCCCCTCTGAAAATAAACAGGAAAGCAGTTAGAAGAAAAACCCTAAATTAGCAAAAAGATATGAAGCATACCGTAAGGGATAAAGTTCAAACCGTATTCGAGGACGATAGGGATCTGTGGCGCCTCCGCCCCAGCATCTTTCCACACCCGGCTCATACCGAGCATCACCATCCCAGACTCGGCAAAGCGGTAAACCGGAGTCTGGATCCGTGAGATCTTGGCAAACCATTCCGCCTCCTGGTAGTTGGAGGCGTGAAGGCTGGGGAGTGCTCTCCCGTTCTTGAATATCATCGCAATAGGGACGACACGGGCAGAGATGTAGAAGAACTCCCGCTTCCAAGACTGAAGACTGCGCTCGGTAGCACAAATCTTCAAACCCTTGATCCGGGTGACCAAGGTGTACCAGCCTTGGATGCACCTGCAGGAGTAGAAGGTCATCAGGCGGTCGAAATGGGGCTCCACACCAAGAATGAGGCACACCCATTCAAAATGGCGGATCTTGGCGATCGCCATCGGGTGTACCTCCGCCAAGTGCACACCGTGTCTCTCCAAAACACGGTACACAAACTTCGTCAATGGGAACCTGAGATTCCCATAGATAAAGAATGCAGCATACACCCCTATCTTGCCCTTGGGGGCATCGTACACCGTCTGGTGAGGCTCAGGAAACTCAGGCTCGAAGGGCTCGAGCATGAACTTCCTGACGATGTACTGATAAACGTCGACGGAAAGAGCACACTGGCACTCCCCAGCAGTACTCTTATCGTCCTTGTCAGACGTCGGGTTCTCGATGTACACGTCGGAATCCTCGGCAATAGCCTCAGGATCACGAATGGAAGACATGTTTCGGAGGATGGAAAGAAGAACGATTTCAGGAGAATGCTCGACAAAAGTTAGAGTATTCGCCGGAAATCGCTTAGAAGATAAAGTGAAACTGTGAATTGAGATGCATCCTCTCGTCCCTTTATATACTCATCGCAATGAATGCGATGAATTTAATGCGGGAGAGACGGAAAAGCGCAGGTGCAATGAAACTATGACACGTGGAAAAAGCAAGCTGGCAACAGCTGTTGACAGGACGCGTGCCGTAAACTTCGCGCCCACGCGCCCGAAAACTCGCGCTCACGCGCCTGAAAAAGCGTCTGGAATGACCATATACTGTCACGTCACCATAACTTCATGCACGTCCTGAAACTGTCAGAAGAAACCGTCAGACCACGCTGACGTCTCTTCAATGGTTAGACTGTTCTTATCCTTTCACCAACTCTTCGAATTTCAAAAAAAAAATTCAAAAAGATTCAAAAGTAAGCGGGACCATACCCCTTACCTTGGCGACCAAGTAACTATAAGACAGGTGCGGGTATAGTGTCAAGGCAAAACCATTCACATACTTAGCACCTGCAGGGAATTGAAGCCAAGAATACCTCGGCAACCAAGTAACTATAAGACGGGTGCGGGTACAGTGTCAAGGCAAAACCCTTCACATACTTAGCACCCGCAGGGAATTGAAGCCAGGAATACCTTGGAAGTAAAGTAACTATAAGACGAGTGCGGGTACAGTGTTAAGGCGAAACCCTTCACATACTTAGCACTCTGCAGGGAATTGAAACCAAGAAGGATCTTCTGGGCCATGCTTGCGGAAAGGGATATAACATCCCCGCATAGCGGGAACGTTGAGAACTAGATTGTTGGAAGCTCCAAGATGGAATTGGTTGTTTAACATAATTGATCACTACGTTTAAAACTACCAAAACCCCGTGGAGAATCTACACAAGTGAAACTCAACGCTCCCGACTTGCGAGGAGGTTACACACCTACCCGCATCATACCCAAAGATCAAGCAGAACAGTGGGAAATTCTGCACGTGACATTAGGACTTCCGCGGGAAGAATCCCCATGGAAAACCTTAAAACTAAACCCTTTTCAAAACCCCTTGCTTAAGTCCAAAAGTTCACCTCACTTAACAATTCATGAGAAGAACATTGGACTGGGGGGACTTGAAGAGGTAGGTCCCAGCAGAGCCCAGTTGGACCCGCAAGACTCACCTTGAACAGGGTCGTCTGCGCGGTTGGACCCGCAAGACTCACCTTAAACAGAGACGTCTGCGTAGTTGAACTCGCAAGACTCGAGGGACTTCTGCGTAAAGACCAACTGGATCCGCAGGACCAACCATGCTCAGAGACGCGACGTCCTTACGCGCAGTACGCAAGCTGTTCCCGCAGGAAAAGCCTCCCAATGGTGACGTACTCCGCCTGTTCCCGCAGCTACGGATACTAGCCATCAGGGAAGGCTACCCGCACAGCAAGGCTACATGCACAAGGAACTAACTCTCAAAATAATTCAGTAGTCACCTGAAGAAGGAATGAGCAAGCCGGGAATACTCCCGCACAAAGCCGGGAATACTCCCGCCCAAATGAGCCAGTCCGTACGCAACTGGAGGATCTTTTGTACTGTACCTGCCAAGGTATGGACAAAAGATCTGACCAAAGCGGCGGCAGCTCACTGACAACAGTACGACGAGCAGCACGCTCTAGTACTTAAAGTCACTATCAGCCGCTGCCTACTCACCAACCCTCATCGTGGCACGTGCGTAGCCTGCAGTTGGTGGAAAAGGGAACAGTGCACAGCCGGCCATGTCACTATCAGCCGCTGCCTACCCACCAACCACTAGCATGGCACGTGCGTAGCCCACAGTTGGTAGAACAGGAATATTATACAGCCGGCTGTACCTTCTTGGACACCTACCTTCGGCTATAAATACTCCAACACCTTGGAACGGTATCATCATCTTCTCTCTAGCTATTTCTCTTAATATACACTTATATTCAAGAGCAATCTAGTCTGATTCTCACGCCAGAGGGTGGTCACAAGGAGGTACCCCCCCCCCCCTTCTCAGTGACGAGCTCACGGTGTCTGTTTTGCAGGTCATCAGAAGAACAACCATCTTTGCCGGACCTAACCCTCGTGGGAAACATCTACTTAACCCCCAGATTATCCGTTATCTGCCCGGGGTCACTTAGTGTTTCTTCAGACGGATATGCCGATATTGTAAGGTTGACGACGATTATAACGATGGTGTTAAAGTAAGAGATTTTAATTTTACACAAAGAGAGTAAAAACTAAGATGTGTTATCAGAAGGCAAACCACCCAATGGGTGAAAAAGTTAAGGACACATTATGGTAGGATTGGCATAGGGATGAATTGATGATGGAGAGTATGGTCGCCCAAATCGCTTGTTGCTCGTTCGGAAAATACTCGTTTTTTTTTTCGCTCGATTGTTAACGAGCCGCTCTGCTCAATTGTTAACAAGCAACGAACAAATGTATAAATATATAGAAAAAACACATAAATATAAGCTTACTTTATTTGTAACCACTTAAAATTTTCATATTCCGTCAATTTTATAGTTTTATTTGTTCGCTTCAAGTTTTTAAAATACTAGAAGTTTGTTTACATAATCAATTTATCTCACTTCAAACATGCTTTTAATAAAAATTTACAATCTATTACACGTTTGTGTAACAATTACTAATTTGTTTATAAAATATATAATTTACAACCTTCAAACTTGTTATTATTGAAAATTTTAAAGTGAAAAAGAAAAAATAATGCTCGAAATCGCTCGATGTTCGATCGCAAAATGCTCGATTCGATGTTGGCTCATTTTGGTTTTCGCTCGATTCGAATTTCAGTCGTTCGATTCGATTCAGTTGTAAACGAGCCAAGCAACGAGCAAGCCTTCGCTCGGTTATGCTCGGCTCGTAAACAGCCCTAGTCCCTACTCTCCATCATCAGTTCATCACTATGCCAATCCTACCATAATGTGTCTTTATCTTTTTGGAGAGATGTCGTCTAGGGGGCCAAATCAAATGGGCTTAAAACTTTGAACTACGCTACAATATAGACATAACTTTACTTAAATAATGTATCATTTGATAAAGCTCATTCGTTTATTTTTTTTAAGTGTGAAACCTAAAAATAAAGCTATGGGATTTGAAGCTACACATTAAAACTGATTATAACATTGAATCGA
This sequence comes from Bidens hawaiensis, assembly GCF_021521415.1. Classification (NCBI taxonomy): domain Eukaryota; kingdom Viridiplantae; phylum Streptophyta; class Magnoliopsida; order Asterales; family Asteraceae; genus Bidens; species Bidens hawaiensis. The sequence continues at coordinate 1,099,720 of NW_027491048.1, read as the reverse complement.
AAATGTAAAGTTGGACGCACTACTATAATTTGTTAGACACAATGTTATATATTGGTTTGTCAAAACGAATTGTAACGTATGACTCACACCTAAGAGATTGAATGCACCATTATAAATTATTTGACGCACAAATATAAAATGTGTGCTGTGCACCCAAACACATTACAACATTGCAATAAGCATTTAAAGTTGGGCGCACCGTTGTATATTGTTAGTGTATACATAGTCACACGTTGTAAAACTATGGAGAAAATATGTCACAGTCAACGCTAGGATCCGGCTTTCCATCAACTGTGGTAAGTATGGCATACTCAAAAGATCAGACACTAAAGAATATAGAATCAAAGAAACGCCGTCAATTTTATGCTTGTATCGAGCCCTACTAATGTAGGTGCATGTAAAAGGATGCTAATAGATGAACAAATAAGCAACTAAAGAACCACGGTCAGTTGAGGGTTCGAGCGTAGAAATTGTGGTCAGATTAATCAAAACTAACTTCGTTCTTTCAAGTCAATAAGGGTCTAAATATTGTCCGATATACAAGATGTATCAAGCTAAGTGACATATAGTGTGTGTTTGGTTTGTTATTTAAGTTCACTTTAAAATAACTACTTTTTTCTAATCTTGTAAAAGTATCATAAATTTAAACTTAAACCAAATGTTTATAAATTTGCTTAAGCTTTTTCAAATTAATGGGTTGATGATGTAGCATAAAAGTCAAAGCTAAGGTAAGCAAACTTTACAAAAATGAAGAGAGTTTTATAAAAAAAAAAGACACAAAGTCTTTGGCAAAATCTTCACAATTTATATGTAGATAGATTAGTTGCAATTTAGTGTTAAACTTTGCATTAATGGGTTGGTGACACAACTTCTTGCATGCATGACTAACCAATCAAAATATTTGAAATACTTTCAGAAAAGTGGTAAGTTTGAATTTTCTAGAATGCCATTTTCTGGTCAAATTAGTCAAGATTTATCAATACGGATTGTTCTAATAATAAGATCGATTCTATTAAGGATAGGTCGTACTGATGTATGTTTATATTGTCTCAATTTAAAAATGAAATTATGCAATATTGGAAGTTTGAAAAAAAAAAAAACTTCGAAAAACACTTTTTAAAATTATTTACTGTTATAAAAGATTTTTTATTTTATATAACACAAACCGAGCTACATCTGGATAATGGGTAAGCGAACAACAAGCTGCGTCGCTATCCCCTTTTGAATCGAAAAGCCTATTCTACTAAATATAAATCCTTGGTTACTCGGGCTCTGCGAGTCACTGTGGACCACCTTCTGCACCCGCTCCAAGAAGCGAACTGCCTACTTTACTGTTATGTAAAGTTACAAATGTATGTTTGTTTATCTCATGCCATCACAGTTAGGGCCGTCAATCGTGTTATATCGGCGGGTTAATAGGTCGCGGGTTAACAGGTTGAAATGCGCAACTTCAACCCAACCCATATTATTATTCGTGTAAAAGATTTCGACCCTAATCCACACACACATAATTTAGGTCGACCCGAAAGGACCCGTTTAACCTATTTATCAAAAATAAAGTAACAACAAAATCTATATAATTTGGAGTCGGTAGAGTAAATGACTAATATGAATATATTTTTTGGAATTAAAAATATCTTGAAAGTAAATCCAAAAGTTACAAGTATGTCTTCAGGCAAGTGAAAAAAGAAACATAATTATAAAAGTTTAATTTAAATAGTTAAACGGGTTAGCAGGTCAACCCAATTTTATACAGGTCAATTGCCCGAATCCAACCTGCTTTTTTAAACAAGTCACGTTAGTATCGGGACAACTATTTGTAAAATGGGTTGTGTTAATCAACTCAAAACCAGTTTTATTTTGTCGGATTGGGGTCGTGCCAAAAATTGTCGTGCAATACGATCTTCGAATTAAGTAGCTTTTATTTATGAAATTTTCAATATATTTCTTCAATCTAAAATACTCTTAACTTTCAAATATTTGTAAAATGATATGTGAAAAAGTAATACTAGCTTATGAAACATAAAAGAAACATGGCTAAGTAAAGTAAATTCAGTTATATAGGTTCAATATTCAAAACACAAGCAGTTTCCCTTACAACAATAATAATACTTTAGCCCCCCGTTTATATAATAACTCCAAAAAATCTGTGTTTTTAAAATGAAATAAGCAGACAACAATGTTGTTTAGATTCTGCTTGAGTCCCTTCCAAAGATATATCTCCTTCCCCAGTCACCTACCACCAAGAACCTTGTACGCCAACTCACTAGCTTGCTGCATTCATTAATCATAAAACGATTTTTCGCAACGTTAAACAACAAGAGCTAAACTAGAATGTTTTTTAGATAGGAAGAACTAGCTTGATCACTACCTTGCATATACGGAGTACCAAAGCCACTGCGTACTGTGACCGATAGAGACCCAGTCTCCAGGAAGTTGAGCTGCAGCTTGATCACTACCTAGTGGAGCAAATTGGCCAAGATGCTTGTACCTTCATAGGTTATATTAAAAATGATTCAACTCAATTAACGAAAACATTGGTTGACGTGTGACGAACGAGCAAAATATTTCCTTGAATTTTTATATAATAAAAAAAATGCGAGTTGCAACCAACTTATGTGATTTATTAGTTGTCGTGGTAATTTCTTAATTTTCGTATTTAATTTCTTAGTTGTGATTTGATAACAAAAGCTAGCATTTCCCTTGTAAAAGGGAGCTTGATGCAATGTTTAAAAATCGGGTTATTGGATTTTAATAATCTCAACTTTGACCTGTTATTTGGGGTTAATCCCAGCCGAACAAATGTATTCTGACATTTTCAACTTTCAAACTATTTAATACTAACCGAAAAGTAACTCAGTTACCTTTGATAACATGAAAAATGTGTATAGAACTGTCGGAGTAAAATATGTTGAAAGTTGAAACTGTCAGAAAACATTTCTCCAGTTGGGATTAATCCCGGCCAATAAGTTAGCTGGGATTATTAAAATTCAATAACCCTTAAAAATCAACCATTTTTATCTATATAAGTAATTTTCTTTGTTCATCTGCTTTTTTTTTCTCGTCTCGCCTGACGTGATACGTGACATAGTCTGTGCCAGTTAAAGTTATTTTAGCTTAATAATAACCTGAAGGGTTTGAAACGGTGTCGACCGGAATCTCTAAACCTAATGGGACCTTCAGGGTTCTCATCACACTCCTTCATCCTGTTAAAGCATTTGGCTAGGTACTCACCTTGTTGAGCAGCCACCTAAGACACCAACAAATGGTGACAACATTAGATCCAATAATATATATTAACTAAACATCTCTAGAATCATGTCTAGATTAACCTGTGCAGTTGGTGGAAGACTCTTCATTTTACTATCCACTTCAGAGAGTGCTGCCTTGAATTTCTCAATATCCATTTGAGTTCCTTGTTTCGCAGTACCGTCTTTGTTACTTTGCAGCAAATCAACAAAGCTCTTGAGCTTTTGGCTCTTTAAATGCAGCTCCACTTGAGGATACCTTTCGGTGATATCGTTAATCACGTCACTAAAATCTCCAACATTCAGCTTTCCGGTTTTGTTCTTGTCTGCCTTGCTGAATATAGCCGCGATATCTTCCTGTAAACCAAGTCATAATTTAAATAACATGACTTTAGTTTATATTTTATATATATATGTATATAAAGTTATAAACTTGAACATACCATTACGCTACGTTGATTAATAGTGGCGCAATCACCAAGAGCATACACATTTGGCACTCCTTCCACCCTAAGCCATTCGTCGGTCGCCATAACTCGTCTGTTTCCCTATGATCCATGAAATGATGGATTGATTAAGGTTGATAGAACTAGCAAACAAGAAGTAACTAATTCATATTTTTCTTAGATTTTTAGGTGATTTATAATTCAACAAATTACTTCCGGAGGCAGTTCGCTTGTCATATCAGCAAATTCCAAAGAAACATTGTTAGAACTTGCATGAGTTTGGTTACAAAGGTAGCAAACCGTCTATATATGCAAGAACTCGCATGGAAGTATTTAGCCTAAGAAAACAAGAATGCGCAATTTACCTGGCCAATTTGCTTCATGAAATCCATGATAACCGGACGGGTTCCAATGCCAGTAGACCACACCACCATTCCAAACGGTAAACTTTTAGTTTCGCCAGTTGATCTTTCTTTCAGAGATATCGCCTTGTCGGTCACTTTGACCACCATCGACCCGGTTTTCACCTGAATACCATCTCTTTTGAATTTTTCTTCAGCAAAAGCAGTTATTCTTTTGTCAAACCTGCAAAAACAACACATGGTTTTACACTTTTACACCATCATATATAATTACAATAGTTTGGTATATAGAAAACTGAATTCATAAATCTTGCTTACATGTTAAGTATGTGATCACTGGCCTCTAGAAGTGTTACCGTCGTATATTTCTGGAGTGACGGGTATAACTTTATCAAATCTTCATGGAGAAAGTCATGAAGCTCGGCTGCAAATTCCACCCCTGTCGGCCCACCTCCGACCACCACAAAATGCAAAATTCTTTGCTTTTCTTCCTCACTTAAACTTGGAAGACTTGCCCTTTCAAAACAGTCGATGATACTCCTTCGGATTCTTAGAGCATCTTCAACTTCCTGCATGGTATCATTCCTGTCAGCCAGTCTATCATCTAGCATTATCATTATTATTATTCTTGTTATTATTGTTGTTGTTATTATTATCATAGTAAGCTCATTATTCTATTCATTCCAATCTCTCTACATAAAAGAAGGTGAAATGTGATATTTTGTGAATACACCTATTTATGAACCAACAAAAACATATAGAAACATATAGAATCAATCTAACCTTCAAGAAATGAGCATTTTCAACAACACCAGGTGTGTTGAAAGTATTAGCACGCGCTCCCATCGCAACCACCAAGTAATCATAATCCACCGTGAAGTCATCAGCTTTCCCGGCAATATTACTATTCTGAGTTGATTTGCAGTGGACCTTTTGGTTCACTGTATCAATCTTGTAGCATTCAGCTTCCTTGAATCGAATATCCATGTCTTTCTACAATCCAAATACCGTAAACGAATTACACACAAGAAACACATATGTTCTAGATAATAATAATAAGAAGAATAATCAGAAGTCATGAATATTATTATTATTACCTTCTGGACAATGGTGCGGATTGGTTCAACGACACTGCGAGCTTCCACGGTCCCAACCGTAACACTAGGTAACAAGGGAGTAAATGCAAAGTAGTTACTAGGAGACACAACCTCAACATCGAACGAGGGATCTTTCAAGTTTTTGAGGAAGCTTGTGCCGGCCCAACCCGTACCAAGAACCACCACTTTTGTTTTCTTGGTGGTAGGTTGAGCTGCATCTGCATAAACACTCCCAAACGGCCTCACATCCGAATAGGCCACCAGTCCACCACCACTACATAGAATCATGTCATTTTAGAGTTTAGACAATCTATACTGGTATAACTAAAAAGTAAAAAAGTTACTGCCACGGACTGCATGTAGGCATGAGCGCTCTCACTCACTATTACCTCAAAAACGCATAATCTTTTAACTAAAAACACAATTGTTTATTAATCTTTTTTTTCTATTACAAAAACGTCGTGTAACCAAACATAAAAACACATTGATCATATAGACAAAAAATATTATAGGAATGGAAGCGGAAAAGAGACCTGATAGTGCAAACGGCAAGAAGTTTATGATGATCACGAAAGGCGGTATAGGCTTTCTGGTAAAACGTATAGTAAGATCCTCTCATTGTTGGATCGTGTTGTTTTCGTTCGATAGAGAAGTTTGTTTATGTGTGTGTGGGTAATTAAGGAGTATATTATATGGTATTGGAGTGGTTTTCTGCCTTTTTTTAGAGAATGTATGTGTGTTTAAACATAACAAGCGGTGTGGAGTTATGACCAAATAATAACCTGAATTTTACTATTTTTCACTTACATCACCTACACTTACGGCCTTGTCCAATTGGTCTCCTGATTGCTGACTATTTAAGGAAAGAGAAGAAAATGTATTATTCTCTTTACAAAAATATATTGGAACAATGAATGTTAACATATTTTATTTATAGATCAATTAAGCTGATAAACATAAAAAAAGGAGTCCAGTGTGAAAAGTGAAACCACTCTTATCTATATGGTGTTGACGTGACAACTCTTTTCGGTATTCTTATAAGGGGCCAAGCTGGTTGAACTGTCACTTAAATGTATCAAAATGTTTGATTAATTAATTATCTATACCAATCATAAACTATTTTATGTCCGTCAACGTCATTTACGGACTCATGCTGATGCATTTATAAAAGTACTTCCTAGTCATCAGCTTGTAGATTGTATATATGTTGGTATAAGAACTTAAACATCAAACAAGAAACGTAAATGAATTGAAAATTGATCAGGAAAGGCTCTTAGGGTTTTGATATTATTGAAAGTTGAATATGCAGATTACAAGAAATAGAGAAACTTAAATAAGCAGTAAAAGAACTAGAAACTAGGACAACCCTAAAGACTAGGTAGGGATAGCAAACTAATCCGTTGGGCATTATTCGAAAGTTAAAAAAGTAAAAACAAACTGCACGTGCAATCACCCAAAGAGCTGTTTCACATAAGATTGAATCATTCTTCAATATCCTCCCTTGATTCAAACTCCATTACTCCCATCTTGTGCCTGAAGTAAACAAAATTTTCTCTCGGAAGTGCCTTAGTTAGAACATCTGCTAGCTGATTGTGAGTACTACAAAACTCAAGACTGACTTGCCCTTGAGCAACCATCTCTCTAATAAAATGATACTTCAGCTCAATGTGTTTAGATCTACTGTGTAGAATGGGGTTTTTGGACAAATTAATTGCTGATTTGTTGTCACATTGGATCACAGTTGGTTCTTCTTGCTTGAATCCAAGATCTTCAAGTATCCTCCTTAACCAAATAGCTTCACAAGTAGCACCAGTAGCTGAAATATATTCAGCTTCAGTGCTTGACAGGGCTACCGTGTGCTGTTTTTTAGAACTCCATGCAATAACCCCACTTCCAAGAGAGAAACAATAGGCAGATAAACTTTTTCTGTCATCAACACTTCCTGCCCAATCACTATCACTATACCCAAACAACTTTACCTTGCTAACTTTTGAGTACCAGATTCCAAAGTTTGCAGTACTAGCCACATATCTGAGAATTCTACGAGCAGTTCTCAAATGCATTTTAGAAGGAGCTTGCATGAACCTTGAGATAATACTCACCGCATATGCCAAATCATGCCTTGAATGTGTTAAGTAAATAAGACCTCCAACCAAACTTCTGTAGTTTTCTTCATTTACTTTATCTGCCCCATCATCAAGCATAAGTTTGTCATTACAGTTCATTGGAGTACATTCTTCATTGCAGCTTTTCATTCCAAATCGAGCCAACAGCTTGTGAGCATACTGCTCTTGGCACACATGGATCCCTTCACTAGTCTGTCTTACTTCAAGACCCAAAAAATACTTGAGCAGACCCATATCTGTCATTTCAAAAAATTGTTGCATACCATACTTGAATTCTTTAATCATAACCTCACTTGATGAGGTACAAATGATATCATCAACATACAAGCAGACATAGATGACATCATTTTGATCGTTCCTTTTGACATATAGAGTGGGCTCGTTATGACTCCTTTTATACCCGTGTTCAATAAAGTAACCATCAATTTTCCCATACCAGGCTCTAGGAGCCTGTTTCAACCCGTATAAGGCCTTGTTTAGCTTGTAGACCATCTCAGCTTTGTGCTTAACAGAAAAGCCTTCGGGTTGTTCAACATAAATTTCTCCTGTTAAGTCGCCATTGAGGAAGGCGGACTTAACATCTAGCTGGTGAATATTCCACCTCATTTGTGCAGCAATAGCCAGGAGAAGACGGATCGTTTCAAAACGCGCCACAGGAGCAAACGTCTTGAAAGTCAATACCATATTGTTGTGAATAACCTTTGTTGTGAATAACCTTTGGCCACAAGTCTGGCTTTGTGACGAACAACTTCACCATCAGCACCATATTTAGTTTTGAACAACCATTTTACACCAACAACGTTCTTACCAGGTGGAAGCTTGACTAGTTCCCAGGTTTGATTTTTTTCAATGGCATGAAGTTCCTCATGCATAGCATCAACCCAAGCTTGTTTAGTTGCAGCTTGAGTGTAGGTAATAGGATCACTAGTATTGAGTGCAAACTGACAAGAAACCATCTCTCCTTCTTCATCTGACAATCCTTCACCAGTGGTATAATCTTTGAGCCAAGTGGATGGTTTAGAAATTCGTTTGGATGGACCAGGTTCATGTGTAGATTGAGCTAAAGTGGTAGGTTGTGGTGTAGTATTTAATGGTTGGGTAGTAGTAGTAGTAGGGTTAAAGTTTGATGGTGATTGGTCATTGGGTACGGTTTGGTGAGAGGTAGGTGAGGATAAAGTGGTTTGCTGGCTTGAGCTTGTAGTATAATCTGATAAAGGTGATGAGGGAATAGGTTCAATAGGAAAGGGATCAATGAAGACATAGTGTTGACTTGCATGGGTTTTATCTCCACCCCATATCCACTTGGCATCTTCTAAGAAAGTAACATCTCTTTTTGTTGAGAGTTTCTTGGTATCTGGATTGTAAAGACGGTACCCACTGCTTTGATTTGAATATCCTAAAAAGATATTCTTTTCAGACTTGCTGTCCAGTTTTCTCCTCATCTATGATGGAACAAGACCATATGCAATGCAACCAAATATTTTCATGTGATTAACATAGGGTTTCTTACTAGTCCAAGCTTCAAAGGGAGTCATATTGACAAGAGCCCTGGAGGTGAATCTGTTAATAGCATTTACTGCAGTTGCTACCGCCTCTGCCCAAAAGACATTTGGCAGCTCACGTTCTTGAAGCATGCTGCGAGCTAAATTCATCACGGTCCTGTTTTTCCTTTCCACAACACCATTGTGTTGCGGTGTGTAAGGAATAGTGAGTTCTCTTCTTATTCCAGCTTCCTCACAATATGCATTGAATTCATTTGAGCAAAATTCTCCACCTCTATCCGACCGTAACACCTTAATAGAGTGACCACATTCTTTTTCAACCATGACTCTAAATAGTTTGAACTTCTTAAAGGCTTCATCTTTGTTAGTAACAAAATAAACCCAACACATTCTTGTTAAATCATCAATAAACAATAGGTAATATAAGCTATTACCTAGACTTGACACTTGCATCGGACCGCATAGATCTGTGTGAATGAGCTCAAGTCTGCTTTTTGCACACCAGGAGGTTGATTGGAATGAAGATCTTACTTGCTTTCCAATAATACACGCTTCACAATTGACATGCGTGTAAATCTTGGGCAATCCTACCACCATTTCTTTACCATACAGTTGCTTTAAGCCATTAAAGTGGAGATGACCAAATCTGCAATGCCATTTGAATGCTTCAGCTTGTTGTTTGCTGGTAGGTGTATCGTGTACTGCCATCAATGAAGTTGCATCAAGAATAAACATGTTTTTACTAGCCATTGCCACCTCCATCAAGTTTCTTCCTGTATCACCATCTTTTATGACACATTTTCCTTTGTTGAAGTATATTGAGTAGCCTTTTTTCATAAGTTGGCCTACACTAAGTAAATTATACTCAAGTTTAGGCGCATAATAAACATTATCAAGTAGCTTAAAGGCTTTACCACCAGTGTGGATCTTCACAGTGCCTCTTCCTTCAACACCAAGTCGCTTTTTATCCCCTAAGCGAACATCTAGTTTGAAGTTTTCATCTAAGGAGATAAAACTTGCCTTGGAACCGGTCATGTGATTGGAACACCTTGAGTCAATGAACCATAAGCGATTGTTGTTGTCGTGATTGATATTTGTCATCAATACGTAATCATTAGCAATCAGCTCTTGATCATGTGCAACTGCTAAAAACGTTCTTCTTTATTGTCATGATCTTTTCAGTCTCCATCTTCGTTTTTATTGCTCTGACCATTAGTTTCTTCATCTTCATCCACGTTAGCCTGCACTTCATCATTATACCAGCAATCCTTTTGAAAATGCCCGTATTTTTTGCATGTAAAGCACTGAGGTACTTTACTTCTATAGAAGATTCCACGTCCTCGACCATTTCCTCTCCCCCTAAAGGGAGTTCTACCACCACGTCCACGTCCACGTGGTGAATTTTTTTTGTTCTTGGTATACTTGAAGTGCCTGTTCATCAGGATGATCATTGTTCTTTGTGTCTTTATCAAGAGAAACTCTACTCTTCATTCATTCTTCTTGGGACTGCAGAAGTCCCATAAGCTTCACTGGTGTTACGTTGGACAGATCAAAGACAACTTCAATTGATGGAATGACATAGTCAAACTTTGGAGATAAACTCCTAAGTACTTTCTCCACCACTTTTTGGTCAGTCAGTTCTTCACCATAGGATCTTTGTTGTCCCGCATTATTCATAATGCGAGAGAAGTAGTCACCAACCGCCTCATCATCCTTCATAGCCATGTTTTCAAAGGCTCTTCTAAACCCTTGTAGTTTAACCGATTGTACCTGAGAATCACCTTGGAATTCCAAATGTAGGATCTCCCAGGTGTCTTTAGCAGTATCTGCAGCAGCAATACGAGAGAAGAGACTATCGTGGACACCTTGTTGAATAAGGGTCATTGCCTGAGCATATTTTCTTCTAGCTTCTTGATTATTTTGGGCTCCATCTCCTGCACCAGTCACCCCCAAATACACGACTTCCCATAAATCTCGTGACCGCAACAATGTTTTCATCCGAAGACTCCAGTGTTCATATCCTTCTCCTTTGAACACTGGAATGATCCGACCGGTAGTATTTGCAGCGAAGAGCCATTTCTTTTTTTTTTTTTGTGGAAGTATGAGAGTAGGGCAAAAAAGAAGTAAGGATCGATGATACTCAAGCTTTGATACCGCGATGTTTTTTTTTTCTGACGCCACCCCGAGGCTCGTTCTAAATTGTCCAGTATTGTCAAAGGGGTATGTTTACCGAGCCGGGGAAAAAACTGAGTGTGGGTCAAACCACCGAATCGGATTAGAAATTCGGTCTTGGAGACTTCCATACAATATTTTATAAACATACGAACTAATCGGATTAATAATTATGCCCTGACGCCACCCCGGGGCCTGTTTGAAATTTTGCCAGTATTGCCAAAGGGGTATGTTCACCGAGCCGGAGAAAAAACTGAGTATGGGTCGAACCAATTAATTGGATCAGAAATTCGGTCTTAGAGACTTCCATACAATATTTTTTAAACGTACGAAATAATCGGATCAATAATTATGCCCTGACGCCACCCCGGGGCCCGTTCGAAAGTTTGCTAGTATTGCCAAAGGGGTATGTTCACCGAGCCGGAGAAAAAACAGAGTATAGGTGAACCACTGAATCGGATCAGAAATTTGGTCTTGGAGACTTCCATACAATATTTTATAAACGTACGAAATAATCGGATCAATAATTATGCCCTGACGCCACCCCGGGGCCCGTTCGAAACTTTGCCAGTATGGCCAAAGGGGTATGTTCACCGTGCCGAAGAAAAAACCGAGTATGGGTCGAACCATTGAATCGGATCAGAAATTCATTCTTGGAGACTTCCATACAATATTTTATAAACACACGAAAGAATCGCATCAATAATTATGCGCTGACGCCACCCCTAGGCCCTTCGACTCATAGCCAGTATTGTCAAAGGGGTATGTTTATCGAGCCGGAGAAAAAACAGAGTATGGGTCGAACCACTGAATCGGATCAGAAATTCGGTTTTGGAGACTTCCAAACAATATTTTATAAACATACGAAATAATCGGATCAATAATTATGTATGACGCCACCCTTGGGCTCATTCAAAATTTTGCCAGTATTGCCAAAGTGGTATGTTCACCGAGCTGGAGAAAAAACTGAGTATGGGGCGAACCATTTAATCGGATCAGAAATTCGGTTTTTGAGACTTTCATAGAATATTTTATAAACATACGAAATAATCGGATCAATAATTATGCCCAGACGCCCTGGGCCCGTTCTAAAATTTTCCAGTATTGCCAAAAGGGTATGTTCACCGAGCCGGGGAAAAAACTGAGTATGGTTCGAATCACTGAATCAGATCAGAAATTCGGTCGTGTAGACTTCCATTCAATATTTTATAAACATACGAAAGAATCAGATCAATAATTATACCCTGACGCCAACTCGAGGCCCGTTCGAATCTTTGCCTGTATTGCCAAAGGGGAATGTTCACCGACCGGAGAAATAACTGAGTATAGGTCGAACCAGTGAATCGAATCAGAAATTCGGTTTTGGAGACTTGCATACAATATTTTATAAACATACAAAAGAATCGGATCAATAATTATAACCTGACGCCACCCCGTAGCCCGTTCTAAATTTTGCTAGTATTGCCAAAAGGGTATGTTCACCGAGCAGGAGAAAAAACTGAATATGGGTTGAACCACTGAATAGGATAAGAAATTTGGTCTGAGTGATTTTCATACAATATTTTATTACCCTAAGAAAGAATCGGATCAATAATTATACCCTGACGCCACCCCGCAACCCGTTCGAAATTTTGCTAGTACTGCCAAAGGGGTATGTTCACCGAGCCGGAGAAAAAACCGAGTATGGGTCAAACCACTAAATCGGATCAGAAATTTAATCTTGTAGAGTTCCATACAATATTTTATAAATATACGAAATAATCGGATTAATAATTATGCCATGACGCCACTCCGGGGCCCGTTCGAAATTTTACCAATATTACCAAAGGGGTATGTTCACCGAGCCGGAGAAAAAGCTGAGTATGAGTCGAACCACAGAATCGGATCAGAAATTCGGTCTTGGGGACTTCTATACAATATTTTATAAACATAAGAAAGAATCGGATCAATAATTATGCCCTGACGCCTCCCCGGGACCCGTTCTAAATTTTGTGAGTATTGTCAAAGGGGTATGTTCACCGAGCTGGGAAAAATCCAAAGTATGGGATGAACCACTGAATCAGATCAGAAATCCGGCCTTTGAGACTTTCATAGTATATTTTATAAACATACGAAATAATCGGATCAATAATTATGCCCTAACGCCACCCCGAGGCCCTTTCGAAATTTTGCCAGTATTGCTAAAGGGGCATGTTCACCGAGACGGAGAAAAAACTGAGTATGGGTCAAACCGCAGAATCGGATCAGAAATTCGGTGTTGGAGACTTTCATACAATATTTTATTACCCTAAGAAAGAATTGGATCAATAATTATGCCCTGGCGCCACCCCGGGGCCCGTTCGAAATTTTGCCAGTTTTGCTAAAGGGGTATGTTCACCGAGCCAGAGAAAAAAGTGAGTATGGGTCGAACCACATAATCGGATCAGAAATTCGCTCTTGAAGACTTTCATACGATATTTTATTACCCTAAAAAAGAATCGGATCAATAATTACGCCCTGACGCCACCCCGCGGCCTGTTCAAAATTTTGCCAGTATTGCCAAAAGGGTATGTTCACTGAGCCGGAGGAAAAACTGAGTATGGGTCGAACCACTGAATCAGATCAGAAATTCGGTCTTGGATATTTCCATACAATATTATATAAAGATACGAAATAATCGGATCAATAATTATGCCTTGACGCCATCCAAGACCCGTTCTAAACTTTGCCAGTATTGCCAAAGGGGTATGTTCACCGAGCCGGAGAAAAATCAGAGTATGGGTCGAACCACTGAATCGGATCAGAAATTTGGTCTTGGAGACTTCCATACAATATTTTATAAACATACGAAATAATCGGATCAATAATTATGCCCTGACACCACTGTAACACCCCGTAACCGCAGCGGAAACGTAAAAGGGAATGCTACAGACACCTCTATAAAATTTCATGACCTAACTCCAAACGATCAACAATCTGTCCAAAAATCCAAAACCGAACATAACCGAATATAACTTTCGTTTTCCGCCACTACAAGCTACAAACTCGTCTTTCCGCCTTATCTACCACTAAACACAGAACCTACAACCAACATACCACAATACCAAGCAAGTTACACTCACGATCAAGCCTCTTACACTATAGTTTCGGTTATGATTCAAAAACAAAGATTTAAACCGTAAAAATTCGTTTTTGGTCCGTTTAACTCCTTTCTTGGACCAAGTTCCCTTGTATAACCCGTATACATCACTTGATCATGCAAGAATCGGTTTTCATCTTTGAAACCTCATTTTCTTGCAAATAAACTCAAAAAACGGAGATGGAAACGTGATTAACTCGATTCTTTACCTTGTTTTCTTGCTCCAAAATCTCGGTTTTGGATTATATGTGAAGAGGAGATGAAGGTTTGTTGATATGTTTGTTGTAAAAAAAGAAAATGAAGTGAGTTTGTGGGGGTGGTGGTCCAATCGGCTTCTTGGAGGGGTGGGCTGGGACCCACTTCTCCATTCCTAGCCACACAATTGGATTCCCGTAATCCGGATAATGTTTTGGATAATCTGGTTCAGTTCGTTTTTCGGTTAAATGTTTAATTCGGCTTAAAACGAGGCTAAAACGGTCGTTTTTCGGCTTAAAAATGAAATTTATATAAAACCGATTTAAAATCTTTAAAAACTTAAACCATGACATTTATTAACTTAAAACATCATATCATTAATTATCGCGCATCTTTTTCGGCTTGATCGATCATCTCTTGCTCGGTTTGGTATTAAAGGTTTCGTTTAATGTACCGACGTACCATTAAATCGAAATTCTTTTTCTGTGCTTTAATTCACTTATCCCGAAGCTTTAATACTTCGTAAACATCACTAAATATCATATATCTCGTCTATAATTAAACCCTCGATTCGTTCGGGTTTCAATAACTATCGATCGATTAATCGCATATTCAATACGATGAATTATATATTCACGTACCATCAATACAGTGAACCATGTATTCTCGTATAATTACTATGATAACTCATGTACCCGACATTAAATATGACGTAACTATTGTCTACCGGTTAGGGTATACCGGGTTTCGTCGGAATCGTTACATTCTCCCCCCGTTAAGAAATTTCGTCCTCGAAATTTTACACGCCCACTATCCCCTTCCGAGAGAAAGGTGGGGGGTTTTTCCTTCAGAATTCACCCTCGCGTTACCAGGTATAATTTGGTCCTCGCTGTGAATTCCACTTAATCTTAATCAATAAAGCTTGGTGTGTCCAAATTGTTTAGTTCTCCGTCTACTATCTCTACGGAATTATTTATGATATCAGGCATGTTTTCTATGAGTACCTCCAATACTGGTACTTTCGTTGCCTCAACGCCTAGGCACTTTTCAATCCGTATACATGGCAAAACATCATGTATAGTACTTAGCCCCTGGAGTATTTTAATCGATAAACTAAAAGACCAATCATGGAGATAGTCTCATGAGGTCCAATATAGTAAGGAGCTATTTTTGGTTTTGCCAAAACTCATATCACCTCTCTAAGGTGATGCCTTAAAAATGTCTTGTCACCTCTTTCCCATGACAATGGTTTCCTTTGAATGTTGGCATAAATCCTTTGCCAATCTCGCGCTGCTTTCAACTTATCTTAAATATTATAAATCCGATTGGTTGTTTCTCGAATCAATTCGAATCTTATGGCTTGATTGTCGCCCATTTTCAATTTAACAAATTGGTGATAATTACTTCACCCATAGAAAGCTTCAAGCTCTCGATGCTTTCTTTCCCGCCTTCCAATAATGGAAGTAGGATGACTATTTCGATCTGAGATAATTGAAAATGGTACTCCACGACGAGATACCATTTCACCATCATGAATTTTGGCGAGAATTCATTGTGGTAATCGTCATGGATTGGGATGAAATGCGAGGATTGGTTAATCGATCCGCGATTACCCAATTTACCTCATGCCTTTGATATATCTTGGGAATCTGCGTCCCGAATCCCATTGTAATTTATTTCCACTATCATTGGCGAATTTTCTGTCTTTGTAGCGTTCTCTAGGGTTTTCGGTGTGCAGCCTTATCTCTTGCACAACTTAAATATTCACCAACATACGTAACCATATCTTTCTCCAAACTCGGCCATTAATAAAATCCTTCCAGATATTCGTATCATCAATAGTCTAATCCGATCCTGGATGTATGGAATATTTCGATCTATGCGCTTCGTCCATGATTAATTCACGAAGGTCATGGAGGGTCGGGATTCAAACCCGATTTCTGAAATAGAGCATTTCGTCCACGCGTTGTTCGAAATTCATCTCATTGCCGTAAAGTCCCTCCTTTTCCAATTGTTCCTCTTTCAACGCCTCACGTTGAGCGACTCGAATCAGATCCGAAAGGTTCGACTGGACTATCATCCCCAGCGCTCGCACTCGCAATGGCTTAACCCGGTCTTTCCTACTCAAGGCATCGGCTACGACGTTAGCCTTGCCGGGGTGATAACGGCTGTCACAGTCATAATCGTTTAACAACTCGACCCATCTTCGTTGCCTCATAATCAGTTCTTTCTGATCGAATATGTGCTGCAAACTTTTATGATCGGTGAAGATGGTGCACTTCGTACCGTAGAGATAATGTCTCCAGATTTTAAGTGCGAAGATAACCGCTCCCAGTTCTAAGTCGTGAGTAGTGTAATTTTTCTCGTGTACTTTTAACTGTCGGGAAGTATAGGCTATAACCTTATTATACTGCGTCAACACGCATCCTAACCCTCTACGCGATGCGTCACAATACGCGACAAAACCATCGTCTCCGTCAGGGAGACTTAAAATCGGCGCTTGGCACAATTTTAATGGTTTCCATCTTATTTGGATCAATGTGAAATCCTTGTTGCTTTACAACATGACCAAGGGATTATGCCTTCTTTATTCAAAATCACATTTCGAAAACTTCGCGTACAACTCCTCTTGCTTTAACACTTCCACAATTTTCCTTACACGTCGTTCGTGCTCTTCTTTACGTTGCAAATATATCAAAATATCATCAATGAATGCTATGAAAAATTTGTCAAAATAAAGTTTACAGACTCGGTTCATGAGTTCCATGAATGCTGCCGGCGCATTTGTTAGCCCGAAAGGCATAACTAAGAATTCATAATGGCCGTAGCGAGTCCGAAACGCTGTTGTTGCAACGTCCTCTTCTTGGATTTTTTCCATTTGGTGATAACTATATCTAAGATCAATTTTCTAAAAATAAATCGCCCCTTGCAGTTGGTTAAACAGATCATTTACCTCGAAGAAGAGAATATCTATTCTTGATTGTCACTTTATTTAATTCTCCCTAATCCATACATATCCTAACACTTCCGTCCTTCATTTCCCAAATAACACTGGTGCACCCCATGGTGACTAACTAGGTCGTATAAAATCTTTATCCAATAATTCTTGCATTTCAGTTGGCGCAAGTCGGTAAGATGCTTTAGCAACAGGGCCAGCTTGAGGTATTAAATCGATTCTGAATTCGACCTGTCGGGTTGGCGGTAATCCCGGAAGTTCTTCTGGGAAAACTTCTGGATATTTAAGTATCACCGAAACATCTTCTATATGTTTTCTTTTAAATACTTTGGCAATCGCGTTTGTTAAATACACCACGTCTTCTTGTCGTAAATATTATAACATCTCAAGATGAGATTAGAGTGGTAACATAATACCGTACACTTTTCTCTGTATCTAATCGCTTCATCATCCGAAGGAGAGCTTCTAATCATCTTCTTCTCCTATTTGATTTCAGCTTCAAGTTGAATTTGCCAATCCATGTTAACTATTACGTCAAAACTTCTTAACTTTACTGGTCGCATGTTAATAAGGAAAGGTTAATCGTTCCGAATAATAGGACAATTCCGAACAATTTAGTTAACCATTAGGGGCTTACCGTTAGCGATTCTACAGTATTGGGTTCTATAGTTTCACTAATCGGTATCTTTCCAAATGATAGGAGGTTAACAGGAACTAACTTCTATCGGCGACCGTAAAAATATCACTGAAGCCTATTGATTTAAAACTACAACGTACTTAATACTACCTTTGGATCATGACGTGCTTTATTCGAATTACTCACAAAAGCACGGCTGCTTGCTTGATCAGAGGTTGATGCTTGTCATGAGGTTCGTCTTCCAACGACACCTTAGTTCAACTTTGGGCAATTTCTCTTGAAACGTTCTGTACTGCCACATTCATAGCAAGTACAACTGTTTGGTGTAATTTGGTTTCTTTGGATGGATTGTTATTGAAGTTGTTGGGTTCGGAGTGGTTGTACACGAATGGTTTGTGGTTGCCGGTTCACATGGCTTCAATTGGTTCTACAATTAGGGCATTACGTCCATCTTTACCACACCTGTGGCCTACTATCACTCGACATTCTTCTTCCTGCCGATAACCATATTTTCCACATTTAGGGAAGGACCCTTCATGCGGTTCATGTTTTCACACCAGAACTAGTCTTAGTATAATTCTGGGTTGTAGGACATACCTACTTATTCAAAAGTCTATCTTGCACTATACCGTTATCATTTCTCTTCTTTAACACTCGACGTCTCACCTAACGTCCTTCCAGTCCGCTTCCCATAGAGTTAAATATATCAATGCTGGCTTGTGACACAACCCTTCCAAAAGTTGTATATTTTACAGGGTTGACTATACTCCTTATCGATGGAGTTAGTCCCCAATATAGCGCTCACTTCGCTTAGTTTCAGGAGTAATTAGCCATGTTACCAGACATGACAATTCCTTCAAACGATTAGCGTGTTTTAAGTGATCAGCACACAACATTTCTATCTTCCATAGCTCAGTTTCCAATCTCTGAACTTAATTACTCGAATAAAAGTGCTCTAGCACAAGAATTTTAATTTCTGACCATATCATCTGAGTAATAATTTTCTAACTATAATTTTGTACCATCGTGTTCCATCACGATACAACATAATCTACCAACATATCTGTAGCATATTTCACCACACAATGTTCTAGACTCTTACCAGTATCCTTAACCACTTCGATCTTTTCTATCCACTCGCTAAACCATTCCTCCCTTTACCATCAGTAAACTATCAATAATTTCCTTAACACAACCAACAAACATATCCTTCATACCGGATCTAATTCATTACTACTACTATTCATGTTTAGTTTATAACTAATACTTGTAGTCATAATAGTATTCGGCGGGACATTATCACTCTTAGTAATACCACTAAGAATTGAAATATTCATATTCATGTGATTGCTCGATCTATAATTCTGCGATCACATTTGCATCAACACTAGCAGTGATCTGTGATACGACATTCGGTATCATCATCTGCTATCTTTGAGCAATCAACTGAATCATATCAATCTCCATCATTGGAGTTACTCTTTTATGTCATTCTGCCGTACTCATCCCGTACGCAGTAATCAATACTAATCTCACCGTATAACTCGTTACCAGTTCAATCATAACAGCAGGTACACATACACACCAAATATTATCATACATATTACACCTACCAGTATCTAGTATATATGTCCCACAAGTATAATAACATATGGACTTAACCTGACGTCGGTTAACGTTTAAATATGTTTCATAACCCTTGTCACCAACCGACATATAGATCTTTCTCAACAAAGATTAATGTTTAATATACTTGATTTCAATATCCTTCTGCATGTCAGCATAACCGATACATGCTCACCGTGAGCACCAAACGATTACGTACCACGGAGTTATAATATCCGTGTCTATTCGTATATCCGGCATACACGGTATACCACCTACGAACGAATAACCAACTATGCTATAATGATTCCAACACCTCTTTGTGTATGGGTACTCATTCTATTCGAGTATACATGGGTATAGGCATCTAACGGATGTAAGGTTAACATAGTGAGTTGCAAGGTTCCAGGTAATCGCGCAACATGGGTTGCCTTCAAATATTATTAATTACTATTATGAAAAACTCTATCACTTGCTCAATCAATGTCCTCAGGCGTTCTAGGTTCGCTAAAATCGGTAATTCTCGATCTGGAGGTGGTATGACTCATATGTTTGAGAGTGAGAAATACATATATATATTTCTATATATTATTTTATCTGCTCATTTATTCTCAAATTTATTATCATTATTATTGTACTTTATTTTATTTTATCTTATTTATTTATTTATTTATTTACCTTAATGGAATAAGAATGGGTTCAGGTACGGGTCCGTCCGTACGTGAGGGTTGACGGTTCGGGTGAACATAGGGGGTTATTAGGATATACGGTACCGGTGTTGGTAGGGTAAGGGATTTATCAATTTTGGTTGGGTGTGACGGTTACTAGATATTTCTGGTTAATGTCAAACGAGAGATCTAACTTGGTACTATCATAACTATGGCCCGATAAGTCTGACTTATCATCAACCGATGCTCTAGAAATTTCAGCATCCTCGGTACTTTTTATTATTTCATTCCCCCGGTTCCTTATCCGGGTCTTATTTCTCAATACATGTACCCGCAAGATATATACATATATATATATATATATACACATTAGCACGCATAAATAATATTATATACTTAACATATATGTTGCCATTTTTACCTATTAACGTACCCCGTGACTTCCCCTGAACTCCCTCGTGCGGACAAGTCTGTTATTATGTTCCGGACCATAATAACTCACTTGTCCATCCAAGTTCATCCAGATCTCGTCACTATAAATTATTAGTTGATATTCAGATCCTATAATACTTGAGCTACTGGTTATATTTTAGGTATCTTTTAAAGACATCCTAATTCTTTATAACCAATGGCTCTGATACCAACTTCTGTATCACCCCGTAACCGCAGCGGAAACGTAAACGGGATGCAACAGACACCTCTGTAAAATTTCATGACCTAACTCCAAACGATCAACAATCTGTCCAAAAACTCCAAAACCGAACATAACCGAATATACCTTTCGTTTTCCGCCACTACAAGCTACAAACTCGTCTTTCCGCCTTATCTACCACTAAACACAGAACCTACAACCAACATACCACAATACCAAGCAAGTTACACTCACGATCAAGCCTCTTACACTATAGTTTCGGTTATGATTCAAAAACAAAGATTTAAACCGTAAAAATTCGTTTTTGGTCCGTTTAACTCCTTTCTTGGACCAAGTTCCCTTGTATAACCCGTATACATCACTTGATCATGCAAGAATCGGTTTTCATCTTTGAAACCTCATTTTCTTGCAAATAAACTCAAAAAACGGAGATGGAAACGTGATTAACTCGATTCTTTACCTTGTTTTCTTGCTCCAAAATCTCGGTTTGGATTATATGTGAAGAGGAGATGAAGGTTTGTTGATATGTTTGTTGTAAAAAAAGAAAATGAAGTGAGTTTGTGGGGGTGGTGGTCCGATCGGCTTCTTGGAGGGGTGGGCTGGGACCCACTTCTCCATTCCTAGCCACACAATTGGATTCCCGTAATCCGGATAATGTTTTGGATAATCTGGTTCAGTTCGTTTTTCGGTTAAATGTTTAATTCGGCTTAAAACGAGGCTAAAACGGTCGTTTTTCGGCTTAAAAATGAAATTTATATAAAACCGATTTAAAATCTTTAAAAACTTAAACCATGACATTTATTAACTTAAAACATCATATCATTAATTATCGCGCATCTTTTTCGGCTTGATCGATCATCTCTTGCTCGGTTTGGTATTAAAGGTTTCGTTTAATGTACCGACGTACCATTAAATCGAAATTCTTTTTCTGTGCTTTAATTCACTTATCCCGAAGCTTTAATACTTCGTAAACATCACTAAATATCATATATCTCGTCTATAATTAAACCCTCGATTCGTTCGGGTTTCAATAACTATCGATCGATTAATCGCATATTCAATACGATGAATTATATATTCACGTACAATCAATACAGTGAACCATGTATTCTCGTATAATTACTATGGTAACTCATGTACCCGACATTAAATATGACGTAACGATTGTCTACCGGTTAGGGTATACCGGGTTTCGTCGGAGTCGTTACAGCCACCCCGGGGCCCATTCTAAATTTTGCCAGTATTGCCAAAAGGGTATGTTCACCGAGCCGGGGAAAAACCTAAGTATGGGGCGAACCACTGAATCAGATCAGAAATCTGGCCTTGGAGATTTCCATACAATATTTTATAAACATACGAAATAATCGGATCAATAATTATTCCCTAACGCCACTCGGGGCCCGTTCGAAATTTTGCCAGTATTGCTAAACGGGCATGTTCACCGAGACGGAGAAAAAACTGAGTATGGGTCGAACCGCAAAATCGGACAGAAATTCGGTTTTAGAGACTTTCATACAATATTTTATTACCCTAAGAAAGAATCGGATCAATAATTATGCCCTGGCGCCACCCCGGGGCCCGTTCGAAATTTTGCTAGTATTGCCAAAGGGCTATATTCACCGAGCCAGAGAAAAAACTGAGTATGGGTCGAACCACATAATGGGATCAGAAATTCGCTCTTGAAGACTTTCATACAATATTTTATTACCCTAAGAAAGAATCGGATCAAGAATTATGCCCTGACGCCACCCCGCGGGTCGTTCAAAATTTGGCCGGTATTGTGAAAGGGGTATGTTCACCGAGCTGGAGAAAATCTGAGTATGCGTCGAACCACTAAATCGGATCAGAAATTCGGTCTTGGAGACTTCCATACAATATTATATAAATATACAAAATAATCGGATCAATAATTATGCCCTGACGTCACCCTAGGGCCCGTTCTAAAATTTGCCAGTATTGCCAAAGGGGTATGTTCACCGAGCCTGAGAAAAAACTGAGTACGGGTCGAACCACTGAATCGGATCAGAAATTCGGTCTTAAATACTTCCATACAATATTTTATAAACATACGAAAGAGTAGGATAAATAATTATGCCCTGACGCCACCCCGGGGCTTGTTCGAAGTTCACGGAGCCGGAGAAAAAACTGAGTATGGGTCGAACCACTGAATCGGATCAGAAATTCGGTCTTGGAAACTTTCATACAATATTTTACTACCCTAAGAAAGAATCGGATCAATAATTATGCGCTGACGCCACCACGCGGCTCGTTCGAATTTTTCCCAGTATTTCCAAATGGTTATGTTCACAGAGCCGGAATAAAAATTGAGTATTGGTGGAACTACTTAATCGGATAAGAAATTCGGTCTTGGAGACTTTCATACAATATTTTATAAATATACGAAAGAATCGGATCAATAATTATGCCTTGACGCCACCCTAGGGCTCGTTCTAAACTTTGCTAGTATTGCCAAATGGGTGTCCACCGAGCCGGAGAAAAAACTGAGTATGGGTCGAACCACTGAATCGGATCAAAACATCGTTCTTGGAAACTTCCATACAAAATTTTATAAACATACGAAATAATCGGATCAATACTTATGCCTTGACGCCACCCAGGACCCGTTCAAAATTTTGCCAGTATTGCCAAAGGGGTATGTTCACCGAGCTGGAGAAAAATCGGAGTATGGGTCGAACCACTGAATCGGATCAGAAATTCTGTCTTGAATACTTCCATACAATATTTTATACACATACAAAATAATCAGATCAATAATTATGCCCTAACGCCACCCCGGGGCCCGTTCGAAATTTTGGCAGTAATGCCAAAGGGGTATCTTCCAGAGCAGAAAAAAAACTGAGTATGTGTAGAACCAATGAATCGGATCTGAAATTCGGTTTTGGAGACTTCCATACAATATTTTATAAATATACGAAAGAATCGAATCAATAATTATGTCCTGACGCCACCCCGGGGCCCGTTCAAAATTTTGCCAGTATTGTCAAAGGGGTATGTTCACCGAGCCGGAGAAAAAACCGAGAATGGGTCGAACCACCGAATCGGATCATAACTTCGTTCTTAGAATCGGATAGAATCGTATAAACAATAATGCCCTGACTCCACTCGAGGGCCCGTTCGGAATTTTTCCAGTATTACCAAAAGGTTATGTTCACCAAGCCGGAGAAAAAATTGAGTATGGGTCGAACTCTTAATCAGATCAGAAATTCGGTATTGGAGACTTACATACAATATTTTATAAACGTACGAAATAATCGGATCAATAATTATACCCTGACGCCACCCCAGGCCCGTTCGAAATTTTCCCAATATTGACAAAGGGTTATGTTCACCGAGCCGGGGAAAAACCTGAATATGGGTCGAACCACTGAATCGGATCAGAAATCTGTCTTGGAGACTTCCATACAATATTTTATAAACATACCAAAGAATCAGATCAATAACTCTGCCATAACGCCACCCCGGGACCCGTTCGAAATTTTTCAAGTATTGCCAAAGTGTTATATTCACTGAGCCGGAGAAAAAAATGAGTATGAGTCGAACCACTGAATCGGATCAGAAATTCTGTCTTGGAGACTTCCATACAATATTTCATAAACATACAAAAAAATCAGATCAATAATTATGCCCAGACGCCACCCCCGGGACCCGTTCGATATTTTCCAAGTATTGTCAAAGGGTTATGTTCCCCGAGCCAGAAAAAAAAACAAAGTATGGGTCGAACCACTTAATCAGATCAGACATTCGATCTTCGAGACTTCCATACAATATTTTATAAATATACGAAAGAATCGGATCAATAATTATGCCCCGACTCCACCCCAGGGCCCGTTCGAAATTTTGCGAGTATTGCCAAAGGGGTATCTTCACCGAGCCAGAGAAAAAACTGAGTATGGGTCGAACCACTGAATCGGATCAGAAATTCGGTCTTGGAGACTTCCATACAATATTTTATAAACATACGAAAAAATCAGATCAATAATTATGCCGTGACGCCACCTCGGAGCCCGTTCGAAATTTTGAAAGTATTGCCAAAGGGGTATGTTCACCGAGCCGGAGTTAAAACTGAGTACGGGTCGAAACACTGAATTGGATGAGAAATTATGTTATGGAGACTTCCATACATTATATTATAAACATTCCAAAGAATCGGATCAATAATTATGCCCAAACCCCACCCCGGGGCCCTTCCGAAATTTTACCAGTATTGCCAAAGGGTTATGTTCACCGATTCGGAGAAAAAACTGAGTACGGGTTGGACCACTAAATCGGATCAGAATTTCGGTCTTGAAGACTTCCATACAATATTTTATAAACATACGAAAGAATCGGATCAATAATTATGCCCCGGCGCCACCCCGGGGCCCGTTTGAAATTTTGCCAGTGCATTGCCAAATGGGTATATTCACTAAGCCAGAGAAAAAACTGAGTATGGGTCGAACCACAGAATCGGATCAGAAATTCGTCGTGGAGACATCCATACAATATTTTATAAACATACCAAAGAATCGGATCAATAATTATGCTTTGACGCCAACCCGGGGCCCGTTCGAAATTTTCCAAGTATTGCCAAAGGGTTATGTTCACCGAGCCGGAGAAAAAACTAAGTATGTGTCGAACTACTGAATCAGATCAGAAATTCGGTTTTCGAGACTTCCATGCAATATTTTATAAACATACGAAATAATCGGATCAATAATTATGCCCCGACGCCACCCCGGGGCCCATTCGACATTTTGCCAGTATTGCCAAAGGGGTAACTTCACCGAGCCGGAGAAAAAACTGAGTATAGATCGAACCACTGAATCGGATCTGAAATTCGGTCTTGGAGACTTCCATATAATATTTTAAAAGCATACGAAAGAATCGGATCAATAATTATGCCTCGTCGCCACCCCGGGGCTTGTTCAAAATTTGCCAGTATTGCCAAAGGGTTATGTTCACCGAGGTGGAGAAAAAACTGAGTATGGGTCGAACAATTAAATCAGATCATAAATTCGGTCTTGAAGACTTCCATACAATATTTGATAAACATACGAAAGAATCGGATCAATAATTATGCCCCGACACCACCCCGGGGCCCGTTCGATATTTTGCTAGTATTGTCAAAGGGGTATCTTCACCGAGCCGGAGAAAAAATTGAGTTTGGGACGAACCACTGAATCGGATCAGAAATTCCGTCTTCGAGACTTCCATACAATATTTTATAAACATACGAAAGAATCGGATCAGTAATTATTCCCTATCGCCACCCCGAGGCTTGTTCGAAGTTTTGCCAATATTGCCAAAGGGTTATGTTCACCGAGCCGGAAAAAAAACTAAGTATGGGTCGAACCACTGAATCATATCAGAAATTCGGTTTTGAAGACTTACATACAATATTTTATAAACATACTAAAGAATCAGATCAATAATTATGCCCTGAGGCCACCTCGGAGCTTGTTCGAGTTTTATATGTATTGCCAAATGGGTATGTTCACCAAGCCGGAGAAAAAACTGAGTACTGGTCGAACCACTGAACCGGATCAGAATTCGGTCTTAGAGACTTCCATAAAATATTTTATAAACATACAAAAGAATCGGATCAATAATTATCCCCTGACGCCACCCCGGGGCTTGTTCGAAATTTTGACAGTATTGCCAAATGGGTATGTTCACCGAGCCGGAGAAAAAATTGAGTATGGGTCGAACCACTGAATCGGATCAGAAATTCGGTCTTGGATACTTCCATACAATATTTTATAAACATACAAAAGAATCGGATCAATAATTATGCCCTTACGCCACCCCGGGGCTTGTTCGAAGTTTTTCCATTATTGCCAAAGGTGTATGTTCATCGAGCCGGAGAAAAAATTCAGTATGGGTCGAACCACTGAATCGGATCAGATATTCGGTCTTGGATAATTCCATACAATATTTTATAAATATACGAAAGAATCGGATTAATAATTTTGCCCTTACGCCACCTCGGGCCCCGTTCAAAATTTTGCTAGTATAGCCAAAGGGGTATGTTCACCGAGCCTGAGAAAAAACTGAGTACGGGTCGAACCACTGAATCGGATTAGAAATTCGGTCTTGAATACTTCCATACAATATTTTATAAACATACGAAAGAGTATGATCAATAATTATGCCCTGACGCCACCCCGGGGCTTGTTCGAAGTTCACGGAGCCGGAGAAAAAACTGAGTATGGGTCGAACCACTGAATCGGATCAGAAATTCGGTCTTGGATACTTCCATACAATATTTTATTAACATACGAAAGAATCGGATCAATAATTATGCCTCGACACCACCCCGGGGCCCGTTCGATATTTTGCTAGTATTGTCAAAGGGGTATCTTCACCGAGCCGGAGAAAAAACTTAGTATGGGTCGAACCACTGAATAAGATCAGAAATTCGGTCTTGGAGACTTCCATACAATATTTTATAAACATACTAAAGAATCGGATCAATAATTATGCCTTAACGCAACTCCGGGGCCCGTTCGTAATTTTGGCAGTATTGCGAAATGGGTATGTTCACCGAGACGGAGAAAAAACTGAGTACGGGTCGAACCACTGAATCGGATCAGTAATTCAGTCTTATAGACTTCCATACAATATTTTATAAACATACGAAAGAATCGGATCAATAATTATGCCCTGCACCACCCAGGGGCCCGTTCTAAATTTTGCCAGTATAGCCGAAGGGGTATGTTCACCGAGCCGGTGAATAAACTGAGTATGGGTCGAACCACATAATCGGATCAGAAATTCGGTCGTGGTGTTTTTTTTACAATATTTTATAAACATACGAAAGAATCGAATCGATAATTTTGCCCTGACGCCACCTCGGGGTCAGTTGGTAATTTTGCCAGTATTGCCAAATGGGAATGTTCACCGAGCCGGAGAATAAACTGAGTACGAGTCGAAAAAATGAATCGGATCAGAATTTCGGTCTTGGAGACTTCAATACAATACTTTATAAATATACGAAAGAATTAGATCAATAATTATGCCCTGACGCCACCCCCGTGGCCCGTTCTAAATTTTGCCAGTATTGCCGAAGGGGTATATTCACCGAGCCGGATAAAAAACGTAATATGGGTCGAACCACTTAATCGGATCAGAAATTCGGTCTTGGAGACTTCCATAAAATAATTTATAAACATACGAAAGAATCGGATCAATAATTAGGCCCTGACGCCACCCCAGAGTTTGTTCGAAGTTTTTCCAGTATTGCCAAAGGGGTATGTTCACCGAGTCGGAGAAAAAACAGAGTATGGGACGAACCACTGAATCAGATCAAAATTCGGTCTTGGAGACTTACATATAATATTTTATAAACATACGAAAGAATCGGATCAATAATTATGCCACGACGCCACCCTGGGGCCCGTTCGAAATTTTGCTAGTATTGCCAAAGGGGTATGTTCACCGAGCCGGAGAAAAAACTGAGTATGGGTCGAACCACTAAATCGGATCAGAAATTCGGTCTTGGAGACTTCCAGACAATATTTTATAAACATACGAAAGAATCGGATCAATATTTATTTCCTGACGCCACCTCGGGGCCAGTTCGAAATTTGGCCAGTATTGCAAAAGTGATATGTTCACCGAGCCGTAGAAAAAACTGAGTATGGGTCGAACCAATGAATCGGATCAGAAATTCGGTCTTGGATACTTCCATACAATATTTTATAAACATCCGAAATAATCGGATCAATAATTATGCCCTGGCGCCACCCCGGGGCTTGTTTGATGTTTTGCCAATATTGTCAAAAGAGTATTTTCACCGAGCCGGAGAAAAATCTGAGTATGGGTCGAACTACTGAATCGGATCAGAAATTTGGTCTTGTATACTTGCATACAATATTTTATAAACATACGAAAGAATCGGATCAATAATTATGCCCTGACGCCACCCCGGGGCCATTTCGAAATTTTGCTTGTATAGCCAAAAGGGTATGTTCCCGAGCATGAGAAAAAAGTGAGTTTGGGTTGAACCACTGAATCGGATTAGAAATTCGGTCTTGGAGATTTCCATGCAATATTTTATAAACATACGAAAGAATCGGATCAATAATTATGCCCTAACATTATCCCGGGGCCCGTTTGAAAGATCGGATCAATATCTTATAATTATGCCCTAACTCAGTTTTTCCAGTCTTTGAAACTTCCATACAATATTTTATAAACATACGAAAGATCGGATCAATAATTATGCCTTGACGCCACCCCGGGGCCCGTTCTAAATTTTGTCAGTATTGCCAAATGGGTATTTTCACCGAGCCGGAGAAAAAACTGAGTATGTGTCGAACCACTTAATCTTATCAGAAATTTGGTCTTGGTGACTTCCATACAATATTTTATTATCCTAAGAAAAAATCGGATAAATAATTTTGCAAGTATTACCAAAGGGTTATGATCACCGAGCCGGAGAAAAAACTGAGTATTGGTCGAATCACTTAATCGGATCAGAAATTCTGTCGTGGAGA
Organism: Bidens hawaiensis; assembly: GCF_021521415.1. Classification (NCBI taxonomy): domain Eukaryota; kingdom Viridiplantae; phylum Streptophyta; class Magnoliopsida; order Asterales; family Asteraceae; genus Bidens; species Bidens hawaiensis. Next base: position 1,070,438 of record NW_027491048.1, on the reverse strand, counting down.
CTTCCATACAATATTTTATAAACATACGAAATAATTGGATCAATAATTATGCCTTGACACCACTCCGTGGCCCGTTCGTAATTTTGCTAGTATTGCCAAATGGGTATGTTCACCATGCCGGAGAAAAAACTGAGTACGAGTCGAAACACTTAATCGGATCAGAATTTCGGTCTTGGAGACTTCCATATTTTATAAACATACTAAAGAATCGGATCAATAATTATGCCCTGACGCCACCCCGGGGCCCGTTCTAAATTTTGACATACAATATTTTAATACCCTAAGAAAGAATCAGATCAATAGTTATGCCCTGACGCCACTCCGTGGCCCGTTCGAAACTTTGCCAGTATTGCCAAAGGGGTATGTTCACCGAGCCAGAGAAAAAACTGAGTATGGGACAATCCACTGAATCGGATCAGAAATTCGGTCTTGGAGACTTCCCTTAAATATTTTACAAACATACGAAAGAATCGAATCAATAATTATGCCCTGACGCCACTCCCGGGCGCGTTCGAAATTTTGCCAGTATTGCCAAAGGGGTATGTTCACTGAGCCGGAGAAAAAACTGGGTACGAGTCGAACCACTGAATCGCATCAGAATTTCGGTCTTGGAAACTTTAATACAATATTTTATAAACATACGAAAGAATCGGATCAATAATTATGCCATGACGCCACCACAGGGCCCGTTCTAAATTTTGCCAATATTGCCAAAGAGGTATGGTCATCAAGCCGGAAAAAAAACTGAGTATGGGTCGAACCACTAAATCGGATCAGAAATTCGGTTTTAGAAACTTTCATACAATATTTTATAAAGGACTATTGGTTTTTATTGGTCCAAAGTATTTCATTTTTGCCGGCGCTGGTCCCAACTATCACTTTAACTGCCAACGGTCCCAACTTTCACACATGTGTCTGCCACCAGTCCACGACTAACCGAGTACTAACTCTGTTATGTTTTAGATGACGTGTCCATCCTACGTGTTAAAAAACCATGACGTGGCTGCCTGCGTGTATATTAATAACAAAAAAACCCTTCTCCTCCTTCACAAATCTGCAAATTAAAGTCAAAATCAAAACCAATTCAAAGCCCTGGCACTCCGGCTCCCTCCGTTTCAACTTCATCCTCGGCGGATCGCCCCCCAGCCCCTGGGAGGACTTCCAGTTCAATCGCAAAATCCACGCCGTTATCGGCATCTGCCACTGCCCCAACAATCCGGCAATCGACAAGCGGTCATGGTAACAAAACCTCGGTATGTCCACACCGGCAACCGAACACGCCTGCAACACCGTCATACCTTTCGGGATCTTAACCGGATAGCCGTCCACAAAGACCTCGATGACGTCATCCGGGTTGGGGAAATGAACCCTGGCTCCGGCAATCGGTCATCCAGCTTCAAGCAACCTCTTCGGCTCTTCATCCACCACCGGCGTAGCCAATTTTGACCGTTTTAACGGCGGCGTAGGCGTACTGTAATCATCTCCGTCGTTAGCAACGTCAAGAGAGAAGAATTCAGGAGCGTTGGTTTCCGGCAACGGCGTTGAGATTGTGGTTATTGGAATGTGATTACGAAGGACGAGGTAATCTTCGTTGTCAGGTAATTCCAAAGCCAATCAACACATATAAATTGGGTTTTTTGTTATTAATATATACGTAGGCAGCCACGTCAAGGTTTTTTAACACGTAGGATGGACACGTCATCTAAAACATAACGGAGTTAGTACTCGGTTAGTCGTGGACTGGTGGCAGACACGTGTGTGAAAGTTGGGACCGTTGGCAGTTAAAGTGATAGTTGGGACCAGCGCCGACAAAAATGAAATACTTGGGACCAATAAAAACCAATAGTCCTTTTATTAACATACGAAAGAATCGAATCAATAAATTTGCCCTAACACCTCCCCGGGGCCCATTATAAATTTTGCAAGTATTGCCAAAGTGGTATGTTCACCGAGCCGTAGAAAAAACTTAATATGGGTCGAACCACTTAATCGGATCAGAAATTCGGTCTTGGACACCTCCATACATTATTTTATAAACATACGAAATAATCAGATCAATATTTATGCCATGACGCCACTCCGGGGCCCGTTCAAAATTTTGCTGGCACCGAGCCGGAGAAAGAACTGAGTACGGTTCGAACCACTGAATCGGATCAGAATTTCGGATTTGAAGAATTCAATACAATATTTTATAAAACATACGAAAGAATCGGATCAATAATTATGCTCTAACGCCACCACGGGGCCCGTTCTAAATTTTGCCAGTATTGCCAAAGGGATATGTTCACCGATCGTAAAAAAAAACTGAGTATGGATCGAACCACTGAATCGAACCAGAAATTCAGTTTTGGAAACTTTTATACAATATTTTTTAAACAACGAAAGAATCGGATCAATAGATATGCTTTGACGCCTCCCCGGGGCCCGTTCTAAATTTTGCCAGTATTGTCAAAAAGGTATGTTCACCGAGCCGTAGAAAAAACTGAGTATATGAGTCGAACCATTGAATCGGATTAGAAATTCGATTTTAGACACTTCCATACAATATTTTATAAACATACAAAATAATCGGATCAATAAATAAGCTCTAACGCCACCCCGGGCGCGTTCAAAACCAATAAACTACAGGTCACATGATGCATGTTAGAAATATCGGTTTTAACCAACACTTCGACTCCACTATCAACACATGACCACCACCACCGTCATCAAAATTAACGCTAATAAAACTGGTTAATTAAATTCTTTATTTGGAATTAGTTTCATGCCTATCAAATAGAATTAAAGAAATAGATATATTTTAGGGAATTTCTTATAAAATAGTAACCAAATTTAAAAAGTGTTCTAATTAGGGCAATCATGCATAATTTTTTCAAATCGGGTCACTAAATCTTCAAATCAAGTCTCACCGACTTTTTTATATGCCAAGAATGAAATGGAGGATAAGATATGGGGGTCAAAATTTGTACTATATGTAGCTATATTTTTTAAAAATTTAAAAACATTAATTATATTAAAATTCAAAAATAAAAAATATAATCCACGTCACCATTCAACCACTATTCAACGCTAACATAAAAAAAATTAAAAAGATTTTTTTATGTGAAACAAAAAATAAAAATGTTAAAAAAGCATGTTAAAACCTTTAATTTAATCAAATATAAAAGTTGAATGACCTAATTGGAACACTTTTTAAAGTTGAGTGACCTAATTGAAACACTTTTAAAACTTAGTTACTATTCCATAAAATTGCCCCATTTTAGGGAATTTCTCATTAGCTAAAAATGCTATATTTTATTATCATATGTTAACCAAGACTGAACAATGCATTAGCTGAAAATGCTTGTCCATTTATTAACATATGTTAACCAAATTGAATAATGCATTAGTCTACAAATTGGCAAAAAAATAGACAAATTTGTAAACATATATATTGGACTACAACATTACACTTCTAAAACAAATATATCCAATTACTAACAGAACACCACATGTCACAAGACAATAAACATAGTCAATATTACACTTCTAAAAGAAATATTTTGTAGCCACTCCTCTACACATACTCAATACCCAATCCTATGTTCTGCAAAAAAAACTAAATAAAACAAGATGGGTCTAATATGTTATCTGAAACATTAGTTGAAAGATCATTAATAGAAAAACAAAAACAAAAAAAAATCAATTTAAAATTAAAATGCTCAGGTTATAAAACAGCTCTATCAATCAAGAACTCTCTGAAGCAGAACTGGCTTAAAGCTGTAAATTCAATCATCATAGCAATGTATAAACATTAAACACCATCCTCAAATAATATAAAAAAATCGGCTCATATTAAGAAATTCAACCATTTTAATCCTTTACTTCACAGACTACTCTCAGAAGCGCGGATAAATCATTGCCAATTCATATTATTATTTAGAACAAAATATAGCAAATGTTTTTAGAGGAATAACAAAAAATAAACAAATTAAACCTCCACGTTAACACCGCCTGGGGTTAACTATATGCCTCCATGACTAGACCTCTTTCCAGTTAATTCATTTGAGAAAAAGGCTAAAGGTGTGTTAAGGCAAAAACATAATATAAAAGTTATAAACAAAGTTTGTTAATGTTGCCGTTAATTTGACACAGAAACAGCCATAAAGATAAAGGTACATAAGGCTGAACTGCAACACTTAACGGCGTTAGATTTGATCTAGCACGAGCATTGGGGCTTTTTCCTTCATTTAATTTGTTGTTTCAGGGAAGCCCGGGGTGCTAAGTGCAAATTAAAAGAGTATTATTGTTTATAAACTGTGATTATATAAAACATGTATAAGAATATTTTGTGATGAATTTGGGATATGGACGTTGGTGTTGGAGGAGATGATATGATATGATTATATAGGCAGTTTTGATGGGTATTGAAACCCTAGAGGTATAGTGTTGTTGCATCTTGGGCGGGCCCATTTGCTAAACATTTGAGCAACTTTGGTCGGCCGAAATAAGGTGATATAAAATATATGCTTAAAAGTAGGGCTGTTCACGAGCCGAGTCGAACCGAGCAAAGGCTTGTTCGTTGCTTGGCTCGTTTACAACCGAACCGAACCGAACGACTGAAATTCGAACCGAGCGAAAACTGAAACGAGTCAAAATCGAATCGAGCATTTTTCGATCGAACATCGAGCGATTTCGAGCATTATTTATTTCTTTTTCACTTTAAAATTTTCAATAAAAAAGAAGTTTGAAGGTTGTAAAATATAGATTTTATAAATAAATTAATAGTTTTTAGACAAACGTGTAATCGATTGTAATTTTTATTAAAAGTAAATTTGAAGTGAGATAAAATGATCATGTAAACAAATTTCTAGTATTCTAAAAACTTGAAACGAACAAATAAAACTATAAAATTGATGGAATATGATAAATATAAAGGGGTCAAAAAAACTTTTTTAAGCTTATATTTATGTGTTTTGTCTATATATTTGTTCATATATAATTATATATAAAATAAATTAAAAATATTCGAGTCAAACCGAACCGAGCAGACCTTTTCTCGTTGCTTGGCTCGTTTGCAAACCGAATTGAGCAGAGCGGCTCGTTTACAATTGAGCGGGAAAACGAGCGAGCATTTCCGAGCAATTTCCGAGCGAGTGGCGAGCGACTTCGAGCAACGAGCGGTTTGGACAGCCCTACTTAAAAGTATAGGTATACAAAAGTACAAGACTGTTTCTTTTTTTCAAACCGAATCGGTTTGGTCAAACAGTGGTTGAACTGGTCCAAATCGATTTGGTTCGGTGTAGAACTGGTTTTAACCAGTTTTTTTCTCAACTCGGTCCTGTTTTAAAATTGGTTTGGTAATTCAGAAGGGGAACCGACGGGTTGGGTTGGTTTGGGACCCGGTTTGGCTGAAACATGTGTTTTGTTAACCCGGGTATGGTCCGTTTGCAATGAACCTGATTTTTGGTACATCTCTAGTTAAAAGTGATTTGGAGTTCAAATAATAAGAAGAGTGATGTGTCGAAATTGAACTATAATTCTTTGAAACTATGTTTCCTTTATATAATTATATTCAGCCTAATACCACTTATTGTCTATCGTTTACTAGCCCCGTCAACACGAGGCCATAATACTTGTTAACCATAATCCCTAAATCATTGGTGGTGTGGGTGTTGCCGTTATTTATCAAACGTATTGGCATGAAGGGGTAGGTGTGTTAGAATCTTGATTGACAAAAAAACTTAAAAAAAAAAGGTTAGAACACAAGGATTTTATGTGGTTCACTTATGATGAGTAACTTATGTACATGGACTCCAACCTGATACTGAATCGAAAAATTAAACATTCAAACAATCCACCAACAAACATAAAACCACATATATGTTATGTTTTATGTTACAATATCATGTAATGTTATATATATTATGTTATATGTTAAGAGCACATTATAGTGAATTTTAATATGTATTATATTATCACACATGTATATTTTACTATCATGATATCATGCATGTTATATTCTAAAATACTTAAATTGAATGGTATAGAAAAAGATTTATCATAGTTGCTATAATTTTATTACAACCTTTATTTTAGAACTTTTGTAAACCAAACATAAAACCACATCTATAACAACACACACAAAACTATTGGAACAATTATATCTTAAAAAAAAAACTAAAATAGTGTTTGATATGCAGTAATGAGTAGCGTTTAATATTATTTATTATAATAAAGTTAATAATATACTTAGAATTTTATAAAGAAAATGATTTCACAAATAAATGAGATGTTATAGACCGGTTTAAAAACTATTTGGGTTTGGTGAGACACATGAGCCGCTTATCTTTTTTGCTATAAAATTGTTTTTTAATTAAAAAATATATATTTCTTTAAAAAAATTGGATATAATTTTTAATATATCCTTATTTTTATGGGATTTTCATATCAAATGTGTGGTGAGATTAATTTTTAATTTAATAAAATGTTATAACCCGTTTAAGGGTTATTTGAGTTTGGTTTGGTGAGATCCATAGATGTGAATTTAAGTCAAATGCATGAGAAACCTTCATTTACAAATAAAACTTTTGAGAGAATATATGAAAGTTTGGTTTATATATATTTAAGATAAGATATGTTTTTATTTAAGAACATAAATTGTTTACCTTTATGATATTTTTTTATTTCTTTTATACAAAGTAATTGTTTTTTCATAATAGCTTATATAAATTTTTTCAAAGTATTTAATCTATACTATATAATAAATAAAGGTTCTTAATGCCACATGACATCATACAAAATATCTTCTTATAAAATTTTCCCACATCTCTCTCTTATTAAATACATTTTCCTTTTTATTAATAGTTTTACATTTAACTTTTTTTTTTCTTAATCAAGTGTTTTTTCTCTTTTTAATAATTATTTTTTACTTTAAAATTTTAATACAAACATAGATATATTATTTAGTTTTATATAAATGTGTTGTATTAGTTATTAATATTAAGCTTTTATAAGTAACAAATTTTCACGTTGATTTAGATAAAATAATTAATTTCAAATAAAGAAATTTTAACTTTATGTTTGTTTTGCAATGAAGATGTCAATCACTATAGATGGTTTGATTTATTTTTGAGACAACCTATTTTAACGCATGGTAAGTTATATGTTTCGTTATCTAAAGTTGAAATAAAAAACAAAACGAAACTACTAATTTTGATATGTAGGTTAAAATTACAAATATTGTATAAAAAAAAGTATTTAGAGATTTATGAATTTTCAACAACTTTGTTTCCATATTGTGTAATATGTAATTTATTCTACCATATATTATATCTTTATATAATTTGAACATATTTACATTTTGTTATTATCAAAACAAATTTATTTATTCTAACTCGTGTTCTACACGGGTCGTAATGCCATATGCCATTACACATGAGTGATCCTTACAAAATTTTTTCCATTTCTCTCATGTTAAATATATATTTCTTTTTCTTATTAATAGTTTAATATTTTATTCTTTTTTTCTTTTCAATCTATTATTATTGAGTGAACTGCTATTTTCGTCCATATAGTTTGTCAAAATTTGCGGTTTTAGTCCAATAGTTTTCTCTCATCTCTCTCATATTAACTATGTTGATACTTACAAAATTTTCTCTCATCTTTCTCATATTAACTATATTTCTCTTTTTAATATTCCATTCTCAATTTTAATAATTCCATTCAATTTTAAAAGAATTAATACCATCATAAATATGTTCATTTGTTTAATATAAAATTTATTGCATTAGTTATTAATATTAGATTTTTATAAGTAACCAATACGAAACGGGCGGGTTTCTTTAACCAATTAAAGTATCAAACATTGTTCATCTCAAAATAGTTTAAGATTAGAATGAGTTTTGTTCCACGAGTTGGTTTAAAAAAGTTGTCATTTACAACTAAGTTTTGATAAAGAAAATAACAAAGAAATAATTTATGATTTATGAAATTTCTAACAACTTTTTAGTTTCAAATTGCGAAATGTGTAATTTTTTACTGTATAATATATCTTTATATATGTGATACATTTTTTTTGTATTTCATGTTATGTTATTATTTAAAAAAAAATACTTATTCTAACTCGTGTGTTGCACAAGTAACTAACCTAGTATGGTATAAAAACAATTTGTATATGGAAAACAAATGTAAAAGGGAGTGATATGTGGAAACGTAAAGATTTGTATGGTTGGTTGTAAGTTTGTAACGTTAGAAAGGAAATATTGTGTTTTTGAAGAATTTGTGAAAATTTGAACTGGCGCATTTATGAATGTTTTAGACATTTATACTCTCTGCTGGCATGCGTTATTTCTTAATTAAAAATAAATGGTCCATTTAATGTCAAGATTGAGTTTTGTACTAAAAAAAATTTGACTTCTTTTGCTCTTAATTTGGTTTTTTATTTTCAAAGCCTTTATAAAACCTCGTCAACACCTCCAATTCACCAACAAATGGCTAATTTCATCAATGGAGTCTCTTTTAAACTCAACATATGTCTGTTAATTTATGGTGTACTCTTCTTATCAGCCGGTGGTCTGTGTCAATCAGTTCCAGCGGTTTACATTTTTGGAGACTCATTGGTAGACGTCGGCAACAACAACTACCTTAGTCTTTCCATTTTTAAAGCTAATTTCCCTCATAACGGTGTAGATTTTCCTACTGGGGAAGCTACTGGCCGGTTTAGTAACGGCAAAAACACTGCTGACTTTCTTGGTATGTTTTGTGATTATTAATTAAGCGTTGAAATTAATCAGAAAAGTTAATTAGAAGAATAAAAAGATTAATGAATTTTAGGTGGAAAAATTGTTTATAAAAAAGAAAAAAGAATAAAAAGATCAAACGTGTTTATGGAATAAGATAACTTGTGTGATTTGACAGCTGAAAAGGTAGGATTACCTACGGCACAACCATATCTATCACTGGTGTTAGAAAGCAAATTTCCAATAACCGGAGTCAACTTTGCATCAGGAGGCGCCGGACTCTTTGACCGAACCGGTGACATTTTTGTAAGAAGACATCTCAAAACCAATGTGGTTTAGAGTCGTTCTAAAAATATATATATAGAACGATCATACATACATAGCTAATTTTTTTTTGTACTTTCTTTGAGAAAACATACTCGCATTTGATGATTTATAAAACCATCTGCAAAATTATTTAAGTCAAAGGATAGGAAGCAATTCAAATCGACACATCTTTTATGTTCTTCTTTACAATATGTCATCGAACATATAACTTGATTTTTTCTATAATAACTAGTTGTATATTATATTACTTTCAAAAATTATAGTTCTATGTGATTTTATGTCCATATTTCAATATAATTTTTATTAAAAATGAGTTGCATCAATAATCAATTAAAAACAATTTTACTTTTTTGTTTTGTAAATATAAGAAACTACTTTATACTTTATTTTTTGATATGAGTCTGTTTTCAATAAATTTATTTTGGAAGGCAGAAAAATAAATGTGTATATAAATTATTATATTTTATAAAAACAAGTTTATATTTTTAATGAAGCATTAAAAAAGAAAAATAATTTAAATTTTAACTTTGTAAATTCGCTCCCCAACTTTGCTTCAATTCTCTTTCCACTCTTCTGATTATTTTACCGAATTAATTCTAGGAATCACTTATAAATGCGGGTAATTTTTCCGAAAATCTAAAAATAAAAAACTTGACATATCACTTGACAATCAGTCAACGTGAGGCTAGTCTTCACTTTATAAAGATACATGTCTTTTATAAAGGAAGTCTCACGTTCAAACCTAAGCAAGAGGAGTATTTTAGGATTGTTGGCGTAATAAGAATATGGATGCCATTTTTCGTTTAGAAAAAGTACGTTGCAATCAAATCCAAAATATGGTTCTTAGCTATGCTATAATTTATAAATGCAGAAACAAGTAATTCCAATGTCACAACAAGTGGAGTACTACTCTTTGGTGCACGGGCAGCTGGTTCAACAGCTGGGCGTAGATGGTGCCCGAATTCACTTATCAAAATCACTATTTATGATTGTAATAGGGGGCAATGATCTCTTTCACTACTTCCGCAACAACTCGAAAGTATCCAAGGAGTACACCCCACAACAATATGTTGATCTCATGGCCTCCACCATTAAACAATTTATGCAGGTAAACCACTTGTTTTTCAAAGACATTGCAATAATGTGGTCTAGATTAATGTTTCATATTACAAATACTGGGCCGGCTCCAAAAATGCGGAAAAAAATTTGAGCTAACGACAAAAATTGTTTTTTGCCTTAAGTAAAAGGAAAACTGTGTTGAGTTTAAACAATAAAATTTTAAATGGACTTACTTGATTATGATTTGAGTTATGTAAAAAACTTTTGTATAAAAATAAGCTTAAAAACGTCTCAAAAAAGAAAAGAACTCACAACCTTTTGGTTAGATATACGCTTTTGCCACTAGACCAAGCTAGTGGTTATCTAATTGTGTAGAAACATTGATTATACATATTTTTTTTTCATAAAAATACATACATATAATTTTATTTTATTTTTAGTTTCGGGCCTAGCGAGGTGTCGGGCCTATGACTGTCGTCTACCTTACCATACTCTAAGGCCGGCCCTGACAAATACTATTTAAGGAACTGGAAATGTTTTTTGCTAAAACAATGGCTAATTTTCTAATAATACGTCAAAAGGGTTTGAAGATTTAGTTTTTAGAATTATGTAATTTACTAACTGACTTGGCCTAGTTTACAGAGGTTATACGGTATGGACGCGCGTAAATTTGTGGTGACTGGAGTTGCAGTGATTGGTTGTTGTCCGTCACAGAGAAAACAAACCACCGCCAACGAATGCAATGGGGAAGCAAATTATTGGAGTACAAAGTACAACGATGGTCTAAAAGCGTTATTGCAAGATTTGAAGTCGGAATTATCAGATATAAACTATTCTCACTTTGATACTTACGGTGCCATGGATAACATCATCCAAGACCCTCAAGCTTATGGCACTTACTACCTTATAGTTTTTATTGATCTAGCTAAGTGATTTAAATTTTCTTAAACTAACATATATATAGTATTGTTATGTTGTAGGATTTGCGGAGATAAAAGACGCGTGTTGTGGATTTGGTAACATGAAAGCGGACTTGCCTTGCATCCCAATTGCGACCTATTGCTCCAATAGAAGGGACCATCTTTTCTGGGATCGTGTTCATCCCACCGAAGCTGTGTCAAGCTTATTTGCTGACCTTTTATATAATGGATCACAAAAGTTTACGTTTCCAATAAATGTAGAACAACTTGTTAAGTTGTAGATGGTGAACATGAAGATATATACATTTGTATATTCATTTATTTGTATGTTCATCCTATGAAAATAATTATTTTTAAGTAACATGAACTGTTTAACTTACTATTCAAATAATAATCTTGTTCTACAGTGTAGCACTACTGATCTTTATGCATGTTGTAGCATGGTTGATGCATAGATGTTTAGTGCAACTTTTAATTCCTGTTGTACATCCTTTCTTGAGTTCGTGGGGCATTGCGTAACAACCCGTAACTCATCATGATCCATTTTCTTGTTATGAAAAGATCTAAGTTCTAATCTAACACCCTAGACAATTTTTTGTGCTTCTTCATAATTCTGATTTCGTTATTATTAAATTGAACCTCAAAGAGGTATTTTGTAAAGTTTAATTGGCAGATTAAACGTAGAAATGGTCTTTCGGGAATAAAGGTGTAGAAAACAATGTTGTGCTTTGGGTTACAGCCATCCATCCATTAGGTACGTACTACTTATGAACAATCACCCAGGGCTGGCCCTGTAAGCTAATTATCTAAAGCTAGGGCTTTAGGCCCCCATAATTTTGAGTCCCCGTTTAAAAAAGAAAATAAAACAAATTATATGTATAATGTATGATATTTTAAGTATAGTTTTAAACATGCATTTGCTGTTGCGTGGTGGCTAGGGCGGTGAGTTGTGATCATGGAGACGCACGCTCGAATCCCCGTAGCTCCCCTTTTTTATCTTTTTTGCATCTAAATGCATGCGTAGAGGCTTTTTAGGCCCAAAAGTTTTCTAACTTCATTACTTTTCAACTCTTGCTTTCAATACTGATTTAGGATTTTAGGAATGTCTCAATTATTTCCTTTTTGTGTGGTTATCTTTCATACATTTTTTTCCATCCCATTCTTATGCATTTCTTTATTTTTCTTTTGTTTGATTATGTTCTGTGCAATTTCTTTCTCATTTGTATTGTAAAGGATATTTTTTGGGTTACTTGCATAATTATGTAGTAATTAAGATATTTTTGTATCAAAGTTATTGAACAAAACTTAAGATGGAGTTTTTATGAGCAAATTACTTGTATTTTGTAGTTGGGCGTGAAAAAAATGATTTGGATTTTGTTGTATAGCTAAGGATCAAATTTTGTTAACGAATCAAATTAATTTAATAATTTCAAAACTATTAATCAAATAAATTCAGTACAAAAGGCCTCTGATTTTTACTTCGCTTTAGATCACCTAAATAGTTGGGCCGCCACTGCAATCACCCCCACTCCTTAGTAGCATTGGCAAAAGTGTGGATTATAATTTGGTCACCTTTTACAATTGAATAATCTCGGGTAGCCTATTCAATTGATAAAAAAACGCTTCTTAACAATCCATAATGCACTCACTGGAAATCGCCTTTGGTTAATCAACCACCAAATCCAAACAACAGAGTTATTAGTAGGGTTTGAGGATGGTGGGATGTAATCAAACCTTGTATTTATCCCTAAGGATAGAGATGTTGCTTCTAAAAAGACTCTTGGTTCGAAAAAAACGCAACAGATAGATAAACAAAAACATGAGGTGTGTGTGCATGTGTGCATACAGACCAATAAATTTATTTGCTTCACATGCATGGTAAAAATAGATACATATAACATCAGAAACATGTAACATAGATACGAGAAGATAATAACATGCAAAAATTCACATAACATTTAGGCAAAAACTGAGCCCGTACGACCAATCTAATTGTATATTTCCCTATAAGTCCTTAACACTAATCATATGTCTCCAAGAACCCCTATTATGGACCATGTTCTCATAGGGTGCAACCTTAAGAGATCTTGCCTAATCCGCTCGTCCCAAGTCAATTAAGGTATGCATCTACTCCTCTTCCACTCCACAATGAGAGTTTTTGTACCGCTCTGACTAGCTCTACATCTGCATCCTCTTCACATGCACAAACCATCCCAAACTCTCCCTAAAAACTCTAGCGTTGTGTGCCCACACACCCACCTCAGCATCCTCATCTCTGCCACTTTCATCTAGTGTGTTTGCCTTTTCTTAATGGCCCAATAGTTGATTCCATACAACATAGCAAGCCTAATGACCACTCTATAAAATTTTCTTTTTAATTTAATTAATTGGAAACCTTCTGTCACACGAAACTCCGGTGACTACCTCCACCTACATAACTTCCCATCCCTTTGAACAAACAATCCTAAATACTTAACTTGGTCACATGCGGGACCACTTGATCCTCAATGATGATCTAAGTGTCCTCGGTGTTGCCTACTCCACTAAAGTCATAGTACAAGTACTCGGTCTTCGATCTATTAATCATTTAACATTTAACCTTTGCCATCTAAAGTTACTCGCCATTCCTCTTACTTCACATTTAGACTTTGTTTACTCTTTGAGACTAACACAATATCGTCCGCGAAAAGCAAGCACTACAGAACCGTTTTCTGAATTAACTTTAACAACTCGTCTAGGACAAGAATTCGCCTTTGGCAAATTTTTTTAATTATATATATATATATTTGTGTGTGTGTTTTTACATTTTTATTTCCTTTATACAATATTTATATAAAAAATAAATAATTTTCTATAAATAGTTTGATTGGGAATATAAAAAAATTGAATATGAAAAACAAATATTAAAGAAAGTGATTGCGAGTAAATGAAATTGAGAATTTCTGTGAATGGAAACAAAATGGATATTTTTAAATAATTTTTGAATATTTCGTGCAACCATCGTTATGATTTTTTTAATTTTTGCACTAAGTGGCAGTGGCGGATCTAGGAATTCATCATTAGAAATTAGGGTCGGTTTGATGGTTCGGGCAAAATTAATTACATAATAAAAATGAGATAAAATAATAAAAGAGACACCGTCATTAAAAATTAAAAACCAACATATTAAAACTAAAATTTAACAAATAACTTAACAATTAACAACATCAAGAACAATTATCATTTAACAAATGAACATAAACTTACCTTCAAAGTGGGAGAATTTGAGCTTTGAGGAAGAGTAGAAGGCAGGAGGATTGGAGGAAGGTAGGAGGTGTGTGGTCGGCCGGAAAGCAGCTGGCAGCGGCGGTGGTTGGCGAATGGCAGTGGTATAGTAGTCGTGTTTGAAACATTTTAGTTTTTTTTTTTTTACTTTTTTCGTTTTTGATTTATATTTTGAGTTATGATAATTTTTTAAATATGTTAATTTTAAGGTTACAAATTCTTCTCACACTTCTCACTTTTGTTTATATTTGTATTTTAACATTTTCCTCTTTTTCAATAAATTTTGTTTACATAAAAGAGAAAAATGACTTTGCTTGTGATGTTTTTTTTTCTAGGTTAATATGAAAACTATGATTTTTTTTATTTTCTTTATGATTTTTTATAGTGAAAAGGATTGAAAACTTTTTGTATTGTACAAAAGTAGTAAATATTGTAATCAAATGACAAGAATCACATTGTAATCGAATAACATCAATCAATGTAATCAAAAGTTTGACCTTTTACACTTTAAGACTGAATTTGGTTATTTATTTCAAAGCCTATATAACTCCTTATCACCCTTTTATTCTAGACCATACACCAACACATGGCTAATTCCAACAAAGAAGTTCCCTTAATCTCATCACATCTTTGTTTTTCTATGGTTTTCTCGTCATGTTGCCTAGTGTTCTTTGTCAATCTGTCCCGGCAGTTTACATTTTTGGAGATTCATTAGTGGACGTTGGCAACAATAATTACCTTAGTCATTCACTTATAAAGGCTAATTTCCCTCACAATGGTATAGATTTTCCTAGTGGGAGAGCTACTGGTCGATTCAGTAATGGAAAAAACCCCGCTGACTTTCTAGGTATGTTATGTGATTTATAGTAAAGCTTTTAAATAAAGGGTGTTTCTAAACGTACACCTTCCATATCATTTTTACTGGATGTACACCCTTTGAACTTATTAAATCAATTACTAGAAGTTCTTAACATTATTTACTTACATATTAACCCCTACAACATTTTTTTTCACTTTTCCACTACATATATCAAATTAAAAACAATTACGATGTTATTACTAATTTATTTTTGTTAGTATTAATATTGTAAATATCTATAATATCTATTTCTTTTAATTTTAATAGTATCAATTTCTCTCTCTCTCTCTATATATATATATACATATATATATATATATATATATTGTTTTATAAATATAATAATGCATCGACACTGATAATAGTAATATTATATTATTATGATCAAGGACAATAAACATAAAAAAGAGAAAAATAAAGATAAATAAATATCAACTTTATAGTTTTTAATTTAATATTTTGATGTGAGACAAAAAAAATGTTATATGGAAGTAAAATGTCAAATAAAATTCTTAAAAGAAATGAAAGTTTAGGAAAAATTAAAAAAAACAACTTTATACTTTTTAATTTAATATTTTAAAGGGAGACCATAAAATGCAATAAAATATTATATGAGAATAATATATCAAATAAAATTCTTAAAGGAACTGAAAGTTCATAGATAAATATGACAAGTAGAGGTGGGGGTATATTTAGCCTATCCCTTAAATAAATCAAGAAAAGTGAAGTGATAATTAAAACATCAAATATGTTTTCGTATCATGATAACTTGTTATTTGACAGCTGAAAAGGTGGGATTACCTTCGGCGCAACCATATCTAGCATTGATGTCAAAAAATGAAATTCCAACCAATGGAGTCAATTTGCATCAGGAGGTGTCGGAATCTTTAACGAGACTGGTGACGTTTTTGTAAGATCACATCTCAAAACCAATGTGGTTTTAGGGCCTTTCTAAAAAAAGCAGAACATAGATTTATTTAACTACCTTGTAATATTGACCATAAATGATAAAACTAGTTAAGTCGAACGAGTGAGAAGCTAATTCAAGCAAACTTAGGAGAGCAAATTCTAGTATTTAAATATTATTATTTATTTTTTTTCAATATTTTATTAAATATATAATTTGATCATTCTATAATAACTCCTTGTACTTACGTTTTTCAAAAAAATTTAATATAGTGTTATTAATTAGTTTTCTCTCTTTATATTATGATACAAATTTTATTGAAAACCAAATTGTATTTGAAATAAGGAATTTTTTTGGTTTTGTATATAAGAATAAAAAGAAACTAAAATTTAAGTAAGTGAATTCGCTCCCCCACTTTGCTTGTACTCGCTTTGGCCCTTACAACTTTGCTTGAATTCGCTTCTCACCCTTATGACTTACATAGTTTACAATTTGTTTAACAAATCACTTACAAATGAGGACAACTTTTAAATAACTGGAAATACAAAAGGTCGACATACCCCTTGGCATTCGATCCAATTATTAATCTGATTACAAAATAATATTGTTGATTTATAAACACAGAAACAAGTAGTACCGTTGTCAAAACAAGTCAAGTACTTCACCTTGGTGCATGAGCCGCTGGTTCATCAACTGGGCACAAATGGTGTCCGAACCCATTTGGCAAAATCATTATTTATGATTGTGATTGGGAGCAATGATCTCTTAGCGTACTTCAACAACGGCTCAAAAGCCTCAAAGAAGTACACCCCACAACAGTATGTTGATCTCATGGGCTCCACCCTCATACAATATATGAAGGCAAACCTCTTGTTTTCTAAGACATTGTAGTTTATGATGCACGCAAACTCTTAGTTTTCTCTATGTTAGTAATGTGGTATATATTGTTTCATATTGCGAGCTATAACTAAGAAATTAGACATTTTGCTAAAACTTTAAATCAAACATAAAAGGATTAGGAGGAACGAGTGGAAACTTCGAATTATGTAATTTTGTAACTAATTTGATTTGGTTTACAGAGGTTGTATGGTCTGGGAGCGCGCAAATTTATGGTGATTGGAGTTGGAGTGATTGGTTGTAGTCCCGCGCAGAGAAAGCATAGTGCCAACGGTAAATGCAAGGCCGAAGCAAATTATTGGTCGAAAAAGTACAACAATGGTCTAACAGTGTTACTATAGAACTTGAAATCCGAGTTACCAGAAATTAACTATTCTTACTTTGATACTTATGGTGCCATGAATAACATCATCCAAAATCCTCAAGCTCATGGTACTTACTATCTAGTAGTTTTATTGATCTAGCTAAGTGATATAAAATTGCATAAATTGACATAGCATTGATGATATTGTAGGAATTAACAACATAGAAGACGCTTGTTGTGGAGGTGGTAAAATGAAAGCCGACTTGCCTTGCATCCCAAGTGCGACCTATTTCTCTAATAGAAGTGACCATCTTTTTTGGGATCGCTTTCACCCCACAGAAGCCATATCAAGTTTAATTTCTGACCTTTTCTGTAAAGGGCCGAAAAAGTTTGTGTTTCCAATAAATGTAGAACAACTTATTAAGTTGTAAACAAGGAAATAAAGAAATAAATAAACATATTGATTTTCGTCCAATTGTGAGATTTTCAAGTATCATGAACCTTTTTATATTATTATTCGAATTAAACTTTAACATATTTTTAACAACCATCGCTCCTAATCTTGTAAAGGGTACCAACAAAATCCTCTATTTCAAGACTGGAAACCATGACCTTCCCCGGAGGAAACACTTAAGGAAAACATCCGTACCCACTCTACCAAAGTGGTGATGTATTAAACTTGATTTTTAATTCTTAATTTCAAATTTTATTAATAGGGTTCTTCATTTTCTTATTACTTTTAAGGAAATAACATAATTATAGAGTTAGATGAAAATGACAACATGGACCAGATATAAATCCTTTAAGCTTTAATACTTGATTTCTTTTCTTAAATGATGTTTCTAACAAGATAATCACCGGATTGCAAAATGTTCACATTACAAATGTCTTAAATTTTAGGTCATTGTGGCCCTTGTGGCCTGTGGGTGTTCTTTCGACTTCAATGTCTAGCATTGTTTCTCCGGTCTTGAATTTTGCTTCTTAAGGGATCGAATTTCACAAATGGGGCTTTTATGATACCACTTGTTGGTTATCAAAAAGCCTTATCGGTGATTGGTTGAATGAACCTAAACGGGTTTGGAATAGGGGTGCAAACAAGCCAAACTGCTCGCGAGCTACTCAATATCGTATTGATAAAAAACCTCGAAACGAGCTGAGTTTTTTCAGTTTGAGCCTAGCCCGAACTTCAAAAAATTCTCGGTTAGTTATCGAGCCCGAGCCTTGCATGGGAAGCTCGTTTAGGCTCATCGAGCCTTAACAAGTCTTGTGTGTTTTCAGTTTTGCCTCTTTTGAACCTCTATGTATTAATTTCACACTATACAACATACCTCGAGCCGAGCTTACGCTCGTTTAACATTTTCCTCAAAATACATAGAAAAAAAGCGTATATAAATAAATTAATAAATAATAAATGAGCTGAGCCTAAGTTTGGAAAAGCGACTCACGAACCAAGCTCGCGCATTAGAATAAAAGCTCAAAACAAGCCAAGTTTGAGCTCTCATAAATCAAAATGAGTTGCGCTCGAGTTCAGGCTCAGCTCGACTTGTTTACACCCCTATTTTTGAATAAGATAAGAGGTAAACACATATAAAACTTCTAGATATACGATAAACCACACGTTCGAAAATAAAGGGTGCCTCCCATCAAATCGTGATCACTGTTTCTCAAAATTCAGAAATCAAGTTCCCATTGCTTTCCTACTCTCTATATAAAATTATAAATAATAAATCAATATCATTATTTATGATCATCAACGTATATCAACAATGTTTAGTTTTATTAGTCTTTTACTTGCCACTTTGTTTTTAAGTGCTTTAGTGTTCGGATGCAATGAGTCAGTTCCAGCGATTTACACGTTTTGGGACTCATTGGCTGACGTTGGAAACAATTTTCTTTCGAATTCTATTCTAAAGGCCGATTTCCCTCACAACGGTGTCGATTTTCCTACCGGAAAACCGACAGGTCGCTTTAGTAACGGCAAAAATACTGTTGACTGTCTTTGTATGTATATATTACTACTGATCACTATACAACATGCATTTTATTATTAAAGTATTGGTTATGTTATGATAACTTGCATGTCATGTTACTTATTATTATAAGTGATTCCATTGGTTTTGAAACTAAAATGTTTTGTGTTTTTGATAGCTGAAAAGGTGGGATTACCATCTGCGCCGGCGTATCTATCATTGGTGTCAACGGACACGAAGGCCATGGTTAACGGAGTCAATTTTGCGTCAGGGAGTGCCGGCATCTTGAATGGAACCAATAAACCCTTTGTAAGTATACCATAACATTAGACTATCCGTAGTGGGCTGCCAAACCAAAACCACTCACACACATATAGAAAATAGAAAGATGTCTTGGGCGCCAACCGGTTAACGAGACAGACATGGGCTTAAGTGTGTGAGCTAGCTACAAATCCGACCAATCACATTCTCCTACTTATATTTTTATATCAAAAAAGACATTAAATATTATTTGTATTTTAGTTAAATTTTACACGTTTTTTATGAAAAAGTTAGTGAAAGCTCTCATGACTACGTGAGAGTAATTGGAGGCTATTTTCACTTTTTAGTTAAAGCACTACTCATGGTTTTGTGGCCTAGTAATCTTTTAATGCATGTAAGATTAATACACTTAGAAACGTTTTTTAAATTGGTTTTGAACATAAATGAACTTGGATCGAATATCTTTTAATGCATGTAAGATTAATACAGTTAGAAACGTTTTTTAAATTGGTTTTAAACATAAATGAACTTTGATCGAATGTGCCACGTTTAGAATCTTCGTTCTAGTTAATGTTTGTGCTTTTATATATGCTTTAGATCTAAACCCGTGTTATGAATCCAGGGACCAATTCCTTTGACACAACAAGTAGAGTACTACTCTTTAGTGCATAATCAGTTGGTTCAAGAAATGGGTTCAACTCGTGCCAAAATCCACTTGGCTAAATCGCTATTTGTGATTGTGATCGGAAGCAATGATCTCTTATTTTACTTCAGAGATTCCCAAGTTTCAAAGCAATACGCCCCGCAACAATATGTTGATCTTGTAGTCTCCAGCCTGAGACAACTTATGAAGGTACACCCCTACCATTAACCATTTAAAATTTAACTCATGTTTGTTGAGGTAGATATAGGTAGGGAAACAAATACATACAATGGTTGAAATATGATTTTTAAACCGTCAACTTGATGTTATTGCAGAGGTTGTATTGGTTGGGAGCGCGTAAATTTGTGGTAAATGGAGTTGGAATGATTGGTTGTTGTCCGGCACAAAGGCTGCTGATGATCAACACAACTTATGGATGCAACGCGGCAGAAAACTATTGGTCGAAAAAGTATAACATAAGTCTAAAGATTTTGCTAAAGAAGTTGAAGATGCAATCACCGGATATCAACTATTCATACTTTGACACATACCTTGCCACAAATAACCTCATTAAATATCCTCAAACTTATGGTACTTAATTGCTACTATCTAATGACCTTATTCGATCAAGTATTAATATTGTTTTTGTTTCAGGAATTTATGAGACAAAAGAAGCTTGTTGTGGAATAGGCAAGTTAAATGCAGAAGGGCCTTGCCTCCCAAATTCCACATATTGCTCCAATAGAAGCGATCATCTTTTCTGGGATCTCTATCATCCGACTGAAACGGTGTCTCATATACTTGCTGAACTTATGTATAATGGATCGAGGAAATTTACGTTTCCAGTGAACGTAGGAGACCTTGTTCGTATATAAATCCAGGATATATATGTGGACATGCATTTTCCTTTTGAGTTACCTTTTACTTGGATGTTTTATTCGATTCGTTCAAGTTTTCATGTGTTTTCTTCATATCATTTTCTTTTTCTGGAAAGGTGAAGAAAGAGAGATTTGGAAGGTAATGAAGTTGTAATTTTCCAATTGCCATGTTATTAACACATTCTCTAATTAAATTTTGAGAATCTATAGTAACTTTGATAAAAAAAAAAAAAAAAAGACAAACTTGTGTCATGTTTATGATGACACTTTCTAAAGTAGTATTTCAATCCAGTGATGCCTTGAGTTGCATAAATCTTCCATTTGATAGTCCAAAAAGACATCTCTAGTTTTAGGAAGAACATCAAGCAAAACACAAGAAAAGTGTAAGTGTTGAGTATATATAAATTTACAGATTAACTTCTATAAACCAATTTTACACGTGTACACATAACAAGTAGGGTCGTTCCTACTCTTTCGTAGGTCTAAAACGAAACAAAATTCGGGGTCTTTCTTGAATTTTATTGTTACAACACAAATAACTTAATAATTATTTTTATTATTTAGTATATTTTTTGTTTAAATTGGAGGCATATTCAAGTGGGGATCTAAAGTCCTAGCTTAAGTTTACTCCACCTAGAGCATGATAACAACTAAATTACCTCTTTCATAAAAATAAACTACACACCAATATTGCATTCACGATTCATCCCTTTTAACGAAATATTGTTACCCCTCTTGTTTTTACAGGAAAATTAGTTAGGTAATACATCTCTCGTCATGCATATATATCCGTTAAGTTTTCAAGACGCCCCTTAAAAGACATAGGGTTACCATCAATGTTTGATCATCATCTTTCGTATATTAGCGTGGATTGTCATTAACATCCTAACTCTGGTATCTTATAAAAAAAACTCCTTTTTATACATCTACGAGGGCAAATATAGGAAACTTTACATTCTTGAGATAAGAAATCAAAGAGTGATACCAATCTACCCTGTTTTTGTGAGTTTCAAGATGGTGTATGCGTGCAAAGTGTGTACATAGAGAAAATGGAGAAACTTAGTGACTGAGAAAATAAATCACAAACTGATGTTCAACTTAAGTCCTAAGTCAAGGGGTGAAGGTTATTTATCTATCTTCAAACAAAGAAGTACATGGGTAAGCCATTCTAAACCTAAACTCATGCTTTGTGAGTCATTATTGAATATTCCTTAACTTTTCATGATCATGATTACTTCAAAACCTCATTGTAACTCCTAATTTTTACTAGTTGGTATCTAATAAAGCGACCACCATAGAAAAATCATGGGGTTGCCACTTGTTGGCGGGTTGAATTGTTCAATCCGAACATGGCCCATATATGCATTTGTGTATAAACTAACATTTAAAATAGTGTTAACAAAACAAGACCCACTTTACATATTTATCTAAATGAGTCAAATAGGTTGATAGATCGTATGCAATTTAACACGGAGTTTATAGTTTTATTAAAAATAAATTTAAACGTAAATGAACTTTTTACTGTTTTAGATTAATATATTTACTTCTGTTAAGTTTTACTAAGCTTGTATGTTTATAAATTTACAAACATTTTACAAGTTTATATATAGATATAATTTTCATAATAAATGATTTGTTTATAAAATAAAAATGTGATTTGGATCACACGTGGTGTTATGACCATGATAATACATGGTCATGCATGTCATGGCCAAAAGGCCTAGGACCGCATTGTGAATCGATATGTTGTTGGTTTTTGAGTGGCAATTCTTGCTACAGTTCTATAAAGGCCGGTTTGTAAGAGGTGAGTTGGGCATTGATTTCTATTTTCTCTTATGTCCCTTTCTTGTATCTCTTTTCACATTTTTATTTTATAACCAAATCCATTTATTATGAAAATTATATTTATATATAAACTTCTTGATTTATAAACATACAAGCTTAGTAAAACTTAACAAAAGTAAATATATTAATTTAAAACAGTAAAAAGTTCATTTACGTTTAAATTTATTTTTAATAGAACTAAGAACTCCGTGTAAAAAGTTTATATATAAATATAATTTTTATAATAAATGGACTTTATATATAAAAGTAAAAATGTGATAACATACACAAGAAAGGGATATAAGGGAAAATGAGAAATAATGCCCAACTCACCTATCATAAACCGGGCCTTATAGAACTGTAGCAAGAATTGCCACCCAAACACCACCATGTATCGTGGATTGTCATATCATAGTCAAGTTCATAACACCACGTGTGGTCCAATTTACTACTGACCTTTTTTCTATTTTTTAGATTTTTTAATAGCCAACGAATCCTTTAAACGGGTTACTGGTTAAATTCATTACATCGGGATACACTCGCCTTTTGATCCGGTGAAAACCCACACCGGCGTAAACACTTGCCCGAAGGCACGACCGTGCGGTGAAATAAAACTCATTCAGTTCAAAGATTCAACTAGTGAACGTTACATACTCGCCTAGTTTCTCATCAACACCCGGTGCCACTGAAATCGTTAGGGTCACGTGGAACACCAATATCTTTTTTATTACTCCACCACCAACTCATTGGCAAAATAGAAAAATAGGGTGCTCGGGTTTAATGAATATAAATTTGACAATCATTTAACATTTAATATGTAAATACAAATAGTTCTTTTAGATCGATCAACATCTTCTGCTTTTCAGTTTTAATGAATATAAATTTGACAATCATTTAAAATTTAATATGTAAATACAAATACTTTTTTTAGATCGATCAACATCTTCTGCTTTTCAGTTTTAATGAATATAAATTTGACAATCATTTAAAATTTAATATGTAAATACAAATAGTTTTTTTAGATCGATCAACATCTTCTGCTTTTCAGTTTAATGAATATAAATTTGACAATCATTTAAAATTTAATATGTAAATACAAATAGTTTTTTTAGATCGATCAACATCTTCTGCTTTTCAGTTTTAATGAATATAAATTTGACAATCATTTAAAATTTAATATGTAAATACAAATGGGTTTTTTTTCCCGTAAATTAAGTTGAATAGAGTGATATTATTGATGATGGTAAACGTGAAAACACAACCACTATTTGCAACTAAGTGCCAACCACACATATTATCGTTCACAACCAGGTATTCATGAGGCTCCACATGGTATCTAGACACAAGAGACGACATCTACTTGGCACTAGATTTGACAAGCCTAGGCAACTTTGAAGCATATCATGGTACATTGGTAATGGTAAAGGCCTTATTAATTATTCCATTCATTACCACACACGCAACTAAACATTTGCTATCAAGGATCTTCGTTAATTGTTTTAATAAAAGGTTGAATTTAAATTAAAATTGGATTTTGAATGGAATCCTTAGAATAATATAATGTGTTTTGTTAGAAAATACTTTAATTAATTTGAAAAATTAAAAAACCTAGAAGACAAAATTACCTTCAAAATCAAGAAAAACCCTACAGTCCTGAAGCCTTCCTCTTCGTCCCTAATTCATCTACAGGTGAAAACCCTAAGTCAAGTGATTTACAGGTTCAAATGTCTTCTTAATATGTTACGACGGGTTTTGAGTTAATTTGTTTTTGATGGTGATCAGTTGAGGTTATTATAATCTATGACGAGTTCAATAAACCAAATGATTTTAATGGGTTAATACAGTAGAAACTCGATAAATTAATACTCGATTATTTAATAAACTCTCTAAGATAATATTTTTTGCCGGCCCTGACTCGGGGAAAGGGTGCTAAATTAATAATTCGCTAAAATTATAAGATAATACATTTTTGATAATTTCTTTAGACTCCATATAAAATATAAATTAATAATTCCTTATATATAGCATTTATAAAGGTTTCTTGAAAAATGACTAAATTGTCTTTTGTTGAAATCAATTTCCCCTTGAATCTCGTCTCTAATTTTCCTTAGCATGATAAGAATTTCTGGTGTGTTTTTTTTCTCATAGCTCAACAAGAAATTGTTCACAAGGTGAGAGATTGAAGGTTTTTTTCAAATTGGGCCGTTCATTTGATATACATGTATTGTATACAATAATTAAGTGGAAGCTTGAAAGGTGTTTGTAAACTAAGTATTCTACTATAAATTAATAAAATATTAATTAATATATAAATTAATAATTTTTAATTTATCGATTAATTAATAACTTTTTTAATTAATAAATTTTGGTGGCACCAAGTGTATTATTTTATAGAGTTTCTACTGTATAATTAAAGCAAATGTTGGTAGCACGCAGGCTAATAAGACCGTTACATTTCTTTTTAATTTTATTGATATATATATGTTTTTAGTTTTATAAAAGTAAACTTGTTTGAGGGTGTTCTGATCATGAATGGTAATGTACCTTTTTTCTTTTTCTTTTTTATTTTATTTATTTATATTATTATTATTATTATTTTGTAATATATAGAATTTCAAGTAAGGAATGTGAATTTTCCAGAGTCAGAAAACATTTCACTTCCAATTTTTTTCTTGACCCAATCACACATTCCCCTTTTTATAGAATTAATCCCAATTCTGATCTCAGTCAAATCCAAATCTATAAACCAAACATGCCTTTAGGTTTGTAATTCGGGCAAACCGTCTTTGATGTTTGTCAACATAGCTAATATTAAGTTGAGTGGTCTTCAAACTCTGTTGCTTGCTCCTATTGGTTAAAGAGGATACTACTATGTGGTGTTTGGCCCAACTTTTTTTTTTATCCTTATTTTTTAAAGTAATTTATAGCTTATTTATTATTATTTGATAAGCTACTTTTAAGTGTTTGGATTAGATTATATTTTACAAGTTAATTATGTGTTTTAATAAGTTGTTAAATCCACCATTCTTTAATTTGTTAGAGTAAAAGTTGCTTCAATAATTACTAATCCATCACCATTTGCGGGCAAATGAGTAATACAAATAATCTAAAAAATCATCTTCAAATAAGCTTGTTCAAATTAGCTTATATAAGCTCATAAACATAAACTTAAAAAGCTAAATCAAACACTAATTAAGCTTATTTTATATATAAAAAAAACTAAAAAAGCTAGGCCAAACACCCCCTAGTATCAAGTATCAACTCCTTTTTTACTAACGTTAGTTTGCTTGCGGGTCCCTGAATACAAGTTCCTATATAAATCGTTTATTACTCAAGCCCGAATACTTTTTAGTCTTTTACAGTAGTGCTCTTCGCACTAAGTGGCATATACTTGTGAGAATTAAACCTAAAACATGCCATGTCAGGAGGAAACCTTATGAAAAAACCCCTAACCATTCAAGGTAACTCGTCATGGTGTATACTAGTATCAACTTACTCATGTCGTTGAGTATATAAGACTTTCTTTTGGTTCATAAATTATAACGAGATATTTGATATATTCACTTGAGAAATAATATTTTGTCCTATGCTAATAAAAATATGAAGACAAGAATTTTATTATATTTTATCCTTATTCTACATATGGTCCAATGGTCCAACAGTTTGATTCACTCGTTTCGTACTTCCTTAACTTTGTACTCCTTTTTTTTTCCCTACTAGTTACTTAACTTGAATAAATATATATATATATATATATTCGTATATTTTATACTTTATTCCACCGAAAATACATATTAGTTACAATTTCAAGCATACATAAAGTTTATAATTTATAGCAGATAGTTTGTGTGTTTGTAACTTGTAAGCCCATCAAACAACATTAGCATAGCGATATTTTGTTGAAAAGCAGGAGGGAGGGACGGTGTGATGCTTGGTTGTAGTGGTGCGGGGTTTTACGACAACGATGATAAAGAATGATAGTATGGACGTTTGGTTAATAATTGCAATTTATTTAATTTAGAATAAATATTGTGGTTTGGCATGTAAAGTGAAGGTTAGGTGCACGTCTAAGTGGATTGTAACATACTACAACTTAATAATAGACACTCGCTTGTATGATTTGAACTTATAATGTAACATAATATACAAACATCAACCTAATGAACATAATTGAACTAATTACAATATGTATGACTAACAAATGAGAGCTTGCCATAGATTCCAATTCTGTACAGAAAAAGTTGGCATCCCCTCGGTCTGCATAGTCGTGATCACGGTGAGATGATACGTTTTCATACATTAAATGAGACAATGACAGATTGTCTCAACATTACACTGTAGTACATCTTTCACATATTGAAAAGTGAACGAAACATACATTTGCTGACTGGGCGTCTCGTGTTAATCACCTTAGACTACCCGTAGTGGGTGATATATTGGGGCGATTTTTAGGTGATAGGGGCTCCAACCCCCCCCCCCCCCCCCGGGAGAAATGTGGGGCAAAAGGGGGGAGGGGAGTAATTATTTGTCAGGCGAAATGTGCGTGTGTTTAGTGTGTGTGTATATATTAAATATTATTATTATATATGTTTGTGTGTAGTGTATATATATATATATATATATATATATATATATATATATGGGAAGGTTCATGTACATTTTGATCTTAACATGAGTACGTAGGAAATAATGCCAATTTATTTAAAAATGTGAACATAAGAAACAATATCAACTACAATACCAATCTACATAAACAATGACTTATAATAACAAAGAAAAGAACCTAAAAATTACAACAAAAGAATCAAAATCAAGAACAAAATAATAACAGCATATACCAAAAAATACTTATAACAGCAAAAGAAAACATATAATAATAACAGCAAAATATAAATAAGCAAATACTTATAACGTCTCATAATCGAAAATTAGCAAATACGAACAAAAAATAGTAGCAAACACCTATAAAAATAAACATAATCATAACAACAAATTGGTTCTCACCGTTTTCATGTTAAGAATAAAATGTATTTGATCATGTTTCTATATATATATGTATATGTATATATATATTAGCCTACAACACCATTAAACCGTAAAAACAAATTCCTATCATTTGCTGACTGGGCATCTCGTGTCGCAATTCGCTCAATTTGTAGCCCCTCCACTACGCAAAGCCTTAGAGACCAATAACTTCTTATATTTCACTCATCAAACGATATATTTGTTCCATCAAGTTTATGTCTATTTTCCTTTACAAAATAAATATATATATATACTCTTGCCAATAAAGCTTCTACCCCTTGGTCCCCTTGGTTCAAACCGCGTCACCGCTTTCGGTGAGATTCCCTTTTTTAATCGATTCTTAATCAACTCCCATCGTCACAAAAAGAAATATTATATTTGTCTATTTGAGAGGTAAGTTGTACAATTGTACACTACTAAATGTATTGGATATATCAGCACACTGGTATATGACATTTCACCATGTGTTATTATATTTACGTTGGTGACATCTAACTATTCTACTAAATTAAAATAATTGTGACACATGTCAGTGTATGATTAAATCTTACAACTTTTTTCCTTCCAAAACTAAATTTTTAATTGACCCTAATACATGTTTATATTCACTTATCTTTTACATTTAATTTATATTATATATATTTATACATTTTTATAAATATAAATTTTAACAAATTATATTACTATATATTCCAAAATAATTTGTGAAATCTTAAAATTATAACAAATCATGTTTGTTAAAGATTAAAAAGAATATTTAATTTCAAATGTTATCATTATATATTTTACTATGTATATTGTTTAAGATTATAAAGAAAAAAAAAACTCGAACATGCTTTCATTTACAAAATATTTTTTTAATTATTAAATCATAATCTGTGCTTAAAAGTTAATTCATTTTTTTAATCAATCCATTTATCTATTATTATTATTGTTGTTGTTGTTGTTGTTGTTGTAAATTGTCATATATTATAAATTTTAAATACATGCTTTAAATCTATCAATTTATTTTTTCGGTTAGTTTAGTAAACTATATATTTTTTAGGTTAATTTAGTAAATATATACCAATCACTTTCATATATAACAAAAGTTTATTATATTTAATTTATTGGTATTTTTTATCAATGATTGTTTCGGGTTTTGTGAAACTTAAATTTGGTTTTTACAATAAAAAAATTGGTAAATAGATGTTTGATACAAGTTAACTACATTTGGTCAAAATTTGTTATGGGTCGAAAATGAGAAATTTTAGTATTTTTAAAAGTTTGAGAATGCATATAGCTAATCATCAAATTTGTTACGGGTTCAAAGTGTTGACTTGAAATGTCAGACGAATGAAAGTTAGAATTTTAAGTATGATTTGGGTTTCAAATTTATTTTCAAGAACATTTTTGGAAAAAAATCAAAAGGTTCAGGATTTGGTAAATTGACTACTTTTCCCTAAACTATTAAACTTTAAGAATAGATTGTGAACACTTACGACATACCAACCAGGCCTATCAATGCTTCTAACTTGTATCAAGTTGAAACATTTATGTCTACATTAACTTTTCATTCAATGATGAAATCAGAACGTCGTATGAGAAGCATGTCATGCAAAACTGTGCTCAAATGAAGCAAAATATTTACAAAATTAAACGGGTTAACATGTTATTTTTTATGTTGTCAAACTTATCAAAATCTTTTTCATAGTTTATCTCAGAAAAACATAGTTCTTGAAAAATATCCGTCGTTATAATTTATTATTCTCATTTCCTTCTATGGGTTGTAAATTCATAAATATATCAATAAATTCAATGTTCCTTATGTATTTAGGTTGAGTGGTCAGAACTACTATTGTATGAAAAGTCTTCTTCTTGAATTCTTTCAATTTTACATATATGATACTAACAATGAAAGTTTCAATAAAAGTGTCACACCCCGACTTAGGGCCTAGGCGTTTGACCACAAGTTGGTACCTGTTTTGTTAATTTTAGCGGAATACTTTAGGTTTGAATATAATATTAATTTACATTGAAAATTTACTTGGGAATTAAATACCCGAGTATTAGTTTATAAAAGATATGTTTCATATTACAAGGATTTTAGTGTATCAAAAATGGAGCCATCTTGTATGCGCTTCTATCTTCATTAAGACTCCAATCCTTGCTAATGCTACTTATGCTTAATTACATGCAATGGGTTGGAAAAATACGACAGCTATATGCTGGTGAACACGTATGACTCTATAAAACATTTGAATGTCATTACAATACAAATATAGTTTTCTCTACAAGCTCAGCGGAAGCATTTCTACTTCCGGTCTATGTACCACTGCCCTACACACACAATTATTCCCGAGCCACGTAGCCCTTAATGGGAAACTAGTTATGACCATTAGCCCGCGACCACGTAGCCTTTGAATGATTAGGCTGAACGGTTATGTTTGGATCCAAACACATGTGTATTCGGTCTGAGTTGATTTTATTCTATACTTTGTATTATAATGTTTTAGAGATCACATAATCTCATGTAAACATTGACTGACTCGTTAAGACAAACACCCGTTCATCTTATCGAGTATAAATATGTTTTGACTGATTAAAAAGGTTAACGCATTCACCTGTACCGTCGGTGTTGGAAACCTTGACTGATTGATTGATTGTTAATGATATTTAACCTATACATAATAGGTTTGTATAAATACTTGAATGATGTTTTGATTAAGCTATGATTGCTAAGCTTAACCTTGAAATCGTTTATCTTTGATTGTGAATGAAAACACTTAGTTTTTATGTGACGTTTGATGTAGCATGCTTTGGATTAATAGGTTATAACACGTTGGTAAGTTTCTCCAGGTAAGTAAACGGGTCCCTAGGTTGATTGGGATTTTTACGAATTACTTTTACTTAGGCAATAAACTTACTACTAGTGGTATTACCCTTACAGTTACTACATGCCCGTCAAAATATCCATTTGGTTAACATCACTTTGCTATGAAGTAACATTTATGAAAACTCGTTTATGAATGTGAATGTTTGTAAAACACGATCAAGGTTAAAGGCCATAGCCTCGATTAATTGTCTAAGCTATAATTCAAATAACTTAAACATAACTCTTACCTTAGATTGAATACTTAGATTGATAACAAGAAAAAGGCAGGATCTTGATCTACTCAATTGTATAATTGCTAGCTCGATTATAACCTCGTTCCTTGCACGAATTACGAGAAAATGTCACGTCGGCTCGTCACAGCTATTGGGCACGCCTTTCTATGCTAACTATGTGAAAATGAAGGTGTGATGGGATAAATTTGGCTTCAAACCCTTTCACCCCTTTTATAGGAGAATTTATGGGCCCATCGCGATACGCGTTGGGTTCCTTGTGGCTCGTTGCGTATCGCGGCGCCGCAATTTTACGCCGCCTTACCGGCTCGTGACACGTGGCCTGTCATATCGTGCCACGTGTTGAAACATGGTTGGACACGTGTCCAATGACTCAGCAAGGTCATCGCGATACGCGATGACCGTTATATTTTGGGTCGTAGCGTATCGCTACGCCGCCCATTTCTAGGTCAACGTGCAAGCCCATCGCGCTACGCGATGGGCTTATGTCTGCCCTGTCGCGATGGGTGAAATTTTGAAATTTTCATTTTTGGTCCTTATACTTATTTAAGTTAGTATATTAAGCTTATGTTTCATAGGGTAAAAGACGCGGTGTTACAAAAAGGAGCATTCCCGGGTACGTTTTTGCATGTGCATTTTTTATTAAGTTTATTTAAAAACATTTATTTTGTGATATAAATAAAATCAATTTATATACACATAGCATAGACACAAACATAGATGTAATACATTTTTTCATATACGTTATGTAATTATTTTCTTTACTTGTATTTTTATAATTTGGATAATCTCGTGTGTTACACGAGCACTAAAAATAGTATTTAATATAATTTAAAAGTGTTGTTAAGCATACCAAATATACATTGCTGATATACGTTGAATTAACTCCTCTTTTTTAGACTATGTGTAGTTGAGGGACTACAAAATGGGGTGACTTGCATCATGTGATGTCCAATCAGCAAAGAGTGAGTTTTTGTTTTAGTGGTGTAATGGTGTTGTAGCTATATATATATATATATATATATATATATATATATATATATATATGATTGATTTCTTTTGAGACCGCTTTGAGTTTTAAGAACTCGAAAGAACTCAACGTAACAAATTTTATTTTTTGAATTTTTTTAACACATGTGTAATACGTAAGTGTAATTAATGTATAAAAAATTACAGTATTTTTTCACACCAAATCGACTTATTACACATGTGTAACTAACATTTAAACATGTGTAATCATAAAAAATACTTATTCTCTCTCCTAATTCATTTTATTAATTCAATTTAATCTCAGCCACATATTTCATATCATTTAATTAAATGTGTGCTCCAAAATTGAGTTTTAAAGTTTTTATAACTCATCAAGTTCTCAAAATATCCCTCCCACGTATATATATATATATATATATATATATATATATATATATATATATATATATATATATATATATCACATACACAAACAATTATAATAACAACAAAAACAAAAGGTGATGAAAGCGATAAGAATTCATCCCCCCAGACCCCCACCCCCACACACACATATTTTGCCCCTTTGTGGCTTTGTCGCGCGAAGGGGTAAGGGAGGGGGGTATTAAAAAAAAGTCGCCCCAATTGGAGCTTGTTTGTCGCCCACTACGGATATCCTTTTAAGTACAAGAAAGAAGAAACATAAAAGAGAATAATCTAACGAATATTTTTGTTTAACTTCTATATTTAAATGAAATGCCTATGAAGTAGATTTCGATTTATATCGTTATTTTTGTGAATTGAATGGCAGTTTTTATGATATCATATATACTTAACTAATTTTTTATCTCCCGTATTACGGGGATTGTTTTATATTGTTTGTTCTAATATTTATTTGTTTTTTTGAATTTATATTTTCTTTATTGTATGAAAGTTAATGATATACTTAGGTTTGATGATAAATTGTTTCACAAATAAATTAAATGTTATAACTCGGTTTAAAAGCTATATGATTTTGATGAGACCCAAGACCCGTATATTTTTATTACTATAAAATTGGTTTTTTTAATTATAAATAATATTTATGAAAGTTAATAATATACTTATGGTTTGATGAGACCCAAGACTCGTTTATTTTTTTTTTTACTACAAAATTGGTTTTTTAATTTAAATAATATATATATATAGGGGATGGTTCTTGCGAGAAGTAATCTTGCAGCGAGAAGTGCGAGAAGTTAATCACAACCATTGATGAAAAAGATCAATGGTGGATTTAACAAGATGGCATTTTAGTAAATAAAAAAGGACTTGTTAGTAGTTTATAATGGCTGGAGAGGGAAAACTAGTAATTTCTGTGTAGCTGTTAAAAAGGAACTGGTTTTAGAATCCTTTATTTCACTCTCAGAGTTATACACAATTATAGAGGCGCCAACTATTCCATCTAATTTCAACTAATCTAATCCCTTCCATTAGACGATGACGACACAAAAACCGATGAAAATAATCATCTTATATATCCTAATTATTTATAACAACAAGTACAACACTGATCTAGCCCAAAAATCCTCTTTTGTATCAAATCGAGATACACAATCGACACAATTAAAGCTTGTGATTACAATCGTCTGAGTATAAGAAGCATCCGCCGGTAGTCAATTGTTTGCCCATTGTTGTTGAAGACGCATTAGTGGTTTATCGGTTCCTGAGCTACACAAAGTGTCGAAGGTATGTTCATCGATTGTTGGTGTAGGATTTGTGCAGTGTATGTTTTTATGTGGTTAGATGTAGCGTATGTGAATGATAATGATGTGCGCCGTTAACAAAATAAGATGGATGATGTATGCTGTGTTAACGTCGATAGTTTTAGGGTTTGAAATATGTTTGGTTATTTGTGTGATATGTCAACTCTAATTTGGCAACTATTGTACCTACATAAGAGGGTGATAATTACATTTACAGCGAGTGGTGAAGTTAGTTGTTGTTAGCAATTGAAGCTGTTGTTAGGTGTTTATGTCTAGTGTGTTGTGTGTATGTGTTATATGGTGTTGTGGCGATGGGTGAACGATGTTGTGTAGTCGGTTGTTTTGTAAGGATTGTGTAGTTACAATATAGTGGTGGTCAGTCAAGGTAGTCAAAAGTTGTAATACCGTCTAGATACAATCAGAAGTTGTAATACCGTGTAGATACAAGTTAGTGGGTGAACCATGTTGGTATAAATTGGAATGGCTAATCTGAATGTTTGTGTGTAGGAGTTATTAGGTGATGTGTAGATGGGTGCACCGAGTTGTTATGTTTGTTGTTTTGCGTAGTCGGTTGATTTTGAAAGTTTGTGTATGTACAACCACGTCAGTTAGTTTCTATATTTGGTTTAGACTGTGTAGATACATTTTGGTTGACCTGAGATAACCTGATGTTCATAATCAGTTGGTCGATATAAGTGTTCCGTGTAGATGCGTAAAGTAGTATGGTTGTTGGGTTTGGACGATACTGTTTATCCGGCTTTGATTGTTGTGTGATATGTTGTATTGTGTGTAGGTACTGGCAGTGTATGACGTGGTTGTGTTGTGTATGTGTATCCAACTTATGTGTAGGTTATCACAAAGGATTAGTTTGAAACTGATAGTTTGCTTTGTGTTGCAGGTCGTAAGCGGAAATAGCCAGGTTTTAGTATGTCGACAAGTAAGTTTTTGTTAAGTGGTTTTTTAGTTTTTTGTATAGACATAATAGATTTTTACTGTGGTTGGTGAGGTTTTTTCAATAAAGGTTTTGTTTCTGTTGTGTAGAGCGGAAAAGCGAAAGGATTGCGATCAAAACAAGCTTTTCAAAGTTTGTCAATAATATGGGGAACCCTGTTGATGTGGATGCGGAAGAGGAGATTCAACGTATGGTTGAAGGTTTGTTGTTTTGTGATAAATCAGTGTTGGTTGTGTATTTTAAAAATAATGGATTGATATTAAAGCAATAATTGTGCGTGTAGGTGATGTCGAAAACATTTCAGCAACCACAAAAGTGCGGAAAGGACAATGCTCACCTGCTAAGAAGAAACTGAGAGGTAAGGGTATTCCGTATGAAAAGCATGTCGACTATTTGTATTAGTTTATGAGATATTTATGTGGTTGTTAACTTATATTTATATAATTATAGGCAAAGTTGGTTATGATGAAGGTGGTTCTCCTGGTGGTGATGGGGTGACCAAGGCATTAATGGATGTTGATGACGACTTTGTGGACGAGCAACCTAATGTAGGCAATCAGGAACTAGTAGAACTAAAATAAGAGAAGTTGAAAGGAAAGGTGAAGTATGAGAAGTACGATGTGCCTAGTATTAGGACAAGATCGTCTCCGCACTCTTTGTTTAATGCGATGAAAAAACTATCAAATGCACAGAAAGAGTGTGTGAAGGCAATGGGTTTTGGTAAGTTTATTGGGATGACGTTGGACGGAATACCTGGTAATTTGGGATACTATGTGGTGGACAATCTTGATACCACCACAATGACTGTGAAACTGAGCAAAGGTGGAATAAAAATAACAAAGTCCGGTATCCATGCGTTGACCGGATTACCAAACTTGGGTGTTGTAATCAAAAAATCTGATGATGCCAAGTCCGTTCTCACCGCAAGTAAGACATGGAAAGCTGCTTATGGTAAAGCGATCTGAGCCCCCCCTGATATAGACAGTAGATTAGGGGAGTATGATGAAGTGGGCTGGTCATTTAGGGTGGATTTTGTGATGCTCTTCATTGCAACAATGGTTGAGTGTTCCGGCAACGGTAAGTGTCTGAAGGCGTTCCTACCTTACTTAACCAATGAGTGTGATTTCAATAACATTGATTGGTGTGAGGTTATATACCGGAGTGCTAGAGATTGTACGGACAGATGGAAGCGTGACGAGCGGAAGGCTTACTATCTCGGGCCCTTGACGATTCTTAGTGTAAGTTAACTCATACTTGTAATGGTTATTTCCATTGTTGTATCGTGTCTAATGTGTGTGAAGTTGGTTGAAACTAGTTTGTGGTTACGTAACAGCCTGGTGAAGGTAGTAAACGGTTTTGTTGATTTTAGATGTTAAAAATAGTTGATTAACGTTCACGTAACCAGTTTTGTGATGGTCGATGCTAATAATTTTTTTGAATGTTATATATTATAAATGTGAGGAGCGTATGTAGTTATGTGTTTTGAAAGTATTTATTTGTTGTGTTGTTGTAGTTGTATTATGTTGACACGTTAACAAGCGACAAAATACCACGCACACTATTTAATCTTGGGTTTGGTGGCTGGACGTTGGAGAAGTTAAAGGAAAGAAAGAACAAAATGGCAAGGGGTGGGTTTGGTAGATGTAAAAGCCCGGAGGTTGTTGTAGAAGGTTGCAAAAGGATTGGTAAAGTCAAAGATAAGAGCAAGGCCAGCAAGTCAGACGCAACATCGTATCTGCAGGTATATAAGTAGACATATTGTATATAGTTAAGGATTAATATAGTAACTGATATATGTTTGACTGAATTTATGGAACCCCGTTGTTAATTATGTAGGAGAAGTTGGAACGTATAGGGTATGTGTTGGACATGATTCACCAATGCAAGGAAGAGTTTGAGATAATAGCGACAGTCGTGTGTGGTGAGAATCCAGGAAATGATGAGGCAAAGGAACTTGTCGACAAGTACAATGAAACCGTTCAAACACACTGGGAGTGGCAATCTGATGTTGGTACGTGTGGAAATAAAGACTTTGGTGGCAATGTGTTGGAGGTGCGGGTAGAAACTGGTAAACCCATGGATGTTTGTAATCAAAAGGGGAGTCTTGGAAAGGTAGACGACGATAACCGTGAGAAGAAGCTGGGTAATACGTAAGAAGGAAGAGGAGAAAATTGTTCACGTGAAGTTGTTAGTGTATGTGCGGCCGATCCGATTGCCTCACAGTTTTGGAGTGATCCACAGGTTGTTAAAGAAATTTGCGATAGTGCGGACAAGGCCAGTGCAGGTGGGAGTGGATGCGGGAGTGGCGACATAGGTGGATCTGTTGGTGTTAGTGGTAGTCGTAGGTTGAATATGATGCCAGAAAATGTTGTGCATGTCGATGAGCCTTCATTTAGTTTGGGACTGACGCAAGTTGATGAAGGAAATGTGGTAAAGACACCAGCCACAACAACAATGTCACTTGATAAAATGATGGCGGACGATGAATTGAGGACACCGGCAAATGAAGATAAACAAGGGATGGACAGTGATACGGACCACGTACCCTTGGGTGCGTTGTCAAGATTGATTGCACAAAAAGGTACAGGCATCGCAAGGGAGAAAAGGGAGACACGGCTGAGCTACCTGGTTAGATCACCGTATATGAAAAGGCCGGTTGACATTCAGAGTAACAAAGATAAATATGAAACTCTGGTGTGGAGATACATACATAAGACTGGTGGTCCTGAAATGTAAGTTTTGTTTGGTGCATTTAATATTTTGATAGTATGTCGTCGTTAATGGTTGTAACCTAGGTGTGATGTTGTGCAGGGAAACGGTTTTTGTTACTGATGAAGGTGTGGAAGGGTATAGAGGTGCTTTTGAGTCACTGCAACCCAACATGACGATTAATAGCAACGTAATCACCTGTTTCTCAATGGTAATGAATGAGGCGGAGGCGTATAGGAGCGACTCATCACCGTATCGGTTGTTTCTTGGTCCCGTCGAGCTTGTAAGTCGTTATATTGTTATCTAATTATAAAGGCTGAAAGAATTTTATAGTAGCATGTTCTGGTGGGTTGGTGAACAATGTTTGTTAGTGGACAGTACACGTGGTAGATAGATTGGAAGCGAATCAGGACATATTTGTGATGGGCATGGAAGTTATAGACACATAGGTGCTGGTGAAAAATGTTGTGAAGGTAGTTAGGTGGTCTAGTAAATTGTTGGAGTTGGTGAAGGTTAAGTAACGTGTAGGTGTCTGCTATATTTATAGATAATATGTGGTTGTCATTAGTAGTATAACCATATTAACAATAACTGGTTGTGTTTTATTTACAGGATGGTAGCATACTTGGATTTAAATATTTCACGTTCACAGCGGGTTTCGGGATGGTCAAGGAGTTAGTTAGGCGCGCGGTGAAAAACGAAGCAACGAAACTTAAATTAAGACCATATGAGATGTTTGGTATACCTATTGTGTCGGGTAGCCACAACTATCTGGTGTGTTTTGATGTGAAAAATTTGGCTATTGATGTGTTAGATAGTGTTGACAAGTCAGCAAACAAACGCCGATCGAAAGCCCAGAAGAAGTCGGATGAAGAGTATGTTGGTTTATGCACGCGCATGGTCATGAAACTGGTTAGTTTTGTTTTGAATTGTGTACTAGTTTTGTTTACTTTTGTTTTTTGTTTGGGTGTAAAGTTTTATGTGTTAAATGATTGGGGTTGGATGTAGAAGGAGTTTTTTGTCAGCTATCTGACAATTGCCGATCATCCAAAAGCAACTGCAATGGAGGGGTAGAACCGAAATGGTTGAAGTTAAAGTGTACGATAAGGGATTACGAGGAGTCCGGGTTGTTTGTGATGAAGCATATGGAGACGTTCATGGGTGGAGTGAACTGCAGATGTGAACTAGGTGATGGTTCGTTGAGGTCTAAGAAGGTGTTACTCGGCTTAAGGGTAAAGAAGACACAGCCAAGATCCTTCTAGCTGCCATAAACAAGCATAAACCGATTATCGATGAAGCGGTGCTTAACGATGAAAGTATGACAAGCTGAAGGCAACTACCTAAGTTTAATGGTTTTATGTTTTAAGTGTTTATGTTTTATTGTATTTTTGACCTTAGTTAATTTTCGTTAAAGTGTTAAACTATGTTTTGTGGGCTACGTAGACGGATCTGATCTGATGTGTAGTCGTATGTGATGTGTCAGCCGTTGTACACGGCTGGGTTTTTTGTGTTTGGTTAATGTAATCGGATTTAAGTTTCCTAATGAAGTTATTAAGTTTGCAAATTTTGTATGTTACTTTAAATGTAGTTGTTTAGTGGTTTAAGTATTTTGCGCGTATGGTTTGTGGTTGCCAGAAATAGGTTATTGGGTTGTGATGTTGTATGCTAGTCGTAGCGGTTTTTGTGTATGTGTTTGGCATTAGAAGGATGCGTGTCAAGAACATGTGGCGATATAGGTCACATGGGATAAAGATTTGGATGTAGGTAGACATAGAATGGTTAAATATTGATCATGTGATGTGTGTTAAAACAAAGGTGAATGTGTATTACATTGAGGAGTGTCGTTTGATTAATGTGTTTGGGGTTAATGTGAAGGCGCCGACCCACATAAGTAGATACTTCTAAGACATCATATACATCCATATTTAGGTTTAGTGAACACACAGCAGCTGCAAATGTTAAATAGCAATATGTATGAGATATTTCGAACCAGTGAGACTGATTTCACAAGTGTGTGAAGTTGGTGTGTGTTAATGTTTAATAGTCGGTGCATGTGCGTGTTGTATGCTAACAAACGCGCCTGTGTACATACGAAACCTACACATACACCAACATAAAAAAGAAGTGCCTACATGACAAGCTGCGTGAGCATGTGTATGTTCAAAGTCCAATGAGACTTCATAACACACAAGTAAGGCCATGATGCGTACGAACAAAGAGATATGTGTGCGTTGATAGATACCGACGTATACGCGTTGGGACGTGAACGTTTGGGTGGGGACATATATACCAACGGATGTAAGTGCATGCATGTGGGCGTACGTAAGTACAATGTCACTGCGTATGCGCATACACAAAAGTGTTAACGCGCGCAGCCAATAGTATGTATGCGAATGTTTGACAGAGTTATATGTGCACGTTTGTGAACCTGTGTGTTCGTATGTGCGTGATGGTCGATGTACGGTATGTTATGTAAGAGCATGCGTTGGCGTCAACCGCTATAGTGGCTGTATGTACAGGCAGAGTTGACCAGACATTTCGACGTACATGGTACATCTGTTTATAACAACAGGCGTGAAGTTTTAAAAAGCACTTGTTCATCAGTTATAGACCAGTAGATATACGGTTACACATATAGAATTGCGAAAGGGAAGTATGTAGTAATTGTTAAACACATTGATCCTTGGTTCTGCCATTCAAGGTGAACAGGTGTTATTGAAGCAGTGGGTTTCGAGACACAGGCGTAGAATAGTTAACAATAATTTGCCAAGGGCTACGTGCATAACTAATCAAACAAAGGGTCCAC
This sequence comes from Bidens hawaiensis, assembly GCF_021521415.1. Taxonomy (NCBI): domain Eukaryota; kingdom Viridiplantae; phylum Streptophyta; class Magnoliopsida; order Asterales; family Asteraceae; genus Bidens; species Bidens hawaiensis. The sequence continues at coordinate 1,030,297 of NW_027491048.1, read as the reverse complement.
AAAGGCGGATATATATAAAACATATGAAAGTCTAGTGAAAACGATTGTTTAATATAAAAAGAAAGCTAATCAAGACGAATACTCTGGTTTCTCAAATATAAATGAAAAATAGAAAAAAAACAAAAAACACAGTCTTTTAGTCTTTATAACTCGATTCGGTGTCGTTGCTGTCATCAGATTCTTCAGATGAGTTCGTTTCAGATGTGTAAACGGTCTCGTCGATTTCCACATATTCCATACCTTGTTTGTCCATCATTGCTACTTTATCTTTTCTTGCCGGGAGCCTGTCTTTTCGCCGTTGCTCACGCTCCTTTCGCCTGTCTTCTTTTTCGAGCATAACTTTGTTATGGTTACGTGAGTCGCGACCACGAACATGTTTGTCACATTTCTTGCAAAACCTTTTTGGTTTCTTGCTTTTCTTTTTGGCCATCTCACCTGGACCTGTCTTGCGCTTGCGGGACCCGGAACCCTTATTTCTAATCCTTGTCGGTGGAAGTATGGTGACCTTTTCGGGTATCTTGTAACCAATCAAATCTTGGATTATGGCAGACTTGCTGTTGTATGAAGGTTCGCAAGGAATTTTCTCCCAAATTTTGTTCTTCATCTGTTGCATTTGGTCAACCAAGGACTGAAGAAGTTCTTGTTACCTCGTGCCCGGTCCGCGCACTGATTGGTCAAAGTCAAAAACTGTTCCCTCAGTTTGGACCTATCGTCTAGAGGAACTCCGTATCTGGATTCAATCTTGAAAAGTGACGATGGTAGGACGTCACTCCTCCACCGTGTTGGGATGTATTTTTCAGGGATTTCCTCTATTAGCTCGATTTGGAAGACTTTAAAAACGTGTCTACATAGGTAGCCAATGCGAGTGAAGCTCTTACAGGAACACGAAAAAGTGTTGTCATTGAGATTGTGAGTCACCTGCATAATAAGTTAAAAAAATGTTAGATGTTAATGACATGAAATTATATAAACTCTAAGTTTAAGCTGTGGTGATACGTGATGAAACATGAACCTTGAATTCACAACAAAACCATTTCGTTTGTCCTTGTGATTGATAAAGTGAATGTTCAGTCCGTCTTCTGACTCAAGACGAGTACGTGCACAATGATACAGTCCCCTTGTAATCTCTTTCTGAACCTCTTTAAAAATCGTTATAGTGTAGACATATGATGCGTGGCGCTCGATTGGCAAAGGGGTCTCCAATCGAGGTGTCTGTGTTGTCGTATCATTTTGCAATTTGCGTTGCACGTTTCGTTGAGCATTCAATGCCATTTCAAAACAGTTCATGAATTGAACAAGATTGTTGCCTAGGCTAGAATATACTTTGAACTGTGAATTGGAACTCTCACACCGGGAGGTAGTCTTCATTAGGCAACACATTGGAAGCTCTCTAAAGTAAGCCGGGACCCAACTTTTTCTAATAGCAAACATGTCTTTTAACCATTTGTTTTCGCTTAAGTTGAATTCGTCAATCAAATCATGCCATCTAGATTCAAAGGTCTCTGGTTTGATGAACACATTCCAAACCAACTTATTAACACGACACCTGATTTCTTCATTAACTTGAATCTCTTCCTTCAGCTTAAACAAAAAAAACCACAAGTCAATAATATATTTGAAAGTGTTACACGCGGAAAAAAAAAGTAGAATTAAAACCAGATTCATACCTTAACAGGTATTTTATTTGTAACATGCCACATGCATAGTCTATGTGTGGATTCGGTCAAAACACTTGAAACGGCTTGTTTCATAGCCGCATCCTGATCAGTCAAGACCATCCTGGGCTGCTTTCCATGAGCTGTTATGAACGCATTTAGTAACCACTGGTAAGAGTCAATCGTCTCATTATGTATTAAGCCAGCACCAAAGGTAACACATTTCTTGTGGCAATCCACGCCCGTGAAAGGGACAAAAATCATATTATGCCTGTACGTACACAAATGTAAGGGATATGAAAAATTAAAGAAGGGTGTTGCAGGAAAAGATAATCGCACAATCATTACCTGTTTGTTCCGTACGTAGCATCGAAAGCTAGCACTTCACCAAACATACTGTAGTTGCGTCTAGATATGTTGTCACACCAGAATATTGACCTTAGATGACCTTTTTCAACTTTGTATTGGAAAAAAAATCCTCCAAATTATTCATGTTGTCGGCAAACCTATCAACAATCATTTGAGCATCCGCATCAGCTACACAAGACCTAACATTGCGAGCATGGTTCTTAAAGTCAGACTTTGTTCCTGTGACCAAGTGTTGGCCGCCCTTCAGGGATGATTGCACACGGTGAGCAACGTTTGGACCGAAACCGGCAGTTTGAAGACTTTGAATTAATTTCTTTTCTGTAAACTGTAGTTGTCTTCGTCCTCGGGTTAGGTCCATATTATAATCATTGACAAGGCCATGATTGTGAGCCTCTATGAAATTATATATCTCAAACCCGAGTGATGTTGATGGAACTTTAAGTCTAATACATGCAGTGCAACCGGTGACCTTTATATTCATGTGGCGTCGCTTGGTAGATGACGATGAGGTGTCCATGGTATCGACATCTTTGAAACGTGGGCTACCGGATTTGCTACATACCATATACCTATGGGAGATGGCACCTTTTGTCCGTGTTGAGGTTGAGATCCTAACGTCAAAACCAGCTTTGGATGCGTAAGCCTTGTACATAACAACAGCATCATCCCATGTTTTAAAATGTAACCCGATGGAAGGTTTTTCATCTGATGGAACATTTGGGATCCAATATTTTGTCCCATCAGATGCGTACGTGTAGTTTGGTTGGTCATTTTCTGCATGTAATACTAAATCAACAAGTCAAACAATATACTAATAATTGGATAATAATAATAAATGATAATGAAAGTAAGTGTAAGTAATGAAACTTGGTTAATTCTTACGTTCAAGGCTAACAACTTGTGGAACACTCGAATGACCGAGTAACGTCTCATTAGTTTCTGGGATAATAGTTTGAATCTCGGGAACATCATCATTTCCTGGAAAAACGGTTTGAATATCGTTAAAATGACTAGATACTGTTAAAAATGAGTAAAACCTAGATCATTATACAAACAAAAATGACATTAAAAGATCATTATTGAAAAAGATGAATACTATCAATGAAAGAAGATGACTACTACTTAAAAAGCATTAACAGATCAGCATATTATTAGCATTTAAAAATTATCGGGCTAATTGCAACATTATATTTGTATAAAATACCTAGTTTTTGAAATTGTATACCATTATGACTAACATAATGTTTATAGAGATATGTCACTAGCAAAATAAAACGCATATAACAAGATTGTAGGCGACATACATACAAAAAAAACTACGCATTTGAGAAAATGTAGATACACACAGAGAGGAGTCCATACATACAACTGTATGAACATACATACACACAAAAAAAACTATACACATTTGAGTAAATGTACATACATACAGAGAGGAGTCCATACATACAACTGTATGAACATACATACACACAACAAAAAAAAAACTATACACATTTGAGCAAATGTACATACACACAGAGAGGAGTCCATACATACAATTGTATGAAGATACATACACAAAAAAAAACCTATACACATTTGAGAAAATGTACATACACACAGAGAGGCTTCCCTACATACAACTGTATGAACATACATACACACAAATGAATGAATCAAACCAAAATATACCGACGATATAAAAAGTTAAGGAAACAAATAATGTTTTGTGTTTTATATAAAATAAATTGATAAAGTGAGCAAAATGTGGTTTCTAATACTTGGACTGCGCGATTAACGTGAATTTGTGTAGTTGATAAATTAAGCAAAATGTGGAACTTACTTTCGTAATTATTAGTCGGTATGATACTTGACTGAGGATTATGTGAAGATGAAACATGGTCCATTGCACCTAATAATTTGAGAACAAACTGATAAATTACGTGAAGATGATAGGTTAAGGTGTGGAAGGTGTGGAACAAACTGATGCTTGACTGAGGATTATGTGAAGATGATAGGTTAAGGAAAATAAACAGTTTTATAATATAAAGACCCATTTAAGGCTGAATATTCAGTTAAGCATGTAAAAGATAATGATTTTGATCTTTCATAAAAACAAATATTCATATACATCTTGCAATACATCAAACATTGAACCAAATTAACACTAAAATTAAATAGAAAAAAACATTAAATGCTAAGTAATTATAAATCATAAGATCAAAACATCATCAGTTACCAGAAAATTCATCCTATTAGTTTTGTTGAAACATAATAAATTAAATTCCAATTCTCATGGATAATTTGAAAACATTGGTAAATCGAAATTAGATTGGTAAAACGAAATTGATGTAAAGATTAACGAGAAGTAAAACCTGATGTTCCTGAACCGATAAAGATTTAGGGCTGATTTAGGGAAGAATAATATTGGGCATAACATACGCCTGTTGAATATCACAAACGAATTGGACGTCATCTTCAACAATCAATCTAGACACGACATGCGATGATGGTTTGAAAGCCTAGTTATCTGGGATTGTGAAATCAAAAATTGAAAGTGACGATCGATGAAGACGAGGTATATGCAGGTTATTAAAACATACCAAATATAAAATATACACAACATGCGATGATGGTTTGAAAGCCTAGTTATCTGGGATTGTGAAATCAAAAATTGAAAGTGACGATCGATGAAGACGAGGTATATGCAGGTTATTAAAACATACCAAGTATAAAAAATATATGATATGACCTGTTTACCCTTTAACATAAATTAAAAAAAAAAAGAAAATACATGATTGGTTAATATCACTTCTCGCACTTCTCGCTGTAAAAAAACTTCTGAAATGAACCAATACCTATATATATATATATATATATATATATATCATTTTTTAAAATAAAAAAATATTAATTTTTAGCATGCCCTATTTTATAGGATTTTCACATCAATAATTTGGTGAAAATATTTTTTTACTTAATGAGATGTTATAACCCGTTTAAGAAAATATCTGGGTTTGGTAAAACCCATATCCATGAATTCGGGTCAAATGCATGAGAAGCCTCCATTTAAAAATTAAGCAAATCTGGCAACTCCAAAAAAAGAGGGAGCGACCATATCACGACACATAAGATTTTTATGTTTTCGTTTATATATATTATTATAGATAGATACGTACCACTCAAGTTTTTATGATAGCATATATATATTATTTCTACCACTCAAGTTTTAATGATAGCGTATATATTATTTTAATCTTCAAATATTTGAACCCACACTATTTTTATAAATGACAAATACTATACCACTACTAGATCGTCAGTTTATGATAACACACATACGTGTAATTAGACCACCTGTAGTGGTGGCTTTGGCCCTAGCGTTGTGAAGCAAAACGTGGGGGGTACACCGCCCCCTGCGTTATGTTGATTTTCATTTTGTGTGCGTTGTATATAAAACGCTGAAGAATGGCACGTAAATCAAAATTTGACCGTTTTTTTTAAACCATTTGACCGTTGGATAATTAAAAAAAAATTTATTTCCTATATATTAAACCATTTCATTCCCAATCAAACCTCATCAAATTTACAAAAATTCTCTTTTAACTCTATAAAAATTCCTTTACACCAAATTCACTATATATGGATCCACCATCTATATATAAACAGTTTTTCGGGCCCGACCAACAAGCCGAGGACGTGGAGGAGGAACAGGCGGTTACGAGTGCGATTATGCTCGCGACACAGTATATGAGTTCCGTTACGGGTGCGATTAGCTCTCCACCCCCCGTTTCAACAAGAGCATATATCAAACGAGATCGTGCCGAAACAAACAACCGGTTGATGGCGGATTACTTCTGCGACACGCCGAGATACAAGAACCCGAAGACCTTTAGGCGCCGTTTTCGGATGTCTAAAAATTTATTTATGCGCATCACCAATGATTTGGAGCGTGAGTTTGATTACTTTAAGCAAAAGCCTGACGCTCGAGGGACGCTAGGATTCACGGCTATTCAGAAGGTTACGTCAGCCGTGCGCGTGCTCGCCTACGGAAACACGACCGACATCAACGACGATTATTTAAAAATGGCCGAAAAAACAACCCGGGACACCTTGGAGTATTTTTGTTACGGTACGTTTTGTTTTTTTTAAATAGTTTATCACTTGTTTACTGTGATCATTTATTTTATAAAAATTTTGTAAAATATAGGAATATTTAAACTATATGGACCACATTATCTGAGAGAGCCCAACGTTAACGATCTACGTCTTTACGAGGCACATACAAGGGTGCATGGTTTCCCCGGCATGATAGGAAGTGTAGATTGCATGCATTGGGAATGGGCTAATTGTCCAACTGCATGGCGAGGTCAATTCACACGAGGTGACCAAAAGGGACCAACGATCAGCCTTCAAGCGATCGCTTCATACGACCTTTGGATTTGGTCGGCATTCTTTGGTGTTCCCGGTTCCAATAATGACATAACCGTCTTAGAGTAGTCTCCTGTGATGGAGAGTTACATATCTGGGACCGTTCCCGTCGCTTCGTTTTGGGCTAACGATAACTTCTACGATCATGGGTACTATCTGGGTGATGGAATATATCCAGAGTTCGCGATAATTGTTAAAACATTCAGAGACCCGAGGATTAAAAAAGACAGTATTTTAAGAAAGTGCAAGAGTCTGCGAGAAAGGATATCGAGAGGTGTTTTGGTGTTCTTCAACAACGATGACATTGTGTTAAAAATCCTTGTCGTCTGTGGTCTTTAGAAAGAATGAGATGTGCTATGTATGCGTGTATCATAATGCATAACATGATCATCGAGGACCGGGGAAGAGCAATATGTCCAACTTTCATACCGGACCCGGATCCACCACGGAATCCGGCAAGTATGGAGCAACGACTCGAAAACTCGGATTCCGTGCGGTCAAGAGAGATACATAACGCACTAAAGGAGGATTTGGTCCAACATCTTTGGATATATCGGCCCCTGCCTGGTGAAAACGATGATCAAAACGAGGGTAACAATGAAGACGATGATGAAGACAACGACGACGATGGCGAAGACGATGAAAACGACAACGAGGACGACGAAGAAGAGGGCGAAGACGACGACGACAACAACGACGAATAGTTTTTTTTTTTTATTTTCTTGTAATATTTATTTAATAAAATATTATTGTTATTTGATTATTCTTATTAAAAATTAAAAAAAAAACAAAAACTGTAAAAGTGACTAGGCGCCACGTGGCGCATAACCCTTGGATGTGGAGAGTTATGACTACAGCCTGTTTTTGTACAAAACCATAACTCTGACTGGGCGCCACGTGGTACATAACCCCTGGATGTGAAACTTTATGACTACACATGGTCTTATATCTTCTGTAGTTCTATTTCTTTAAAGCTTAGGACATCTCTAATGGAGGGGCGCCCCTCTTCCAAATTAGCCAAAAACGCTCTGCACATCTAAACGAGGGCGTTTCCAAACATGGGGCAAAAACATGAACCAAACCACGAGCGTGGGTGGGAGTATTTGTTTAATTAAATTTACAGGCCAATCAAATTCATACACATTGCATAATCAAATTCATACACATTGCATGTATTATATGAAATCATTACGTCCTTTCATGCAGGGCCGACCCTTGGAGGTGTCAGGGTGGTCGACGGCCACATGCCCGACACCCCGCTAGCCCTGATTATTTTTTTAAATTATATGTGTTTTTATTAAATACAATATGTATATTTAATATTTAAACTCAATTACATAACTACTAGCTTGTTTTAGTGGCAAATGAGTATTACTCTCAACCAAAAGGTTAAGAGTTCTAGTCTCATCTAGGACACGTTTAATCTTATTTTTATACAAATTTTTTTACACAACCTAAATTATAACCAAATAAACTCATATAAAATTAAATTGTTTAAACCCAACAAAATACTCTTTTACTTAATGCCAAAACAATTTCGCCATCGATCTAATTTTTTTTGTTTTCTCGGAGCCGGGTCCTACTTTTCCGAGAAACGTTTTTTAGGTATGTGGTAGTGAAGTTACATAACATATTTCACTATTTTGTGAAATAGTTAGGGATGACTTTAGAAAAACTATTTTAAAATTTTTAGAACCTTGTTAGTTTTTTTTCCTATTTACACAATTGTAAAACCCAAATTAAATTTGTATGATAAATTTAATATTGTTTATATAATGCATTACTGCATAATTCTTTTATTTCAATACACCACAACATAATAAGCATGTCTTTCATAAAGTTTTATTTTGTAGTTTTACTAATAGTCTCAATTTTCGGTAAACTATACATTACTTATTGTTTATTGTTCGTTCATGTTTTTACTTCTAACACACTAATATGAGTAACACTTGCGCTGACATATTAGTTATTTTTATTGCTTTGTATATGTCTAACTAATTTAGGGAGCATAGTAATGATGGGAGAAGCGTGTGAAGAAACATGGCTGTTTAATCCATGTGATTCGCTAACTTGTTACACTCAATGCCTAGACAGAAGAAACTCGAGGCTGGGAAAGTGCGTGTTTGATGATTAGTGTCAGTGTATTTAGGTTTGTTAAGAGCCATGAATTTTAATAATAATAATAATAATAATAATAAAGATTAATTATCATCGTATTTAATTAAAGTCTAGCATTTGAAAGTTTTGTTTTTCTGGCATCCATACAATTATCATGTGTCAATTTTTTTTCAAGCATAGCAACTAGCAAGTGAATGTTTTCCACTTATGGTATCCTCTTGGTGTCAATATCCTACCCCTTTTTAGCAATGTTCAAAGACCACCACATATAATATTTAATAAATTATTATTAAAAACGACAAACAAAAGAAAAGACGAAAGCACAATTAAAAATAATTGGTGTCTTTTGCATCAGATATTGAACGGCCCTCCTTGTTCCGTTAGCTTGTCATCACGTGACTCTCCTTCAAAGATCCTGCTACATCGTACGACATATCAACTGTTGGACCATCTTACTTTACTCCATGACATTCATTCCCACTGCCTTCAACCATGTCAGATGACTTTCATCCAAACTACTTGGACAGGAAATTTACCAAATTCATTGTCCATTTAACCGGTAAACAAAATTTTCCACTTAACCAGTGTTTTTTTTCCCTGTAATTTCCGGCTTCAATTTCCTCTCTATTGATGCACTTTTTAATCACTATCTGACGAGATTTTTAACAAACAAAATTCTATCACGCGTTACAAAAGTGTCCCGTCAATAGTATTTTTTCACTACTAGAAAACATGTCATTTTCCTATAAACAATTTCTATAAAATTCCTACAACAAGTAATTTCAACAGATTTCAAACGAATTTCCAAAAAAAAAAGAAACAAAATATAATTTTGCTACGATACTACAACAGAATAGTAACAATATGATTTTCGTTGGAAAATTGTTGCCAACTTTCCAACAAACAAAATATTTATCAACTATTTCTTTTTTTTTAAGCTTGTATAAACAAACCCCAAATGAAAAATAAACCAAAATAGCTTTTGTAGGAAGTTTGCAACAAAATATATTTGTAGCAATATTCTAAGAAAAGTTGTTGAAAACGGTTGAAAACAAATTTTAAACATGTGTTTTTCTAACACCACATTTTTGTTGAAAAATTATTGGAAAGTAGGTTTTTTCCAACAAATTTCCTACGAAATATGTCGTAGAAAAATGTCTAATTTTCTAGTAGTGTTTCTTTAAATTGTCAAAACCAACGGAATTTTTAGGCATCCGACAAGATTTATTTTATCGTGTGACGAGATTTTTTTTCTTGGTCTATGGCTTCCAAGGAGACTAACAAAAAATGTTTTGGCCATTCGACGAGATTTTTTAGACAAGTGGATTGGTTATAAAACCGTGGATGCAACGAAATTAGAAGTGAACATTTTAGGAATAAGATATTTTTTTACTATTAATTTTTTTTTTCATGTATTAATGTTGTAACTTTTTTTGTTTTAATTTTTTTTTACAATTTGCATACTATAGGTTTCTTTTGAGGTTTGTGAGCATAGCAAGTTATATATTGACTTGAGCCACACATAGATTATTACAAATAAAATTACAAGACAGAAAATATCAAGATCTTAAGAGAAAACAAATATTTAGTTAGCTAATAATTTAATCTAGTAAGAAGATGAGATTTGACTTCATCTTCAGTAGTAGCACCAGGGATTCTAGTGACAACATCTTGAAGCATACTATCATTAACACATGACATGCTTGCATGGTGAACCTTAGCTTCCATTTCTCGTAAGGCATCCATCAATTTCGCCGCTGACCAGTCTGTATTCCCGGACTGCACTCTTATCATCGCATCTTCACCCACCATTGTCACCTCCACTTCCATCATCCTTTTATTCTTACTCCCTTTGTTATTAATAATATTATTATTATTCGTAGTTTTTAACTTCAAACCAGACACGTCCGGTATTTCAATTTTCATTTTTTTTTATTTTTTTGTGGTTGGTGACATCATGAAGTTGGGATTCAAGTTCTTCAACTTTGTCTTTTAACTCGTTGATGTAACAAACGGCGTCCGCTAGTAAAGAGGCTTTGTCCATCTTGGACACGTTTGGAACCACGGACCGGAGGGTGTAGAACTGCTGGTTAAGCTTCTCACGCCTTTGGCGCTCAGCCTCCACGTGGTTCACTGGTGGTTCGTTTGACTTCTTTTTCATTCCTGGTTTTTTGGTGGGTGTGAGAATTAACTGGCAGTCCGAATCTGAATGCTCCGATGGCGTGTCTGAACTTCGAACTCTAGGCAACATTATTTATTTAAGTAAATAATATCAAAACGTTACTCCTAAATAGAAATAATATAATTAATGTATAAATATATTTTTGTAAAAGAAGAAATAATATAAGAAATATATTTAATATATTAAACTGAAAAGAAAGTAATTAATATGAAAACATTATCAGCGAAAAGAAATATAACTAATATCAAAAGTTCGATCAAAACATTGTCGGTAAAAGAAAAGTGTTAATATATATAAGCATTATTGGTAAAACAAAAATATTTTACATAAAAATTGATGGTAAAATAGAAATATATAAAATAAAATATTATTCGTGAAACAAAAATATTTAACAACAAAAAGGAATTATACATAAAATAAAATAATACATAAAGAAATATTATTTGTAAAAAAAAATTAATTAATACAAAAACATTATTTGTAAAGAAAGAAATAACTAATATTATAAAATAGGATGTATACTCATAGTATATACCATTTAGTTGTTAAAAAAATATTTGTAAATTCAAATAATTAATGTAAAAACATTTGGAGCAGATTTAATCTGTTTCTACTTCCTATAGAGCAGCCAGTGTCTCACTAATGAGTGACATTGAGTGACATAATTTATAAAAAATAAAATTAATGATAATCAATCAATTTAATTATTGAAGTACCAAATTGTTTGTTTGGATAAATTTTCCTACGTTAAAATTTAACCTATGAAAATTTAACCGTTAAATGTTAATCGTGTATATATTTATATTAATATATATAAAATATTATATATTAGGGGAAGATTATCCAAAAAACAAATAGTTTTCTAGGAACACTGAAAATAAATCATAGTCATTGGATCATGTTAATCGATGGTTGAGATTTAAAATCATTAAAAACCGTCATAATTTCCTAAAAAAACTATTTCATCATTATAACCGACATAGTTTCCTAGATTTGTTCTTTCACCATATGGTGTAATTCCACATGTCAAAAATCTATTGGTTTTTATCATTTCTAGGAAACTCCTTATTTTTATTTGAACTCTTTTCTTATATATTATATACAGTATTATATGTTGTTCCATTAAAAGTGTATACATTTCTTTTTTTTTATATGTTCCATTACAAATGTTCACTTTAAAAAACTTATTAGCCAATTTCCATGTTTACCCTTAAACATACACAACTAATATTAATAAACAATATTGATGAACCCACTTTTCAATGGTATTATTATTTAGTAAAAAAAATATTTTAATTTACCTTAAATTTTATTTTTTTCAAACTAAGAGGGAGTATAATCTTTCCAGATTTCTTGGTCTGTTGGTCCATCACAGGTTCTTCAAACCCAATAATATTCATACTCTCCTCCACCCAAACGAAATCACACCACCACCACCACCATTACTTGACCCATCCACTTGTTTCACCACGCCATCCGGTGGAGAAGAAGACGAAGAACAAGATAAAGAATATCCACCACCAAACAATGACTGAGCTTGAACCACCAAATCAGGCTCCACTTGATGCACCAAATGATAAGACCCCACTTCCACCACCCCATCACAACTAGGAATATACACAACTGTTTCAACTCCATGCACATGAGCTTCTTTAACCCTGTCACACTCAACAGACAAAATATTATGACCACCGGTTAACCGCACAACGTTGTTAGACAACAACACGTTAGTGGGAACAGATCCATCGCCTATAGTAAATGATCTGGTTAATGACACAACGTAGAACCAGTCTGTGTCCACTTCTGGAGGTTGGATAATAATATTATTATTATTACTAGTGTTTTGGACAAAGTAACCATCGGCCCAAGTTAATGTGACACGGCCATCTTGGTGGTTGAATGTTTTCCATAAAATGGCGTAGGCCCATGGGTGGTGGGCTTGGGTTTGAAGGAGGTATTGAAGCTTTTGGTGGTGGTTTGAAACTATAGAGGAAGAAGATGATGGTGAGAGGACTAAAAAGTCATCCATTGTTTTGAAGTTGGAGAGTAGAGTGTTGAGGTAGGAATGATAATAATAATAATAATAATAATAATAATAATAATAATAATAATAATTGAGTGGTGGATGGAGAAGATTAGAGGAAGAGGGAGATGTTTGGTGGCATGTTTTCAAGCAAAGGGTTATATTTATTATTATTAGAATTGTTTGTGTGTGTGACACACACATATATATATATATATATACATATGGCTACAATACCGTTACACATTTAAAACAAAAACCTACTCTTTCTAGACTGGGGCTACAAGACGCAAATCGCCCCATTTTGTAAGCACTCCACTACACATAGCCTCGTGTGTATTTATTGTATCTTGATGCTTTCGCACATGTACACCATGCAAATACATCTTAATCATTTGTTCACTTTAACATTTTTTTAAAATAACAACCTTTAAAGTTTCTGTGTCGGTTTTCGCGACACAAACCGTTTAGAACCAAGTTTTGTTATATTGTCCTCTTTTCATATATTAACTTATGTTATATATGAGTATTTTACAACTTTAGGGGCTGTTCTAAAACAGTCCCTAATCGTCGTGTCGATTCGCGTTTAAAAGCCAATTTTTCGACCGTTAAAGTTATCGACAAGTAAAGTAAACCAAATAAGATCATACAAATTATCTTAATATGCACATTATAAAAAATAAATCACTATTATTTCCATATTTGATCACATAATTTTATATAACGCATTTCAATCAATTTAGGCTCCTAAATTCATAGCTTAAGTTTACTAATAATGGTAATAATCAAACTTAGCAAAATATAATATAACAAGCATCATCATAACATCCAAAAGACCAGATCTTTGTTATTATCATGGTCTTCACAACAAGCAAACTTATACTTTTCAAATATATTCCCTATCTCTTTTAGAATGTTCTAACATGCATGACTAATCATGTATGTTTGTTTCAAATCAAATCACCAAGTCATATAATCATCAAATCACTTCATCTCATCATATATGTACAAGTTCAAGTGTTAACATTAACAAATTTTCTAAGTGTTTAATTAACAAAGTTTCCTATTATAGCAACTTTTATTTTTTAATAATTCTATCTAATCCAAGCTTACAATTATGATTAAGTATGATTCTTGTTTATCTCATTCAACTAGTTTGACGAGGTTTCATACAACCTACTGTTCTATATAAATTTTGATTTTTTCTATTATTCAAGTTACAAAGTTTCTATTTCTAGCTAATAGGTGACAAGTAATTCATACAACAATTCAATAGATACTTTGATGATGTATTTTATCATAATTCAAGTAAGTAACTCATCATATATCTAAATCATATATGTTAAGCATTCATATCAAAATCAAATATTCAACTATGCATCTAACAAAGTTTTTTTATTTAGCAATTTAACAATTTTCAACAATCATCTTTAAGCATTGTCTTTCAAATTAATAGATTATGAATTCTTTAGCATACAACCTATCATCAATATCAATATCTAATTTCATCAATCACCAATAATCATCAATTTATCCAAGTTTATCCAAGAAATCCCTAAATTACAAAATTATGAACAAGCATAGTTGAATATATTTTAAATTTTCACGTTCTTAATATTTACTATTTTGAAAAACCCAATTCTAGAGAACATAGCATGAATAGAATTATAAAATACACATCAAACTATAGTTGAAATATCAAATGCATATCATCTAATTAAGCACAAAACACAAATGAAATATGTTGAAATCTCAAATAATACATCGAAGCTAAAACGAAGTAAAAAGCACGGAGCAACGATGCCGGTCGGTGCACGATGGACGTAGGTTGGTGCACAGCGGACGGTGAAGTCAAATTTGCGCATACTGTTAAAGAGTGTAATGTCTGATTGAGTGTCAGGCGCATAGGCCAATTTCACATATGGGCTATAGATTGGAACTTTAAGGGAGGCCATGTTATTCTAAATGTGATTGGGCTAGGCCATACATCACTAAAAACACATGTTATTTGTTCGGATAAACGGATATCCGAATAACCCAAACTATTCGAAAGTTTTTGAAATTCATATATGAATCTGAATAAGAATTCGGATCAGTTTATCTGGATTTCGATTTCGGTTTTTTTTCGGATTTCCTAAACACCCCTACTTACTTTGGCTACTAGACTGATCATATGACTTACATTTATAACTACTTTTTGACCGACTGAAAATAACTGACACTGTGAATTTGAAGCACGCTCTCTCCCTCGTAAACGTTCACCAAACGCCTTCAGTTTTCCAGCAACACCTTCAAACATCATACTATCAAGATCCACACTTTGCTCGATTGAGGCTACGAGTTGAAAGTATTTGTCTAGAACCGCATCTAGAAAATTCTTCACCAAGACATCTTTCTCGAAAACATAACCAAAACTCATTGCCTTTGAAACCATACCAATTACTTTTCCCACAAACTGGTCAGTAATCTCGTTTTCCATCATCCTGAGTTTCTCAAATTCACTTTTAAAATGTTAGCAATCGAGCCTTTTGAACTCACTCAGCCCCAACATACCGTGCTTTCAAAGCCACCTATATTTCTCAGGCATTCTTATATTGAGAAATCTGAAGAAGAATATCACATTCTACCACTTGGAACAAAAACGATCTTGTCGTCTTATTCTTCTATGCATCAATAACCGCACCCTCATCTGGTTGAACAACTTTCCATAATCCTTTATCGTCCAAAATTGTTTCTACCACAATGGACCATGTAATGTAATTTGTTTCGTTCAACTTTGGAACTTGTAGTGATATCCCCCACTTTTGGGTTAGATTATCGGATCTTCTTTGTCACCTGTCATTAAAGGTGTCGAACCCCGTGGCTTTTCGAAACAAAAACCAAACCCCTTGGTTGACTTTCGCCTTCTTCTATTATATAAGTAAAAAACAGACTGTTATTTTCTTTTCTTGAAATTCTTCGTAGGAGTATGGATGAGCAAATTCGGTACCGGTACCCTACGGTACCAGTACCGAAATTGGTACAGATTTGGTACCGTCGGTACCGAATTGGTACCAAAGTTTTGAGTTTCGGGATCGGCACGGTATGGTACCGCTATTTCTCGAATTTTTAACTTTGGTGCCGGTACAATCTCGGTACCAGAAATTTACAGTTTTCGGTACCGATACGGTAACGAGGTTATCCCTATGTAAGAGTCTAGCACAAAATTAAGAAAACCAAAATAACTTTTGCTTTCTTGAATTGGACCTAGCCACCAAATTCAAACAAACCAAAATAGAGCAAAACTGTGCTCAATTAGTCATTTTCTTTCTTTGTTTAATTGCAAAAACAAGTCCCCACCAAAAGAACTCGTTTTGTCTTGTTCCTCTGAAAAAACGATAACCTTAACATGTTTATCGTTTATCCTTTTCAATAGGAGCGATCGAAACAATTTTCTTGTTCAACTGCGAATCAGAACTTACGACTAGAACTCGATGAAACGAGCGACGACCCTATGAACTTGGTCTTCAGTCACAGTTTCTTCCTGGTGTGGTGTGGTGGCGGTCTTCTTCCCAGACACAAACAAAACAAATAACTTCCGCTTATATTAATCAGAAAATATAACTCAATAACTGATTACAACCCTCAAACCCTAACTCGGTTTAACTCTTGATGAACTCTAATTCGACTGGATCTCACATCTTGACAATCTTTAACTTGGTTGCCCCTATTTATAATATTAGTTCAACTTAGCTAACAAGAAATGTAATAACCCTAACTTGGTCATCAAGCAATGTCCCCTTTTAATTATGGGGTTGGGCCTTACACTCGGGCAAAACAACAATTAGGCCAACAAGATATGGTTCGAGTTAGAGGTCATATATGCGTATATGGATGAGTCTCAACTTACCCAAAACCATTATCAATGTTCATGTCTGTTATATGTAGTTAGATATGAAATTGTACATGGTGAGTCTAGATACAACCTCTTTGATATCATGGTTTTGGGGTCGGGTGCTATTGGAGGCAAATGAGTCGTCTTGGGTTCTGAATCGGTTGCCTGAATTAGTGAATTGAAGTTGCCGTTGGCATCTATGAATTCATACCAAGGTTACACACACATGACAACGTATAAGATAAGGTAAAAGCTAATCTTCTACTTTAATCCCTCAAAATACATTTTTAACTTGGTTTGAACTTTAATAAAAACAAAGCTTAGTGTGATGAATGATTAAATTGTTGGATGAGTGGTTCAAATAAAGGTTACTTGGATGATTTATAAGTAAGAAAATAAGTTATGAAATAAATTATATAAAATTATATATTTGCAAGATTGTTATCTTAGTGTTTTTTTCTTATGTTACAGTCGCCGTCGTCACTACTAGGGTATGTTTGGTCGTAAGTAATGAAATGAAGAGGGAATGAAATAGAAGAAGGAATGTAATGAACAAGGAAATGAAATATATCATTATCATTCATTTGTCTTGTTTGGTTAACCTATATGAATGAAATTAATTATTAGTTAACGTTGTTAGTATTCAAAAAGCCTGTATGAATGAAATATAAATAATAAAAATACTCTTTTCTCAAAATAATTTTTTTACCAAAAGAAATAAAAAATTCAATAGCGACGCTGGTGGCGATAGCTCCGACGACGAAAATGGCGGTGGCGGTGGTGACGGTGTTGGTGGTGGTGGTCAGACGGCAAAGGCGGTGGTTGTGGGAGGGGTGGCGGTTGTCAAGCATCCTTTTCTGTAAATAACACATCCTTTTCTGGATAGGCCTTAACATGCTCTTTTTCTGTGACCTTTTCTTTGCCTTTATCCATCCTTTTAGGCACTACTTCTTCTTCATCATCAGACGGTCCATACTCATCAATTTCTTTCTCAAGTGCTACCAATTCAATATCATACTCTACCCTCTTGGAGCTTTCAGGTTGTTCACCTTCAGTAATGATTGGCTCCTCAGTAGCAGTAATCCCTTGATTGATTTCATCAGTTTGAGTTTCTTTCTGCACATCAGTGACTATATCAGTGGTGGCCACTATCTCTTCATCATTTATCTTTTCAATATTTTCCACTGTCTCCTCTACATTCTCTTCATCCCTTTCCATATTTACTATTTCATCATTGTAATCATAGTCCTGTTCTCCAACATCTAATCTATCACCTTCATACTCCTCATCCTCACTACTCTCCTCTCCATCATCATAATCAATCATAATCAACTTCAAACTGTCTGCAGTCTCTACAACTGTTACAGTTTCAGTTTCAACATCTACACCAGAGATAGTTGGTATACTTTCATTCTCCCCCTGTTTTGGGGCAGCTGAGGTCTTCTCAACCTCCTGCTCCAGGGCTTGAATTTTCAATTTTTCTTGTACCAACTTCTCTATCAACATCACATTCTCCTCTGTCACCTCCTGATTCCTTCTCTTCAGTTCAGCATTTTCTTTTAACAGGGTCAACAGGTCAGTGTCAGTGGGTGGTGTTGTAGGTGGTGATGTAGAAAAGTGTTCATAGTCAAGTTGTTCTGGATCTGTGGTGTGGGTTTGAAATGTGGATAGTGGTGATGATTGTGTATGAGGTGGACTTGGGATGAATGGATCTGAGTGAATTGGGCTAGATGTTGGTGGTGTTTGTGGTGTTGGTGATACATGTGTTGAAGTATCAGGTTGGCTTATGGTTAGGGTTTGTGGTGGGGATTGAGTGGTTTGATGTGGTGGAGTTAGTGGTAGTGATGGTATAATAGGTTGGTCAATGTTTGGTGGTGATTGTGTGGTGTTGGAATAGGTTGTTTTTGATCTTCAAGTTTCTCTCCCTGATCAGGTGCATCAACATTCATAGCTCCTCCAGCCCCTCCTTCATCTCCATCATCATTGTCATCATTTTCATCATCAAAACCATCATCATCACTCTCAACATCATCTCCTCCTTCCTCCTCTGAGCTTAACTCAGGCACTGGCATCACATTCAAGTCATGGTTCAACAACCATGGTAAGATCTCAAATGGAACTTTAGAATTTAATCTATTGGCAACACCTGGATTCTTAATTCTCTTGTATGTGTCAGGGTTCTGCAGTAGGTGTGTAATTCTCATAGTGGGTAGATCTCTTAATTCACTGTTAAAGATATCTGCAGGAACCTTGGATATTGTAAGAACCTGTCCTTCTCTGCCTTCTTCAAGTTTGCTACCAGCCCATCAAATATCATCTTTGAAAAATTGAAGGGTAGATCATACATAATCCCTACAGTAGCATTTGCTAAATCATGACTCATCAAAGTCCATGATCCTTTTCTTGGAGCAAGTCCCTGTATCACATGGTGAAAGAGGAATCTATACAGCATACGAAACATCCCCTTTTGAAACTGCCCATCATGTACAGTTCCCTGATAACCCATCGTCTCTTCAGATATTCTTATCAGGAGTGCTGTATTGAAGTTTATATGATTATGGTCATCATCGCGTAACTGCAAGCATCGTCTGATCATTCTTTCAGTTATGTGTATTTCTTGTCTTGCAACAGTTGCTTCGATTCTCTTTCCATTGATGTCTTCAACCAGTTCAGCAGATCTCCAGAAATCCAGTGAATGATTTCTGTAGATGACAGGGCATTCAGTGAAAGCAAAACTGACATTTGATCGAGCCATCCATGTAATCATTGGCGCTACCGGCTCGTTGTCAGGTGTGACTTGCAATAGTGCACACATGTTATGCTTCTTTTCAAAAACATACTTGGGTTGTTCTTCTTCTGCCATATCTGAACATCACAATCAAACATATTCAAAGTGAAATTAGTCATAAAGTTCAGTACTTTAGG
The DNA here is from genome assembly GCF_021521415.1 of Bidens hawaiensis. Classification (NCBI taxonomy): domain Eukaryota; kingdom Viridiplantae; phylum Streptophyta; class Magnoliopsida; order Asterales; family Asteraceae; genus Bidens; species Bidens hawaiensis. Next base: position 1,010,738 of record NW_027491048.1, on the reverse strand, counting down.
TAATTTCAAGGTATAAAAATGAAGAAGAAAGAGAAGTGAGTCATTAAGAACCTGTTCTTCGACAAGTTTATAACCTAAACACATAAACAAGATATTAGTAATCAAATACATAATCAAAGCCCATTATAATCTAATCGTGATCGGAAAACACATTATTATTGCTTACCAAGTCGGAATTAGAGGGCTTATTCAAATTAGGGTTTTGGATTAAGAATGAAAGCGATAGGTCGGTTTGGGTTTATTTGCGAGTAACCAGTTGCAGTGGAAAGAGAGAGAGGGAAATGTAATGTTGAAAATTTTGCCTAACTCCCTCTTATATACCTTTTGAAAGTGGGTTTTAAATGTTTTTTGTCATTTTGTGAATTATTAGCTGTCAAATAGTAACATTATCCATTTGATATTTTAAAAACAATTTTAAAACATATAACTCTTTATCATTTTAGACTTAGCAAACCTTACTCGGAAAAGTAAACCTTTGCAAAGTCTACTCGGTATGCTTCCACTTACACAAAGCTTACCCGATGAAATATTAAACCTTGCTTGACAACATTTTCTTTTAATTTTATAAGGTTTACCCGATCCCTTTTAATCACAAACCTTGCTTGATCAAGCTATGTAATTTAAAGTCAAGACACTATGAAGAAAGCTTACCCGAAATACCAGATTTCTTGAGAACTTAATCACAAGACAATTAATCAAGTATAAAATATCAAATAAACATTCTTGCTAGGAATCAATTAAGATGCCCATATAAATTTCTCAAATTTAAATTAAAATCTTAATCTAGCATAAACCTTATCAAAATAAGAATCATATTCAATCAATCATAATAAAAGCATATTCAATCAAGCATACTTGAAAACATAGTGTGCCCGAGCAACCTTCTTATACAAAGTATACCCGAATAATCTTTCTAGAGTACAAAGTGTGCCCGGAAAAGACTTCTAGCAGACAGTGTACTCGAAAAATCAATTTTTGAAAATTACCAAGTATATTAGGGGAACAAAAGTGTACCCGAAATATAAAGTTTGTTCAGAAAACAAGGTTTGCCCGAAAACACTTTTAATTTCAAAAACATATTCACACACAAAGCTTACTTGGTGTACTCAAGGAGTTCACAAAGTTTGCTTGGAATAACAATCAGCATATATATATAAAATAAATGCAAAGCTTGCCCGAAACAATCATCTCTTGTTAAAAGCTAGCTAAAACACATAATCATCTCAAGACTTCAAGCTTGCTCGGGAAACTCGTACAATGGTGTACCTTACCCAAAAAGTGTAAACACTTCAAAGCATGCCCGAAAATCATAAACTTAGACAAAAATGACAAAGCTTGCCCGGAAAGGTTATGAATTATCAAACCTTACCCGAAATCATAAACTTAGTCAAAAATGACAAAGCTTGCCCGGAAAGGTTAAAAACATCAAACCTTACCCGAAAATACATATTCACACACATTCAACTGTTTTGTACCCGGAAAGGTTTGAGAACATCACACCTTACCCGAAAATACATATTCAAACAGTTTGTGCTTGGGAAGGTTTAATAACGTCAAACCTTACCCGAACTTACATATTTAACCTATTTTTGGCAAAATGCAACAAATTTTGACTTAAACCACTTGTCAAAGACATTTCAAAGTTATGAATCATTTCAGATCATAGTTTAAGAGAAAATGGTGCATTTGGAGATCAAATTTCAGTTATGTTTCTTTTCAAAACAATTTCTTTGATAAACTGAAAAGATCTCAGGAATGAGATCATATTGACTAAGTAGCTTTCTCAATACTTCATTCTCAGCATTATTATGACTACAAAGACAGGTCAACAACAGGTCTAGACTTAAGATGATTTTCATTTCTTTGGTGATATGATTAATTTCAATTAAGTTGCAGAAAATTTAATGGATAACACATATTGTTTTCTGATGCTCCTTATCTATCCTCAAGGCTTATTTGGCTTTCTCCAGATCACCTCAACTTGACTTTGACCCCCTGGTTTTGGTTAAAAACTTTCAATGACAGAACATATTTTTGAAAGTTTATAAGATATTTCTTTTCAAATCTACAAACATATGTGAGGTTGAACGTTGGACTTACATGCCACGCAAGTCAGACTTACATGCCTTTCATTCAGGATGTTTAAAGGACTTATATGATTACCTCCACCCTTGTAGTTCTAGAATTAACCCTCATGTTTGTATTTTCTTAATAAAAATTTGTGAACAAGTATCAACTTTTGGTTGACAAAATTTTGAAAATTAAAGTAGTTCACAACTGTTCTTTGTCATTCTTTAGAAGATGTTTCATTTTGGGTAACCAAAGACCAACAGGCTTGTGTATGACTGGATAATCACTTTTCTGCCTATCATTTGAAATGATTTATCTAGGAACATGCATAGACAACAATGTAACTCCACATAAATCTTAGCATTTTCTTTATGTTTATATCACCTTAGATTTTACATATCATGAGAAAGCAACCATACATGTCAATGACTGTACTAAGAGTCCTTTTAGCCTAATAAATCCATATGATTGGCTAAGTAGTCAATGTACTATCATTTCCCATAATATTCAGTTTAATATTCAATCACCCCAATGACTCTTAATTGGTAGGTAAATGGTTGTTCTGTTTGACCACAGGTGGTCAACAGGACCAAACATACATTGTGAGTATATGTCCTTTAAAAGTCAGAGCTATTGACATAGTTTTAAGTGAAGGAATAGAAAACAAGTTATAATTGCCCCAATTTCTTTCAGTTTTCTGGTTAATGACTATCCTTTTAATCTTTGCAGATTGCAGGACCAAACATACACAAGTGTATGTCCTTCCAACTATGCAAATGACATAATTTTCAGCAAAGATAACTACCTAAGACTTTTCAATGAAAAATCCTTCTTTTTAAGCTTCTTCAAAGCTTGAACTGAATAATATTATCATGTCTCAACACCATTAACAACATGCTCATGTTTTGATTCAAAATAGAGTATTTATTCAAAATTCATTAGAAAAATTCATTTTATCACTTAATTTTGACATAAAACATATTTTGACATAAACAGTTGCAGCACATAATCAAATCTTAATCAAACATAACATCATCAAGACAAGCAGACAGTACTAACATTCAAAGTCTATCCTATCTTTATAACATTAGAAGATCAGATAAAACACATATTCAACCAATTAAGCAGTGATGTCAGATAAGCATTTTAGCAGATAATTCATAATAGGACTACTTATCTTAAAATCACAAATACACATTAACTGATAAACATGCAAACATATTAATCAAATCACTTATGCCATCCTTTGCACACATAATCAGTTAAAGCATACAACAGTCAACACATTCAGTAACATACTCAAGCATATTCACATAACATTCAATTTGTGAAACCTCTAAACAAAGTAATCAGTTAGCACATAGAGGTATACAACCAAGCACACATCCTTAATCAGATTTCATCAGAGTTGATCATTCCCAGGGCTTTCAAAAGAAAGTTGAACCTGGTTCTATCAAGTGGTTTGGTGAAAGGTCAGCCAAATTGTCACTTGTATCAATTCTTTGCATTTCAATCAAACCTTTTTCACTACAATCTCTAATGAAGTGATGTCTGATTTCAATGTGTTTAGTCTTATAATGTTGAACTGGATTCTTAACAGTAAAATATGCAGCAATATTATCAATAAGAATAGGGGTGTTCAGAAAATTCAAACCATAGTCCAGCATTTGGTTCTGAATCCATAGAACTTGTGCACAGCAGGCAGATGCAGCAACATATTCAGCTTCTGCAGTTGAGATTGAGACAGTTGTTTGCTTCTTGCATTGCCATGACACTAGCCTTTCTCCCAAGAATTGTCATCCTCCTGAGGTTGACTTTCTGCTCATGTTGCAGCCATCATAATCACTATCTCTGTAGGCAATTAGATCAAATGATTGATTCTTTGGATACCAAATCCCCAAATCTGGTCTTCCCTTCAAATATCTGAATATTCTTTTAACAGCATTTATGTGGGAGATTTTTGGACTTGACTGGAATCTTGCACACACACACATAGCAAACATGATATCTGGTCTTGTAGCAGTCAGATACATCAGAGATCCAATTTTGGCTCTATATTCATGTTCATCCACAGGCTCCCCTTTTCATCAGCAATCATCTTTTCCTTGGTGTCCATTGGAGTTGAGGCAGTTTTGTACTCATGACAGTTGAACTTGTTCAAGATATCTTGCACATACTTATTTTGGTGAATGAAGATCCCTTCAGCTTTCTTTTGAACTTGTAATCCAAGAAAGAAGTTCATTTCTCCCATAGAGCTCATGCTATATTTGGACTTCATCACCCCTTCAAACTCCAAACACATTTGTTCATTGGTTGAACCAAAGATGATGTCATCTACATACACTTGTAACAGAAGTAAGTCCGATCCCTTTCTTTTGTAGAAGAGTGTCTTGTCAATGGCTTCTCTTTGAAAACCATTTTCAAGAAGATGATTTGACAGCTCATCATACCATGCTCTAGGAGCCTGATGCAATCCATAAAGGGCTTTGTTTAGCTTATACACCCTGTTTGGATACATTGGATCCTCAAAACCTGGAGGTTGAGCTACATACACTTCTTCATCAATCTTTCCATTTAGGAATGCAGACTTAACATCAAGCTGGAACACCTTAATGTTCTTTGAGGCAGCATATGCATGAAAGATCCTGATAGCTTCAAGTCTTGCCACAGGAGCAAAGACTTCCTCAAAGTCTATTCCTTCCTCTTGAAGGTATCCCAGTGCCACAACCCTAGCTTTATTCTTAATCACCAAACCCCTCTCATCACTTTTGTTTCTAAAAACCCATTTGGTTCCTATTGCATACATGTCAAATGGCTTATCAACAAGATCCCACACATGTAGATCTCTGAACTGAGCCAGTTCTTCCTGCATTGCTTCTACCCAACTGTTGTCTTTCAGTGCTTGAGCAATATTCTTAGGCTCTATTTGGGATAGAAAACATGAGTAAAGACAGATGTTTGCAATTTCTGAGTGACTTCTTGTGACTCTTTCATGCAAATCTCAAATGATGTTTTCAGAAGGATGATTCTTTTCCACATAAGGAGTTTGAACAATCATATTTGTAGACACAGTTGTGTCAAGATTTGACTCATTGAGTTCTGGTTCTTCAATGATCAAATCAGTCTCTGCATCATGAAATTATGGTGCATCATCATTATTTTGTCTTGAAGTAGACGCACCATTGTTTTCTAAGTTCAATCTTTGAAACAGATCTTGAAATCTTGCAGTAGATGCAGCTTCTTCTTTACTTGCTTGGTTGCTTGAGTCTTCCTCATTCTGAACTTGATCATTCTGTACATCTTGATTAACTTGATTTATCTCAGTATGATCATGTTCAGGACTGTGATTGTTTTCTTGATTATCTTCTTGAACTTGTTCAACAATATCACTTGAGGAATTCTTCACAAAAGTATATTCCTTTTCTTTTCTAGCAACCTTTTTCCACAATTCTTCCAAGTCCAGTGGTTTCTTCTTTTTCTCTTCAATTACACTGGTCTTGTAGAATGAGTCATCAAAGTCTTCAGGATAAATCTTGAAAGACCTTATTAACTTTTCATGATCAAACAACCATGTTGCACCATCAACTGTATTGAATTGATTCTCATTAAAGATGATGTCAGATGATTCTATAACACTCAAATGGTCTTTCACATATACTCTGTATGCTTTTGAGTGTGTAGAATATCCAACAAAGAAACAATCTAGAGATTTTGTTTGAAACTTGTTCAAATAGTCCCTAGTGTTCAAAAGAAAACATTTGCATCCAAAGAGCTTGAAAAACTTGATATAAGGCTTTATGTTGTGGAATATTTCATATGGAGTCTTGTTATGCCTTTTGTTTACAAGCACCCTGTTTTGAACATAACAAGCAGTGTTTATGGCTTCAGCCCAAAACGTAACAGGCAAGTTAGCATCTGCTAACATGGTTCTTGCAGCTTCAATCAAAGTTTTATTTCTTCTTTTTGCAACACCACTTTGTTCAGGAGTTCTAGGAGCTGAGAATTGTTGAAGTATTCCCTTTTCTGCACAAAATTGTTGCATAACTCCATTCTTGAACTCAGTTGCAAAAATTCTTGCATAACTACCAGTGCCGTATTCCCTTTTCTGCACAAAATTCTTGCATAACTATCAGTGCTGTAAAAATCGCTAGTCGGGCGGTGAGGTGAGGACTACCGATTAATCGGGAATAATCGGATCGGACTTTAATGGATATTTTTCAGTTTTATATATATACGCACACATTTTATATGTAATTTTCAGTTTTATACATACATAAACATTTTCGGCCGGAAATTGGCTGGAATCTCGCTGGAAACCGTTGGTTTTTGCTGGAACCCGCTCATTTTGGTCGGAATTTCGCCAGCAACCGCTGATTTTGGTCGGAATCTCACCGAAAACTGCTGATTTTGGCCGGATTTGAATGTTGACTGATTAATTGGCCGACTAGCCCAAAATTAATCAGTGAAGTGAGGACTAGCGATTAATCAAGGATTAATCGATGCCTAGTCGGGATTTTTACAACACTAACCACTACTACTCTAATAATAAACTATGGTATTACACAAAAACATGTCACATAGTCTACAGTTGTAACCAAGGGGTTCTACATCATATGCCATATACTGATATACATGTGTGGCATGCATGGAAGAAACATATTTGGAATTTGATCGTGATGTAAGTACGTAAAGAATATTGCTCATCATGGTCAAACTATCATCTATGGGGTTCTTGATTTTGTGGAGGCAGATCTAGATGAGATAATTTGAAGGGTATATACATCCGATAGCTGTCGAAGATCTATATATATGTTTTCATTGACTAAGCTAATTGAATTTATCAAATTGAGTGAATTCTCAAATAGGTTAGTTTAATAAATGTTTTACATGATTCCAAGTATTCGGGTTTGATTTTATCATACACTACGGGTTTTGTTCTACATTTTATGGTTAGTGTTTACTGATTATACAACATTATTTGTCCTTAATGTTGCTAGTTTCTTTACTAAAAATAGAACGTGAAAACCTTTTTGACAAGACCTTGATTGAACATAAGGTTGCTATTTCTTTCATTACTTTTTTGACATTATAGCCCATATATTTTTTTTTCCTTTTCATTATTTAATTTGTCTTTCTATCATAAAAAAAATGTCACGCCTACTAAAAGGTTGATTAAAAATAATTCAGGATATGAATATGGGTTAAAAAATATGGTTTAAAAACTTCTTATTTTTTCCTGTATATAACATAAATTATAAGGATGATGAAAAAAGCATACTCTTTTTCTTTAAAGAAAACTTAGAAAACTAAACATATCTATCATATACAGAGAGGAAGGATGATGAATTAATGCTAGCTTTGATCGATGATCCTTAAAAGGAATATTGTTTAATAATTAAAATTTGATGAGTTATAAACCCTAGATCCTTTCTAGTTTCTTGTAGGAAAATTGGATTGATAAATATGAAAGGAAACAAGATAAACCAAATTGATGAGTTATGATCAGCTTTTCATGCATCAATTAACGTTGCATAAGGCATAAGCAGCAAAATGAGAACAACAACATTTAACTAACACCGAAACAAACACAAACAAACGAGGAAAACAACCAAGTGCGAACCATGTAGCGAAATCAAATACTAACGAACAATCAATCAATCAATCAATCATGCCCAGTAAAATCCCACCGACAGCAAAGCTATAAGTAGGGTCTGGGGAGGGTGGGATGTAGGCACACCGTACCTCTATCCAAAGGAATAAAGATGTGGCTTCCAGAGAGACCCTCGGCTCTAAGTACATGTGTATGAAGCAAAATAAAGGAAATCAAAGTTCAACAGTTATATAAAAACTACTACTAATTATAATAATATTAATAATAAGATCACAGTTTAACAGCTATATAAAAGCTAATAATAATTATAATAATAATAATAATAATATATGTAAGGGAAATACCATTATGGTATGTGACCTAAATAAGTTAAGTCTAAGCCCTAAGGTATTCAATTCTCTCTAAAAATCCTTAACTTTAATTCTACTTCTCCACAAATTCATATCCTCAACCATGTCCTCGGAGAGGTTTAGGTCTATCAAATCATGCCTAATCCTCTCATCCCAAGTCAATTTCGGTCGTCCTCTACCCCTCCTCCCCTCTATAGTAATGTTTTCTACGGATCTAACAGGATTCGTCGTCTGTCTTCTCTTTACATGTCCAAACCATCTCAATCTCCACTCTCTTATCTTGTCTGCTATGTTCGCCACCCCTAATCTCTCGCGAAACACAACGTTTCTTATTCGGTCTAGCCTTGTGTGCCCACACATCCAACGTAGCATTCTCATTTCTGCTACCTCCATCTTCCGCACTTGTGCCTTCTTGATGGCCCAACAATCTGTTCCATATAGCATTGCAGGTCTAACTGCCACCCTATAGAATTTTCCCTTTAGTTTAATCGGGAAACTCTTGTCGCACAATATACCTGTGGCTGCTTTCCATCTACACCATCCTACCTGAACTCGGTGGGTCACATCACTGTCTAATTCCCCATCGCTCTGTACAAATGATCCTAAATACTTGAATTTCGTTACCTGCGGGACCACCTGCCCTTCAATTGTGATATGTGCGTCTTCATTGTCGTTTATCCCACCAAAATCACAGTGGAGGTACTCCGTCTTAGATCGGCTAATCTTTAAACCTTTTGTCTCTAAGGTTGTTCGCCACTCCTCAAGCCTCATGTTTAGATCTTGTTTTTTCTCAGCAAGTAACACAATATCGTCTGCGAACATCATGCACCACGGGAGAGTCCCCTGAATCGACTTTGACAACTCATCCAAGACTACTGCAAAAAGAAACGGGCTCAACGCTGACCCCTGGTGAAGACCTACCTCTATAGGAAAGAAATCAGTATCCCCCACTGGCGCACGGACACTTGTTTCACTCCTGGTATACATATCCATAATTATCTCTATGTATTTCCTGGGCACTCTTCTACCCTCCAAGCACTCCCAGAGCACCTGTCGTGGCACACTGTCGTAGGCCTTTTCTAGGTCAATAAACACCATATGTAGATCACGCTTCTTCTCCCTATACTTTTCCATTAATCTTCTTATAAGGTGTATTGCCTCTGTGGTGGAACGCCCCGGCATGAAGCCAAATTGGTTGACCGTAACCTGAGTTTCTCGTCTAAGTCTAACCTCAATCACTCTTTCCGATAGCTTCATAGTATGACTTAGTAGTTTGATTCCTCGGTAGTTACCACAACATTGGGCGTCTCCTTTATTCTTATAGATAGGAACTACAACGCTGCTCCTCCACTGGTCTGGCATCTTACCTGATTTGAGAATACTATTGAACAGAGTAGTTAACCACATGACTCCTTCCTCCCCCAGACACTTCCACACCTCGATGGGTATGTTGTCTGGGCCAACCGCCTTGGACCTTCCCATCCTCCTAAGTGCATCCTTCACCTCTTCTCGTGTGATCCGTCGGCAGTAGCAGTTATTCGATTGTTGTCGTTGAAAGTTTGTGTTGTCATGTTCTTCTTGGTAAGCTCTCCCATTGTTAAAAAGATTGTGGAAGTAGGTTTGCCATCTTAGCTTGATGTCCTGCTCCTTGACCAGTACATGCCCATCTGTATCCTTTATGAACTTCACCGGTCCTAGATCTTGCCTTCTACGCTCCCTGGCTTTGGCAATCTTAAACATAGCATGTTCCCCCTCTTTTGTTTCTAGACTTTCATACATCCGTTTAAAGGCCGCCTTCTTTGCTTCCGCCACTGCCTTCTTCGACTCTATCTTGGCCGTTTTGTAGTTGTCCCTCAATTCCACTCGCTCCTCCTCATTCGTGCACCTCATTAGCTCCCAAAAACTTCCTTGTTTGTCCCTTATCTTGTCTTGCACTGCGTCATTCCACCACCAAGACTCCTTATTCCACATACTAACGAACAAGAACACCAAAACATATCCAATGAACGAGAGAAGCAGAATCAAATATTAATAAAAGCGAGAAACATTCCCAAACGAACGACTGGATCTGCAAAGTCTTCCACAATCATAAAGTCATTAGACAATTACACATGGATCAAATAGATCTCTGATTCCATGTAAATCGACAACGATATACAAAGTATACATGTATGGTTTTGTTATTACAGAAAAAGTGAATTACTATGAATACAATGAACCAAGAAATAATATAGAGTTAACCTAACTAAATAGATTAAGTGAAAAACTGAAAACCAATACAAAAACCCAATATCTATAATATTATCTTATCTAATATTATTATTACTGTGCTAACAATATCCTCAACGAAATCTTTCTATGAACAAAGTTAAAAACATAAAATGAACTTGTGAGTTACATGCATATATTGTTCATACCCTTGGATACATTCTGTTTACAAATTATTACTCCATCATCGACCATGTCATGAACACCAAAAGGATGCGTACGGACTTATATAAAATGTTAGGGGTAGATAATTTATTTATGACTTTTTATATAATGACAATTGTGTAATTGTAATATATAAATATGAAGGCCACGTTCCATAATATCACGTTTTTTACATGCTTGTAGTTGATTGTTTAACTTGAAGTCTAGAATGCTAATCATATTCAAGATCATGACTTAAACAAGATCCAATTATTGCCCAACAAACACTGATCGAGATAAATAACATTAAAATAATCTCCATATCACATACATCTTTTAGGGTTCTCTGAACCTAACATAAAACTGTCTTCAAGGATGCATTGCTAGTTTAGATGGAACATATCGGTCTCTCGTGCTATCAATATTATTCATTTTATATATGATGGATGGCCCATCTAGAAATGCACAATTTTGTTTATGGTTGCCCCTCTAGACACTTGCAAGAAGGTCACTCATCCAAGTATTAATTCCACCTAAATATATTAAACTGTTAAAGATCTACTCTCGCTCACTGGCATTAAGCTCAAAATGTGTTGTGATTTTAAGAGATGGGCCATCATTTACGAACCAAGGATTTATTTTGTCTACAACTAATGTAGGATTTGCCTACGGTGTACAATTGGGTCATGTTAATCATCTCCGTATTGTTACAATCACTCTCCTCCCCAGGGACTCATTGTCCTAGATGAGGTTTGCCCCACCATCTCGAACGAATTAGGAGTGGGTCTGATACCATTTATTAGGGTTGTTCAGAACCGGATATCTGAACCTTTCGGAAAGTGAAAATCATTATCTGAATCCGAAACTTCGAATATCCGAACTTTGGATATCCGAAATTTCGAATATTCGAACCCCGGATATCTGAATATCCGAAAAAGAAATAAAAAAACCTTGTTTTGATAATAAGAACCATACATCATCTTAATAATTCAAATTTCCAAATCCAACAAATCAAGCATACAACAACCAAATACGGTGGACCAGTGGCGCTTGAGACGTACGGTTGACTGGCTGGAGACGTACAACAACCAAATACGAATGACGGCTGACTGGCTGGAGACTGGAGACGTATTGTGGACCGGTGGTGCTGGACGGCGACTCTGCTAGTGTCGCCGGAAAAGTTGTACGTGGTGTTATGACCGATTGACCGGCGAGGGTTAGTGAGGTGTGAGAGAAAGAGGTGGCTGTTTTTTGTATGACTTGTGTTAATGTGTGATCTATTCTAGGGTTTTGTTATTGTGTATAATATAAAATAAAATTAAAAATATTAGAATTAAAATACCAGATAATTCGGATATTCGAAAAATCTGAAAACTGCTATTCGAATTCGACTCCGAATTTTCGGATAGTTCGAATACGAATAGTCGGATAATTCGGATATGGATTCGGATAGTTTGAACACCCCTACCATTTATAACATACCGGTCCCTTGTACCACCAGTATTGTTCGCTTTGCCCCTGATGGATGACTCATCTAGGAAAGCATGGTTTTGTTTTTGGTTTCCCGGATAGAGACTTCCAATGAGATCACCCATCTAGTACTACATCCACATGAACACACTTAATTTTGCGGATCTTTTATCATCCACTAGCATTAAGCCCAAAATGCATGAATATTTTAAGAGGTGGAGCATTCCTTACGAACCAATGATTTCTCTTGTCCACAACCATTGTGGGATTTGCCTAGGGTGTACAATTAGTTCATGCTAATCGTCTCTGTATAGTTACCATCACCATTTTACTCAAGCGTGCATATTTCTTTTACATGTACGTTAGATAACAGGTCTATTCGGGAAGGACAAATCGAGGACTCACGAGAAACTTAAAGATCAAGTGTTTTCATAATCGGGACATTTAAAGCAAGGATTTTATCAATGAAATAGACAGTTTTGTAACGTGTTTTTGAAACTTTATGGAAAATGTATTGTTTTTTCATTTATAAATTGAAGCATTGAAATTTGTTTACTGTAAAGGTGACAAGCCAGCCCTAGTATGAACAGGGTGTTACATTGGAGGTGTGAGTTCATAGCTTTTGAAGTTTTCAATCCAACAAGTATGTAATTTTATATTGTGTTATCAGTGACGGATCCAGAAAATTTAGTCAGTGGGTGCAAAAAAAGTTCAACCTGGAACTCGTCAATTCAAACTAAAACAAGTCAAACCAAAATGGGTCGGGTCAAACCGAAACGGGTCGAGTGAAAAATTTACATTAAACAAACTACGTATAGAAATGTAAAAAATAAATTTCATTAGAGATAAACAAAATACGTATTACAATTGAACTCTACGTGATTTCATCTTTTAAAAACGGTCAATTACAACTGCATTCTTAACACTTAAGGGTGCTTCTTTTTCAACACTAGCATTCAAAAAATCTTCACCAATTCGATTGCGTAAATTTGTCTTTATGATCTTCATTGCCTAAAAACATCTCTCAACCATTGCGGTTGCAATACGCAAAATTAATGTTAGCTTAAATAATCAATAAACCAAATGAAACGAGATGTGTTTCCTTGTTTCCACCATAACTCTAACAAAATCTGCAATACCTTATCGATTAGCAAATCTTTCATCTTCTCACACACTACCACTATACAAACCAAGTTGAGATGCAACAACAATTTTGTTCGCATTATCAAAATTAACTAATATGGGCTTAATTATTGTTCACAACAAAATTAAATTTGAGCTTAAAAATATCGGCTTAAAATTTAAAAAGTTAAGTTTGGGGCATTAAAAAAATTAAGAATGGGTCACTACATTTTTTTTGATGGGTCATTCGAGTCTTTTGACCTAATATGTTACAAATTTATAAAGAAAACTATGGACTTGAGTTGGTGCAAACGCTCCCCCTGACCAAACACTAGATCCGCCCATGTGTGTTATAACGAACCAACGTTGTGTAGTAGTAAGTTGTATCGTCTCTATTGTAGATGTGAAGAGTTCAAATCATACAATGTGCATATATAAGTTTATTATTAAAAAAAGCTAATTTTATGTACTCTATTAAATCTAATTATATAAACCAAGTTCGTAAACTTATACATTCACCTTTCATGTATAAGTTTACGGACTTGGTTTATATGGGTATTTAGACCAATATTTTTTTACCGTATGGCCATGTAAAAACATTTTTTTACATGGCCATGTAAAACAAATTTTTTTTTACCTTATTTTATATAATTGCTGATTTTTTTTACCTTATTTAATATAATATTTTTTCTTAACTTGGTGTTAGATCAATATTATCATTTTTTTTATTGGAATTTTTGTTTAAAAAGGTTGTTAATAAGATTTTGTCATTTCATCTTCCAAGTTTCTAGTTTTAGGAAAACAAAATATAAACCCTAAATTTCTAATCAATTCTAATTTACATTATCCAAATATTCAGTAAACCATAATCAATCATTCAAATATTCAATTGCCGATAAACAAATCCAAATTAATAATTTATATAAACAAATTAACAACTACAATTTTAGATAAAAGTAGAAAAATACCTACACTAAACAAATAGAAGTCGAACCGTGGAAGAGGGACTGAGGAAACCCCGATTATAGCCTACTCAGCTGCGACGTGAAGGTCTGGTGATCGGAGGAGGACAACAGGGGTCGGACAGAGTGAGGTGGAGAATGGCCGAATGAAATGTTGTTTTGTTAAATGTTGATGTCCGGCCTAAACCAAGTGTCCAAGAGGAACAACAAATGATGGTTATATTTGGTTTGGACTATAATTTGGTTGGTCTTTAAAATTTGGTTTGACTTTAATTGGTTTTACGTTTTAATTTGGTTATGCTTTACAAAAACATGAGTAATGTTATATTTTTTTAGGGATAGCGAAATACGAAAACCACCAAAAAAAATCTGCAATACTGGCGAAAATTGAGAGGTGGCGGAGGCTACCCCTGGTTACATCCTAAGTCCGTCACAGGTTACAAACTAGTCTTAAAGCTATTGACATATTACACTTGGAGCCCTGAACACAAATGTATCAAAAGATCATCGAGAATACAAATATTGTGATGTGAACTTTAAACCACTGAATTATAATTTGTTTTAAAATAAAAATATGTGTGAAGAAACACTAACCAGACCCCGGGCAGATTACTGGTAACCTGGGGGTTGGAGAGCTGTTTCCCACGAGGGGTTAGACCCTTGGAAGATGGTTCTTCTGATAACCTGCAAAACAGACACCGTGAGCTCGTCACTGAGAAGGGGGGGGTTCCTCCTTGTGACCACCCTCCGGCGTGAGAATCAGACTAGATTGCTCTTTAAATATAAAAGTATATTAAGAGATTGCTAGAGCAGATATCAGGTATATATGATAAGATAAGATGTCCCAAGATGATCATACCATTGGGGTATTTATAGCCGAAGGTAGGTTTCCAAGGGGTTTAGCCGGCCCAACACGCTACCAACTGTAACCTATGCACGTGCCTTGCCTGTGAGTGGTGGATAGGTAGCGGCTGACACAGAGCAGGCGTGTCGTGCACTCTTCCTCTTCTGCCAACTACAGGCTAGGCACGTGGTATGGCAGGAGTTGGTGGGTAGGCGGCGGCTATTGGTCACAGTGCTGTGGCGTGCTGTCTGCCATGCTGCTGTCAGTGAGCTGTCGCATTCTTGGTCAGATCTTTTGTCTGTACCTCGTCAGGTATCACACAAAAGATCCTCCATCATACGGACTGGCTCATTTAGGCGGGAGTTTTCCCCCTCCCGCCTTTGCTCATTCCTTCAGGTGACACTGGGGAGAGTTAAGTGCCTTGTGCGTGTAGCCATGCTGCGCGGGTGGCCTTCCCTAATGGCTTGTATCCGAGGCTGCGGGGACAGGCGGAGTCCTTCACCATTGGGAGGCATTTCCTGCGGGACCAGCTTGCGTACTGCGCGTAAGGACGTTACGTCTCTGAGCATGGTTGGTCCTGCGGATCCAGTTGGTCTCTGCGCAGACGTCCCTGTTTAAGGTGAGTCTTGCGGGTCCAACTGGGCTCTGCTGGGACCTACCTCTTCAAGTCCCCCCAGTCCAATGTTCTTCTCATGAGTGTTTAATAAAATGAGGTGAACTTTTGGACTTGAGCAAAGGGTTTTGAAAAGGGGTTTCGTAAGGTTTTCCATGGGGATTCTTTCCGCGGAAGTCCTTGTCACTTGCAGAAATGCCCGAGTTTCCTGCTTGGTCTTTGGGTATGATGCGGGTAGGTCTGTAACCTCCTCGCAAGTCAGGAGCATTGAGTCCCAGTTGTATGTATTTTCCATGAGGTTTTGGTAGTTTTGAACATAGTGATCAATTATGTTAAGACCACCAATTCCATCTTGGAGCTTCAAACAACGTAGTTCTCGACGTTCCCGCTATGCGGGGATGTTATTTCCGTTTCCGCAAGCATTGCCCAGAAGATCCTTCTTGGTTTCAATTCCCAGCGGAGCGCTAGGTATGTGAAGGGTTTTGCCTTAACACTGTACCTGTGCTCGTCTTACGGTTACTTTACTTCCAAGGTATTCCTGGCGTCAATTCCCTGCGGGTGTTAGGTATGTGAAGGGTTTTGCCTTTACACTGTACCCGCACCCGTCTTATAGTTACTTGGTTGCCGAGGTATTCTTGGCTTCAATTCCCTGCAGGTGCTAAGTATGTGAATGGTTTTGCCTTGACACTGTACCCGCATCCGTCTTACGGTTACTTGTTCACCAAGGTTTTCTTGGCTTCAATTCCCTGCGGGTGTTAGGTATGTGAAGGGTTTTGCCTTAACACTGTACCCACAGCCGTCTTACGGTTATTTGTTTGCCAAGGTTTATTTGGCTTCAATTCCCTGCGGGTGCTAGGTATGTGAAGGGTTTTGCCTTTACACTGTACCCGCATCCGTCTTACGGTTGCTTGCCAAGGGGTAAGGGGTATTTTCCCGCTTACTTTTTAATATTTTCGAATTTTGAATTTTGAAATTCGAAGAGTTGGTGAAAAGATAAGTCCAAACCTCTGAAACGTCGTGCGACGGTTTCTTCTGACTGTGTCAGGACGTGCAGGGAGTTATGGTGACGTGACAGAACATGGTCATTCCAGTTGCTTTTTCAGGCGCGTGGGCACGGGATTTCGGGCGCGTAGCCGCGAAATCTCTGGCATACGTCCTTGTGACAGATGTTGCCAGCTTGCTTTTGCCACGCGTCATAGTTTCATTGCACCTTTGATTTCTCTCTCTTCCGTATTAAATTCATCGCATTAATTGCGATTACTATATAAAGGGGGAGAGGGTTATTTGCAATTCACACTTTTCACTTTCATCTCTTCTTCTCAAGTAATTTCCGGCGAATTTTTCTGTTCAGTAAAGCATTACCCTGAAATCTCTTTTCATCTTTCTTCCACCATGTCTTCTCATGATGCTGATGACCAGAAGACTGCTGGCGAATGCCAGTGCTCTCTTCCTGTCGATCTGTACCAGTATATCGTCAGGAAGTTCATGCTCGAGTCTCTCGAGCCTGAGTTTCCTGAACCCCACCATACTGTGTACGATGCCCCTAGTGGCAAGATCGGGGTTTATGCTGCATTCTTTGTCTACGGAAACCTTAGGTTTCCGTTGACAAAGTTTGTGTACCGTGTCCTGGAGAGGCACGGTGTGCACCTGACAGAGGTGCACCCCATGGCCATTGCCAAGGTCCGGCACTTTGAGTAGGTGTGCCGGATACTGGGCCTTGAGCCCCTCGTTGACCGTCTGATGACCTTCTACACTTGGAGGTGCATCCAGGGGTGGTACACTCTTACAACCCGTATCAAGGGTTTAAAGATTTGTACCACCGAGCGGAGTCTTCGCTCATGGAGAAGAGAGTTCTTTTTCATATCCGCTCGCGCCATCCCCATCGCCATGAAGTTCAAGAATGGCCAGGCGCTTCCGAACCTTCCCGCCCTCAACTACGAGGAGGCGGAATGGTTCTCGAAGATATCTCGGGTCCAGTCCCCGGTTTTCCGTTTTCCGGAGTCGGCGATGGTGATGCTGGGGATGAGCCGGGTGTGGAAGGCGGCGAATGCGGATAAGGTTCCGATCGTCCTTGAATACGGTTCGAACTCTGTCCCTTATGGTACGTCTTGTTTCATTTTGCTGACTTCGATTTTTTCTAACTTTCTTGTTGATTTCAGAGGGGAACGATCTTCAGTCGCTCCTGAACCCGCGGGAGGAAGATGGTCCCGCGCGGATGGGTACTCGTGCTCTGGACGAGAACGAGTTGCCCATCTTAGAGCAGACCGCGGGTCGGTTCGTGGAGGTTTACCCGCCAGGCCAAGAGATCCTGAGCCACCGACGGCCAGGTAAGCCTATCTTCTACCCTGAACCTCTCAATGCTGTGCCTGCTGCTGGAGTTGACATTTCTTCTTCTGAGGAATCCGCAGAAGGTCCTCCACTGGTGCGGAAGAAAAAGGCTGCCGTCGGGAAAGGCAAGGAGAAGGTGGCCTCTACGGCCGACCCGGTAGTCCTATCTGACTCGGAGTCAGATAGTGCAGAGGTGGCGGGGAAGCCCGGTGGTGAGGAGAACACCGCTCCGGAGGCTGTAGCTGTTACCTCCGGGGAGGCAGCGACGACGACGGTTACCGGTGTCAAGAGGCCGGCTCCATCGGGTTCGCCCCCGCTCGTCCGTACGTTCAAGCTCAAGAAACCCCGTAAGTACCCCCATAATTCTTGTCTAGATTTGTTGTTTCAAATAAATTTTTCTAACACTTTTGCTTGTGCAGGTGTGGATGTTGACGCATTCCATGGTGGAGTTGGAGCAAGTATTCCCCCGCCGATGAGGGAAGGCTCGGTCAGCCTTCCCGAGGCGTCGACCCAGGCGTCTGCGCCTGCTTCCGTTGGTTCCAGCCTTCCTGAGGCTGTTCCAGCTGAGAAGGTGTCTCCGCCGGCCGTGAGTGCAATTTTTACAGCATCTTTCACGGAGCCGGCGGTTACTGTTGCTGAGGAGGCAACGCCAACAATGGCTACCACAGCGGCTGCCACCATACCTGCGCCACCGGCACCGACGGCCGGACCATCAGGTACGCGCCGGGCTTCCCGCCGATCTATGCCACCTTCCCGTCTGCCTGACCTGTTGGATGGATTTCCTTTAGGTTCAGGTGACGGGTTTGGCGGCTATCGGCCTGTTATTGACCCTACAGGTACGTAGGGTTCTTTTTCCTTTGTATATTTTTATCATCTTTTCCTAACTGCCTTTGTTTCTTTTGCAGTGTCGGATTCCAATGAAGTGTATGTTCCAAGATGGAACATACGCCGAGGAACAACCCTTCGCACCCCTGTGGAGTGCGTGGACTGGGCTCGCCACGCTGCTCCTCATGGTGCGTTGGGGGAAGCCATGGCTAGCTACCAAGAGGGTAGGCTAACCAATGAGCTTCGGGTTCTCCAGGCCCGGACGCAGCCCCGCGTCGAGCTGCTTTGTCGTGAAAACGACAAGTTAAAAGCAGCGCGCGCCAAAGATGTATCTGAAGCGCGGGCTCTTCGGGAGGAGAACCGGCAGTTGGCCGCTGCCGCAGCCGAGAAGGAGAAGGCATTCAAGGCCCTCGAGGTTGAAGTCCAGGCGCGACTCGAGGCCCGCTCCAAGGCTGCCCAAGCTGTGAATGAACAGCTTCGGCTGGCCAAGGAGACTGCGCGAAACTCAACTGAGAGGGCTGCCAAGGCTGAAGCTGTTGCTGGGCCACTTCGCGAAGAGAATGAGCAGCTTAAATGCAAATTAAAGGCTCTTCAGCATGCTCATGACGCCTTGGCAATGGAAGATGCCAAGAAGCTGCAAGAGATTCTTGACCAGAGGGGGGTGCTTGACCAAACCGAGCGGAAGCTTAAGGGCGTCGAAGAGGCTGCCGCAAAGGAAGTATTACTTGCCAATCTGAACCAAAGCGAAGCCGAACGCGCCCGTGACGAAGTGCAAGCTACCCTCCAATGGCTACTTCGAGAAGCGTTGCCTCAGGTATCCTCTTTTTTTTTCTTCTTCTACTTGTAATTAGAAAATGTTCTAACTTGTAATTTTCTTTTGTAGGTTGTGCGTCGGGTCCTTTCAGAGACCTCTTATGACGATGCGATGAGCGCAGCCCTCAACGCTTCTCATGAGGATGGGGAGAAGACTGGCTTCCTGCTTGGTCTTGGGTTTGCTGAGAGAGGCTTTCCGCCCTCCAACTTCCCTTTATTCAATGTTAATACTGAAGCTGCTTATGACCAAGCTGTGAACCAGTACGCTGCCTTCCCGCATCCAGTGGTGGAGAAGGTGAATGAAGCTGCTGCTGCTGATGATGGGCTAAACATCCTTAAGGCTTTCCTTGGGCAGCCGCTCTCTGACGGTGCTGGTCCAAGCGGAGGTGGCCCTGAAGCCTGATCCTGAAGATCCCTTCCCACTGCTAGGGTAGACTTAGCTTTGTATAGATTTCTTTTAGGCGGGTAGTTACCCGGCCACTGTTGTAATATATCATTGAAATATACGATTGTTATTCCTTTAATTGGATTCTTTGCTTTATAAACTTATGACTTGCATACTTAGTTTAAAATAGCAATTTTTCAAGTGTTTAGAATAAGAACCTTTGAACGTGGTTGATAGTGGGTTAAAGTTTCGCTTCCTCCTTCGTGATTGTGCGGGTAGAACCGTCACTTGCACTTGGTAGGATGGCTAAACTTTAACTTTTATCTAACCTGCGTGTAGGTTTTTCTTACTTTTTGAGGATAAGTTAACCTTTGAACGTGGTTGATAATAGGTGTGAAGTTTTGCTTCCTCTTTCGTGATTGCGCGGGTAGAACCGTCACTTGCACTTAGTAGGATGGCAAAACTTTACCCATACCTGACCTGCGTGTAGGTTTTTCTTACCTTTTTAAGAATTTTGTTTTGAATCGTTCGACGCGCGGTTGTCGGTAGGTTAGTGTTCATCTTCCTTTCATGATTCGTGCGGATAGACCGGCACTTTCATTTAATGGAATAATAACTCTTCTCCTTCAACTGACCTGCGTGAAGGTTTGCCACGTTATTGGGTTCGTGCGGGTAAGACCGCCTTCCCACGCAACGACTTCACGTAATGTGAATGCCGTCACCAGTGTTGGATAGTTTTAACCGTTCGACGCGCGGTTGTTGATAGGTTAGTGTTCATTTTCCTTTCATGATTCATGCGGATAGACCGGCACTTTCATTTAATGGAATAATTGAACTCCTCCTTCAACTGACCTGCGTGAAGGTTTGCCTGTTGAGGATAAGTTAACCTTTGAACGTGGCTGATAATAGGTGTGAAGTTTTGCTTCCTCTTTCGTGATTGTGCGGGTAGACCCGTCACTTGCACTTAGTAGGATGGCATAACTTTACCCATATCTGACCTGCGTATAGGTTTACCTTTTCCTCCTAAGAATTTTGAACCGTCCCACGCGCGGTTGTTGATAGGTTGGTGCAGTTCCCTCGAATGATTCATGCGGATAGACCAGCACTTTCATATGGTAACTTTTTTCCCCTTCAACTGACCTGCGTGAAGGTTTATCATGCTTTTTGGGTTCGTGCGGGTAGGACCGCCTTCCCATGCAATGACGTTTTTTGTAATTATGCGGTGAAAACCGGCATATTAGTGTGTACAAAAGTATAAATGTAAATCATCAGCTTCGACGTTTGAAAGAGAATCATTTCCATTAGAAGTGGCTCTTGGCCTTTTCTGTACAAATTGGAATTGATTACATGCAAACTGTGTAATTGAACTCCCTTCCATGTTGGGACAGGAGTGCCATCGAGCCGACACGCACCTGTTTCGGGATCTCGTTCTTTACGCAGCATGTAGTCTCCATATTGAAGCTGATTTTTTATTCATGTTTACCCCAGCCATGGTTCCACACGCACCTGCCTGCCTGCTTAGCTTTTATTTCGCCACGAGGTGTGCGAGCGTCCCATCTCTGACGAATGTTTCGACCATGTCTTTTACGTCTATGCATTCTTCAGTGTTGTGGCCTTTTGTTCTGTGATAGTCACAGTACTTGCTCCGATCAACATCGTGACGATGTCGGATTACTGGAGGCTTTGGCCATGGGAGCTCTTCAGTAGCAAATATGTCAGTGACGCTTTTGGTAAGTGGCGTCCATCTGGAGTTCCGGTGCAGCTTTACATTATCCCTTTCACCCAATCGGTGCTGTAAGCCAGATGAGGTGTCAAAGTTTACCCTTGACTGCCAAATGCCTTGCTTCCGTTTTTTGTTCAATCGGGCGGTGAGGACGTTGTCCTCTCTCGTCCTCTGGGTGTAAAGGTTTGTGCTCTGCGGAAGGTCTCTACCCAGTTGCTTCTCCGTTTCCGCATAGCGTTTGGCTGCTGTCATGATGCCATCCCATGTGGATGGCATTCCATCTTTACCCGTTAGGGTGCGGATAAGCTCTGGGTCCTGCGCGCCCTGGATGAAGGCTGCGCGAACAAGATCCTCGCTGATATTGCTCAAACTTAACTTCTTTGAGTTGAAGCGAGTGATGAAGTTTGGCAGAGATTCATCTTCTTCCCGTATGCATTTGAGGATTGTCCATTGCTCCTCGGTATACTTTCGCTGCTGGCTGAAGTGTTGGCTAAACTTCTGCTGGAAGTCTGCCCAGTCGTAAATGTGGTTAACCGGTAAACGATCAAACCAAACCCTAGCAGCCCCCACCAGCGTCATTTGAAACATGTAACACCACGTGGGTTCCGTCCAGTTGCTGACGGTTGCCCCTGCTATGAACCTGTTCAAATGGTCGTCTGGGTCGGACATACCATCATAAGTGCCTATGTTGGGCATTTGTTTGGCACTTTTTGGGGCAATTGCTTCCGCAATGTCCCTTGCAAATTTGGACGTTCCCGCATTTGCAACGTTCGGTCTGAACGTTTTGGAGAAGTCTCGTGAACTTCCACCTGTGCTTTTTGGTTTGAAGGCTTGTCCAAAATGCCTTCTCAGTTGGGAGTCCGTTTCCTTACGCTTCCCTTTTGCCCTATGGCGAGGGTTCGTGTCGGAGTCGGATTCCTCCGAGTCATTGTCCAAGTATTCTTCGAATTCGTCGGCCTGTTGGACGGAACGCAAGCGTTCGTCCAACTCAGCTTGGAATTCCTTTTGTCGTGCCTCCGCCCATGCCTTAACTTCATCGAGAGTTTGGCGGGGGAGTCTTGTTCGTTTTTTAAACTGGGTATCGGTGAATCCCAGTGGGCGATTATTTACTGCACTTGCCCCAGCTTGGGTAACTGGGGTAGTGTTCGTAAAATTTACTTCACTTGCCCCGGCTTGGGTAACCGGGGTAGTGTTTGTAAAAACTGTGTTGCCGGTATTCCCTCCAGTAGCTGGGGTTGTGGTTACCGGAGTTTCTTTAACCATCTTTCTAGAAGTTTGAAAAAACTGGAGAAAAATGAAGTTCTAGCTTTATGCACGGATGGCGCCAATGAAGAAACACTAACCAGACCCCGGGCAGATTACTGGTAACCTGGGGGTTGGAGAGCTGTTTCCCACGAGGGGTTAGACCCTTGGAAGATGGTTCTTCTGATAACCTGCAAAACAGACACCGTGAGCTCGTCACTGAGAAGGGGGGGGTTCCTCCTTGTGACCACCCTCCGGCGTGAGAATCAGACTAGATTGCTCTTTAAATATAAAAGTATATTAAGAGATTGCTAGAGCAGATATCAGGTATATATGATAAGATAAGATGTCCCAAGATGATCATACCATTGGGGTATTTATAGCCGAAGGTAGGTTTCCAAGGGGTTTAGCCGGCCCAACACGCTACCAACTGTAACCTATGCACGTGCCTTGCCTGTGAGTGGTGGATAGGTAGCGGCTGACACAGAGCAGGCGTGTCGTGCACTCTTCCTCTTCTGCCAACTACAGGCTAGGCACGTGGTATGGCAGGAGTTGGTGGGTAGGCGGCGGCTATTGGTCACAGTGCTGTGGCGTGCTGTCTGCCATGCTGCTGTCAGTGAGCTGTCGCATTCTTGGTCAGATCTTTTGTCTGTACCTCGTCAGGTATCACACAAAAGATCCTCCATCATACGGACTGGCTCATTTAGGCGGGAGTTTTCCCCCTCCCGCCTTTGCTCATTCCTTCAGGTGACACTGGGGAGAGTTAAGTGCCTTGTGCGTGTAGCCATGCTGCGCGGGTGGCCTTCCCTAATGGCTTGTATCCGAGGCTGCGGGGACAGGCGGAGTCCTTCACCATTGGGAGGCATTTCCTGCGGGAGCAGCTTGCGTACTGCGCGTAAGGACGTTACGTCTCTGAGCATGGTTGGTCCTGCGGATCCAGTTGGTCTCTGCGCAGACGTCCCTGTTTAAGGTGAGTCTTGCGGGTCCAACTGGGCTCTGCTGGGACCTATTACACTTGGAGCCCTGAACACAAATGTATCAAAAGATCATCGAGAATACAAATATTGTGATGTGAACTTTAAACCACTGAATTATAATTTGTTTTAAAATAAAAATATGTGCATACTAAAAAAAAACTGTATAATGTTTCATATCAGAAAGTGAAAATGGTAACTGTTTGGTCACATTATTAAAGGGGAGTTAGTCCACAAACTTCCAAAAAGCCCGACATTCTTTTAGACACCATCCATAGACGCATGGATGAAATCAAAAGCCAAAAAATAAAACACACTGATTTGGGTTTCCTTATTGGAAAGGATCTCAATTCCTAGTCACATGCTTATTGAAAAAACAAAGATGGTGTAACATGATTTCTTTCTGTTTTAGGATACCAGAGATTATTATTCTATTCATCACATAGTTTACTTGATATTTACACTTAATGTTGAAATATGCCTATGAATTATAGGTGTAATTATAAGGTATGCAACAACTTAAAACTCTTTGACATTATTATATTTTGCTAGTTTAGATACATATTAATGTGAAGTAGTGAACAAGTAATTGTGCACGCGCGTTGTGATAAAGCAGGTTAAATATGTTACATGTTCGAAAGCTAGTGCATTGCGGCGCGTACGTGGCAGGAAGTTGGTCGATATTGATTCAATTCATTACTAAAAGTTTTGTAAAGGTTTCATTACCAAAGTTGAGGGGCTAAAGGTAAAAAATGTGAAACAAAAGCTGAGGTGATAAAGCGTAAATATGTTAAACTAGTGTGGCATGTTCAAAAGATACCGTGCGTTACGGTGAGAATATAACGGGAAGTCAATCAGTACCTTTTGACTCGTGGTAAAAGTTTGGTGACAAAAATTACATTGTCAAAGTTTAGGGGTTAAAAAATAAATATGTGAAACAAAAATTGAGAAACCAAAAGTATATATTTGAAAGGAAAATTGATTTTATTTATCCCAACTATTGTCTTTTGGTCATTGTCGGTCCTAACTAACGAATTGGTCACTGATGACCCCAACTTTTAATGTATTTGTTCCTAACGATCCACGGCTAACATAATCCTAACGTCGTTAGTTTCAGGTCGCCGGAAAAACTTTTTTGCAGGGAAAGTCAATTTTTTGCCGGAAAACACCACCTGAACACCGTCACCACCACCAATTGACTCACCGCCAACCAACCACCATCACTTAAGCATCAACTGATTCCGACAGTGGTTCTAGGGTTCCGGAGACCTCAATAATTGAGACTTTTACTAGAAAAAAAGTTCCTAAAGGTACGATACAAAGTTACCATGATGTTTGAGACAAAATTGTTAAGTTTTCGGGGAAAATGTGTGTTTTCCGGCCAAAAATGTTTTTCCGGCGACCTGAAACTAACGACGTTAGAATTCTGTTAGTCGCGAACCGTGAGGAACAAATATGTTAAAAGTTGGGACCGTCAGCAACCAATTTGTTAGTTGGGACCGGCAGTGACCATAAAACGATAGTTGAGACCAATAAAAATCAATATTCCAATTTGAAACAAAATTGAGAAGCAAAAAAGTGTATATATGTGAAACTTAAAGTGGAGCGTCCAATGCCGTAGATAAAACTTGTGAAACAAAAGTTTGAGAGGCCAAAAACTTATGCATGTGAAACTTAAAGTTGATGGGTAAAAAAACGTATGGATGTTTTTTTATTAAGGATCCAAACTATTTTATAGACTGCTCATAAACTCATAATCAAGTTCTATTTATATTTTATATAAAACTGGCCAAAACAAATTGAATGATAGAAAATAAAAGGTAATCAAATGAAATTTTTGTTGTTCTTTAATCGGATGATCTACAAAAAAGTTTTATAAGTTTTATTAACAAAAAGGTTTATTGATAATATCCTTGTACAATATCCTTTTAATCACTTTATAATACAAGGACTATACATGAAAATTAATTTGATTGATCAGAGATATATTTCAATCTTTTCTACTTTTTGAAGGTTGAAAGTCATTTTAAATAAACCAATTTAATTAAATGATTAACATTAAAGATAATAAGATATAACACTAGTTAAACACCCAGCCTTTACAGGCTCAATAGTGGGCCTAAGGTTAACGGACCACTGCTTCTATTTCACAGACGCAAGAAGCCCATTTAGTTACATTGGGCCTGCATTTTCTCAAATAAATTGAAGACTCAAATATAACAACTCATGAAGTAACCAATAACCACCTTCAGTTAGTATGCTTACTCCATTTCTCATAGTTGAACAATTCCAGTATTATCTCCACCACCGCCACCGGCCCACCACCACCTCTTCGTCCTGTTTTGACCGATGGTTGACTGGCAAGTTCTTCCCGGACATATATCTACATCCCACAACCTGTCTAGTTTTTCTTGTCAAACTCCAAAATGTGTCATCTTTTCCACTTGATACTCTTTTTAAAGAATCAGGATTCTCTAGTTCAATGTTATCGGCACATGAAACCATTTCATGAGACGGTTCTTCTCGTTGCCGAAGGGTTTTGTTCACAAGTGTTTTGAGAAAGTTCATGACTTGAGCTGCATGAATCAATGCTGTCAAAGGATCCACCATCTGCATTTACAAAGTTTTATTTTTGGGTCATTTTTCATTATATTAATTTATGGGGGTGGGATCCGGTACAAATAAAATTAACATATTAAACATATAAATAACTAGAGTAATTATAGCTTTGAACTATAGTAATTATGTTATAAAAAATAATATAGTGTAATAATAATTACTCTAGTGTTAATATAATTACTCTAGTTATTTGTACACTTCTTACGATAAAAGTCATTTATATTTTATCCAAACTCATTATTTATGTAAGTGTACTTAAAAAAGATTGATTAAATGGACCTTTGTCATGTTGGGGGCAAACACCACAGCAATGTTGTGGGAGTTCATTTTGTTGTGTGGTTCATATGTTACAACATCTGCCATTAAATTAATGGTCCAATCAAGAAGTGCAGCCTCTGTTTGAGGAAGGGATTTCGCGAGTGCGGTGCATTCGTCTTCTGTGTTGCAATGCATTACTTGGTCGAGGGTTAACGAATCGAGAACACCCGTAGGCAGTTCTCTGAACCATGCCTGTTTACAAACATTAAAACATACATTATTTTCATTTTCTAATAATTAAATGGTAAACTGAATTTAGTGATCCAATACTATTAACCGATTGCCTGATAATAATCAACACGCTTAATTTCACTTTTGTTGACAAGGGCAATCATGTATAGACTATTGGACGCAATATATAGGTTGTGGAGTCAACCGAACCAACAGTTTATCCATTTATTTGATGTAACATATATTACGGTTTCTGGAGACACCCCCAAATTTTTTTAGCGCCGAGCCCTAGAGTTTTTTAAACTTAGAAAAGATCAATCTGTAAATGTTTCATTAAATGTAAAAATCAAATTAAAAAAAGTTTTGAATTCAATTCGATTAAGTGCTTCGGTTATTCTTTTTTAATGATTATTGAACAAAGCATTATCTTTTTTTGGTCATGTTTATCTAAAAAAAAAATTGTAGTTCTTAGTTTTAATGATGACAACGACAAGTTATCATTATTTATGTAACCTTACTTGACACAAACCAAAATTTTAAACGTCGTGTTAACAGACATCTAAGTAATTAAAAAAGAGAGACCACTATAGAAAAAACTATAGATCCTCAACATAGAGCAATCTCACTTTAACGGTGAAGTAAATATCTTTGCCGCTTTCATTTATGTTGTTTAAATTACATGTTTGCTATAATCTGAGTAACATAAAAATCAGTAAATTGTTAATCTTAGGCTAAGGAAGTTACTTTCTTCTTAGAGCATGATTGACCTTAGCAACGAAAGTGAAAATTATAAGTATAATTGGTGACATAGTTAGCAAAGATTATTATCGGCTAGTGGGTCATAGTTTGAATTATTAAACACCAAACCGACAAATTACTCATATAAATAGTATTAGGGTACCTTAATCAAGCCAGCTAAACAATGAACATCTATCCCATGAGGGATAGACCCTTTGTTAAGTTGTTTCCTAACCTCCTCCTCTTGACTATTTTCTGCATTTATTCTGAATATCCCTTCTGCCTTTAACCAATAACATATAAAAAAACTAAATGATCACAAACTAAAAGTCTTACACAAAATGGTTAAAAACGGTTACAAATTTAGCATTTTAATTACTTGCAGACCGCCTCCTGCGTATAACCGCCTTTGCAACACTAGAAGTATAGTCGGCACCCTATTCCCTCTCCCTCTCCCATCATAAGAACATTGCATCGACTCCACCGATACCCCAAACACGCTTATGCTTTTACAAACAAAAATAAGAGTAACATTTCAAGTTAAATCTTTTAAAATAATAAATAGTTGACTTGAAAAATAAGAAATAACAATTCAAGATTTGCATAGTGCATCCGTAAAAGGGCCTCACCCATCAATCCCATACCCATTTTGTGTCAAAAACACCCCCACGCCGCTATGGATTGGGTGTTTTTGGCATATTTTCCTTCGGCACGTTTTCCTGACGATGCCATTTAGGGCGAGAGTTAAGGTTGCCTCGTGGGTAAGCTAAATAAGGCCAAGGCTTTAGCCTCCAGTTTTATAGGGCCTCAGTCTAAAATAATGGCTTGTATTATGAGTTTTTGAAAGTGAGCTTTTTCTAAATAATAATAATAATAATAATAACTCAGTGATGGGCTACAAGTTAAGGAAGAATGCCACGTAGCCATTATCACGGGATATCATCCATATTACATAATTCATGATACCCTCTGGTCTCTATAGCTATATGCAAAATATATATATATATATATATATATATATATATATATATATATATATATATTCTCAATATTTTAGTTAATTTTAGGCCTCCAAACACATTAAGTCGGCCCTGGGCCGGCCAAGAGGTTTGGTCAAAGGATCAATTATATTTTCCTTTTTTTCGTTAAATTACTTAAAACATTATTTAATTATTAAACCCACTATGCATAAAATTGGTCTAAATGACATTAACGTGACATGACGTTTTCCACTTCAACTACAGATAACAATCATAAAGTACCTCGCGCTAGGGGGTTTGCGTGGGACTTCGGATTGAAAATCGACCGGCAAACCAAGAAACCCATCAAAAGGATCGAATGTGACATGCGAAACATGTTGGACGTCCAATATCCAACGAGGAAGTATCAGATGAAGCATCATCGGATTCATCCACGGTGCATGTGACAATTGACTTACGAAGACCAGCCAACAAGAGAGACAAAATAGTAAAACTAGAGGTTTGAGGTTGATGGTTTTGACGGCTGTCAGGGCTAATGAATGGTGTGGTTATTGGGTTGTTGTTGTTATTGTTGTTGTTGAAGTATGAATAATCTTGATACAAAGAGTCAACGCCTTCAAAGAAAGTGGTGGTGGGTGGTGGTGATACGGTGTAAGATTTGGATCTAAAAAACTTTGTCATTTGTTTGTTAATAATAATAATATTATTTCATATGAAAAATATTACATGAAGAAATGAAGAATTGTGAAGGGTGGATGAATGAATGAATGAATGAATGAATTTAATAGGTGGTGGTGGTGGTGGAAAGGTGGATTTATTATTTTAATTTAATGTTGATTTTGTATAATTTTTATGATAGATTTGGTGGAAACTTGAAAAGATGGGAGAAAGGTGGTAGACCCATGAATGAGAAAAAGGAAGGGGACAATACGAAAGTCTACTTTTGGAAGTTTTTTGTCATTTCCAATTTTCTTCATATTTATTTCGTTTCCATAAATACACAATATAACTTATTGTAATTTTTTTTATTGGTAACAAATGTATTTTATATGAAATGATTCAATAGTAAAAGGTTACCGTTAGTTGGCTTAGTTTAATCGGACAAAGCCCTTAAACAGCTTAAAGTAAAAGTTATCTTCAGTTCCTGTGAAAACTAGGGTTGTCCAAACTGTTCGCCGCTCGTTCGTCGTTCGCTTGAATTTTGCTCGAAAAATGCTCGTTCGATTTCGGCTCGGTTTGGAAGTGAGCCGTTCGGCTCGGCTCGGTTCGATTTAAAAGCAATCCAAGCACGAGCAAAGCCTCGCTCGGTTTGGTTCGGTTCATTTTGCTCGAATTATTTTTTATTTATTAGTTTTATATATAATCTTTATGTATATATATAAAAGTATACTATTTTTTAAAGTTTTTAAAATTTTCCTCTTTTGTGTTGAATTCAAAGTTCAAATTTAAACCATAGCCACTCGTTTTATATATGTTTTGTTGTTAACTATGAGTTTTATACATTTTAAAGGTAAAGGTTTAGACAATTTAGAGTTAAAAGTCTTGAATTAATGATATTTTGAAGTTTTAGAAATTTAAAATTGGAAACTTTGTACGAAATCAAGCAAAACCAAACCGAAACAAGTCGCTCGGTTTCAAAACCAAACCAAGTTCAAGCATAAAGATATCGCTCGTTTCTTTAAATTCAATCCGCTCAGTTCGGCTCGCTTTCAAACCAAACCAAGTATGAGCATGTCCGCGTTCTGTTCAGTTCGGTTCGTGAACAGCCCTAGTGAAAACCGCTTGCCCATAATTTATTGAAAATATTCAATTATAATATACTATGTATATAATTTTTAGAAGAATTTATTTACATTACAATTTACCATCATAATAATTCTACTCGTAATATATACCTTCTCTCTTTTATCACATGTAAAACTAGAACCCTCGTACTTATAAGAGGTACTCTAGCTTTCTATCACATTTTCAATACCGTTAGGTTATAACCCTCAACCAACATCTCCTTTCTAATATAATAGTATAATATTGACTTCTTGGCGTGGGTGGAAGTTAGACAATATGAATGAAAGAAATAATTCGCAAATAGTAAGAAATCTATATATTGAAATTCGAGTAATTAACACTTGAATTAACTCCTAATGGCTTTTTTTGTTTAGGATTGTGTGGAAATATTATATAAAGCCGACAACTCAAAAATGCAAAAATATGAAAATGGGCTTGTGCATGGAATTAGGCTTGCGCAAGCCTCAAGTGTTGAATCTGCTCGCACCAACCTAACCCATGTCTGTTTTGGTTTTTCATACTTGGTCAGATCTTGCGGTTTAGCTATTCTAATCTTGCGTGTGGCTAACAAAAGTTAAGTGTGATTTAGTGAGATAAAAAATCAAATCAAAGAAACAAAACATACCATATGTTGAACTTGAATAGAATGGAGTTGAAGATTGAGAACTAATCTCTAATGTGCAAAACAAATAAAAACCAAATATTGCTTTACTTTGCTTTTGTTGCTACTGTACCAACTTGAAAACACAGTGGGCGACAGACTTTTTGACAAACAGAAAAACAACTCAATATTATTAAGAAACGACACACGAAAAAACTTAATAAACCTATGTGAACCAAGGGTTTATATAACACCCTTAATTCGAGTCCTACTCGTACTCAAATACACAATTTGATACCAACACATATAGGTTTTAGGATAAGACTAACTTACT
The DNA here is from genome assembly GCF_021521415.1 of Bidens hawaiensis. Classification (NCBI taxonomy): domain Eukaryota; kingdom Viridiplantae; phylum Streptophyta; class Magnoliopsida; order Asterales; family Asteraceae; genus Bidens; species Bidens hawaiensis. The sequence goes on along the minus strand of NW_027491048.1, from coordinate 979,448 downwards.
AAAATAAGACTAACTTATTAATAAATAATAAACAAATTACTCCCTCCGTCCCATTTTAAGTGTCTTAGTTTGAATTTCCAAGTCTTTCTTTTGCAACTTTGATCGTAAATATTTTTGTTCGTGTCATATAATACTTAATGAAAATTATATCAATGTAAAATACATTTAAAACCCAATCCATTCATATAATTTTCATCAAGTATTATATGACACGAGTAAAAATATTTACGGTCAAAGTTGCAAAAGAAAGACTTGAAAATTCAAACTAAGACACTTAAAATGGGATGGAGGGAGCATTATTTAAATCTCCTCCAAGCCACCCCATGAGATTTACCGAACCGCCCTTAAATATCGTCTCGTTTAACACTCCCTCTCGATATTTGCTTCCTTCATTCCCAAACGAGTACAAAACTTCACAAGCTTCTCTTTTGGCAAACTCTTTGTGAACATATCAGCAGCTTGCTCCAACGTGTTAACATATTTAAAATCAATTTCTCCATTTAACACTTTCTCACGAACAAAGTGATAATTGTGACATCTGCCCTGATCCGACCCGACCCAGGTACCCGTTTCTCTGACCCGAACTCTCTCTTTTATGATTTAATATTTATTTATACTTATACTTTATTTTTAATAATAATAATATACTTTTCCTTCCCGCCTCTTTCTCTCTCTTTCTTTCCGCCGTCCCGTCCCTCTCCTTCTCTCTTTCCGCCTTCTTTTCCCTCTTGTCGCCGTCCCGCCCTTAAGCCTTGTTTCTCTCTTTCTTCTAACTCTTTACTTGTCCTTTGTTCCTTCCCGCCTAAGGTTGTCTGCGCAGCTCCACGCGCCAGACTCCCTTACAAGGAATCCTGCGTGAAGACCACCTGTTTCAGCGATACGCGAGACGAACTCTTCTCGCAGCGCGTTAAGAATTGTAATTCTTCTCGCAGTGCGCGAAGGACGGAAGTTCTTCCCGCGACGCGCTAAGGATTTGTAGTTCTTCTCGCAGCGCGCTAAGAATCGTAGTTCATCCCTCGACGCGCGAAGAATTATAGTTCTTCCCGCGGCGCGCTAGGAATTTTAGTTCCTCCCGCGGCGCGCTAAGAAATGTGACTCTTCCCGCGGCGCGCTTAGAAATGGTAGTTCTTTCCGCGACGCGTTAAGGTTAGTTCTGTCTGCCTTCGCGCTCGCGCTCTCTTGACCTTCTGTGTCAGCCTTCTCGCGCTAAACCCTTTGAGTTTTCTTCTGTTTAATCTAGCCGTTGCTTCTGAGTTGTCTTATCTTTTGAGCTGTTGACCTAATCTGCTTATGGCTGAAAAGTTACTTTCGGCGCAGCATGCGCACCAACCCCATTGGTTGACAGAAAAAGTGACTGACATAATCTTTTGAGAATCTGCTTTTGCCATGCTTGACCAGTACTTTATCTGTCCTCTCCCATGCCTTTTTCTGAATCCTGTCAGCCTTTTTCTCTTTTTCCCTGCTACCATATCTTTTGATATCTTTGCTTTTCAGAACTTTTTACTGTTGATATCTTTTCTTTTACTTTTTGAGATCTTTTCCCCTTTTTCTAGGGTTTGTGTCCCCTAGGGTTTGCCTATATATAGTACTATTTTCTTAACACTTCACACACTACACTTACTCTCTCCTGTTTTCCTTGCTCTCTGCCGCCTCCCTCTCTTGCCTCCGTCTTCCTCCCTGTTCTGCCCTGCTTTTCCGGTAATATATATTATATATAATAATTTACTTATTAATTATGCTAACTTATAATCAAGACTTAAAACAAATCATTAAAACAATAATCTTATTTATAGGTTAACTTGTGCTTGTTTAAAGTTGGTTCTTGCTTTATCTTACACCGCATCGTTTATCATGTGAGTAATCTCGTACCTAATCCCTTTTTGCTTTTAATGTTTTGGGATGTTCATGTGTTCATACAAACTTAGAGTCTTAAACTTGTTTATGAACTTTAGTCGCGCAGTATCCCATGTGTTGAGGACGTAGACTTGGCTGTTTATTTGTATGTGTGGATCATTAACCGTCTTGTCGGTCTATTCCGCAGTTTTCATGGTACCATTAGATGAACACGGGAGAACTATCGTTTATGATTTTCTCTTTTGTATACACATGCACAGTTTGTCTTGTTTGTGAGCTCAATTGTGAGCACTGGCAGTCTTATGAATCTTAGAGTTGGTCCCGATCAGATTACACCCTTGTTGAAAACCAGACATACACATGTTGCGCGCAGATTTTATTGTTATCTATGTATTGTATTAAACTTGATTTCTCACCAACACGCAAGTGTTTGACGTTTATTTTAACACATGTTCAGGTTTGCAGTAGCTGTTTGGAGCTTGTGGACACATAGGAAGTTTTCTTTATTTTGGACCTAGATTAAAATGTATCAAGACAAGTTTTTGCTGTTTGAATATTATGATTTATAATATATTGATTTATGATGATTTATGTTATCTTATGTTTACCCTGTGCGTGCGCGAATGAATGTATTTATTAAATATTGACACCCAAATAGTGTCACGAGTAATGAAACAATATGTGGCGCCCCGATGTATAATCCGCCTTTGGTCGGGGTGTTACAGATTGATATCAGAGCTCGTTGACTTTAGGATAGGTGGTTAGACGTAACGGCCTAGAATACCTAAGAGTCCCTTCTCGCGCGTGAGAGAAATCTCATGTTTGCGCGCTTATTGTTAATTACTCGTTATTTATGAATATGCTCGCGCTTGCGCAATATATGATTTTATGTTTTATTTCGCGATATTTCGATTTTTGTTGAATTTCGATTTTTATTGATTTTATTTACATATTCGTTTGTTGGGATTGAAAATCCGAAAAGTCATGGTGATACATGAATAGTTGATTTTCAATTTCCATTTACGATTATGTTCTGAGGTTGGAGACTTGAAAAGTCATGGTGATACATGAATTGTCAACCTCCAATACTCATTTTCTTGTATGTTTTATATTGAAGATTGAAAAGTCATGGTGATACATGAATCGTCAATCTCCAATACTCGTTTACTCGTATATTTTAAATTGGGAATTCGGAAAGTCATGGTGATACATGAATTGTCGATTCTTGATTCGAATTTGTTACCTTTATTAAGTCTGCATTTTGGGTCATTTATTTTACTTTAACTTTTGACAGTAACTGACTCCGTGAAACCAAGCTTTATAAGATTAAAACTTTGCGATAAAAACCAAGATGTTAACTAAAATTAAAACTTTTATAGAATGCCTCCGCTATCTCGCCGATTTCAGAGAAGAGAAGCCTCGCGCATGCGTAGACAGCAACGTTCCCAGGAAATGGCCGCCGCAATAGCCCAAGCTTTGAGCCAAAACAATACCAACACCTCTGGATATAACATTAAGTCCTTTAACGCGGGTAACCCTCCAAAGTTCACAGGTCTTGAAGGAGCCACCGTGATGCTCCAATGGCTTGAGAAAATAGAAAACACTTTCCTCCACACCCAATGCCCCTCAGACAGACGAACCCTATATGCTTCCAGTGTCCTGGAATCCAGAGCGCTTACATGGTGGAATGGAGTAGCTCATGCGCGTGGCGCAGAGGCTGCTTCTAGCATGACATGGGAGGAATTCAAGGAAATTCTTACGCGAGAATTCTGCCCTCCCAACGAAGTTAAGCGCCTGGAGGAAGAATTCTGGAACTTGAAGCAATACAGTGGCGAAGCGCGCGAGTACGCGACGCGCTTCCACGAGCTAAGCTTACTGGTCCCTCACCTTGTTACCCCTTCACGCCGAGCAATCGAGAAATTCCTTGGGGGTCTCCCCATGGAAATTCAAGATTCTGTATGGGCCAGAAACCCAGTTACCCTCTCTGACGCCATTGAGTTGGCCGCTGTGCTCAGCGACAACCATGTCAGAGCAGGAACCCTGTTCCTGCGGGGAACTGAGAAGACCAAACTCACCAAGACTGCCCCTGAACCAACAGAAACCAAACCTGAACCCTCAAACCGTAACAACCTCAAGCGCAGGCGCAAGGCCTATGCGCTTACCAACCCGCCCATTGCCCAGCAACCCATCTACCAACCCCCAGTTTACGCGCCTAACCCTCTGTCAGCCTACCCAACACCTCCTGTAGTCCGCAACTATGCCTTAACCAATCCAGCACTCCCTGCCCCGCCAACTAAGAAACCTTACACAGGAAACCTTCCCTTTTGCCCAACCTGTAGATTTCACCACCCAACCCAAACCCCGTGTCGACTTTGTACCCGATGTGGCCGTACTGGTCACACTGCTGAAAACTGTAGAGTCATTCCCGCCAATCCAATTGCGCCAACACCACCAGTCTACCCGCAGAACCCACAACCAACCTACCAAAACCCACGACCCAGATCGTGCTTTAACTGCGGTGATCCCAGTCATTTCCGGAACGCGTGCCCAAGGCTACAAGTTCAGATCACACAAGCGAATCCGGTGAACCAGATTTCGAACCAAGTAACGCGTGGACGAGCTTTTAACATAACCGCGCACCAAGCGCAAGCGAATAATGACGTAGTTAATGGTACATTTTTGCTTAACGGATTTTATGCTTCTGTACTTTTTGATACTGGCGCCGATCGAAGTTTTATCTCTCGCGCGTTTGAGCAGAAGCTTGCGCGACCGCGCGATAACTTAAAAGAAGATTTTTCAGTTGAATTGGCTAATGGTGAAATTATTTTAATTAACTCGGTGATTAAGGATTGTACACTTAACCTTAACGAAAACGATTTTCTGATTGACCTCATCCCTATGCCTCTTGGAAGCTTTGATGTTATCATTGGTATGGACTGGCTTTCGAAGAATCGCGCCGAAGTTATTTGCGCCAAGAAGATGATTCGCATTCCTCGAGAAAATGGTGATCTTCATATTTACGGCGAAAAACCCTCCCGCGGTCTTAAACTTATGTCTTGCGCCGAAGCCCAAAGACTCATGCGGAAAAGGTGTATTGCATTTCTAGCCCATGTGGTTAAACCTGCTGAAGAAGAGAAGCTTCGCGATATCCCTGTTGTGCGTGATTTCCCTGAAGTTTTTCCTGATGATCTTCCTGGTATCCCTCCCGCTCGTGAAGTCGAGTTCCGTATTGATCTTGTCCCTGGTGCTTCCCCCGTAGCTAAATCTCCTTACCGTCTTGCACCCGCTGAGATGCAAGAATTGGCAAGCCAACTTCAAGAGTTGACTGCTAAAGGATTCATTCGCCCTAGCTCTTCGCCCTGGGGTGCTCCGGTGTTGTTCGTTAAAAAGAAAGATGGATCGTTTCGCATGTGTATTGATTACCGCGAGTTGAACAAACTCACCATTAAAAACCGGTATCCCTTACCGCGTATTGACGACCTCTTTGATCAACTCCAAGGTGCCTCTTGCTTTTCCAAGATCGATCTCCGTTCTGGTTATCACCAGTTGCGCATCCGCGATGAAGATGTTCCGAAGACTGCTTTTCGAACTCGTTATGGCCATTTTGAATTCTTGGTCATGTCCTTCGGTCTAACCAACGCACCCGCCGTTTTCATGGATCTAATGAATCGGGTGTGTAGGCCCTTCCTGGATAAATTCGTGATCGTGTTTATCGATGATGTTCTGGTGTATTCTAAGACCAAGGCCGAGCATGAGCAACATCTCCGATTGGTATTGCAAAAGCTTAGAGCTGAGCAGCTCTATGCTAAGCTTTCCAAGTGTGAATTCTGGTCTGATGAAGTACAGTTTCTTGGTCATGTTGTAAACAAGATGGGTATTCATGTCGACCCATCCAAGATTGAAGCAATCAAGAACTGGATCACGCCATCTACTCCTACCGAGATCCGTTCCTTTCTGGGCTTAGCTGGTTATTACCGGCGCTTCATTTCGAACTTCTCAAAGATCGCTTTGCCTTTAACAGCTCTGACGCACAAAGGTAAACCGTATATTTGGGGCTCGAAGCAAGAAGAAGCCTTTCTAACGCTCAAGCGTTTGTTGTGTGAAGCTCCTGTTCTTGCGCTACCTGAGGGTAATGATGATTTTGTCGTGTATTGCGATGCATCCAACCAAGGTCTCGGTTGTGTTCTTATGCAACGAGGCAAGGTTATCGCTTACGCATCAAGGCAACTTAAGGTTCATGAAAAGAATTATACAACTCACGACCTCGAACTTGGTGCAGTTGTTTTTGCCTTGAAGATCTGGAGACACTACCTTTATGGTACTAGGTGTATCCTCTACACTGACCATAAAAGCCTTCAGCATATCTTTGATCAAAAGGAACTCAACATGAGACAACGCCGATGGAACGAACTCATCAGCGATTACGATTGTGAGATCCGGTATCATCCTGGTAAGGCTAATGTGGTAGCCGATGCGCTCAGCCGAAAACCCTGCCAGCTTAACTGTATCTTGCCGCGCACCCAGCTTCACTTCGCGCCGATCCAAAGCAACCTTGAATCGCGCATTCGTGACGCGCAGCGCGCATCCATCAGTAATGGTAACCTTCGCGCCGAGTTAGCGTGTGGCGCGGAAGCACTCTTTGTGCCTAATCTGAGTGGAATTCTCTGCTATCTCAATCGCATCTGGATTCCCTTTGATGAGAATCTTCGCGCTGATATCCTGAGTGAAGCACACAAATCTCGATATTCTATTCATCCTGGCGCCGATAAGATGTACAAGGATTTGCGCATTACTTATTGGTGGCCCGGTATGAAAAAGGATATTGCTGTGTTCGTAGCTAGATGTCTGACTTGTTCTAAAGTGAAAGCTGAACACCAACGCCCATCTGGTTTGCTCGAACAACCAGAAATTCCTACGTGGAAATGGGAAAGTATAGCGATGGACTTTATTACCAAGTTACCTTTGACAGCAAGCAAACATGATAGCATTTGGGTAATAGTGGATCGATTGACTAAGTCTGCTCACTTTCTGCCCATTCGTGAAAACTACCGTGTTGAGCAGCTCGCGCAGCTTTATGTCAAGGAAATTGTCTGCCGCCATGGTACTCCTTTGAGCATCATATCCGATCGCGATGGCCGTTTTATATCTCGCTTTTGGAAATCTCTCCAATCTGCGCTAGGAACTCGCTTGGACATGAGTACGGCATATCATCCTCAGACTGACGGTCAGTCTGAGCGAACTATTCAAACTCTTGAGGATATGCTCCGATCTTGTGTTCTTGATTTTGGAGGTAATTGGGATTCACACCTGCCTTTGATTGAGTTCTCTTATAATAACAGCTATCATTCCAGTATTGGTATGGCCCCATTTGAAGCACTTTACGGTCGTAAGTGCCGCTCCCCGATCTGTTGGAGCGAAGTGGGTGAAACTCAAATCACAGGACCCGAACTTGTTCAAGAGACAACCGATAAAGTCGCCAAGATCCGTGATCATCTGCTGACTGCCAGAAGCCGACAGAAGAGTTACGCAGATCGTAGGCGAAAGCCTCTCGAATTTCAAGTTAGTGATCTTGTTCTCCTCAAAGTGTCGCCTTGGAAAGGTGTTGTCCGCTTTGGGAAGAAGGGTAAGCTTGCTCCTCGTTATGTTGGTCCATTCAAGATTCTCGCGCGTGTGGGAAAAGTTGCCTACAGACTTGACCTGCCGCCCGCGCTCAGTAATGTGCATCCAACGTTCCATGTATCCAATCTCAAGAAGTGTTTAGCTGACGAGAACCTTCACATTCCACTTGATGAAGTTCAAGTTGATGAATCTATGCATTTCGTTGAGAAGCCTGTTGAGATTATGGATCGCGAGGTTAAGCAAACCAAGCGCAGTCGTATCCCTATCGTGAAAGTTCGTTGGGAGTCCAAGCACGGAGCCGAGTTTACATGGGAAAGGGAAGATCAAATGAAGATCAAGTACCCGCACCTGTTCTCTGCGCAACCTACTTCGAGATAAATTTCGGGACGAAATTTCTTAAAGTAGGGGAGACTGTGACATCTGCCCTGATCCGACCCGACCCAGGTACCCGTTTCTCTGACCCGAACTCTCTCTTTTATGATTTAATATTTATTTATACTTATACTTTATTTTTAATAATAATAATATACTTTTCCTTCCCGCCTCTTTCTCTCTCTTTCTTTCCGCCGTCCCGTCCCTCTCCTTCTCTCTTTCCGCCTTCTTTTCCCTCTTGTCGCCGTCCCGCCCTTAAGCCTTGTTTCTCTCTTTCTTCTAACTCTTTACTTGTCCTTTGTTCCTTCCCGCCTAAGGTTGTCTGCGCAGCTCCACGCGCCAGACTCCCTTACAAGGAATCCTGCGTGAAGACCACCTGTTTCAGCGATACGCGAGACGAACTCTTCTCGCAGCGCGTTAAGAATTGTAATTCTTCTCGCAGTGCGCGAAGGACGGAAGTTCTTCCCGCGACGCGCTAAGGATTTGTAGTTCTTCTCGCAGCGCGCTAAGAATCGTAGTTCATCCCTCGACGCGCGAAGAATTATAGTTCTTCCCGCGGCGCGCTAGGAATTTTAGTTCCTCCCGCGGCGCGCTAAGAAATGTGACTCTTCCCGCGGCGCGCTTAGAAATGGTAGTTCTTTCCGCGACGCGTTAAGGTTAGTTCTGTCTGCCTTCGCGCTCGCGCTCTCTTGACCTTCTGTGTCAGCCTTCTCGCGCTAAACCCTTTGAGTTTTCTTCTGTTTAATCTAGCCGTTGCTTCTGAGTTGTCTTATCTTTTGAGCTGTTGACCTAATCTGCTTATGTCTGAAAAGTTACTTTCGGCGCAGCATGCGCACCAACCCCATTGGTTGACAGAAAAAGTGACTGACATAATCTTTTGAGAATCTGCTTTTGCCATGCTTGACCAGTACTTTATCTGTCCTCTCCCATGCCTTTTTCTGAATCCTGTCAGCCTTTTTCTCTTTTTCCCTGCTACCATATCTTTTGATATCTTTGCTTTTCAGAACTTTTTACTGTTGATATCTTTTCTTTTACTTTTTGAGATCTTTTCCCCTTTTTCTAGGGTTTGTGTCCCCTAGGGTTTGCCTATATATAGTACTATTTTCTTAACACTTCACACACTACACTTACTCTCTCCTGTTTTCCTTGCTCTCTGCCGCCTCCCTCTCTTGCCTCCGTCTTCCTCCCTGTTCTGCCCTGCTTTTCCGGTAATATATATTATATATAATAATTTACTTATTAATTATGCTAACTTATAATCAAGACTTAAAACAAATCATTAAAACAATAATCTTATTTATAGGTTAACTTGTGCTTGTTTAAAGTTGGTTCTTGCTTTATCTTACACCGCATCGTTTATCATGTGAGTAATCTCGTACCTAATCCCTTTTTGCTTTTAATGTTTTGGGATGTTCATGTGTTCATACAAACTTAGAGTCTTAAACTTGTTTATGAACTTTAGTCGCGCAGTATCCCATGTGTTGAGGACGTAGACTTGGCTGTTTATTTGTATGTGTGGATCATTAACCGTCTTGTCGGTCTATTCCGCAGTTTTCATGGTACCATTAGATGAACACGGGAGAACTATCGTTTATGATTTTCTCTTTTGTATACACATGCACAGTTTGTCTTGTTTGTGAGCTCAATTGTGAGCACTGGCAGTCTTATGAATCTTAGAGTTGGTCCCGATCAGATTACACCCTTGTTGAAAACCAGACATACACATGTTGCGCGCAGATTTTATTGTTATCTATGTATTGTATTAAACTTGATTTCTCACCAACACGCAAGTGTTTGACGTTTATTTTAACACATGTTCAGGTTTGCAGTAGCTGTTTGGAGCTTGTGGACACATAGGAAGTTTTCTTTATTTTGGACCTAGATTAAAATGTATCAAGACAAGTTTTTGCTGTTTGAATATTATGATTTATAATATATTGATTTATGATGATTTATGTTATCTTATGTTTACCCTGTGCGTGCGCGAATGAATGTATTTATTAAATATTGACACCCAAATAGTGTCACGAGTAATGAAACAATATGTGGCGCCCCGATGTATAATCCGCCTTTGGTCGGGGTGTTACAATAATGAACTTCAATATGTTTCGTACGCGCATGAAACGTAGGATTCTTAGCCAATAAGATTGAAGACACATTATCCCCATACAAGGTTACCTTCTCGTTCTTACCTTGATTTAACTCGTTTATAAAACGAACCAGCCACACGCACTCTTGTGCAACCATAGTCGCGGCCCGATACTCCGCCTCGGTAGTCGAAAGTGACACGGTGGGCTGCCTTTTGCTGCACCATGTAACAGCACTTGAACCAATCAAGAATATATACCCGGTAGTACACCGTCTTTTGTCCGGATCTTTAGCATAATCGGCATCGCAAAACCCGATTAATTCCATACTTGACTCCCTCTTAAACTTAACACCATAACTTGGAGTCGACTTCACATATCGCAACACTAACCGGGCAGCTTCAAGGTGCGGTTTTCTTGGAGCTTGAACAAATCTACTAAGCACACCAACGACATACGCAATGTCGGGTCGAGTCAAGGTCAAATAAATAAGACTTCCAATTATTTGCCTATATGTGGTTACTTCTTCCAACTCTTTTCCTTCTTCGGCTCGAAGAGACCCGTTTGGTTCCATGAGTACCCGTATCGGTTTGCAACTTTCCATACCGAATTTCACCAAAAGATTAACGACATACCGATTTTGGTGAAGTATAAACCTATCATTCTCGTACTCGAGCTCAAGACCCAAAAAGTGCTTTAATTTTCCCAAGTCTTTCATGAAAAAACGAGTGCACAAATTTGTTTTTAATTGCTCCACCACGTAGACTAAATCACCAGTTATAATTAAGTCGTCGACATAAACGAGGACAACGGCGGTTTTGTCACCTTTGGCTCGGATGAACACACTAGTATCGGCTATTGTAGGAACAAATCCGTTGAGTTCCAAAAACTCACCAATCTTACCGAACCAGGCCCGCGGTGACTGTTTTAAGCCGTAAATTGCTTTTTTCAACTGACAAACATAATTAGGAAAATTTTGACTTACAAAACCTCCCGGCTGATCTATGTATATTATACGATCTAAATCGCCATACAAAAACGCATTACTAACATCCATTTGCCATAAATCCCAACCTTTGCACGCGGCAATAGCTAAAATTACTCGAACCGAAACGAGTTTAGCTACGGGACTAAACGTATCTTCATAATCGATCCCGTACTCCTGTGAAAAACCCCGTACCACTAATCGAGCCTTATATCTTTCTATCGACCCGTCGGACCGTCTTTTAATTTTAAAAACCCACTTACACGAAATCGGTTTTACATCACCCGGCTTCGGAACAAGATGTCAGGTCTCGTTACTGGCTAAAGCATCTAACTCTTGCTTCATGGCTTCCATCCACTTAGGATCCCGTAGAGCCTGCTCTACGGTTTCGGGTTCACGTTCTGTCACACCCTCAAAATCCACTAATGGAGTTTTACCGTCAGAGGGAGTGAACTAACAGGATCGGAATCATTAGTTATAATCAAACCATAAAAACGTTTAAATGAAAATAAGTGCGGAAGCGTAAAACCATAGAAACCAATGTTGCGTCACGCATGACGACCTAAAACCCAATGATAACAGTTTAAAATAAGTTTGCATAATTAAAAGTGTTTCAAGCAATGCATGATCCTAAACCGCGCGCCCGCCTCGGCTACCTGAGAATAACATACTAAAAGTGTCAACACGGGGTTGGTGAGTTCACAAGTTTATATAAAATAAAGCGTTTAGCGTTTGCGTTCAGCGTTTTGCGTTCAGCGTTTTGCGTTCAGCGTTTTGCGTTAAGCGTTTTGCGTTCAGCGTTTTGCGTTAAGCGTTTTGCGTTACCAGATAGTGTTATGTCAATTATATATCTATAGGTAGCTAGCCTATAAAACAAGTATTACTAAGTGTTCGACACCGAAGCTGACTGTTTATCATTTGCCTTGCCACCAGGTCTATCCCGACCATGGTATGTGTTTAGCCAAGATAACACCCACTCGACCTCCAGTCGAGTTTAGCGTTGGGTGGGGTTTGTCAAACCCAGTAGTACTACTCAATAATGACTCGCTATTATCCAATATTAAACGGTTCGATGTGAATGAAGGACTTTAGTTAACGCGTTTGCCACTTAGTCTTTACAAGTGATATATAATTTATACTAACAAAATCTTAAATGCGTTTTTCGGAGTATGTTATCTCCCCCAAGTGAAAAGCGTTTGAAAACAGTTTAAAAGGGGTAAGTGAACTCACTGTTTGCGAAGAATTCCCAAAATAAATCACCAAGTGATGCGCGTCACAGAAAACTCTCTCTAGCGTTCTAAAACAACAAGGAGATTTTCTAAGTATCGGAACTAATATCGAGTCTCTAGACCAGGCACATAATTCCTAATCACAAGATACGTTTCGTGTTTGTTTGTGAATCGTGTGTGACTTAACGAGTACATTTGTGATACGATATGTGTGTGAACAATTATTTACGTGTCATGTATTAATAACGTGTATCACTAGCAACTATTCCCCGCAGGGGCAATTTGGTCAAAATACCACACTTATTTAGCAAGTATTCCCCGCAGGGGCAATTTGGTCAAAACATAACAATTAACTAGCAACTAACACTTTTCATGCATTTTCACAAAGTTCGGCAGTTAACTTTACCGAGACAGAATTCTACTTGAAAGATTATACTATTCCACCGATCATAGCATCTCAATTAATTCATCAAAAATCATCACAAAAGCATTCATGTATTAGGTTTCCAGAACATGTTTTATTTTATTTTTATTCCACATAGGTTTCTCACAATGATCAAAACATTACAGCAAACTCATAACAGTCAAATTCATGCGCAACAGAATGTTATTTGAAATTCCCGTTAAATGAAAAATCCAACAGATGCAAGACCACTTGGGTTAGGTTCCTAACTCAACAAGTCAACTTCCAGAAGTGAAACCAACCCAATTGGTCTCGTAGTTCATGAGATATAATATTTACAAAACAACCTAACAGCAGGTCTAACAACTCAGCTTTGCACAACGTTTTTGTAAAATCATAAAGGTTAACTTTTACACGTCCAAAAATTGCAAATTTATATTCTTTAGAAACTAGACTCAACCTAGTTTACTGTAGTATCATTAATCTCAACCAATTCTTACATTAACATTTAGTTACAGTTGTCTAATCATAACTTACAATCTGTCCAGTACCAGTTTTGACCTTTAATCGCATTTAAATCGTTTGACCAACCAAAACACCTTCAAATTAGGCGTGGTTGGACTTTCTGAAAACTAGACTCAGAGTACTACCTTTTAGACTCATAATTAGCTCAGTATGCTTATATACTCAACAAGTTACACACCGTTCAATTTTAACAATCACTGCTGTCAAACTCAGCAAGCATAAACAATCATCTAACATGCATCCTAAGCATATGACATAACTCAAAACACGCAATAAACATTATTAATCATAAAAATCAGTAGTAACCCTTTAGGGTTTACAAACAATTAATGATTCATCAATCTTTCACCGTTCAAAATCACATATGACTATCAATATCAATCACTAACACATAATCAATCATCCTCTAGCTATAATCAATCATAAAACACTTAATATATGATATTCAATAGTTAGGGTTTCATATATATACCTTAAAAACGCAGAGATAACCAAGAGAAACGTGAGAGGTGCTTAGAAACGAGTGTAGGATGCTTCAATTGTGAAAACCAAGATCAAACAAGGGTGGTATGGTGGTGATGTATGGCTGCCGATCGCAAGAGGGGAGGGGGGTGAGGTGCCATCGGGTTTTTGAGAGAGAAAGGGAAAGAGATTAGGGTTTTTGATTTATATTATTAATAATAATAAGTTACATCAAGGCCCCTCCACTTCTAAACATTATTTTTCTAGCTTAATCTAAGTTGTTTGCATCTTGAGTTAACGTTTTAAACAATATTATCACATAACACATAAGTCTAACACATAATTATCATATAATTATTGTTTTGACGTTTTTCGTTTATTCACCAATGGTTTGCGTCAATTCGTTTGCGTTTCGGTGCAATTCCCGAAAGACTACACATGTAGTAAGTGTCAAGCGTCATTTAAACCCTAGTTTAAATGTAATGAGGTGTGCGTTATAGATTCAATGATCTTAAGTTTGAATTGACGGAGTTGAGTTAACGGAGTTAACCTGAAATTGACGATTGTCACACGTTCAGTTTCTTGACTAACAAGTAACGCGACGTTTGCATACCTCGGGTTCGGTTTACTAACCCGTTCGGACCTCCGGACAGCCGGTACATCACCTTCGGTATTAACTGGTACGGCTGAGGTGCTAGTTTGACCGTTCGTTTGACTAACTAACGACCCGGTTCGACATGGATCAGAACGTAGCCCGTTTCGTGTTCCTGAAACAGGTTCGGTGTTGAGTGTTTGTTCAGATACTTCTTCTAGATCGTTGCCACCAACCTGAACCGTAACATACTCATCATACTCTTTTTGTAAGTCATGTGTGTCGGGTAAGACTTCCTTACTTGGTGACCACCATGAAGAGTTTTCATCAAATATTACGTCCCGAGACACATAAATTTGCCCGGTACTCGGCTCACAACATCGCCACCCTTTCTTTTCATTATCGTAACCAACAAAAATACATCCCGTTGCCTTTTTCTCTAACTTGTGTCTGAGATGCCCCGGGATGAACACGTAGCACACGCATCCAAAGAATCGAAAGTAACTAACATTCGGTTGAATTTTGAACATCTTCTCGTATGGTGACACGTATCCCATTCCTTGTTGTGGCAATCGGTTACTTATAAACGCAGCGGTACACACTGCCTCCGCCCAAAATCTCCCCGGTACATTTTTGTTGTGTATCATGCTTCCGATCATGTCGGTTAGGGTGCGATTCTTTCTCTCCGAAACCCCGTTTTGCTCGGGAGTATTAAAACACGTTAGTTGGCGTTTAATTCTATGTTCTTTTAAAAACAAAGAAAATTTACGGGATGTATATTCGCCTCCGTTATCGGAACGAAGACACTCGATGCTCCTCTTTAGATCCCGTTCGGCTTCTAACTTGAAATCTTTGAAACGTTTAAACGCCTCGGATTTCTCTTTCATGTAATATACCCACAAATATTTCGAATAATCATCAATAAATGATATCATATAACTCATACCTTTAATTGACGGTTGTTTCACCGGACCAAACACATCGGTATGAACTAGCTCGAGAGGGGCTTTAGCTCGATAACTAGAGTTCTCAAACGGTTGCTTATGAGCCTTTCCAAACTGACAACCGCCACACACCACATCCGTTTTTACTTCGAGTTCGGGTATTCCCGCCACCAACTTCTTTTTCACAATTAATTGAAGTTTATCATACCTGACGTTGCTTAAACGTTGATGCCACATATCTGCGTTTAGATTCCTTTTAACCTTATTAACGTACGAAGTCCCGGCAGACAATACATAAACCGAGTCTTTCTTTCTCCCTTGAATCACCGGTATGGATTTAGTTTCGAACTTATCGAAAATACTCACCTCTTTTGGCCCGAACAGAACATATCGTCCGGTGTCGGTGATTTGAGGAACTGACAACAGGTTCTTTTTCATACCGGGAACATGAAACACGTTTTTAAGAACAAAACCACTTTCCTCAGAATCTGGTGAGAGATCAACCTCACCGATATGAGCTATGCCGTGTCGCGAATCATCGGCTATAACTACCACCTGATTACCCTCGTACTTAACCGGGTTCTTTAACCGCTCCTTTTCACCCGTTAGATGATTCGAACAACCCGAATCCACAATCCAATCATTTAATAAATTTAAAGCGGGTTTTACTGAAGCCATTAACGCATGAACTTCCTCAATTCAGGCATAATGGGCCTCGGCATCCCAAGGCTCTTCAGTTCGATTTTGCGTTGTCGCGGCGTTTCCTTCTTTAGTTGCACTCGCTGTACAATACTTTGCGATGTGCCCTCGCATGCCACAATTATAACACTTAAAAGTTTTAAACGACGGACGTTTACCCTTTTTATTGCGGTTCCAATTCTTTCGATCAACGCTTCCTTCCTGTTGGTTTTGTTCCTCGGGTTTATTTCGATCCCACGGTTTCTTTTTGTTGTAACCGTGGTTGGGTTTGAACTTTCCTTTTCCTTTGCCCGCAAACAACGCCTCGTTTTCTTGCTTCGGTACAGCGGAGATCGACACACTGGCCATCTGTTTGGCTAAGGATTCCTGTCCGGATAATAAATTTTCAAATTCCGAGAGTGACGGTTGATTCGGCCAACCTTGAACAGCAGCGACAAACGACTGAAATTCCGGCCTCAACCCGTGAATAATAATTTGTTTCATCCTCGCGTCTCCGATCCTTGATTGCTGATCTAGATCGGCAATCTCGCGACAAAGCGATTTCACTTTATGGAAGTACTTTGGAATCGTCATATCTTTCTGAGTAACCGAAAGCAACTCGTTTTCAAGAAGTTGTAATCGGGTGTCGTTTTTCTTCGTGA
The DNA here is from genome assembly GCF_021521415.1 of Bidens hawaiensis. Classification (NCBI taxonomy): domain Eukaryota; kingdom Viridiplantae; phylum Streptophyta; class Magnoliopsida; order Asterales; family Asteraceae; genus Bidens; species Bidens hawaiensis. The sequence continues at coordinate 963,036 of NW_027491048.1, read as the reverse complement.
ATAGTCGTTCAAGAATATCCCATGCATGCTTCGGTGTTTCGGATTCTTGAAAGTGATCTAACAACTCCTCTTCGACTGTTGTTTTTAACACGAACAACGCTCTCCCGACTTTTACTCGCCACTTTCCAATGGCACCTCCGGTGTCGTTTTTGGCACCTGCGTTTCGGTTCCGTTGGTTACCTCCCAAAGGTCCTGACCTTGAAGGTATGACTTAACACATGTCGACCAAACCCGGTAATTAGTTTGGTTCAAACGCTTGATTCCGGCGACAAACGACGTATCGGCCATCGTTTCCTTCTTCGTTGGCTTCTTTTCTCACCACTTCGATCGACTAAACTCGATTACGTACTGACGTTCGGTGACCGGCTCTGATGCCACTTGTTGAACTTGAATAGAATGGAGTTGAAGATTGAGAACTAATCTCTAATGTGAAGAACAAATAAAAACCAAATATTGCTTTACTTTGCTTTTGTTGCTACTGTACCAACTTGAAAACACAGTGGGCGACAGACTTTTTGACAAACAAAAAAACAACTCAATATTATTAAGAAATGACATACGAAAAAACTTAATAAACCTATGTGAACCAAGGGTTTATATAACACCCTTAATTCGAGTCCTACTCATACTCAAATACACAATTTGATACCAACACAAATAGGTTTTAGGATAAGACTAACTTACTAAAATAAGACTAACTTATTAATAAATAATAAACGAATTATTATTTAAATCTCCTCCAAGCCACCCCATGAGATTTACCGAACCGTCCTTAAATATCGTCTCGTTTAACACCATATATATTAATTGACCTGAGATCATATGTTTAAATAACATCATAATAAGCAAAGTTAATTTAATTTATTTGTTTGTTTTACAAGGTTGATTATGTGGGATATTTGCTTATTTTGGTAAACACCTTTTAAATGAACTACTGGTATTTTTTTATTTTCGGTTTTAGAAAACGAGGAAGATTAAAATGTACAATTATGGTGATAGAGAAGATCACATGATGAAACGTGTGGTCCTATCAATAGAACCAAACAATCTCATATTTCCTAAGTTGGCTGCATATCAATTCTTTCTTTTTGTGGGATCAACCAACTTATGTCTTCACTCTTTACTATGGTATCCTACAAGTGTACGTTCGTCGGCACTAGTGACCCCTTTTGTCGTCAACTTCTCTACGCGATAGCTATTCCTTTGGTTCTTCTTCTTGGAGGGTACGTGCAACATGCAATCCGTATTGGTTTTGTTTAATAAGTTAACAACTTTATATATGTCGTACTCTCCAACCATATCATGGATTAATTAAGTTGGCATAAGCCATCACCACTTGTCCACTTGGGGTGGGGTGGGGTGGGGTGGGGGGAGTGATTCAGGAAGTTTTCCTTAGGGTGGGTCCCAGATTTAAATTCCGAATCATGTGCGCACTCTGAAATATGAGCAAAACTATTATAAAGAGGGTTTGAACTTGGGTAATGAAGTATGGTAAGTGTTATAACTCTTAGGAAGAGATATTGTTGTCATACTTACGTACTAATTACCATACTTACGTACTAATTAAGTTAACATATTGATGCATAATTTAAACGACAATTATGCGTACATGTTACTTTAACACACTGATGCGTATTTTTTAGAGCACATTTATGTTATATTTACTGAAAAAGCAAATTGTATATTTTCGTACCATAGCCATTAGGAATAGAGAATTTATTAAAGAATCCATATCAAATAAAGGTCTAACTGTTGGAATAGTTGTATCCATTGATATTTGATCTATTGTGGTTAGTAAGATCGGTAAATTAGGTGAATGTAAGGAAAGAGAGGGATTCGAACCCTCGGTAAGCAAAAGCCTACATAGTAGTTCCAATGCTACGCTTTAAACCACTCAGCCACCTCTCCTACATAATGATTATGACCCCAAAACCGAAAATATAGTGAATAATGAATTATTCATAGTAGATTATTGGGTAGGTACAACCAATCAATTCTAACTAGAGAGTGATAAAAATAGAAAAGTTTTCATCATAATAAAGATCATAATAAAAGCAAGATCTTTACTTCTAGGCTGGGGCATAAAGATAAAATTGTTTTCTTATAAAAACTAAAAAAAATCTATAAATTAATTTTAAATAAATGGTATGATGTTCAAGTACTAATGAAATCCGTTACTTTATATCTTGATATATTCTAATTTTTATCCTTGCTGTCTGGCTGCAAATCTTGTTACCTAAGATCACGATGAACACAACAATTGAAAGGTAACTAAAGAAACAAAATATATTAAACAAGAATTTGATATTGAATTTATTGATTTCTATGTGTTATAGACTCGATTGATTTATCCTATTTATACACATGTAACATGCGGCGGTTAATCCTGAACCATCGTGATGCTAGGGCACACCATTTCAAACTACGTATGCAATCTGACACATCATCTTGGTTGTTACCAAGTTTCCTTCTTGAGATACTAGACCCTATACTTAAATGCACAACAAATACGATACTAAATGTTGTTCTACAAATCACAGTCTGACCCATGTATCTGGACTTACATGGATTATTAAATTAGAGTCTAACAAGTCTGCGACCAGAGGTGCACAGATCGGGTTTTTTGGCCCAAATTGGGTCGAGTTGAAACTGGGATGTGTTGGGTAAAGAAATTTAAACCACGTTTATTGGTGAAATATCCGTTCGGATTTCAACCCTATTATTTAAGAAAAGATCAGATATGACCAGTTAGAAACCGGTTCGATTCGGGTTTGTCCGCATTCATGGTTTCAAAGTATAGGGTTACAAACCGATTTCTACCATATGGTTCAGTCGGAGCAGTTCAACCAAAACGAGTTCAAAATTGGGTTTAGTTTAGCTTCAAACTTGGGTTACAAACCGGTTTGTTTATTTATTTATTTATTAATAATATTATCATTATCATCATCATCATCATTATTATTATTATTATTTTGTGCACATCCATCTACAATTGCCCAAAGGCCCAGTTAAGACTGGGTATCATACGGAACAGTGAATACCAAATCGTTGGCCCAAGTAATTGTCTCAACAATAAGACCCATTTGTCACTTAGAGTCCATTTTCAGACATTAAAAATCATTAACTTATAGTCTTGTACTCGGATTGAAATATTGAATGGTTTCCACTTTCCAGCTAATACGTTACCGAGTGGTTGGCATTAATGAAATTATAATAGTTACTAAATATGGCACATGTTCTTTAATTCATCCGATACTGTCTAACAATAAAAGAATACAACTAAAGAGCTATTAAATTATCCATTCAATAGCTAAACATGCCATTTAACCAGTTAGTTGCTTCGTATATTCAATGAAAAGTTGAAAACATATCAAAGATAATAAAACCAGGATGGTGTAGAACCAAAAACTAACACGTTAAGCAGTTAAAATTGGACAGGTTGGATGGATCAAAATGGACCAAATAGGTTTTCCGAATATCATGTTGAACCGATTGAATCAATGTTATCATGTTTTTGCAGTTTATATGTTTATTGGAGGTGAGAGACATCTTTAACGTGTTTTTAAGTGATGTAGGTATGGATATTCTATATCAATCAATCAATCGTACCCAGTGGATTCTCACCAATAGCAAAGCTATAAGTAGGGTCTGAGGAGGGTGGAATGTAGGCACTCCATATCTTTATCCAATGGAATAGAGAAGTGACTTTCATAGAGACCCTTAACTCTAAAAAAAAAAAACATATATCAAAGGCAGGTATGGATATTCTATGTAAGCATTAAATGGTTCTAGTATTTTTCTTTCAATAGTGAATGCTGGTGTAATCTTCTATATATGTGAATCATTAATACCTGAATCTCCTTTTTTAATATTCTTGAAATTTTTAAAAATTTAAATAGGTATAACATTACCTTTTTTAGACTATTCACTCAATGAATTGGTAGAGCTATCATTTCCTAGCATTCCAAAGAACGGTGATGTTTAATATACCCTATTGTACAGTGGTAGATGTAAAAAAAAAACTTCTTTGTTTTGTATTTAACACCATCGAACAAATATTATGATACTCTTAGGTTTAAATTTTTATTTTTGAATGCCTCTTAATTTTCTTCTGTATATGTCAACGTTGTCGCGTAAATCTTAAGCAAACTCTACAAGACTTGTATGAATGTGTTGTTTGATAAGATCACACATTAACTAACTTTCACCTAATTGGAATGCACACATTAATGTATGCTTTTAAACTAACAAAAGAAGAATAATGGGAGCCTTTATTTTTCTATTTATTATTTATTATTTATTTATTTTTCAAATTATACTCATTTCAAAGTTAGGCATGACAATTTGATTCAAAACCACTTATTATAATAGACATGGATGTAAATTATTGGCCATGCATGTTAGTAAAAAGGAATATTTTATATTTTTGTTAAAAAAAAGGGTTGGCTTGCTTCAATAATTAACAATGAAATGTGAAGGCCAAGTCAAATGCATTTAAACAACATAACATCTTCAATAACCATCCATGACTAATCAGTATGCTCGTTTGACAGCATCTCCTTCATATTAACATACTATTTATATCTTAAAAACTAGGACAAATCAATAGAATTAATATCATTATTACGAGTAATGTTTTTATTTTGTTGAATCTAGTTATTGGCGTAGTTTTAAACATTGAATGGCAACTGCAAGAGATTAATATTGAAATACGTAATCTTATATCATGACAATTAACAATTAATCGCATTGAGCGTACCTCGGGTCCTCGGTCATTCCTAGTTTGGGAGTTGTGGGGTGGGGGTGGGGGTGGGGGTGGGGGTGGAGAAGGTTCATTACAACTTATTTCTCCCCTCTTGTATAGATAGTAAAACTGATGTTATACACTATGTCATCTTGTAAAAAGTTAAGGAATTAGCTTAATTACTTATATGAAAGCTACAAACACATTGTTCAACTTTTTTTCTTAATTTTTATTTTAGTGTAATATCGCCTTCGATTCGGTATGTGCTATCCAATCCTTGTTAGGGTTCATAGACTAAAGGAGCTCAAAATTAAGGTTAAGTTACAATGTATTAGAAGTTCTATGTTGTTAAAATTAACAAGAATGGCGCATTTTGATTTATGGATTGAGGTTCCGTGTGAGAGCGCTTCTCGTGCATCAAAGTCTTCTCGTAGTTGTTAGAGCATTCTCACCTTATTCTCTATCTATGAATCCAGAATTACATCAAAACATACTACATTTTCTCTCTCTCATTTTCAATTCAATAACATTTTTTATGCATTTATCATTATCATTTTTTTCCTTCACTCACAACCACTTTCAAAATATATTAAAAAATTATATGGGGTGAACAGTATCTTTTCAAGTATACAGAAAAATCACTATGTTTCTAAAATATAAAAACATTTAACTCATAACTCTCTATATTATAAAAACACCTTTCACATAAACTAAGGGGTTGAATGAGAATACTCTTAGTGGGCAAAACATCCTTACGGCGATGTTATCACAAGTAGAAACAGCTTGTCATGGATATGGCTTGTAGTGTTGGTCTAAGTCTATGAGATAGGAATATGTGCCAAAAGACACAATGGCAGTTGGTGTTTGACTAATCTAGATAGTCAATTTTGAGCATTCTCAATCCATTCTCAATCTCTATCTTTATAATTACAATAAAATCACTATATTTTATCTCTTATTTTTAATTAAATAATATTTTTTATACTTTTACACTATATTTTCTCTCCATCCTCTCACAACCACTTATAACACAATCCCCTGTAAATTGCTTATGCCTCAAAAATAGATATATACCTTTCATATGATTCACCAAGTAAATTCTTGACTATGGTTTGAATTAATTTGTCGTAGGTTAGAAAAAAATGAGGTTAGCATGAGGAAAAATACACGGCCATCGTCAAGAATGGTGAGTCTTCGGGGGTGCCGAGAGGTACACCTTAGACGAATCCCACATCCTGAATTGGATGGCGGGGTAAACCTCATCAAGGACGATGAGTCCAAAAGGATAAACCTCTTTCGAGACTCATCATACCCGGTATTCCCCGTCATCATACCCAATACGGAACAATAGTGCATGTGATAACATTTGTGACATTGGATCTCTCATATTGTTAATATTGTATGCTTTATCATTAGGATCTAACATACATGTTTTGGTTATGAGTGGAGACTAATTAGCAAGACACTCATCATAATACTACTCCCATTCAAATACGCTTAATTAAATATAAAATTAAGAATTTGAGATAATAATCATATATATAATCATCCTCCAATCACCGACTTTTATTCTATTCATGTCATCAACAAAACACAAGTTAGAGTTGTTAGTTAAAGGAATTCCTTCTAAAATAAATTATTAACGAAACTAACTGAACATAAACAACATTATAAAAATATAAACAAACCTTTATATAAAGAACATAAACAAACACATTAACATTCACAGACACAAATGAACGAACGCAACCTCTATTCATGTTCGTTCGTTTAATTAAATGAAAAAAATTTATTGTTCGTGCTCGTTCATTTGTTAAGCAAACAAAGGTAAGCGAACTTCCCATCAAATGGTACACAGACTGTTCACTGAACGTTCGCCTCGTTTACCACGCTAAATCCCTAATGTGGTTTTCCTCCACCATCACACATAAAACGAGTGACTGGGATATCAATTATAACACTCGCCCATTCGTACCACCAATATTGCTCGTTTTGTCTTTTATGAATCCACGGATTCGTTTTTGGTATAACGCATGGAGACTTCCATTAGATGATCAACCATCCTAACATTACTCTCACTATAGCGCATTTAAATGTAGAATTTTCTCATCCCTAACCAATACGTCCAAAATACATTGGTGATATTTGAGGTCCGATATTCCTTATCAACGCAACATATTTTTTTATCTTGTTCTAAAATATAAACATTTTATTCACTTATGTATCTTTAAAGCATGCTTAGTTATAAGAACTAAAAATATTGTGTTTTATCATGCTCGTCTTGACTTGATAGCTTGTATTGGAAAACATCCGGTTTAAATTTTAAATAGTAGTTATAACTCGCGCGTAATTATGTTTGTAATTTACGTAACTACATGGACCGTTCGGTCCATTCATGTACTCGACTACTCGCTATATCAAACGAAAGATAAAACTTTAAAAAAACTATAATCGTTCATGGAGATCAATCTCGCATGTTGTGGTTGGCGGGAACTTAGTTATATTATGCATATTTTATTTTTTCTAAAACACTTATTAATATTACTATAGCATAATATTGTTGATATAATTATAGATATTAGTAACTAAAAATGATTTTTAGTAAATATAATTCAGTAATCAGTATGTCTTAAAATGAATAAACGTGTGTATGAGCTAATTCTTTTTAAAATGTGTAAATTTATAATGTAACTTTAATAACTTGAGATATTTAAAACTTCATGAAAACATTAACTAAGAGAGAAAAACATATTAACCCCCGTCCCATTATAAGTGTCCATGTTTGAAAATAATAAAGTTTATGGTGGATTGAATGATTACTTTTTTTTTTCTTATAAAATAACAATAATGTCATTGAAAAGTGGGTCTATCAATATTGTTTATTAATGTTAGTTGTGTGTGTTTAAGGGGAAACTTGAAAATTAAATAATAAATTTTAAAAGTCGATACTTGTAATGAGACAAATAAAAAAAGAAATTATGGACACTTATAATAGGACAGAAGGAGTAATAGTTCAAGTTAACAACTATGATATAAAATAATATCTGCATGTTTATCGATGGAAAAGAAAACAAAGTAAAAAGCGAGAATAGTTGGTGTAAACTAACACCCAATCAAATGATATGAAATTGAATATATTACACTAATAGAGAAATGTTGAATTTTAATATATATAATAATAAGCAATTCTCTTGCTTAATTCTCTGGTGGAAATTCAAGTTAGAATCCCACTTGTATTACTTTTGATTGGATATTGACAATGATTGATTTAAATTATGTTTTTTCAAAGGTTGTTAGTTCGAACTGCACAAAGTTTTCATCCCACCATGTGTTACGTCAGAGAGTTTTGCTCTTGTGGTGGCACAACGACTGTCAAGTGGTAGTCGATGGTATGGTTTTTCGGGGAACGCCCAAACCAAACTCTGAAGCCAACGTACGTGGACCCGATTAAGACAACATAGTCTGACCATATTGGGTCATCATAGCTCCCCAAATTTAAAGAGTGCGGTAGCCTAAATACAAGAAAGTCGTTGTTTTAAAAAAATAAAGAAAGTTAAATAAATTAAATATTGTTACAATGTTGTAATTGATCTTGATTTAAAAAAAAACATGCAAATGTTATGATTAGTGTGACACAAAGCCATACAACTCTTAACATTTATGAGAGGACACATCATCGCTTACGTTTGATGAAATAACAAAAGAAGCGAAACAAAAATCGTCTAGCAATGTGAGTCTAACGTAACCGAAACTACTTTATACTAGATTGTGGTAGGAGTTGTAAATGTACTTTACTTTGGCTTAGACCCACATAAAGAGTGACTCGATATCTTAAGGACCACTCCAACTTTCTCATCTTAACTCCTTGGTTAACCATGCTCTCTTTCTGCCTCTTACAAATATATATCACACGTATAACATATACATCCATACTATGACAATGATTTACGTCATAAATATAATCCAAACTAGAGAAAGTTGAAGAATTAATCAATTTGATGATAGATATGGATGATAATTAGACACGGACCTTATGTATAGACCCAAAATATTAGGGATATGCATCTGGATATGAGATTAGTTTTAATTTTTTCTATGAGTATGAGACAAGTATGAGATTGGATGATACCCGAGACAGTTAACTGAAAACATACCCGCATACCTGAACTTTTAAATTTTTATTTTTCATTGACACCCTGTATAGTCTATTAACAATTCATTTTATGTTAATATACTTTTATATGATATGAAGAATTAACTGGTCTTTTGTGACTTTATATCATAATAAAATTTACATATTCTAAATATTTAAAACTCTTTAGAATTGTTTGATAATTTTATGTTGAATTATTAAAATGTCTAACTAACTGAGGTAGCATCTGAATCATTAAACTTAACAATTAGATATTTCATGAACCAGTAAAAAATGTCTTTTTAGTGAACCTACCATACTCTAACTTTGTTTGATTTAGAGGTTACTTCTTAATGAATCCATTATGAGGCTATCAAACATGTCTTTATCAGAGCCATTTCGGTGTCGTTCGGGATGGTGAGGCAAACCTCATGGAATGGGGGTTGGGGGGGGGGGGTGTAGCACCCTAGGTCAATCTCACACCAGTCATGGACGTGAGAGATTATTGGTTAATAAGAAACGTCCCGACTCTTAAATCATCAACCACCGGTGCAACAGTTAAGTGTTACGCCTCTTAAAACGCGTTTTGCTAGGGGACGGAATAAGAGCTTCACAGTTAAATATGTTCATGTGGGAGCAGTATCAAATTCAGTATATGTGACCTTCTTGGAAGTCTCCACCGATCACCGACGCAACAAAAAACAAATCCATAAACTCTTCGTGATTAAAGCAAACAATATTGATAACATAAGAAGCTCGATGTTACAAACAAACCTATTGAGTTACCACCATATTTCTTAAGTCACAATTATACTGGATCCATGATATCGATAAAAACTAAAATAGGAAATTAAGAATGAAAAAAAAGCACAGAGTTATCCCAATGGTTATTTTTAAGCAATGTATTGTACCTTTGACTTTCAATCCTTAATTTTTACCAAATTAACAGACATACTCAATATTCAACAATTAATCACCCAACACAAACCCAAAATGTCCTGAGTCAGATACGAAACAAGAGTTTACAATCATACACGAGACTAAGACTATCCACATCCGTCCCAAACTAGCCCCATTGCTATCAAAAAATATAAAAAATAAAAAATATCATTAAAAAGGAAGAAAATCCCTAGTGAAAACAAAACCTTAACTAAAATTAAATTTTATGTCATCACATCACTTATTGTTATGAAATGAAACATATTATATATTATTATTATTATTATTATTATTATTATATAGAATTGACAGTGGAATTAGTTTAAGAAGCGTTGAAGAGATGCATAAAAAGGGGCAAAGGTTAACAACTAATAATAATAAAGACAAAACCCGACTACTCGGAGAACAGAACAGAACATAACATAACAACAAACAAACACAAACACAAAGGGTTTGCTTCTACTTCTCTTTGCAAACACACACACACAAAACACAATCTCATGTCTCTATTCTTCATTTGTACACCCTTGTTCAGATCCTCTTGTCAGACAATCTCATCCTACGTTTGACCTCTTGTTTTCTTTCAATCCTCAGATCCTTAATTTATCTCCTTGTCGGATCCTACCTTTGACTTTCAATCCTTAATCACTAAACACACACCATGGGTCAGTGTTACGGCAAGACCATCCCAACATCCGATAACGACACCACCGTGGGTCCCACCGCCGACGGTCATCAGTCACCGATTCCGGCCAATAATAATAATAATATTCCGTCGGTTAAAAACACACCGGCTCGATCTTCGAGTCCATGGTCGAGTCCATACCCACAAGGGTTATCAAGTCCGTTACCGGCCGGAGTGTCGCCGTCGCCGGCGAGATCGTCGACACCCGGCCGGAGATTCTTCAAGCGGCCGTTTCCGCCGCCGTCGCCAGCGAAGCATATCAAGGCGTCGCTGGCGAGGCGGTTCGGGCAAGCGAAACAGCCGCGGGCGGGTACGATACCCGAAGACGGGGCGGCTGTGGAACCGGCTGAAGTGCAATTGCTTGATAAGAATTTTGGGTATAATAAGAGCTTTGGGGCGAAATATGAATTGGGGAAGGAAATCGGGCGAGGGCATTTCGGTCATACTTGTCATGCTAGAGGGAAGAAGGGGGAGCTTAAGGATCAAGCTCTCGCGGTTAAAATTATATCGAAAGCCAAGGTACATATGTAATTTGTTATATTGTTAAATTGTTGAATTGTTAAATCCCCAAATTTTAATTGTAATTGAGCTGAAATTGGTTATCATTTTTGACTTGTCAATCTTGTTTATGTATAATTGTAGTGGAATTTGTATAATTGTTGTGAAGTAGTGTCGAATTTGCTTAAAAATAGGTTTTTTATACACTGGTATGATGAAATGTCCTGTTTTGTTAATTTATATCTTGCTTTGATAGAAATTAGAATATTAGATAATCGATTGGGTGCGTGTATGGAAGTAAGGATGAAATTAATGTATTGTTTCTAGGTTTAAACGGTTGTAATGTGTAAAACTTGCCAAGTGGTAGAAGTATTTGTTCTTTGCTTCGAGTTTGTGTTCTGTATCTAGATCTGATACGAATGGTATAATTGAGGATGGATTTATGTTAGAGTAAGTATTTTAGGGCACGGTTTTGTAATTTAATTTAAGTAATGAATACAACGAACGTTTGTTTTTAATTGATGTGTTTAGCGTTTTGTTTAATCTGCGTAAATGACATAGCGATATATGGTAGAATTATTAGTGTTATCACTTCAAATTTCTATAAACCGATTCTATACTCGTATATATGTTATCTTTTTAACGATATGTTGCTTTTTTTACATAGCGTTGTGTAACCTAATTGTTTACTAATTAATTTCATATTATGTTATTACAGATGACAACTGCAATATCGATCGAGGATGTGCGTAGAGAAGTAAAAATATTGAGAGCTCTGTCTGGCCATAAGCATCTGATTCAGTTTTATGATGCGTGTGAAGATGCAAATAATGTATACATCGTTATGGAGTATGTCTCTTGTTTCACTGTTTTATTTCAATTCTCAAAATAACTCACTTTATCTCTTATTAAATATGTTGTTTTATGATTTGTTTTGTTGAATAAATAGATTGTGTGAAGGTGGGGAGTTACTTGACCGAATACTATCCAGGTAATATGATGTCCTGTTTCAAGTTATGCCATTTTTTGAGCAATGAGTAGATAAGTTGACTTTGGTCAAACTTTGTAACGAATGCAGAGGTGGAAAATACACAGAAGCAGATGCAAAATTGATAATTGTTCAGATACTAAGCGTTGTTGCCTTTTGCCATCTTCAAGGCGTAGTGCATCGTGACCTAAAGCCTGAGGTTATAAATGCATCTTCTTTAAGAAACTTCAACTTTTATTATATTTATTTTAATTTTTATTAACACTTTCTATAATTACATGTTTCAGAACTTCCTTTTCATGTCCAAAAATGAAGATTCTGATATGAAGCTTATTGATTTTGGTCTTTCTGATTTCATTAGGCCAGGTAATTAATTACACAAGTTAACGATTAAAGACGTTAATGGATAACAAGTTTGTGATCATGGTTTTTTTTTTTTTTTTTTAATATTGCAGAAGAAAGGCTTAATGATATAGTTGGAAGTGCATATTATGTTGCACCCGAAGTTCTGCACAGATCATACAGTTTGGAAGCTGATATATGGAGTATTGGTGTTATTTCATATATTTTGTTATGCGGTAGCAGACCGTTTTGGGCCCGAACAGAATCAGGAATATTCCGTGCGGTGTTGAGAGCCGATCCTAATTTTGATGATACCCCGTGGCCTTCTGTGTCACCTGAAGCTAAAGATTTTGTTAAAAGGCTGTTAAATAAAGACTTCAGAAAAAGAATGAGTGCTGCTCAAGCCCTCAGTAAGTATAAACTTATTCTAATTTCATTTTTGCAAAAAAAATTAATTAATTATTATTCATAATTGCTTGTGTGATGCCAGCTCATCCTTGGTTGTCGAGTGAAAACCATCCGATTCCTTTAGATATATTGATTTATAAATTGGTGAAGTTGTATCTGCATTCTTCTCCGTTTAAACGTGCTGCACTTAAGGTAATTGTTTTATTTTGTTTAATATTAAATATTGTTTGGTTGGTTTAAAGGTAATATTATTGTTTGGGAATAATTGCAGGCGCTTTCAAAAGCTTTGACAGAGAATGAATTGGTTTATCTTAGAGCCCAGTTCATGCTTTTGGAACCAAACAAAGACGGGCGTGTATCTATTGATAACTTCAGAATGGTAAAAGTTTTCTATTTATTTATTTTTGTTTTGTATTTTTGATTTAAATTGATGCTAATGTTAGCGGTGTTGCACTATTTGCAGGCGCTCATGCGTAATGCTACAGATGCAATGAAGGAATCTAGATTTCCTGATATTCTTAATGCAGTAAGTCACCAAGTTTGTGTGTGTGTGTGTGTGTGTGTATATGCATGTGTGTGTATGTGTAAATGAATTGATTAACAAAAGGGTGTTAACGAGCGAATGGTACAAAGTGATATGGGTCATTAATTTAGGTAATCAATGGGTGAGATTACGGGAGGTTGCAATGTTGGCGGTTTTTACGCATGATATTTCCTTGAGGGGTAAATTTGGAATATCCTAAGATTGTTGACTTTTAAAATCTCCCTAATTTTTTTCAAACGAAAATAACCTTTTTGTATGACATTATTTTTAAAAAAAAGTTTACACCATAAATCGAGCATTTCATACTCGTTGATTTGAGTTATAAAAAAACATCAGTTTACTGTGTGTGTAATGTGCGTAATTAAGTCTATGCATAATTATAAACATAGGTTGTTGACTTATTTATATAAGCTACATAATATGTAGTTTAATTATGTTGTATATGTTCCGTAAGTACTTATGTATTGTTGCCTAATTATTTACATTTTTGCGTAATTATCGCGGACACATATAACCTCACCCATCCCTTCACATGATAAATTCACTTTGTACTTAAACCTGTCTACCTCTCTCTGTTATGTATATGCATGTATGTATAGGTTTAGAAAGATCTATAGTCTATACCATGTGTAGGTTATTGAGACTTCTTTTACATTCAATCGCGTGCGTGTGGTTTTTTGCAGATGGCACCGTTATCTTACAGGAAGATGGACTTTGAAGAGTTCTGTGCAGCAGCCATCAGCACATACCAATTAGAAGCTCTTGAAACATGGGAACAGATCGGGTCAACTGCATTTGATTTCTTTGAAGTGGAGGGTAACCGCGTGATATCTGTTGAGGAACTTGCTCGGGTATTCTATCTAATCTTCCTATATTTCATTTCTTTCCTATTATTATGATCTTTGTATTGACTATCGATGGTTGTTGACAATAACGCAGGAACTGAACGTGGGTCCCACCGCACATTCGATTCTGAAGGACTGGATTAGAGACGACGGTAAACTCAGTTTGTTCGGTTATACAAGATTTTTGCATGGAGTCACGCTTCGCAGCTCCAACACAAGACATTAAATTAGATTTGATTTTCTTTCTTTTGTTCTTTTTATATTAAAAGAATGTTTTTTTTAAATTCTTCTTGTTTTACAATATTTTGATTGATTTAAGATTTCATGGGAGGGAGGGGACTTGTGTAGAAGAAATGAATATATAGTAGAGACAAAATTTAAACAAGGTTTTTTTTTGGGTTTCTTTTTTTTTTTTTTTTTTACTTGTGGAAAAGATTTTGTCGTGTCGGAATGTTTTGGAATATTCTTGTGCTTTACTTACTCCCCCACACAACATATGATTCATATGACGACATGTCATTTGTTTGGTTGTTTGTGAGAATCTCACTAGCAAAAAGTTTTTAACGGAAAGTCACATGAATATCATGGTTTGAACAAACGACTAGGTTTTTGTGAACATGTTCATTGAGCAGTTATAAATGTTACATGAAAGTACAAGGCACGTAATAGACGTCATTGGTTAAGAAACAAAACGCGTCATTTTGTCGGTATAAGAAATATGGTTTTATAGACATCTTTTGTCTATCTTCGGTTGCCGTGTGTTGTGTTGGCACACGTGTGGGTTTACACATTGTAACAAAACTTGTCAAATCACTATTTAGTTAATAACATTCACATCTTCTTCTTTATATTTATCTCTAGCTCTAATATTATGTTTTAAGTCTCCATCAAGGCCTCGATGTTAAACGAAACGATATATAAAGACGGTTCGATAAATTTTATGGGGTGGCTTGGGAGAGATTTGAAATAATAATAATTAGTTTATTATTTTAAGTTTAAAATAAGTTAGTCTTATTTTATTTATTTAGTTTTTATTTAATTTGGTTTTAAATTGTGTATTTGAATATATACATGTAGGACTAGAATTAAAGGTATTATATAAACCTTTGGTTCAAATAGGTTTATCAAGTTTCTCGTGAGTCGTTTTTTGTTAATAATTTTTTTGGTCAAAATATTGTGTACACAAGATTAATTTGTTTTGAGTTTTCTTGATTGTGATATGCACATAAGGAATCGCAGAACCTTATATTCTCGTTTGAACAGAAGAAACAGAAGCTGCACATTTGAGTTCTTGTTTTGGACTTTTGGTGTTGTGATTCACTTGCGAAACTCTCCAAATTTAACTCGCAATCTCTAATGAATCGTGATTCTTCTCAAATTTAGATTTACAATACATCATTTCTATAAATATTTGTGAGTCAGAAAGATAAAATATTAGAAAATAATTGCATGTAATATAGAGAGAAAGAACATGATGTGATAATAAATTTAGAAAATGGAATATTTAGTTAAATTATAGAGAGAATGAAATGGTAATATGAATGCTCTATGTTATGAACCCGAACCTAGTCCAAATAAGATGCAAACAGCCCAGTCCAATCCATTGGCCCAATAAGATGAAGGCTACAGCCTACAGCCCTACAATGCTATGAAGTTATACGTGGGTGAAATTGGAAGGTATAAGGCATGAAAAATATGAAGATTGTGTGTGGTCTTCTCATCTCTGCTCTAAGTTTCTGATTTCTCATTCCCTATCTTTAATCGTTTTCTTGTGGGCTAATGAAACTAAGCAAGAGATTTAGGCTCATACTTAATTAGGCATTCAGATTCAAAAAATAAACATTATATATAAATATATTATAACGGACAAAGTAAACTTCGAATTGTGTATTGGTTTGGTTGTAAACATAGTAGTTGCTAAGTTGTAGATCATGAGTTCAAGACATGTAATATGTTAACTTTTTGTTTTTTTTCCCACAAATATCATGAAAGGGGCACAAAATCTCACTTTAGTTTAGGCCTCTAAAATCATTAAGCCGGCCTTGTATTTATATTCACAAACAAAATCGATAGAAACTAATCAGATTATTATCTATGTGTATCGTTGTTTAGTTTTGAAAATATCAATTCACAACACTCCAACCGGTGTTTCTAACTCTAGTTAAACGTTTACATGTCAGAAACCAGTTCGACCATGCGTAGTCAATACTAAGCTCCCCGGACATTTTACGTCATGTGGTGCTCGATCAGCATTTCGACATTTTGCAAAAAAAAAAAAAACGCGTAGTCAAAACTTTCCATCAATCGTTACACAATTATTACTTTTTTAACTATTTAATATAAATAAACATATAAAAAAAGGGAAAAGAAAATGATTGTATAAAGTTCCTCAAAATTCCCCCATCTCCGGCGTTTTCTCCACAAAGTTCCTCATCAAAATGCTATTCATAATGCCTATGGGGACGGTGTTTCCAGGCATAATGACATCAAAACGCCACCATAAAGCCACCACTACGGATGGTCTTAGGTGTATAAAAAACAAACAATTAGACTCTAACCTAGCTTACTATCCTTAATACAATTAGAGTTACATCATGGGCTTAAGATTAAACCTATTAGATTTTGGGCTCTTTTTCCACATAATTTAGATTTACAAAAACCCAACATAACCAACTTCTACTCGTATGGTCAACTCGTGCGAGGTCAGACTTTAATAAAGCCCAATATGCCTATTTTTGTTCGTGGTACTGGTACTCTTTACCAAAAGAAGAAAAAAAAGGATGTATAGTTTTTTTTATTTAATTTAAAATTTAACTTTAATGATTATAAATCTAGCATATAACTACAAAAATAGAAGGAAAAAAAAAGTGTCAATGCGTATAGATTTTGAGCACGTTAGCCTCCCAAACATTTACCACTGACGTTGAAATTAATTTATAACATTCGACCTAGAGTTACTTTCATTCATACACGCTTAACTGCAAGTCTTTCATCTAGTTCACAACCAATATATTATAAACGGGATGATTGTACTTGAGGCTGTTAAGCTGATATTTACATGTAATTACAAAAATTTAATACCAACTCCAAATTTATTTATTTTTTAAAAAACTGTTATTGACAACGAATTAGTGATGATGAATTAAAATGATTGAGCAAGCAAGCATGTTGCGGCATCCTCTTTTAACTCGACCTATTACATTAATATATTATAAGGTTTGGGCCATACCATTTTTTATTTAAAGATTTTGGTGTAGTTAATTTTTTGTTTTTTTTTACATATATAGAAAGTTGCTATATTTTTTGTTTTTTTTTACATATATAGAAAGTTGCTATCTTTGATAGGGTTGATTGTTTTGATGAAAATTATAAGTTTTTAGTTAAGGTTCAATGCATGTGCTCACTTAAATGTAGCTGAATACATCACCATCACTCATCATACAAGACCATTCGAATGTCTCAAGACTAGAAATTTGCTTGAAAAGGCTCATTCGAATATGTTTCAGTTTGTACGAGGCGAGCCAAGATCGATTCACACATTGTCTTGATCGTTAGCTTGCTTGTTTGACTCGCTTAAATTAACCCCAACTTTTAATGTTTTATAGCACAAATATAAAACATGATGTTGCTACAACAAATACGGACCATGGAAGAGTATTGATGTCCTCTTGTCTTGGTGACTCGAATGGTCTTGCTAAGATGACAAGGGTTGTTAGACTCGTCATAAGAGGGGGCCTTCTGCGACCATTTTTCGACGTGAACATAAATAAGCTGTTATTGGGGGTGATAAATGGAGACGAGTGTATGAATCGTTGTAGAGTGAATGAATGCAAAGTGTATGAAAAATGAATGAGATTATGTTATCTGAGATGCCTAAAGCATTCTTTTATAGGGGGGTTTACCGCCCTAACTGAACTTGGCGGTAGCTCATTGGCTTAACTTAGAGTATCTTTCTCAGTTTTCGCTATTGCACGTCTACCCTTTGTCTTTTTGATATAAGAGACCAAAATCCACTGTTTTAAGGACAAAGCTCAATTACTCGCGTGATCCAATGAATTTTCCTTTAAATTTTTCTTGTTGTTAACGTATGTTGACTTTCTGACTAATTATTGTGATGGTCACATCAGAAGATAATTTATGCATTTTAGCATTTTGACAATCGGAGCTAATAAGCTTATTCTAGTTGCTTAGGTGACCCTTTTAAATTAACGCATAGACCTACTCTATCATCGCATTCAATCTTTTAAGGCAACTCCCTATTGTTATCATTTCACATAGTGTTAGTTTGAAATTCATACAAATCTTTTAAACTATAAGCCAAGCTTTAGTTGCCCTAACTCAAATCGCCTCGTGAATAATCTACTACCGTACAAACACTATCAAATTTGAGCATCAACACAATTGTATCTTGAACTTAAAACTTCATTTAAACAAAGCAACAATTTCTTCTAATATAAACCATCATCCTTCCAAAAAAAAAGGTTAAATGTTTATAATAATCTTCCAACAATTTAACTTTTATATTAATTGAAACATTAAATATGAAAATAGGGATCGTGACAAGTCAAAAATGAGGAGGTGTCAAACAGACAATGGTTTCATTATAAATCGTACACGTCTCCTCATCATCCTCATATTCCTTTTCATCAAATATTATTACTTCTAATCTTTTCTTATAATATTATAATTAGCGCTCCTTAAAAATGCAACAAAATTTATTATCTACAGGCAGTGCTTAGTCTCGTGAGTAAGCTAAATGAGGCAATGATTTTAGTTCTTCAGATTTATATGGCCTTCATTTTAAATAAGAGTTATGTATTATGAGATTTTGAAAGTAGAGTTATTTTAGAATTAGTAACTCAATGATGAGTCACAAGTTAAGGATGATTGCTTCATATCCATTATCACGAAATATCATCCATATTCTATAATTCTTGTATACTCTTTAGCGCTATACGCATAAAGAAAAGAAAATAAAAAGGCCTTAACATTTTAGTTAGTTTTAGGCCTCCAAGGACGTTGAGACGGGCATGTCTACAGGTAATATTATAATGAACCTTTTAGCTTAACTGAAATTTGAAGAACTGAAAAAGACGAAGATTTAGAATGGAGACCGTAAGGTCATCTTTTGTGATTGGGCTACCTAGTGATGCCTACAATTACAAGCATATAAGGTCGCTTTTTTACAATTAGGTTACCCTAAGTAGCCAGACTTTATTCGTTGGTTTTTAAAAATAAATATTATTATTTCATATGTCCAACATCTTATAATCATTACCCAAGATCAACATGCTAACATGGTTCAAATCTTATAAACTTTTAAAAATAACAAATTAAAAATACTAGAAAAAAACAGTTGGTCGTTGATATTAAAAAAATAATTAATTGAAATAATAATAGATGGAGGTGTTTGTGTTAAATTATAATATCAACTTATCAAGCATAAAGTTAAAAAAAAAGGAAAGAAAAAGGAAGATGGTGCATTAGCCCAATCAAATTCATACACACCCCATACTAATCAATTTTTATATATTCCTATATCACTAGTTTCCGTTTTGCTTTCGTTGCCATTTTACGTTTGCTTCCAACATTTCATTTCATTTCATTTCATTTCATTAATCACATCCGCTACAAAGTCACAATCTCCTTTCAACCTCTATGCCTTGGTCATCCTTCTTCCGGGTTGTAAATGAACCGAACCAGCCAAGACCTTGTTCGAGTTCATTTGTTAAAACTTTTTATCAGACAACCGGACAGATCACGAACACTCCACCAAAAGATAATTTTTGGTTGTGTCAGTTCATTAAAGAATTGAGCTTGTTCATAATCGTTTGTTAATATTATAAGAGAACGCAAACGGACAATAATGAACATTGTCAAACGCAAAAGGCCGTAATTGGACACCAACGGACGCTAATGGACAGAAGAATAGGAAAATTTTGTTTCAGAATTGAAATTTTTTTAGGATCCAAAATTTAAACCAAATGCTTTCATAATGTATTATTTGGCACAAGTCAAGTCTTGTCGTGTCAGGTAGGATCATGTAGTGATATAAAAAAGACAAAACCAAACTGATATTTCGAAAACATAATTGAAGTAATCGTCATTAAAAATGTATAGTAGAAAAAACAATGTTCCTACAATTACTTGCTACAAATTTCATATTTTTTAACTTAATCATTACATCATCTATGGAATAATAGAAACATTTCAAATTAAGTAAGTATTTTTTAATATAATAAATACAACCATTGTTTAAATTTTCATCATCATTTTGATTACACAAATTGAATTTTCACATACTTGACTGTAAAAAAGCTGCTCTCAACTACCACAAATTGAATTTTCACATACTTGACTGTAAAAAAGCTGCTCTCAACACCTATAGTAGTGTCATTAAAAACAAGAGCTAACTTTAATAAATGGTACAACAATATAAAAGAAAGGTGCTTATTGTTTCAACTAATGTACAAGAGTAAAATACTTTCGATGTAAAAGATTGATCCCTTTGAATCTTGGTCCATGATGGCCTTTTTATTAATACTACTTGAAGAGGAGGAAAAGAAATAGCTTATGGTAACCTCTATTATATTATTAATGTAACCCGAGAGTTCAATCTTAGTTTTCAATTATTATCTTCATCAAAGTTATGTGAATACATTTCGGCTAACCGTAGTATCTTTGGGATGCCGAACTAGAGATGGTCAAAAAAACCGGTCCGGGAACCGGTTTGCCGGTTTAAACCGGAAACCGGTTTTCGTAACCGGTTTAAACCAGAAACCGGTTTTTACGAAAACCGGTTTTTTAAAAACCGGTTTGACCGGTTTACAAACCGTCGGTTCGTATTTCGGTTACACGTTTTAGAGCCAAAACCGGTTAACGAACCGGTTATTAAAAAAACCGGTTTTTTTTAATAACCGGTTATAAAAAAACCGGTTAACCGGTTTTTTTATAAACCGGTTTTTGACCGTTTGTGGAAAAACCGGTTAACCGGTTTTTCCATAACCGGTTAACCGGTTAAAAACCGGTTTTTTTCCGTTGTATAACGGCTATATAGCCATTTTTTTTTTTTGACCGTTTTTTTTTTTTTTTACCATTTTACCCCCACAAACATCTATATATAGTTTAGGTTGGGTATTGGTTAGATCACACTCGATTATACAACTCCAAACGCTCTAAACGTTTATTTCATACGCGATTATTTTGTTATCTCACGCTCAATTATACCACATTACCACTCCATACCCTCTTATTTCGTAGTCGATTATCATGGCCTCCCAAAGTGCTGCTTCATCCGTCAACATGGGTGCCTCGAACACGGGAGAAACGGTCGTTTGGGTCATCCCCACGAAACGAAACCAAGATGTTTGGCAACATTTCGACCTATGCGAAATGTCTAACGGTAGCCAAAAAGCTCGATGCAAACATTGTTTGAAGTTTTATGGCAAAGATGCAAACTCCACTTTAAAAGCGCATGTACAAAGGCCCTTTTGCAAGGCCTTGAAGGACGAATCGGGAAGTAGTTCGCAGCCGGAGATGACGAATCAAGGAACGGTGTTTACGTACGACCTTGAAGCGGTACGTTAAAAGTTTTCAAACTTTGTGATTCAACAAACACTTCCTTTCAACCACTTCGACAACCCTCAATTCACGGAGATGATGCAAAAGTATGTTCAACCACGCTACCAACACGTAAGTCGTTCGACCCTTAGAAGAGATTGTCTTAAAGCATGGAAAAACGCTAAATCCGAACTAATTTCATACTTACAAACTGGTGTAAACTTAACAACGGATGTGTGGTCGGTACCTAATGGTTCGCCCGACTCATACATTTGTGTGACGGCTCATTGGGTTGACCCCGAGTCGTGGCAAATGATGAAACGAACCGTTGCGTTTCAATTGTTTGATTACCCGCACACGGGTAGAAATATTTTTAAACTCTTGGATAAAGTCATTCGACAATACAAGATTGAACATAAAATCTTTTCAATTTCGTTTGATAACGCGTCCAACAATACGGCCGCGGTTGGCCATTTAAAATTAAAGTATAAACCTATTTGTGATGGAGCGTTTTTTCATAGCCGATGCATTGCACATATTATCAACTTGGCCGTGCAAGATGGGTTAAACGTGATCGAAACGCAAAGAAACAATTTTAAAAGAATGTTACGAGATGTTTTCAGCAACAATAAAACATTTTCAAGATACAAAAAATTTTGTGTAGAAGCTAATTGTCAATGGTTGGGGCCAAATTGGGATTGTCCAACAAGATGGAACTCGACTTGTGATATGTTTGAGAAAGCCATCCAACAAAAAAAATCATTAATTGCGTTTCATCAAATTTTGTCAAGTAGGGGTAAATGTGCACCGTACGATCCTAGAAACTGGTTATTGATTGAGATCGTTACGGAGGTCCTTCAAATTTTTAAATCTTGCACATCTAGTTTATCCGGGGTTTACTATCCAACAAGCCCCATTGCTTTACCAAAAATTGCTGTCATGTGCACAAAGTTGAGTGAACTTCATTGTAGGGGTGCACCTTATTTTGATATGGGTGTAAAAATGAAAGAAAAATTTAGAAAATATTTTCAAGAACTACCCGCTGTTTTGACATGTGCTGCTGCGTTAAACCCTTGCATCAAAGTTGGTGGTGTTGAAGCTTTAATAGAAAAAATTTGTGATGAGCTAGAGTTAAACGACGATCAAAACCCCTATTATAGCCAAACTTTAAAGAATGCTTTCAACACCACCTTGTCAAACATGTATGATGTTTACCTTACAAAATACGGGTCGTCTTCCCAAATTCATGACTCGTTAAGAGCTGTTGCCCAATCCCAATCCCAAACCGACCTTGAAATGGGGATGTACTACATGATTTGGGAAGACGCCGGTAAACGTCAAAAGGTAAACACCCCAAGCAGTGAACTTGGAAGGTATGGTGGTACCAACTTTGTGAAACACATGACTCCGGATGAATTTAGAAGTCTTGATTTGCTGGCTTGGTGGAGAGGTAAGGAGGATGAGTTTCCGATCCTCGCCGCCATGGCCAAAGATTTACTAACGGTCCAAGCTTCCACGGTAGCTTCGGAGTCTGCTTTTTCTGTTTCTGGCAGGGTTATATCGATTAGGAGGACTCGACTCACTCCACCAGCTGTAGAGATGTCGATTTGCTACAAGGATTACTTGGACTCTTTAGATAGGGCACAACATCAACGCTCACTCGAGGGGGAAATGGAGTATGAGGCGGGCTTGTATGAAGACGAGGTCAATCAAGGACACACTCAACCAATGACCGATGAAGAAGCCGCGTACGACGATTACCTAAGGAATAGCTCGGGATCGGGTAGCGAAGAAAATTAGTTAAAGAAACAGCAAACATGGAGGCAAATAATGAGTAAGAAACAGCAAGTTGTTCATGTAATCGTGTCTAAGCATTCTTTAATGTTTGTATTTTTGAGTTACGAATATGCGATAACGATTTAATGTTTGTATTTTTAATATAAAAACTATAAATGAAAGTTATGTGTTTTTAATCTTCCAAGCAAAGAACCCTAACAACGAAAGCAAAGAATGGCTTCGGTCTTCCAAACCCTAAACCCTAAACCCAAAAAAAAAAAAAAAAAAAAAAAAAAAAAAAAAACCGGTTAACATAAAAACCGGTTATTAAAAAACCGGTTAATTAAAAAACCGGTTTATTAACCGGTTCTAACCGGTTTATTAACCGGTTTCTAAACCGGTCCTAACCGGTTAGACCGGTTAGGGTTTTGACAGACAAAAACCGGTTATTAACCGGTCCGGTTATTAACCGAACCGGTTTTTTTCCGGGCAAAAAAAAACCGGTCCGGTTAATAACCGAACCGGTTTTTTTAAAAAAACCGATTTGTGCACCTCTATGCCGAACCCACCTTATCACAAGGACCCACTCTCATAAAAATAAGCAACTCAGATGCTACCTCACTAAATGGTTTCAAAACTCTTTAATTTGCATAAATACCACTGTGCTTTAACAATCATACTTGTAATAGTGGTGATATGTGATGTTTGTTTTCTGTATTGGATTTTTTGGGTCAACGTGTTCATCATCAATGTTTACCATTTCAAATTCATGTATTTCACGTATAGAGTTTACTTCGACAGGAAAATAAATAAGAGTTAAAATCTTTAATCTAAACTTCTCGGGTATTTGCATAGTCGTTGAAACCACTAATATAGCATTCAACAAATCTTACTCTTTCCTTAGAAGACATTGGGACAATATATTCGTAGCATTAAAACACACAAGCAAAAATCACAATTATAACTATATATTGTGATTTCAAACCGGTCAACTTGCTTATGTTTAAACGCTCTAATCGACTAACAGTTTATTAACACCGTGGACCCGTGGTCAACAACCAAACAATGAATAAAAACATCAAATTAACAAACTCAAGAAATTAGATTAATAGCAACAACGTACCGTTGTGTGCTGATATTTATGATAGACTAATAACACACTAAACTAATTACAAAAGACAAAAGATCAGTTTATAAGTTGTGTATAATAATACTCAAGGTCGACAATAATAAAGTGGGAAGTTTTGTAACGTTTAATTTTTATTGGCGGCTGGGACCAATTCTTTAACATGTAATTTGGTCTAACGATAATAAGCAGCCTTGGAGTCAGTTTCATGCAATTTAATATTTAAATACATTCATGCTTTTATTTTATATAATTTACGTAAATAAGATTTTAATAATTGTTCAAATTATAACTTATTATTTGATAATAGTTTATACCGGTAACATCTAACAGGAAAGTAACTTAGTCTGGTCCTAAATTTCATTTATTTAATTTGTCTCAAACCAATTTAAAACTTTTTGATTGAGAATAATACCCGCAAGTCGTTCATTAGGCGCAACGAAGTTACTAGGATTGCCCTTGGCAAACAAAACTAAAAGTTATGAGTGGCATTATAAGTCGTTAAAATCCAATCTAGCTATGTGTTTATCGTCATGTACAAGCCAATTTTGGTGCCTAAAACATTAAACAAGCTAGCCGGTTGGAATTTTCGCTCACGTGGTGTGAGGTAAACCATCAACATATAGGGGTTAGACGTCTTGTACGTTGTAATGTCAGGGACCAGGCACTTTAAGTGCATCATTCTTTGTGTCTATTCACGCCATCACATCTTTGTTCGTCATGCATGTGCTCTTTGTAATTTTGTTCATGCTTTGCCATCATGCATCTTCAGGAATACGTATTCAGTTATTATAATATTCTTTGAGGGACCCTATGATTCTTCCGGAAATTTAGTTCTCAAAGTATTGCTAGAATGGTCGCTATGGGCGCTATTCAGGGCATCATTAGAGCTTCGAGAACCATTTTAGACAACAAAAAACCCAAAGATTAAAAAAAAATCATAAAACAAAAAAAACACAAAAATGAAAAAAGTAAAAAAAAAAACCAAATCCATATTTATCATCACGATTTCATAAAAAAAGCGTCTCGGTTTAGCTAAATTATACACATATGTATAATATGTACATACATGTTTTTTATACATATATGTACAATTTAAGGTAAATGACAATGTATATATGTGTACATTACGTAACTAGAGATTAAATGAAATTATACATATGTGTATAATATGAAGTTTTTTTTATGAAACCGGAATGAAATATAAGGTTTTTTTACATTTTTAAAATTTTTGTTTTTTTTTTGTTTTATAATTTTTTTAAATAGTTTTTTAGAGTTTTTTTTTGTGGTTCAAAATAGTTCTTAAAGTTCTCAATTTCCAAAGGGTTCTCTTGCCCAAGGGGCTTTAAACCGCAGCGGGGCATTATAGGTTGGGGTTTCGATGCTCCCAGTGCTCACGTGGTGCTAACGTGGCACCGTGGAGAGGCTTTGATGCCCCCCCCCCCACCACCTCCACCACCACCACCACCATGGAGAACAGTCTTATAGGCAAGGGCTAGCAACAATCAAACCAAACCGAAAACCGATGAAAATGAACCGAAGTTAATTGATATCCGATTAACCGAAAATCGGTTATCGGGTACTTTTTTTGTACCCAGATTAACCAAAATTAACCAAATTGAACCGAACCATTTTTATTTTCATACATTTGTAGCTTTTATACCTCCATTTCGTATATTTCATGTTTTATATCATCATTTCATATATTTATACCTATATTTCATGTATTTTCTAAGTCAAAAATTTTGCCCAAGCTTGATTCTAGTCATTAACCAAAATCAACCTAACCGAACAAAAAACCAAAAAATCAACCAAATACACCTAACCAATTAATCAACAATCAATTGATTAACTTGATTAAAGTTAATACCGGAACCAAACCGTACACACCTCTTACATGGACCAACCCATTTTCTGAAGCACATCATTATTTGTCACTTAACGTTTTGCTGAAAACAATATTTTATTAGAAGGGAATCAAATTTTTACAAAGTGAACACACTTTAGAGTTAAAAGAAATATTTTATATCAATCTCTGTGTAGAAATAAGTTCACGGGATTCATGTGGGTTGGAAAAAAATGGACACGTAACAAAGTGGTAACATAGGCAAATGAGACATCATAATTAATAATTATTATTAAGAAATTAATAAGACATGTTGAGACCCTACCATATATTTTTGGTGTATAAATTAGACACCTTGAAGCAAAGCTACAATCCCCTCTTGGGCACATCTTCCAATTTCATCTAAAATCATGTTAGATTGAGAATGTTTCTCAACCTTCTACGACACTTTATCCGACAACAACAACAACAACAACAAAATACAAAGACGGTTCACCAATCAACAGATTAAATCACTCGAGACAATTTTCCAGTTTGAATCAAAACTCAAACCTCATAAGAAGTTGCAAGTTGCTAAAGATCTTGGCTTGCAACCAAGACAAGTAGCGATTTGGTTTCAAAACAAGCGAGCTCGATGGAAATCAAAGCAATTAGAAAGAGATTACAACGTGATGAAAGCGAGTTATGATTCACTTTCTTCTAAGTATGACATACTTAACCAAGAGAATCAATCATTAACTAAACAGGTACAATCAATTAATTAAATTTTTTTTTGGAAAGACGGTATTTTATATAAATAAAGAAAACAGTCCTAGCAAGTAGCTAGAAAAAAAACACAGAACATTACAATCATTTAATTAATTAACCTTCTTATAACATTATACATATTAAACAGCAATTTTAACTTGTTCTTGATTGATGTTTTCGACAGTTGAAACGGCTGCAAGAAGTGATGGAGAAGAAAGAAAAAAGTTGTAGCTCTGTGGGGAATTCAAGCAATTCAAGTGAAGAGAATATAGAACATGATAATGGTAATATTAATGTGAAAATAAGTAATAGAAATGATTGGGATGATTTGGAGTGTGATCAATTGCTAGAGGGAGATACTAGTAACAAATGGTTGGACTACTGGTCTTAAAATATATCATTATGTATGATCATGGATGGATGGTAATTTGTTATGTAGATGATTATTACTTATTAGTTTGAGGTATGAAATTATGCTTTACTCTTTAACCACTAGAATAAAATTACTAAAGTATGTAATATAATAAATATGAATCTCATATATGATGGTCTTATATTTTAAAATATAAGTATGGAGGATTGGTGGTATATTAACCAAATAACCAAAATATTATACCTACATTTCAACATTAAAACGTCCGATATACAAGCAGCATATCGTGAATATATCATGAATCGGTACACAAGCAGTATACTGATTCATATTGTTGCTTAATATGTTTAAACAGTACCACTGGGGTATGGGGCAACATACAACGCCTTATACGTTTATACCAGCAAATCATGAATCCATATATGATCGCATAACATCAAATTATTAGGGCTTGATTAGTAACATAGATGGGGTATGTATGATAATTATTTAGCAAGAGGTAAACCAAAACGGTATAAATAATAACTATTTAATTAAAATATTGGGTTTGTAATTATTTGAGTCTAGAAGAAGAATCTTATCATAATTTAATATAAAGATGTTTGATTATTTTTTAAATTAAAGGGAAGGAGATAATTTAAAATATTAAGTTATTTTATTGTAGATTTTGGGAGAAAATGAATAGGATATAGAAAAGGAAATTAATACTTTTAAGAAAGAGGAAGAGGTTACGTGTATGCAAACGACATCGTTAATTGACAAGCCATATGTTTTGGAGTTAGTTCTAATTGTTATATTAATATTTATGGATAAAGTTAAAATACAAATAAAGACAAAAATGAGAAGTGTGAGAACGATTTTTAATAAATAAAAAACCCATTAAAATAAATTAAAAAATAATAACTCAATATATAAATAAAAAACAAACAAATTAAAAAAATAAAATGTTTCCGTCATCATTCCCGTTCATAAAAATACAAAAAAAAAATTAACGAAAAGATACAATCCTGAAACCAAAAACACAATGATGAAAATGAACAAAATGCACATTTATAACTTAAAAAGACCCAATATACCACAAAATATAACACAATGCCGACAAAAAAAGGACAATGTTAAGTAATATAACACAATATAAAGAAAAAAAACACAATGTTAAAGAAAAAGACATAATCAAAAACAAAAAACACAATGATTAACTAATAACTTTTTTCACTTACCATTGTGTTTTTTATGATAACGAGAAAAACGGTGAAAACATTTTTGTGTTTTTACTTTTTTTTGTTTTTTTATTAAATTTTGAGTTATGATTTTTTTATTTAGTTTTTTTAAATTTTTTAAGAGGTTTCTTTGTGGCTATAAATATTTTTCATCATTCTCATATTTGTTCCTCTCCGTACAATAACATGTACACAATATATCAACCGTCTGGAATATTTAAAGAATATCCTAAAGTAATAACTAATAACAATATAAAAGATTAAACAATTAAATACATTTCTTCATAAACCTGTCTTCCAAATTGAAAGAATAAAAAGTTTCGCTCAACGTTATATTTCATTGAAGTTTGCTTAAATTTCAGTTTCATCTTCTGTCAAACCGAACATGTCATGTCACGCAGCTTTCTATTATATTTTTTAGAAATTCGTTTCGGTATTTCATTGGAAATCACTTAAATTTTAATTCCATCACCTGTCAAACCAAGCACATCATGTCGTAGGTTTTTGATTTACAAATTCTTTAAAACGAACATCGCATGTTTTTTATTATAAATTTTACAAATTCGTTTTAATATTTCATTGGAATTCACTTAAATTTCAATTTCATAACTTGTCAAAACGTCATGTCGCAGGTTTTTGATTTTTTTATTTTCCAGGTTTTTCGAAACAAACATGCTATAAGGTCCTTGATTGGAAATTTGGAATTCCTTTAAATTTCAATTGAAATTTAAATTCCATCACCGGTCAAACCGAACACCGGTCAAACCGAACACGTCATGTCTCGGATTTACAAATTCTTTGAAACGAACGTCTCATGCTTTTATTTGAATTCCATCACCTGTCAAACTGAACACATCACGTAGGTTTTTGTTTAAATTTTATAAATTCTTTGAAACTATCATGCCATGAGGTTCTTGATTTGTGCTTTTATACTATGTGCAAATTCAATAAAATATTTACACAACTTTCAATCCTTTCAAAGATGAAATAAAAGCTTAATTCTTGATTTCATGTCATAAACCAAAAGTTAACCAAAAGGACAATATTACATCACTTGAGTATTTAAAAGCAATCAACTAAAAAAAGCCACTAATAAAACTTAAAAGATGCAATGCAATAGCTTATCAAAATCACCAAACATAAATTGCAGGGTTGTTAAATAGCATACACCAAAATCAATCAAAAACGGTATAGAACTAATGTAAAAACGCCAAGATTCAGAACAAAATTCAAATACAAGTACCACAACATCTTCATCTACTTGATCTTCTTCTTCGGCCTCAACTACAATTCAACAAAGCAATATATCAATGACTGTTAACTAGATACTGATTACGAAAATGGAAGCTACAGTTACTAATCAACAAAGCGACGTACCTGGTTGCTGTGACCACATTTCTTCTTCCTGCAGTTGACAGCACGAGGATGGAGACGGGCATAGCATCTGAAACATTCAAGACAAATTTACATCCACTTGTCATTAATTTACATAAGATCTTAGACGGTATTTTTCTAATTACAATTTGAGAATGATTACATGAAATGAAATAGTAAAGGAACTTAACAATCAGCTGTAAGAATGAAATCAGTATCATACTGTAAAATACAATAACCGAACTTGACCTAAGTTCTAAACCAAATATTGTACCGACGCTGGCCTGTCAGTAGTGATATCGAGTGATTCAGAACTCTTATTATTAGAAAAGCAACTACACGAGACACCAATTTCTTTTGGTTAAAATGCAACGAATTAGCAATCATAAACCTAAAAATATTAAAATGTCCAAAAAAGATTATTCAAAATGGTAAAATAAGTAAAACCAAAATACAGTTGTTCATCTTTATGCACAGTCTCATATATTTTTGTTTGTTTATCATATATTCAGTCTCTATGAATTACACAACAAACATATGACACAAACAAACCACTTAAGCAACACCATTATGTGTGAT
This sequence comes from Bidens hawaiensis, assembly GCF_021521415.1. Lineage (NCBI taxonomy): Eukaryota > Viridiplantae > Streptophyta > Magnoliopsida > Asterales > Asteraceae > Bidens > Bidens hawaiensis. The sequence continues at coordinate 932,310 of NW_027491048.1, read as the reverse complement.
CATCTTTATCATCCAAACATGATTCAATGAAGTCAATTGTTGACCATAGAAGATATCTTTAAGAATAAGAGCAATGTCATGCATAATTGTGATTCTTAGTTGATTGGTTTGAATCATGTGTTTCTTAATCAATACAGACCAAATTCTTTTATTCTTGTTGGATTTACAAAGAATGAATACGCAATAAGCAAACAAAATAAAAAAAAATATTAATGTATAGAAGTTTTAAGTGTATTTAACCACCTAAATCAACATTTTTGAACATTTTAAATTTGTTATTATGATTTATCATTACAAATGCATGATCGTTGAAAACATAAAATAGACCAAAATAGTGTATGGCGTAATTGCAATACTATAATAAAAGTACCGAACCACCGAATTTAGCACTGACTTAACAAAATCGCTACATAATTCAGTTTATAGATTAACTCAATATATGTTTGGTAATTTACAAAATATTAGCAATTTGGTACTAATCTCATCCTTACTATAGCAAAATAAACTAAAAAAAATTAGCATGACGTACTAATAATCAAATAACTAATTCATGAGCATTTAACATATCCAAATCAATCAGTAAACCGAGTTCTTACTTGCGGCAAATAGTTTTATCCTGATTGTATTTCCTTGCTAAGGCCATCAGAGACGGTTCAATAATACCTCCACGGAGCCTCAACACCAAATGAAGCGTAGACTCTACAAACAAATATCATTTTATATAAACGCTTCAAATAGATAGATAGAGAGAGAGAGAGAGAAGTTAATGCACTTTATGAAATTGAGGGTATAACTACATGAAATCATGAAATGAATGTATAAATATATGAAATTGAGATACGAGTAAACAAAATGGAGATATCAATACATAAAAATGATAGTAGTGAACTATTAATACATATAATACATGAAATGGACGAAAAAAGCCTTGAATATATGAAAAAATTAAAGAGTTCGGTGTGTTTCGATTAATTAAGTTTTCGGTTATTTCAAATCAATTTCGTCGGTTTTCGGTTCAGTTTCGGTTAACAATTCGGTTATTGCTCACCCTTAATGTAATTACACTGTGTAATTTAGGGCTGCCAATTTATGACACGAACCTATTAACACGACACGACACGAGTTTTAATAGGTTTAGGTTTGAGCTTATCAGGTGACCTGTTTAAGACATGTTAAAATTTGTGTCCTAACAGGTTAAAAAACCTATTAACATGTTAGTAACCTATGTAGATTTTTAATTTAAAGATAATATATAAATACAAACTCCTGAAGTCCTAAACCTAAAGTCATTCATATATACAACATCTCACTTATGTTCATGGTTTAAAAAGGCGTTCCAAGGCGCGCCTCGAGGCTTACGCCTCGGCAGCCTCAGTGGAAAAACGCCTTAGAGGCTTAGCCTCATAAGGGTATACTGAAACCTAAGCCTCGACCTTTATGAGGCGGTCCGAGGCGGTGAGGCGAGGCGGTGAGGCTTAACAGAAGTTGAAAAATATGCCAATTTTTTTTATTTTTTGTGAATTTTTTTTGTTGAATATGGTATTAATAGAGCTACAAGGCACTTCTCGACTTCCGACGGCTAATTCCGGCACCGGAAGCATGCCGAAAACCTACTGGAAATTAAGAAGAGTGGCTGTAGGAATAAGTAGAAGCTGCGTGAAGAGCGTTTTAGCCTTTTAGGTTTAATAAAGTACGGATATAGTAAAATTTAACCTTCTATTTGACACAAGTTTACATTTAGTCCTTAAAAGTTGTAAACATTTACATAAAAGTTATGTTCATTAAAACCCGCTATTATAATTTTAATGGATGTTACAATTTGCTTCTAGGAATTTTTGTTTCAAGTATGTTATTGATTTGTGGTATTTTGTTTAAAATATGTTATTGATTTTGCATTAACTAAGACTTTTATGCTTGTTTTGAAAATTTTGTTTTCATTACACATGTATTATTCATTGTATGTATGTTTAAACAAGTCACTTAACAGGTCTTAACAGCTTAACATGTTACTAAACAGGTTCATGCTCGTGTTTGGAAAAAAAATGACATGATTAGATGCCTTGTCGTGTCCGTGTTTAGTACAACAAATCATCGTGTTTTATCGTGCCGTGTTCGAAATGTTATGAAAGCCTAGTGTAATTACACGATGTTGTGTATATAATTACACCACTTGATTCTTACGGTTAGAACATTAATTTAATTTGTATTTTACCACATATATACAAATACACACACATATACATACAACCACTCTTAAATAATCACAAATCTAGCTACCTTTTTGGATATTATAATCAGCAAGAGTCCTCCCATCCTCAAGTTGTTTTCCAGCAAAGATCAACCGCTGCTGGTCCGGAGGAATACCTAATAATTAACAAATGATCAATTGCATACTCTTCTTCATTTCAATACAAAACATTATATATAATAATATAGCATTACCTTCCTTGTCTTGGATCTTAGCCTTGACATTGTCGATCGTATCACTCGATTCAACCTCGAGTGTGATCGTCTTCCCGGTTAATGTTTTCACGAAGATCTGCATTTTCACTGCTACCGCCCGCGCTTGCAAACCCTAAGCTGGCGAGAACGGTTGGAAGTATATAGAGAACGTAGGGTTTATAGTTTTATAAGGTTTGGAAATGAAATGGGCTAATTGGGTTCGGTTTTACATTTGTATTTGGCCCATATATTAGTATTAGTTCATATTGATAATTTGATATTTCTCTTAACAATTTAGAGGTGCGGGTATTTTCAGGAACCGAAACCGGAACCGGGTGGAAACCGATTCCAAAAAAGTCAAAATAGGGTTCGGTAAGAACTGGTTCTTGGTATAGTCGGTATTTGATAGGGTTTTTTTCAGGTCCCGGGTCGGGTATTGACCGGGTATTCCCGGTTTTGATCCCGGCGAGTCGGGTACGTGTTCTGTTAGAAATTCTTTACCGGGTTGTACCCGCAGGTCGAGTATGAGTAGTAACTTGTTTTGGGTTCGGGTGTGAAACCGGGTATTTTGTGCATCTCTAGCTCTATTAGTTTTTTCCGTGCTCTAAAATATATAGAAGACTAATTTTCACGTTCGTTACCCGTACCACATACATTTTCTTTGAATATTTTTTCAGTTTTTTTTTCTTTAAATATGTTAACTTGACAAAAGTGTTGTTAGGGTTTATTTCTGAAACTATAACTAACTTAATCTATATCAACTGAACTCGTTGATTCACCGCTTCAATGCTCATGTTTTACCGACGGGATAAACGTCGTTATAAACATATTTGTATATCACAGGTTACACGAGTATCGTTACTATTCTAGACGTTTACTAATTTAATTTTGATTTACTATCGGTGTCTTGGCGAATCTAAAAAGTTGTGCGTGTGATATTACTATTTTTGACATTTACTGAATTATTTTACTGATTTTATTCTCGTTATTAAATAACTTTGATGGGCTTTTTGTACCAAGACTTTTATAGACCGTTTAGGATTGGGCTTTATTAGGTTTTCGTGTGGGCTTTGTAGAGCTCTTGTATTTGGTAATTTTCATTTTCTATTATTTATATTTTCTGTTGACATAGCATTTTACGCCCAACCACCCCCCCCCCCCACCTCAAGTAGGGGTGTTCAAAATTTGAATCGAATTCGAAACATTCTAAATTCGACTCGATTCAAATTCGAATATAATGATTCGAATTCGATTTCAAAATATTCGAATTCGATTTGTATTCGAGTATAGTAATCGATTTCATGATTTTTTATTCGATTCGATTCGAAATTCGAATTCGAATTCGAATTATATAATATATTAATATATATTTAATTTATTAATTTGGGGCAAATTCTTAAATAATAAATGTCAAAACATAATAATAAATCCCAATAGCCCATACTGATATTTCTTAATTTTGTCAATACTTAATTTTGAACTTATTTTCATGTGGTATTATAGCTACTTTAAACTTATATTTATGTGTTTTACATTTATGATTATGATTTTTGAAGTTTTTGACATATGTGAACTTGAATCAATTCAAATTTATTCGAATCTGAGTTTCAAATACGAACGGAATCGAATTTCGAATATGGGATGTAATACGAATACGAATCGAATAATCCAACTTTTAAACGAATGCGAATCGAATACGAATACCAGCAAAAAAAAATTAATTATCCGAAATATTCGATTCGATTAACTTGAAAATTCATTATTTGATTCGATAAACACCCCTACCTCAAGCACCTAAAAAAAGCCTTGTTTTTTTTTAGTTTTTATGGAAGAACATGATTAAAAATGCTCCTAAAAATCACTCCTACAAGGCTACAATAGACAAAAGTGAATGATGTGGAAAAACATAAAAAACAACTCCTAAAATTTTTTTATTGTAGATGGTATTATACAATGATTAAATACTTTCTTATATACTTATGTGAATTTGGTCATCAAAGTGCAGTAACAAAATTGTTATAATTTTACACTATCCGAAAGCATTTGGACAGATATTTATATTTCAATTCATTACTCTATTCATATTTAAACAATCCAGCTTTCAGAATAAACGTCAAACTTTTGTTGTAATTATCGATCCTAAAAGCCGGTTTTAAATTCCTTTATTATTATTATTATTATATTGGAAAATATTATTATTTTTACGAAAGCATAGATTCATAAAAGGTTCGTTCAACAATGGAAAAACACCTGTGGTTACCTAGTGGAAGTTTTGGGTGACACACGGGATATTTATTCTTTATCATTGCCGTCTTTTGTTTTCTTTTTTTCTGTGCCATTTTGTTATCGTATATATGCTCTTCTTTAATATCTTATTTTTAAGTTGCTATGATAATATTAATATAACACAACTAGATAATACATAAGTAAAACATTAAACCAAAAAAACGGGTTTAATTTTATTGAGTGAGTAATAATGTTTTTTTTTTCATTAACCGGTAACACCGGTCGGTTTGAACCGACTTTTAGAATCTAACTTCAACTAAAAAATGATTCAAACTACATATTTTTAAAATTAAAAGTCAATTTTCAACAAAGTTTCATTTTTATTAAAAGTCCAAAAGAAGGTTTATGATATTTAGAGTGTTGAATACATCTAGTTCACGATCGTTTAAAAGATGATATTCACTATCATCATAATCCTTGTGACCTCGTCAACAACAACATAACTATTTTGTTTCCTACAATATAAAATAAGAAGTTTTAGTTACCAATAATCATAATATACTAAAATTGAGGGATGAAAATTGGAAAGCCGCTATAACAAGGTTTTTAAATATTAAACCTCAAAATTGAACATGGGTATAAGCAGGTTCATCGGCATGCACCAGTAATACCGGATTTTCTGGCAGCTCGAAAAGTATTCCAGCACACTAATAAGACAGGGCTCTATAATAACGGTAAAGTCATTGGTAACCGATACAATTGATAATACCGGATGGTTTGAACCAGTTTCTAAAACATTAGATATTCTATGTGTACTTCAGAAAGGTAAAAGATGTGCCCAAATCCCTATAAAATTCGTATCATTAGCAACTAAACTTGTTTAAGCTTTGAATACTTTAGTCAAAATGAACAATCCATTTTGGATTATAAACTCTTTTAAACAAATGACCATGAATCATGATTGGTTATTTCTTATTATTGACTAATTCATGTTCCATAATGTTGACTTCATATGGATTGCCAAATCTTTTAAATTGATATATTAATCTTACAATTAAAATGGGAATAAATTATATTCAAATGAAAAATGATAGTATAAAAAATGACTTTGTGATATAATTAAAATCTATAAAGTAAATATGTAGGAATCATATCTTTACCAAGTGTTTATAGAATATATTGATGATATATAATATAACTAATTATGCCTTAGCATAATAACTTATAATAATTTATAGATACATACTTGTTCTTTAGTTTTTACGTTATGTCTCACCATTTCTGGCTAGGAACTATTCTTCTCTTCTTCCTCACTCGTCATATCAATTTCTTTTTGTTTTTTAACGACTTAATGTTGCATTATATAGGGTTTGAACCCTTGACATCCTACTTCATATCTTAACCACCTACCATCTCATCAAAATGAGAATGACATATCAATCACTACTATGATACAAATCGTGACCGGCCCACAAATCGTTTGGAGTGCTAATGGTCGTGACCCGAGAGGGGGAAAACCACCACGCATTGCAACATAAACAAAATGGTCGTAAAAAAATATAAATAAGTCATAAAGATAAGGCAAATTATATTATAATCATTAAAATAAATAAATAAATAAATATAGGTCACAAGACGATCAACTTTTATTATAAACTTAAAGACATTCACAAATTTATACTCAAGATACATAAATGGATATATAGTCACAAATAGGTTTCGTTGTTAAACTGGTCGATGTAATATAATCGCAAAATTTGGTGGCAAAATCTTATGGCCGAAAAAGATGGTCACAAACTAGTCTTTATAATGTATAAATGACCATAACTTATTCATACGTTAACATTTTAAAAATGATAATAATAAAAGTAAAATAACTACGCCATAGAAACAAACATTTCATTCTTTTAAATTTAAGTCTAAAATTCTTATAGTTATTTTTAATTAAAAAGTTAACATATATATTATGTGAAATACCACTATCTATGTTTTCCGTCGCATTGTATGAGCATATCTCTAGTGTGCGCGCATTTGTGTGTATATATATATATAATTCTCAACATATACAGTAATATGTTTATATATGACTTACCCAGGTATGGATATACAAACTTATCCTTTCTGTTTAATTCTCTCTCTATAAGGCAGACTCTATGTGTGTTTGTTTAATAAAATGAAAAGGCTAGACTTTATAACTTGAACGATCATATTCAAATATTGAATCTTCGAAAATAGAGTATAATAGAGGAATATTAGTATTTTTGGATAATGGTATGGAAGCCGTGTTACTTTTCATAGTTAAATGCAAATTGTTACATATTTTTCATCGATCGTAATTTAAAATATCCATGGCCAGGTTGTAGACTTTTAGTGTTGTTTAATATCATAATCATGGATGGATTAAGGAATCAATTTGTTTGCATACCTAATTACTAAAAAGGTTGCTAACTCTTGGAAGAGTATTAACAATTAAAACTTTTAGGATAACGCGTCTTAACCTTTTTACTTTATTAAACAAGTAGAAAGATCGTATTACACCTTTAAAGATATCACCGCATATACATGATTATCGTATGCTTTATCTGTCTTTATATACACTACTTAGCGACGAATCCAGAATTTTATATCGTCGGCTCATTCTTTATATTCATGTAATCAATGGAATCTATATTGTGTATATCACACATAAAAAAGGGAAAATAAGATGAGACAACACTAAACAAAAGTTTCATTGATGAAGTAAACTTGAGACCCAATTAGAGTTTTGGATTACAAATATCCCATATGTTATTCCTAACTACCTCCATTTAAAGTGAACATATGTCTTGTCCATATGTTAGTTCACAAACACTTCAATTTAAAACTCTATATGTTGTAAATAATATAAAACATAAAAATATACTTTGCTTATACCGTTATATTAAGACGTTATTCTCACCCAACCAGACTGACAGGTCAAACCAGAAAGTGTCTATACGATCAATACTCATCAATCTAGTCAAGAACTCCTTAACCAACTTTAGTTGGCTCGACTTAGTTGTTGTGGCACCAACCAGTTGAACCTATAACTATAAAATTATATGTGTTGGTTAATACTCTATACTTCAAATTTCCTTATCAGTGCAAACAACACTAATAACTTGGCTATTTACTTCTCATCCTCAGACCCTATAATAACTTGACTATTTATGAGATTCTACTAGATATAGTTATGTTTGTTGTATTTTGTTTTAAAATCGATCTTTATGCATGTGTTTTAACATACTTTTCAATAATTGCAGGTATTCTATTTATAAACTTATCCTAATGGTCAGATTGGTATCTTGGCATGGCTCTTTTTAATAATTTTGTATAGAAATAAATACACGAATATTCCATTTGATTTTATTCAAATTACACGTTTATCTTAAAATGTTACAAAATAAAACACGCGATATTTTTTAGTTTAAACTTTAAATATGTGAGTAGAAGTAAAATACGATTTGATCAAATGTATTAAAAAGATAACTTGTTTCCATTGGAAGGCGGGGCTAGACAAAATCTCGTCTAAGGAAGCTTTGGCTAAACGAAATGTGTTAGTAAACTATAGGAGATTTGACACGCGTGGGGCTAATCATATTTTGATTCATTGAAACATTGTTGATCAAGTATGGTCAGCGATCAAAGATTGATGTGGTAAACGGGGGTTCCATTTGAGAAAAGCTTGACTTTCAAACACGAAGTTTGGATAGTGAGGTGTTCAAAAAAGTGAGACTTAGTGTGATCTTATCACCTTATGGTTCTTTGGCGAGCTAGAAACAATCGAGTATTCAACATGTATAAATGTGCCGCGAGAATCATGGAGGAGGTAAGTGCGAATTCTTTCTTATATATCACAAATAGAGCATAATTTTATTCGATTATTGGTGGGATTTTAAAGTTAATTTGTACCAAGTATATTGCACTTTTCGTAGCATCTTGCTAAGTAGAATAGTATTATCATTTGTCGTTAGAAAAAAAAAAGTAAATAACGATTCAAATGAACTGTTTTGTTTAATAATTATGTGGGGTAGAGATGGTTGGTAATTGTGGTGATTTCAAATCAAAGTGGCCCACATCAGTCAAAGCCTTTGGAGTTATGGAAGACCACCACAAATAGAATCAATGGTTGGGTGCCACCTGCAAACAATTCCGACAATGCTGATTCACGTGATCTATACGTGTTTCTTCCTCTTAATGATAATATCATGTTCGATAGCCTTTTAATGATTCCATCAAGAGTCTATCCTAAAATCAGTCTAACATTAAGTATGTTTGGTTCTCCATAAATACTCAAACACACATTTAAATTAGTCAGTAAACATCTTACTTATTAAGTCTTAAAATAGCGTTAGAATAAAAGTTGACCCCTTTGTTCATTCACGTATGTTTTTAACCTTCAGTTTGTCACTCATGCACCAACTCAACCAACCACCACCTCCTTCGCCACCAATAACATCACATTACTCGACACTGGCGAACACTTAGTAAACACTTAATAGATCTGAGTGTCTTAACCATTTGGGCCTCATTCTCATAAGTTAATTAAAATACACTTTTATTGATATAAATTGTTTATAAAACACCATTCACATTTGATTCCCTAAACATATTGATAATCAATTAAATTACGTCTCATTCCACTCACAACCATATGAAAAAATTATATGGAGGATGAATATTTAGCGTCTACTTACGAAGGAATATTTTAGCTTCCCATAATTTGAAGTATCGATATTGTGATTTGGACTCCAATGTAAAATTGCAATTGAACAAAATGGAGACTCCATTATGAGTGCTCTTGTCAGTTATCACTAGGGGTGTTCACGGTTCGGTTTTCGTGGTTTTTGGGTCAAATCGCGAATCAAACCGTTAGTAACGGTTTTTAGTTTTTGAAAGCCATAATCAAACCGTAGAACTTTTAAACCGAACCGAACCAAACAGTTACTAACGGTTTGGTTTCACGGTTTGGGCCTTTCAGATTTTTATACAAATTGTTCAACAAAGGTATAATATATTTATAGTAAAATTGTCAAAATTTTGCAAATATCAAACATATTTAAACACAATATGTTCACGGCCTAAGTTTAAACACAATTTATTCGAAACATGCATCAAAATAACTATGTGACCAAACTTCAATATGCCAAAATACATCAAAAAGTTAACAAAATACATCAAAAAGCTAACGGTTTGGCTTAGCACATTTTCTAATTCATTGCAAGTATGTAGTTAATAAATATTATATACATTACTAGTTCTAGTTTAACAAATATATTCATATATAATCTTAGATATATCAATTTTTAAGAAATTAATTATAATTAACTTATACAGTGCGGTCCGGTTTTATACGGTTGGTTTTCGGTATAAACCGTAAACCAAACCGTTCGCTACGGTTTGAAATTTTTGAAACCAACCGACCGAAACTTAAGAAAAAAACCAACCATGAAACCGAACCGATGACCGGTTTGGGTGGTTTCACGGTTTCAAACCGAACCGTGAACACCCCTAGTTATCACAACGTTTTATCTATTATTCTATACAGATCATTTATCTTTAAAAACTTATATAATTACACATAAAGTACAATGTTTACGCATACATAAAAATAATTACACATGAAAAAAGCAAGGACGCATGAAGTAAAATAATTACACAGAAGTAATATAATTACGTATGTACATAATCACGCACGTCATAAGCATAATATGTTTGGAATTTAGAAATGTCGATTTTTTTAAAGTATTGTCGTATGGTACCTGAATTAAAGAGAATAAAACACTCAATTTTATGGTGTAATTATTTATTTATTATTTTATTTTGTAAATAACATCATATATAAAAAACTGAGGCAACTTAAAAAATGTCAACAATTGTATTCCGTGATTAGAGTTATGTCGCACCATAAATCAATAGTCAAAATTTTGTTGTACGCTTTGTTTTATGATAATACATTATTGTATTATATTCTTAGGGGTACAAAGGAGCCGAACTAGTCGTGAGCTACTTGAGCTAGTATCGATAAAAAGCTCGAAATGACTAAGCTTTTTCAACCTCAAGCCGAGCCTGAGCCTCCAACGAAGCTCGTTTAGTTATTAAGCCGGGCTCAACTTTGTATTGGAAGCTCGTTTACACTACTAGAAAACTGGGCTTTAATGACACGCGAATTATGACGTGCAATAGTGAGTGTCATAAAAAAGTGTCATCTTCTATAAAATTTGAAGAAACGATGACAAGTGGTTTTTGCGTGTCATCATTTTAGTGTCATAAAAAAGTAAAAAAAAAAATATAACCCGGAATACAAGTTGATTGTGTGTCATCTTTTGAGTGTCGTTTTATGTTTTTTCTAAGAATCCCTGCGCGCGATTATGTTCATAAAATTAGGGCTTGAATGCTCCATCTCAATTCCAGAAGGTAACGATTCCAGATTTCTATTAATCAAAACCTATAATTCGCTCCAATCTCCTAATCACGCAATTTCTAATCGCGAGACTTCATGAGGTACGAATCTATATCTGTTCTTCATGCAATCAACGCAATACTGTTGATCGCGAGCTTCTAATCGCCGAATTTCTTGTTAATTATACTTTCCAATTTGTTAATTTCATGTATTTTGTTCACGTCATTGTTTTCATATCTGAGTTCTGCTGCAAATCTGCATTTACGTGTTTGTTATAGAGAGTGGATCACGTTTGCTGATCAAGCTATTGTATATTACTTTTCTGAAATTGAAGATCAATATGTGACTACGAACGGTTACTGGTTAATTACCATGTTTTTAAGTTTTTGATTTTACTATCGGCGAGGTTATCGGAATCTGTATGTAAATTATGTTAACGAATGAGCGATTGTTTACAATTAATTGAAATTGAAGATTGATTCGTAAATAAGAACAATTACTGGTTAATCACTCAGTTTCTAGGCTTTTGATTAATCGAAGCTTAATTTTACTCGGTGGTGCTCGGTCGAGATTACCGAAATCTATACATGTATCTATAAACGCCGATACACATATTAAATACGTACATAAATTAGGTAAGCATGATTTAATACTAATTAGGTTAGATTGATTTGACTATTGTATGTGAGGCTATGAGTTCAAAGTTTTGGCCTAATTTCTTTTTGTTACTGATATATTCAATTCAATTCTTCGTTTCATTGTTCAGATGAACCGTAATTGTAAGTTGTAACAGTGTCACCTAGAAGCTGATTGTTAGGGCATTGATTAACAATTCAGTTGTTGTATGATTGAATTATGAGTCTTAATGTTTTGAGGCAATTTACATGTTGTATGTTGTGTGTAATCTTTTGACTTATTTCAGGTTTCACTTGTACACGGATTTTGCTCGACTTGAAGTATGCATACGGTTCATTGCAAATTTTAAATGGTCAAACTATTGTTTGATATATTGTGTTGACAGTAACCGCGCAGGTGATAGAATATTTGGAATACCGCTTCATGGAACACAGTCGCATGCGTTTGTTAGCTCATTAATGGTTAGTGTAACATATAACCTTATTGATGCAATATGTAAGCCTTTTACATATTTAATAATCAATTTGTAGGGACCTGATGAGATTAAAGAATAATTTTCAAAATTTATGATGGCTCTCGTGTATGCGAGGATTTCATTAGTGGTGTGCAGACATGGTTAAGCAAACAAAAGGTTAGCTTGTGTTCTATATGTATATATTATCTGTTTAATATAGATTTATAAATTTTGTATATATTATATTTTTTTTAATTTATTTGATTAATCTAATTTGGGTTAATTTATTTGTGGTGTTATTAGTTAAGGGTGCTAATACAGGATTTAAGTTACTGATATGTTACATTTCATGCTATAATTGATTCGCAACCTTTGAATGTTGTGGTTCTCATTTTGATGTTATTTGATGAACAATTAGTTTAGTTGGAACTGCAGGCCTGGTTCTTGGTGTTGTTGGCCTTGCTCTTCCTGAGATATATACTGAATCTTAGAGATGTAAACGAACTTGAGCTGGTCTCATGAGTCATTTTTCTAAAGCTCAAGCTTGGCTAATTTATTATTTGTTAATCTATATGCATTTTTAGTTATTTTTATATATTTTGATAAAATACTTTAACCAAGCCTAGCTCATCTCGAGCTCGTGTGAAGTACCATAAACGAGCCAAACGTTGATTGTGCAGTGTGAACTAACAAACATAACGGCCATTGAAGTTTTATGATACTAACAATCTTTATTCTTTTCCTTGAAGGCAAGAAATTAGGACATAAACAGTTTCTATGACTTCAGTTCCGCTGAAGTTTACGCCCACGTTATGGAACTCTGAAATGATATTATGAGACAGTACCAGATTCTGGGTTAAAGGTATCTCTTTTTATTTTGTTAAAATAAATTCTCATTTTTCAGTCTTTCTGATCGGCTTTGTTTTCTTTTTTTTTTTTATGCAGAAATTGCATGCGGGTATGCTATCAGTTTTGGCTTTAACAATGTCTGCAGAGGGCGACCGGGTAAGGGAGCTATGTGCGGATATACTATCAGTTTCGGCATTTTACTTCTTTTTCGGTTATTATGTTTTGTTAATGATGCTTTCTGCATTTTTTATATCAGCGGAGTTTGAAGTATCGATCGTTGGGCTCTGAAGGTGATATTGGTTTGTATGATTGTGTCTAGTCCTTTAATTTTATCTTTTGTTCTTCTTTGTTTCTTGTATGCATTCTTATGTACTGTGTATGAACAGTGTTCTGGTGCAGATTGTTTGGTTACTTGAAATTTATTTAGGATAGGATTTGACAAAATTTCGTGTCTTTTGTATTTCATTTGTGTTATGATACTTCATTTTATGTTTCTTTGATAGCTCACAGGAGAATCTATCAAGAAAAGAGAGAGCAAAAATATAATCATATATGTGATGAAATATCTCAAAACCTTCAATCTGAGAAACAATTACACAATTACTACTACATATTCAGGTCTGTTTTTAATATTTGATCTTTCATTAATCCATGTAGATGGTTCTCTCAAATTATAATCGTTTCTTGTTTGTAGGTTCAAAACCGTGAATTTGTTAGCACATTTATTATTGAGGATTACAGAGGTAACTTTAATCGCTGGTAATTTATAAAAAATTATCCGCTCTTAATGAAGATATTATGTTATTGTATATTTGTATGTTTTTTATATATCTGTATAGAGAAATCAAAGAAAATATCAATGAATGACTCAAGTTTTATGATACTCTTCAGGTATGCATATTGTTTGTTTTTAGATTATATTTAGTCATTTAGTTATCATTCTGATGTAAATTTAATATTATTTGATTAATAAATAGGAAGCAATCACAAGTGTAAAGCAAAGGTGTGGTGACTTTGTCATGACAGGAAGCATGTAGTGTCGGGAAATGATTGAAGACGTACAATGACAAATGTCGGGTTTATGTTTTTAAGATGATAAAAGTTCAAACATGTATAACGACAATCGCTTGTTAGTATATCTATGGAATATCGTATGAAATGGATAGTTTTGTTATATATGTATTTTCTTTTTTGTATTATGAACAATTAATTGTCATTTAATGTGAAAATTAGTAATTCTATAAAAGAATATTTAAAAGAAAAATAGCTAAAAGCATGACACATTTATGACATGCAGATGAGCATCGTCTTCCTTCTGACAAGGCTTTTCTTGACACGCATTGCGTGTCGTAAAGGAATGTCATAAATGTATGTCATAAACAGATGATACGCAGATGCATGTCATTTTCTTTTATGACATGGTCTTCCTTGACGCGCTCTTACGTGTCATCTACCCCTTTAATGACACGCATTGATCCAATGTGAACCTAGTCAAAGAGTGTTGTCCCTTGGACCCATAACCCCACAATCTATAATAATATAATGTGACTAGTCAAGACTCAAGATGCGGTGCCTTTTGGAACCGCATGGCTACAATATATAACAAAGAACTAAAGTGTTGAAGAGTTCGCAAATGTTAAATTTCATGAATTTACTTCAAAATGCATCTAGTGTTGGTTCATCGATCTTGTTTATTGGAGTTGGATGGTTTAATTGAGTCTGTTAAACATAAAAATGAGGTTTTAGCATCATGAACTCTTTAAAAGCGGTAGTACCAAAGGTGGACCTATGTGTGTGGGTGGGGGGGGGGGGCTTTAATTATTTTTTTTATTTTTTTTTTGTGTTATTTGTATGTGAAAATCCACCCCCCCCTAAAATAAGTGTCGATGTCGTCCCCAAACAAAATAATTCCTAGTTCCGCCGCTGGACAGTACCATTGATCGTGCTGCCGAAATTGTAGTTAACCAAACAAATTATACTAATCAAGATGGTACTGCTAAAGTAAGCAACGAAGTAATCAAAGATGTTGATGCATCAAAGTCTTCATCAGCTGAATATGCTACTGCCGACGCTATGGAGGAAAATAGTCCGGTAGCTA
This sequence comes from Bidens hawaiensis, assembly GCF_021521415.1. Taxonomy (NCBI): domain Eukaryota; kingdom Viridiplantae; phylum Streptophyta; class Magnoliopsida; order Asterales; family Asteraceae; genus Bidens; species Bidens hawaiensis. Next base: position 917,184 of record NW_027491048.1, on the reverse strand, counting down.
ATGCTACGTCACAAATCATGGATCCATATCAAACAAACATTGGAGAGAACATGAAGAGGAAATAAGTGTTCGAACACAAAATTCATGAGATTTACCCTTTTGACAAATGTCTTACGGGATCCAAGCAAAGGTATAATTATAACTAAAAGTCAAACTTTAGATGCTAATATTTGTATGCACTCTTTTTTCCACCCAATAAGAACTAAGACAATTCAAAAGACAAGATGTATGAATATTATTAAAGGTACGCACCAATGGGTAAGGCTGTTATGGGCACTATGCGAGTTTTCGGAAATAAAAAAGATGATAGAGGTATTGTGGTAAGAAACAAAGACATGTTAGTAGTTTAAGGCTTCACACAAGAAAATCGAATCGATTATGATAAAATCTTTACCCATTTTGTAAAACTTGAAGCCATCAGAATCTTCCTAATCTTTACAATATTTATTTAAGAACTTCACAATTTGTCTTTTCATATGAATGTAAAAAAATGCATTCTTGTATAGAAAGATGATCAAGAAATGTATGTCAACCACTAAGTTTGGGTGACCTAGATTAGATCATCCCTATCTCAAAATATCTTTTGTCATAGTTTCCACAGTTAACAAAACTTTGTTTGTTAGAAGGTAAACCAAAATATATATTGATGAGATTATTTTAAATTCGTGTCTACTAATGAACAACTTTGTAAAAAGTTTGAAAAGTAACACATTTTAAGTTTGAAATAGTTTTGGTAAATCTATATTATCTAATAAAATGCTACAAAATAATAATTATCATTCTTAAAATTTATGCTTTAAAATTTGTTAATTTAATATTTACTTTTTATTTTTTTTCAAACATTTGATATTTATAATTATCTTTTACTTTAAAATTGTTTTAAAGACTATTGTACAACGAATGTATTAATAGTGTTTAACGGATTTATTGTTTCTTGTATACTGATTATTTATTAAATATTGTTTTTGCTAAGAACTACTCGTGTAGTACACAAGCCTCAAACTAGTAAATAAATATAAGTAGCCGGAAGTTCAAGGCTTAAATAAAAGAATTTTCTAATAATCCTTGCCCAATATATAATATAATTTTTCTCCACAAAATAATTCATATTTATTCTCCTAATTATTGTGTAATAAGCCTATTGTCAACATATTACAAAGAGGACTTATTAAACACATATGCTTATTTGTCATAAAAAATTGTCTAGATACACTCTTTGACGTCTATGCTTACTCAAAACGAAAATTAATTAAATAATAATAATTATTGTATAGCTAGCGCCAGTAATACATAGGTGTGTCGCAGGATCTACCACACAAAACTTATATAAATCAATATTTAAATAGTAACACCATGAATAATAATGTTATTAATAGGAAGTGCATGATAAGCACACATTATAAATTTATAATTATTATACAATTAGTGTGGAGGATTAACCACATAAATTAAAAGGATGAAGTTTCAGGATCATTTCATATAGTAATAGAAAATCGATGGTGCCACGTCATTTGATATTGATGGGAAGTATAAACAAGTACACAATCCAACGCTCTTGGAAATTATCATTACATTATACAAAACAAATCTTAACACGCAAGCAATTCTAATTGGTGCTCTTGGCGGCGCACCTCAATTATTTGTGCTATCCATTCTCAAACTTAGCTAACAACGTTAACTCACACACGTACTAGTATCCATTATTATGCTCTTTAATATATAGTTTAATTAATACTTAATTCGCCAAAATGTATTTAGTCCGAAGGCAATTTGGTGTGTAAAATAGTGCTTCATCATCTCATAAATATTGACGATTCAAGTTCGGTTATAAAAATTATTTTCTACGAGTAAAGTAGATGGGTGTGTAAAAGCTTTCACATTTAATGACATCCGTTATTTTTTTTTCGAACGGAGACTTTCACAGTTAAGCTATCTTACTGCGCGAACACATCGCGCCCCGCCACTCCACTCAGGCCAATTATGTTGACATAATCGGGATCCACGCTGGCATCCGAGTTTAGATTGGCGTTCCTGGTAAAACCCAGTTGTCTCACCCCGCCCGAAGGCACCACAGGTTTTAATGCTCTAGTAAAATCCGATCGGAATTAGGATTCGAACCCGAGACATCCAGATCATCCATCATCATGTTTCTGGCCATTGAGGCAAGCCCCGCTGGTTAATGACATCTTTATACTTAACTCTATAATTTAGTTGAAAATCATATTTTTGTTAAAATTTATTTATTGTTTTCTGAAAAGCTCTCACATCATATTCCCAATTTGTATCTTATTATTATTATTATTATTATTATTATTATTATTATTATTATATACTCCTTAGTAATTTGAGTGAGAATGGATAGTAGTATTCATATAAAAGTTACTATAACATTTTTTGTAAATTTTAGGGTTGAGGGTAGAGAAATGCTAAGATGTAGTGTGATTTTAGAAGATTTTTTTTATAATATAAAGATAGAGGATGAGATGATTGATGGGTTGTGAACAATGATCGATTAATCTCGATGGGTTGTGAACAATGATCGATTAATCTCGATTAAATCTTGATAGATTTTTGATAGATCGCTAATTCTTATTTCAATGAAAGACTAACGACTGAAGATTACTACAATACTTCATTAATAGCAAAAAGCATAACTATATTAGAAAAGTAAAAACCATAAATGCAAGCAGTATGGTCTAAGTGTCTAACCTCCCAGGGTAGGTGGAATCCAAAGTTCGAATATTTCTTGACATTTCTTCCTGAATATAGGGTAAGACTAATGAATTTCTTGTTAACTTCTTTTTACCTAATTCTTTGTTTTATAGATTCGGAAAGACTTTACATAAAAGCAAGTCGTTGATCTTTTCCAAATTATTACAGATATTTTTATTTTATCTTTTGTTGCGTAATCTTCATATTATTTGTGTAATTTTCATCTTATATTAAAGTTTTGGTCTAATAACGTTAAATTATATTTAAATATAACTAATTTATCTTGAGATATCATACACAATTTTAAGAGCATTCACATCAAGTACTCTTTGTTACCAATTATCTCTAAAGTATAAAAATAGTAGATATAGTTTTTCAGTTATTTAGCTTTCACATCTTATTTATCATACTTTAAAATATATAGTAGAGAGTAATAGTAACTCTATATTTAAATAGGGTTATCATCATTCTATATAAAATGAATGTTTGTAAGTAAGATGTAGATAGAAATAGAGAATTAGATGTGATATGTTTATAAGAATATAAACTTTTTAGAAAAAAAAATGATATTTTTAGTTAAAATTTAAGACACTCTTTTTCAACATTTTACTTGATATGAGCGTGTGAAAAATTAAATCAATAACAATAAGTTTATAACCAAGGCCGTCTCTGAAAAACACCTAAATTTCTAGGTCTTAGGACAAGTTGAAAAAAAGCCCCCCCCCCCCCCTCCCCCCCAAATTCCCCAATGCACATTTTTAATTATGTTAAAAAAGAGTTAAGTGCACAATGACATGTGGTGATATTTTTGCACGATGCAAACTTGTGGTCTGCATTTTTTTTTTTTGGCAATCGGGTTTGACAGTTAACCCCCATTAAATTTAACCATTAAAATAAGGGGCAAATCTGTCTTTTTGACCTCATAATCCAACCCGACAAGAACACCCCCCCCCCTTCTGGTTCACAAGATGCAACCCTAAATAGCCGTCAAGTTACATAATCTACATTTCATCTTGTTCATATCAAATGGCTTGGTTATTCGACTTGTTTATAGACATCATGACTTTCACGGGTATGAACGGCTCCTCCAACGCGTCAGTTGTTCATTTTCGTTTAGTTAGTCGATTGTTCAGTTCGAGTTTGTTAATCATAATTCAAGTATTAATCGTTGCTAATGTGATTATGTTATTGAATTTGTAGTTGCCATGTGGGTCGATGTCTCCTGGACTCACCTCAAGGTGGATTTGGTGGTCTTGGTGAAGACCTGGCCAAACAGGATCTTCGTGATAAGGTTTGCTGCAAAAGGACATAATCAAACATAGTAAATTTTAAGTAGTTTGAATTTGGTATCTTGTATTATATTAGCTACTAATTATTAGGGTTTTTTTATCAACTAATAAGTAGGCGTTTAGTATTATATGAACTAGTAATTAGGTGTTATGTATTATATTAAGTATTAATCAACTTTTGTGTAATATATGTTTTATTATATTAATGATAAACTATTTTACAAAATAGTTAAATTCAATGTGTTATGATCTTTATATTAAAGTGTTGATTGTATGTATGTTCATTATTAAGTGTAATGGTATGTGATTTAAGGACAAGGTGAATCTTTATGGTTTAGGGTTCATGTGTTCAATGTGTAAAACGAAAATCTTTATGGTTCAGTGACAATGTAAATTTTAATCATTTAGGGTCAATATCAATCTTTATGGTTTAGGGTCAATATGATCAATGTGTATGTATGTATGTATGTATGTATGTATTTGTACATGCATGTATCTGTGTGTGTGTTTGTGTGTATGCCTCTTGGTGTACGTATGTATTTGTATATGTGTGTATGTTTATGTATGTAGGAATCTGTGTATGTATACCTCTGTGTGTATGTATTTGTATATGCATGTTTATGTATTTGTGTGTCTATGTATGTATATGTCTGTGTATATATTGAGTAAATTGCAGTTTTGACCATTGTAGTTTTCTCATATAGCTCATTAGCCCTAAAATGCAAACTTGTGGCGAGTTAGTCATTGAAGTTTAATTTTGGTTTATGTTGAGAAAACAATGGTTTAAACTTTAATCAACCTTAATGTTTTGATAATGACTCAATTAGGGTAATGTGACGTAATATAGTACTAGTTCATCATTTATAACTATGTTACACGAATATTCCTTATCACTTGATTGGTCATCATTAGTCACAATTAAAAAACAAAGTACTTGTTCAAGACTACACACTCAAGATCAAAGTTAGTCAAGTTAGGTTGTTAGTTTTTATAAACTTAGAAAAAGTTTATAAAAATATATTTAAACAAAATTGTTTAAACATGCATCATTTAAAATTCAAATAATACTTGAAAGACTTATTCTACTTTGAGAATGTTTTTCATTCAAACCATGTGTTGGACAACCAACCTTCATCATATGGGAAAGTCAATTTGGGATGGCAAGGGTTGAAGTTTGGGATGAAGATTATAAAGTATATTTAATCAAAAGGGTGAAATAGTTGGGTTTTGTTATATGGTGAAGTGAGAAGTGAAAGAGATGAATTCTCACATGTGTTGGTCAGTCAAAAAAAGTTAATAGAAAGGGATCGATTATCACATGTGTTGGTGAAACAAAAGAAGTAAAAAAAAATCAAGAAAAAGACCACACAAAATGTTCACATTGTCAAAACCAATATGAAGTGGAGTGGGCGCTCATGGTCGCTTGAATCGACCGTGGGTCGACCGTCGGGCAACCAATCCTGATCTATGCATCTCACATATCTATGCATCTCAATATGAAGTGGAGTGGGCGCTCATGGTCGCTTGAATCGACCGTGGGTTGACCGTCGGGCAACTAATCCTGATCTATGCATCTCACATATTTAGGTATAAATGGAAGACTTGTTTAACTAAGCCACCCATTTACTCTACAACATTTACATATACACTTAAAGTTTGATCTCTTTCATCATTCAAGTCTAATCAAACTTCAATTTCCAAGAAAAAAAGATAATCAAGTAGAGGAAAAAGAAGAGTTTTTCAAAGCTACCTAGCCTACTATCTTACTTTAATTTGAGAGGTTTTTTTAGTATTTGACAAGTGAGATTCATCATTTTGTTGATGATTTGAGAGAAGAACACCCTATCTTGATACAATGTTGTTTTGCATTGAGTTGAGAAGTATATCTTGATATAGAGTTAATTGGTGATTAGGTGAAGACTCACTATATTGACGTAGTGATTAAGAAGAAATTGCAAAGCTAAGTCTTTGATGTGCTTGGTGAAGAAGATGATCACTTCCTTTGATGCGTGATACGTTTGCATCAGTGATCCTTATCGTTAAGGGAGATGACTAGTGAAGAAAACTCTCGATCGGCGGATCAATGAGAGGACATAAAGCGAATTAGTTAATGTTCACCTGAATATATATAAATCTAGTTGTCTTATCTCTAACCACAAACTTTTACTTATTTGTGTTTATTTTTATAAGTTGTCAAAATAGTTGTCTTTAGCTCATTAAAATCAAACAAATTTCAAAGTAAAACCCTCAAAAAAATATTCAAAAATAATATAAAAATTATAACTCAAAATATAAATCATAAACAAAAAAAGTAAAAAAACTAAAATGTTTCATGCGCTGTCCTCGTTCCATATAAAAAAACCACCTAGAATCGAACCGAAACCGAAAGAATTGATGAAAATGAAACAAAGAAACAAAAAGCCAAAACCGGACCACATCAATCGAAATCGAAAAAATCAATCAAAACGAAACTAAAAGAATTCAAACCGAACAAAAACAAAACTGAAAAAACGAACAAAAACGAGTCCGGAATCGACCAGAAAGAAACAAATTAAACCAAAACCCAACACGTCACGGGTGAAAACTTGTGTTGGCTTGATACTTGAACCGAACCCGTTCCAATCTGAAACCCGTTTCGTGCCGAAACCTGTCTTGCACGAAAACCCGTTCCGATCCGAAACCTGTCACATTTCCTTAGGACACTAACCCACATCGACCAATTTCTTTGAACTTGTCGACCCATTTTGACCCGAAAATAAAAGAATGGAATTTCAAATGACTCATTTTGACCCATTTAGTTAAAATCTTTTACCCAAATCAACTTATTTAACTTTTAACACAACTCAAATTAACTCATTTGAAAGGGTTTGGGTCAAGATTATCACTCCTATTTATTATCGTATACATAAGTTTTTTTTTTCTAGTGTTAACCAGGCAAATATACAATCTGTCTTTGGATAGCTTATCAATCTTATCAATTGAGTTGACCGATCAAAGTATACATATCAGTTCTTTTCATAATTAATTTATACATATATTAAAGGGAAATATACCAATTAGTCTTTTAATTCTTATTCGTTTCTCTTAAATACGTATTTTTTAAATGATAAAATACTAGTTATATTTTAATATCAGCTAATCAGAAGACGCAAATCAACTTTGTCGGCTTAAAAATTCATGAAAACTAGTGTGAGACCCACCATCCAAACAACCAGAGACCGGAGAGCGATATATATAAAAAGGGTCAGACTAAACGTACCCCTCTTCCTTGCTAACCATACACCCCCCTCCCCCTGAACTTTCATTTCCCCTTAACATTTGTAATTGACATTATAGTCCTTCTTATTTTATTTTATAATTCTCTCAAAATATCAAATTAAAAACTATTAAGTTTTTATTTATGTTTTACAGTTTTTTTATATATTTTTGTTATTGATTTTATTATTTTATTTCATTAAGATCTTATTAAAAGTTTGTTTATTTTTTTTTACATGTATTAAAAAGTTTTGTATGTTTTCTCTAAATAGCTTTTTATTTTATTTATAAAATGTATTCAAAACAATTTGATTCTTTTTTGTTAGGTTTGGATACATAAGTTAATGTTACTTGAGAAAAGAGCCAAATTTGTTTATCAAGTTGTATGTTATTTAACCTTTTTATTTATAAAAATTAATATGATTTTTATAAAAGAATGTAAACTCTCTTAATTTAAAAAGAACGCTCTTCAAAAAGATTAAAACAAGTATTGAAAAAAAACATTTTTTAAAACAAGAAGAAAATGTTTATAACATAAGAAAAAAAACGTTTTTTTTAGTAAGAAAAAATATGTTTTTATTAAAGGCTTTTAAATATACATAAAAAAATAAATAGAAAAAAAAAGTTTTTAAATAAAAATAGAATAAAAATGCTTTTATAAAAATAATAATGATAATAAAAGATAACAAAATGACAAAAAAAAAAACAACAAAAAAGTCTAAATCGTATTAATGTAAAACTTAAGGAAGGGAGTATGTTTAGTAAAAATGGATGAGGATGAGGTACGTTTAGCAGCACCCGTATAAAAAATACACTGATTTTAGTTGTCTTAATAAATTAACATTGATTTTTAGCCATCTTTAAAAAGTTAATATCAAAGAAACTCCTTTAAAGTATTTATTATTTTCATATCAATAAACTCCAACAACAATGTATAACGCCTTATGTTGTGAGACTTGTTAAATGAGCATGGGCTCCCGCCGGTGGCGGACCTAGGAATTACTTTCTTGGGGGGATGGGGACATCAGGACTTAACAATAATTTAAAGGGGGACGATCGAGATTTTCACATACAGATAATACTAAAAAATAAAAGTTAAGGTGGGCGGCAGCCACCCTTAATTTCTTAATAGGTCCGCCTCTGGGCCTCCCGCCACATCAATAGTTTAGGCGTGGTGCTCTCCCTCGGCGTGGGTGCAAAGTTGTTAATTTTACTTTTATAGTCTTCACTTATTAATTAACAATATATATCGTTTATTTGTTTTCACCTCAACCCTCCATTACATTTCACACCACCAGAATAGTTATGTCTTAAATGTGAAACGCCTAGTTTTGTATTATAAACAAACATTGGAGGTAGGTGAAGATTTGGGCTAGACACTTGAGATCTTAATATTGAATATGATGTTAACCTAGTTTTATCGTTGTGGGTCTTCAGATAGCGGGTTTTCTTTGGAATGGGAGATGGTAGGCTTGAGCTATCTAGCGTTCTCAGTGATCATGAGTGTATGAGGTCGCATTTTTCCATTTAGTTATCTTGATAGCTATGCTTAATTCGTTGGTCGTTAAGAAAATAATTATTCATTCCTTTTGTCCGCCTTACATTCCAATATATCTAACACGGGTTTTTATTAAAATAATATATAGAAAACTAGGCGTTGAATAGTTTCTCTTAGATTTTAATCTAATTTTAGTGAGCTAATGCCTCTTTTCACAAATTATTAAAATAAAAACAAATAAGTAAAGATTTTAACGATTAGTGATTGTAGGGATCACCAACACAAGTGTCTCGCTCTTCAAAGGGAGTAAGTCATCATTAAGTACACCAAGTATTAAGCTTTACAATTCGTATAATCTCGCTATATCAAGATAACGAGTCTTCACTTAAACTAATTTAACTTTATTTCAAGATAGAGTTCCCATTCCCAACCCAAAACAAAACAACACTCTGTCAAGATATTGTGTTCGCCTCTCAAATATTCTATTAAATGATGAATCACTTGTCAGAACATTAGAACAACCTCTAGCGTTGATTGTTGACCCCTTAAAATACGCGTAAGCTGGTTGGATTGGTAGCTTTTGAAAGCTCTTCTTTTTTGCTCTATACTTTGACCTCTTCTCTTGTTAACTGAAATTTAATTATACTTAGATGATGGAAGAGATTAGCCTAAAGTAAGTTTGTGTGTGTGTGTGTGCGCGCGCACGCGCGTGCGTGTGTGCTAATGTTGTAGAGCAAACGGGTGAAGACTTAATTTGAATAAGCCTTCTATTTATATCAAAGCATATGAGATACTAGGATTCTGGTCACCCGATGGCTGAATCCAGCGACCTTGGACTCCCAATCTACTTCACATTGGGCTTGCCAATATGAACGTTTTGTATGGTCATTGCCTTAAATTTTGGCTTCTTTGGGTTGATCAACACATGTGATATGAGAAGTGTTCCCTTTCACTTTCCACTTCTCTATATAGCACAACTCGAGTATCATACCCATTTGGTAAAACATAACTTCATCCAAATGCTTTGATTCTTGCCTTCTAAGAGTTTGACTTGCCAATTTGGTTAGTTTGTTTGTTCGATCCATGGTCTGAATGAAAACATACCCAAAATAGAATAAGCCTTTCAAATAATATTTGAATTTCAAATAATATTATATATTTAAATAATTGTGACTAAATATTGTTTTATAAACTTATCTTAAGTTTATAAAAACTAACAACATAATTTGACTAAGTTGATTAATTTATCTTTATTGCATTAATTTTGTGATTTCTTTATCTTCATGTTGATACAAATATCTTGATTTAACACTTTATAAAGTTGAACTTGGTAATTTCTCTAGTCTTGATTAAGTCTTATGTTGTTTAATTGTGACTAACAATGATCAATCAAGTATTAAGAGTTAAGGCACATTTATTTGACATATAGTTATCAATAATAAACTGTTTTATTTTATGTTACATCATCTTAAATTAAGTAATTATCAAAACGTTAAGGTTAATTAAAGTTAAAATATTGTTTCCCTAACAAAATATGAATGTTAAAAAGGAATATATATATATATATATGTATATATATATATATTTGATATTTATAATTTATGAGAGATAAATATATTTGTTATATATATGTTTATAACTTTTTTTAATAATAAATATATCGAGTTTTGAAAATAATATATTGAACTGTAATTTTTTAAAAATCAATTAACAAAAAGTATACAAAACTAGAACATTTGATGTGTGAAATATGGAACGACAATGTTGAAAGTATGTTGTCATTCTCCATGCGTCTTAACTAATTCCCTAACCACTATTTAAGAAATATTTCCTCCAACACCATTTTTGCTTTTCTTTTAACATTTTTCATATTAAAATAACTTATCGAAAAGGTTTATCCAATACATTTGGTCTATTGTAGAACACTCACTTTACTAGTGAAAGGTAGGAGTTCAAATTTCACTATCATCAATTTATATGGAAGATATGACCCTAACTTGTCAGGGTTCGAGTCCTGATCTCACCCGGTTTTACCAGCCCCTCGCTGTCGTGCCGTTTGGCGGGCGTGGGGGTCGAGTTTTATTCGAGGAGTCCCTCAATAGGTGGACTGCTAGGGGTTCCGTCCGTCCAGACACGTGGCCGACTCGGGCTACTTTTAGCCAATAGGGACCGTGTACGAAGTACCCGGCATTACCAAGTTGGTCTTTTAAAAAAAAGGTTTGGCCTATGTGTATCAATATGTTTAGTTAATGAGTTTCTTCTCAAATTGTAAAATGGATCAAGTATCGTGTGATTGACATAAAAGTGTGAGCTTGTGATCAAAGAAATAATAATAATAATAATAATAATAAATAGTAATAATAATAATAATAATTATAATAATAATTATTATTATTATCATTATTATTATTGTTATTGTTGAAGGTTTAACTCTCATTAATGCATTGTCTTACCATCACCACCATTTAACCATTGTTGTCACCGTCGCCTCTACCACCACCGTCGTAAGAAAATTGTTTACATAAATTTTCTTTATTGTTTAGGATGGAGCATTTTTGTCTTTCGTATTTCATTTCTTCGTTAACCAAACAGGAAAACCTATGATAGCTATCTATTTTTTCCTCCATCCATTCCATGCGTTCATCAATTCCATTGTCTCATACCAAAGAATAGTTTTAACATTGCAACCATAGAAATATATAATTACAAAATTTGGAAAAATAATAGCTAATTAAGCATAATAAAATACACACACTATAGTCGATATATTGTTAGATATATAATTAAATAACTATGAATGAAGTCAGGTTATGATTAGTCAAGGGAGTACAACAGTACATGGCTAGTACCACATTCAACATACTGAAACTTAAGATGTTGATTTTCTCATTGTTGATCCTTTCAAAGACCAAGAAATTGCAATGTAAATAAGGCTATAATTATTTTTGAATGATGAACAAATGAAGCCGGACTATCTGGGTAATCCAATGACGAAAAAAGATCCATACACTCATGATCGCAAATCACATTGAGAAACCCAAGCCTATCATTTTCTGTTTAAACAAAAACCAGCTGCCCAAGCTTAAGACCTTACGGTTTCCAACTTATAATCCTCACTACCCTCCAATATCAAATGAGATAAAAGATAACTGAAAATTGAAAATAAGATTACTTTTATAATTCAGTCGCAATATGACAATATGTTGTCAATAAAAAACTACCATATTCTAAAAACAATAAAACTAACCGAACCGTTTAAATTGAAGCAAATCCACACACTTATATGGTTTAAACTATATGATTCGGGTCATGATTTGAATAACGAGATTTAGCAATTCAGTTTACATTATAAAGTTTGAAATCCCCATGTTAATTGAACCGACCGTATACCTTCTTTTCATTTTGGAATATGCATTCACTCGTATATCAATCTCCTATTTCATATTTAAAAGTGAAATAGGCGGGTCTATCCCACTTGATAGAATACTTGCCTCCTAGATGAAAGATTCGAGGTTCAAATTTGAGCAAGACGTAATTTAATATTATTGATGTAAAATAAAGTACGAGTAGTCAAATAAAATTGTAATGCAATGTAATTGCTTGGTTCTAACCTCACTGGACACAAACTGATTTGACTTACCCTTATTTAAAGCCTAATGCATTATTGGCTTGGATATTTTCTCAAAACCGACAGGTTAGACTAAGATACATTTATTTTCGACATTTCATATATTTTAATCTATAACTGTTTCTATAAACCAAACAAAGCCAAAAACAACTTTAAAAATCGAAGCAAAAATTAAAATTGAAAATATCATATGAAGTATGAACAAAGCAAAGTCACGTATTCCTAAAAAATACGATTAAGCATAAAACCAATCAACCAAAAGCGTATTGATTTAACCGATAGAATAGAAACAAAATAACTGGTTAAACTAATTACTGACGGTTTAGTTTTGTTTTTATAAAACAAAAGTTGTGTTTTAGTTTCAGTTATACCTAAATCCAAATCCCACCACCAATCAAAACACACTTAACTTATTAGAATGTTTGTTAGGCCCTGTGTAGTGGGGCGAATTTGGTGAAATCGCCCCAATGTCGCCCTTCACAACCCCCCCCCCCACCCACCCACCCCGACGATTGAGGGGCAATGGGGCGACATGTATTTGTCGTCGGGTTGAGGCTCACAATAATAATATTTTATTATTTTTGGGGAGATTTTGGGCTACAAAACACTACATCCTAAAATGAAAATCAGCTGATCTGCTGACGTGATGTCACGTGTCAAAAATAACCTCCAATGTAATCTCTCCATTACACATGACTTTAGACTGTCTGCATCAGTTAAAGGCAACTTTTTTCCAAAAATAGCCTAGTCAACACACCACATCAGCTTTCCATTTATGCTTTTCACAAACACTTTTTACCTACAACAATAACATTTTCATTCTTCCCACAAACAACCTCATAATTTTCACATATCAATATTGGGGACCCAGCAACCACCATTATTCACCATCTATGAGAAATGATCTTCAAGGATGGATGACATCCATTTCAACCTCCACAATACTTATCTTTTCCATCTTTTTCATAAATTTTCTTCACATAAACCATGAATGACCCTGATATGGAAGGTCTTAGGCGTTGTAGTATTTGTGTCTCAAACTCCGTTACTTGGACAAAAAATTAGGTGCAAATTTATTAGTAGGTGGTTAATAAAACTTTTAAGTCAAAAGTTTTAACGTCTAAATTCATTATTTTAAACCAGCTTTTATTTACCTAAAATATTTAACCCGAAACGTAAAACCATAATTTCAGTTTTGGTTTGATTTAAGCCTGAAACCAAAGAGCATTCCGAACTCATTTTCCTCATTCTCCATCTCTATTCTTAATTATTAGAGAAAATGAGAAACTACCTGCAAACGTCATATATCTAAATCCTTGTATTTTGAGATTCGCTATTCATCATTTTTAATTAAAACAACCAATTTTATAAAACAGATAAGACATATTAGTTATATTATTATAGCAACACAAATAATAATAAAAAAAAAGTTTAATATAGAGATAGGCATGACAAATGAAATGCGAAAGGTTTTTGAGAATTGGTGATAGATTTAAAAAACAACGATTTTACATTATAAGAATTGTGGTTTACGGGCGTGACACATTTGCTATAATATTTTAAAAAATAAGCATGTTGAGCCCCTGCGGTTGGCGGACGGGACTAGTTTGCGTCTATCACTCTAACGGTATTATTATATTTTCAATAGTAAGTTAATAACAGAATGTGGGCAATTCTGTCTTTTCACCCATTAGTGAAAACATTAACCCCTTATACCCGTCTTTTCTAACCAAATCCCAATTGCGTCTCACCATCTCAGTATCGCACCTCCATTGTCGCCATCGTTAACTGCATCGTCTCCTCCGTTGTAACCTCCATCGTCCACTCCATCCTAAGAGATATCGACGAATGACAAATCATAGCAACATCCACATCCGTTGTAACGTGCATCATCGACACCACCTCTATTGTGCCCACCTATACTGTAGCAAGATTGATTGTAGCAACCTCTGGTTGATAATGCCGTTTTTGTTCATTTTACAAATAAACCTACTCTTAGTTGATAATGTCATTTTCATTCTCCAATTGATAAGCTTAATTAATTACTCCAGGTTAATACTCATGGTTAACACTCTTTACAAAATTGAAGCGTTCTTCGGACTCTTTCAATTAGATTGTGTGGTTTGTTATTTGCTTATATGTAAGTTAAAACTTAAAATGATATATTTGATAGAATTTTAGCGCGCGCACACACACACACATATAGTTTTTTAGGTCAAATACTCTAAACTCGATTAACCTGAACCCAAATAACCCGTTGGAGATTAAGGTCGGGTATGAGTACTCGAAAAAAATTTCTAGAACCCGAGAAACCCGAAAGTACAACCCGAATAACACCCCTACACGCGACAACCATAGGGGGTCAACAATCTCATTTTTGAAAAGGTCGCAAGTTTGGGATGAAAACTACACGTGTACGAAACATAGTGACGCAATTGGGATATTAAAAAAGGGTATAAATGTCATTTCATTTGTTTTTTAAACGAAAATAAAACGTAAGGATGCTAACTGATCACACGTGACAACCACATGGGCTCAACATTCTCATTTTGTAATTAAGGTCGCAAGTGAGTCTTGCACATACAACATAGGGACACAACTACAACATTTAGTCTTCTAATAACATAATATAATATAACGTGTTATAAAATTTCAAATATGCTTTTGCAACGTGTTTAATATGCTTCGATAAAATATTTGTTCAAGATCGATTGCATTAAATATATATACATATCTTTTTCCTTACGATAACGAACTGTGCTGATATTGTCTAAATAACAATCGAATAACGTATTTCTTTGGTAACATAAGCTATATCAAGCGTCGGAAGCGTGACGAAATGAACTGACACCGTCTAAACATCATCGATACTGATTTTGGTATCCATTTTATGTCGAATGTTGCTATATTAAACCAAACCTAACTGATATTGATCGAAACTTGCCGTGTAGCGCAGGAAATCCATTAATTTATTATAGGAAAGTTTGTTTTAAATAAACTCAACTATGCCCTACTAGCAAATAATAGTCTCAATTCCACACTTGGCTGGTGGTAGTCATAACTAAATGTGTATATTTTTCAAACGGTCCATGGCTAACGGTTCATTAACTCCGTTTTTTGTTGCTTACGTGGCACGCGTAGCGGAGCGTTAACAAAATACACTTGTAGTTGAGACTGTTATTTGCTAATAACGCAGAGTTGAGATTATTTAAACCAATTTTCTTAAAAGGAAACTAATGATTATTGTCACGTAATTTTGTTACATAGATGTTTATTAACATCTAGATGTGCCACGTAAGCATTAGACTAACAGATGTTTAACTCTGTTAGTTGCGGACCGTTGGTAAAAAATACACCTTTTGTTGGGAACGTCGCTAGCCAATAGTATAGTTAGGACTGTTATTTGCCATTAGGGCTTAGTTAATATTATTTAAAACTAATTGAGTAAAGTGCTATTTTGGTCGTTGTGGTTTTACAAATAATGCGAATTTAGTCCAAAAAGTTTATTTTTTTGCATATGGACCCTCCACGTTTCCAGTTCTTGCCAATTACATCCAAATCACTAACCTCGTTAAATTTAATCGTTAAGTCAGTGGTAGACATGTCTTTTCACTATTTCTTTATTATAATACGTATTTCAGTGAACTGCGATTTTCGTCGTTGTGGTTTGTTCAAATATGCAGTTTTAGTCCAATAGTTTCAAGTTTGCAATTTTCTTCCCAATGGTTTAATTTCACTTGCAATTAAACCCGAATCCTCTAATCTCATTAAGTCTTGTTGTTAAACCCATCAGTATACCATTCAGGTGATGGTGCAGTTTTGCTCCTTTTTTCCTTTTCCCCCAAATACACCCCAGCCCCTCACGTGAGGGGCCTTGGCGAATTATGACTGAGGTTTATTTGGGGAGAAAAACAACAAAACGGGTCGTCACGTGAGAGGCACGCAAATGAGTTAACGACCATACTTAACGAGGTTAATAAATTCGGGTTTAATTGCAAGTGAAATGAAGCTACAAGGACGAAAATTGCAAACTTGAAACTATTGGACTAAAACCGCAGATTTGGACAAAACACAAGGACGAAAACCGTAGTTCACTGAAGTAAGTATTATAATAAAGAAATAGTGAAAAGACATGTATACCCTTGACTTAATGATTAACATTAACGGGGTTAGTGATTTGGATGTAATTGACAATAATTGGGAAACGTGAAGGGTCCATATACAAAAAATAAAAATTTTGAACTAAATTCGCATTATTTATCAAATCGCAAGGACGAAAATGACACTTTACTAAAACAAATTTCTTTTATTACACACAGACAATGATTTTTGGTTTTAAGTACTTTTAGCACGTAGAATAGTACGATGGATTGGTGGAAATAGGTGGTTTAAATTCATTGACCTTTGCTCTTGACCAACAACGAATCACTTGTCGGCAGTTACTTTCGACACTTGCCTATAAATACCTCTACCTCCCCTCATCAAACAACACACACTCACTCACAAACATGACAACACACATTGACACTCTCTGGCTTTTTGCACTTGCCTCTAAATCTAAATGCACTTCCATCGACTTCTTACTTTTTCTCGCACTTCTCGCTATAATCTATTTAATTAACTTCTTATTCCAATGGGCTCACCCTGGTGGCCCAGCTTGGTCCAAACTCAAATCCAAATCCACCATCCCGGGCCCCAGAGGCTACCCTTTAATCGGCAGCATGTACCTCATGTCCGGTCTAGCCCACCGTAAAATCGCTGCGACCGCAAATTATTGCGGCGCACAGCGATTAATGGCGTTTAGCCTGGGCGAGACACGTGTTATTGTTACGTGCAACCCTGACGTGGCTAAAGATATTCTCAACAGCTCGGTTTTCGCTGACCGTCCTGTTAAGGAGTCCGCGTACCGTTTGATGTTTAACCGTGCCATCGGGTTCGCCCCCTACGGGGTGTATTGGCGAACGTTACGACGTATCGCCTCGACACATCTTTTTTGTCCTAAACAAATAAAAGTGTCCGAAGGACAAAGAATGGAAATCGGGTTTCAAATGTTGGAGATGTTTCGGGACCGATATAGCCTATCCGGTTCGGTTCGTGTTCGGGACATATTAAAGCGAGCTTCCTTATGTAACATGATGTGGTCCGTTTTCGGACGGAAGTACCGAGTTGACTCGGACGATGGCGAGTCTGTTGAGTTGAGAAAACTCGTGGATGAAGGTTATGAGTTATTGGGTGTACTTAACTGGACTGACCATCTTCCATGGTTGACCGAGTTTGACCCACAAGGGGTCCGGTCCAGGTGTAGTAAACTTGTGCCTAAAGTTAACCGGTTTGTGAAACGGATTATTGACGAACATAGAGATCAACCGTTAAAAGTTAACGGTGACTTCACGGACGTGTTGCTTTCACTTGAAGGGTCCGATAAGTTATCCGAACCGGACATGATCGCTGTCCTTTGGGTAAGCAAACACTATTCTAAATAATAAATAATTAATATAGATCTTGTTATGAATAATATTAGAAATAATAAGATAATAATGAGTTTTAACCAATTAGATTAATTAATTGTATATCTAACCATTTATATATCTAAACATTTGTTCTAATTTTATTAAATTTATTATTAAATAATAAGAAACTTTTAATTATATATTTATCTTAAAATATAATTAAATTTTTATGTTATCATTATTTACTATTTATTTCTTTTTTTTTCACTTGCGGTTGATGGCATCATTTTATAATAATTTTTATCGCGGCCGATGACATCACATACAAATCTTTATAAAAACTTTTGGTATATGTTGGATTTAATCGACCAGTGTAATACATGAGTTCTAATTGTTATTTAAAATATAACAAATTTAAAAACAATTGTAATAAGAGTATAAGACATAAATATCGTAAAATAAATTACAAGAAACTACAAAGAAGGCCTTTTATGAAAAACAAATAAGTTCCAAAACATGACCATCACACTACCACTTGCCATATTTAGTAACTTTAATAATAATTAATAATAATGAAAATAAATAATTGTTTTCACAGGAAATGATATTTAGAGGAACAGACACAGTAGCAGTGTTAATTGAGTGGATTCTAGCAAGGTTGGTGCTACATGTCGATGTCCAAGCAAAGGTCCAAAATGAGCTCGACCGGGTTGTCGGGAGGTCACGTGCGGTTACCGAAGCCGACATCACTAGTTTGGTGTATCTACCAGCGGTTGTGAAAGAAGTACTCCGTCTACACCCACCGGGCCCACTGCTTTCATGGGCCCGTCTGGCCATCACAGACACAGTCATTGATGGTCATGAAGTAGCAGCAGGGACAACTACTATGGTCAACATGTGGGCCATATGTAGAGACCCTGAAATATGGAACGAGCCGCAAGAGTTTAGGCCAGAAAGGTTTTTGAATGAGACGGAAGGATTAATGGATATGTCGGTTATGGGATCGGATATGAGATTGGCCCCGTTTGGGTCGGGTCGAAGGAGTTGCCCCGGGAAGAGCCTTGGGTTAACGACCGTTAGTTTTTGGGTGGCGTCATTGTTACATGAGTTTGAGTTTGGGAAGTGTGATGGGTACGACGTTGACTTGTCAGAGGTACTGAAGTTGTCGTGTGAGATGTCGGCCCCACTTCATGTTACTTTGCGATCAAGGCCAAGACCAACCGCCACATGAAGGTTTAAAAATGCATAATACTTAAAACTAAGTTATGCAATTTGTGTTTTTATTTTATGTTTTTATAATTAAGGGTTTCTTTAAATGTATGTATTAAGTTTGTTGTATTAATTATGGATGTTTATATTACTCTTTGGGAAATAATTACATGATGCAAATCTATGTAAGTTTGATTAAGCGAGTCTAAATGAAAACAAATGTGTAATGAATATTTAATTATATATTAATTGTTTAAAGACTAAATCAATGTATGTTTATGATTAGAAGTGGTTGATAAAATTTATTAAAATAATTAAATCAACTGTATTGATTAATAATATTTATGTTTGTTGAATAACTGAAAATAAGAAAGATTTACTATAGAAGAAAGATAATGAAAAGAGTAAACTAATATAATTATAATACATTAATAACTATCTTAATATAGGTAAATGACTAACAAGCAAACATGAAATTAAATGATAAATTAAATAATGAGAACTATAATGGTATTCGTTGTGGGTGAGAAAATATGGGCGATTTTCACATGGAATCCTCCCCCCCCCCATCCGGCGACAAATTGGGCGATAGGGGGGGTGGTTACTATTTGTCGTCGGCCAACCTTTGAAGATTATTATTATCATACGTTGTGTGTGGTATACACACACACAAATATATATATATATATATATATATTGGGCTACAAACATTACACCCTAAAAACAAAAACTCACTATTTGTTGACTAGACAACACGTGTTTTAATTCGTCTCAATTTGTAGCATCTCCATTACACATAGCCTTATTTAGAAGAGTGTGTGTAGTTAGAAACACATCTTAGCAAACTTAGCTTATATGAGAAACCTAGCCTTGTCATATTATTATCACCATCATGATCATTCTTTAAGTATTATGTTTCTTCGTCATGTTGTATTGCATGCTTTTGAATTTTTGTTTCCTTACCCAAAATCTAGGGTCACTGCTGATTCTTGGATATTATTGCCGCAAGTGTTGTTCCACTATTCAAAACTTCAAGATTATTGTCTGATTTGTAGAATGATAAATATTGATCATTCTCAAGTATCGTGTTTTCTTTGTCGTATTATTTTGCATGCATTTAAATTTTGTTTTTGTATCCAAAATTTAGGTCACTAGCTGATTCTTGCAAATCATTGTATTTGTTGTTCTACTTTTACAAAATTCGAGAGTATTGCCCATTTGCCTGCTTTGTAGAAAGATATGTATAATCAAACACAAAATCAAAATGATATGGTCCTGAAGAAGCAAAACGAGATTTCTTTGTACATAATAATGAAAGAATATGATGAATCAAATCAACTAATTTTATTGATAAAATGTTACTAAGTATACAACATTTAAATAAGAGATAACAATCAGACCACGTGTAGTCATAATTTTCCATCCCTAGGCGTTATACGTCATGTGGCATCCTCGTCATCAATTGAGAGTTTTGCAAAAAGTGGTGTACTGAGCAAAACGTCATAACTCTCTTACAATAATTACATATATTTCTCTCACTCACTCCTCCCCACACACAACTTATCAAAAAAACCTCAATTAAACTTTGTGCCATCACCGCGTTTTGTAGGAAACGCTACACAAAAACGCCGTGCCATAACGGGGGGGGGGGGGTTAGTAATATTTTACATTTTTTATAACTACTATAAGTTTATAACAATCATAACGTAATCCTTAGCATGCCGACATTATGACGTGGGTACCTTAGTGTATGCTGAACTATAATTAGTAACATAATCCTTGGAGTTCCAGCCTCTTTGGAATTTGTAGCAGACGACAACTTACCTCTTCTGTATTTAATATTTATATTCATTTCACCGATTCTTACTACTTTTATATCTCTTGTTTCCTTTTCAAAATGACATATTTCACTAATAAAAAACCACCGAGGTCGTCATCGTATACAATACAGCTAGACAACCTTAAATTAAAAACAGTTGATTGTTTCTAGCACCCACAGATTCCATTGTTTAACGACAAAGACTCATTCTTAAACTCTCTATTATTAAAGAGAGAACTAAATAAACATTTTCTTTGTGTAATTTTATCAAACGTTAATAGCATCATATCCTTAGGCAAAACAAATTGTATATGAATGTGATTTTATTGGTAATTCCGGACCGTATGTATTTATAAGTCGGTGAATATAGACAAACCTAAGTTGTATAAGTTAGTTTAGTTTCGTAGTCGTAATGGGGTCATTATGATAATTTCTTAATTGGTCACTAAGTAATTAAAAACATATTATAAATATAAGTCTTTGTTAGAGGCTTTAGATGAGCGATCAACAATTAAATAATTATTGTAACGAGTTTTTAAGTTGGTTTTCTCTTACAATAACAAAGAGTTTGATATATCATGTGCCTTGAAGTGATGTCAGAGCTTGCTGTAATTGCGGGGACCGAACTCATGGTACCCGGAACTGATACCAAGATTTAGCCGCCACATGGAAGTAGAGATGCACAAAAAACCCGAACCCGAAACTGGACCCAAAAAAAAATCGGAACCGTTTTTTTTAAACCCGTATTTTTAATACCCGAACACAACCTTACCCATAGGGTACGGATAAGGTATGACTTTCAATGCTGAAACCCAAAAGCCGGTTCTAGTTATACCCGAAACCTGACTCTAGTTATACCCGAAACCCGGGTTTTTTACATATCCGAACCGGGTTTTTTGCATTCCCGAACTGGATTTTTTTGTATATCCGAATATTAGTGTCTGTGCAAATGTGTCTGTGTGACACTTGGGAGTGGCTGTGTGGCTACCCACAGATCTATAGTTGTTCTCCAACGGATCTTTTTTGAAATACATATTTTATATAAACACATATTTAAAGTAGCACCTTTTGATATATCAAACAACAATTTAAAACACATAAAATATAATCAATTGTTTAGTTGTCTATATATGTTTGAATGAACTTTAAAGTTGGTATGCAAAAAAATGGAGTTAGGATAAAAAAACGAAGCATGCCCGTTAACTGATGAACGCTACAAAAAAAAGTTTTTTTAGTACTCGGAAATAGGGTATTCAAATACCCGAGTATTGAAGACCCGATTCAATACCCGACCCAGATCTTGTACATAGGGTATGGTTTTTCAAGCCAATACACGGGCCCGAACCCAACCCGGGTATTACTAATACCCGATTATACCCGAACCCGAGCTTTTCAAATACTCGATTTATGCACCTCTACATGGAAGCTTGTCACTGTTGTGAAGAGATCTAGGGCCAATCGTTTTTTCCAAGGAGAAATCTACAGAGTTAAATCTAAGGTCACCTGATTAAAGAAGCCAAAGAAGATCCACGGACTGTCGACCGATTGCTTCAAGAAGCCGCGTCTGATCTTGTTTGTTAATTCCGAGAGCCACAGAACCAAAGTCAAATCAAACTTGCAGCCCAAGTTAGTGACCAAAGCAATGAACCAACAACATACATATGTTCGGTTTTCTTGGTAAAACGAAAGATTACAATTTCAAGTTGGAAATCGGTTATGATCTATGATTCGAAGGACTGGGTCAAGAACTAGAGATGGTCAATGCCGATGAACAAGAAAAGTCGAGTTACGGTTACGAAACTACGGGGGTGATTGTTGGTAATTAAGGAACGTATTTACAAGTCAGTGAATATGGAAGTACCTAAATTGACAAATTGTAAAGTTTCGTAATCGTAGTAGGATTATTATGGTAATGTTCTGGTCACAAAGTTACGGTTAGATTATAAATATAAGGGTTTGTTAAAGGCTTTAGATGTGTGATCAACAAATAATTATTGTAACGAGTTTTTAAGTCAGTTTTCTCTTGCATAATAAAGTATTTGGTCAATCATGTGCCTTGAGATTTTTCTTTTTAACGGCTTAAGTGCAACTAGTTGCCCATGGACTCCAAAAGGCCTACCACCCGCATACAATTACGCGAGTTTGAATTCTAAAATAGTGGTCTACGTTCTTCCCAATTAGTGGCATACATTTGTTAGAATCAAACCGGGATCTCCAGGAGGCTCCCGTAAAATTTATGCCACATGCATGATTCGAACCCTGATACATCCTCCTTATCTTGCACTTAACTCAGCTAGCATTTACAAACTTAGCCAGAGATCATTGACTAAGACATGTGATCTAATTTATAAATTATATTTCATATTTACGTATCACATCATTATATTTATAAAAGACCATGCAATAAGTGATCTTAAATCACCGATCAGTTTTATAAATCATAAAAGACATAATATATACTAAACGGTTGTCACAAGTTGGCCAAGTTTTTATATAACCATACAAGTCGACGTATAATTCTTAGTGTAGTTCCGTTCGATTTATTCTAGATTATAAAAGGCTAGCTATTAGTTAAAAGCATGACAATTGACAGGAAGGAATGGATCTAATTAAGAATCAAAAGCTAGCTTTATAATATTGAATTAAGGAAACTATTGTGAAACTACAAGATAATGCTAGTCTTTGTCCCATTGCTTTGCCACTTTCCTTGAACTTTCGGTTATCCATTGGCCACCATGTATACTATCCATTTTCTTCCGTCAAAAATCCAACAATACTCAAAAAGTGAGTATTATTAGCACCATTCCTATCTATCTCACATTGTTGGAAATAATTATTGGACAGTCCTTTAACTATATATGTGAAGAGGTAGGTCCCAGCAGAGCCCAGTTGGTCCCGCAAGACTCACCTTGAACAGGGACGTCTGCGCAAACGCCATCTGCTCCCGCAGGACCCACCATGCTCAGAGAACCTTACGCGCAGTACGCAAGCTGTACACGCAGGGAAAGCCTCCCAATGGTGAAGTACCCCGCCTGTTCCCGCAGTTGCGGATACAAGCCATCAGGGAAGGCTACCCGCAGACAGCAGGGCTACACGCACAAGACACTAGCTACTTCAGTAGTCACATGAAGGAATGAGCAAGGCGGGAACAATCCCGCCTAAATGAGCCAGTCCGTATGATTCTGAAAGATCTTTTGTACTATACCTACCAAGGTATGGATAGGACAGACGATCTGACCAGAACAGCCCATGAGCCAATCACAGGGTGACAGCTCACCGACAACAGTGCGAGGAGGAGCACCCTCTAGTACTGTTTGTCACTATTAGCCGCTGCCTACTCACCAACCCTTACTGTGGGGCATGCGCAGCCTACAGTTGGTGGAATAGTGTTACTGTTGGCCGTAACCTATTCACCAACCAGCATGGCCTGCGTACAATCCACAGTAGGTGGGACGTGCATAATCTACAGTTGGTGGAATAGTGCAGCCGACTTTGTTACTGTTGGCCGTAACCTACCCACCAACCAGTATGGCCTGTGCATAGTCCACTGTTGGTAGAACAGGAATACTATTCAGCCGGCTGTACCTTCTAGGAAACCTACCTTCGGCTATAAATACTCCAACATCTTGGAATGGTAAGATCATCTGCTATCCTGTTATCTAGCAATCTCTTAATATACACTTATATTCAGAGCAATCTAGTCTGATTCTCACGCCGGAGGGTGGTCACAAGGAGGAACCCCCCTTCTCAGTGACGAGCTTACGGTGTTTGTTTTGCAGGTCCCCTGAAGAATAACCGTCTCTGTTGGACCTCATTCTCGTGGGAAACATTACTTAACCCCCAGATTATCTATAATCTGCACCGGGTCACCTAGTGTTTCTTCATTGGCGCCATCCGTGCATAAAAGCTAGAACTAATTTAGTTTTTTCAAATTTTCTGAAGAAATGGTTAACGTTACTCCGGTCCAAAGGCCAGTAACCGACCAAGAAACCCCGGTAACAACCCCATCAACTGGGGGGAACACCGGCGGTTATACAATCCTTACGAACACTACCCCGACTACCCAAGCCGGGGCAAGTGCAGTAAATATTCCACTGGGGTTCACCGATACCCAGCTGGAAAAACGAACGAGGGTCCCTCGCCAAACACTAGATCAAGTGAAGGCGTGGGCCGAAGCACGTCAGAAAGAGTTCCAAGCTGAATTGGACGAACGCTTGCGTTCAGTTCAACAGGCTGACGAATTCGGCAGTACTCGCCAACACCTCATTATGAACAGCGAGGGCGAGTACTCAGATGACGAGAGGGAGGAGTCCGATACCGACGCAAACCCTCGCCATAAGGCGAAAGGGAAGCGTAAGGAAACGGACTCCCAGCCAAAAAGGAATTTTGGGGAAGCCTTTAAACCAACAAATGCGGAGAGAAACCCGCGTGACTTCTCCAAAACCTTCAGACCAACTGCTACGAATGCAGGAAAGTCAAAATTTGCAAGGGATATTGCGGAAGCAATCGCCCCGAGAAGTGCCAAACAAATGTCCAACATTGGCACTTATGATGGTCTATCCGACCCAGACGACCATTTGAACAGGTTCATTGCGGGGGCTACCGTCAGTAACTGGACGGAACCCACGTGGTGTTACATGTTCCAGATGACTCTGGTCGGAGCAGCCAGGGCATGGTTCGATCGTTTACCGGTCCACCACATATATGACTGGGCGGACTTTCAGAACAAGTTCAGCCAACACTTCAGCCAGCAGAGGAAGTATACTGAAGAGCAGTGGACGATCCTCAACTGCGTTAGAGAGGAGGATGAATCTTTACTAGACTTCATCACCCGCTTCAACTCCAAGAAGCTGAGTCTGGGCAACATAAGTGAAGATCTTGTTCGCGCCGCTTTCATCCAGGGCGCCGAGTACCCAGCGCTTATCCGCACATTGACGGGTAAGGACGGCATGCCATCCACATGGGATGCCATCATGACGGCAGCCAAGCGCTTTGCCGAGACGGAGAAGCAGCTGGGAAGAGATCTTCCCCAGAGTACACACCTCTACACGCAGAGGACAAGGGAGAACAACGTTAGGATCGCCCGGCAGAACAAAAAGAGGCGGCTAGGTATTTGGCAGTCAAGGGTAAACTTTGACACCTCATCCAGCTCTCGCCCTCTTGTTGGCGGAAGGGACAACACACACCCCTCAAACCGAAAACACCGGTGGACGCCACTCACCAAGAGCGTCACGGAGATATTTGCCACGGAAAAATTGCCATGGCCAAAAGCCCCATTGATCCGGCAGAAACCTAATGCGGATCAAAGCAAATCCTGTGATTTCCACGGGACAAAGGGTCATGGTACTGAAGAGTGCACATCCCTGAAGGATATTGTTGAGACATTTGTCAAGGATGGAAGACTTGCACATCTCGTGGCATCAATCAAGAAGGGAGGAAGGAATGACAACCGGTACAGAGGTAACGGACGAAAGCCCGTCGACATCAGCATCAACATGGTTCATGGCAAGGTCAGAGGAAGAAAAAGACGAGTGACAGAACCATGCGCGTGGAAAGAAGCTGAGGTGCGCTTCCCGCGAGTGCCAGGAGGCACCAGCAAAGAAGGCCCCATCGTCATCAAAAGCCAGCTGGGGCATTACATCACTTCCCGCACTCTTGCTGACAACGGCGCTTCGTCGACAGTGATGTACAGACAGTTCTTTGACAAGCTGGATGATGAAGACAAAGAACGCTTGGAAACGGTCTACGCTTCAATGGAAGGGTTTGACGGCAGTACAGAAACCCCCCTGGGTATCCTATCTTTCCCCGTTACTCTTACCGATGGGAATCATTCACGCACAGAAGACGTGGATTTTGTCGTGATGAGAAAGCCACACCACACGTACGACATCCTATTCGGAAGAGACGGGATGGCAAGATTCAACGCCGTGGTATCTTCAGTCCACGGCATGATGGGATGGCCAACAGCTGAGGGTGTAGCGATGATCACTGGCATTCCCCAGGTATGCATCGCATCTGTCTCATCTAAACCCAAACCGAAAATGGCTAAACCAACCATCACCGAACCGGAAAAATGGGCCTTCAATGGCAAATACCCCGACCAGGCCGTTACCATTGGACCAACAATCGTTGATCCCACCCGCACCTTACTCAAACGCTTACTGCAGAAAAACGCTGACATCTTTGCGTGGACACCAGCTGACATGACTGGTGTACCCCGAAGTAAGGCGGAGCATAAGCTCAAGTGCGATCCGGCTGTTACGCCAGTCGTACAAAAGCGCAGAGTAATGGGGCCTGAACAAACTAACGCGTGTAGAACCCAAGTCAATGAACTCCTTGACGCAGGCATCGTACGCGTCAGTAGATATCAAACATGGGTTGCAAATCCCGTAATGGTACCGAAGAATGACAAACAATGGCGCATGTGCATAGATTTCAAAGATTTGAACAAAGCATGCCCCAAAGATTGTTATCCGTTACCAGAAATTGATCTTAAGGTGGATTCGTTGGCACCATTTCGCCTTAAATGCTTCTTGGATGCGTATAAGGGGTACCACCAAATCCACATGGCCGTAGATGACCAGGACAAAACCGCATTTCGGACGCCCGATGGTACATTTTGTTATAAAATGATGCCATTCGGACTTAAGAATGCAGGGTCCACGTACCAACGACTGATGGACAAAGAGTTTCATGCCCAAATCGGGAGAAATTTGGAAGTCTATATGGATGATTTGGTCATCAAAAGCCCCGAGACAGATGCGATGTTGAAAGACATTGAAGAAACTTTCAACACGCTCCGAAAGATAAACATGAAGCTCAACCCGAGCAAGTGTTCATTTGGGATGGAAGAAGGGAAGTTCTTGGGAGTCATTGTTACTAAAGATGGCTTCAGAACGAACCCTGAAAAGGTCGAAGCCATTGTTAAAATGGAATCACCTACCACCATCAAACAGGCTCAGACACTGAATGGACGACTAGTCGCACTTAATCGATTCTTGGCAAACCATGCGGATAAGTCGTTTCCTTTCGTGTCAACATTGAGAAACTGCTTGAAGCAGCTTTTCAGGAGATTCGGTCACGCCTGATCGAACTCCCAACACTTACAGCACCACAAGCGGGAGAGGAGTTAATCCTATACCTTTCCGCAACAGATAGAGCAACCGGGGCAGTCCTGCTAGTAGAACGAAAAGGCATCCAGATGCCAATCTATTATGTTAGCCGTGTACTAACAGACGTATAAACCCGGTACTCTACCCTCGAAAAATTAGTCTTAGCACTTATACACGCTTCACGCAGGTTAAGACGATATTTCCAGGGCCACCCAATCACCATTCTCACCAACTTCAAACTCTCAAATGTTCTAGGCAAACCCGAATTATCGGGACGTCTAGCCAAATGGGCAATTGAATTGGGAGAATATGCAATTAAGTACAAGCCAAGACCAGCCATAAAAGGCCAGGTCCTGGCCGATTTTATTGCAGAAGTCCCCGCTTCGCGGGAGAAAGAGTGCCAGGAGGAGGCTCAACCCTCCCCAGCACAGGACATCAATGATGTCTGGCGACTCTACACTGATGGAGCAGCCAGTAGCGAGGGTTCAGACGCAGGGTTAAAATTATCCAACCCAGCAGGCCAAGAATATACTTACGCTATTCGGTTGGATTTTCCAAGTACGAATAACGAAGCCGAATATGAAGCATTCTTGGCCGGATTGAGAATTGCGCGTAAGATGGGAGTGAAAAACTTGGAAGCCCACGTGGATTCCATGCTGGTGGCCAACCAAATAAATGGGACGTACACGGCTGTGAACGACACAATGGCCCTGTACCTCGCCCAGGCAAAAACCCTTATGCGTGATTTTAGTGATTGTAAAGTCATACACGTCAAGCGCAGCGAAAACAAATCTGCGGATGCGTTAAGCAAGCTTGCATCACTAGCCTTCACCCACTTGGGAAAGGACATCCGCATTGAACTCCTCGAAGCACCATTAGTCCCGCACAAGGAAATTTGTGTCATCCAAACCGGTACAGAAACGTGGATGACACCAATAATAAATTACCTTGCAGCAGGAACACTACCAGAGTCAAAAACACAGGCAAGAAAACTACGCTGTAAAGCACTGAATTATCAACTCATCAATGACACCCTTTACAGACGTAACTTTCTTGGCCCACTCTTAAGATGCGTGGACAACCAAGATGCTGACTACCTCCTAAGGGAAGTACACGAAGGCATCTGTGGAGTTCACGCAGGTCCCCGCGCTGTTGTGGCTAAGCTGAACAATGCGGGATACTTTTGGCCGGGGATGCATATGGATGCACTGGCATACACCAGAAAATGCAGGTCTTGCCAGCTTTACGCACCCAACACGCATCGCCCGAAGAATGAACTTGTTCCAGTCACTTCTTCGTGGCCATTTCAGAAGTGGGCCATCGATGTGACAGGCCCATTTCCCACAGCAGCAGGAAATGTTCAGTTCCTAGTGGTAGCCATCGACTACTTCACCAAGTGGATAGAAGCAAAACCTTTAGCCCAAACAACCGCAAAACATATCAAAAAATTTATTTGGGAATTTATTATTTGTCGTTTTGGACTTTCACAGAATTTGGTGAGCGATAATGGCACCAACTTTGCTGACAAGAAGCTACAGCAGTGGCTGAAAGAACTTCAAATCACCCATACCTTTACCTCAGTGGCACACCCGCAAGGTAATGGTGAGGTGGAAAGAGCAAATAAAAGCATCGTCGAAGGCATAAAGAAAAGACTCTTGAAACACAGATCCGGCTGGGTGGACGAGCTTCCGCACGTCCTTTGGGCAAACAGAACACTGAAGAAGGCCAGTACGGGAGAAACCCCGTTCAGTCTCACTTATGGCACTGAAGCCATGGTCCCGGTCG
This sequence comes from Bidens hawaiensis, assembly GCF_021521415.1. Classification (NCBI taxonomy): domain Eukaryota; kingdom Viridiplantae; phylum Streptophyta; class Magnoliopsida; order Asterales; family Asteraceae; genus Bidens; species Bidens hawaiensis. The sequence goes on along the minus strand of NW_027491048.1, from coordinate 887,427 downwards.
AAATTGGTTTACCCTCACCAAGGGTCTTGATCCAGCCAGAAGACAATGAGGTAAAGGTGACAATTGACAGCATGACAATTGACAGGAAGGAATGGATCTAATTAAGAATCAAAAGCTAGCTTTATAATATTGAATTAAGGAAACTATTGTGAAACTACAAGATAATGCTAGTCTTTGTCCCATTGCTTTGCCACTTTCCTTGAACTTTCGGTTATCCATTGGCCACCATGTATACTATCCATTTTCTTCCGTCAAAAATCCAACAATACTCAAAAAGTGAGTATTATTAGCACCATTCCTATCTATCTCACATTGTTGGAAATAATTATTGGACAGTCCTTTAACTATATATGGCTTACCTTACCGTACAAGTATAAGTTTTGGAGTGTAAGTAAAGTTAATTAGAGGGTTATAGATAAATATCACGTTTGGGTTAATTATCTTCGGTGGCAGATCCAGTAAATTTAGTCAGTGGGTGCAAAAAAAAATTCAGCTTAGAACTCATCAATTCAAACTAAAACAAGTCGAACCAAAATGGGTCAGGTCGAGTAAAAAATTTACATTAAACAAACTACGTATAGAAATATAAACAATAAATTTCATTAAAGATACACAAAATACATATTACAATTGACCTCTACGTGATTTCATCTATTGAAAACGGTCAATTACATCTTCATTCGTAGCACTTAAAAGTGTTTTTTTTTTCAACAATATAAATTACACAAGCATTCAAAAAATCTTCACCAATTCAGTTACCTAAATTTGTCTTTATGATCTTCATTGCCGAAAAACATCTCTCAACCATTGCGGTTGCAATACGCAAAACTAATGTTAGCTTTAATAATCGATAAATCAAATGAAAAGAGATATGTTTCCTTGTTTCCATCATAACTCTAGCAAGATCTGCAATACCTTTCAAATTAGCAAATCTTTCACCTTTTCGTACATTATCAATGTACAAGCCAAGTTGAGATGCAAGAACATTTTTGTCCCCATTATCAACATCATATGGATAAAACTCACACAATCTCATTAACTTTGATGCATCAAACTTGGAAAATGAATCATACATGTTGAAAACCAACATATTTTGAAGTAAATCCGTGTTAATCTTATTAAAGAGATCACCAAATTCTTGAATTTTCATATCGACAACACTGTTAAAACAATAAAAATTATAATAATGTTGATCGGTGATTGTGTACATTTGTCTTTTGGGTCTATAACCAGTGTCATCGGCATAGTTTCCTGTCATGTTCAAAATTTGAATACCATGTTTTTCACAAAATGAATGTACTTTCTCTAAAAGCTGATCATATCCATTTTCTCTATATTCTTGCAACTGTCCTTTAGTCGTTTTCCAGCAATGAACAACTTCTAAAATATCTTGTTCTCTTCTTTGTAGAGCTCGTGATAATCATCTGTGAGCCCTAAAATGTGTAACATCAATTGCAAATAAAAAACAATTCAGATGATTATAATTAGGCTAGCATCTTGATTGCTTGATTTTGAGAAGAAGGATTACTGCATTCATCTCTAACACATATAATTTAAAAAGTTAAATTTGGTGCACTAAAAGAATTATGAATGGGTCACTAAATTGTTTGTTTGGATGGGTCACTAAATTTTTTTGGATGGGTCACTTGGGTCTTTGGACCTAATATATTACAAATTTGTAAAGGAAACTATGGACTTGAGTAGGTGCAAACGCTCCTCCTGGCCGAACACTGGATCCGCCCCTGATTATCTTAATTGTTATATTATTTTATTAGTCCTAATTATAGTCTAAAGGGTTTATATTTAGCTATATATATCAAGTCATGATAAATGCTTGTACTAAGTTTTAAGTTATTTTCTTAATTAATAAATTTGGAAGAGTGTTGGTAATGTTATGTTGTCATTTTTTATTTTAAAAGACACTAATGCATGTTTTTGGTAAACCACATGAGACATTGATCGATTATATATGTTAATACCGATCCCAACGCTTAATCTACCAATGATCCACATCTGTGTGAGTAGAGTGTTGAATGTTGGAAGAAGGCCACCTCTTCGTAAATATTTTACTTTTAGTACTTCATAATCATGTGAGGGCCCAAAAATTTAAGAAAAAATTAAGTGTTCATAAATTTTAGGGGGTGTTTGGGATTTCTTATTTTACTTCCTTATAACTTTTTATTAAATTAATAAGTTATAAATATGTAACTTATGAAACTTTTCCTCTCACAACATAAGCAATCCCAAACACTTTATTACTTTTCAAAAAGTTTGTAAGTTATAAGCTGGTGAAAATAAGCAATCCCAAACACCCCCTTAGTCGATATTAATATAATATGAAATAATTAAATAGAAAAGTTCTAATATGGCATGCTGGTAGTCAGCATGGTACAACCCTTCACTCCCACAATGACGATCCGATTTCTATTAATGTTTTCTGAAAAAAGCGGATCATGCTCTAATAGCTCCGGATAAATTAAATATCGAAGACTTTTTCTACAAAGCAAAAACGCTCTTTCACTCTTTCATATACTAGGTCTACTCTTCGACCATTGGACATTCTTATGTTTGGATGGGCGGGGAGAAGCATGCTTGTGTGGACCTTACTGGGATGTCCCCTCTTGTCGAGCTTAGGGACATCGTGTTTGTTGCTAGGCATGTCGTGCTAAAGGAAGAAGCAGAATATAAATTGCTAAGCACAAAAAGGCGTGTGTTGAGAATCAACACACCTTCATTCCTTTTGTTTTTGATACATTTGGGTCTCTTGCCCCCGATGCTGCTACGCTTCTAAAAATAGTTCAGCGGGTCGTGCATAATAACTCAACGACGCTGAAGAACGATACATATGTTTTCAGTAGGATCGGTTTTGCTAACCTATCGTTCTATTGTAATTGGATCATGTTATTTGAAATATTAATATAAATGACAAGACAATATGAACATGATATACTAGGGGATTTCACTTGGAAAATAAAATGTTACGCATCTTCACAAACCAAGAACTACGAAATCACCCATTTCATTCTAGGGTGATGGAGGGATCATACCATTCGAGCCTTTTTTTCATGTTTTTTCCTAATGTATAGAGAAAGCTGAAATCAAATGGATGTGTCTATGTATCTATCTCTTGCCTCAAAATGAGAGCATGTTTGAAAAGGGATCTTAGAGTGTTTAGTGAATCTTCTCTCCAGAGATTATGAAACTAGAAATATTCTTGTTATTGCTTCGACTCATATCCGGTTCATCATTCGGGGCCATATCACATCCTGAATTTAATGAAATAGGATGAATTAAGAAGGTATTTTGTAAATATGGGCGACTTGAGGCGCAGTGGTTTACCCTGCGAATGATGTCAGCGGTTCGGGTTCGCTTATCTCCAACTCGTGAACTTATAGCTGATACAAGGCTATATTATAGCACCCAGTTTTTCTGATTTTGCGGTTCGGTCTATGATTTATCATTCATGGACGTTGATAAGATGTATCTAATTAGCATCACCTTAGGATGGCATAGCCTTAAAATAAGAGCAAGGTTCAAACGAGGACGAAAGCTTGCCTTAATGATCCGACGGTGCTGTACATTATTAATTTTATACATTTAATTTTAAAGCTTGTTTAACTGTAATCCTTTTGTTATTTTAATATAAGCAATTTAAAAAAAAAACATAAGCAATTTTTAAACAAAATTTGATTTTAATTTTTAAAATTTTTATATTTAGGTGACAATTGGTCACGGATATTTTGTAGATAAGATTTTTTAAAATTTGCTTTCGTGTTTCTTTTACAACAATATAACTTTTCGTGATTTTTGAGTATACCTTTCTGACATGCTCTTTTAATCAATATTTCTTGATACACTCTTGCGACGTAATCAACCATCCGGTAGTCAAAATATGAAGAAGCGAAATACAAATGAAGATTAAACAAAGTCTTAAGTTGGGTCTTTAGATAGGTTTAACCTTTTCCAATGAAAGCCTAAAAATGGTTCTTCTAAATTCTCGTCGATCTTTTGGGGACCCGAAAATTATGTATAATGAGTAATGATCCATTTTCTTTTTACTTGTTTGAGGCATCCGAAATATTTCAAATGATACTGACAAGCACCTGACAAGTACGCATAAAAAAACTTTTTAATGACCAAGACTTGTTAAATCATGATTTGATGTTTGCGAACTAGTTACTATCAACCTAGATATGCAGAGACAATAAGGGGTCTACAAATCCTAATTGGTCGTGATCTTTAATAAATATAGTCAACAGTTAAGTAAGACTAGACCAGATGGAATCAATCAAGTTGGTAGAGAAGTCCAAATTAGTAATCAAGAATGTATCCTTTTTAAAAGATATTGCTTTGACTTCTACAATTATAACGGTGGGAATCAAGTTCCATTTGCAACAATATCAAGTGAACAGATTCATGTGCGATGTGTGCATTAGATAGACAGTCAAGAGTGACACCAAACACTTTCATGGAAAACAAATTATTCTTATCAACCTAAAACATAACCCAATAATTCAGTAAAGAATAGCTCTGTATGGTTTAACTCTTAAGTATGTCTCATTAGGGTATAAATTAATCAGTATAATGTCACAAACTGTAGGTTTCTTTGATTTCATATTAACAAGATAGACTTTTGAATTGTGTAATCACTTTTAGGTTTAAGTATTTCACATGCATGAAATCTCAAATCGTATAAGACAAAAAATATGTTTTTCTTAAGAATTAAATGCAATTTGTAGAAACAACGAAGTTGTAAAATCATTGTTGAAAACAAACCAATCGAATCCCGTTATATTTGGGTTGATACGTCACTATGGACTGCGGCAACGATGGATAGTTAACGGTTATAATCACATGTAACTGTTGGAAGTTTTAAAATGTGAATGAAGTCTTAAGAAGGAAGTGGTGAAAGTTGTCTCACATCGGATTGGGAACATAATAAAGAGTGGTCTCACGTGATGGGCTTGGGACGGCCTGGCGTGGGCCGGTTTGCGTGTCCGGAACAACACGTTTTGGAACAAAAGGTAAAGCCTTTACCACTCATTTGAATCTTTATGACATGTTTAACCACAAGTTCTAAGCGTAAGCAGGGGGAGTTGCAAATTTGGGTTTCTGAAATAGAAATACATTGAACTCGTGCGTGCCCGCACGTCCCGCGGACTCGAATGCAACTCCAAAAACCCAGGCTCACGTGATTATGATCTTGTGGCTATTTAACCAGGACCATCCCTTCAGTTTGAGACACACCAACACAAACACACTTCATCTTCTTTCTATTGCAACAAAAATATTATTTTCGCATTCGTTTCAAGCAACTGTTCGAGTCTAAGGGAATTGTGTTAAACACAAGCCCGGTTTCCTATGTCGTTTATTCTTTTATTTTCTGGATATTATTAATACAAGATTATGATGAACTAAGGGGTTGATTTCCCCATTAAATTCTTCATTTACTCGCCATGGTCATCATTTGTTCATTAGGGCATTCATTTGTTCGTTTGAAAAGTGTTGTATCTGTTTTCACTGATCGGGGCTCGCAACGACTCGTGGGCTTTTTTTCACTGAACGGGGATATTATGGTCTTTTGGGATGATTAAGGGGTTGAGTACCCCATTCAAATTTTCATTTACTCGTCGTGGTCATCATTTGTTCGTTAGGGCATTCATTTGTTCGTTTGAAAAGTGTCGCTTCTGTTTTCACTTAACGGGGCTCACAACGACTCGTGGGCCTTTTATTTCACTGAACGGGGATATTATGGTCTCGTGAGATGATTAATGGATTGATTTCCCCATTCAACTTCATTTACTCGCGCGTGGTCATCATTTGTTCGTTAGGGCATTCATTTGTTCGTTTGAAAAGTGTTGTTTCTGTTTACACTGAACGGGGCTCACAACGACTCGTGGGCCTTTTTTCACAAAAACGGGGATGTTATGGTCTTGTTGGATGATTAAGGGGTTCAACTCGTCGCGGTCATCATTTGTTCGTTACGACATTCATTTGTTCGTTTCAAAAGTGTCGATTATCTTTTCTCTGAATAGGGCTCGCAACGACTCGTGGGCCTTTGTTTTCAGTAAACGGGGATATTATAGTCTCACGGGATGATTAAGGGGTTAAGTTCCCCATTCAAGTCTTCATTTACTCTCCGTGGTCATCATTTGTTCGTTAGGACATTCATTCGTTTGTTTGAAAAGTGTCGCTTCTGGTTTCATTGAACGGGGCTCGCAACGACTCGTGGGCCTTTGTTTTCACTAAACAGGGATATTATGGTCTCGTGGAATATTTAAAGGGTTAAGTTTCCCATTCAGTTCTTCATTTACTCTCTGTGATCGTCATTTGTTCGTTAGGGCACTCATTTGTTCGTTTGAAAAGTGGTGTTTCTGTTTTCACTGAACGGGGCTCGCAACGACTCGTGGGCCTTTGTTTTCACTGAACGGGGATATTATGGTATCATGGGATGATTAAGAGGTTGAGTTCCCCCATTTAAGTCTTCATTTACTCGTTGTGGTCATCATTTGTTCGTTAGGACATTCATTTGTTCGTTTGAAAAGTGTTGTTTCTGTTTTAACTGAACGGGGCTCGCAACGACTCGTGGGCCTTTGTTTTCACTAAACGGAGATATTATGGTCTTGTGGGATGATTAAGGGGTTGAGTTCCCCATTCAAGTTTTCATTTACTTGTTGTGGTCATCATTTGTTCGTTAGGGCATTCATTTGTTCGTTTGAAAAGTGTCGCTTATGTTTTCACTAAACGAGACATTTGTGGAAATAATCAAAAGGTTCATGTATGGAAAATTGACTATTTTTCCCTCTACTATTAAAATTTAAGAAAAGACAGCGAACACTTCGACATGCCAGCCCCAGGCCTATCAATGATTCAAACTTTTATTAAATTTGAAACTTCTGTGTCAGCGCTAACTTTTCCTTCAATGGTGATCAGAACGTTGTATGAGAAGCATGTCATGCAAAACTATTCTCAAGTGAAGCAAAATATTCACGAAATTGAAAAGGTTAACATGTTATTTATTTTATCATTATGGGAAAGCATAGAAGCCCCTTGAAACATATCAAAATCTTTTTCATGGTGTGGCTCATAAACATAGTTCCTGAAAAACGTCCGTAATTACAATTTAATGTTCTCTTTTCATTATATGGGTGGTAAATTGATAAATATATCAATAAAAGTAACTACTATTGTATGAGAAGTTTTCTTCCCGAAATTAGTTCATAACCAAAATTCTTTCAATTATACATATATGATATTGAGATGAAACTTTCAATAGAAGGAGCGTTCTCAGGTACGTTTTTGCACGTGCATTTTTTTTATTGAGTTCATTAAAAAAATCATTTTGTGATATAAATAAAGTCAATTTATGTACACGTAATAAAGATGTAATACATTTTCCCATATACGTTATGTAATTTCATAATTTTGATCATTTCTTGTGTTACACGGGCTCTAAAACTAGTGTGTGTGTATATATATATATAGGTATCGGATCATTTCAGAAGTTTTTTACAGCGAGAAGTGAAGGTGTAACTCCATTAATCCCTAATTTCACTCTCTTTCTTATGTGTAGGTGCTTTGCGTAGGTGCATATGTATGTGTGTAGGTACGTATGTTTGTATATGTGTATGTATGTTTGTATATGTGTATATATGTTTGTATGTGTGTAGGTACATAGGTTTGAATGTGGCTCAGTACATTTATATGTTTGTAGGTAGGTTTGATTGTGTAATTAAGACATAAATACAACCAACCTACATATATGTATGTAACATCATATGAAAGGGAGTGAAATTAAGGATTAATGGAGTTATAACTTCACTTCTCACACTTCTCGTTGTAATATCGCTTCTCGCAAGATCCATCCCCATATATATATATATATATATATATATATATATATATATATATATATATATATATATATATATATATATATATATATAACAAGAAGAACTTATATGAATTGGGTAATTGGGTCTTAACACTAGAATACATGTTAAAAAAAAAGAATTATATATATAGATTTTTTTTTGAAATATTTCGGGTCTACCGGGGTGAATCGGTGATCGAGCCCGCGAGCCCAACAACAAATTTATTCAACTTTTCATCAACCATGCAAATCTTATGCATTTTTAATGAAGCATAATCTTTGACCCCATTAGGGAGGTTGCCCCTTTTGGTTTAGGTTTGATGTCACCAAAGTTATAATAGTCATGAGTAAGTGTGTATTTTGCACCTAGCACTTACTATTGCTAACTCGCCAATGTATATTTTAACTTCTCAATTATTCAAAAGTTAATCCAGTTAAATAAAATGATATCGATAACACTAAAACTATCAACACGGCCTACACGAACGACAACTTATAAGATAAGAATGAAGAAACATAAATATCATCAATGTCCCACTCTTAATTCCAAACACCCCTACCACTTGTACCAAATCAACTCTTCCAGTATCCAACATATCCCCGATATCCTGTGGACTTGTAAACATCATTTGACCCACACACAACTATAACTTATTACACGTTTCATATCTCAAATTGACCTCAACTCCTCACCGTTCAAATTTAGTAGCTACAATGCTCACTGGACCCTCTTTTGTCACCACATTTATTCAACCACCATAAAAACATCACAAAAGTATATAACCAAACATGTAACACGAGTAAAAAACAATTTAAATATGCGGTTTTAGATCAATAATACCAAGTCTTACACCTTATGGCACACAACATGAACGTAAAGACTGTTTTTCCATCAATGTCAAGAATTATTGTAGCAAATAACATAAACCGGAAGCACTCAGATTGCCACTTCTTTCTTGGTAGAAGAATAATAAGCATAGGCTAAAACCAAGATCAATAGGGGTAAAACATATGTTAAAATGTTGGAAGATGAACTTTCGGAAGCTGGCTTCGATACAGAAGTGGTGGTTGAAGGCTGATTATATGTCATTTTCTTAGGCAAAGTATTGCTATCGATCTCGCCAACGTAGAACTTTTTCATCAAGTCTGTTGCAGCTTCACTGTGGCCCACGTCTTCAAAGTCTTCGGTTGCGTCTTTCTCTATAATAATATAATTAAAATGTCAATATTCAAATGTCTTTCTCTATAATATCAAAACTAAAATGTCAAAATTTAATGAATATGATACATGCATGCAAATTAACATGTTGATTAAAGTCTTACCGGTTGCTAGTATTAGGACCTCGTCACCACCCGGATGATCATCAAGAAATGGGGTTACATCATATACCTACGTTACATTTCAAAACACAAGTCAAATCATCTATCACATAATATATGAAATTAATATTTCGAAGAAAATATTTCCCAAGTAGTCAATAAGTCGGATTATAACAATATCCACGTATAATATGAGTATTTTTCATTGCTCGATAGAAAATTTGATAAGCCAATAATTTTTTTCCATGTTTCAGAATAGGTTAACCACGTGTAATATGAACTAAGAATCCTTGTTCAATTAATTTCATAATGCAACCTTCAAATTCATAACAACTTATTTATAAACAAGAAAAGAACATGAACTTTTGTAGCTTCAACAACATGATTGGTTTATTTATTACAAAAAAAAAAAGTGAACAAGACTTGAGGGTTCTTTAGATCATTGGCATAACATGAACTTAAGATGCAATGAGGCATCACCCAAATGACTACAATATCAACAAACATAACACGAAACCTCAATTTTAGATGGCATTGTGGACACCCAACTTAATGAGTTAATGGTATATTATTGGGCCGGACTGATAGTTAGCCCAGTGGGGGATTAGGTCCTCAGTTATTAGGCCTTTATTTTTCTTCTAAAAGTAAGTCCACAACGTTTCCTTGCAATTTTTTTATAGACCCCCAATGGCCCAATCTTTCTTCCAAGCCTCAATGACCCAATTACTCATCAGCCCATGTAACATCCTATTTCTTGATATACAAAAGATAATAATATATTTACCTCCTGATTAATAGGAAATCAAACTATAATGATTCGTTATCATGCACCAATTTGTTTTTATCTAATACAGGGGACTAGGATGTCAAAAATTATTGAGTAGTAGGTTAATGGTGAAATTACCAAGCTCATGAGCTTGGTCAAACTTCAATGTCGAAAATCGAAAAAAGACCGTCTCCAAGTTTAACTCAGACGTAGCTCCCTTCTTAGCTCGTCCACTTAGAGCAGATCGAGATTTTTGGACGGGAAAAGGGCAGACCTGCACACCGGGTGTAATGACATAGCGTCAATGATCCAAACATAAAGGGCTAAATATGGGCAACTCGTAAAACCTAGAAACTCCGTTTGTGAACTATATATCCTCTTATTGGTTTACCTTAATAAAAATCCAAAGCCTCAAATCTCTAAATCCTAAAAGTATGTGCTCTTGATGAAAATTTTAGGAACAAAAAACTTTCTTTGATGATAAATACATTATAATCATCTCCTAAGTGATTTGTTTATAAATATTAAAATCAATGAAATTTAAAAGCATTCAGAAATCAAACAATAGGGTTTTCGCGTTCTCAATGATGATTGATCCAATAACCAATCTTCAAAAAAATAGATAGCACTATGGTATTTCTTGGTGTATATACATCACCATTTATGTTTATGAATTGCTAGAACTCATCACATATGGATATCATACTAATTTGGGAAGTTGGGTTTTGGGTGCTCATGAGTAAAGATGGGTAATTTGATCTAAAAAGTGAATATGGTGGGGTAACTGATATACATAAAAACCTAAGAAAAATAGTTTGAAAGTGGAGATTTAAATATGAAAATGGTGTTTTAAGCTATTTGGCCTTAATATATCAAAAATATGTCTTAACTACATTTTTTAATCAAGGATAAATCTATAGTAGATCAAACACATCAGTATATGTGTATTGAAGTGTTGGAACTAAAATTTTAATTAATCATAACTTTGAACACACACTCTTTTTAAACTTTAATAACCCCAACTTTATTTCTTTATTTAGGTGTTATTTTGGGCAGTGAATCTAAGTACTTAGGGTATGATTTTGCACAATATTCATGAGGTTTAGTAACAGAATTTGACTAAAGATTTCAACATAAAACAACCTAAGTAGAAATGAAATCAAACATGTTCCAAAAATCTAATCATAAATAAAATAACAAAGAACAAGAAGCGTTGACCTTCCCAGAAATAATAACCCAGCAATCAGTTTTCCGGTTGTGCTTTGAAACCTCTTCAAAGGACAAAACCTTGGCGTCTGACGTCATCTCTTGATCTTCTAACCAACTAACTTCCACACAAACAAACACAAAAACATATCGTTAACTCTTTATATAGCATACACAAATGGAATTTAACGTCGTTACAAACGAGGTACCAGATGCCCAACCGGAGTAGGTACTAGTCTTTAGTCGGTACCAACTACCAACTTTAAAGTGGTCAACTAAATACTCCTTTTTTAAATTAAACAATTTTTTTTAAATAAAAAGTTAAATAAGTCTACAAAGGAACAACCGAGCCGGTGTATTTTAGCACACCTATAGTACAATGATAATTTAAGTAAATTTAATAACATGAACTTCAATAAAAAATTGTAACATGTTCATATGTTAGAAAATATAAAGATTCACTGGAGTTATATAACTATATTAAGTATCGTATATATAAAATAATAAATGTGATTATCGAGTAAGTTAAAACCTTTTGTATACGTGTATTTATTTTTTTAACGGCTAATTAGATTGCTGACAGGCCGCTGGTTTATTCGATTATCTTCGTTATCTGAGTATGGAATCGAGTATGCAATATAATTATTTAGTATATATAGTTGTTATATACTATATTTATATATTTTATTTTTTATTCTAAATAGATAAACGTATTAATTTTTCTGCTTTAAATTCATTAGAATAAATTGTTTGTTTGTTTTTTTATTCAGTAAAATATAGAGTTAGCACTTGTTGACTAACACCAACTTACCACTGTTGTACCTTTACACATTTGCTGATATTATTCTGTACCATGAGTTCATGAGCTGTGCCTTTTTTCAGTGTACTTGGTTTCATTTGGCGTTGAAAATTTTTTTCCAAAGGACCCTTTTTTAAATAGAGAAACAGAAAAGACCCTTTAAATTTCAAAAATTACAGAAAAATCATGGGGAATTCAGTCAAGAGCAACACTTTGAGAAGCGTTCTGACGGGTTTCATTATCCACTAAAAAGGTGTTATGTGTAGAAATTGTGACAAGTCCGAAAAAATATGAAGAGAACCTGTCGGCTCTGTCTATTTTTGAGGAAACATCAAAACTCGTCAGATCCGACTGTTTTAAATTATTCTCGGATTCCCCGTCCAAGTTTGCACCCCATCCAGGTTTGAACCAAACTCGTCTTGCATGTCCAAGTTTGCACCAAACTCGTCTTCCTCATCCTAGTTTGCACCAAATCCGTCTTCCTCGTCCAACTTCTAAAATATTCTATTTTTAATTAGTTTTATGTTAATATTGTATAAGTATAATCAATTTCATTTATATTTGTTTTCTTTTATAACTTTTAATATATAAAGTTTTATAAAATTTCGAATATACCATTGAGACGTATTTATTTATATCTACATGTCAACATAAACTTTATTCAAACCTGAGCTGGGTCAAATTTATTTCGGTACGTAGAAAAAAATAAGTGTGTCTCAACAATATATTCAGAATTTTATAAAACTTTATATTTCATAAGTTATAAAATAAAAACAAAATATAAATGAAATTAATTATACTGTTATAATAATAAAATAAAATTTAAATAGAAAATATTTAGAAGTTGAACGATGAAGACGGATTCGATGCAAACTTGAACGGAGAAAGTCGATAACTATTGAAAAACAGTCGGATCAAATGAGACTTTGAGAAACCTTTTTTAAATTTTAAAGTAAAAGGGTTTAATTTGAATTTGCCTCTCCTAATTTAGGTTATTTTAGGAATTTTCTCTTGAAATAACCCTGTTAATTGATTTTTTTTTTCTTGGTTTTTTACTAACGTCGTTTTTATTCTATTTTGCCCTCAAGATAACTTGAGCCGCCCTCACCACTTGGATTACTTACTTAATATCCTATCTCGTTCTTTTAAATATGGATCGAAGTTTATAATTTATTTCATTCACTGTTATATTTAGGAATTACTATTCATTCCCTATATTCATTTTCTAACTTTTTTTAAGTGTTGTATATAGAGAAGAAATAAGATGCATTAGTATTTAATTAAATAGATCGAGACGTACAAGGATGAGGAATGTGATGTATTAAATGTATTATGACATTCATATTGATTTCATTAAAAAGAAAAAAAAACGTCATGTCAGGTAAGCAAAAGAACTTTAATTAACCATTTTGAACCAAAGTGTGTAACGGTTTCACATGAAAGCAGCCACTCACAACTTGCGCCCATCACTCATTGTTTGATCTACCATTTTGCCCAAAAACATCCAACAGGGAGTGTGTGTGTGTGTTGGGCATTCTCCTGCTGAGTTGGCTAGGAGCGTTTGTTTTATTGTTTATTATAGATAACCTTAATTAAATTATAAGAATGGGGACGGAAAACTAATGTAAACACTTGAACATAAAGTCACACTCAGGTATCTTAACTAAATATTTGACTTAATACATGGATGATTCCTATGGTATACGTATAATGTAAGTTTGGTCCATAACTTGCCAAAATTACACCTATATATTCACTTATTGTGGTTATGATTGGTTTTCATGTCCTAACACGTAGTAGTCTGTTCGTGAATATTTATATATCTTTTTGGAGGAAGTCCCATTTCTTGATGTCCAAGGCCCAGGCGACCATCTCACTAAGCTCTTTTGAAGCGACCGCATGACACAGGAGCTAGCTTAGTTGACTCGCTTGCTTTCCGAATTTCAGGTGCTTGATGATACTCATGTTCCCATCAAATGCGATAGTTAAACTACTATTCATATTGCTAGAAAACAGAAATCCATTTTTCATGAGCGGACTAAGCATATTAAATCGGATTGTCATTTTATGCGACAATCGACAGAAACTTCAAGATGGTTTATTTTACCATGGTACACTTGCGCTTCAGATCACCTTTTAAGATTATTTCAAGATAAGGAAATCATTACATCAGAATATTCCATAATTTTCCTCTAGTAATTTACAGTTAGCAGCTTCCTTAAACATATAATGGGTTCCGAGAACAAAATAACAAAACATGCTACAATTCATGTGATTTTTGTTTGTACTTTGCATTGCAAAAGTTGTGTTTTAACTATGAATGATTGAATTTAGATGTTTGTATCCTGAACGTTTTGTGGCTTAACTGAACAAATTTGTACTGAAATATATCGGATTGAAAGTATGCGTATAGTTAGCTCGATAAAATGTATGTGTGAAAATTGCATGATATAATGAATTTGTTAATTTAATTTCAAGCTTCTTGTTAAGATTTTATTCTGGTTAGCCATTAGACTTTGGCTTTTCCCCTTTAGCTAAACAGTAGTGAACTTTGTTTTTTCTAGTTAAAATTAGTATGATTAATCCTATACAAAAACACTAAATTAGTATAGATTTTGAATATTTTAGAAAAACTATTAATACATATACGAATTACATTATCAAACGGTTGTTGGATTCGGTTGGTAACCTTTTGTTTTCAGTTTAGGTCCGGGTTTTTAAATTTCGGTTACCCTCGATCCAGACCTAAGGGACAACCCGAACCCAAGATTTTCAATATATAGAATCTTAAAACCAATTTAAGTATAACGGTCTATCCAGTCTCAGGTATTCTTCGGCATTGGGCCAAGTACATAGAGGATTTGAGTCCTCACTTTCATAAAGTTTTCAACATTCCATTAAATGGATCATGAACAAATTATATAATATCAAATTGGACTTTACAAACTATAAGCACCTGAAAAGAGAAAAGAAATTAAAGAAACTAAAGAATATGTTGGCTTTATTTAGAGGCCAGCTACATGTTTCAAGTGTCATTCCAAAGCTTCCATAAAAACAAATTGTCTAGTTTACTCATCACTCAAGATTTTATACCAATCTTCATGACTAGGGCAGACAGTACTAGCCATCATGTTTCTCATTTATTCCTTGGTCACCTCTAATGCTAAACTCTTCTATTTAAACCATCATTCCTTACCATTCTTTTACCACATTCATTTCTTTGTCTCAAAATGTCGGGCCCGCCTCCATCGCGCCCATGGTTCCGCTTAGCCACCATGATGCGCCCTCCACCACCAACAACCACTGCTACACCTACTCCACCGCCCAATCCAAGCCCCGCGCCACCAAGGCCACCCATCATAAGGCCTACATTTACCACAACGGCCCCTCCTCCCCAGCCCACCCCAGTCCCTACCCCATCACAACAGCCCACCCCCACCCCTACCCCTACCCACCATCACCTCAACAAACCAACCCAACCCCATCCCCTCCACGACCTATCCCGTCAGTCATTCGGGCTACTGATGTGGTGGAGCCACAACCACCAGCACCACCGTCTCCACCACCATCATTCTCGGCCCCATTTTCGCCTCCACCTCGTAAGTCACCACCATCCTCACCTCCTACCTCTCCACCACGGTCAACGCCTTCCGAGGTGGTCAACCGTTCCCCTTCACCACCGTTGACCACCACACGCGCTCTAACCGCACCATCCTCCCCACCTAAATTTCTCAAACCACTAGAACAAACCCCACCACCACCCCAACCCACCAATCCTATACCACCACCACCATCACCGCCACCGCGATCACCATCTCCACCCAAGAGACCCCATCTTATTCTTTCACCACCATCATCACCGCCTCGCCCAACCCCAATCCAACAAATTGAACACCCATTACCACCATCTTCCCCACCAAAACTCACCACATTTTCTGAACAAAACTCATCTACATCATCCAACACGCGCCCTCTTTCGCCATTATTACTCCCTTCACTTAAACAAAAACCCTACGATGAACCCGCACCCGAATACCAACAAAAAACCATGCATGTGGATCAAGAAACCAAAGAAAAACCCAAGCATTCAGCCTCTAGTGTCAATGCAAGATCACACATTGGTGGCTTTCATCCTCATAACCCAACCCGAAAACCCGAAACCCTCAAGAAACACTGGGAATCAGAAGATGCAGGTGGCAAGAATATTATAACCATTGCAGGTGAAAACAAAGGAGCTATTATGAACATAACTCCTTCTACCGACAAAAAACATGAATATGGTAACAACATCAATAGACTCAAACCTACCACATCAAAAGACAATGAAACCGAATCCGAAGCGAATAACAAGAACAAGAACCAAGACTCAAACTCAGCATTGAAGACATCATACCTCAATAGTAATGTACAAGGTGTTAACAACTCTCTTCTCTTTAATTGCTCAATCAGTCATCATGATCCTGGGATCCACCTCACTCTCTCAACGAACTCTGATCGCGATACTGAGGTTCATTCCAAGGAACATAATAAGAGAGCATTGATCTGAAGATGGTAGGAAATTAAAGGGTCAGATTGTCAACTTCTTGTGTTGTTTTATAGTCATATTAATTATGGTATCATGTTATTGTGAGTGAGTGAATAAGTTGAATGGATCTGACTAGTTGCGTAATTTCAGTGTGTTTGTTTCATAGGAGGAACAGGTTTGCATGATTATGAATTAATAAACAGTTGATGCATGTTTTTTAAGTCTTTGCAATATATATGCTTATGGCTATATGACTATATATCTTTACTATACAAGGTTCAAAATTCAAGTGGAATTAAACAAATACTATATGAAGAGGTAGGTCCCAGCAGAGCCCAGTTGGACCCGCAAGACTCACCTTGAAGAGAGACGTCTGCGCAGAAACCAACTGGATCCGCAGGACCCACCTTGCTCAGAGACGTGACGTCCTTACGCGAAGTACGCAAGCTGTTCCCACAGGAAATGCCTCCCAATGGTGAAGTACTCTGCCTGTTCCCGCAGCTGCGGATACAAGCCATCAGGGAAGGCCACCCGCGCAGGAAGGCTACACGCACAAGGCACTCAGCTCTCAATAACTCAGCAGTCACCTGAGGGGATGAGCAAAGCCGGGAACAATCCCGCACAAAGGCGGGAGGGGGAATACTCCTGCCCAAATAAGCCAGTCCGTACGATACGGGAAGATCTTCTGTACTGTACCTGACGAGGTATGGGCAAAAGATCTGACTAAAGATACGACAGCTCATTGACAACAGTATGGCGAGCAGCACGCTCTTGTACTGTATCACTATTAGCCGCTGCCTACTCACCAACTCCTGTCATACCACGTGCATAGCCGGCAGTTGGTGGAAAAGGAATAGTACACAGCAGGCCTGGTCACTGTCAGCCGCTGCCTACCCACCAACTACCAGCATGGCACGTGCGTAGGCCACAGTTGGTAGAACAGGAATACTATTCAGCCGGCAATACCTTCTTGGAAACCTACCTTCGGCTATAAATACCCCAAATGGTATGATCATATCTCATCATCATATACTATCTCGTATTACATATTATACCTGATATCTGCTCTAGCAATCTCTTAATATACATTTATATTCAAGAGCAATCTAGTCTGATTCTCACGCCGGAGGGTGGTCACAAGGAGGAACCCCCCCCCCCCTTCTCAGTGACGAGCTCACGGTGTCTGTTTTGCAGGTTATCAGAAGAACCATCTTTGCCGGGTCTAACCCCTCGTGGGAAACACCTATCTAACCCCCAGGTTATCCGTAATCTGCCGGGGCCGATTAGTGTTTCTTCACTATAGTTTATGTAAACAGATGCATTTTCTTTTCTTTCCTATAACTGATTTAACTAAGTCCATAAATGAATTTTTTTTAACGAACAACTAAGTAACGCCGGGTACTTCGTATGCGGTCCTCATTGGCTAAGGGTAGCCCGAGCCGGCCACGAGTCCGGACGAACGGAGCCCCTAGCAGTCCACCTATTGAGGGATTCCCCGGATAAAACCCGACCCCACGCCCACCAAACGTCACGACATCGAGGAGCCGGTAAAACTGGGTGAGATCAGGACTCGAACCCTGACAAGCCATGGTCATCCCTCATATCTCCCATATAATTGGTGATAGTGAGGTTTGAACCCCTTACCTCTCACTAGTTTAGTGAGTGCTCTACCATAGATCCACTTCCAATTCCAATTTATAGTGGTCCATAAATGTATTGCCGAAATAGTTTTTGAACTTTCTTTTATGTTTTTATTATTATTATTATTATTATTATTATTATTATTGTTTTTAGTCATTTTCGACCGCTCTGGTTGTTGAAAATATTGGAATATATAGTATCTTGGTTCGTGTTACACACGGGTGGAAAATATTTCAAACGCTATATATATATGTATATATATCATAAGAATTTATTACCGTGTTCTCTACAAAACCACAAGATGTAGGAAAAATATGTATAAATTGTGGAATGAGACACTGTATAAATATACAAATTATTAAATTGTTAAAATAATAGTCATTGGAACACAAAATCAATTATAATTATAAATAATTGTCAAAATCGGTTTTTAATCATTTGAAAGAAAATAGTTGGTTATGATTGTAGAAAACATTAATTAGTGAATTATATGGCAATTCTATAGATGAAAACCGGATGACTTGGAAACCTATATTGACATGCTAGTTGAAGGTTATTTGGATATTTGCATTATTTTAATAGTATAGTAAGATTTAGGGTTTTTGGTATTGAGCCAACGGACCAGGCTCATCTCTTGTATTATAATCGTTTAATAATATGAATCGATTCACTTTTATAATATATGTTCTAATAGATAGTCAAAAATATTTCATTTCTTTTCAATTTATCGAAATAATGTTACTTTTCCTTGGTTACCAGTTTGGGTCACCTACGAACTATTATGACTATAGTTCTGTCGGGCTTCTCGCCTTTAAAAAACGATCCGAACTTGATTCGGCTCGTTTATAAACTAGTTCGAGCCCAGTTTGGTTTGCTTACAACAATATTAAGGAATTTCAAGAGATGAGCTATTTGAAGAGCCTATATGTAATCTATACTATTTAATAAATAAAGCTTTATAAATGTCACATGTCACCACTATATTAATTCTTACAAAATTTCCCTCCTCTCTCTCATATTAAATACAATTCTTTTCTTAATATTTTATTTTTAATTTTTAATAATTTCATCCTAATTTAAAAGAAGTAATACCATAAATATGTTAATTTGTTTAACATAAAATATATTGCATTAGTTATTAATATTAGATTTTCATAAGGAACCAATACGAAACGGGTGGGTTTATTTAGCCGGTTAAAGTATCAAACATTGTTCATGTCAAAATAGTTTAAGATTAGAATGAGTTTTGATCCACGAGTTGGTTTAAAAATGTATCCATTTACAACTAAGTTTTGATACAGAAAGTAACAAAAAAATAATTTATGATTTATAAATTTTCTAACAACTTTTTATTTCCAAATTACGTAATGTGTAATTTTTTTATTGTATATACAATATATCTTTATATATGTGATACATTTTTTTAGTATTTCACATTATGTTATTATTTAACAAAAAAATACTTATTTTAACACGTATGCTACACGGGTAACTACCTAGTATTGTATATAGCAGGCACACCACCGGACATATTGGACAAATCCATAGTACAAGCCCAAATAGTTATTTTTGTAAGTTGGGCTCACAGAATTTGTAACATAGTTTAGCAGCTTTAGCCTTTAGGCCTTTAGCTCACTTGTAAAAGTAAAACTATCTTAAAGCTTCTTTTCTACTTCAAGATAATCTTCTTAATGAAATTGTTCAATTTTCTCAGGAGTGGTATATATAGAAAATATCTAAAAAAAGAAAAGAAAAAAAAATTCTCAAATCCAAATCCAAATCCAAATCAATAAACGCTCATAAAAGTATGATGATATTATCATAACTAGCAGCCACAAATAAGTATAATATCGGTTTCATGTGAATAATAATGACAAGTTTGCTAAAGCAATAAGATAAGTATATTGTGGTATATATTTATTTATAAACCAAAAAACCCTATATTAATGATAAGTAATTGAAATGTTATTTATATTAATGTCTAACATCAATCTATGTGATTTTGAAATAAGAATTTTAATAATATTAAACCACAAATATATTGATGTTCTTCGTGTTGTTTGATATAATTAACTCCAACAAATCGTACTAAAATCATTCATTGAAGTTTCGAACTATGATGATCCTAGTATGCTTGTTTTTTAAACGTTTCATCACTTCATGTTTGTTTTCGGTTGATGGTACGTTAAAGTCCTACTATAAAGAGTTCCACGATATAATTTCTACAGATGCGACATTAGTTTTATACTAACAACTAATGATAATGTTATTGTCATGTTAAGAGTTTTAGCTTCTTGATAAGTCATTTTTTTCTTTATAATAAATATTCTTAGTTTTTATGACATGAATTAAAAACAATAAGAAATGCATTACCTTTGGAGTCGGTTCCTTAAAACGATAATATACAATCATATGATTAGGCTTGACTATCATATGTATTTGTTTAGATTGTTGATGTTTATTGATTCTTGAGTGTTATTATTTTAAATGAATGATTGGCCACTTACTCCTCATTGTACGAATTCTTCTTATAGTTTAAACACTTGGATCCAAAATAAAGAAAAATAGCAAAATATTAATTATTATTATTATTTGTCTATGATTAAAAGATAATATAAATCAAAGTCGGTACGAAATAATTATACAAGCTATATAAACAACCATTGTAATAAAGAATTCACATTTATTTTGTATGTTTTAAAAAATTCTAATTAATATAAAATGAGATCCATTAAGTTGTAGGCTTGCGGCTTGGCTTTAAAGCATCTAGAGACTTAATGGACCACGCGTTCACATCATGTGACTCGAGGTACTTGATTATATTAACAAGTAGACTTTGGCTAGGGATTTAACAAATAATTAAACCATAATGTAAGGTTTTCTATTGCTTATTATTAATGGATTAACAAATAATTAAATCATAATGGGATTAACACACATTTTAATACTAATTAAGGCCAACCTCAATACAAAGGTTAGGAACGTCATGGGTCCAAGTTGACTGAAAAAAGGAGACACACAACACTGTTATCTCATATTAAAAGTTTGTGACCATGGATCTACGCGGACCATTTCTATGAAATGATATGAAGAGAGAGGGAGAAAGTTCATGAGATTGGTCTGTCACTGTGTTGTCTTTTCACGTCTTTTTCGTATATACAATTACTCTAAAATGTTTATAAAGTGGTTGGATTTGTTTATGACTAATGCACTCTTGTTGTGGTATACATAGTTAATTTATTTTTTTTGTTAGGATCCGGGGAGGGGGGATGCAAAACTACTTTAATTATGTTTATAATATTTTTTTTATTTAGTATAGTCATTAATTAATCGTAAACTATTTAAATCAATAGCATATAAGAGTATGAACACGAATAACCATTTTCTCCATACAAGTTGTTGACTTGAATCATCTAGACATCTAGTACAAGAGCCCACATTTTCAACATTATAAGTTTATAACGTATATCATGCTCTCTTTAGACCTTAGTGCATGTTTGGGATTGTTTCTTAAAAATGTTTTTTGCTTTTTGGAGAGGAAAAATGTCCAAAATGCCCCTCCAAAAACATTTGGAGGGGCATTAACATTTGGAGGGGCATTTTGGACATTTTTCCTCTCCAAAAAACAAAAAGCATTTTTAAGAATCAATCCCAACACCCCCTTAGTTTATTAACATTTGGAGGGGCATTTTGGACATTTTTCCTCTCCAAAAAACAAAAAGCATTTTTAAGAATCAATCCCAACACCCCCTTAGTTTATTAACTTTTTCAAGTCAAACATTTTATTGGGTAGTTGAAAATGCAAGATTTTCGAAATTACTTTTTTCTTAGAGATGGTAATACTTTTCAACTGTTATCAACGTATCATCTCATTCATTAATCATTTTTAAGACGTTTAATATTGAGGTCGTTACTTTGACAAGTTGTTTAGGATTTGTATGTTGAGGAAGATTATGATATTATGGTAAAGAATGGCTTTACATGATAATAAAAACCCGTGTATGTTTCTGAGTTTCAAATGCATATTGTAGTGACTAGAATCAATTTGGTGGATTTCAAAGTTAACGATCAGACCATTCCGATAATTTGTTAATCAAGTTAAAATTTACCCCTAAAAATAGATGGATCAAGGATGCCTATGGTGGAAGTGGTCATTAGAATGATGAAATTAGCCAATAAGTAGGTTAGTTGATAATTGACTAATTGTAATCAAAGAAGTAACATAACTTGGTCGACTTGATTGTTTAGATAGTCAACCGTGTTTGAAAAGAAAATGATAACTTGAAAGCAAATAAGTGAATAACCATGGTTATACACGTTACTTCCCAAAATAAAGCATGTATCAAATTGTCTTATTTTATAATACCTATTTTTGTCCTATTGAGTCATGTGTTTGTATTTTATATGCCACGTTTACACAATATATGTTTTTTTATTGGTACATGACTACATGTATGCATATATATTGTCCGTTTCGGAGCTGGGTCTCTCTGTAAACAATATCTCTATCTCCGTGGATAGAGCTAAGGTCTTTTTGCATCAAACTCTCTCCGTACCATACCAATAGTTTTTGGTATTTGTGTGATAAATTGGGTGCAACTATTGTTGTAGATGTGGCAAATAAATAGTTTGAAAGCTATCAAAGATTTTCACGTGAACAAATAAGAGCAATTACTTTCACAATTAGTATCATGTATGTAATTGAAGGCAATATCCTTCACATTCATTGAGGTAGCTAAATCTTATTTAGAAAATTAAAGTCCAAAGACTTTCATCCATGAAACCAATGAACCTAGCTTATTTGATTAAAGAATTAGACACTTATAAGGGTGATAATAAGGGTGATTGGAGTGCTCATCCCATCCTGATCACCTTCCTTTGGCGCCGAGACCATTTGAGCCCTTCCTCGATGGCACCCCGTGCACCCTATTTAAGAGTAATATATACCTAAATGGTATTTCAAGACTAAATCATCAATCGTCATACATAAATTCAAATGAATAATAGTGATTACAGAGATGAATTCGATCATATACATAAACATATCATAAACTTATCGGGCTATCACAACTCACAAATTATGTTTTGATTTCTGACTAACACTCTTTTTATTAAGCCCGGACACCCGAATCACCATTTCTCCCTGAAACCGAACGTGTTGCTCCTACTGACCCACGCAGGAGAAAACCCACAAATAGGCAAACCTCCTACCCTAGCCCAAAACAAATTGCTACATGCTAGACTCAACTCCACGAACTTTAATAAAAAAAAAGTTATAGGACTACCGCTAGACCAATTGGTCTTTTGTTCTAACCTAACACCCTACTTTTGAAATATAAATGGTACATGTAACTATGCATAAGAAGGTATGGCTAGGCAGTGGGCACAACACCTGACTACTGTTTTGTCTAGTCGCTGTTCATCCGGCTCAGTGACCACACCTTTTGAAGCCAGCACCATACCCGGGAGGTTCACATTACAGACTTTTAAGTGGGTCCTTTATACACTGGCTTTCTGGACCATTTAACTTTTTTACTGTGTGATTCACTTGGGTTAATCATAACTAATAACAAATTACAAACAGCTTCTTTCAATTATTACATATAAATTTCATAATTATGAGAGTTGCTGGGGCATCAATTGTCTGTACCAAATAATGAATGGACTTGACAACTTTACAAAAACAATTGCAAAAATAGAATCTTAGTTACTTTTTTTATATACAAAAAATTGAAAAAGGTATTCATTTCTATACCAAATTACCAATTAATAAACTTTGGTCTGCAGGTAACATTTACCAAATTAAAATGAAACTAAAAACAGCAGAAAATTCACAAGATTATTT
The DNA here is from genome assembly GCF_021521415.1 of Bidens hawaiensis. Taxonomy (NCBI): domain Eukaryota; kingdom Viridiplantae; phylum Streptophyta; class Magnoliopsida; order Asterales; family Asteraceae; genus Bidens; species Bidens hawaiensis. Next base: position 863,452 of record NW_027491048.1, on the reverse strand, counting down.
CCAATACCTAACAAAAATAAATATAAACCGGACCCAAAAAAAACTACCCTAACCATCATCGTCGTCAGGGATGACATCAGTACCTTACCAGTACCGAATTTCAAGAAAAGAAGATACGAAATCTTCCGGTATTCTTTACGAGATATTTTAATCTCTAAATATATCAGTACCAAAAATACCGGTTCAATACTCGCCTTCCGGGTACTAAATGCTCATCCCTAATCACCAGTATCATCGTGACCGTTCCATGGACCCCGAGAACTGATCCGACGGGCCAATTTTCTTGCTGCTTTTCAATCTCAGTAAACCGTACAATTTCTGAATCTCTTTCACAACCGGTACACTGCAATTGCTATCCATCACAAACACATTCGACGTCTCTGCCACAGGCGACGTGTCCTCCGTTTGCAATACACCATTATGATGCAACCGTATCGCACTCGACGACAACCTAGATTCCCCATTAATCTGCAAAGCCATTATCACCGACTTCAACGCACGACCAGGCGATTCACGGTTCGAGATCATCAACTCGCTCATCTCCGCAGGACTCATTGTCGCTCCCGTAAGCAAAATCTCTTCGACTTGAGGAAACAGTTTGTGATCCTTTATACCTAAACAATTATTCGCTAACATCTTGAACGAATCGAAATTACACAAAGGGAAATATATATGCACATCGATACGACCAGGCCGTAACACGGCCGGATCAATCTTCTCCTTACTATTCATTGTAAACACCATCACTTTCTCATTCAAACAACACGAATTCAATATTCCATCCATGAAATTCAGTATCCCGGACAAACTAACCGTAGTTGAAGATCTCGAACTCGACTGATTCACAAACCGATCGAGATCTTCAACTACGATTAACGACCTGGTTCCGATTTGCAACAACATCTGTTTCAAATCAGAATCATCAACCACCTTCGTGAGGTCAATATCATAAACATCATAATTCAACAGTTTCGCCATCGCAGCGATAAAACTCGACTTCCCAGTACCCGAAGGCCCGTACAAAAGATAACTCCGTTTCCATACCCGGCCTAACTTATTATAATACTGTTTCGATTTCAAAAACGAATCGAGATCCGATTTAACCTTTTTTTTCAGATCGGGATCAATCGCTAAACTGTCAATAGTCGCTGGGTGCGATAACCTTACGGAACCCCACCGGAAGATAATGTTGTTGTTGTTGTCTTGTGTCACGGTGTTGATATATAGTTTTAATTCTTTACATCTAGCCTCGATGTCTTCAACCGCTCGGTATATATGTTGTATATACGCCTGCAGAATCCTCCGCTTGTCTTTTTTCTTCACTCTCAACACAAATGTTTTAGTTTTAGTTTTATCGACCTTGTTGGTCCAGGAAACCCTGGCGCCGAGAAACGTGTCGTGAATGACCTGATCTTCGTCGATACATAAAACGACGCTGTTTGTTTTCGTGCCAGATATTAAGTTGGTGAAGTCGGAGTCTTCGAGTGAAGATAAAGAATTCAGGTACGTATACAATTTACGGTAAAACATATTATGTTGGTTGTTCTCGTTGAGTTCTGGGACTTTGAGATATTGGTGGACGTGGATTTGGTCTTCAATCCAGTTACCCCATTTTTTTAACCGGAAGATTAAAGTGGTTCGGTATAAAAATAACCGAATGGATATGAAGAAAGAAATGATAACTGAAAGTATGAAGAGAACAGCCATCAAAGAGATCAGAATTTGGGGAAATTAATATTAATATTAATATTATAGGACGTTGGTTATAACGGAGTTGGACATTTGTAACCGGAAGTGGTGGCCGGAGAAATTAATGTGGGAAATATTATAGGGAGAAGAATTAAAGGGAGTATGAGGAGGAAATAAGAATGGGGGTAGAGAGAATAAGTCATTAGCGTACGCGTAAATTACGAGTAAGCAAACTGCCAAATTAAAGGGTGGTTTGGAAATTCTTAAGTAAATAATATTATTATTTTGAGATTCTTTTGGATTATAAAATGAAGTAAAAAAATTTATAAGGAGTGAAAACAAACAATATAATTTTTGAGATTCCATTGTTATGGTGGTTATTTTGTATTTATGGAAAGTTAGAAACAAGTATATTTTTTAAAATAAAGTGAAAATTGTTAAAATGTTTGAAGACATAACGGTTTTGAGTTTCTTATGGATTAAAACTAGGTTGAGATGTATCAATCTAAATTGGGACATGTGTAAACATTTGGTAATGTAACTCGTTTTCGGTGTTATTCTTGGTGTCGGCCATTGCTACCGTCTTGATAGGAATGATTTTGGCTTTGTTTTAATGAAAGTTGTTAAAAAAGTCAAACAACGTATAATTCTTTATTTGTGGCCTAATGGTAGGAGGTTTGGTTTCTTCAGTGAAAGCTCAATTATATCACCCATTTAGTGTCACTTTGGTGAGTTATGGCAATGAAATTTTTGAGTTAGGTCTTTCGAGGTTGTTGGATAGAATTCCGAGCCCACTTGGGCATTCATATCTCTGTGGTGGAAAAATTATTGTCAAATGGCAAACGTCGATATGGTTTTCAAGGGGGACGCCTGAGCCAAACTCTGAAGTTGACGTGAACAAGATTCTTCAAAATTAATGAATACAATGTTAACCCACAATAAAGTCACCGTCACAAAATAAGTAAACAATATATTTTACTTTTTTATTTATAAAGCTTGTTCTTTTTGAAAGATGACAAAAGGTTTACTTTAGAAACCTACGTTAAAAAAAGGATTTGTATGTATTTTCTAGATTGATATAAATAAACCAAACGAAAGTTTTTAAATTAAGCCTGATTAAAAGTGGTTAGGCACAAAAAAGTAACATTATCAGGATAAAAGAATAGGATTCAAGAAACATCTTTGTAGGTTTTAAATTCGCTTTTTTCTATGGAGTAGGTAGAAAGATTGTATATATAATAAAGTGGTTTATGCGACTTTGCACATACATTATTATATCGCAGTTAAGTTTGTAACTAGTATTAGATAGAAAATTGTTTATGTAAATGTGGCTAGCATATGATTTGGTTGATTTACATAATAAATCAAGTAAAGATTTGTAAAAATCATATAAAAGTTTGTATATAATCAATGAAAGATATACACAATATATATAATATTTATGTCAGTTTAACAATTTTCTATATATAAACTAGATATATGATATGATATCCTACAAACTGATATAAGATATTAAGTAGTTAACTCAAGTTGAATTAGTCGACCCATTGAGTGGTTTTTGGTCCGTTATATTACTTCAAGCAAAACAAGTTAAAAGTGGTTGAAGCTTCAAACAATACAAGGGACATGAGAATGGCATTGTATTGAATTTGTGCTGAAGGAAAGAAATAATAATTAAATTAGCTTGTCATTTTGCAAGTGGACTTTATTCCCAGCTCAATATATAGTCCAGAGATAAAAGTAACAATTTGTTCACATAGATTTAGTAGTAAAAAACAGGTAGCTTATTAAAAAATCAATTAACGTTTTTTTTTCATTATTTAATTCAACTTAGTTTTAGAATTACTCCCTCTTTCCTATTTTAAATGTTCATTTTTTTATTTTTTGTTGTCCCAATTTAATGTCATTTCTATACATATAAATTCAGTTTTCAATTATGTCCTTACTATTAAATGTCATTTTTTAGACAAGGAAGAAAAATGGTTTTTAGCCATAATAATTTAAAGGACATTATTGTCATTTTACAGCTCATAAAATAAAATGATCAAACATTTCTTAATTTGTGTGTTTTGAGTCCCATGACATTTAAAACGGGACGGATGGAGTAATATACAACCCTTTTAGAACAATTAAACAAATCAATCCATTGAAGCTGATTGGTTGTAGGGGGGCTAACGCCCCTTGCTAAATAAAGATGTGTGATTGGCTAAGAAATTAAATATATATACATGTTCAATTGTTCACGCACATATGACTAATGTCTGTTGCCACCCTCATGACTCGAGAGAGAGAGCCCTTCACGGCTCACGCCTCCCATAATCTCTTGGAGCGGTGTTTAATGCCTAATACATGGCTTAGGGAGTTAAACGGTCACTCATAATAGCCTTTTAGATTGAGATACTTTCTATAAATTATCATTTCTTATTCTCGGATAGAACAATTCAATATAGTATCTAAATATCTAAGTAATAAAACTTGCTCAACTTATATTTTAAAAGCGAACAAAAACTTTATTGGAATTAAATAACGTCTACGTGACAATCATGACCATTAAAGGCACATAGTACGTTGCGGGGTGAGAGTAGGTACCGGCGGGAACACGAGCCCAAGTGATGTGCTACCATAAAAAAGCCTCCTTGAGTAGTGAGTGGTGACTACTTCCCTAAGCCATCTTCCTAGTTTTGAAAGATAGATGTTATGGATTAACTGGTTTATGTAACGGTAAAGGATGAAAAAGAAAAAAAAAATGATGCAACGCTCACATATGTTTTTGCATTTGTTATGTTACAAATAAAGTTACACCATACACTTGCACTTTTACATATACAAATGTTTATGTGAATGTCAAATTTGGATACCCACTAATTACTATTAATGTATTTCCACTTTTTCCTTATTTATGTCTTACATGTGATAGTAATAATGAGATATAATAACCCATCATAAATATAGAACGTGTTTTTAATAAATTATGTAACGAGTAGAACAATGCTAGTGATTTCTTGCCTAGCACTCGGTTTCTTACTTTTACACACACATCACATAATCTAAAACAATTTGATTTTCACCAAATCAACCCATTCACAAACATTGTGTGTTACTCTTGAATCCACCAAACAACCTAAAAGGGTCAAACATACTATGATTTTACTTATCATGGACCCATCTTACGAGCTTTGTACGAGGTCCTTGAAATGACAAGGACATCCCTTCTATCTAGTGTGTCCTAGAGTTCACTGGTAATCTGGTATCGGAGATGTCCTTCGTAAGAGGAATGACCACAACTCGAGGTTAGTGGGGTGTTAGAAGTGTTGACACTTTTGAGTTATGACACGCATGTTCTTAATCGTTGAGACACTTAGCGGGTTTGACTATCAACCAACACTTTTTACGCATCATAAGCAAACTATTTCCTAAACACACGAAAAGACACGTCAACATTTTATTCCCATAAACTATAAGCCATACATGAGTTTAAAATAATACTAATAATAAAGATAGCATGTACATTGTTATAGAAAAGATTATACAAAAATAGATGTTATAAATCATTAAATCATGCATTTTGAATTATACTGAACATACCCCTCTTACAAACATTGTGCGTCGTCTTTGAATCCACCAAATAACCTGAAAGGGGGTCGTATATACTACGATATCATTTATCACTAACCCATCATAAAACCCTTGTGTGGGGTCCTTCAACCGACAAGGACTACATGTCTTCTATCCTATGTATCATAGAGGTTCATTGGTGCCAATCGTGGCTCTCGTAAGGGGAACGTAAACACTTCTCACGAATACGTATTCTTAACGTCGAGTCACTTAATAAAAATAACTTGAAACTCACGTCTATAAACGCATTTTAAGTAAACTCCATCTATGAACATGTCCGACCACATAGCATTTTATTCCCATAATTCAATCATATGTTTAAAACAACAATATTGATAACCAGTATTTGTTATAGAAAACAAGGTTTGATTGTTATTCCGTATGAATATTTCTAGAATAAAATAATGTTGCAAGTGTTATAAATTCTGGAATAATTGAAAAAAATGGAGTTATTTTATTATTGTTCGAAAGTTATTGAATGACAACACACAACAGCGATTCGTAATCACAACACACAACTACTCCTTTTCTTCTGAAAAATATAATCTGATTATTTTATTAAACACATTTAATTATAAAAAATTAACTTATAGAATTTGGTCCATGTTTCTACTTAATATTCTAGTACTATTAATTACAGATTTATCTATTCCGGCATGATTTGTGTGCCTTCGATTTTTTTTAATGGGTTTCGGTAGTTAGGTTTCTATTTTTTTACGTATTATTTAAAACCATTAAATTAAGTTAAACAAGTTGAGATGTGTACCTCATTTTTTTTATACATAAACTAGCTTTTAGTTCTCGTATTATGATTTTTTTATTTTGTCGTTTATAATATTGTGAATATGTTTTTTTATATTTTAATTTAATTTATTGTAAAAAGTTATGAAATATACATATACCTATTTTAATACGTTTATGCTCGTCTATGTTCATTTGTTGATGAAACATTGAAGGAGTCATATACATACTTAATGTTTTATATTTGTTCGTTTGTGTTAATTTAAAAGTGTTTATATATATTTGTTTATATTGTTTGTATTCATTTACGTTTGTTCATATATATTCATTTATGTTCGTTTATCTTTGTTCACTTATGTTTATGAATTGTTCATTTAAATTTAAATAAACGAACATTTAACCCGGGGTTGTATAATAGAGCATTAAAATCAAAAACTAAGTCAGGCATACTTTAATAAAGATAACATAGTATGTTAGTAATATGCCAACAGTAACATCCGTTCTAGGCCTAGAATCAAGGTTGGCGTCGTGGTGGTGGTGGTGAACTGGTGGTATGAGTGATAAAGTTGAAATCGAGTTGACCCGGATAGAGTTTCATATATAAAAGTGGAGGTCAGGAAGGACTAGATCTGAACTGGTAGCAGATTAATCGAAGTTCATTCGGCAATTCATGAGCAATCCAACAAATAAGGGGCAGTTGATGTAGGTTAAGATGGTGTTTGATGCGGGTTTGGTGAGACTCATGACCAGCGAAAATTATTGTATAACAATGAAATAGTTTCACAAATTAAAAGCTATTCGGGTTTGTTAATACAAAAACCCACTTATTTTTTAACTTAAACAGAGGTCAGACGAGATAATATGACAATAGTAGCCATACATTAATGCATTAAATATACAATATATGTTGATAAATGCTTGACAAATTAACGAGGTATGACAAAAATATTAATTAGACAATCAAAAATAATAAAATACTTTATACATAGAGACATGTAAATGAGTTAAACCGTTCTTAATTACTTGATATTGGTATTTTAAAAGTTTATATATATAACTGAGTTTAACACATGTGAAAATTGTTTATTGATACCAGTATCGATATTATCAGAACCAATATCAATATTTATTTGTTATGGCTACGGACAAGTAATTTTACTAGTTATGTTTTATTATGGTTAATTTATATGGTGATGAGTCTTAGTGGGGTCCATTGGGCTGAATTGTGGCTTCGGACATGTCATATGTCTCATGGATGATATGGAAAGTCCTTTTTAGTATTTTCATATTAAGGGTCAGCCTTACATCACTTCGCTTTATTTCTTTTAGTCTTTTGTGACTTGCCTCAATTAAATTCCAAATACAAGTTATTTTCAAAAACCCCACACTAAATATGTTTTTTTTTAAATTGAATGGTGGCGGATGCAACGTGTGTAACAGGTTATTTTTTGTTTGATTTAGGAAGAAAAACATTTATGTGGCAACCCTCAAACATCAAGATTTTTTGTTTGGGTTATCGATTGTCTTTTACTAAACTTGACGTAAGACATATTTTTGTATGTTAAAAAATGGTCACATGATTCCATCCAATAAGCCTGCATCAAGTTGTATACAACATGGTTTCCATTGTGGTCGTGATAAATGGAAGATGACATATATATTAATTATATTTCTTTATAAGAATTAGAATAAAAAAACAATAGAAGTGCTTATATTCTTTTGGTAATTTGGTTGATTCGTGTCAAGAACTAAGAGAACCTTATACACTAATTAGTAAATAAACATTTACGGTGTTTTTCTTTTCTTTTTCGTATGTTTCTCGTGTTTAGTCTTGTTTTGTGTTTGAGGGTTGTTTTTTTGGATTTGTTTGTAACTGATTCTCGTTCTGTCCGGTTTCTTACTAAACTGGTTTTTTAATATAAGTTTGGTTGTCAAAAATAATTTTTTTTTCCTGTGTATCCGTCGATCAAAAAGAAGAAAAAAAATATTTAGACAATTGAACTCTTCCTGAGCCATGATATGTAAATAAAATCAACATGGTGGCCGATAAGGTATGCTTTCAAAATATTAAAAGAATGAATTCATGATGAACTGTAAAGGAAAGAGTCCATTCATATACTTTTTAGCAAGGGGCATATCATATGTGTGTGGGCCGCCTTGATTCTTGAAGCAAAATGATACTAGTACTATTTTTCTAGGTAATCATATGATTTTTCATTTATTTTGTAGAAAATATTGAAATATACTTTTCATATCAAAATCAAAAAATAGTATGTGATAAAAAAAATAATTTTATAATAAGATGTTAATAATATGAAAATATGAGGATGCTTGTGGAAAGATATGTCACTAGTGACTAGAGAGAATAAGAACGCGCTAGTATTATTTTGTGAGAGAATAAGAACGCGCTAGTATTATTTTGTGCTTACCATTTTGGATTGTATTATAGATCTATAGGTATTAGTTTAATATATTTGGGCTAGTTTTATGTTGGGCATTCTATTGCTCTTTTCTGTATTTAGTTAAGGTTTATGTTTATGAATATATATATGAAATAATAGGGTCTCGGATTTCACACGTGAGCTAAAATAAGCCTCAAAAAGGTCTTGGATCACACCCGCGGGTCCGATCTTATCAACGTGTATAACCCGCGGGTCTAACCTTCTCCACTTACACAAGCCAGTGGGTGCCATTTGCGGGCAGGACACCGGTCACACACATAGGAGACAAACAGTACATAACAACAAGTCTACTAGTCCATCACAATCCAAGATTCCTCAATGGTGACATCAAGGACAACAGGCAACCACGATCACACGCTGAACGGGTCCTAGCTGTACCTCCCTCCAACAGCCCTCTAATCCAGCCAGCTGTTAGTCTGTCACGACCAATCAGAGGCCTCGTACATGCTCCCCCATGATAATAGAAGGTTCTCCCCTGGTGACAACATCACTAATCATTCTCTACCAACCCGGCTATAAATACCAGACTTAGACCAACGGTTTAAACATCCTCTCCTTATTCTCTCACTCTTATTTTCTACAAACAGAATACTGATTTTCACGCTAGATGGTGGTTATGAGAAGACCATGTACCTTTTTTTCTCGTAACGAACTCACGGTGCTAGGGTTTCGTGTGACTCGTGTCCTCTTTATATTTGCTTTTGATAATAAATTAATAATAAAACCATAGCCGTCTTTTCTTTGATCTATTTATCAATTGACAATAGGTTTTGTTGTTTTCTTTTTTATTTATCTTTATTTCTACAAATTGAAGACAGGCATTTTTATTTGAGATATATGTATGGACCAAAAGTAAAATATATTCTTTGATAATTCAAAATTTAAAAGTCAGAAGTGGTGCAAGTTATTTTATTGTAGACGAACCAAGATTTGGTGAATGAGAGTGGTGCGGGGGTGATCTACTTTTAAGATTCCAGCAGCTTTTCTTACTGGAACTGGAATCAAACCATAACCTAATTTTTGTTTTTAAAGATCATGTTTGATATGAAAACTGTTTTTCAGGATCATGCTTAATCTAAATCTTTTAAACATGTTTAACACTTAAATTGATCGAACAAATTATTGAAACATGGTTAATGGTTGTACATAGTTATCTAACAGAAACCGTATTTCTACATTTGACTATCTATGACCGGTTACCTCTGAACGGATTCATTTACTTAAAATCGAGGCTATGTTTATAGCTGTCTAATAGAAGTTACTTGTACATGTTGAGTTTATATTTACTTTACAAGAATGGTTTTGGTTATATGTTTGATTCTATTTCCGCTCAATGTTTCATTGAATCATCTTGTTTTTCTTAATGTCAATGTTTCATTATTTACTTTTTATTCTTGATCTCAATATTGCATTTATTCACATTGATATTTAATTTGAAAATTTTCCATTTGTTTAACGTGTCATTATTAACTCTAAGAACTTAAATCTATTTTGATATTTTGACATCAAAGTTTCATCTATCTATTTTATTCTCGAACCAAACGCCTTATCGACTTACTTACATTTATTTTGTAAGCACAAATTTACATCTTTTTACCATGTTATTCTCGACTCCAATTTTTATACATTTTTAAAACATCGGTTTGGTTTTCTAAAGCTCAAATTAAAAGGTTTTGTTTTCTAAAAACCGGATCGCACGAGCTGGTTTTAAATACGTATAGGAATACGATCGGATCAAACCTTTCTCTCTGTTGGAAGTTTTCTTCTATCTTAATATTCAAACATGTCGATTAACAATATTTAACATGTTATATATATAATGTTAAAGTTGTGGGCCGAGATAGATATTGAGATTTCAGATTTGAATATATGTATGGACCAAAAGAAACTTGTACACAACACACCTCAGCCGTCCAGGCCTTGTGTATCCCCATCACACATTGATATATCTTATACTACTAGACTAGATTATTCTGACTTGATTTAAAGTTACTTTTTTCACATTAAAGATCATATAGTATTCACAATACACCCACTGAATTCATTTTATATTCGAAGAATTCTTAAAATAACCCGTCAAATGAGAGATATTCTAATTTTGACCCATCCTTTTGAAAATTTTCAAGGAAGACCCCTCTCAATCTCATCTTCACGATGAGATTCAAACGACCCTATTAGAACAAAGTGAGATTGGGGAGCCACATGTCAGTTTCTAATTAGGTCGTTTGAATCTCAATGATGACTTTCGAATTTAAGTGTTGACTTCCGATTTATGTGTGCAGATGAAGTTGAGACGAGTTATTTAGGAAATTTTCCAAATGGATGGTCATTTTAGATTTTTAGGAACCTCAGTCTTTAAATGAGTTATTTTGAAAAATTTCTTTTAATATTTCTATACTTATTGTTAATAGAAAGGCATGTAGACATTTTATAGATTAGATTACATTGTGTGATATAATTAATTTTGGGTCATGCTAAACGCACCTCCCTCTCTTGCTATCCATACTCCCACCTGAACTTTCACTTCCCCTTAACATTTGTAATTGACATTTTAGTCCTTCTTATTTTATTTTATAATTCTCTTAAAATATCAAATAAAAAACTATTAAATTTTTATTTTTGTTTACAGTTTTTATATATTTTTGTTATTGATTTTATTATTTTATTTCTTTAAGATCTTATCAAAAGTTTGTTTATTTTTTTTACATGTATTAGAAAGTACTGTATGTTTTCTCTAGCTAGTTATTTATTTATTTCTTATTTTTTTAATTTTTTTAAAATGTATTCAAAATAATTTGATTTTATTTGTTAGGTTTGGATACATGAGATTAATGTTATCTAAGAAAAGAGTCAACTTTTTTTTATCAAGTTGTATGTTATTTAACCATTTTATTTATAAAATATAATATTATTTTTTATAAAAAAATGCAATCTATCTATTAAATTTAAAAAAACGCCCTTCAGAAAGATTAAAACGGGTATAGAAGAAAATATATTTTTAAAAAAGAAAAACAACGTTTTTCATATAAGAAAAAAAACATTCTTCTAATTAAGAAAAAAATATATTTTTATTAAAGGCTTTAAATATACATAAAAGGGTAAATATAAAAAAAAAATTGTTAAACAAAAATAGAAAAAAAATGCATTTACAAAAATAACAATGATAATAAAAGATAACAAAATGACAAAAGAAACAACAAAAATGTCTAAACTGTATCAATGTAAAACTTGAAGGAGGGGGTATTTTAGTAAAAATGAATGAGAGGGGGGTACGTTTAGCAACACCCTTCCCCTTAACATTTGTAATTGACATGTTAATCATTCTTATTTTATTTTATAATTCTTCTTAAAATATCAAATAAAAAATTAACAAATTTTTATTTTTGTTTTACAGTTTTTGTATATTTTTGTTATTGATTTTATTATTTCATTTCTTTAAGATCTTATCAAAAATTTGTTTATTTTTTTTACATGTATTAAAAAGTACTGTATGTTTTCTCTAGCTAGTTATTTATTTATTTCTTATTTTTTTAATTTTTTTAAAATGTATTCAAAATAATTTGATTTTATTTGTTAGGTTTGGATACATGAGATTAATGTTATCTAATAAAAGAGTCAACTTTTTTTTATCAAGTTGTATGTTATTTAACCATTTTATTTATAAAATATAATATTATTTTTTATAAAAAAATGCAATCTATCTATTAAATTTAAAAAAAACGCCCTTCAGAAAGATTAAAACGGGTATAGAAGAAAATATATTTTTAAAAAAGAAAAACAACGTTTTTCATATAAGAAAAAAAACATTTTTCTAAGTAAGAAAAAAATATGTTTTTATTAAAGGCTTTAAATATACATAAAAGGGTAAATATAAAAAAAAATTTGTTAAACAAAAATAGAAAAAAAATGCATTTACAAAAATAACAATGATATTAAAAGATAACAAAATGACAAAAGAAACAACAAAAATGTCTAAACTGTATTAATGTAAAACTTGAAGGAGGGGGTATTTTAGTAAAAATGAATGTGAGGGGGGTACGTTTAGCAACACCCTTCCCCTTAACATTTGTAATTGACATGTTAATCCTTCTTATTTTATTTTATAATTCTCCTTAAAATATCAAATAAAAAATTATTAAATTTTTATTTTTGTTTTACAGTTTTTATATATTTTTGTTATTGATTTTATTATTTTATTTCTTTAAGATCTTATCAAAAGTTTGTTTATTTTTTTTACATGTATTAGAAAGTACTGTATGTTTTCTCTAGCTAGTTATTTATTTATTTCTTATTTTTTTTAATTTTTTTAAAATGTATTCAAAATAATTAGATTTTATTTGTTAGGTTTGGATACATGAGATTAATGTTATCTAAGAAAAGAGTCAACTTTTTTTTATCAAGTTGTATGTTATTTAACCATTTTATTTATAAAATATAATATTATTTTTTATAAAAAAATGCAATATATCTATTAAATTTAAAAAAAACGCCCTTCAGAAAGATTAAAACGGGTATAGAAGAAAATATATTTTTAAAAAAGAAAAACAACGTTTTTCATATAAGAAAAAAAACATTTTTCTAAGTAAGAAAAAATATGTTTTTATTAAAGGCTTTAAATATACATAAAAGGATAAACATAAAAAAAATAGTTAAATAAAATAGAAAAAATGCATTTATAAAAACAACAATGATAATAAATGATAACAAAATAAAAAAAGAAACAACAAAAATGTCTAAACTGTATTAACGTAATACTTGAAGGAGGGGGTATGTTTAGTAAAAATGAATGAGAGGGAGTACGTTTAGCAACACCCTTCCTCTTAACATTTGTAATTGACATGTTAGTTCTTCTTATTTTATTTTATAATTCTCCTAAAATATCAAATAAAAAACTATTAAATTTTTATTTTTTTTACGGTTTTTATATATTTTTGTTATTGATTTTATTATTTTATTTCTTTAAGATCTTATCAAAAGTTTGTTTATTTTTATTACATGTATTAAAAAGTACTGTATGTTTTCTCTAGCAAGTTATTTATTATTTTTTTAATTTTTTTAAAATGTATTCAAAATAATTTGATTTTATTTGTTAGGTTTGGATACATGAGATTAATGTTATCTAAGAAAAGAGTCAACTTTTTTTATCAAGTTGTATGTTATTTAACCATTTTATTTATAAAATATAATATTATTTTTTAAAAAAAATGCAATCTATCTATTAAATTTAAAAAAAACGCTCTTCAGAAAGATTAAAACGGGTGTAGAAGAAAATATATTTTTAAAAAAGAAAAACAACGTTTTTCATATAAGAAAAAAAACATTTTTCTAAGTAAGAAAAAATATGTTTTTATTAAAGGCTTTAAATACACATAAAAGGGTAAACATAAAAAAAATTGTTAAATAAAAATAGAAAAAAATGCATTTATAAAAATAACAATGATAATAAATGATAACAAAATGACAAAAGAAACAACAAAAATGTCTAAACTGTATTAACGTAAAATTTGAAGGAGGGGGTATGTTTAGTAAAAATGAATGACATGGGGGTACGTTTAGCCAAACCCTTCCCCTTAACATTTTTAATTGACATGTTAGTCCTTCTTATTTTATTTATAATTCTTTTAAAATATCGAATAAAAAACTATTAAATTTTTAATTTTGTTTTACCGTTTTTATATATTTTTGTTATTGAAATTATTATTTTATTTCTTTAAGATCTTATCAAAAGTTTGTTTATTTTTTTTACATGTATTAGAAAGTACTGTATGTTTTCTCTAGCTAGTTATTTATTTATTTTTTATTTTTTTAATTTTTTTAAAATGTTTTCAAAATAATTTGATTTTATTTGTTATTGTAACATCCCGAAATTTCAAAGTGATATTAATTATATTACTTACTAATAGAGGGAAGTTTACTCGGGTTGTCAGGAAATAAATAATTGAGTAGGAGTTGGTATGAGTCGGGCTAGTGTTGGATTAATGGAGACGGGTTAAATGAGAATGGGCCTTAGGTCCATGGGATTTCAGGGATATAAATACCCTAGCACCCCAAAATATCTTCATTTCTATCATTATCCAAACACACACATACACCACAACTTCGCCGGCGGCCGGAACCGGGCAGATCCGAGAGAGAGAGAGAGAGAGAGATTAGTTGTGTTAACAAGTTAAACGAGATCCAAACAAGCTCAAAAAGGTATGATTCTTGATCTTTGAAGTTTAAAGATCCAAGCTTTTTAGTGTATAAGCGACCGAAAATGGTCGGGAAGCGTAGTGGGTGATATTGAACCATAGCAAGGGTGTTAAAATCGCTCAAAATGCTGGAAAGAAACCGAACATCGGCTGTCTGGGCAACTTCGCCTGCATCTGGGCAACTTCGCCTTCAAAGCGATGAACTTCGCCTGCAAGCTAAGTTCGCCTGATGACAACTTCGCCTGAAGCCAAGTTCGCCTGATGACAACTTCGCTGTAAGGCTAAGTTCGCCTAAGGTTTAACTTCGCCTAAAGCCAAGTTCGATTAGAAAATAAATTAAAAGCGATAAGTTAAAGTAAGCTAATACTAGGCCACCAGATTAGATCAGGCGAGTATTGATACGTGTAACTTGTACAGTCAGCCGAGCTCATTTAAAGAAAGGATTTACAGATATCAGAGGAAGAAGCAGAGTCCAGGTGAGTTTCTAGCCCCATTCCTTGTTATGTTTTCGGGGCTGTGTGCATACTCGATGTGAAGTGTGAATACACTTACCTTAAGTGGTAAGTGTATGCTATAGATGTTATACGAGGTATATATTTTATAATGCTTGTCGGTACGTGAACGATCTTCGGATATTGCACGTATCGCCAAGGATAGTAAATTCCAAGTGGTTGATAGTGTGTATGAATGTTATGATGTGACTTGTTTATTACGTAAATACCGAACTGATATGAAGTGTGATATAGGCAGGTAGAGGTAGAGTGTGTTAAAAGTGGCAAGAGTCTAGTAAGGGTGTTAGTGGCATAACGTGAGCGCGTGATAGGGAAAGCCTGTACGTGCCATCGTTATTATGTGTGTATGATTGTTGATGTGACTTGCTTATTATGTAAATGATATGAAGCGTGTTGTAGACAAGTAGAGGTAGAGCGTGTTAAAAGTGGCAAGAGTCTAGTAAGAGTGTTAGTGGCATAACGATAGTACGTGGTAGGGTAAGCCTATACGTGCCTTCGTTATTAAAGTGGCAAAGTGGCATAACGTTATACGTTATTAAAGTGGCAAAGTGGCATAACGTTTTACGTTATTAAAGTGTGTAAGGCCTCGTTACCGGTAACCCTACTTTCGTGTTGGATTTACTCATAAACACAGTTCTAAATATCAGAGTTAATTAAAAACTTTACGCGGAATATAAAACTTTCATAAAACATTACATATCGATTCATAATCATGTCTTAAAACATTCCTCTTGTCTTTCAAAATCAAAACATAACTTATAAAACATATCAGATCTTCAGATGCCAGGCTTTAGTCTTCTGCCATGTGTCCTCCACTCAAGCCAGCTGTCTCAACCTACTCACCTGCGTGCATACTAAAAGTCAGCTACGCTGAGTGAGTTCTAGTTAATCATACAATACCATACAATACCTTATTACATACATACGTACTTAACCTCATAACTTTCTTTCATACACACATAAGTACTCATGCCTTCATTCTTACTTACATACTTTCCTTCTTACTTACATACTTTCTTTACATTCATAATCATACGTTTTAAAGAGCCTTTCGCCCTATAACCTCACATATATTATAAGGGTCTGGTCCCTAACATCACAGATATTATAAGGGTCTGGTCCCTAACATCACAGATATTATAAGGGTCTGGTCCCTAACATCACAGATATTATTAGGGTCTGGTCCCTAACATCACAGATATTATTAGGGTCTGGTCCCTAACATCACAGATATTATTAGGGTCTGGTCCCTTGTTTTCGAATATTAGTAGGGTTCGATTCCCTCTTCTTTACCATACAACCATACATCATACCTCGAGTATTATTAGGGCTCGGTACCCTTTTCGTAACCATACAACCGTCATTTCCTTCTTTTATTAACTTTATTACGTTCATACACATAAACATACATATCATACTTGCCATATTTATAACGTTACAACCTGACAGTACGTGCAATATCCGAAGATCGTTCACGTACCATCAAGCAATCGTTCATACATATCATACTTACCATATTTATAACGTTACAACCTGACAGTATGTGCAATATCCGAAGATCGTTCACGTACCATCAAGCAATCATTCATACATATCACATATATCACATATAGCATACACTTATCACTTAGGATAAATGTATTAACAACACATCAAGTATGCACACAGCCCCGAAAACATAACAAGGAATGGGGCTAGAAACTCACCTGGATCCTGTTACGCTCGCCGTTGATCGTAATTCCTTTCTTTAACTGGGCTCGGCTACCTGTATAATATTTACACATATCAATTAACTACTACTACTCGTTTTGTATTCTATCTATATATGACCCACAACGAACGGGGGTCCGGGGGCAGCGCCCCTGGCAGCGGGGTTCTAGGGGCGGCAGCCCCTAGCGGGGTCCAAGGGGCAGAGCCCCTGGCTGGGGTTAAGCTGCCAGGTCAGCTTGGAAAAATTTTATTTTCGATAACTGCCTTAACACATTTTCCATTAGGTTTTTAATTTATTTTATAAACGAACTTCGCTTCAGGCGAAGTTAAACCTTAGGCGAACTTGGCTTCAGGCGAAGTTAAACCTTAGGCGAACTTGGCTTCCGGCGAAGTTAAACCTTAGGCGAACTTGGCTTCAGGCGAAGTTATACCTTAGGCGAACTTGGCTTCAGGCGAAGTTATACCTTAGGCGAACTTGGCTTCAGGCGAAGTTATACCTTAGGCGAACTTGGCTTCAGGCGAAGTTAAACCTTAGGCGAACTTGGCTTCAGGCGAAGTTATACCTTAGGCGAACTTGGCTTCAGGCGAAGTTATACCTTAGGCGAACTTGGCCATAGGCGAAGTTATACCTTAGGCGAAGTTACGCTTGAAGGCGAAGTTCATCAGGCGAACTTGATCTTGCAGGCGAAGTTATCGCGCTGCAGATCTGTTTGCCCATAAATCCTTCGTTTCTTAGCCAAATAACTCGATTTTGGTACCCACGGAATCGTATGATCAGCGCCAACAAATCCCAACCATCAAATCGGCCTAAAATCGACGTTTTAGGGGTCCGATTTGGGCAGTTTGGGTTTCGGGTCCGGTTAACCCATCAAATCCTAACCATTTTCAGTACTATAAGCTTTGGTGGATTTGTTCTTACCTTACCAACTCAGATCTGTCAACAAAATCTCGGGTCTCGGCTTCGAATCTTGATCGGTTAGTATGTGTGTGTTTTGAGGAGTGTGTGTGGAGTTTGGTGAGAAATGAGATATTTTGGGATTTTGGGGGTATTTATATCCCTGAAATCCCATTCTCATTTATCCTATCTCAATTAATCCAAGTCCATGACCCGCTCCTACTCGATATTAATAATTAAAACGCGAAATCACTAACATAACTTTCTTTATTCAACATTATAAATTTTAGGATGTTACAAAGTGGCAAAGTGGCATAACGTTATCCGTTATTAAAGTGGCAAAGTGGCATAATGATATTCGTTATTAAAGTGGCATCAAGTGGCATAAAGTGGCATAAGTGGCTAAGCTGTAGGGGTAATTAAGAGGCTAAGCTATAGGGGTAATTAAGTGGTTAAGCAGTAGCAAGTTAGATAGTGGACTACGTGTCTTCGGATACGCATATGATGCATGTAGTGGTTGTATGATGAGTTGCTTTATTAACTAGAACTCACTCAGCGTAGCTGACTTTTAGTATGCACGCAGGTGAGCTGATTATAGAGTTAGCATGAGGATGGCACATGGCATGGATTGAACGGCTGGCATCTGAAGAAGAAGAAAGGATGTTTTAAATAAAGTTTTGTGTTAAGGTATCAAAGAAAAGATTTAATGTTTTGTAGCAAATGATTGATGTTTTACCTTTCCGCGAAAAGTTTTAAAAAACTCAGTCATTTGAAGAACTGTGTTTATGAGTAAATCCGACGCTAAAGTAAGGTTACCGGGTTCGGGGCCTTACAGTTATGTTTGGATACATGAGATTAATGTTATCTAAGAAAAGAGTCAACTTTTTTTTATCAAGTTGTATGTTATTTAACCATTTTATTTATAAAATATAATATTATTTTTTATAAAAAATGCAATCTATCTATTAAATTTAAAAAAAAAACGCCCTTCAGAAAGATTAAAACGGGTATAGAAGAAAATATATTTTTAAAAAAGAAAAACAACGTTTTTCATATAAGAAAAAAAACATTTTTCTTAGTAAGAAAAAATATGTTTTTATTAAAGGCTTAAAATATACATAAAAGGGTAAATATAATAAAAATTGTTAAATAAAATAGAAAAAATGCATTTATAAAAATAACAATGATAATAAATGATAACAAAATGACAAAAGAAACAACAAAAAGGTCTAAACTGTATTAACGTAAAACTTGAAGTAAGGGGTATGTTTAGTAAAAATGAATGAAAGAGGGTACGTTTAGCAACAGGTGTCCCCTTAACATTTGTAATTAACATGTTAGTTCTTCTTATTTTATTTTATAATTCCCCTAAAATATCAAATAAAAAACTATTAAATTCTTATTTTTGTTTTACAGTTTTTATATATTTTTGTTATTGTTATTTTATTTATTTAAGATCTTATCAAAAGTTTGTTTATTTTTTATACATGTATTAAAAAGTACTGTATGTTTTCTCTAGCTAGTTATTTATTTATTTTTTATTTTTTTAAAATGTATTCAACATAATTTGATTTTATTTGTTAGGTTTGGATACATGAGATTAATGTTATCATAGCAAATCATGTAGCCACTTGTTATTTAACCGTTTTATTTATAAAATATAATATTATTTTTTATAAAAAATGCAATCTATCTATTAAATTTAAAAAAAACGCACTTCAGAAAGATTAAAACGGGTATAGAAGAAAATATATTTTTAAAAAAAGAAAAACAACGTTTTTCGTATAAGAAAAAAAACATTTTTCTAAGAAAGAAAAAATATGTTTTTATTAAAGGCTTTAAATATACATAAAAGGGTAAACATAAAAAAAATTGTTAAATAAAAATAGAAAAAAATGCATTTATAAAAATAACAATGATAATAAATGATAACAAAATGACAAAAGAAACAACAAAAATGTCTAAATTGTATTCAAAAGAATTTGATTTTATTTGTTAGGTTTGGATACATGAGATTAATGTTATATAAGAAAAGAGTCAACTTTTTTTTATCAAGTTGTATGTTATTTAACCATTTTATTTATAAAATATAATATTATTTTTTATAAAAAAATGCAATCTATCTATTAAATTTAAAAAAAACGCCCTTCAGAAAGATTAAAACGGGTATAGAAGAAAATATATTTTTAAAAAAGAAAAACAACGTTTTTCGTATAAGAAAAAAAACATTTTTCTAAGTAAGAAAAAATATGCTTTTATTAAAGGCTTTAAATATACATAAAAGTGTAAATATAAAAAAATTGTAAAATAAAATAGAAAAAAATGCATTTATAAAAATAATAATGATAATAAATGATAACAAAATGACAAAAGAAACAACAAAAAGGTCTAAACTGTATTAACGTAAAACTTGAAGGAGGAGGTATTTTAGTAAAAATGAATGAGAGGGGGGTACGTTTAGCAACACCCTTCCCCTTAACATTTGTAATTGACATGTTAGTTCCCATATCATACTTACTTTATACTTAGCGTTACAACCTGACAGTACGTGCAATATCCGAAGATCGTTCACGTACCGTCAAGCCATCATTCATACATTTCACATTATTCACATAAGGCACACACTTATCTCTTAGGATAAGCGTATTAACAAACATATTGAGTATGCACACATCCCCGAAAACATAACACATAAATGGGGCTAGAAACTCACCTGAACTCTGCTTCTTCCTCCGATAGTTGTAAATCCCTTCTTTAACTGAGCTCGGCTGACTGTATAAGTTACACGTATCAATACTCGCCTGATTTAATCTGGTGGCCCAGTATTAGCTTACTTTTACTTATCGTTTTTAATTTATTTTCTAATCGAACTTGACTTTAGGCGAAGTTAAACCTTAGGCGAACTTAGCTTTGCAGGCGAAGTTGTCATCAGGCGAACTTAGCTTTGCAGCGAAGTTGTCATCAGGCGAACTTAGCTTTGCAGGCGAAGTTGTCATCAGGCGAACTTAGCTTTGCGGCGAAGTTGTCATCAGGCGAACTTAGCTTTGCGGCGAAGTTGTCATCAGGCGAACTTAGCTTTGCAGGCGAAGTTGTCATCAGGCGAACTTAGCTTTGCGGCGAAGTTGTCATCAGGCGAACTTAGCTTTGCAGGCGAAGTTGTCATCAGGCGAACTTAGCTTTGCGGCGAAGTTGTCATCAGGCGAACTTAGCTTTGCAGGCGAAGTTGTCATCAGGGGAACTTAGCTTTGCGGCGAAGTTGTCATCAGGCGAACTTAGCTTTGCAGGCGAAGTTGTCATCAGGCGAACTTAGCTTTGCGGCGAAGTTGTCATCAGGCGAACTTAGCTTTGCAGGCGAAGTTGTCATCAGGCGAACTTAGCTTTGCGGCGAAGTTGTCATCAGGCGAACTTAGCTTTGCAGGCGAAGTTCATCAGGCGAACTTAGCTTGCAGGCGAAGTTGTCCAGCTGCAGGTACTGTTCGTCCTTAAATCCCTTAATCATCTTCGTTTCTTAACCAAATAACTCGACTTAGGTATCCACGGAATCGTCCGACCAGCGCCTACAAACCCCAACCATCAAATCGACCTAACATCGATGTTTAAAGGGTGCGATTTAGGCATATAGGTTACGGGTTCTTTTATCAATCGATTAACCCATCAAATCATATCCATTTTCAGTAAGTTTAGCTTTGTTGGATTCGTTTTTACCATACAAACACAGATCTATCATTTCCATACTAATCCAAACCTAAACGAACAAGTTCTCGTACCGTAAATGAGTCGAACTACGAACACGAGCTGGTCTTGTTGCTTTGGTTCGTCACGACGATCTAGCACCAACGAGCTCGGGTCCTCGCCTTTGGATCTTGGTTCGGGTTGTGTGTGTTTTGGAGTGTGTAGAGATTAGGATGGATAAATGGATGGAATGGAAAGGATTGGGGTTTAAGGGGGTATTTATACTCCCTTAAGCCCATGGACCGAAGGCCCATATTTCCTTTTGGTCCATATCTAATCCCATCTAATTATCCTACTAAGTCTTCATATTTTGCTATTATTATTATCGTTCCACTAACTCGTTTATTTCACCCGACAAAATAATATAATAAATATTACTTTAGAAATTTCGGGATGTTACAAAATATCAAATAAAAAACTATTAAATTTTTATACTTGTTTTACGGTTTTTATATATTTTTGTTATTGATTTTATTATTTTTTTTCTTTAAGAGCTTATCAAAAGTTTGTTTATTTTTTTTACATGTAAATAAAAATAGAAAAAAAATGCATTTATAAAAATAACAATGATAATAAAAGATAACAAAATGACAAAAGAAACAACAAAAATGTCTAAACTGTATTAATGTAAAACTTGAAGGAGGGAGTATTTTAGTAAAAATGAATGAAAGGGGGGTACTTTTAGCAACACCCTTTCCTTAACATTTGTAATTGACATGTTAGTCCTTCTTATTTTATTTTATAATTCTCCTAAAATATCAAATAAAAAACTATTAAATTTTTATTTTTGTTTTACAGTTTTTATATATTTTTGTTATTGATTTTATTATTTTATTTCTTTAAGATCTTATCAAAAGTTTGTTTATTTTTTTTACATGTATTAAAAAGTACTGTATGTTTTCTCTAGCTAGTTATTTATTTATTTATTATTTTTTTAATTTTTTTAAAATGTATTCAAAATAATTTGATTTTATTTGTTAGGTTTGGATATATGAGATTAATGTTATCTAAGAAAAGAGTCAACTTTTTTTTATCAAGTTGTATGTTATTTAACCGTTTTATTTATAAAATATAATATTATTTTTTATAAAAAAATGCAATCTATCTCTTAAATTTAAAAAAAAAAACGCCCTTTAGAAAGATTAAAACGGGTATAGAAGAAAATATATTTTTAAAAAAGAAAAACAACGTTTTTCATATAAGAAAAAAAACATTTTTCTAAGTAAGAAAAAATATGTTTTTATTAAAGGCTAAAGGCTTTAAATATACATAAAAGGGTAAATATAAAAAAAAATTGTTAAATAAAAATAGAAAAAATGCATTTATAAAAATAATAATGATAATAAAAGATAACAAAATGACAAAAGAAACTACAAAAATGTCTAAACTGTATTAATGTAAAACTTGAAGGAGGTGGTATGTTTAGTAAAAATGAATGAGAGTGGGTAGTTAATAGAAAGGCATGTAAACATTTCATAGATTAGATTACATTGTGTGATATATATAATTAATTTTTTTTCAAGAGAGAACTGATTTCTTTTCAATTTTCATCTTTCGCTTTTTAGATATTTGTTTTCATTATCTTCACAACATAACCGTTTTATAAAACAAAAAAAGATATCATGACAACTTGTTCTTTGATGATGATATTATAATTTAATATGAGTTTGACATGTCTCTTGATTCAGATATGGAAATTAATATAAGAGTAACGTTGGATTAATCAAGTGCATGCATTTATGGGACCTTTATATAGTTTTTGTCAGGTCAGGAACAGTACACCACATTATGAACAAGGACACAACCATCTCTATGAATTAACGTGTTTACTCTTAAGTAAACTGCATTTTGCGGTAAAATGAGTGTACGCTTGTTTACTAACCAGGGTGTATATAAAAGACTATTAATGCATATAGGTTTAGATTTTGTTTCTTTATAAATAAGTTTTCACTGTTTTTGTATTAAGATATATAGCTAGGTTCAGGTTTTGTATGAATATGTAAAAATTCAAAATTTTTGAAAACCCTGTCCAACCATAATAAAGATGAGTCAATAATTTCAATCTAATAGATTATGTAGATAAAAATAAAAAAAAATCCAAAAATTCTTCTTAATTTGTGGCGATTATACAAAAATATTAAAAGATCTTTTTTGGGAAGGAAGGTGTGCGAGTTGTTTATTTAACATAGGCTGATTCATTCTTTTGAATAAAAAATCCTTCTCAATTTCCATTATAACAAAAATGATATGTATATCTAAGCTTCATGACGAAAATGTTACACGGATACTAAACCCATTTCAATACTAAGGGTAGGTTGATAACCTACGACAAAGACATTCTACTCAACAAGACAGTTACTTTAGTGATTTCAACATTATACACACTTTTCACTGTTTTCAACGTAAATGTATATATTACTATAAATTTTTGCTAACCATTTCCAAAACATAAATATCGCGACATCGTTTTCTCCGAGTTTAGAAAGGAAAAGACACTTGGAATAAGCTAGGCAAATGCCTGATTTTGCACGATCCTACCTTTTCATACTATTTATTTATTTATTAGTATTATATTCATTAATATTATTAATGATGGTAAGCTAAAGAAAAAAAAGTGAAAAAAGACCATAGAATATAACGACAAGAAATATATATGGAGGACGTTACGTTATGAAAAGGGGACAACTGGACAAGTGTTCCAAAATGAATTGATTAAAATATCGAATGACTATGACGCAAAGCTATAAATAATAATTAAATAATGAAATTTTCGTATCCACAAGTAATATTGGCTTCAATTAAATAGTTATATTGATGTTCTGTTTTATTTTGTTCTTTTTTTCTATTTCTTCTAACTTCTGAAACCAATATTATGTTGCTTTCGGGACAATCAAATTTCAAGAATGCCACAAAGCTGCTCGTTGGACTCGTTTTTTCTTGTTGGGCTTCTTGTATGGGCTGTTGGGTTGGGCCCATTAGATTCATAAAAATATTCTACTCACTATTTTCCTCTTTCCTAATAAACATGTGATGTAAAGCACTGCTTCATGATCATATTTGTGCCAGCTATCTTTCTTTTAGAACGACAACGATTTTATTAATAAACAAAAGCTAGCAAGTAGCTAGGCAAACGCCTAGAGACCGACAAACATACTAGGTTACAAGAGAACCCTCCTTGATTGATATCCAATGGAAGCCTAAAACCTTTACTACATCAACCATCCGCAATTTTGTGAGGTCAAATAGTCTTGCCATTGAATATAAGGTCATATCTTGCTCGCCAAATGAACCAAAGAGCAATGAGATGAATATTATTTGTCTCAGTTTTCTCAAAGTTAGATACATATAATCTAAACTCATGTAAACAATAAATCAGCTGAAGTTCTTAGCGGGTTGTATGGCACGACTATAGAATAGGTCGTGATTATAAGTTTTTGTAAGAACATTATTTATAAAGTTATTGACGATTTGAAATTGTGGATGCATTGCATGCGAGTCTAGGTTTCGGACAAGTTCAAGGAACCAAAAGATACAAAACGTGACATTATGGATCATTCTTTTTTATGTGGTTATCTGACGTGACATTTAGTGTTATTAGTTGTTACAATAGTTATTTTATTTTGTTTATAATACGGACATATAGTGTGAAATTTTATAGGCATTATGATATACTTTCAACAACTACTTGTGGTTTGTTATCATTTTAACCAAGTTTATTTACTTTATTCACATGATAGTCTAGCAATTAAATGTAACAAGTTAAGATACTTGGGACATTTTTGGGCTCCCAGTTAGATTATGGGATCAACGAAAGGCTGAAAGACTACTATTTTACTTTTAATTGGGCCTTCTGCTATTCCGCCCATTGGCCCATATTTTAATAGAATCAGATAATTTTTTTTTTAATAAAGTTGAAGTGGTTAAATACAACTTAAGATATACATAACTAACATAATAGCTTAATTAATCTAACTAATATTTTCATAAATAAATATAAATTTACCAAAAAAAAAAAACTTAAAATAGGCATGAAATTGTTAATTACCTCTTCAAATCAAGCATGGTCAATCACTTTTTAAAACATAAGTCATTTAGGCATCATTAGACACCAAATAGGTCATCAGACATCACATAATATCGACTTGGCAAAATGATATTCAGGCACTTGTCATGATGGGGCTACATAACAGAAGAAACTAAACGGTGATGAAAAGGTTACAAAGATACCAAAACGTTTACAAATACGCTTAAAACGTTACCCGCACGTAGACGATATGGCACTCTTTTAACCTTGACAGTTTCCAAAGAAGCCTAATAAAGTAACAAGTCATGTAGTTAAGCTTATTTAAACCCCAAAGGCTGAAGAACAAACTAGTAAGTGGTCAGACAAACCTCACAACTCCTTAGCCTTTTCATTGCCATCTAGGCTTCTATGTAGCCATATCATACACACATGTTAGAATTTTGTTTTCCCAATTCACTTTTACTTAGATATTCCTTATGGCCGTCTTCGAAAATTTAAATATCTCAGCTGAGTAAAAATAAAAAGGCTTGTGTGTCTTAACGAAAATTTTTTATTTACTAGCGTAAATGGATATAACTTTTATCGACCAGTTTATTATAAGCAGAAACCATTCTGTCATAAACCATTGCAAATAACCTTATTTTTAACACCAAAAAATATATATGTAATATGTATAAAAAAGTTTGTATTATGTGCCCGGCCGATGGTACAGCTCGCATACCCTCCGAGCCTCCCCTGATATTCCTTGTTGACCCGTTTGATGCTTAATTGTGGGGAAAATTCTCAAAATAAGGGTTTATAAAAACGTTTTTCAGGTTTTATGTGTCATTTGCAAGAATTTCTCAAAATAGGTGTTATAAGCTAGTCGTGACGAGTAGTTTGTAGAACCAGTTAAAACTTGCCACATGCCCTTAAACTAACCATAACGAGCAGGTTCACTAATCATTTGCTCGTCACGACTAAATAAGTTTCATGCATCGTAATCAACGCCCACGAGTAATTCATAAGTCATTTAGTCGTGACGACTAGTTTACCTGATTTACATTCCCCACACGAGTAGTTTATTAGTAGTTAACTCGCCGCGACTAGTTTAACCTTACAATCTACTCGTCGCAACTAAAGAATTTATGAATTACTCATGGGCGTTGATTACGAGACATAAAACTTATTTAGTAATGACGAGCAAATGGTTAGTAAATATGCTCGTTACGGTTAGTTTAAAGACACGTGTCAAGTTTTAATTGGTTATACAAACTACTCGTCACGACTATATTATAATACCTATTTTAAAATTTTTTTGCAAATGACACCTAAAACCTGAAAAACATTTTCATAAACGCCTATTTTGAGAATTTTCCCACTAAGGTGGTTCTCTCTATTTTTAAAAAGGAAATAATTCCATTTCTATTTTAATATTTGATTTTGGTCAAATTATTCTATGTTTCAAAGACGTGATAATAGATACTAGATAGAGTACGCAACTACGCCACACGTGACATACTCCACCACCAAAATTAAAAAACAATATAAAAAAAAAAATAAAATAAAATAAAATCCATTAGCCTTATCTCACCACTTCCGACCACCGTAACAACAACCATTATCACAATTCACAAACTCTGACCATGGAGACTACCATATCAACTTCTATTCCAAACATTCCCACAATACCCCATTACTTCCACCACCACTTCTTCTTCACTCCGCCACCACCGTTGCCGGAAAACCCACCACTTCAATATCAACCAAACCAACACCCCAATCTCACCACAAACACATCCCACTTAATATTCAATATCAATCAATCCCACCTCAATCTCGCCTCCACACCCACCGGACCAACGCCGCCACCGGATACGCGGCGGCACTCGTCGACGCCGCACTGTGCAGTAATTCGCTTGATGCCATTCATAGGTATATTAGACAGACATAATGTTATTATTATTATTATTATTATTATTATTATTATTATGTTAGAGCTAGGAACTCTTATTAGTCGGGCGGTGGGGTTGGGAATAACGATGAATCGGGATTAATAGTGTTACAAGCCAAACAGAAGAACTTAACCCAAAAGACTAGTTTATTATTATTATTATTATTATTATTATTATTTTTATTATTGCTGAAGTTTGAACCTAGGACCTCTTATGCTATGTGTAGTAGAGGGGCTAAAATATGGTACGATTTGTGCCATGTGGCGCTCATTCAGCCAAACGTGAGTTTTGTTTTAGGGTTTGGTGGTGTTATATACATGTATATATATACGTCACACAGCACAATATGATAATAATCTTCAAAGGTTGGCCTGCGACAAAAACTCATCCCCCCCCCTATCGCCCCATTTATCGACAGGGGGGGGGGGGTGTTCGAAGCCAAAATCACCCTCCACTTCTCGCCCACTACACACGGCCTTAAGAGACGATATAGAAAAAAACTAGCTGCTAGTCGGGCGATGGGGTATGGACTAGCAATTAATTGAATTGAAATTATTTATTTGTTAATTTATAAATATACGCACATATACCAATTTTTATACACAAAGTTTTCATTTTAACCGATTTTGACCAAATAACGATTAATCGGCGACTAGTTGGTGGGGGTACCGACTATCGATTAACTTGGATTAATCAGCACCTAGGCGGGATTTTTACCACCATGCTCCCAAGTGAGCTAGCCCAGGTAGGCAGGTATATTATGTAAATAAGTGGTGTGCACGGTTCGGTTTGGTTATTAGCCTCAACCAAGTTAGCCAATTGGTTTGATTAATTCGGTTAATTTTTCAGTTTTCAGTTTGGTTTGGTTAATTTCGGTTAATAACCAAAATTAAGCTTAGGCTAAAATTTTTACTTAGAAATACATGAAATGAAGGTATAAAAGCTAGAAATAAATGAAAATATGAATGATTCGGTTCGGTTACTTTCGGTTAACCAAGGGTACAAAAAATAACTGATAACTGATTTTCGGTTAATTCATTTACCGGTTAATTTTGGTTCAGTTAACGGTTTGGCTATTGCTCACCCCTTGATGCTCTTTCCTTGTAAGACCCTAATCACAATTACAACCGGTGTTGTAGAAATCGTTAGTCGCTAGTTGGGCGGTAGGGTGGGACTAGCGATTAATCATGGTTTAATCGTAATTATTGGGATTAATCGGCGCCTAGTCTGGATTTTTAAAACCCATGATTACAACGGTCTATACAATTTACACTATCCGTAACCCGCTGAAAACATTTAACTATAGGGACGTGAAAAGGTTGTTGAAGTGGCTGAATTGTAATGAGATGTTGAAGGATTTGATGAAGGATTCGTATGTGGAGGAGAGTGTGAAAGGGAGGGTGATAAAAGAGGTGGCGGAGAAAGGTAAGTTACAACGGCAGGTGGTGGCGATGGTGAAGATGCTGGTGGCGAAAAACAAGTCCGGGTTGGTGGTGAAAGTGATGGAGGAGTTTGAAGGGATTTACTGTCAGTTGAATAGTGGTTCCAGATTAAGGATGTGTTAATGTTTGGGATTGTGTTAAGGATTGATAATATGTTATCTGATTATTGTTTTGTTAGTGGCTTGTTGTTTAAAACTTATTGTTTTAAAATTTAATAAGCAAATCCAAACCATAGTTTGTGTTTGTAATATGCAATAATGATTCTTGTGTAAGTAATGATTCTTGTCACCTGATTAATGTTTCTGGTTTGGCTGGAAACATTAATAAAAGATGCACAAAAAGGTGTACAGTGAAAGAATGTGCACTCAAGGTGTTCGGCAAAATGCCGATGAAAATGATGCCGAACACATGTGAAATGCCAGCGATGAGATGGTGCCAAATACAGTGGCAAACCTAAGAATTTTTTAGCGGGGTTTGATAAAGACGCTAAACACTAATTTTAAAAGGGGTGATTATTATTTTTACACACGAATAACACTAAAAAACTTTTTAAGGTGGGCGGTCACTCTCTCTATGAAGTAGGTCCGCCCCAGGCAAATTGCTGTGACTTAGATTAGCGTACTTGCTAAACTGAATTATAACTCTATAGACATACAAGTATATGTTTTAGATTTTAAATAACGTCTTTTGAACTCATACAAAAATCATGAAACACAATAAAATATTTCGTGTATAATCTTTATTTACATGTATCTAATTTGTCATGTCATTTTCCAAGAAGGCAAGAACACATGGTACAATGCAAAACAATTTCACATATTATCTGAAAATTTTCACGAAGTTAGAAATGATTGATGTGTAACTAACACAAATATCGTAAAATATATATAACTCCATAAATAATAGCTAAGGAGTCATAACATTTCATACATAATGAAGAAACACTAAGTGAACCCTGGACAGATTATAGATAATCTGGACAGATTATAGATAATCTGGGGGTTAAGTAATGCTTCCCACGGATGAGGTGTAACTGAGAAGGCTGTTCTTCAGGAGACCTGCAAAACAAACACCGTAAGCTCGTCACTGAGAAGGGGGGGGGGGGTTCCTCCTTGTGACTACCCTCCGGCGTGAGAATCAGACTAGGTTGCTCTGAATATAAGTGTATATTAAGAGATTGCTAGATAACTGGGTAGCAGATGATCTTACCATTCCAAGATGTTGGAGTATTTATAGCCGAAGGTAGGTTAGAAGGTATAGCCGGCTGAATAGTATTCCTGTTCTACCAACAGTGGACTATGCACAGGCCATACTGGTTGGTGGATAGGTTACGGCCAACAGTAACTATGTCGGCTGCACTATTCCTCCAACTGTAGATTATGCACGTCCTACCTACTGTGGATTATACGCAGGCCATGCTGGTTGGTGAATAGGTTACGGCCCACAGTAACACTATTTCACCAACTGTAGGCTGCGCATGCCCTGCAGTAAGGGTTGGTGAGTAGGCAGCGGCTAATAGTGACAAACAGTACTAGAGGGTGCTCCTCCTCGTACTGTTGTCGGTGAGCTGTCACCCTGTGATTGGCTCATGGGCTGTTCTGGTCAGATTGTCTGTCCTATCCATACCTTGGTAGGTATAGTACAGATCTTTCAGAATCATACGGACTGGCTCATTTTGGCGGGATTGTTCCCGTCTTGCTCATTCCTTCATGTGACTACTGAAGTATCTATTGTCTTGTGCGTGTAGCCCTGCTGTCTGCGGGTAGCCTTCCCTGATGGCTTGTATCCGCAACTGCGGGAACAGGCGGGGTACTTCACCATTGGGAGGCTTTCCCTGCGTGTACAGCTTGCGTACTGCGCGTAAGGTTATCTGAGCATGGTGGGTCCTGCGGAAGCAGATGGCCTTTGCGCAGACGTCCCTGTTCAAGGTGAGTCTTGCGGGACCAACTGGGCTCTGCTGGGACCTACCTCTTCAAGTCCCCCCAGTCCAATGTTCTTCTCATGAATGTTTAATAAAGTGAGGTGAACTTTTGGACTTTGAGCAAGGGGTTTTGAAAAGGCTTTTTAGTTTTAAGGTTCTCCGTGGGGATTCTTCCCGCGGGTTTCCTAGTGTCACTTGCAAAAATTCCCGATTTTTTTGCTTGATCTTTGGGTATGATGCGGGTAGGTATGTAACCTTCTCGCAAGGCAGGAGCGTTGAGGCTTACTTGTATATAGTCTCCATGAGGTTCTGGTGGTTTTCAACATAGTGATCAATTATGCTAAGACCACCAATTCCATTACGGAGTTTCAAACAATATAATTCTCGACGTTCCCGTTATGCGGGGATGTTATTCCTCTATCCGCAAGCATTGCCTAGAAGATCCTTCTTGGTTTCAATTCTCTGCGGGTGCTAGGTATGTGAAGGGTTTTGCCTTAACACTGTACCCGCACCTGTCTTATAGTTACTTGGTTGCCAAGGTATTCTTGGCTTCAATTCCCTGCGGGTGCTAGGTATGTGAAGGGTTTTGCCTTAACACTGTACCCGCACCTGTCTTATAGTTACTTGGTTGCCAAGGTATTCTTGGCTTCAATTCCCTGCGGGTGCTAGGTATGTGAAGGGTTTTGCCTTAACACAGTACCCGCACCCGGCTTATGGTTACTTGTTTGCCAAGGTAAGGGGTGTTTTCCCGCTTACTTTTGAATCTTTTTTGAATTTTGAATTTCAAAATTCGAAGAGTTGGTAGAAAGATAGGAACAGTCCAAACGTCTGAAACGTCGTGCGACGGTTTCTTCTGACTGTGTCAGGTCGTGCAGGAAGTTATGGTGACGTGACATTATATGGTCATTCCAGTCTCTTTTTCAGGCGCGTGAGCGCGATTTTTCGGGCGCGTGGCCGCGAAATTGCTGGCACACGTCCTGTCAACAGCTGTTGCCAGCCTGCTTTATGCCACGTGTCATAGTTTCATTGCACCTTCGATTTCTCTCTCCTCCGCATTAAATTCATCGCATTAATTGCGATTAGTATATAAAGGGGGAGAGGGCTGTTTGCAATCCACACTTTCACCCTTCTCTTCTTCTTCTTTAGCGATTTCCGGCAAATACTCCCCTTTTCAGGCTAGCATTTTCCCGAAATCGCTTTCTTTTTTCTGCACAATGTCTTCTCGTGATCTTGAGTCTTCGGCCGATGACAAGAGTACTGCTGGTGAGTGCCAGTGTGCTCTGCCCGGCGATCAGTACCGGTATGTTGTTAGGAAGTTCATGCTCGATCCTCTCGAGCCTGAGTTTCCTGAACCCCATCAGACCGTGTACGATGCCCCCAGTGGCAAGATCGGGGTATATGCTGCATTCTTTGTTTATGGGAACCTTAGGTTCCCATTGACAAAGTTTGTTTACCGTGTCCTCGAAAGGCACGGTGTTCATCTGACCGAGCTGCACCCAATGGCGATCGCGAAGATTCGCCACTTCGAGTGGGTGTGCCAGATATTGGGTGTTGAGCCCTACGTGGACCGCCTGATGACCTTCTATACTTGGAGGTGCATCCAGGGCTGGTACACCCTGACAACCCGAATCAAGGGTTTGAAGATTTGCGCGACAGAGCGCAGTCTCCGATCGTGGAAGCGGGAGTTCTTATACATTTCTGCTCGCCGCCGTCCCCATTGCCATGAAGTTTAAAAATGGCCAAGCCATTCCGAGCCACCACGCTACAAACTACCAGGAGGCGGAATGGTTTGCAAAGATATCCCTGGTCCAATCTCCGGTTTTCCGGTTTCCGGAGTCCGGGATGGTGATGTTGGGGATGAGCCGAGTGTGGAAGGAGGCTGACGCGCAAAAGGTTCCAATCGTCCTCGAATACGGTTCGAACTCTATCCCTTACGGTATGCTCCGTTTCTCTTTGCTTATACGAGTTTATCTTCTAACTGTTTATTTTCTTTCAGAGGGGAACAACTTGGAGTCGCTCCTGTACCCGCGGGAAGCTGACGGTCCCGCGCGGATGGGTACTCGTGCTCTAGACGAGAACGAGTTGCCCATCCTGGAACAAATGGCGGATCGGTTTGTGGAGGTCTATCCGCCGGGCCAAGAGATCCTGAGCCACCGGCGGCCAGGTAAGGCGATATTCTATCCTCAACCCCTCACTGCTGTACCTGCTGCTGGAATTCCTTACGTCCTTTCTTCTTCTGAGGAATCCGCAGATGGTCCTCCGCTAGTGCGGAAGAGGAAGGCTGCCGGCGGGAAAGGGAAGGAGAAGGTGGCCTCCACAGCTGATCCGGTGCTTCTATCTGACACCGAGTCAGATAATGAAGAGGTGGCGGGGAACCCCGGTGGTGAGAAGACTACTGCTCCGGAGGCTACGACTGTTACCTCCGGAGAACTGACGACGACGGTGACCGGCATCAAGAGACCGGCCCCATCGGGCTTGTCCCCGCCCCTCCGTACTTTCAGGCTCAAGAAAACCCGTAAGTACAAACATTCTTCTTGTAGATTTATCACTTTAAAAATTTGTTAACACTTATCTTCTTGTGCAGGCGTGGATGTTGACGCATTCCAGGGTGGAGCGCAGGGGAGTACTTCTCCGCCGATGACGGTAGGCTCGGTCAGCCTACCTGAGGCGTCGACCCAGGCACCTTCGCCTGCTTCCGCTGGTCCAGTTGCTCAATCCTTTGAGCCAACTGTTCCAGCCGAGATGACGTCACCGCCGGCGGTGAGTGCAATTTTTACAGCATCGTTCACCGAGCCGGCGGTTACTGTTGCTGCTGACTCTTCGGGGGCGTCCGCGGCGGACACCATGCCTCCGCCATCGACTGCGGCGGAAACTATGCCGCCTCCGCCATCGGCCTCGACGGCTGGACCTTCAGGTACGCGCGGGGCTTCTCGCCGATATTTGTTACCTTCCCATCTGCCTGACCTTTTGGATGGATTTCCCTTAGGTTCAGGTGATGGGTTCGGTGGCTATCGGCCTGTGATCGACCCTACAGGTGCGTAGGGCTCTTTTGTCCTTTTATGTAATTTTTATCATCTTTTCCTAACTGCTTTGTTTCTTTTGCAGTGTCGGATTCCAATGAAGTGTATGTTCCAAGATGGAACATACGCCGAGGAACAACCCTTCGCACACCTGTGGAGTGCGTGGACTGGGCTCGCCACGCTGCTCCCCATGGTGCGTTGGGGGAAGCCATGGTTAGCTACCAGGAGGGTAGGCTAACCAACGAGCTTCGGGTTCTCCTGGCCCGGATGCAGCCACGCGTCGAGCTGCTTTGTTGTAACACCCCGTAACCGCAGCGGAAACGTACACGGGATGCAACAGACACATCTGATATCAACGGCATTGCTTATAAAGAAAATACCACTACATTAACTTATAACATATTACATTGTTGCGAGTTTCGTTACTGTCTAGGTGTTACACACAGATTTTACCGATAAGACATTAATATATATTCATTACAAAATATAGAGCAGCAAGCTTCCAACAGGTAGCACAGATAATTAAGCACGTTTCAATCATTCCAACTTGGGCATACCTAGAAAACATGTAAGAAAACGGGTCAACTACGAATAGTTGGTGAGTTTCACTAATTTAAATAAACACTGACAGATCATTTTAATAACCATTTATTAGCAATGAAATTATGCTGGGAACTATGTTACCCCAGAACAATAATAACCCCTGGGAACTATGTTACCCCAGAACAATAATAACCTCTGGGAACTACGTTACCCCAGAACAATAATAACCCCTGGGAACTATGTTACCCCAGAACAATAATAACCTCTGGGAACTACGTTACCCCAGAACAATAATAACCCCTGGGAACTATGTTACCCCAGAACAATAATAACCCCTGGGAACTATGTTACCCCAGAACAATAACAACCCCTGGGAACTACGTTACCCCAGAACAATAATAACCCCTGGGAACTATGTTACCCCAGAACAATAATAACCCCTGGGAACTATGTTACCCCAGAACAATAACAACCTCTGGGAACTATGTTACCCCAGAACAATAATAACCCCTGGGAACTATGTTACCCCAGAACAATAATAACCCCTGGGAACTATGTTACCCTAGAACAATAATAACCCCTGGGAACTATGTTACCCCAGAACAATAATAACCCCTGGGAACTATGTTACCCCAGAACAATAATAACCTCTGGGAACTATGTTACCCCAGAACAATTACACACGAAAAACAATTTATATAATCTGTGCATCAAACATATATATATAAATATACAAGTGTTTCCATACGATCGGTATGTACTTAAATACTTTAATAAAGACATGTTTTCCGCCCCGGGAGAATATTTAGAAACAGTTCAGTAAAAGGGGCTCGTGAAAACTCACCTTAGCACATGCAAGCAGGTAACAACAATCAATATCAGTTAATTCGTCCAATCTGTAATTTGATCCCTACGATCATTATTATACAATTATTGTTTATATAATCTTTAATCTTATC
This sequence comes from Bidens hawaiensis, assembly GCF_021521415.1. Taxonomy (NCBI): domain Eukaryota; kingdom Viridiplantae; phylum Streptophyta; class Magnoliopsida; order Asterales; family Asteraceae; genus Bidens; species Bidens hawaiensis. Next base: position 828,062 of record NW_027491048.1, on the reverse strand, counting down.
AATCGGTACACCTGGGGACACTGTCAACCCAGCACTGTACCCGTTCTGGGGGCAAGGTTAACCCAGAAACACTTCTCCGGATTCAGATTGTGATGTCGTTTAGAGTTCCATGGTCACAATTTCTATTAGTCGTTTTCTCGTTTTGCGTGTCTAGCACGAATATCCGTTTTATGTTTCAAAAATGAGTTTGGTCACACACGACCCGAAAATAGTGGTTGTCTGATGATTTAAATTAAACTGTGAAATTATAGCTCGGTTTAGACGTCCCGATTGGCCGCGGGACCCGTTTCCGTCTTTGGCGTACCGGAAACTGTTAAATCGGTTAAAAAATACCCAAATCATCCGAATTATTTTCGGATGATTCGTTTTAACTTGTTTAACTCAATTATATGAAAATAGTTCATTTTTAGGATTTTCATTCACCAGTCAGCTCGCTTATGCGAACTTTACCGGTTTACGCTTTTTAAACTTTAAAAGTTTGTTTTTGCACAAATAATTATCCGTTTAATCTCGGATCTTGAAATTTTGCACAAAAGACTTTTTGACAGTGGGGAATTTTATAAAAATATTTCTAGAATTAATTCTTATATTTAAAATTTATTTATCTATTTTTAAACACCATTTAAACACTAAATATGTCGTAAATACCAAACGATCTTAGAAAAATCCCAAATTTTTCCTGGATGTCCCCTACCATCCACTTAGTCCCCTGTAATTTTTCCAGAACCAAAATCTTCTTTTACATGCCATTTTTACTAAAACCGAGCTAGAATCCCTAGAACTCGTTTAACCGAAAAGCCTACTTAGACTTCTCCAACTGACCTCAAATTTTGTGTGTGACATATACATGATATAAAAAACTTATCTGTAATTTTCCAGAATTTTTCATAATATTTAACTATTTTTCACCATTTCTGGCCAAAACCGAGCATTAAATTCACCAAATATTCATCCTCTATCCAAAAATTACCAAAAATTCACAGAACTCATATTTTCATGTGTAGAACATCCCCGTAAAATTTCATGACCTAACTCTAAACGAGCAACAATCTGTCCAAAAACACATACACCGACAAAAACCGAATATACCTTTCGTTTTCCGCCACTACAAGCTACAAACTCATCTTTCCGCCTTATCTACCACTAAATACAGATCCTCATAAGTACAGTGTTTGTTTTGCTAGAAGTTTCAATTTTGACCTGTGGTTTGCTGCCTTCACACACCTTAGTTATAGGATTAAGGTTTAGAAAAAGATTAGAGCGTCTTGAGCTCTTTTCTTCATTTGAAGCTCGTTTAACCTTTCGGAAGGGGTCTCCGTGAGTGTAGAGTCAAGAAAGGTGGTGTTGGCGGTTCTGGGGTGGTGTCGATCGCTGGAGTGTGGAGGTGGTTGCCGGTGGTGACGGAATTAATGGTGGCGTGATGCGGTGATGTTACACCGTAATATAAATCGAACGAGAGTTGAAAGTTGGTGGTTTAATGGTGGTGGAGGGTTGCGGTGGGTGGTGACAAAGATGGTTGTTGAAGGTGGCAGAAGTGTTTGTTGTTGTTGGTGGTTTGTAATCGTGAACCACGGGGTGCCTTGGGGCCGACATAACAAAGGAAAGAGAGATACAGTTGTTGAACTTGTTGTACGTTTTTGTGTCCTCCTCTCTTAGATATGATTATAAAGAGGGTACATGGGTATGGCTCATAAAATTTTCAATTAGATGAATGATGAAAGAGATTGAGTGTAGCAGTGGAGTTTGAATGACTAAAGCAAAGAAATGATTGTGGCAACTTCTGTCGGTTGAGGAATATGGAACAACAGGTGAAGATTTGGAGTTGGTATATAAGATATTTATAATGAAGAGGTTTTATTAATGCATGAGGGTCCATGCATGTTACCGTGCATATATGAATATATGATATGTGTACGTATCTTTATTTTAGTTTAGAGTTTAGCTATATATCTGAGTTTAGGTTTATTCTAAGTGGTTAGAAATAATACTAGGTGATTGTATATTGGTTGTTTTTGCAGCAAGAGTACAAGATAGGAATTGTAAGTTTTTGGAGTTACATATATATATATATATATATATATATATATTTTTTGTGTGTGCAGTCCGATCGGACTAAGTGAATGGGTGGGGTGGGACCCACTTGTTCAATCTTGGCCACAAACTTGGATTTCCGTAATCTGGATAATGTTGTGGGTAATCTGGTTCAGTTCGTTTTTCGTTTAAACGTCTAATTCGTCTTAAAACGGTCGTTTGATCGCATATTCACTACGGTGAATTATATATTCACGTGCAATCAATACAATGAACCATGTATTCTCGTATAATTACCATGGTAACTCATGTACCCGTCATTAAATATGACGTAACTACTGGTTACCGGTTTGGGTATACCCGATTTAGTCGGAAATGTTACATTCTCCCCCCGTTAAGAAATTTCGTCCTTGAAATTTTTGCACGCCCACTATCCCTCTCCGAGAAAGATGGGGGGGTTTCTCCTCCAGAATTCACCCACACGTTACCGGGTATAATCTGGTCCTCGCTGTGAATTCCACTTAATCTTAATCAGTAAAGCTTGGTATGTCCAAACTGTTTAGTTTTCCCCGTCTACTATTTCTACGGAATTATTTAAGATATCAAGTATGTCTACTATGAGTACCTCCAACACTGGTACTTTCGTTGCTTCATCGCTTAGGTACTTTTCAATCCGTATACATGGCAAAACATCATGTAAATTACTTAGCCACTGGAGTACTTTAATCGGTAAACTAAATGACCAATCATGGAGGTAGTCTCATGAGGTCTAATATATTAAAGAATTATTTTCGGTTTTGCCAACCCTCAAATCACCTCTTGAAGGTGATGCCTTAAAATGCCTTGTCACCTCATTCTGGTGACAACGGTTGCCTTTGAATATTGGCATAACTCCTTCGCCAATCTCGCGTTGCTTTCAACTTATCTTAAATATTATACTCCGATTGGTTGTTTCTCGAATCAATTCAAATCTTATGGCTGGATTGACGCCCATTTTCAATTTAACAAATTGGTGATAATTACTTCACCCATAGAAAGCTTCGAGCTCTCGATGCTTCTTTCCCCGCCTTCCAATAATGGAAGTAGGATGACTATTTCGATCTGAGATAATTGAAAATGGTATTCCACGTAGAGATACCATTTCACCATCATAAGTAACCATATCTTTCTCCAAACTCGGCCATTAATAAAATCCTTTCAGATATTCGGATCATCAATAGTCTAATCCGACCCGAATGTATGGAATATTTTGACTCATGCGTTTCGTCCATGATTAATTCACGAAGGTCATGAAAGGTCGGGATCCAAACCTGATCTTTCCTACTCAAGGCATTGGCTACGATGTTAGCCTTGCCGGGGTGATAACGAATGTCACAGTTATGATCGCTTAATAATTTGACCCATCTTCATTGCCTCATATTCAGTTCTTTCTGATCGAATATGTGCTGCAAACTCTTATGATCAGTGAAGATGGTGCACTTTGTACCGTAGAGATAATGTCTCCAGATTTCAATTGCGGAGATAACCGCTCCCAGTTCTAAATCATGAGTAGTGTAATTTTTCTCGTGTACTTTTAACTGTCGGGAAGCATAGTCTATACCCTTATTATTCTGCATCAACACGCATCCTAACCCTCTATGCGATGCGTCACAATATGCGACAAAACCATCGTTTCCATCAGGGAGACTTAAAATCGGCGCTTGGCACAATTTTAATGGTTTCTATCTTATTTGGATCTTTGAGATAACTTTGTTGCTTTACAACATGACCAAGGGATTATGCCTTCTTTAATTCAAAATCACATTTTGAAACTTCGCGTATAGCTCTTCTTGTTTTAACACTTCCACAATTTTCCTTAATCGTCGTTCGTGCTCTTCTTTACGTTGCGAATATATCAAAATATCATCAATGAATGCTATGAAAAATTTGTCAAAGTAAGGTTTACAGACTCGATTTATGAGTTCCATGAATACTGTCTGCGCATTTGTTAACCCGAACGGCATGAATAAGAATTCATAATGGCCGTAGCGGGTCCGCAACGCTGTTGCTGCAACGTCCTCCTCTTGGATTTTTCATTTGGTGATAACTATATATAAGATCAATTTTCTAAAGATAACTCGTCCCTTGCAGTTAGTTAAACAGATCATTCACTTCGAAGAAGTGAGCACCTACTCTTGATCGTCACTTTATTCAATTCTCCCTAATCAACACATATCCTAACACTTCCGTCCTTCATTTACCCATTTAAAACTGGTGCACCCCATGGTGACTAGCTAGGTCGTATAAAATCTTATCCAACAATTCTTGTAACTGATTGGATAATTCTTGCATCTCGGACGGTGCAAGTCGGTAGGGTGCTTTAGCAACAGGGCCAGCTTGAGACACTAAATCGATTCTGAATTCGACCTGTCGGGTTGGTAGTTTCACTAATAGGTATCTTTCCATATGATAGGAGGTTAGCAGGAACTAATTTCTATCGACGACCGTAAAATATCGCTGAAGCCCATTGATTTAAAACTACAACGTACATAATACCACTTTTGGATCATGACGTGCTTTATTTGAATTACTCACAAAAGCACGGCTCCTTGCTTGATCAGAGGTTGATGCTTGTCATGAGGTTCATCTTTCACGACACCTTGGTTCAACTTTGGGCAATCTCTCTTGAAACGTTCTGTACTGCCATATTCATAGCAAGTACAACTGTTTGGCATAATTTGATTTCTTTGGATGGATTGTTATTGAAGTTGTTGGGTTTGGAGTAGTTGTACACGAATGGGTTGGGGTTGTCGGTTCACATGGCCTCAAATGGGTTCTACAATTGGGGCATTACGTCCATCTTTACCATACTTGTGGTCTACTATCACCCGACCTTTTTCTTTCTGCCGATACTGTACTTTCCACATTTAAGGAAGGACCCTTGATGCGGTTCATGTTTTCACACCAGAACTAGTCTTAGTATAATTCTGGGTTATATGATGTACCTACATATTCGCAAGTCTATCTTGCACTATACCTTTATCATTTCTTTTCTTTAACACTCGACGTCTCATCTAACGTCCTTCCAATCCGCTTCTCATAGAATCAAATATATCAATGCTGGCTTGTGACACAACCCTTCCAAAGGTTGTATATTTTACAGGATTGACTATACTCCTTTATCGATGGAGTTAGTCCCCAATATTGCGCTCACTTCGCTTAGTTTCAGGAGTAATTAGCCATGTTACCAGACATGACAATTCCTTTAAACGATTAGCGCGTTCCAAGTGATCAGCACACAACATTTCTATCTTTCATAGCTCAGTTTCCAAACTCTGAGCTTAATTGCTCGAATAAAAGTGCTCTAGCATAAGAATTTTATACCCTGACCATATCATCTGAGCAATAATTTTCTAAATATAATTTTGTACCATCGTGTTCCATCACGATACAACATAATCTACCAACATATCTGTAGCATATCTCACTACACAATGGTCTAGGATCTTACCAAAATCCTTGGCCATTTCGATCTTTTCTATCCACTCGCTAATCTATTCCTCCCTTTACCATCAGTAAACAATTAATAATTTCCTTACCACCAACAACAAACATATCCTTCATACCGGATCTAATTCATTACGACTACTATTCATGTTTAGTTTATAACTAACACTTGTAGTCATATTAATATTCGGTGGAACATAATCACTCTTAACAATAACACTAAGAATTTAAATATTCCTATTCATGTGATTGCTTGATCTATAATTCCGCGATCACATTTGCATCAACACTAGCAGTGATCTGTGATACGACATCCGGTATCATCATCTGCTATCCTTGAGCAGTCAACTGAATCACAACAATCTCCATCATTGGAGTTATTCTTTTTATGTCATTCTGCCGTACTCATCCCGTACGCAGTAATCAATGCTACTCTCACCATATAACTCATTACCAGTTCAATCATAACAGTAGGTACACATACACACCAAATATTATCACATATTACACATACTAGTGTTTAGTCTATATGTCCCACAAATATAATAACATATGGACTTAACCTGACGTCGGTTAACGTTCAAATATGTTTCATAACCCTCGTCGCCAACTGACATATAGATCTTTCTCAACAAAGATCAATGTTTAACATGTCTGATTTCAATATCCTTCTGCATGTCAGTATAACCGATACATGCTCACCGTGAGCACCAAACGACTACATACCACGGAGTTATAATATCCGTGTTTATTCGTATATCCGGCATACACAGTATACCACCTACGAACGAACAACCAACTATGCTAAAATGATTCCAACACTTCTTTGTGTATAGGTAATCATTCTATTCGAGCATACATGGGTGTAAACATCTAACGGATGTAAGGATAACATAGGGAGTTATTAGAATAGGCGGTACCGGTGTTGGTAGGGTATGGGATTTATCAATTTTTGGTTGGGAGTGACGGTTACTAGATATTTCTGGTTAATGTCAAACGGGAGATTTGACTTGGTACCATCATAACTATAACCCGATAAGTCCGACTTATCACCAACCGATGCTCTAGAAATTTCAGCATCCTCGATACTTTTTATTATCACATCCCCCGGTTCCTTATCCGGGTCTTATTTCCCAATACTCGTACCCACAAGATATGCACACGTATATATATATACACACATTAGCACATATAAATAATATTATATACTTTACACATATGTTGCCATTTTTACCTATTAATGTACCCCGTGACTTCCCCAGAATTCCCTCGTGCGGACAAGTCTGTTATTATGTTCCAGACCATAATAACTCACTTGTCCATCCAAGTTCATCCAAACCTCGTCACTATAAATTATTAGTTGATATTCAGATCCTATAATACTTGAGCTACTGGTTATATTTTAGGTATCTTTTAAAGACATCCTAATTCTTTTATAACCAATGGCTCTGATACCAAGTTCTATAACACCCCGTAACCGCAGCGGAAACGTACACGGGATGCAACAGACACATCTGATATCAACGGCATTGCTTATAAAGAAAATACCACTACATTAACTTATAACATATTACATTGTTGCGAGTTTCGTTACTGTCTAGGTGTTACACACAGATTTTACCGATAAGACATTAATATATATTCATTACAAAATATAGAGCAGCAAGCTTCCAACAGGTAGCACAGATAATTAAGCACGTTTCAATCATTCCAACTTGGGCATACCTAGAAAACATGTAAGAAAACGGGTCAACTACGAATAGTTGGTGAGTTTCACTAATTTAAATAAACACTGACAGATCATTTTAATAACCATTTATTAGCAATGAAATTATGCTGGGAACTATGTTACCCCAGAACAATAATAACCCCTGGGAACTATGTTACCCCAGAACAATAATAACCTCTGGGAACTACGTTACCCCAGAACAATAATAACCCCTGGGAACTATGTTACCCCAGAACAATAATAACCTCTGGGAACTACGTTACCCCAGAACAATAATAACCCCTGGGAACTATGTTACCCCAGAACAATAATAACCCCTGGGAACTATGTTACCCCAGAACAATAACAACCCCTGGGAACTACGTTACCCCAGAACAATAATAACCCCTGGGAACTATGTTACCCCAGAACAATAATAACCCCTGGGAACTATGTTACCCCAGAACAATAACAACCTCTGGGAACTATGTTACCCCAGAACAATAATAACCCCTGGGAACTATGTTACCCCAGAACAATAATAACCCCTGGGAACTATGTTACCCTAGAACAATAATAACCCCTGGGAACTATGTTACCCCAGAACAATAATAACCCCTGGGAACTATGTTACCCCAGAACAATAATAACCTCTGGGAACTATGTTACCCCAGAACAATTACACACGAAAAACAATTTATATAATCTGTGCATCAAACATATATATATAAATATACAAGTGTTTCCATACGATCGGTATGTACTTAAATACTTTAATAAAGACATGTTTTCCGCCCCGGGAGAATATTTAGAAACAGTTCAGTAAAAGGGGCTCGTGAAAACTCACCTTAGCACATGCAAGCAGGTAACAACAATCAATATCAGTTAATTCGTCCAATCTGTAATTTGATCCCTACGATCATTATTATACAATTATTGTTTATATAATCTTTAATCTTATCAATCGGTACACCTGGGGACACTGTCAACCCAGCACTGTACCCGTTCTGGGGGCAAGGTTAACCCAGAAACACTTCTCCGGATTCAGATTGTGATGTCGTTTAGAGTTCCATGGTCACAATTTCTATTAGTCGTTTTCTCGTTTTGCGTGTCTAGCACGAATATCCGTTTTATGTTTCAAAAATGAGTTTGGTCACACACGACCCGAAAATAGTGGTTGTCTGATGATTTAAATTAAACTGTGAAATTATAGCTCGGTTTAGACGTCCCGATTGGCCGCGGGACCCGTTTCCGTCTTTGGCGTACCGGAAACTGTTAAATCGGTTAAAAAATACCCAAATCATCCGAATTATTTTCGGATGATTCGTTTTAACTTGTTTAACTCAATTATATGAAAATAGTTCATTTTTAGGATTTTCATTCACCAGTCAGCTCGCTTATGCGAACTTTACCGGTTTACGCTTTTTAAACTTTAAAAGTTTGTTTTTGCACAAATAATTATCCGTTTAATCTCGGATCTTGAAATTTTGCACAAAAGACTTTTTGACAGTGGGGAATTTTATAAAAATATTTCTAGAATTAATTCTTATATTTAAAATTTATTTATCTATTTTTAAACACCATTTAAACACTAAATATGTCGTAAATACCAAACGATCTTAGAAAAATCCCAAATTTTTCCTGGATGTCCCCTACCATCCACTTAGTCCCCTGTAATTTTTCCAGAACCAAAATCTTCTTTTACATGCCATTTTTACTAAAACCGAGCTAGAATCCCTAGAACTCGTTTAACCGAAAAGCCTACTTAGACTTCTCCAACTGACCTCAAATTTTGTGTGTGACATATACATGATATAAAAAACTTATCTGTAATTTTCCAGAATTTTTCATAATATTTAACTATTTTTCACCATTTCTGGCCAAAACCGAGCATTAAATTCACCAAATATTCATCCTCTATCCAAAAATTACCAAAAATTCACAGAACTCATATTTTCATGTGTAGAACATCCCCGTAAAATTTCATGACCTAACTCTAAACGAGCAACAATCTGTCCAAAAACACATACACCGACAAAAACCGAATATACCTTTCGTTTTCCGCCACTACAAGCTACAAACTCATCTTTCCGCCTTATCTACCACTAAATACAGATCCTCATAAGTACAGTGTTTGTTTTGCTAGAAGTTTCAATTTTGACCTGTGGTTTGCTGCCTTCACACACCTTAGTTATAGGATTAAGGTTTAGAAAAAGATTAGAGCGTCTTGAGCTCTTTTCTTCATTTGAAGCTCGTTTAACCTTTCGGAAGGGGTCTCCGTGAGTGTAGAGTCAAGAAAGGTGGTGTTGGCGGTTCTGGGGTGGTGTCGATCGCTGGAGTGTGGAGGTGGTTGCCGGTGGTGACGGAATTAATGGTGGCGTGATGCGGTGATGTTACACCGTAATATAAATCGAACGAGAGTTGAAAGTTGGTGGTTTAATGGTGGTGGAGGGTTGCGGTGGGTGGTGACAAAGATGGTTGTTGAAGGTGGCAGAAGTGTTTGTTGTTGTTGGTGGTTTGTAATCGTGAACCACGGGGTGCCTTGGGGCCGACATAACAAAGGAAAGAGAGATACAGTTGTTGAACTTGTTGTACGTTTTTGTGTCCTCCTCTCTTAGATATGATTATAAAGAGGGTACATGGGTATGGCTCATAAAATTTTCAATTAGATGAATGATGAAAGAGATTGAGTGTAGCAGTGGAGTTTGAATGACTAAAGCAAAGAAATGATTGTGGCAACTTCTGTCGGTTGAGGAATATGGAACAACAGGTGAAGATTTGGAGTTGGTATATAAGATATTTATAATGAAGAGGTTTTATTAATGCATGAGGGTCCATGCATGTTACCGTGCATATATGAATATATGATATGTGTACGTATCTTTATTTTAGTTTAGAGTTTAGCTATATATCTGAGTTTAGGTTTATTCTAAGTGGTTAGAAATAATACTAGGTGATTGTATATTGGTTGTTTTTGCAGCAAGAGTACAAGATAGGAATTGTAAGTTTTTGGAGTTACATATATATATATATATATATATATATATATATATATATATTTTTTTTTTGTGTGTGCAGTCCGATCGGACTAAGTGAATGGGTGGGGTGGGACCCACTTGTTCAATCTTGGCCACAAACTTGGATTTCCGTAATCTGGATAATGTTGTGGGTAATCTGGTTCAGTTCGTTTTTCGTTTAAACGTCTAATTCGTCTTAAAACGGTCGTTTGATCGCATATTCACTACGGTGAATTATATATTCACGTGCAATCAATACAATGAACCATGTATTCTCGTATAATTACCATGGTAACTCATGTACCCGTCATTAAATATGACGTAACTACTGGTTACCGGTTTGGGTATACCCGATTTAGTCGGAAATGTTACATTTGTCGTGAAAACGACAAGTTGAAAGCAGCTCGCGTTAAGGAAGTATCTCAGGCGCGTGCTCTCCGGGAGGAGAACCAAAAACTGACCGCAGTATCTGCGGAGAAGGAGAAGACCTTCAAGGCCCTCGAGGTTGAGGTTCAAGCGCGACTCGAGGCCCGCTCCAAGGCTGCCCAAGCTATTAACGAACAGCTTCGGCTAGCTAAGGAGACTGCGAGGAACGCGACCGAGAGGGCCACCAAGGCTGAAGCTGTTGCTGAGCCTCTCCGCCTGGAGAATGAAGAACTTAAAGCTAAGTTAGAGGCTCTTCAACAGGCTCATGATGCCTTGGCTATGGAGGATGCGAAGAAACTTCAAGAGATCCTGGACCAGAGGGGTGTGCTTGCGCACACCGAGCGGAAGCTTAAGGGCGTTGAAGAGGCCGCTGCAAGGGATGTGCTTCTCGCCAACCTTAATAAGAACGAAGCTGAACGCGCCTGCACCCAAGCTCTGGTTGCCAAGGAATGGCTTCTTCGAGAAGCGTTGCCTCAGGTATTTTAGCTTTATGTCGTCACGCTTTCCTTTGTAGAATAGAAGTTCTTATACTTGTACATTTTTTGTAGGTTGTGCATCGGGTCTTTTCAGAGACATCTTACGACGATGCTATGAGCGCAGCCCTCAACGCTTCTCATGAGGATGGGGAACGGACCGGCTTCCTGCTTGGTCTAGGGTTTGCTGAGAAAGGCGTCCCGCCTTCCAACTTCCCTTTGTATAACGCGGATACCGAAACTATTTATGACCAAGCAGTGAACCAGTATGCTGCCTTCCCGCATCCGGTGGTGGAGAAGGTAAATGAAATTGCTGCTGCTGATGATGGGCTTGCTGTCCTTAGAGCTTTCCTTGAACCGTCACCCTCTGCTGACGGTGCGGGTCCAAGTGGGAGTGGTCCTGAAGCATGATCCAAAAGATCCCTTTCCGCCACTAGCGTAGATATTTGCTCTTGTACTTTTGTATGCGGGTATATACCCAGCAATGTTTGTAATATTCAAGTTGATGAAATATAGAATGTCCTTTTCTTTGTTTATTTTACGCATGTTTACACTTAGCAATTTCTTTAGTACTTAGATAAGTTTAACTTTTTGACATGGTAAATTATAAGTTTATTTTTGCTTCCTCTTTCATGATTGTGCTGGTGGGACCGTCACTTGCACTTAGTAGGATGGCTAAACTTACATTTATCCTGCGTGGAAGTTTTCCTTATCTTTTCCTTGAAATTTTCTAAGTGTTCAGAATAAGTTAACCTTTGAACGTGGTAGATGATAGGTTGAAGTTTTGCTTCCTTGTTTGTGATTGTGCGGGTAAGACCGTCACTTGCACTTACAAGGATGGCTAATCTTTACTTACATCTGACATGCGTGTAGGTTTTCCTTATCTTTCCCTTGAAATTTTCTAAGTGTTCAGAATAAGTTAACCTTTGAACGTGGTAGATGATAGGTTGAAGTTTTGCTTCCTTGTTTGTGATTGTGCGGGTAAGACCGTCACTTGCACTTACAAGGATGGCTAAACTTTACTTACATCTGACCTGCGTGTAGGTTTTCCTTAGAACTTTTTAACATTTTTAGCGTTGTGTTTATGCGGGTTTTGCCGCCTTCCACACGCAATTACTTACTTCTTCACGCATTGGTGCGGTGAATACCGGCACATGGGAAGTTCATAAGTTAAAGGTTAGGCTATCAATACATTGTGTAAGGAGAATCATTTCCATTAGAAGTGGCTCTAGGCCTTTTCTTTACAAGTTTGGAATTGATCTACATATAACATTTGCGTAATTGAGCTCCATTCCATGTTCTTGGGATAGGAGTGCCATCGAGCCTTTCAAGCCGGTATGCGCCTTTTCCCAGGACTTCTTTGATAATATATGGCCCTTCCCAGACTGGGGCCAGCTTTCCTGGGCGCTCTTGGTTTGAAGCCTCGTTGTTACGCAGTATGTAGTCTCCTTCATTGAAGTTGCAGAGTTTTACCCGCGTGTTGTAGTACTTTTGCATTTGTCGTTTGTAATTTTCTTCACGCACTGCGGCTAAGTCTCTGCGTTCCTCGGTTAGCATAAGGTCTAACCGTCTTTCCGCATCATTGTCTTCTGGCTGGATCAAGACCCTTGGTGAGGGTAAACCAATTTCGACTGGGATCATGGCTTCAGTGCCATAAGTGAGACTGAACGGGGTTTCCCCCGTACTGGCCTTTTTCAGCGTTCTGTTTGCCCAAAGGACGTGCGGGAGCTCGTCCACCCAGCCGGATCTGTGTTTCAGGAGTCTTTTCTTTATGCCATCGACGATGCTCTTGTTTGCTCTTTCCACCTTACCATTACCTTGCGGGTGTGCCACTGAGGTAAAGGTGTGGGTGATTTGAAGTTCTTTCAGCCACTGCTGTAGCTTCTTGTCAGCAAAGTTGGTGCCGTTATCGCTCACCAGATTCTGTGTTTTTGATTCTGGTAGTGTTCCTGCTGCAAGGTAATTTATTATTGGTGTCATCCACGTTTCTGTACCGGTTTGGATGACACAAATTTCCTTGTGCGGGACTGATGGTGCTTCGAGGAGTTCAATGCGGATGTCCTTTCCCAAGTGGGTGAAGGCCAGTGATGCAAGCTTGCTTAACGCATCCGCAGATTTGTTTTCGCTGCGCTTAACGTGTATGACTTTACAATCATTAAAATCACGCATAAGGGTTTTTGCCTGGGCGAGGTACAGGGCCATTATGTCGTTCACAGCCGTGTACGTCCCATTTATTTGGTTGGCCACCAGCATGGAATCCACGTGGGCTTCCAAGTTTTTCACTCCCATTTTAGCCGCAATTCTCAATCCGGCCAAGAATGCTTCGTATTCGGCTTCGTTATTCGTACTTGGGAAATCCAACCGAATAGCGTAAGTATATTCTTGGCCCGCTGGGTTGGTTAGTTTTAACCCTGCGCCTGAACCCTCGTTGTTGGCTGCTCCATCAGTATAGAGTCGCCAGATATCGTTGATGTCCTGTGCTGGGGAGGGTTGAGCCTCCTCCTGGCACTCTTTCTCCCGCGTAGCGGGGACTTCTGCAATAAAATCGGCCAGGACCTGGCCTTTTATGGCTGGTCTTGGCTTGTACTTAATTGCATATTCTCCCAATTCAATTGCCCATTTGGCTAGACGTCCCGATAATTCGGGTTTGCCTAGAACGTTTGAGAGTTTGAAGTTGGTGAGAATGGTGATTGGGTGGCCCTGGAAATATCGTCTTAACCTGCGTGAAGCGTGTATAAGTGCCAAGACTAATTTTTCGAGGGTAGAGTACCGGGTTTCTACGTCTGTTAGTACACGGCTAACATAATAGATTGGCATCTGGATGCCTTTTCGTTCTGTTAGCAGTACTGCCCCGGTTGTTCTATATGTTGCGGAAAGGTATAGGATTAACTCCTCTCCCGCTTGTGGTGCTGTAAGTGTTGGGAGTTCGATCAGGCGTGACCGAATCTCCTGAAAAGCTGCTTCCGCTTCTGGTGTCCAGCGGAAGTGCGTTTTCTTTAAGCAGTTTCTTAATGTTGACACGAAAGGAAACGACTTATCTGCATGGTTTGCCAAAAAGCGATTAAGTGCGACTAGTCGTCCATTCAGTGTCTGAGCCTGTTTGATGGTGGTAGGTGATTCCATTTTAACAATGGCTTCGACCTTTTCAGGGTTCGCTCTGAAGCCATCTTTAGTAACAATGACTCCCAAGAACTTCCCTTCTTCCATCCCAAATGAACACTTGCTCGGGTTGAGCTTCATGTTTATCTTTCTGAGCGTGTTGAAGGTTTCTTCAATGTCTTTCAACATCGCTTCTGGCTCGGGGCTTTTGATGACCAAATCATCCATATAGACTTCCAAGTTTCTCCCGATTTGGGCATGAAACTCTTTGTCCATCAGGCGTTGGTACGTGGACCCTGCATTCTTAAGTCCGAAGGGCATCATTTTATAACAAAATGTACCATCGGGCGTCCGAAACGCGGTTTTGTCCTGGTCATCTACGGCCATGTGGATTTGATGGTACCCCTTATACGCATCCAAGAAGCATTTAAGGCGAAATGGTGCCAACGAATCCACCTTAAGATCAATTTCTGGTAACGGATAACAATCTTTGGGGCATGCTTTGTTCAAATCTTTGAAATCTATGCACATGCGCCATTGTTTGTCATTCTTCGGTACCATTACGGGATTTGCAACCCATGTTTGATATCTACTAACGCGTATGATGCCTGCGTCAAGGAGTTCCTTGACTTGGGTTCTACACGCGTTAGTTTGTTCAGGCCCCATTACTCTGCGCTTTTGTACGACTGGCGTAACAGCCTGATCGCACTTGAGCTTATGCTCCGCCTTACTTCGGGGTACACCAGTCATATCAGCTGGTGTCCACGCAAAGATGTCAGCGTTTTTCTGCAGTAGGCGTTTGAGTAAGGTGCGGGTGGGATCAACGATTGTTGGTCCAATGGTAACGGCCTGGTCGGGGTATTTGCCATTGAAGGCCCATTTTTCCGGTTCGGTGATGGTTGGTTTAGCCATCTTTGGTTTGGGTTTAGATGAGACAGATGCGATGCATACCTGGGGAATGCCAGTGATCATCGCCACACCCTCAGCTGTTGGCCATCCCATCATGCCGTGGACTGAAGATACCACGGCGTTGAATCTTGCCATCCCGTCTCTCCCGAAGAGGATGTCGTATGTGTGGTGTGGCTTCCTCATCACGACGAAGTCCACATCCTCTGTGCGGGAGTGTTTTCCATCTGTAAGAGTGACGGGGAAAGATAGGATACCCAGGGGGGTTTCTGTACTGCCGTCAAACCCTTCCATTGAAGCGTAGACCGTTTCCAGGCGTTCTTTGTCTTCATCATCCAGCTTGTCAAAGAACTGCCTGTACATCACTGTTGACGAAGCGCCGTTGTCAACAAGAGTGCGGGAAGTGATGTAATGCCCCAGCTGGCTTTTGATGACGATGGGGCCTTCTTTGCTGGGGCCTCCTGGCACTCGCGGGAAGCGCACCTCAGCTTCCTTCCACGCGCATGGTTCTGTCGCTCGTCTTTTTCTTCCTGCGACTTTGCCATGAACCATGTTGATGCTGATGTCGACGGGCTTTCGTCCGTTACCTCTGTACCGGTTGTCACTCATTCCTCCCTTCCTGATTGATGCCACGAGATGTGCCAGTCTTCCATCCTTGACAAATGCTTCAACGATGTCTTTCAAGGATGTGCACTCTTCAGTACCATGACCCTTTGTCCCGTGGAAATCACAGGACTTGCTTTGATCCGCATTAGGTTTCTGCCGGATCAATGGGGCTTTTGGCCATGACAATTTTTCCGTGGCAAATATCTCCGTGACGCTCTTGGTGAGTGGCGTCCACCGGTTTTTTCGGTTTGAAGGGTGTGTGTTGTCCCTTCCGACAACAAGAGGGCGAGAGCTGGATGAGGTGTCAAAGTTTACCCTTGACTGCCAAATACCTAGCCGCCTCTTTTTGTTATGCCGGGCGGTCCTAACGTTGTTCTCCCTTGTCCTCTGCGTGTAGAGGTGTGTACTCTGGGGAAGATCCCTTCCCAGTTGCTTTTCCGTCTCGGCAAAGCGCTTTGCCGCTGTCATGATGGCATCCCAAGTTGATGGCATGCCATCCTTACCCGTCAATGTGCGGATAAGTTCTGGGTATTCGGCGCCTTGGATGAAGGCGGCGCGAACCAGATCCTCACTTATGTTGCCGAGACTTAGCTTTTTGGAGTTGAAGCGGGTGATGAAGTCTAGTAAAGATTCATCCTCCTCTCTCACGCAGTTGAGGATCGTCCACTGCTCTTCAGTGTACTTCCTCTGTTGGCTAAAGTGCTGGCTGAACTTGTTCTGAAAGTCCGCCCAGTCATATATGTGGTGGATCGGTAAACGATCGAACCATGCCCTGGCCGCTCCGACCAGAGTCATCTGGAACATGTAGCACCACGTGGGTTCCGTCCAGTTGCTGACGGTAGCCCCCGCAATGAACCTGTTCAAATGGTCGTCTGGGTCGGATAGACCATCATAAGTGCCAATGTTGGACATCTGTTTGGCACTTCTCGGGGCGATTGCTTCCGCAATGTCCCTTGCAAATTTCGACTTTCCTGCATTCGTAGCAGTTGGTCTAAAGGTTTTGGAGAAGTCACGCGGGTTTCTCTCCGCGATTGGTTGAAAAGCTTCCCCAAAATTCCTTTTTGGTTGGGCGTCCTTTTCCTTACGCTTCCCTTTCGCCTTATGGCGAGGGTTCGCGTCGGTATCAGACTCCAACTCGTCTGAGTACTCGCAGTCACTGCTCATATTGAGGTGTTGGCGAGTACTGCCGAATTCGTCAGCCTGTTGAGCTGAACGCAAGCGTTCATCCAATTCGGCTTGGAATTCTCTTTGCCGTGCTTCGGCCCACGCCTTCACTTGATCTAGTGTTTGGCGAGGGGCCCTTGTTCGTTTTTCCAACTGGGTGTCGGTGAACCCCAGTGGAATATTTACTGCACTTGCTCCGGCCTTGGTGGTCGGAGTAGTGTTCGTAAGGATTGTATAACCGCCGGTGTTCCCCCCAGTTGCTGGGGTTGTTACCGGGGTTTCTTGGTCGGTTACTGGCCTTTGGACCGGAGTAACGTTAACCATTTCTTCAGAAATTGTGAAAAAACTAAAATAGTTCTAGCTTTTATGCACGGATGGCGCCAATGAAGAAACAATTTCACATATTATCTGAAAATTTTCACGAAGTTAGAAATGATTGATGTGTAACTAACACAAATATCGTAAAATATATATAACTCCATAAATAATAGCTAAGGAGTCATAACATTTCATACATAAGTACTTCTTGGTAGAGGTGTTCAAAAAAAACCGGTTACGGAACCGGTTTGGGCGGTTAACCGGAAAACCGGTTTTTTAAAAACCGGTTTTTTTAAAAACCGGTTTGACCGGTTTACGTAACCGGTTTACGTATCGGTTATACGTTTTGGAGCCAAAACCGGTTTTGTAACCGGTTATAAAAAAAACCGGTTTTTTTTAATAACCGGTTATTAAAAAACCGGTTAACCGGTTTTTAAAATAACCGGTTTATAGCCGTTATAAAAAAACCGGTTAACCGGTTTTTTAATAACCGGTTAACCGGTTAAACCGGTTTTCGAACGTTACCAAACGGCTTTATAGCCGTTTTTTTTTTTTTTTGCCCGTTTTTTTTGCCGTTTTTTTTGTTTTTTAACCCCCACAAACATCTATATATAGTTTAGGTTGGGTATTGGTTAGATCACACTTGATTATACAACTCCAAAAGCTCTAAACGTTTATTTCATACGCGATTATAACTCCAAACGCTCTTCTTTCGTAGTCGTTTATTTCATACTCGAGTATACCACTCTTAATTCGTTGTCGATTATCATGGCCTCCCAAAGTGCTGCTTCATCGGTCAACATGGGTGCCTCGAACACGGGAGAAACCGTCGTTCGGGTCATCCCCACGAAACGAAACCAAGATATTTGGCAACATTTCGACCTATGCGAAATGTCTAACGGAACCCAAAAAGCTAGATGCAAACATTGTTTGAAGTTTTATAACAAAGAAGCAAACTCCAGTTTAAGAGCTCATGTAGAAAAGCCCTCTTGCAAGGTCTTGAAGGACGAATCCGGAAGTAGTTCGCAGCCGGAGATGACGAATCAAGGAACGGTGTTTACGTACGACCTTGAAGCGGTACGTCAACAGTTTGGCAACTTTGTGATTCAACAATCACTTCCTTTCAACCACTTCGACAACCCTCAATTCACGCAGATGATGCAAAAGTATGTTCAACCACGCTACCAACACGTAAGTCGTTCGACCCTTAGAAGAGATATGCTTAAAGCATGGAAAGACGCTAAATCCGAACTAATTTCATACTTTTCAAACTTACAAACTGGTGTGAACTTAACAACGGATGTGTGGTCGGTACCTAATGGTTCGCCCGACTCATACATTTGTGTGACGGCTCATTGGGTTGACCCCCGGTCGTGGCAAATGATGAAACGAACCGTTGCGTTTCAATTGTTTGATTACCCGCACACGGGTAGAAATATTTTTAAACTCTTGGATAAAGTCATTCGACAATACAAGATTGAAGATAAAATCTTTTCAATATCGTTTGATAACGCGTCCAACAATACGGCCGCGGTTGGCCATTTAAAATTAAAGTATAAACCTATTTGTGATGGAGCGTTTTTTCATAGCCGATGCATTGCACATATTATCAACTTGGCCGTGCAAGATGGGTTAAACGTGATCGAAACGCAAAGAAACAATTTTAAAAGAATGTTACGAGATGTTTTTAGCAACAATAAAACATTTTCAAGATACAAAAAATTTTGTGATGAAGCTAATTGTCAATGGTTGGGGCCCAATTGGGATTGTCCAACAAGATGGAACTCGACTTGTGATATGTTTGAGAAAGCCATCCAACAAAAAGAATCACTAGTTGCGTTTCATCAAATAATGTCAAGTAGGGGTAAATGTGCACCGTACGATCCTAGAAACTGGTTATTGATTGAGATCGTTACGGAGGTTCTTCAAATTTTTAAATCTTGCACAACTAGTTTATCCGGGGTTTACTATCCAACAAGCCCCATTGCTTTACCAAAAATTGCTGTCATGTGCACAAAGTTGACTGAAATTCATTGTAGGGGTGCACCTTATTTTGATATGGGTGCAAAAATGAAAGAAAAATTTATAAAATATTTTCAACAACTACCCGCTGTTTTGACCTGTGCGGCTGCGTTAAACCCTTGCATCAATGTTGGTGGTGTTGAAGCTTTAATAGAAAAAATTTGTGATGAGCTAGGGTTAAACGACGATCAAAACCCCTATCATAGCCAAACTTTAAAGAATGATTTCAACACCACATTGGCAAACATGTATGATGTTTACCTTACAAAACACGGGTCGTCTTCCCAAATTCATGACTCGTTAAGAGCTGTTGCCCAATCCCAATCCCAAACCGACCTTGAAATGGGGATGTACTACATGATTTGGGAAGACGCCGGTAAACGTCAAAGGGTAAACACCCCAAGCAGTGAACTTGGAAGGTATGGTGGTACCAACTTTGTGAAACACATGACTCCGGATGAATTTAGAAGTCTTGATTTGCTGGCTTGGTGGAGAGGTAAGGAGGATGAGTTTCCGATCCTCGCCGCCATGGCCAAAGATTTACTAACGGTCCAAGCTTCCACGGTAGCTTCGGAGTCTGCTTTTTCTGTTTCTGGCAGGGTTATATCGATTAGGAGGACTCGACTCACTCCAGCAGCTGTAGAGATGTCGATTTGCTACAAGGATTACTTGGACTCTTTAGACAGGGCACAACATCAACGCTCACTCGAGGGGGAAATGGACTATGAGGCGGCCTTGTATGAAGACGAGGTCAATCAAGGACACATTCAACCAATGACCGATGAAGAAGCCGCGTACGACGATTACCTAAGGAATAGCTCGGGATCGGGTAGCGAAGAAAATGAGTAACAAACATCAACTTGTTAATGTAATCGTGTCTAAGCATTCTTTAATGTTTGTATTTTTGAGTTACGAATATGCGATAACGATTTAATGTTTGTATTTTTAATGTAAAAGCTATAAATGAAAGTTATGTGTTTTTAATCTTCCAAGCAAAGAATGCTAACAACGAAACCCTAAACCCTAAACCCTAAACCCTAAAGCAAAAAAAAAAAAAAAAAAAAAAAAAAAAAAAAAAAAAAAAAAAACCGGATAACCGGTTAGACCGGTTATTAAAAACCGGTTATAAAAAACCGGTTTAATAACCGGTTCTAACCGGTTTTTAAACCGGTCCAAACCGGTTTGGCCGGTTTGAGTTTTCACCATTAAAAACCGGTTAATAACCGGTCCGGTTATTAACCGAACCGGTTTTTTTCTGGATAAAAAAAACCGGTCCGGTTAATAACCGAACCGGTTTTTTCAAAAAAACCGATTTGTGCACCTCTACTTCTTGGCAGTTGGCACAATACAACGAATAATATCTGGCTAGCCTATGGACCCAATATGAAATGTGTTGTGCGCATTCATATTAATGATTTACCAATACAATTTATCATACATCCAACATTTACTTTTGCATGGTCACTTTAGAAAGCTAACCGTATTTTCTTTCCTTTTTATTACTATTTCTTAATACATAAGAACATCGACAACAGTGGATTGAATCCGGACAACCCTAAGGCCCAACTCTCATTTTGTTTCTCAGTCTAGTGACCTTGCATCCTTTCCTCACAAAACCTCACCTGAACACGTCCAGAATTTTGGATTCGTTACACACTCTGCCCTTCGCTTAGACGCCCACATGCCATGAAAACCTCCATTCTTGGGGCCCCTATATCTTAATTTATAATTTTATAAATCCATATAATTTATTAAATATCAATATTAATCACCTATATTGATTTTGTTATTGATATAAATATGATTATGCACAAATTACAATTACTTAAAACTTTTAGTTATAAAGTTTGACCAACGAATAAAGTCCGGATACCCGGGGTAACCCAATGACAAAAGACGACCTCATACATCTGTAAACACAGACAACATTGTTGGATAGTCCAAACCAACAATCTCCTGTTCCGGGAAAAACCCGCCACCCAAACATGAGACCATTGCGATCTGTTGGTCTAGTTTCCTAAAAATTAATAATCACTATTTCTCAATTAATAATAATCCATGGGCCGTTGCATAGATTTGGGCTAGCTACAAGCCTACAACAGTGAGCTTTTCACCGAGTCACAGACTCACTGGACTCCGAGTCACATCAAAAACCTGCTGAACAGACCACCGAGTCAGCCCGAGTCACCTTCATCCTGCAAATTCTCAATCACCAAACCAACCTGTTATGAACCACCTGAAACAAATCCACGCTCACACCCTACGCACCAACATTGACTTCACCAAATTCATAATCACCAAACTACTCGAAATCCCAAACATAACTTATGCACACAAGGTGTTCGACCTTATTCCTCAACCAAGTGTCTTCCTATACAACAAGCTTATTCAAGCCTATTCCTCACATGGGCCATACCACAGCTGTTTTACACTCTACACCCAAATGTGCATCAAGGGTTGTTGCCCTAATCAATACACATTCACCTCGCTTTTCGCGGTTTCCGCCACGCTTTGTTTACCCGATCACGGCCGGACGTTGCACGCGCACCTTGTGAAACTCGGGTACGAGTTTGATCTTTACGCGTCCACAGCGTTGGTTGGCATGTATGCTAAGTTGGGGTTGTTGGTTTGTGCGCGCCGAGTGTTTGATAAAATGATGATCAGAGATGTGCCTACGTGGAACTCGTTGATTGCAGGTAGGGGTGTTCGGTATTTGAATTGGAGTCGAAAAGTTTGGAATTTGATTTGAACTGAATTCGAAATTGGACGTTGAAGTCGTTTTTCAAATAATTACGCATGAAGTAAATAGATTTCGCAGAAAAATAAACTGATTAGGGTAAAGTTACACATGTAAAAATAATTACGCAACCTATAAAATAATCACGCAGCCTATGTTAATAATTACGCAACATATACGTAAGACTTTGTACGCCTTGTATGTTAAAGTGTCCTTTGTACAATAGCATGCCTATGCCCCTATATGGATATATATATTAATTTTATTCATGTTTGGGCTACTAGTTCAAATATCAAACACAAGCCCATTATCCATTTATTTATTTATTTTTTGTTCGAATTTCAAACCGGTCATGAATTTCGAATTCAAAATCAAGGTTAAAAAAACAAAATTCGATTAATTTGGAATTTTGATAATCGATTCGTTGAACACCCCTAATTGCAGGGTATGCAAGAAATGGGGACATGGAAGGAGCAGCAAAACTGTTCTATGAAATGCCTGTAAAGAATGTCATTTCTTGGACCGCCATGATATCCGGGTACTCACAGAACGGGAAATACGGGAACTCTCTCAAGTTGTTTTTGAAAATGGAGAAATTGAAACATTTGCAACCGAACGAAGTGACAATAACTAGTGTTCTTCCCGCCTGCTCGAGTCTTGGAGCTTTGGAAGTAGGACAAAGAATTGAAACCTATGCAAGGAACCGAGGGTACTTCAAAAACTTATTCGTGTGCAATGCGTTGCTGGAAATGTATGCAAAATGCGGTAAGATTGATAAAGCGATGGCGATTTTTGAAGAGATCAATGAAAGTCGGAATTTATGCTCTTGGAATACTATGATTATGGGCTTGGCTGTTCATGGCAAATCTAATGAAGCCCTTAATCTTTTCCATAAAATGCTGGTATATATTTATATGAATCATATTTTTAAAACAAACATATATTATGCAAATATTGTTTCTTAAATGAATTTTTTTTTACGATACAGTCAGAAGGTAAGCCACCGGATGATGTCACATTTGTAGGGGCAATACTTGCATGCTCTCATGGAGGGATGGTGAAAAAAGGTAAAGAAATCTTCGAATTAATGGAAAACAAGCTTTCCATAACTCCGAAACTCGAACACTATGGATGCATGATTGATCTTCTCGGGCGAGCGGGACAGCTGCAAGAAGCCTATAATATTATCCAAACCATGCCAATGAAACCGGACTCAGTAGCTTGGGGAACTCTGCTAGGCGCATGCAGTTTTTATAATAATGTTGAGTTGGCGGAGAAAGCAGCCGAACATCTGTACGAGCTCGAGCCGTGGAATCCAGGTAATTATGTAATATTATCGAATATATACGCGAATACTGGGAGGTGGGACCGAGTTGCAAAACTAAGAAAGACAATGAAGGGTTCTCAAATCACAAAGGCGGCCGGATATAGTTTTTTCGAAGAAGGAAGTGAAGTTTATAAGTTCATTGTAGATGATAAATCGCATCCGAGATCGGATGAAATTTATTGGACATTAAATGAGATTTCTTCAAAAATGAAGAAGCCTCATGAAGATGATGCAACTATTTTTGAATGTTTTAGTTAAGCATATTTATTATTTACATTATTTATTTCCATTCATTGCATACAACTGTTCTACAAAACTGATTAAACATAAGGTACTAAACATAAACAGTAAACGCATAAACTTATGCTATCTTTACTTTTTTGAACCTCTTTCTACTCCTTGCAACGGTTTTCAACACTTCATCGATAAGGATTACGGGTGATGAAACCAAGATGACCAAAAGCCACTCATTTAAACCCAACGGAACGATACCGAACACGTCTGCCAGGAACGGGACATAAAGAATCAGACAGTGGAGGCTGAAGGAAACCACCATAGCGATAAGAAGATACGGGTTCCTCCAAGGTGGCATTGTTATCAAACTGTTGTCTTCCGAGAGGGCGTTTAGGGAATTAAACATCTCGATGGCTACCAATACCGAGAGTGATAAAGTCATTGCTTTAACTTTTCCCATGGTGAAGTAATCACAAGGGTTTGAGAAACTGATCACTCGGTTGCCACTAACCGAAAATGGTGTCACGGTGAAATCATGCCAATTCGAGCAGTTTCCCCAGTTTCTGAGCTGCGATAGTGAAACGGGTGTATGCCCATCTTGAATCAGATCGATACCCATGAATGACGGTTGTGTGTACCATATAACAAACACACCAACAGTTGCAATTCCCACATAAGAACCGATTACCAAGTAACGAAATAGGACCCACGAGTTAATGAGCGGGTCAGTGCTTTTACGAGGCGGTTTCCTCATAATATCCACATCAGCAGGGCTGAAACCAAGAGCAGTAGCGGGTGGACCATCGGTGACTAAATTGACCCACAGAAGCTGCACCGGAATCATGCATTCTGGTATCCCGAGCACAGCAGTTAAGAAAATGGATATAACTTCTCCGACATTTGACGATATCATGTACCTAAACATTTGTAAGCTCATGTTACAAATAATAACATTAAAGCAAGATGATTATCATTTATTACCTGATGAACGCTTTCATGTTGTTATAAATCGACCGACCCTCGCCAATAGCCGAAACAATGGTACTAAAGTTGTCATCGGCAAGAACCATATCAGAAGCTTCCTTAGCAACCTGGTTAGTCACAAATTTTAAACCTCAAAATGTCAAATAAAAAACAACATATATGTTCAGAGTTACAAATTTGTGAAAATATTATTATTACCTCTGTTCCAGTAATCCCCATAGCAATTCCAATATCAGCAAGCTTCAAAGCCGGGGCATCGTTAACACCATCCCCGGTCATTGCAACGACTTCACCCATCTCCTTAAGCATCCTCACTATCTCTTGCTTGTGCCTCGGTTCTGCCCGAGAGAACACCTTCCCCCCAGGTTTTGACAAAATATCCCGTTGTTGCGAACCCGATAATCCCATAAATTCTTTACTTGTAAAGCTTTTACCTCTTAAATCCTCACCTTCATGAAACAATCCTATCTCCATACAAATGGCTTCAGCCGTCGATTTATAATCTCCCGTTATCACCATAACTTCTATTCCCGCTCCGTGGCATTCTTCAATCGCGAACTTCACTTCTTCACGAGGCGGATCCTGTAAAGTCATTAATATTAAATGCAAATATTCCGATAAAGGTTATGAGATTATGAGATTACGAGATTATGACTTACCCTTAGACCAACCACCCCAATAAAAACAAGGTCGGTTTCAATCGAACCGTAGCAGGTTGGGTCCACCAGTTTCTTGTGGCCCGGGTGGTGCTTGCCAGTGTAATCCGAAAGTTCACCAAGATTGTCCTTATAAGCTAAACCCAAACACCTTAGCCCTTTTGAACTCATTTCCACGTGTCTCGAAAGCAATAGTTGCCTACATGGTTCGTCTATCGGTACAACAGACCCGTCTGCGAGTTGAAGGTGTGAACTTCGGTCTAGTACACTCTCAACCGCACCCTGTTTCAAGTCACAAATATTAATTCTTGAAATGTTAAAATGTCCAAAAGAATTATGGGTCAATTTCCGTCCCATTTTACCTTGACAAGCAATCGATTATGTCCACTCGGCTCACGAACAATAACACTCATGGACTTACAAACCCGGTCCAACTCTAACGTGCCAACTCGCTTTGATCTTTTAGTCCACCACTCGCAGCACCCTGCACTCAATAAGAAAAATATTAAAAAAAAAACATTTACAAGTACTAAGAAAACATATAACACAGTTTTGAACCAACCTAACTTAACATTATTGTTATCAATCAAATAGTTTGCCATAATCTGCAACCCGTGGATCTTTTTTCGGGCTTTAATATCAGGAACTCCCATTTTCTCAACCAACACTTTCAAAGCAGCTTCAGTAGGCAAACCCGTAACCTTAAAAACCCGACCGTTACAATAAACACCGGCATCATTACAAACCGCACATATTTCAGCCACAGCTTGCAAATTAGCATCCATATTGAAACAGTCCCAATCAACAATACCACCATCTTTTGGATCATAAGTAGTCCCTTCCACACGAAACATCCTTAAAGCCGTCGTTTTCCCACCAAACGTTAAAACCTCGGTCACCGACATTTGGTTGGTCGTTAACGTGCCGGTTTTATCAGAACAAATGACGGTCGTGCAGCCTAACGTCTCGACACTAGCGAGTTTCCTCATGATTGCATTCTTTTGCGCCATTTTTCGTGTACCCAAAGCTAAACACGTCGTGATCACCGCTGGAAGGCCTTCGGGTATTGCAGCTACTGCTAGTGCAACCGCGGTTTTGAAATAAAAAGTGCATTTTTCGAAGGAGAACTGAATATTAGTCGGTAAACCGTTAACCGTCTCCCATTTTAGAAAATACTTGTAGTTGATTACCCAAACCGCAAGACACACGAAACCGATCACTCTCGTTAGATTGTTTCCAAATTCATCAAGCTTTTTCTTTAACGGGGTATCGGATTCTTCCAATGAAGCTTCGTGTATTTGCTTCTGTATCTCCCCGATTTCTGAATCCATCCCCGTGTTGACGACAATGCATATACAGCTCCCGTTCACAATCGTGGTCCCACCGAACACCATATTATCTTTAGCTTGTAAATCACAGTCCTTAACTAAAACAGGCTGAGTTTGTTTCAAGACAGGAACCGATTCACCCGTTAAAGAACTTTGTTCAACTCGTAAAGTTGACGTTTTTAAAACCGCAACTCTCATATCAGCCGGGACTTTATCACCTACACGCAACTCCACGATATCCCCCGGAACAAGATCTCTAGCAGGCAGATCCGGAACCAAATACCCGTCCCTCATAGTTTTACAATACTCACATTGCATCTGGGTTAACGCTTCGAGGGCCTTTTCGGCATTGGTTTCTTGCCAAACGCCCACGAAGGCGTTTAGTATCAAGATTAAGACAATCACTACAGGTTCCACATATGCTTCAAATCCTGATTCTTTTGTTTCATTTTGTTCAAAGTATGCAAGAACAAATGAAATGAAGGCTGCAATTAACAGGATTTTGACGAGCATATCGTCGAACTGTTGGATCACGAGTTGCCATAACGGTTTTCCTTTTTCTTGTGTTAGCTCGTTAAAACCGTGGATTTCACGTTGTTTGTCTACGTCGTATGTCGATAAACCTTTTTCGAGCTTCACGTTATAATGTTTCAAGCATTCGTTCACGGATAGTGACCAAGCAGGGAATGAGGTTTCGATTTCGTCCATCTTATCGTTAATTCGAAGTTAAATCTGGACAAAAGTAAGTCAAATCGTTGAGACTTTACATAATTTTTGTTAGAACGACAACTGTATTATAAAAAACTATTTAGAAACTAGAAGATACATCAGTACAAACCGACCCATAAGAAAGTTATAAAAGAAAACACAACAAAAGAAAGAGCTACATAAAGATAAAGACCAAGATTTTACGGGATTTTTTTAAGAGCGACAACTATATCATAAATTAATCTAGAAGCAATTATATAGAAGATACATCAATATAAGCTGATCCATGAAGAAAAACCATAAAAGAAAACACAACGAAAAGAAGAATTACATAAAGACAGACCATGCGAGATTTTGCATTTTGTTTTTTAGAACAATAGGTAATTAGGTATATATTATAAAAACTACAAGCAAATAGATAGAAGACATCAATACAAACTGACCCATAACGAAAAACCATAAAAGAAAATACAACAAAAGGAAGAACTACAAAAAATAAGACTTAACGAGATTTAAAAATATATATATATATATATATCTAGAAGCAACTACACAGAAGATACATCAATACAAACTGACTCATAAAAAAAGTAAAACCATAAAAGAAAACACAACAAAAAGGAAGAACTACACAAAGACACACCAAACGAGATTTTAAATATTTTTCTTTCAAAACGACATCTATATTATAAAAAAACTACCTAGAAGCAACTAGACAAAAGATACATCAATACAAACCGACCCATAAAGAAAACACAACAAAAGGAAGAACTACCCAAGACCAAACGAGACTTTTTTAGAACAACAACTATATTTTAAAAAACAGTTTAGAAGCAACTAGACAGAAGATACATCAATACAAACCGACCCACTAAAAAAGAAACACAACAAGAGGAAGAACTACACAAAGACCGACCAAACGAGACTTACAAACTATGAACAACTAATAACAAAAACTTAATAATTACCAAACAGGGTGAAATTAAATGGCAGTTTATAATTGAATTTACAAGGGAAGTAAGTAAATAACTAAATACTATAACTGGAAGCTAAGAAGTTACTTAATTACCTTTGAAACTGAAGCAGATAGTGAAGAAGATAGTGGCTTTGAGACAAAGCAATGTGTAATACTTAAAAGGAAACATAAGAGTTGGGAAGAATCTTCTAAGAAATTTCGAAATTTAAAAGTCAGTCATGTACACGAAAAGCGATGTGATTCTGACTTTGATTTGTTGTTTTTCATAGTATTTTATGTTTGGTTTCTTCCTTGAGAATTTTTCGGTTGGTTTTATTTTATCCACTTTCCAAGACATGGTTGCAGTTGGCCAGTTAGTCAGTTAATGTTTGTAACTACTACCAGTAGTGTCCCTAAACTATTTAGCATTAAACAGGTTTGGCCCATCTTATTCATTGTTTTTATAATAATAGATTCGGAAAGTTTTCAAAATAGACATTGTTGATCCTTTTTAGCTTACAAGTTTACAAGGTGTATTGGTTTTTGACTTTTTATTAATCCCAACTATTATCTTCTGGTCGTTGTCGGTCTCAATTAACGAATTGGCATCTGACGGTCCCAACTTTTAACGTATTTGTTCCCAACGGTCCGTGACTAACAGAATCCTAACGTCATTAGTTGCAGGTCGCCAGAAAAACGTTTTTGCCGGAAAACACATTTTTTTCCTGAAAATTCAGCATTTTCGTCCCAAGCATCTTTGTAACTTTGTATCGGACATTTAGAAACTTTTTTTTCTAGTAAAAGCCCTGATGTTTTAGGTCGTCGGATGCCTAGAACCATCGTCGGGATCAGTTGGTGGTGCTTAAGTGGTGGTGGTGGCGGTGTTCAGGTGGTTTTTTCCAGAAAAAATGTGACTTTTCTGGCCAAAAACTTTTTTTCGGCGACCTGCAAGTAACGACGTTAGAATTATGTTAGTCGCGGACTGTTGGGAACAAGTATGTTAAAAGTTGGGACCGTTAGCAGCCAATCATTAGTTGAGACTGACAACGATCAAAAGACGATAGTTGGGATTAATAAAAACCAATATACCAATTTATAAATATTCTTTTTCTAAGCCAATCGGATGTCTCCATGTGTGACAAGTCGGCTAAGCCTTAAAAGGCCCTTTATTGCACTGAAATTTATGAATGGTACGACGAGACTCACATTTTGACCAATTAAGGGGTGAGATGTGTTACAAGTATGCCAAGTTTATCTACGAATTCAGTTAGTTGGACGACCTTATCATATCATCTTGTAGGCTACAAAAATACATGTTGATTTAGTTGGCTTCTATCCTCTTAGCCGGTTCCAAAAAATTCCTTAGCCGACTGACCCGACTCCAACACATTTCTCTTAACTCTCGGTAGTTTGATTATATTAATGCACTATGTACAAAGTATATTATTCGGCTCTCGAAGTTCTTAATATATTTTATTGTGAAAAGAATGCATCCCTAAATATATTATGTCTTTATATTATTGAGTTTTCTTTTTCGGTTGCTATATCATGTGCCAATATCCTAAAAAATTGAATTGACACCCAACAAATTCGATCTAGGTACTCTGAAACTCACAGGTTAAGTTCCACTAGTTATATTTAAAATGGTTAGCTTGCTCAAGCATAACTAAGTGGTAGGCTTCTTAGTGACTATTATTATAACTTGGAATATTTAAAAGTAGAGTGGTTATATCTTTTTATCTTTTTCTTATAATATTACTAAACCATGTTTCCTAGAATCCTAGATATTTCTTCATTACCTACAACATGTCTTACCATGCTTAGGACATCCGTAGTGGTGACCTTTAAAACGCCATATGTTTTTTCACACCGTCACCTAGACATGAAGGTTCTTTCCAATTTTATTTGTAGTGGTTCAAAACCTCTTGTAATTATTAACAAAAAATTAAATTAATTAAGCAAAAAAAGTATAAAAGAAAAGAAACATGTTAGTACAACACCCATCACCCTAGTGACGCCACACATGAGGAAACCCCCCCCCCCCCCCTTATGGCCGGGTGGTGTTAGGCGTTTCCGAGCCTATTTGGCCATGGGATGAAGCTCAACAATGGGCGCTCTTATAGTTTTTTTTAATTATAATAAACATTTTCAAATAACTATTTAACAATAAAAGATTTCTTTAGTCATTAGAGTTCATGATCATATGATATTAATGCATGGTATGCAATACGCGTTATTGGTAAGAATGTTTGTGCAAATATACATGCAGGAGAATAAGGTAATAGCCATGGGCACTGGTCAGACTGGTTTTGGATATACACACTCGTTTTAAGAGATCTCAGTTCATATAAAAAATAGTTCCTTTTATAAGGGTACTAGAGGCACATGAAGAACTACCCCAAAGTACCCACTTAGCACCAACCAATGAAGGACAATCACCTCATTTGTAACCAAATCCATGTAAAAGTACGCAAATTGTTAAGGGGCACCATAAAGAAGTACCCGAATTTCTTTTATCCATTAAAAAAATAAAACTAATTATATAACGATATGGGTTACGAAATGGTCAGTTTTTGTAGCAAGTGCAAAAGGGTCAAAGTGCTTGATCATTTTGTAAAGAATAGGTGAATTGAATGCGTGTAATTTGAGTTGGCATGCTTAATACCAAAACTGGTTTATTTTGGCTAGAACCGCCTCTCGATCTAGAGGCTTTTGCTTGAACCAACCTTAGACTTTTTGCTTGAATACATATTGAATACATATGAGTCGAAAGTGTATAATTTTGGTAGAAATATAGCACAAGAAATTCTATGTTTGATGTAAAAATTTGAAGAAAGATGAGTTAATTTAGAGTATTAAATTTTTATTTTTGTAAATATTACATAAAACGGTCTCATGATAATTGAGTTGCGTTCCCCTTCACCTTAAATTATCGGTTTTCACTACTCGATTTTACAAACGAATCTCCATACTATCATACCTGTCTGGCTTATGGCGGTGTTTACCATCCTATCGTAACCCAACCAAACCGATCTACCAATCGGGAGGCGAGAATTCACTAGGACTGTTAAGTCACTAAGTGGCCTCAGGTCGAAACACATATTTTTTTGATGTTCTTTAACTGACTGAAATTAGTCGATATAGCAACTTGTTGACTATTATTAAAAGTATTTGATTGCCGGAACATACACCTTTGCTGGGCTTCGTTAATGATGAAATAAGTATAACTTTAAATACATAAAGTGAGAAAGTGATTATATCCTTTTTACGTTTTTATAATACCAAACCTAGTTTCCAGGAAAGTTCTTCTCTATTAAAAGTACTCACCAAGCTTATTGTTTATTAACAATAAAAAATCATTTTACATGAACTCAAGAACAGTTTAATTAACAATCAACTTTTATATATATTTATAACATTGATAATGAGAAGCTTTATTTTAATTTTTATAGTACATGTCTCCATCATTACATATTTGCACATAGTGTGCAATAGACATGACTCATGAAGAAGGGAGTCCAAAGTCCAAACGGCCGGACGGGTCAGAATAAGATGATGGACGTAAGTCATTCTAGTTTTGGTTTGTGATGGTCGTTTAAATTTAATCAATTCGATTTGGATCAATATGAGTTATGGCCAAAAGTATTTGGATTGAAACATGTTTCTAAACAAAGTACTAATAGCCTAAAAAGAGTAATTATAGCAACTTAACCTAATAAGTATTAATTATTGTGTTTAATGTTCAAAAGCCTGTTTTTATGATGTGTTTTAACAGTGGTCATACAACTTTATTAAAGTAGAAACTATCATTGTGTTTATAAATAAGAAATGCTTTTCTACAACTACAAGAACGTCACAAAAGAAGCTATAGTCAACTAGAGTGAAAATATTAAAATCAACTATTCACTTTAAGGCAAGTAACAAGAAAGTCAAGTTATGTGCGACAAGTCTATAACAAAACTATAGAATAGTGAAATATTTAAATAAATATAATAAAAAGTCTTAAGCTATAAAGTTAATTTAGGGATGACAAATAAACCTGTTAGGTAAGCCGAAACTCTAAATACTTTATGGCGGGTATGAGACCGAGTATGAATTAGTTTCACACATTATCACATGTATGGGATGGTTGCATTTTTTTTTCATTTGTCCTTGCGTAATAGTGTAATACGATAATCCACTAACTTTTATAAATGACATTTTTTCATTATTAGTAAAATTATATGAAACTTATGGTAACAAAATATGTGATCATCAAATTTCAGCGAGTAAAATTACGGCTTAACGGGTATACCCAATAGCAACCTGTAATGAATATTCAGGTATTCGACGGGTATTTAGTCCGGGACGAAATAATGTTTTACAATCGGATATGAAAACAGAATTACCAATATGAGTCTCAAATTTGTCCCATTCTCATCCCTGCAGGTTACCAATTTTTTCCCCCAAATTATTGTAGAACATGAAAAAAATGACTGTTTTTATATAAACTTAATCTAGAAAACCCGAATTGTTTCAACCCGCATTATAGAAAATGATAAAAGGTGGATGAGTTGCTCAAACCGTTTGATCCTTAACAACGATAGAGCCCCTAAGTACGATAATGTAAGTTTAGGTGATATCTTATAAAGTGGTCCATTTTACCCGTGATAGTGTGACGAAGTCGGACTCAAATGTACCTTCCAGTTCTGATGATGAAATGTCTAATCTACCCTCTTCATGTTCAGCATATCCAGACTGTGGTTTTAGACAACCGAAAAGTGGAGTTGTCTTGTCCTGCTTAGATTGTTTTCTGAGAAACGGGGCTCTCTACTGCTTCAAATATGGTGTGACTCCAACCGTCTTCCTTGCCAAAGTACGAGGTGGCACGTGCACCACCGCCACATCAGACGGTCCCAACACAGTCGTCCATCGAGCCATGTATTTGCTTCGTAACGGTTTTGGAAATTATGATGTGTTGGGGAATAACTGTGAGGATTTTGCTTTGTATTGCAAAACCGGGATGTTGATGGTTGAGAAGTTAGGGCTTGGAAGAAGTGGACAGGCTTCTTCTCTGATTGGTGCACCGCTAGCGGCTCTTCTTGCATCCCCTTTGAAACTCTTGATCCCGAGCCCGGTGGGTGTCGCTACAGTGACAGCTGGCATGTATTGCACGAGCAGGTATGCTACTGATATTGGAGTCAGAACGGATGTTGTGAAAGTAGCAGTGGAAGATTTGGCTGTGAATCTTGGTTGGATGGATGGCCTGCAAGAAGCTTTTCAAGAAAATGAAGCTTCGAGTTCAAATAATAATCAAGTAATTAATCTTGATTAACCAAACATTATATCTGAGTTTCTAAGAATTTTAAGCTTTTGATTCTTTGTTGATACTGAGAACAAGATGTGATGATTCATCAGTCATTCAAGATGATTATTTTTGCTTAAAGTGTACATATTCTAGCGATTTCGCTCAAATGGTAGCAGGATCTTAATCAAACTCTTGTAGGTTGCATGATCTAGATCAAGCTTTATTGGTTGCATGATCTTGATCAAATTTTAAAGGTTCTTTTTTTTTTCTTGTAATGGACTACAAATTCTGCTAGCTGGTTGTGCCATCTTATCTACTTCTACAACAATCTGTATCAACAATGATGATTGATGTCGTCGTTGCCATTGAAAAAAAATCGACATTATTGTACATAAAAAAACTTGTGGTTTAGTAAATGTTCTCATGGTTTTGTTGTCATAACTAATTCTTTTTAGACAGTTGATGAGCTTGAGCTTAGTGTCATTTAATTATATTTATATTTGCAAAACTTGTCATATTTCTTAACCACTTGGTACGTTACTACGTTTAACGGTTAAACCAACACATGAACACTGCTCTTTTACTTGTGTAATCGATGGATCATCTTAGGCAGTGTTGCCCGCACATCTTGTCAACATATGACCTTTCACAATCAAACCGATAGGCTAATCCTTGTTTTGTACAACCAGTCCTGACAAAACTCGTCATAATTACAACACAGTCGAACCTGGTTTCCTCTTAAACGTCATTTATAAACCTTTTAACAGTTAAACGTACATAACCAAGCACGTCTTTCAGCCCAAAAACTTATTGAGAGGGGAATATACTACTCACATGAACATTTCACACACTTGGATGATTACACATTAAACCATTTACATCCACTTAACATTAATACAATGCATGTATCATTAAGTTAAATCTTGTATATATGTTTGATGCAGTGGTGAAATGATAACGAAGATCGATTCACGTTGATTCTACGAATACCCGTGAAGAACTTCACAAAACTCCCAAAATCCCACCCAAAGGTCTAAGGGAAAATGAAGAGGAAAAAACAATTATTATCAAAATCAATTCTGTCTTTCTGAATTACATAACCAAACTATAAATAAGAGTTCTAATACGAAATGGGCCTAAAACGGGCCATGGGCCAAACACAAACCCAAAAATAAAAACATAAAATGTGCTGAAAAAACAATAAAAGACCCATAACTTTATTTAGGAGTCGTTTTTGGGCTTCAGACAGGAGCCAAACCGCTGTTGGCCGTTTGCCACAATGTGCTCCTCGTCTCAAGCTTCGATTTGACTGGTAATGGGCCTGAAACGGAGCTTCGTGGGCCAAGTTATGCCCGTTTTCGTGGGCCACCCTTTGTTGCGCGATCTTGGGCCTCCAGAAACATAATAGCCCGATAATACTTGGGCCCACATCAATGTTTTAGATATCTAAAAAACATGAAAACCACTCGTGCCAGCCTACACTTCATTCCTCCGAAATTACTACCCGGGTGGCCGGGTGTTAAAAATAAGTAGGAAATTGTCTTCATTTTGTTATAGTAGTATGATTTCTCAGCTTCTTTTGTACGATTTCAAAAAGTCGGTTCACGCTTCAGTTTAACGATAATTTTGGTTTATGTTTAAGTGCAAAGTGCTTTGAATCAATTTATGTTTTAATGAGCTTTAGTTTATGCCTGATTATTTAAAAGAAAAGTATCATCTAGAGTTTTTTTTAATGAGTTTATGCTTTAACTTTAATTTATACTTCAATTAAGTGGTAGCTTTAGTTTAAATTAATTTAGATATGTATCTATCTAATCTCACAGTTACTTTCAATTATAAAGCCCCAAAACCTAATTAAGAAACGCAGTTAGACGAAAAAGTAGGAGAATAAAATTTATAAAGAAAAAGTTAAAGTGATCCACATCATTTCATGAATTTCCAAGAGTTACCATATATTTCCTTGCTATAAGAGTCCTATGAGTCATATGAAAGAAACATAAATAAGTATGATGAAGGTATTTGAACACGAGCATCCACTGAAGCTCATTGATTTAGAGGAAAAACTAAAAGAATCTGATGATGAGGAGGAGGAGAAGACGGAGGATTTTGTTATACAAGATGAGTTTTTATGCACTTGTAAGAGGTGCGGCCAAGAAATCAACGAGTTCCATAGGTACTACTATAAATGTGTTCTAGATGATTCATGTGTTTACCATCTTCATAAATTTTGTGTAGAGCTCCCAACAACGTTAAAACACAAATCACACTCACATCCTCTTTCCCGCTGCCAATCTAATTCCCATTCTCTCAGATATAATTGCTATAAATGTGAAAGGTTCCCTCAGGCTTATGAAGTATCTTATATTTGTTCGGATTCTTGTTTTTTCGCCATTTGTATGAAGTGTGTCGTGAAGAAGGACACAAGGCGGATCTATCATCCATGCCACTCACACCCACTAGTGTCTCTCCTCTCTAAACCCATTTTATGTGAATGTAACGCTTGTGGGAAGGAGCATAAAGGAGTCTTCTTTCAGTGTACCACATGTTTAGACTTCGCAATACATATTGACTTTATTAAGCTACCAAAAAGTTTGTTAATTCAAACTACAAATGACATTTTCAGTCATACCCATCCACTCACCCTTTCTTATTCTTTCCTTATGGAGGAACAACGAGCTAAATACTACCCAAAATGCAGAGTTTGCGATGATGATTGGTTTTACCACCACTGGATTTACAAATGCGAGAAATGTATTTACTACACCCACGTGGATTGTGCAACGTCAAGAAAAGAGCCGTTCATGTCCATCGTGTATAAAGGTAATTAGTTAATCTTTCTAATTATGATTTATTCCATTAAGTTGGTTTGTTATTCGAGATATTTTAGCAATAACCATGCTATTCTATTTTAATTTTTTCAGGCAAACTTACACCGACCATTAAAAATTTTGTAGATGCCGACTATCCTCATCTTCTCTATCTACCATTTCCCGATCAAACTCATAGCATACAGAAACATTTATTTTCCAAAGAAACTAGTCCCACGACTGATGAGGTAAGCCCGCAACTTATCAATCATCAACATGATCTAGTTTTAGTTGATGCAAACTACATTGATAGTTTAGGGGGTTCAACCTCCTCAAAAATTATTTCTTTAATAATGTGTCACGACCCAATGAAAAAGATACAACTACTTTGCAATGCATGTTTGAGACCAATTATGGAGATTCCGTTTTACAAGTGTGGAGCAAATGGAGATGAGAGTTGCGACTTTGCCATTCATGAGTGGTGTACTCGACTGCCATCAAAAGTCAACAACCACCCAGGTCACCCACAACATACCCTTGTTCTAATGCCAAATGCCCCACATGTGTTTTTCAACATATTTCTATGTGATGCTTGTGGCTTACCTTGCAATGGGTATGCTTATGTTTGCCTCAAATGTAAATATTATGTTGATGTTAGTTGTGCGTTTATACCTGAACATATCACACATACAGCTCACCCGTGTCATCTCCTATCGCGAGTTAAGGAGATTCCCATAGAATTTAAGTGTCTCGTGTGTCATTTACCAGTTAGCATGGATGGTTTCAAAAGCTTTGATTATTCAGCAACGCTGATGGGTTTTGGTTGTAGCGTTTGTGATGTATATATACATATGAGTTGTGCTTTGTTGTTGCCAGAGACAATTAGGCACGTTTATGACAAACATCCCATGCGCTTGAGTTACCTTCCAATTGAAAACCATAAGAGTGAATACTTTTGTGAAATTTGCGAGAACAAAATGAATCCTCATTATTGTTTCTATCATTGTGATGACTGTGTTCAGTCAGTGCATACTTGTTGTGCTCCGTTAATACTAAATTATGAAACACACACCTATTCCTTCTTTACACGCAACGTTTATTTGCATGTAAATGTGAAGTTTGGAGGCACACATGAGATTGCTAGTCACCCGCATCCTATCACACTTGTTCAAGGGATTGCAATTGATGGTCAGTACTACTTTATTCTTGGTAGGAAACTTCTGTTCAGGATGATATTAAAGTGTACCGAGTGTGAGTTTGTAGCCGATTATGATCGTTTGAAGGAAATCAACCACTCATGAAGTTTGTGATTTCTCTCTTTCATATGTTTGGTTGTCTCTTTATTCAGATTAAATGTATTGCTTATGTGCTTCCCTCTTTCTTTCTTTTGTGTGTAAAATGATGTAACCAAAACTTGAATTTGAAGCATGCAGTCACGCTTGTAATCGTTTTATTTTCCGTAGGGATTTTTAAAACCTATTTTATGTATAATTATAAAAATAACTATCCATAGTGATTTTGAGATCAATTGCAACTTAATTGTTATCCACTTGATATTGCATTCATATTCGAATGCAACATATAGAGGTAGAGTACTAGAAATACCCAAATACCCTTAATGGTTACCCGCGGGTCATAGGGGGTCCCCTCATATGCCACCCGCAGAACATATAAATCACCCGCATAACTCAAAGACAAGGAAGGTTAATAATACATCCTAGAGACTATGCGCGGAAAGATCTAGACGCCCTCAAGAGTCATCCGCATGGTAGTATTACCATCCGCAAGAAAGACCAGAAGGTGACGTCATAGGACAGCTGTAATTAACCAATTACCTTCTAGAAGATTTACCAAGATACTTTCTTGGAGAGTACGTGATCCATCAGGCAATGAATAGAGGACAGCTGGCCAGGTTGCTATAACCATACACATGGCCAGGGTTATCTCGTCCTACCATAAGGAGACATATGTCCAGGTTGTTATAACCATGTACATGGAACGTATAGCTCAACCTATTATATGAGGGCACGTGTCCAAACGCTTACGAGAGCATCTTCTAGAAATGGACAGCTAGCCCAATAACATTCTTTCACTCTGGCTATAAATACTCTCACAATCTCCATGAGGTAGTCATTCACTCCCAACTATCTACTTTAAATACTTAAGTACTTTCTCTCCATTAGAATTGTACTTATTCTCACGCCGGAGGGTGGTTACGGGAAGACCCCCCTCTTGTCCTTCCCGTAACGAGCTCACGGTGTCTGTTTTGCAGGTTCCGGTCACTGGACTTTGGGAGATTAGACTCGTATCGTTGTTGGTTGTTGTTCGTATCATACCACGTGGACTCATTGGATCTACGACCCGTCAAGGGGAATAGATCCGTGTTTCTTCACAACAGAAGCTTTCTATTGCGTTCATGTGAATATATAATTATATATGAAGGTATAAACATACAACGTCACATGTATTCATAGTCCATTATCCATACCAATTTTCTCATCTTACCTTAACATTTTCCATCCAAATTAATATAAACGTAAATATATGTTACATATGTTAAATCAAATCTCGAAACCATGCACCTAACATTCAAACATGCATAACCGAGCATGTCTTTCAGCCCAAAAACTTGTTAAAAAGGGGATGTACTACATATTATCATGCCTTTTAAACCATAAAATTGCACGTCAAAACATTATGCACGACATAAGCACGATATATGCGTGTACCAATATGTTATATTTCTTGTATTTACGGTGTAGATCCCTCAAAAACAAACACCACTCGTCCCAACCTACACTTGTTTATTCTTTCGAAAATTACTATCCGAATCTACGGGTGTTAAAAATAAGTAGGCAATTATCTTTAATATAACATTAATAAGATTTCACAACTTCTTCCTATTTTGTTCTTTAATCGATTTCTTAAATTTGGTTCGAATAGTTTTAGTTTACGCTTACAAGCAAAGTGACTTCAAATCAGTGTATGTTTCAGTTAGCTTTAATTGATGCTTTACTGATTAATTGAAAGAAAAGTATCATCCACAGTACGTTCTTCCTAATGAGTTTATTTATGCTTTAACTTAAAATTATACTTGAATTTAATAGTAGCTTAATTTTAACTTTGATTATGTATCTATCTAATCTCTCAACATTCTTTACTCGAGTTTCAAGTAACTTAAATAGTACTCCAAAACCCAATTAAGAAACTTAGTTCAATGGAAAATTTATAGTATAAGAGCCATCTTTTTCCTTGCTACCAGAGTCATAAGAGTCTTGTCATATAAATAAAAATAACTATGATAAGAGTATTAGAACACGAGCATCCATTGAAGCTCATTGATTTACGAGAAAAACTAAAAGAATCTGATGATGATGATGAGGAGGAGGAGGAGGAGGATTTTGTTACACGAGAGACTTTATTCACATGTAAGCGGTGCGGAGAAGAAATCATTGAATACCATAAGTGCTACTACAAATGTATTATGGGCGATTCATGTGTTTACCATCTTCATAAATGTTGTGCGGAGCTCCCAATAATGTTGGAGCACATATCACACCCGCATCCATTTACCCTTTGTCAAATTGGTTGGGAATTCAAGTGCTTTAATTGTCGAGGTATATACGATTGTTATAAAGTATATTATGTGTGTCTTGAGTCTTGTTCTTTCAGCCTTTGTGTGAAATGCGTCGTGCAAGAAGACATAAGGAGGTTCTATCACCCGAGCCACCCACACCCACTAGTGTCTCTTCTTACCATACCCATTTTATGTAAGTGTAACGCTTGTGGGAAGGAACATAAAGGAGTTTTCTTTCAATGTACCACATGTTTTGACTTTGCCATACATAGTGATTGCATTAAGCTACCACAACGTTTGTTAATTCAAACTACAAATGACATTTACCACCATACCCACCCACTCACCCTTTTGTATGCCTTCCCTGAGAAAGAAGTAATTGAGATTCAAAAACAACCACCCTGCAGAGTATGCGGTGATATATTTTTTTTCTATGAATATTGGTTATACGCATGCGAGAAATGTATTTACTACACCCATGTGGATTGTGCAACATCAAGAAGAGAGTCATTCATGTCCATCTTGTCTATCGGTAATTAGTAAATCATTATGACATACGATTTATTGTCTTTAATTATTTTGTTATTCGAGAAATTAATAAATGTGTTATTTTGTTTTCAATATTTCAGACAAAGGTGCACCAACTGTTCAAAATTTTAAAGATTCCGACTATCCTCTTCTTCTCCATCTTCCATTTTCTGATCAAACTTATAGCATACCCAAGCATTTATTCTACAAAGAAACCAGCCCTACATCTAATGAGGTTAGCCCACAACGCATCAATCATCGACATGATCTAGTTTTAGTTGATACAGGGTACATTGAAAGTCTAGGAGGGCCAACCTCCTCAAAAATCAGTTCATTTATCATGTGTCATAACCCAATGAAAAGGATACAACTATTATGCACCGCATGTTTGAGACCAATCATGGAGATGCCATTTTACAAGTGTGGAGACAATCAAGATGAGAGTTGCAACTTTGCTATCCATGAGTGGTGTACCCGACTGCCAACAAAAGTTGACAACCACCCAGGTCACCCACAACATGCCCTCATTCTAATGACAAACGACTGGTTTTTTTACGTGTTTGCTTGTGATGTTTGTGGCTTGCCTTGCAATGGATATGCTTATGGTTGCCTCACATGCAACTACTATGTTGATGTTAGTTGTGCGTTTATACCTGAAAAAATCACACATAAAGCTCACCCGTGCCATCTCCTTTCACGAGTTAATGAGATTCCTAGAAAATATTCATGTGTTATTTGTCGTAGAAGAGATATTCTAGATTTTACGTTACGTAAGTTTTTACCAGAGCAGATGGGTTTCAGTTGTGGCAATTGTGATGTATATATACATTTGAGGTGCGCTTTGTTGTTTCCTCAGACGATTAAGCACCCTTATGACAAACATCCATTGCGATTGAGCTACCTCCCAATTGAAAACCACAAAAGTGAATACTTTTGTGAAATTTGTGAGCATGAATTGAATCCTCTTGATTGTTTCTATCATTGTGATGAGTGTGTTCAGTCAATGCATTCCGCTTGTGCTCCTTTGATACTCTGTTGTGAAACAGAAACCTATTCCTACCGTGAAGACAAAATTTATATATTCTTAAACGTGAAGTTTGGAGACACTTCTAAGACTGATAGTCACCCACATCCTCTCACATTTGCTCAAGGGATTGAAACTGACGGTCGGTGTAGTCAATGTCTTATGAAACTTCAGTACAACATGATATTTAAGTGCGCCGAGTGTGAGTCTGGAATTCATTACTATTGTTGTGAGGTAGTTTAACCACTCGTGATGTTTGTGAGTACTCATCATATGCTTGGTTTTCTCTTTATTTAGTTTAACTAATTACTTGTATTGCTTTACTACTTGTTATGTTCCTATGTACTTCCCTATTCCTTTTATGTGTAAAATAATGTACAACCAAAAGTTCAATTTAAGGCGTTCGTTCACTCTTGTAATCGTTTTGTTTTTCATAATGGTTGTAAGATGTGCAACTTCTTTATTTGAATGCATTGGAATGGTCATTATAGTTAACATAAGTATCAAAACCTTTTTTTGATGTATAATATTTATAATAATTATCCATAGTGATTTTAGATTAATTGCTTTTTGAATTTTATTGCGTTCACGTGAATATCAAACACGGGAATTTACCATTTATTACTCAAGAAACATTTCAAGTCTAAAAAAGTCTAAGCATCCGCTTGTACATAATTTAAAATTTATTATATGAGATATTAAGCATTTATTAAATGAGCCGAGTGAGCTAGAGCTCGACTAGGCTCAGGCTCGCTCGGTTTGTTTCAAGGTCCCTTTTTAAAGCTCAAGCTCGATTCGTGAGTCAATTTTTCAAGATCGATCTCATGTGTAGTACCTTAAACTAGAGGTGTACAAAACTGATTTTTTTTACAAACCGAACCGCTTTGGTGTTTGCATATTCCAAACCGGTTCGGTTTAGAATCCGGTTTAAGCATAGAAGTAGCCAAACTGACACAGACCGGTTCGGGTCGGTTTTAAACTAGTTTTAAAACCGAGTTGATTGAAAAATACCCAAACCGCTATACGAACCGGCGGTTTGGTTCGGTTTGAGAAACGAACCGGTTCGGTGTCTGGTTAACCGGTTCCGAACCATTTTTTTGTGCACCTTTAGCTTACACGAGGCAAAGCATGGCTCAAGCTTGGGCGTGTGGTATGAAGTTCAAAAGAGTTGAGACTTAAAATTATACTAGGCTTGTTTGGGCTCGACGGGCCTAAACACTCTTCCCATAGAAAGATTGATCAGCTCGGACTCGATATCATTTGAGGCTCGGCTCTACTCGTTTCAAACCTTTTATCGATCCGATTTCAAGTAGCTCACGAGCTCTCAATTTTTGTGTGTGAAAGAAAGTGACTAAATTGGATTATAGTAAAGTTAATAATCCTTGTCCACTTTGGCTAAAGCAAAGCGGTATCAAAATCAAAATAGGTTGCT
This sequence comes from Bidens hawaiensis, assembly GCF_021521415.1. Lineage (NCBI taxonomy): Eukaryota > Viridiplantae > Streptophyta > Magnoliopsida > Asterales > Asteraceae > Bidens > Bidens hawaiensis. The sequence continues at coordinate 785,222 of NW_027491048.1, read as the reverse complement.
TCATTGAAACGTTTCAACTCTTAAGAGCTAAAAAGTCTAAGCATCTATTATGTTTATCATTTTTGATTGTAAGATTAAAATCATAATTTAAAAAGCGTGTGCAAAATTTCAAATTTATTATATGAGATACTAACTTAAATATAAGCTAATATCCACATAGGCAACCATGTCATATGTTTTTTACAAGTAGGATGGACACTCCACCAATTACATAACGAAGTTAGTACTCCGTTAGTCGCGGACCGGTAGAAGAAACGAATGTTAAAGTTGGAACCATTGCCAGCCAAAATGAAAGTTGGGACCAGCGCCGATAAAAGTGCAACAGTTGGGACTAATAAAAACCAATTTTTCTTCTTTTTTATGGCTTTACTTTTTTAAAAATATTCTTTTTATTAAATATTTTTCATGTTTGTCAAAATATGATTTTTCTTTCTTTCTTCTTTTTTATTTAGTATAATTATCCCTCACTTATGTTTATTTTATCAAGAACCATTACCGTAGTATAGTTAAGAAAAAGCAATGAGCTTTTGTTAGTTGGGATAAACAGACGGATAGAAAAAGCCAGTCAAATTAATTATATAAAACCGTAGTATAGTTAAGAATTTTTATTATTACACTAACAAAAATTAAGTTTGTATGCTGTTAAAGTTTGTTCTGTGTGTTGAATAAATTTGTATGTTGTCAAAATAATAGAAAAGGCCAGTCAAAATAATTGTATGAAGTCTTTTATTATTAGAAAAACTAAAGAGAGCCACTATATTTCATGAATTTCCAAGAAGAACCATCTTTATTGCTATAAGAGTCCTGAGTCTTATGAGAGAGAGACATAAATAATTATGATGAAGGTATTTGAACACGAGCATCCATTGAAGCTCATTGATTTACAAGAAAAACTAGAAGAATCTGATGAGGAGGAGGTGGAAGATTTTGACGTTACACAAGAGTTTTTATGCACTTGTAAGCGGTGCGGAGAAGAAATCAGCGAGTACCACAGGTACTACTACAAATGTATTTTAGATGATTCATGTGTTTTCCATCTTCATAAAATCTGTGCAGAGCTTCCAACAACGTTACAACACACATCACACCCACATACTCTTAGTCTTTGTCAACCTGATTCCTACTTGTTCTGCTCGTATTGTAAAAGAGAACATAAAGGTGCTAACATATGTTATATGTATCTAGATTTTTCTTGTTATTTCATCATTTATGTGAAATGTGTCGTGGATGAGGACATAAGAAGGATCCATCACCCGATCCACCCACACCCACTAGTGTCTCTCCTCTCCAAACCCATTTTAAGTGAATGTAACGCTTGTGGGAAAGAGCATAAAGGAGTCTTCTTTATATGTATCACATGTTTAGACTTCGCGATACACACTAATTGTATTAAGTTACCAAAAACTTTGTTAATTTAACAGACTACAAATGATGTTTTCCGTCACACTCATCCACTGACCCTTTCTTATTCCTTCCCTTTGGTGGAACAAGTAGCTAAATACTCCCCATGTTGTCGAGTATGCGGTAGTGATTTTTTTCACTACACGAAGCTTTGGATTTACAAATGCGAGAAATGTATTTATTACACCCATGTGGATTGTGCAACATCAAGAAAAGAGTCATTCATGTCTATCTTGTCTGTTGGTAATCAATAATCTTTTTGATATATAATTTATTCCTTTTTTAATTAGTTCATTATTGGTAATATTATATTATTAACTGGATTATTTGATTTTCACTATTTCAGATAATGCACCAACTGTAAAAAATTTTAAAGATGCCGACTATCCTCTTCTTCTCCACCTACCGTTTCCTGATCAAACTTACAGTATACCCAAGCATTTATTTTTCAAAGAAACTTGGTCCATAACCAATGAGGTAAGCCTACAATGTATCAATCATAAACACGATCTTGCTTTAGTTGATACAAAACATATTGATAGTTCAGGAGGGACAACCTCCTCAAAAATCAATTCGTTGATCATGTGTCATAACCCAATGAAAAAGTTTCAACTACTATGCAATGGATGTTTGAGACCAATCACAAATATGCCATTTTACAAGTGTAAGGCCAATGAGTATGAGAGTTGCAACTTTGCTTTTCATGAGTGGTGTATGTGGCTGCCAAAAAAAGTCGATAATCACCCATGTCACCCACAACATACCCTCATTCTAATGCCTAACGTCCCACATGTGTTTTTCAACATATTTCTGTGTGGTGCTTGTGGCTTACCTTGCAATGGATACGCTTATGGATGTGTCAAATGTAAGTACTTTGTAGATGTTACATGTGCGTTTATACCAGAAAAGATCACACATAAATGTCACCCATGTCATCTCCTTTCACGAGTTAAGGAGACCTACCCAATACGTAATTGTCTTATGTGTCTTCGATGTGATGAGGATCGTGCATATCATTTTAATTTACCACAAGAGTGAATACTTTTGTGAAATTTGTGAGTACAAATTGAATCCTCATTCTTGTTTCTATCACTGCCATGAGTGTGTTCAGTCAGTGCATTCTGCGTGTGCTCCTTTAATACTTTGTTCTGAAACAGAAACCCATTCCTTAAAAATAGACGGCATTTATAGGTATTTAAATTTGAAGTTTGGAGGCACTCATAAGATTGATAGTCACCCACATCCTCTCACATTTGCTCAAGGGGTTGCAGCTGACGGTTATTGCAGTATATGTCGTAGGCAACTTCAGCACAATGTAATTTTTAAGTGTGTCGAGTGTGTGTTTGCAATTGATTATGAGTGTGGTAAGAACTTGAACCACTCATGAAGTTTGTGATTTCTATTTCATATGCTTGAATTTCTCTTTATTCTATATTGATTTAATGTTTGTTCCTATGTACTTCCCTCTTCCATTTATGATGTAAGCAGAAGTTGAATTTGAGGGGTGTGTTCACTCTTATAATCAATTTTGTTTTCCACTGTGGTTTTAAGATCTAGTGCTTCTTTATTTGATTGGAATGCATTGGCATGGTCACTATAACATAGTTATCAAACCTTTTTTGATGTATAATAGTCGAAATAATTATACATATATAGTGATTTTAAGATCACTAATTTGCTTCTTGATTTTTATCCACTTGATTTCGAATCACGTATTGCTACTGCAAGTAAATTTGATAAAATCCGGTCAACGTTGAATAAACCAAGAAACAAAAAAGGGTTAATATTCAAACCGAAGCTTTTTATTGCGTTCATGCGAATATTAAACACACAGGAAGCTTTCCATTTATTACTCAATAATGGTATAAGTTTTATATAAGTCGAGCTCAAGCTTAAATTCATGTTTGGTGGAGAGGGTTATTTGAGTCGACTCTTATAACTTTAAGCTCAGAACCTGTGTTGGTGTGCCTCTTTATCTTCTCTTGCCTAGGGATTTTTAACTAACCTTACTGGTTGATGGCTCTTATTGAGCATGACCCATGATAAGGAGGTGGAGACCTCCTTATATAGAGTCTCATGGCCACCATCATGGTACCCTAATGGGCCTAGCCCAGTTAGGGTTACCTCCACAAAACTCCTCAGCCCAATAACAAATGTATTAGCCCATATAATAAAACAAACCAAATATAATAAATTTAGGATTGTAAACCGGGTTTAATACCATACCCCTACAGTCGGGTAAAAGTCGTTCAACTAATTACTTGTATTGCTTTACTACTTGTTATGTTCCTATGTACTTACTTATTCCTTTTATGTGTAAAATAATGTACAACAAAAGTTCAATTTAAGGCGTTCGTTCACTCTTGTAATCGTTTTGTTTTTCATAATGGTTGTAAGATGTGCAACTTCTTTATTTGAATGCATTGGAATGGTCATTATAGTTAACATAAGTATCAAAACCTTTTTTTGATGTATAATATTTATAATAATTATCCATAGTGATTTTAGATTAATTGCCTTTTGAATTTTATTGCGTTCACGTGAATATCAAACATACGGGAATTTATCATTTAATCCATTTATTACTCAAGAAACATTTCAACTCTAAAAAAGTCAGCATCAACTTGTATAAAATTTAAATTATTATATGAGATATTAAGAAATTATTAAATGAGCCGAGTGAGCCCAAACTCGACTAGGCTCAAGCTCACTCGGTTTGTTTCGAACCCTTTTATTTTTAAATCTTGAGCTCGGCTCTTGAGCCGATTTTTCAAGCTTGATCTCATGTACGTGTAGCGCCTTAAACGAGGCAAAAAGCTTGGCTCGATCTTGGGCTTGTGATGTGAAGTCCAAAATAGTTGAGACTTAAAATTATACTAGGCTTGTTTGGACTCGATATTATTTGAGACTTGTGCAGGGCCGGCCTAACAGTATATGAAACTAAAGCCCTAGCTTTAGGCCCCTAATTTGAGACCCATTCTAGAAAAAAAAATATTATTCCTTAACGTTGATATTAATATACACTTGCATTTTATCAAATATAATCAATGTGCAGTGCACTTGGTGTCCCATCTTTTTCCTTCTACGAATGAGGCATGGGATCGAATCCCCTCCATGTCCCTTCATTCTTTCTTTGTTACAATTTATGTTTGTGCAAGCAATTTTTTTTTAAATGTGTACTGTATATTTCTAATACTTGTTCCCTATTTGATTAAAGTTTATTATATTTGGAATACATGTTCGCTATTATATTTAAAGAAATACTTTATCATGTTGGTCTGCTTGATTGTTTCTTTTTAAGAGTATTTTATTATATCATTATATATATGATATAAGCAATTGACCCTCACTATCAACGGACTTTCATGGGTTAAGGTTTCTAAAGTCTGATTATTTTCATCAATCTTTCATGATTCAAGGTTTCATTTCATAATTCAAGATTTTTGCTTAGTTGATTATTGGCGTAATTTTTCTCCTTCATTAAATCTACTAAGTTCGTTAGTTGGTTTATGTTAAAGTTCTTTTATCTATCTTATAGTTGTCGATTTTGAATCAGAGTAGCTAAAACAACATTTCATATAAAATCTTATTAGTTAATTTCATCACGTTTCGACGTGTTATGATCGTAAGCAAAAAAATTATATATTTTGGAAAAAAAGCCTTATATATTTTAATTCGTTTCAGGCCGCTAAAAAGATTGGGCCGTCACTGGACTTGTGCTCGACTCATTTTGAATTTTTTATTGATATGTTTTCAAGTAGCTTACGAGCGCTGATTTTGTGTATGACAGAAAATGACTAAATTGGATTATAGTGAAGTTAATTATACGTGTCCACTTTAGCTAAAGCAAAGCGGTATCAAAATCAAAATAGTTGAAACGTTTCACCTCTTAAGAGCTAAAAAGTCTAAGCATCTTTGTACTTGAGATATTGATTGATAAAAAATGATTTTTTGCTTTATCGATCCGATTTCAAATCATCTTCTTATATATTATTAATGTTTTTCAAATGATAGGCTTTTTTTTTTGTCAGGGGTAATTATCACTCACTTTTTTTTTTAATTATAACACAAAAGCATCCAATTATGATAGAGAGTTCAATGATAGACTTCGTAATGTATTCAAACTTAAAAACCATGGGTAGGAAGATGATATCGAACAAAACAATTTGCCACACTTTAACGCCCCAAGTACAAGACTAGACTTAATCGAATTGTTTACTTTTTTTTTATGTTTGTGTCAAATTAAACGAATTTCAACTTCATGATATGCTAATTATTATTCGGTTTTGGATCTTAAACTACACAATGACGAACTCACATGTCCATGAGCTTTTGTCAGTTGGGATAAACAGTCGGATAGAAAAAGCCAGTCAAAATAGTTATATAAAACCGTAGTATAATTAAGAATTTTTATTATTACACCAACAAAAGTTAAGTTTGTATGTTTTTAAAGTAAGTTCTGTGTGTTGAATAAATTTGTATGTTGCTAAAATAATAGAAAAGGCCAGTCAAAATAATTGTATGAAGTCTTTTATTATTTAATCCAACTAACAAAATGATTATACTATATATTAAAGAAAACCTCATGCTACAATATACTTTTGCGCTTTACGTTTTCAGCCCTTTGTTTATTAAAGGTAGTTTTATTTAGCCCTTGTGTGTGGGTAAAGTGTACACGTTCGTTTCACCCACACTTCCTCCTACTGTTCAAAAACGGTGGGGAATCCAACGACGGCATCAAAGAGAGAAGCATAGATTGTACACTTAGAAAGTTAAGATGAGAGAAGCATATTGTTTAAGTTTTCATAATATGTGAATTTGCCGATAAACATCAAATGGGCTCTTTTTTTCGAGAATGTGAGTTATATTGTTCCAATTGAAGTAAGTAATCACGAATTGGATCCATTATGTAGTATGAATCGATGCGATTACCCCCAGGTAGAGGTGCACAAATCGGGTTCAACTGGAAAACCCGAACCGGTTCGAAACCGGTTTTTTCACACCGGGTTGTAAAATGGCACCGGTTCCAATCAAGAACCGGTTCGGTTCCCGACCCGAACCAATGCCCAGATATGCTAACTTTTAAGAACCGGGTAGGGTATGAACCGGTTTTTACGTAAAAACCGGTTCCACCGGTTTTTTTTAAATTTAAATATCATAGCCGTTAGGAACCGGTTCCAACGGCTATATAGCCGTTTTTGACCGTTGGAACCGGTTTTTTAACTATAAATAGGTTATTTTTTTACTCTAAATAGCAAGGTTTGTTTGTGTACTTGTTAAACCACTTCCAAAATTATAAAACACACTCCAAACCACAATTAACCTTAAACCGACAACAAATGGCAACTAATGATGACGTTGTTATGGTGATCGAAACAACAAGATGCCCCGATATTTGGGTTCATTATGATTTGTGTCTCATGACCGACTCACATGAGTTGGCACGTTGCAAATATTGCTCGAAGTTTCTTAAAGCAGGGTCCAACTCGACATTATGAAAACATACGAATAAGTATTGTCGAGAGAAAAGAAGTTTGGAAGCTAAAAAAACGGAAGTGGGAGAGTCGTCCGGCTCTACAACCCAAAAATAAGTATTCCCGGATTAAAACGACGGACTTTGTTTTTTATGTTTTAGTTGTTATGTTTAGTATCGTTTATGTTTTAATAATGTTTGTAATAGTTATTTTTTAAATAAATAAAATGTTCGTCGTTATTAAAAAAGTAACAAAAATTAATCATGAGTAACAAAAGTAATTATAATAAAACAAATCAAAACTAAATATTAGTTGAACAAGTTACAAATAATTTTACAAAAACAAATAATTACAACTCTTCTTCGTCTTCATTCTCGTCTTCACCCTCGTCTTCGTTATCGGAAGAAACCCCGTCCTCCGCCTCCTCATCATGAATATGACGCTCTATTGGTATTTCGTCTTCAAAGTTCGCCTTGTGTTGTACACGATCCACCGCATCCAAATGGTCCTTTAGGCAAATGCAAACCTCTAGAGACTCGGGAGTTAGTTTTGTTCTTCGCATAGATAACACCCTCCCACTAAGAGAAAAAACCGATTCGGAAGCAACCGTTGAGGCTTGTACGGCAAGCAAATCACGAGCCATGGCGGATAGAATGGGAAATTCGTTTTGTTTACCTTTCCACCAAGCCAACAAATCAATATTGCGAATTTCGTCGACCGTTGCGCTTTCAACATAGTTTGCTCCACTATATCGACCAAGTTCGCTACTTGGTGTGTTTCCTCTTTGCCTCTTAGATGCCGATTCACGAATCCCATTCATCAAGTTTATAAGTGGGTCATTGCACGGCCTACGAGTTGTTGTTTTTTCATAAAAGACGATCTCGTGCTTGGACCATACATTTGAAAATAATGGTCATAAAGGTCTTGAAGGTTTTTGTTGAACTTGTCCTTCGCTTCCGTCGACAACTTCGGGTCAATCTCGTGCATACCTAAGTTGTCGAATATTTCCTCAATCGTTGTTTCAACCCCATTAACATTCCAATAGGGGTTTAATACGGCGGCACAAGTAAAGACCGGCGGTATGTTTTCAAAATATTTTATGAACTTTTCTTTCATCACCGCAACAATATTTTCGAAGAGTTTGTTCTTCTCCGCAAAGCTTTTAAAAACACAAGACATATAGTACAATTCTTGCAAAACCCAACAACTAGTAGGGTAATAGACTCCCGATAATTTTGTTGTTGACTTTTTGAACACGTCAAGATACTCCAACAAATAACCGACTTGGACCCAAACACTTTCCGGAAACATATCGGCCTCGCGTTCTTCAACAAGATTGTTATGAAAAGCTTGTAAAGTTTGGCGTTGGGCAAAAGCACACTTTAACATATGACAAGTTGAGTTCCAACGGGTTGGAACGTCCCAATTCGGCCCCAAATACTTTCTTTCAACCGACTTGCAATAGTTCTTATATTCAAGATGTCTTCTTTTACCACTTTTGAAGACATCTTGTAACATAAGTCTAAAGTATTTTAAATCATCACAAATGTTTTCATTGTCAAGACCTATTTGAACAACCAAGTTGATGATATATGCAACACATCGGACATGAAAAAAATCCCCGAAACAAGGTGGTGAATATTTAATGATAAATTTTTCAGCCGCCTTAGTGTTGTTTGAAGCGTTGTCAAACGAAATCGAAAATATTTTATTTCTCAAGTTGTAAGTCGTTATAACTTCATCAAGTAATTCAAACAATTTTTCGGCGGTATGTGGGAATGGGAAGTTTTCAAAAGCGATGGTGCGTTTCATCAATTGCCATGTCACCGGATCAACCCAATGAGCGGTGACACATATGTATGATTCGGGCAACCCGTGTGGTGCCGACCAAACATCGGTAGTTAAACTAACCATGGCTTCTAAAGAATGAAAAGACTCGATTAACTCTTTTTTAGCACACTCCCACAACCTGATACAATGACGTCTTAAAGTAGTACGACTTACATGTGTGTATCTCGGTTGTAGAGTTTCGCGAATCAACGACGTCAACTCCGGGTCATCAAAGTGGTTAAACGGCAAACCTCGTTGAATAACGAACTTTGCCATTCTATCTTGAACTTGAGTCGTGTTGTAACGAAATAGTGTACCATCTTTACCCAAGTCAATTTGATCGGTCGCACCAATCCCTTTCAACGCCTTGCAATATGACTTCTCGATGTGCTTTCTCAAAGTAGAGTTGGAATCGTGCTTTAATATTGAACCACATAGTTTGCAACGAGCCTTCTGATAACCTTCGTCATCCACAATCAAATCCCAATTCTTCCATATGTCTTGGTTGCAGTTATGGTTGACTACCGTAACAACCCTTGGGTCCTCCGTAACAGGAACGGGGGCAACAAAAACACTCTTCTTAGCCTTCTTGTTAGTTTTTTTGATGGGTGCCATAATAATATTTAGTTGGATGGTCGGGTAACGGAACGGGTTTGCTAAAGGAGTAGTATTTTAGTTTGTTTTTGAGTTTAGTGGTGAAATTAGTGGTGGAAAACAAGTTATATATAGGTTTGGGCATCAAAAACCGGTTCCAACGGCTATATTACCGTTGGAACCGGTTCCAACGGCTAATTGGTGGCTAAAAAACCGGTTCCAATGGCTATATTACCGTTGGAACCGGTTCCAACGGCTACTTTGACTTTTGTTTGACTCTTCAAAAAAAACCCGCCGGAACCGGTTTTTCCGGGTACGAACCGAACCGGTTACAATTAAGAACCGGGTTGGAACTGATACTAACATACAAATATGAGAACCGGGTACGATTTTCGGGTACAAAAATACCCAAACCGGGTATTGTACCAACCGGGTTGGAACTGGAACCGGTTCCGGTTCGGTTCCACCAGTTAGGTTCCGGAACCGGTTTTTTTGTGCACGTCTACCCCCAGGTGTGTGCTTGGTGTGGTTTGGGTCGGTTTTTGTTTACAACCGAACCTTCGGTTTTTGAATTTTTGAAAACCGTTAAGTTTTGGTTTTTTGGTTAGCTCTAGGCTTTTTCGGTTTGGCCACGTGAGCATGAAAACTTTGGGCAAAAAAAACAAACTTTGACCCAAAATAATGAATTTGGGCCTAAATCATTTTGTTAATTAATGACGAATTGATCGTTGTATATTTTGGCTAAAATATTTGAGTTACGTACTTATTAAAATCTTCTAAATTACTCAAAATAACAAATTAAAAATGAAAATCTCTAAATTGGGTTGGGTTGGGTTGGGTTTGGTTTTTAGAAAAACATTAAACCAAATTGTTGGCTTACTATTGGTTATTCTTTTGGTTCTTTTAGGTGTTCAAGGGCATAGATGGAAACCAAGATCCTGTGAATGAACTTGATGCAGCCATATCTGAACTCACATCTAATCCTCATTTCCCACGGGTGGGAATTTTATATTTTCCACCTTTTAACGTTTGTTTTGAGAAAAATGCAAACTTACTACCTACCCTCACCCTTGATAATTTGATATATTACTATCAGCATCAAACCGCTTGCGTTTTTGTGAATGTGAGATTAGTAACATATTGTTCCAACTTTGGTTGTAACCTGTGTTATGTTTAAGTTTCACATAAATGATTGATATTTACGCATTTGTTGATGAATTTTCAAGATAAATTAATTGACTATTGCAATATGTATATGTTTATAGTTACTAATAAGAAGTATGTTATGGACGCATCCCAGATTGTCCTTTTTTCAGGTTTTTTCATGTTGTTTTTTCTCCCTACTACTTTAGTTGTAAGTTTCTTTTTTTTATTGATGCTATGTTTACAACTTATCTTATTACTTTTAGTGTATCTTCTTTATGCTTTCATGTTTGTTGATGCCATTTGATGTTTTGGATATGACGTAAACGTTCATTCGTGGTTTTTATGACTTTCGGGTTCGTAAAGGAGTTAGCGGCGCAACGCGCCAGGGTATCACTAGTTTTCTTTTATAACAAGTCACTTTCCAAACATAACCAACAAGTTGAGATTAATTAAATCTACAATTTTGATTTTTGGTCGGTTTTGGTCTAAGTTTGGATCTTCAGTTTGTTTATGGTCAAACCGAGTTCTTGCCTATTTTATATTATATATTCAATGGTTGTGGTTATAATAAGCGGGGTGTATCTAAAAAGTGTAAGAAGTAATTTGGTGCGTTACATATGTTGATCTGACGGTGGATATGGAAAGTGTGTTTGTTGTGCGGTGTGTTTTATTTTAGTTGCATTGTGTTTATTGTGCGATGTGTCTTTTAGATCTACTGGTGAAAACACACTTCCTACGCTTCTTAAAAAAGATCTACTTATTATAATCTTGCTAAATATTTGATAGTTGCGTATAATTATTTCAAGGCTCGTGCCCTTAACGATATTAAGATGTGTAGTAAAGACTCTGTATGGTTGAGGGTCAGTTTTATAATAGACATTGATGTATATATAAAAGTGTGTATTTATTTAGTTGTAAAGCATATGCACATGTTTTTACATTTTATCCAACTTCAATTAGAAAATAATAAAATACTTTTATATTGTTAAAAGAAAAAATGCCATGGGTTATCTTCCAAGTACGGTCCGGGTTGACCCGAACCGAATAGAAAGAAGGGTGTTGGGCTTTAAGATGTATGAAACTAACCAATAAACCAGTTTGCTTCCATAGTTGCAACTGTAGAGTCATAATTCTTATCCTTTACTAGCCACCTCACTTATCTTTTTTCTGCCACGTGTACCATGATTCAAGCATTGATCAATATTTTAGTATAAAAAGTGATAATAAAGTTATAAAACAATTACTATTTTTATTTCTCGAAAGGCAATTACAGTACTGTACTATTTTCTATTTGCATGCTTTAACCACAAATATGTTTTTGACAACCCAACAAAAGACTTACAATAATCTTTTCTGCTTTTACTTTTTGTTGAATACTTTTAATTTGCCTTGGAAAACAAATAAATTTTTCATGTTTATGAATAACAAAGTTATTTTACCCTCGCATTGCCGGGCGGTTGATTTAAATAGTCAATAATAGACGATAATTGATAAAGCCACTACGACTCCAACGCCATTAGGGTGGAATCCGACTACGATCGATGATCATACTGAAACGTAAATTAAAATAAGCATGTCCTAACTGCATATTCGGAATTTAAGAAAACATAGTATTTAAAATTTATAATAGAAAATAATATATATATTTTTTTGAACGGCCAATTTCTGTAATTAGAGAAAATAATATATGCTTAAATTGATTATGAAAATAAAAACTAAAATCAAACTTGAAAATGAAAATATAGAATTAATCTTGAAAAAATAAATGTTTGCTACAGAGAGGTGTGTAACATGAAAATTAGTTAGCTACCATTGAAAAAGCCTTGTACATGTGTGAAAACTAGTTGGTTTATTTCATGAATAGTATTTATTGTGAGATAACTAACATTTAGTTATTAATATATATATATATATATATATATATATATATATATAATGAATGTTTTAACATTAAGCTATCATATAAGTTATAACTACACCCGACTATCTTGACCCACAATCCTAAAAAAATAGGTATCCACATCGGATTACGCATTACGCGTGAAACATACTAGAAAACCAGAAGCAAAGTCGAAATGTATAGTAATTTTCTAAAAAATTAAGCCAACACGTTTTGACTCAAAAACCGTTCTTACCCGAATCCGTCTTGACCCAATGACCTGTGACCCAAACCCACCCGAGTTGACCCGTTTGCCACTGCTAAATGTAACCGTCATTGTTGTTAAACATTCATGTTACCATAAACTTCGTGTTATCGGATATGCAAATGAATGAGATTGGATGAAATATATCTTGTGTTGGACCAACAATCTTCAAGACGAATAAAACAAGCATTTACTACCGCACTATAACAGTAACAATATCTTTATTTATATCAAAATTTAACGTATGAAAACTTTAAACCAACAAAACAATATTTCATAATCAACTCTCATTATGAATTTCTTATTCCATAATAACAATAATGATAAACATTATCAATATCTATCTAAACAAGAAACATTTTATAGTTATGATCGTGTTAAAGAAATATTTCTTTCTTCTAATCCAAATTATTACTCATTATTTAATTATTTATTTACTAGTATAGAGATATAGACTACATGACAGATTAGTTTTACCAAATTTGTAGGGACAAAAAGATCAAAGAAACGGTGTCGTGTCACATTGAAAACCCAAAGTGGGAAAAGATAATAATTAATTAATAACTGAACAAGCGATAAAAAATAATACAAAATAAATAAAATCTAAATAATAAACGACAATACGGTGGATTCATTCCGGGACAAACTATTTACATGTAGGTTCCTGAAGAAGATTCATTCAATCAAATCAGTATTTTTATTTTTTATTTAATTTTGCAGTCAGATCATAACACCCCAACCATATTATTATTATTTCTAACCAATCAATCGGTGGTAATATATTCTTCACTCTTTACTTTCAGTACTCAGTTAATATGTTTAGTATAACTGCTTTGTTACATGCTAACTGTTGCTTGATAAATTAGTAATTTAATATTAACAGTTAAAGATCAGATCTTTCTTTAGTGTTTTTGTTTCTGGTTGTGTTTTTTGATCATTTACCCCAAAAAAAAATAAAAAGATTTAAACTTTTTGGTTTTTGGAGGTGAGTTTTTTATTTAATTTTGTGGGTTTAATTTTCTTGATTTTTTGTTTTGTTTATGGTTGTGTTTCTTGATCATTTACCCCAAAAAGTTTAAATCTTTTTGGTTTTTGGAGGTGGGTTTTTTATTTAATTTTGTGGGTTTAAATGTTTAATTTTCTTGATTTTTTTAAAGAAGCTAATTTCTGCAAATTATGTGAAGGATTTGATTAATTTGATTGTGTGGGTTTACTAAAAATTCAAATCTTTTTGGTTTTTGGAGGTGGGTTTTTTATCTAATTTTGTGGGTTTAATTTTCTTGAATTTTTTAATTATTTTTTTTTAAAAGAACTTAATTTCTGCAAATTTTTGAAGATTTGATTAATTTGATTTTGTGGGTTTAATTTTCTTGAATTTCCCTTATAAAGGAACCTTATTAGTTTCATTTTGTGAGATTTGATTAATTTATTATGTTGAAATTAGGGGTCTTTTTGAAGAAATATGAGTTTTTGATGGGATAATTAGATAAGAGTAATGGCTGCAGCAGAAGCAAGAGCAGCGTGGCAACGAACGAACCGATATTTTGTTCAAGAAGATGCGAAACGAACTCCTAAATTAGCATGTGTTCCTCCATCATCATCATCGTCTTCGGTGTCGAAACAGACTGAGACGAGACCTCCAACGAGTGGAATTCCCGATTTTGCCCCTCCCACCGCCAACTCGGTGTACTCGAATCTTGAATCGGATTCAAGATGGTGGCTTCAGTTGCAGCCTAACTATATACACCAAAATGATTTGACTAATGAAAAAGTCGACGGTTTAGAGTCTGAGTTTGTGGACATTATGGATTCTCGGTCGACTGTGAAGGGTGACCGTTTAGTGGAAGAATCGTATGAGTTTGTGGAAATGGATTCTGTTTATGAAAAAGTGGATGAGTTTAGTTTGGATTCTGAGTTCCCTCATTGGATGGAGTGTGAGAAGAATCACGAGCTGCCGTGGTGGCGGATGAATGATAAAGATGAGTTGGCGTCCTATGTGTCGCAGAGATCACACGGTTTCATTGAGAATTGTGATTTACCTTCGCCTCAAAACTCAAGTTTTAAAAAGGACATGTTTGATCATGATCAATCACCACGTAAAGTGTCGACCTTTTCAATGCCACAAACGCACCAATGCCAAAATGCAGCTAGCCCGAATGCCGGTTCAGAGCCAGTCAGGTATACTTTGACTTTTGGAGTCAAATATTCATGTTTGACTTCTTTTGTTAAAGCCTATGCTACTTAGATTTTAATGAAAATGTCGATTACCATAATCAGTTTTCAATCACACTCAAAATTAAAAAAAGAATTTTGATTAATTCGACGTATATGTCATATACGGATCGGATTATTAGCTACTGCTTTGACTTTTGACTTGATTTGTTTCCTAACCAGCCATTTAAGCACACGGAGCAGTGACAGCACGGTTAGCGAAGGTTCTAAAACTTCTGAGATTGATCCAAGCAAGCGTAAGCTTCTAGAAGCACTCTGTCATTCTCAAACACGAGCACGAGAAGCAGAAAACGCAGCCAAACGAGCATACGAGGAGAAAGAACACATTGTGAAGTTAATATTCAAACAAGCATCTCAACTGTTTGCTTATAAACAATGGGTATACCTTTTACAACTTGAAAATCTTTATAACCAAATAAAAACCAACAAGATCGCCCCCGTGTTTCCTGCTTCACCGTGGCACGTGCCTCGTCGAATAACACGCAAGAATTTGTGGGTTAAGAAAAAAATCCGAGAAAAACAAGGTATTGGCGTTCCTAGTAGAAAACATGATATAGGTAAGTATGCTGTTGCTTTTGCCGTTGGATTAGGTCTTGTTGGTGCGGGTTTGCTTCTTGGGTGGACCGTAGGTTGGATGTTCATCTAGTCAGCGTAGTTGGTATGTTTGATGCAACTGTAACGCGTAGTGTACAAAGTTGTTTTCGTTAAATGGCTAGCTAGCTCTATATAGTATGGGTATCTTTGATAGTTTTGTAACGAGTTTGCAATCAAGCTTTGTGTTTGTTATGTGACATTCGATTTTTATTCATGTTTTAAACATTTATGTGAACTTTTATACGTAATTTTTCACTATATTATTTTGAATAGTTACATATAAAAATTCCAATCCGATTAAGTATATAGAATTTGTGTTAAATAGACAACATACAATCTCACTATTAGTATTTCATTACAACTATAGTGTCAATTATGAGATATAGCTCAATTTCTTTTAAAAAAATGATAAAATATGGCATTATTTCTTACAGCAAAATATTTTAATAAGCCTTGAACAAACAACCTAAACCAGTATGCTGCTAGTCATGAATTGACATTTATAACACTGGAAACATTTCTGAAATCGAACATGAAATATTTTTGTTATTTTAGTAATCCTATCTATTAACAGCATAATAATTCCATCATGCCATATGTTTACTAGTGACGAGTAGCAGTTGTTGTCTGTTTAGTAAGGTGTATTTAATGGGAGTTGATTATAGTGAACTTCAAGTTATAAACTAAACTTTTATATGTATCAGTATCATGCATTTTATCAGTGTATATATGTTAACATTATCAAGATTAGAACTTAGGATTATGTTAAAGGGAGGAAGTTTTGTTACAAGTGAAAATACAGGAACCAGAAATGACATGTGTTGATTCTCTACTTTAATTAGTCCTATTTCTGTAATAGTTGTTATTGTAGGGACTAATCTTGTCAAGTTAGAAGATAGTTAGTTAGCGGTTGGGTAGTTGTATAATAACAGCTAATGAATTGACAAGTTTCTCCTCTGTTCTTCTTTGATTTTTGTTAGCTATAAGTAAGTGTCAAGAATTATAAAGCAGATAAAAAGTCGATTTTGGTTGAGACCAAATTATGTGTTTGTGTTTTAGGGTATGATTTCCAACAACAGCTTTTCCTATTTGTTCTAAATGATTTCAAATATTCGTTCCATGCTTCAATTAGAAATAATTTAAGTTTATGTTTAAATGGAAAGTGATTTTGGATCAATTTATGCTTCAATGAGTTTTGAACATATGCTTCATTAATTAATTGAAAGAAAAGTATCATCTATAGCTCTATTTAATAAGTTTATGCTTTAACTTTAATTTATACTTCAATTTAATAGTAGCTTTAGTTTAACTTAATAACTTCAAATATGTAACTATCTAATTTCACAAATTCTTTACTTCAGTTGCAAGTAACTTAAAGAAAACTCCAAAGCCCAATTAAGAAACATATTTAGATGGGAAAGTAGGATTATAAAATTAAAAAGAAAAAGTGTAATTCCAATTAGAAACATCTTTGTCCTTGCTATAAGAGTCTTTAGAGAACACATTAATACAAATAGCTATGATGAAGGTATTAGAACACGAGCATCCATTGAAGCTCATTGATTTGCAGAAAAAACTAGAAGACTCTGATGAGGAGGAGGCGGAGGAGGAGGAGGATTTAGTTACACAAGAGTTTATATGCACTTGTGAGTGGTGCAAGGAAGAAATCAACGAGTACCACAGGTACTACTATAAATGTATTATAGATGATTCATGTGTTTACCATCTTCATAAATTCTGTGCAGAGCTCCCAACAACGTTAGAACACACATCACACTCACATCC
The DNA here is from genome assembly GCF_021521415.1 of Bidens hawaiensis. Lineage (NCBI taxonomy): Eukaryota > Viridiplantae > Streptophyta > Magnoliopsida > Asterales > Asteraceae > Bidens > Bidens hawaiensis. Next base: position 768,022 of record NW_027491048.1, on the reverse strand, counting down.
TCTTACCCTTACCCTCTGTCCATTTGATTTCTCTACATTCTGCTCTTATTGTCAACGAGCGCACAAGGTTACTAAAGTACGTTATATGTGTCAATCAGATTCTTGTTTTTTCATCATTTATGTGAAATGCGTTGTGGAAGAGGACATAAGAAGGATCTACCATCCAAGCCACCCACACCCACTAGTGTCTCTCCTTTCCATACCCATTTTATGTAAATGCAACGCTTGTGGGAAGGAACATAAAGGAGTCTTCTTTCAATGTATCACATGTTTAGACTTTGCTGTCCATAATGATTGTATTAAGCTACCAAAAAAATTGTTAATTCAAACTACAAGTGCCATTTTCTGTCATACCCATCCACTCACCCTTTCTTATTCCTTCCCTAGAGCGGAAATAGAAGCTAAATACCGCCCAACATGTAGAGTATGTGGTGATCATGTTTTTAACTACCAGAATCTTTGGATATACAAATGCAAGACATGTATTTACTACACCCATGTGGATTGTGCAACATCAAGAAGAGAGTCATTTATGTCCATATTATCTATTGGTAACAAATAATTCTTTCTAATACAAGTTTTGTGCCTTTCTTTAGTTCATAATAAGGATAATAGTAATAACAATAATTGTGTTATTTTGTTTACAATATTTCAGACAAAGGTGCACCAACTTTTAAAAATTTTAAAGATGCCGACTATCCTCAACTTCTCCGTCTACCATTTTATGATCAAACTTACAGCATACCCAAACATCTATTTTTCAAAGAAACAAGGTCTACAACCGATGAGGTAATCCTACAACGTATTAGCCATCAACATGATCTAACATTAGTTGATACAAAATACATTCATAGTTTAGGAGGGCCAACCTCTTCAAAAATAAATTCGTTGATCATGTGTCATAACCCAATGAAAAAGATACAACAATTATGCAATGTATGTTTAAGACCAATCATGGAGATGCCATTTTATAAGTGTGGGGCCCATGAGCACGAGAGTTGCAATTTTGCTCTTCATGAGTGGTGTATGTGGCTGCTGACAAAAGTTAACAACCATCCAGGTCACCCACAACATACACTCATTCTAACGCCAAACATCTCGCGTGTGTTGTTCAACATATTTATTTGTGACGCTTGTGGTTTACCTTGCAATGGATATGCTTATGGCTGCCTCACATGGAAGTACTATGTTGATGTTAATTGTGCGTTTGTACCTGAAAAAATCACACATAAAGCTCACCCAAATCATCTCCTTTCACGAGTTAAGAAGATTCCCACAGAAAATTTGTGTGTTATTTGTCTTTCAAGTTATATTCTAGATCCCATAAATCGTATATTTTTACCAAACCTGATGGCCTTTAGTTGTGGCATTTGTGATGTATATATACACCTGAGGTGTGCTTATTTATTGCCTGAGATAATTAGGCACTCTTATGACAAACATCCAATGCACTTGAGTTACCTCCCAATTGAAAACCACAAAAGTGAATACTTTTTTGAAATTTGTGAAAATGAAATGAATCCACATTGTGGTTTCTATCATTGTGTTGAGTGTGTTCGGTCAGTTCATTCTGCTTGTGCTCCTTTAATACTTCGTTGTGAAACAGAGACCTATTCCTCCTTTCGAGGCCCCATATAAAGGTTCATAAATGTGAAATTTGGGGGCGTTCATAATATTGATGGTCACCCGCATCCTCTCTCATTCGCTCAAGGGATTGCAACTGATGGTGAATGCAATATATGTCATGCGCAACTTCAGTACAAAATGATATTTAAGTGTGTCGAGTGTGAGTTTGCAATTCATTACGATTGTTGTAAGGACTTAAACCGCTCATGATGTTTGTGATTACTCTTTCATATGTTTGGTTTTCTCTTTATCTGCATTGAGTTACTGATTGTTCCTTTGTACTTCCCTCCTCATTTTATGTGTACAATGATGTAATCGAAAGTTGAATTCTAGGCGTTCGTTTAGCACCCTTGTAATTGTATTGTTTTCCATGGTGAATATAAGAGTATAAGACTTCTTTATTTGAATATATTTGCATGTCTTAATGCGAGATTTGACGAAATGCCCAAGAGCCTTTTAAAGGAAAAAATAAAAGTCAAAATGCACCTCTTAGTTTCACTTTTCAAATTGTGTTTTAGTTGATTTTGTCATGCTTCTTGTCATAACTAATAACTAATTCTATTAAGGGGCTGTTTGGTTCATTCATCTGAATGAACTTCTGTCTCATTCAGCAACAACATTAAGTCTGAATTATTCAGACCTAATTTTAACCATTCAGATTTCTTCTGTTTAGAATCAAAAAGTCAAAGTCTGAAGTCTGAATGAATAAGATGTTTACATCTGAATGATTCCATTCAAAATGCACCTCTTTGTTTCAACTTTAAACTGTGTTTTAGTTGATTTTGTCATGCTTCTTGTCATAACTAATTCTACTAACTCTTTAAAGATAGTTGACGTGCTTGAGGTTAGTGTCATTTAATTATAAACACTTGTCATATTTCTTGACCAACACATGAACGCCGCTCGTTTACTTGTGTAACCAATGGATCGTCTCAGGCAGTGCTGCTCCCCACATCTCGTCAACATATGGTGTTTCGTCATCAAATTGATGGCCAAACCTTTCCGACCATCACCATGTGACCCTTGTTTGGTACAACCAATCCCGGCCAACGACACTCGTCTGGAGCATAACACTCTTTTAACCCTATAAAAGCATTTACCTCCTTTTCATATGGAATTTATTTTATCACATCTCATCTTAAACCCCATTTTAAACCTTTTAGCATTATGTATAAACATCCAACAACACATGTGTTCATAGTCTATTATTCATACCTATTTTCTCATCTTACCTTCAAATATTCCACGCACATATAAACATAAATGTTACATGCGCGCGCTAATCAACTCTCGAAACCATGCACCTAACATTCAAACATGCATAACCGAACATGTCTTTCAGCTCAAAAACTAATTAAAAAGGGCATATATTACTGCATAACCGTTACACAAATCTTTGCGTGATTACTCCTTTTATCATGCACTTAACATAAGCACAATGCATGCATCATTAAGTTATTTCTTGTATTTACGCTCAAAAACTTACACCACTCGTCACAATGTTTATTCTTTCAAAATTACTACCCGAATCTAAGGGTGTTACAAATAAGTAGGCAATTTTCTTCTTCTATTACAACTGTACAATTTCACAGCTTCTTTTATTTGTTCTTTAATCGATTTTTTAAACTTGATTCGTGCTTCAGTTAAAGTCTTTAAGAATAATTTTAGTTTATGTTTACATGCAGAGTGACTTTGAATCAATTTAGTTCTTCTTAATGAGTTGATGCTTCAACTTTAATTTATACTTGAATATAATATATAGTAGCTTTAAATTAACTTTATTTGTGTATTTATCTAATCTCTCAACATTCTATACTCAAGTTGTTATAAGTAACTTAAATAAAGCCCCAAAAACCGAATTAAGAAACTTAGTTCAAATAGAAAGTAGGAGTATAATATTTAAAAGAAAACGTTATAGAGATCCACATCATTTACTCTTGTTGGTGCGGGATTGCTTCTTGGGTGGACCGTAGGTTGGAGGTTTATCTAGTAATCATAGTAGGTACCATTGATGCAATGTAACGCGTAGTGTACAAAGTTGTTTTCGTGAAATAGCTAGCATTATATGGTTATGGTATCTTTGATAGTTTTGTAACGAGTTTGCAATCAATCTTTTGTGTTTGTTATGTGACATTCGAAAATTGTATTTACATATATGTTTCTTTCAATTATATCACTCGTCGTATCAATATTTGTTTTAGCTAAATGGGTTGTATTCGCGTCGGCCCATGAATATACGAGTCTTTTTCGGGTTCGATGAATATACGAGTCTTTTTCGGGTTCGTGTCAGACTCAACCTCCAAGCAAGTCTATTTTGGCACCTTTACTTCAATACTAACTATCCACAAAAGTAAACTCTCATAATATTATTTTGAGATTCTAGTAGTAATTCTATTTGTTTGGTGGCTTGATTTATTGATTTTTTTTTGAACGACCAACAGAGACCCTCCAAACCCGGTACTGGTCAAATTCCCGTAATCGGGATACGCCACTGCCGGTCCACCCCAGATGCGGAGAAACCCCATGGAATGGGTAAAACCGCCCCCCCCCCTTGGACTCGAACCCGGGATAACCCCTGGCCAAGCCTTCACCGAGATAGGTTTCACTACTGCGCTGCAGTGGATTCGGATAGTTCCTTTGGTATGTTCAGATACATTGGGTCTCTCGAACAAATATTTATTTTCACGTCAGATGTTAGTCAAATAGAGGAATTCTCTTTCACCGTGACAAAATTGAAAGCGTCGGCGCTCACACATACTATGTCGGAGACTATTTGTGTTGCGTTTATGTATAAGTTTAGACCAATAAGTTAACAACACTCCGAATTCCAATTAAGAAACATAGTTAAATGTTTCATGGATTTCCAATAAGAACTATCTTATTCTTAACTATAAGAGTAATAAGAGTCTTATCATATAATTATAAATAACTATGATTAAGGTATTTGAACACGAGCATCCATTGCAGCTCATAGATTTACAGAAAAAGCTAGAAGAATTTGATGAGGACGAGGACGCGGAGGAGGAGAAAGATTTCATCACACAAGAGTTTCTATGCACTTGTAAGCGGTGCGGAGAAGAAATCAATGAGTACCATAAGTACTACTATAAGTGTGTTATAGATGATGAATCGTGTGTTTACTATCTTCATAAATTCTGTGCAGAGATCCCAACTGTTGTTCATGATAATCAGAGGAATGATAAGGAATTGATTGATAATCTTTTGTATTTCTCGTATATATTTGAAGAACAATGTACAGGGAATAAATAGCTCCACAATTTTGCTAAACAAGGAAATAGAATAAAAGACATTAAAAAAGATTGGCTGTCAATTAGCCAAGCCTAGAAATCAGCCTTCTTTATTGTAGTGGGTCAATGGACTATTTCAGGAAATGATGGAAATTGATCCTAAAGAACATTTCAACATTCCCCCTCAAGTTGAGTAATGGGGTTTCCAATATTCAACTTGCCAAGACAGTGTGTAAAAATTTTCCCAGTAACTGCCTTTGTTAATATATCCGCGAGCTGGTCTTCTGATCGGATATATGGAAGCTCAATGATCTCGTTTTCTATTTTCTCTTTAATGAAGTGTCGGTCTACCTCAACATGTTTTGTGCGATCATGTTGAACTGGATTTTCTGAAATTTGAATTGCCGCTTTATTATCGCACATGATTTTGCTGGTTTGAGTTGGGGGATATCCAATTTCGCTCAAGAGCTTCCGGATCCACAGTGCCTTTGCTAGGCCTCGTGCAATTCCACGAAATTCTGCTTCAGCACTTGAGAGGGCTACCATTTTCTGTTTCTTGCTTTTCCAGGTAACCAGGTTTCCACCAACGAGAGTAAAGTAACCGGATATGGATCTTCTATTTCCTTTGTCTCCAGCCCAATCTGCATCAGTATACACTTGGGTTTCCAAGTGTCCATTTGCTTTGAACAAAACTCCATGACCGGGTGTTCCTTTGAGGTATCTGATGATTCTCGGTACGGCTTCCATGTGTGAAATTTGCGGTTGATGCATGAATTAACTCACAACTCCTACTGCATAAGCAATGTCTGGACGAGTATGTGACAGGTAGATTAGCTTCCCTACTATCCGTTGATACCTTTCCTTGTCAGCCAATTCCGCCACTTCCTCCGTATAAAGTTTTTGGTTTACTATCATAGGAGTGTCCACAGGTTTGCAATCAATCATTCCTGTTTCTGCTAGCAAGTCAAGGACATATTTCTTTTGGCAAATAAAAATTCCCTGTTTGGACCTCAAGACTTCAATTCCAAGGAAGTATTTAAGTCTCCCCAAATCTTTCATTTCGAATTCTTTGAACAGGCTTGTTCTCAACCTCGTCATCTCTTCCTCATCATTACCTGTGATTATCATATCATCAACATAAATAATTAGGCAGGTTACAAGTTCTCCCTTTCGTTTAAGGAATAGAGTATGGTCCGAATTGCTCTGTTTAAAGCCATATTTTTTCATGGCTAAAGTGAACCTGCCAAACCAGGCTCGAGGAGACTGCTTCAATCCATATAAAAATTTCTTTAAACGACACACTTCTCTTGGATTAGAATTTTCCGCGAATCCCGGAGGGGGGTCCATATAGACTTCCTCCTTAAGTTCTCCATGCAGGAAAGCGTTTGTCACATCAAATTGATGGAGAGGCCATCCTTTATTTGCAGCTATAGAGAAGAGAACCCTGATTGTGTCAATCTTGGCTACAGGAGAAAATGTCTCGGAATAGTCGATCCCGTACGTTTGAGTATATCCCTTTGCAACTAGTCGGGCTTTGTATCTTTCGATAGTTCCGTCTGGCTTGCGTTTTATGGTAAAGACCCAACGACATCCCACTGTTTGTTTTCCATGGGGAAGAATACATCTTTCCCATGTGTCGTTTTTACCCAATGCTTCCATTTCAGTCTCCATTGCTTCTTTCCAGTCTTTGGATTCTAAAGCTTGTTCGAAGGAAGTTGGAATTTCTTCAGAGTATAGAGAGGTGGTAAAGATCTGGGCTTCTGGTGATAAGTTCCCTTTTGCTATGTTTGCTATCGGATATCTGGATCTTCTAGCATCTTTTTCAGGGGAGTATCTTTTTGGGGGTACACCCCTGTTAGTTCTTGGAGGGAGTTCGTATCTAACCGCCTCTTCTTCAGTTTGATTATTTTGTTCAACCTGCGGTGACTGATGTTCTGTCTCATTGTTAGATGATTCAGGAGATTCACTATTCTCATATGTTTCACAATTATTGTTTGAATCAGAAATAGTAGGCAAAACAGTAGGGGAATTAGTAGGAGAATCAACACGCTCTTGAGTTTGAAGATTACTTACCTTAGACGGTAGGATGGAGGGATCATCGTTAGTGGTACTGTTCCTGGGTCGTCTGTGGATTGTGGTAGTGACGTGTGAATAATTTCTTCTGATGACGGCAGCCATTTTAACCAACTCAATGCGTCATTGTACTCCTTTTCCCCCTGACCAGTGTGTTGGGTGTTGTAAAAGTATTCTGTTTCAGAAAAGTCACAGTTCATTGTGGTGAATATGTGACGTTTGCTCGGGCTGTAGCACCGGTACCCGTGTTGGTTAATTTCATAGCCCACGAAACACATTTTTCAGCACACGGATCTATTTTTGAACGTTCTATTTTTGGTATATGAACAAAAACGGAACATCCAAAGACACGAGGTTCGAGGGTAAGTGTGGATGGAAGCTTATGGAATTTGGACAGAGCTTGGAGAGGGGTTTTTAAATCAAGGGCTCTTGTTGGGAGGCGATTCACAAGGTAGGTTGCAGTAGCAAGAGCATCGGGCCAAAAAGATTTTGGGACATTGGATTCAATCATGAGGGCACGGGTTATTTCTAAAAGAAAACGGTTTTTCCTTTCAGAAACCCCGTTTTGTTCAGGTGTATGAGCACAAGAGGTTTGATGAATTATTCCCCCTTTTTGACAGAACTCTTTCATGGAGGTATTTACAAATTCCCCTCCATTATCTGATCTGAGGATTTGTATGTCACTTTTAAATTGGGTTTTAACCATGGCACAAAAATGTGTGAATTTTGTAAATACTTCAGACTTATTTTTCAAAAGATAAGTCCAAGTCATGCGTGTACAATCGTCAATAAATAGCAAAAAATATCGGAAATTTTGTCCCCCTCCCCCTACTTTTACTGGACCCCACACATCTGAATGAATTAATGAAAAAGGAAAATCAACCTTAGTATCATTCGATTTGAAAGTATGTCTGTGACTCTTGGCCAAAACACATGTCTCACAATTTAAGACTTTATTTGTAGGAAATAATTCGGGAAATAAACGATGTAAGTAACCAGTGGATGGGTGCCCCAATCTCCGGTGCCATAACCAAGCTTCTCTGTCTGTAGATCCATGAGCGAACATCACAGTTCCTTGTTGGGTCACTACTTCATCCACATAGTATAACCCTTGGCGCTCAGTACCACGCCCAATGATCTTCCCCGTCCGGATGTCCTGTAAGATACAAAATGTAGGGTGCATTAGAACTACACAGTTTAGTTCTTTTGTAACATGACTGATCGATAATAGTTTATGAGATAAAGAGGGAACATAGAGGCAGTTTGATAATTTCATGTCTTGCGACACTTGAATCGTCCCTCCTCCTTTTACTTGAAGAGTCTTTCCATTCGCGGGGTGAATACGAGACTTTCGAGGTTTTGACATTGCACGTATGTCAGAAATATCATAGGTCATTGTATCAGTGGCACCGCAATCGAATATCCATGAGTCACCTTTTTTACCACTAGTTGCCATATTAACTTCCCCATTAGTGGAGGGTGTTTTTAATATTTCCTTAGGGGGGTTACTTGCCATCTCTTCATCTTGAGATAAAAGTTCAAATATTTCATTATTAAAATAACGTGAACTTAGATTTAGAATTCCAAAAGATAAAGTGGAGTTGTCAGAAGGAGGATTTGAGAAATGCTTCTCAAACCCTATACCTGTTACGATTTCATCCTCCTCTTCATCTTCTCTCACAGCCGTCATGAAGCAAGTGCCTTTGTTCTCGTTTCCGGTACTTTCCTGATGGTTTTTACTGCCGCCACCGCTGCCGGTGGTCTCTTGACTGCCCACTCCGGCGGCATCCCACAACGTTTTTGCTGTCGGGAACTCTGTTAGGTTGCTAGCAATGGCTGGCTCGATATTTTGAATAAGCCATGAAAAAACGACCAGATCATCCTGCTCCCACTGCTCGTATTTTTCATCTGTAGATTCCGGTGGGTCTTTAGTGAGATGGTTTAAGAGGGCTTTTGATTTCCCCCCTATGGCAACTCGTATCATCCGAGCCCATAGAGGGTAGTTTTGGCTTGTGAGTTTGAGGCTAATTTTAAGGCTATCAAACTGATTTGGTTTGGTATTCTGGCTTTGGGTTTGATTTTGAACTCCATTTTTAAGGAGGTTGGCAATCTGGATGGCCAAACTGTTGGTATCTTCTTCGGACATGTTTTTGTTTTTCGGTATATGATGAGCACAACCGGGTTTTTGGATCACAAACACCGCTCTGATACCATGTTGTTCATGATAATCAGAGGAATGATAAGGAATTGATTGATAATCTTTTGTATTTCTAGTATATATTTGAAGAACAATGTACAGGGAATAAATAGCTCCACAATTTTGCTAAACAAGGAAATAGAATAAAAGACATTAAAAAAGATTGGCTGTCAATTAGCCAAGCCTAGAAATCAGCCTTCTTTATTTTAGTGGGTCAATGGACTATTTCAGGAAATGATGGAAATTGATCCTAAAGAACATTTCAACACCAACAACATTAGAACACACATCACACCCACATCCTCTTACTCTATGTCAACTTGGCTTCTCTAGGATATGCGATTATTGTGAAAGACGACACAAGGGTGTTAAAGTATGTTATATGTGTCCACGTATATGTTTTTTCACCATTTATTTGCAATGTGTGGTGGAAGCGGACATAAGGAGGATCTATCACCCGAGCCATCCACACCCATTAGTGTCTCTCCTCTCCGTACCCATTTTATCTAAGTGTAGCGCCTGTGGGATTCAACATAAAGGTGTCTTTTTTCAATGTACCAAGTGTTTGGACTTTGCGGTACACAGTGATTGTATTAAGCTACCAAAAAGTTTGTTAATTCAACATACTACAAATGGCATTTTCCGCCATACCCATCCACTCACCATTTCTTATTCCTTCCCTATGGAGGAACAACGAGATAAATACTACCCAAAATGCAGAGTATGCGATGCTACTTTTTCTTCCCAAGAGAAGCTTTGGATTTATAAATGCGAGAAATGTATTTACTATACCCATGTGAGTTGTGCAACATCAAGAGAAGAGCCATTCATGTCCATCTTATATCGTGGTAACTAGTAAATATTAATATATGTGATTTGTTTCCTTTAATTAGTTCCTTATTTAAGATATTATAACAATAACCATGTTAGTCTATTTTCTATCATTCAGGCAAAGGTACACCAACCATTAAAAATTTCAAAGATGTCGACTATCCTCATCTTCTCAGACTACCATTTCCTGATCAAACTTACAGCATACCCAAGCATTTATTTTCCAATGATACTAGGCGTACAGCTGACGAGGTAAGCCTACATCGTATCAATCATCAACATGATCTAATTTTAGTTGATACAGAATACATTGATAGTCTAGGAGGGTCAACCTCCTCAAAAATCAATTCGTTGACCATGTGTCACAACCTAATGAAAAGGATACAACTATTATGTGATGCATGTTTGAGACCAATCACGGAGATGCCTTTTTACAAGTGTGGGGAAAATGAAGATGAGAGTTGCAACAAACATTTTAAACTTAAAAATATCACACACACAATCAATCAAAACTTAATAAATACTTCATCTAATATTATAAACCTAATTATTAAACAACATAACATTAGGTTTCCAACAACTCACTATGCATATAATACGTCCACCGGCATCATCACCGTTTCGATCGTCAACGGACAAATCATCCGTCTGCACTTGGTCCGCCGTGTGTTGTTGTTCTCGGACTTCATCGGCCGGAGAAGAAGTAGAAGTAGATAGCAGAAACGACTCAACGATTCGTCTAACTTGCCGCTTGCTGTTGAGATCGGAGAGTTGGACGCCGAGAAGCTTCTCGGCCTGGTTACGGACGGAGAGTTCGGTATCGGTGTCGAAATCGGCGGACTTGAGGATTCCGATAACTGTTTGTTCCAATTCCATTGGAGTGTGAGCAAGCAAATGGACGTCTCAATAATCAAACAAGCTTTGGGAATTACTAATTAAGTTATATTCGTTTTAATTATTTATATATTACAGTAATTTTTACCCTCGTATTACGTGGTTTTGCATTATTCGTTTCAAATATTTATATATCTTTTTTTATTTTAATTTTATTTATTGTAATGACGTTTATAATATACCTAGGATTTGATGATAAGAGGGTTTTACATATAAATAAGATGTAATAATTAGTTTAAAAGCTATTTGGGTTTGGTGAGACTCATGACCCGCTTAATTTTTTTTATTATATAATTATTTCTTAATTATAGATAATATCTTTTTTTTAAATGGATACTAATTTTTGGTATATATCTATTTTAATGAAATGTTATAACATGTTTAAGGGCTATATGGGTTTGGTGAGATATATATCCGTTAATTGGGGTCAAATACATAAGAAGCCTCCATTTACAAATAAAGCAATCTGGTAGCTTGAGATAATGTAGGTAGGTTTCGTTTATATACATTAAAGATTTTATAGGAAAAAAAACCTGTAAATAAGCCTAAGCTCTATACAGTGTGAAGTTAATATTTGTAGGGTTGGGATCAAATACAAATTAAATTAACGTGTTAACTGTGCGAATTAAATAGTGTAATTATATGTACAACAGCATAGTGTATTATAGTGTAGTGTACTTACATCGTAATGTAGTTACAATATGATGTAATTACATAATTACACTACTTGATTCTCATGGTTAGCTCGTTAATTTAGATTGTACGTTAACTTTTTCCAATATATATAAGTTCATAAAATGTACTTAAAAACACACGAGATTCGTGAGCTTCCTATATAAGGTTCAAACTTGGACCCGATGATTAAACAAGCTTAATTTGAGTCCCAGGCTCGGCTTGAACTTGAAAAAAATCAATTCGTTTCAAGTTATTTTATCGGGCTCGGATCAAACTTGAAAAAGATCGAGTTGTTCCTAGTTTTTTTGCCAGGCTCGGGTCGAACTTGGAAGTCGTAAACAGTTAATAAAATAATGTATAATCACATTAGTTAATATGTTTATTATATGGTTTTTTAGATAAATGGTGACTCAATAAAATAATTTTATGACGCCGTTGTGTAACATGATTTAAACTAAAGGGACTAAAATAAATTATCACAAAAGTTCAATAAAATAAAAAGAACAGGTTCTACCGAGACTTGAACTCGGGTTACTGGATTCAGAGTCCAATGTCCTAACCACTAGACCATAGAACCAACTTACACATCTGCTTATCAATAATGTATTTGTAGTCGCAAATTGAAAAACCAATAATATTATTTTTCTGATTTTCGACTGGTCGATTACCGTTATTTATATACAGTTATACACAAGTGTCTCTTTTGAGGATAATAAAGACTTTTTTTTCCAATAACATAAAAGGTAATTATAATTGTAAGGATATATCCATTCTAATAAGTAATTTCATGATGTTTTGAGAGTTAAGACGTTGTATGGTATGTGTGTGTTGTCATACTATGGTTGTCTTGCTCTTGCATCGTTATCATAATCGGTGCGTTTAGTAATGGCCGAATTGGTTGTGGCCCAGATTTTTGGAATCATTACATGGTGTATTCGGACCGGCTAGGCTTACTCGCTATATCTAAAAATTATTCGGAACTATTTCTATAAAATTTTGCGGTTAAAAATGCAAAAGCAATTTATGTGAAAGATGACATGCAGGACAACATAGACAAAACTACTAAGCAATTAGTAAACCACAACATAAGTTCAAATTCGATAAATTGTGATATTTACAATGAGAATCGTCCCCTTGAGTTTATTCTCATCGGTTCAAAACAAATCCTTACATTTCATTCTTAACGTTCCAAGATCCTCCAAAAAAAATTTTATCTTCAATATTCTTTAAAGTTAATTCTATAAACGCCACAAAAATACATTACTTATAATAACTAATTATGCATTTAACCACAAACCCGTATTAGATTATTTTCAACGTCTTGAGATGGACAAATTCAGACCGACGTGAAGGACAGATAGATGAAGGAAGACGGGGGACACTAGCATAACAAGGAGAGAGAGTGGAATCTTTCTTCACAAGCGGGTTAAAGCGAGAAATGTGAGGGGGGAGATAATGAGAGGGTCGCATGTGACCCTTCTCATGAGGAGAAGAGAAGTACACGTTCTTCGTTTGCAGCGTTAGAGAGGGTCTATTACTTGTCTATTACTTGTATTAAGATTCTATGGACCACTTATTCATATGTATCTAAGAACCACTTACTATCATGAAATAAATTACAAAAAGGACTATATTTATGTAGAATATGATAGCCTTTATGAACAACTTGTAACATAATCATATATGAAAACTAAATCAAACTAATAAAGATAATGACAAGTAAGTTCTAATAAAAATAGTATTATCTTCTAGTATGTAAAGAAGGTGGTGTAACCAATCCACACCTAACTCCAAACCTAGAAACAAGCAAATAAACCTTAACATGCAAATTTTGTGTAAAAGTTTACCTTAAATTGTTGTTATCTTTCTCTTGGTAAAGCAAAAAAAATGATGGACCTCCAACCTCTAGCATATGTCATTCTCCTTGCATTTTTTGTTTCAAAAATTATATCATTATGGGTCACTAGAGAAACGAGTCTAAGACTCCCACCAGGTCCCCCGAGGTGGCCCATAGTTGGAAATCTTCTTCAACTAGGGCCACTGCCTCACAGGGACCTGGCTTCCTTTTGTGAACGTTATGGGCCGTTGGTCTATCTTCGTTTAGGGAAAGTGGACGCCATCACCACTAACGACCCTCACATCATCCGTGAGATACTTCTTAAACAAGATGACGTTTTTGCATCCCGACCGCAAACCCTAGCTGCGGTTCACCTAGCTTACAACTGCGGTGATGTGGCACTCGCACCTTTCGGCCCTCGTTGGAAATGGATGCGACGAATATGCATGGAACAACTTCTTACAACAAAGAGACTCGAATCGTTCGCGAAGCAACGCGCGTCCGAAGCCCAACATTTGGTACAAGATGTATGGGCTTTGTCTCAAGCCCATGACCCAATTAACCTAAGAGAGGTTTTGGGTGCATTTTCTATGAACAATGTGACCCGAATGTTGTTAGGTAAACAATACTTCGGGTCGGGCTCAACCGGCCCGAAAGAGGCCTTGGAGTTTATGCACATAACCCATGAACTCTTTTGGCTTCTAGGCTTGATCTATTTAGGCGATTACTTACCATTTTGGAGATGGTTCGACCCGTATGGCTGCGAGAAAAAAATGCGACAAGTAGAGAAACGTGTCGACGATTTTCACACGAAAATCATCAAAGAACATAGGCGACGAAAGATGAGTTCGGAACAAGATGATGATGGAATTATTGACTTTGTTGATGTGTTATTATCTTTACCAGGTGAAGATGGTAAAGAACATATGGATGATACGCAAATAAAAGCTTTAGTTCAAGATATGATAGCTGCAGCAACAGACACATCAGCGGTGACTAATGAGTGGGCCATGGCTGAAGTAATCAAACATCCACATGTTCTTAGAAAAATCCAAGACGAGCTCGACAGCGTCGTGGGCCCGGACCGTATGGTGTCCGAGTCAGACTTGTCAAGTCTAAACTACCTACGATGCGTGGTTCGCGAAACCTTTAGAATGCACCCTGCGGGACCATTTATGATCCCGCACGAGTCACTACGTGCCACGGAGATTAATGGTTATTACATTCCAGCCAAGACACGTGTCTTTATTAACACACATGGGCTTGGGCGGAACAATGCCATCTGGGATGACATAAATGTGTTCCGCCCAGAAAGGCATCTGACTAGTGACGGATCTCGAGTGGAGATAAGTCATGGGGATGATTTCAAAATTTTACCGTTTAGTGCGGGAAAGAGGAAGTGTCCGGGTGCGCCACTTGGCGTAACGCTTGTGCTAATGGCGTTGGCTCGGCTTTTTCATAGCTTTGATTGGAGTCCACCTGATGGAGTGAAATGTGAGGATATTGATACTGAAGAAGTGTATGGAATGACAATGCCTAAAGCCAAACCGTTAATGGCTGTTGCAAGGCCTCGTTTAGCAAGTCATATGTATAAGTAATAAATAAAAAAGGTTGAAAACTAAAAGGAAAATGAATTACAATTGTAACGATCACATAAATAAGATTAGTATGAAAAATAATGAATTTACTATCTAAATATTCTTGAATTTCCATATTTTTATATACATAAATGATAAATATATTTATGGTACTTATGATAGACCTACATAATTGGATCAACCTTTAGTTCTAAAGTGTAAATGCACTAACAATTTTCTTTTGGCTGAAAAGAATTAATGATAACCAAAGGGAAGAGTGTTATTAACCATATTTGAAAGATACATGAGAATTGAAACTTTGAGAGCGTTTTTGAGATTTAAGGCAACATCGAGCACTTTTTAGTGTTGTCAATAAACTAACACATCCGGTATTTACAGTAACCTCATGTGGTAAAAGGGTAAAATAATACTCAAAAAACCAATCCTAAGATAAGACTGCTTGTTATGGGGGGCTTTAAAACCTCTGTTCAAGCGTCGTGTCCCTGCCATATAGGCAGTGGAGGCTTTAAAGCTCAATTCTCTTAAAGCGCGTTACCATTTAACTTAAATTATATTTTTTTAAGTCTAATTCAGCTACACTTGAAAACATGAGCTGCCCCACCACTATCCCCTTTGACAACCGACAACACATTGCAGCCCACCGTTTTACTGCCCCCCCCCCCCTGCCGCACTTTAATGGCCAACAACGAGGGGTCTAATACTCATAACACAGTTTGAAAAAGACTTGATTATAATATAGACGTACAAAAAACCCGGTGTCTGGGTCTACTAAACCAGTTTCTAAGTTCTAACACAACTCACTTCATAAAAACACCGTGGTTTGGGAAAACCAGTTTGAACCTTACTCAAACCGTCAGGTTGTAGTTACATAACTTCATTCACTGGAATTGGTTTTGGACCAAACCCGGTTTGTTAAACGTTTAAAAAACTGTTTTATTTCCCAAACCAGTTTATAACCCTAACCAAATCGATCTCGTAGGTTCAAACATTTTTTCTTCTAAATTGGTTTATAACCCGAACCATTATTTTACAAACCGATTTTTATTACCTATTAACCAATCCGGTTCGATATATACCCCGAATCGGTTTCCTCCTAAACCGATTTTGTACACCTCTAGATCAAAAAATAAATCCCCATTTCTAACATGTTGAACCGGTGACTGCACCCGGTTTATAAGAAGTGTTGATTCGAATGAACGCTAAGCAGATTTAGAACAAACAATAATCTAGTTTACTCTTATAAAATTGCTTAATTGGTGAGTCAATCTAGTGAAATATATATTCATTTTCAGTGACTTGGTTTAATGCACTCCAGGTGTTTGTTAAAATGCCTAAATGAAAATGAGCATAAAAAATGTTCTTGATTGTGTTTTTTAGTTTCATTAGATGTGTTTAGTAACTCATATTCACTTGAACTTTTGTAAAGGTGACTCCAAGGGAGCTGTATTGTTGCCATGTTTCGTCGGCTCGCGGTATCGGTGTTACCTAAATCAAGAAGGTTGTTTTGTAATAACAGTAGCCATGATCTTGCCAGCACTATAGCTGAGCTTAACAAGGTATGCATCAAGTTTACTTTTTGTCACTTTTACAGTTAAATATGGTTTGTTTGTTTGTTTCACTGACATTGTATATACAAAGATACAATCTTGTACAACTCGCTAGACGGGCAGTGGGGTACCGACTAGCGATTAATAGGGATCATCGGATTGGAATTTTATATGTAAATTTTCAAAATAATATATGTACACACAAAATTTTTCAAAATTGTATATATCATTTGTCAAACATATTAATTGGTTAATCGGATTGGATTAATAAATATAATTTTTCGAATACTTTAAAATTTTGGCAAGTTTTAACAGATTTTGACCAAACTTTGAACAGTTGGGGCCGATTTGGACCAGCTTTGACCGACTATCGATTATTGAGTCCGAGTTTTTTGAAAAATAATTTTTCCGGGGAAAGTAAATTGTCGAAAAACTTGTTTTTCAAAAATAAATAAATAAAACTCGTCCCGACAAATTTTTAACTCCTAAATACTCGTCCCGGCCAATTTTGTAAAAAAAAACTCGTTGACTTTAACAATCTAGTCAGTCCGAGCATATTGTGATGAAAATTTTGGGAATATGTTATAAAATGGGGACAAAACTCGAAACTTTCTTCTAAAAATGAACATTTTCGGAATTTACCCTTTTTACAACTCGGTTTATCTTGGCTTTCAGGAGATGGAGTTTGTGTTTGGTGAAGCTCCACCTACAAGTCTTACCGGTTCAAGTGAAAGCCAACGCGTTTCACAAGATTCCGAGTTAATATCAACCGATAATATAAAAAATGAATCCAAATTGACCCATGTCAGTGTCAAAGGTGAAGCCCAAATGGTGGATGTTTCTCACAAAGATATCAGCAAGAGAGTTGCAATTGCTAGCTGCAAGGTTATTTTGGGAAAAAAGGTATTTGATTTAGTTTCAGCCAATCAGGTTGCAAAGGGGGATGTTCTTAGTGTGGCAAAGTTAGCTGGAATAACAGGAGCAAAGCAGACTAGTAACCTTATCCCACTATGTCACAATATTAATTTAACGCATGTTCGGGTTGATTTGAGATTAAACCCTGATGATTATTACGTTGAGATAGAAGGGGAGGTTGCTTCGACTGGGAAAACTGGGGTCGAGATGGAAGCGATGACAGCTGTCACGCTTGCTGGCTTGACAGTGTATGATATGTGTAAGGCTGCTTCGAAGGGTATTCGGATTACAGATGTGCGTTTGGAACATAAAGTTGGAGGGAAGAGTGGTGATTGGTCCAGGAAGAAATGATGATCAGGAAGATTTGCTCCAAATTGTGCAAAGTTGATTGATGAACTAAACTTTGCTGGTATAATTTTCTTGTTTCATGGCTACTTTTGAAATGCTGGTTTCATGTTTCTGTTTTTCCTGAAATTATACTACTATATATTTTTTTTTATTAAGTGATTTAAAAAGTCATGTATTTGAACTCGTTTTGAGTTGTTAACTAATTGATAGTTTTAAATAACATGAATAATATATGTGATTGGTGTAACTACTAACTAGTACACTTAACACCACAAATATCATATATCTAGATTTTCAAGGCGAATATGTTGTACCGTGTGAGTCTGTGAGAGATTGATGTTGTTTTCATATAGTAAACCTATAAACAGAAATTTTCTCCTCTCTCACACGCTATAACATATCCACTTGGTACTTGCACTTTATTACGTGTATCTCATCTGTTACCCAATGTTTTAAAAACCAGATTAGCCGTGAACACGTGACTCTCTTGGACAATTTGTTTTGTTGTATCGAACACAATGAAGACTATAGACTATAGAGATGTTGTGATTGATGGCCTAGAAGGCTAGAAATTATCTTCAACCTTATTGCTTATAACTTTAACCAATTTACATAACTTACATAAAAGTGAATAGTAAAATAATTTTCTATAAGATAAAAAAAAAAAGCAATAAGTAAAATGTCACATTTTTGGTCATAATGTTATGATGTTAACCTAGATATAGAAACAATATGAAAAAGAATTTATTGTCTTACATACCAAATACATCCACAAAAAAATTGAAGTCTTCCTCTTCCCAACTGTATCTGCATTGTTATTATTATCCTCCTACATTTTGAACATAACTTACAAAAATATCTATAACCCAACCCTGTCCACTGATCTCATTTTTTCCATCTCCCACAACAAAAATAATTTACATAAAATAAATAAAAATAATAAATAAAACCCAAATAACAAAAACCTATCAAGAAAAGAAAAGCACCTTCTTTGCCCCTTCCTTCAACCTTCCTCTCCCCCCTGGTTATGGATTCATCATCTTTATCCTAATAATATGAGTGGGAAAACAAAAGCTTTTCTATTTCTTCAAAGCCCACATAATCTTTATCAAGATTCATCATCTTTAACCTAGTTTGGAGGGAAAACACAAAAGCTTTTTAATTTCTTCAAGATTTACAAAACCCACATAATCTTGGTCAAGATTCATCATTTTAAACCCAATTTTGAGGGGGAAAAACAAAAGCTTTTTAATTTCTTCAAGATCAACAAAACCCACAAAATCTTGATCAAGATTATAATTTTAACCCAATTTTGGAGGCAAAAGAAAAATAATAATAAAAGCTTATTAATTTCTTGAAAATCAAACAAAACCCACAAATCTTGATCAAGATTCATCATTTTTAACCCAATTTGGAGGCAAAAAAACAAAAGCTTTTTAATTTCTTGAAAATCAAACAAAACCCATAAAATCTTGATCATGATTCATCGTTTTTAATCTAAATTTGAAAAGAAAAAACAAAAGCTTATTAATTTCTTGAAAACCAAACAAAACCCACAAAATATTGATCAAGATTCATCATATTAACCCAATTTTGGAGGCAAGAAAAACAAAAGCTTTTGAATTTCTTGAAAATCAAACAAAACCCACAAAATCTTGATCAAGATTCAAACTTTTTGTATACCCAAAAATGGATATTGATAACATTGAATGTGTTTCAACCTCTGATGTATTGGATGAAGATATCCCACGTCATCATCATCGCCATAGTCATAATCATAATCATCATCGTCAAAAGAATCCACAGGTCCCCAAAAGTCATAATAATGTTAATAATAATGTTGTTGTTCCGTTGGCGATTATTAACCCGACAACCAGTGTTCATGAGCTTCTTGAATGCCCTGTTTGTACCAATTCAATGTACCCTCCAATTCATCAGGTTTGTGTGTTTGTTATTAAATTTTTAATTTTATTGATGTTATTAAATTGCGTTGACTTTGGATTTGACCAATGTTGATTGAGATTTATATGTTGAAACTGGAATCATATGACATGATACATGGTCTTATTCTTCGGATTCGGACTTTGTGTGATTTGGGGTTATAGGTTTTTTTGTTTTGACTCTTTGGTCAAACAATTTAGGGGTGTAAACGAGCCAAGCCCAAGCTCGAGCTTGGCTTGTGAGTCGGTTTTTCAAGCTCGAGTTCGGCTCATTTATTATTTGTTAACTAATCCATATACGTTTTTAGTTATTTTTATTTATTTTGAGAAAACCTTTAACACGCCTAAGCTCGGCTCGAGCTCATATGCAGTACCTTAAACGATGTAAAGCTCTGCTCGAGCTCAGGTGTGAAATGTGAAATTAATACATAGTCATCCAAAATAGTTAAAACTCAATAATACACTCGAAGAGCCTAAATGATCTTCCCATACAAGGCTCAAGCTTGTGCTCAAGCTTGTGCTCGATAAGAATCGGCTCATTTCGAGCTTTCTTATCGATCTGATCTCGAGTAGCTCGCGAGCGGCTCGTCTCGTTTGCATCCCTAAAACATATTTTGATCAAATTAAAAATAGTGTGAAGTTTGTCGCTAGTTTTCTTTGAAACCATTGTGACAGATTTTATGTTAAAATCTTTGGTTTGACTTCAAAAGTCAACTGCATGGCTGCATCTAATCATCTATGGTAATTTTTATACTCTTTTATTTGTAATATTGTGCAGTGTCACAACGGGCACACAATCTGTTCCACGTGTAAGACGCGTGTACACAACAGGTGTCCAACATGTCGACAAGAACTCGGGGACATAAGGTGCCTTGCTTTGGAAAAGGTGGCCGAATCACTCGAGTTTCCGTGCAAACACTTCTCGCTCGGGTGCCCCGGGATCTTTCAGTACTATAATAAGCTGAAACATGAGGCTGTTTGCAACTTTAGACCGTACAACTGTCCGTATGCTGGATCAGAGTGCTCGATTGTTGGCGATATCCCCTTTTTAGTTTCCCATTTGAAAGATGATCATAAAGTAGACATGCACTCCGGATACACTTTCAACCACCGTTACGTTAAGTCCAATCCACGCGAAGTTGAAAATGCCACGTGGATGCTTACGGTTAGTATGCATTTTCTGCTATCTGACTTTGGTCAAACACTCAAACCTCTTCGTATAATCATGCAAAACGAAACAAAATCATATATGTCCCTACAAAATAGTTAAATTATCAGATATACCCAATTCATTAAAAACAATTTAATAAATGACCATTTTACCCTTATTTTTTTATTTTTATGTTTAAAGCTTTAAAATTTCGTATATGCCCATTTTTAACTTCAAGATTTTTTATTTACCCATTTTAGCTTAAATTTTTATTACTCATTTTAACTTCAATTTTTTTCAATCATGTGACTCTCTGAGTCTCTGGTTCGCGTTAGATTGCTTATCATTCGATTATCCGCCGTCGAGAGAAAAAAAGAGGAGAGACGACGGTTCAGCCTGCTTGCTTATTGTCAATGTCGATCAAACTCCAGATAGAAAAATAGGGTTTGAACAAATATAGTGGGAAGTGTAGAATGGTCATTAAGTAAAATTTTGTTATTGTCGAAGCACGAAATGAATCCGACCTGATCCAAGACGATGTTTCCACGGATTTTCGAGATGAACGAACCACGTCTTGATCTTCTTCTTCGGCTGCTTGAGACCTGCGATGGCTTTTTGGGGGTGTGGAGGTGACTGCTAAGAAATCCTGAGGATCTCTTGTTTACAGACACAAAAAAGTGGTGGTGGCTCTTATTGAGCATGACCCATAATAAGGAGGTGGAGACCTCCTTATATAGAGTCTCATGGCCACCATCATGGTACCCTAATGGGCCTAGCCCAGTTAGGGTTACCTCCACAAAACCCCCTCAGCCCAATAACATTGTATTAGTCCATATAATAAAATAAGCCAAACATGATAAATTTAGGGTCGTAAAACCGGGTTTAGTACCATACCCCTACAAGCCCCCCCAAGTCCAGTGTTGCTCCTGGACGCGCAAGCGTCTAGGTGGAGCGCTGGACTTTATGAGGTGTGTTAGGCTATGAGGCGGTTTTTTCCCTGTTCTTTGGCCTTGTCTTTATTGTCTTTGAGTTTTGGGAGGTTTTCTTCATGATGGTTACGAGCTGTAAAAATAATGAAGCTTGCGCGTGAGGCGGCTTACGAGCTATAATAATAGAGCCTGCGCGAGTTGCGGCTTACGAGCTATAATAATAATGAAGCTTGCGCGTGAGGCGACTTACGAGCTATGAGAATAATAATGAAGCTTGCGCGAGAGGCGACTTACGAGCTATAAGAATAATAAAGCTTGCGCGTGAGGCGACTTACGAGCTATAAGAATAATAACAGCTTGCGCGCGAGGCGTCTTATGAGCTGTATGAATAATAACAACCTGCGCGCGAGGCGTCTTATGAGCTGTATGAATAATAAAAGCCTGCGCGCGAGGCGACTTACGAGCTATAATAATAATGGAGCCTGCGCGAGTTGCGGCTTACGAGCTATGATAATAATGAAGCTTGCGCGTGAGGCGACTTACGAGCTATAATAATAATGGAGCCTGCGCGTGAGGCGACTTACGAGCTATAATAATAATGGAGCCTGCGCGCAAGGCGACTTATGAGCTGTAATAATAATGAAGCTGGCGCGTGAGGCGACTTATGAGCTATAAGAATAATGACAGCTTGCGCGAGGCGTCTTATGAGCTGTATGAATAATAAAAGCCTGCGCGCGAGGCGACTTACGAGCTATAATAATAATGAAGCCTGCGCGAGTTGCGGCTTACGAGCTATAACAATAATAACAGCTTGCGCGCGAGGCGTCTTATGAGCTGTGAGAATAATAACAGCTTGCGCGCGAGGCGTCTTATGAGCTATAATAATAGTGGAGCTTGCGCGTGAGGCGGCTTACGAGCTACTTTATGTCCCGCGCCACGCGCAGATGTTGCATGCGCGTGCGCGTAGACTTTGGTTTTGTGTTATGCGCCACGCGCAGATGTTGCATGCGCGTGCGCGTAGACTGTGATATGTGTGAGCATGTGATGCGTAAGCATGAGTAATATGTGTGAGCATATGTGATGCGTGAGCATATGGTATGAGGATTCCCAACCTTTAAGTTTGGCGCGTAGCCACATGGGATATTATGAGGATTCCCAACCTTGAAGTTTGGCGCGTAGCCATATGGGATATTATGAGGATTCCCAACCTTGAAGTTTGGCGCGTAGCCATATGGGATATTATGAGGATTCCCAACCTTGAAGTTTGGCGCGAGGCCTGATGCGCGGATGCACGGCGATGGAGTGGTGACTCGTGAGTGCGCGTGCATGACGGAGGTCTTTTGCGCGAAACCCAGATGGTGGTTTCCGCGGCGGCACATGCACGGCTGCGGAGTGAGAAATCGCGGGCGCGCGTACATGGCGGCGGAAGTCTGGTAATTTCTGGATCTGCAATTTTAGAGTCAGATCTGCAACTTTAGACCTAAAATCCAGGTCTGTAATCTAGATCTAGATCTGTAAATCAGATCTGGATAGATCTGAAGCTCGGAGCAGATTTAAAACCATCACAGATCCGGAGACTTGATCATTCGAGTCCGGCAGTTTCTTTTCGCACAGATCTGGAAGCCTCTTTTAGATCTATGGATCTTTTTGAGCTATAATAGAACAAGCTTTGAAGCCTTTTTCTGTAAACTTCCAGATCTGGGTTTTTCCTGGGAGAGATCTGACAGCCGAGATGAAGATCGAAGGGTGGTTCGTTGCCGTCCCACGGATGGCGCCAATGTCGAAGCACGAAATGAATCCGACCTGATCCAAGACGATGTTTCCACGGATTTTCGAGATGAACGAACCACGTCTTGATCTTCTTCTTCGGCTGCTTGAGACCAGCGATGGCTTTTTGGGGGTGTGGAGGTGACTGCTAAGAAATCCTGAGGATCTCTTGTTTACAGACACAAAAAAGTGGTGGTGGCTCTTATTGAGCATGACCCATAATAAGGAGGTGGAGACCTCCTTATATAGAGTCTCATGGCCACCATCATGGTACCCTAATGGGCCTAGCCCAGTTAGGGTTACCTCCACAAAACCCCCTCAGCCCAATAACATTGTATTAGTCCATATAATAAAATAAGCCAAACATGATAAATTTAGGGTCGTAAAACCGGGTTTAGTACCATACCCCTACAGTTATGATTGTGTATATATGATATTTTAGTTTTAGTTGGGATATATATATGAAAATTTTCAAATTTTCAACTTTATGTATACAGGTGTTCAACTGCTACGGTCAGTATTTTTGTCTCCACTTTGAGGCGTTCCAGCTCAGCATGGCTCCGGTCTACATGGTGTTTCTGCGGTTCATGGGTGACGAAAACGACGCACGGAATTACCGTTACAGTTTGGAGGTTGGTGGGAATGGTAGAAAGCTTATATGGGAGGGTACCCCTAGAAGCATAAGGGATGGTCATAGGAAAGTTAGGGACAGTCATGATGGGCTAATAATACAAAGAAATATGGCTCTCTTTTTCTTAGGGGGAGATAGGAAAGAACTCAAGTTGCGGGTCACGGGTCGGATATGGAAAGAACCGCCTAACTCGGATGGTAGTAATGTTTGTATCCCAAATCTGTGTAGTTAAACTTGCACGTCTTGTTTTGTGGGACTTGTGTAATTTGGACCGGCCCGTAGATGCAGTCGAAAGAGAATAGTCAAGGAGGTGTTTTTTTCGTATTTGTGTTGAAATATTCGGGTAATGATGTTATTGATGTGAGTAATATGATTCCTGTGCAAAGCATATGGATACAGTTATATGAAGGGTGACAAGATGTTTGATGCATTAATTTTTTATGGGTGACAATTCTGTTTAGTCAAAGTTATTTGATGCAATAAATTCCATGTGACAATTTCTGTTATGACAAGGAAAAAATGGTTTGAGTGATCATATCTAACACGTTTGATAAACAGGTTGTATTCATGTTAACATGTTTAACTTCATGTTGGCTTGTTTAATCCATTTAATCAAACTTGTCGACTCACTAACTCGTTTTATTGCTACCCATTTAACCTATTTTTCCAACAACCATCCTGATTAGGGATGAGCAAATTCAGTACTGGTACCGGGATTTTCCAAAGTTTGTATCTTTAATACCGGTACCGTCGGTACCGGTACAAAAAATTTGCGATTTTCGGGACCGGTATGGTACCGATCTCATCCCTAATCCTGATTATTACATTTAAAACTTGGTTATTACTAGTCAAATACACTTAGGTAAATGTTTAAGAGTTAAAAATGTCAATGTTCGGGTTACAAAATTTTAAGATGCAAGACTACAAGATATAGTTAATGTTTAACCCATATAAATTGTTAAGATTAAGTAATTTAAGATTTTAAGACCCAATCCATATGGTTGGCACCTCTACATTCCAACATGACTAGGGATGAACATATACCAATAATAGTACCGATTTTCCGAAATTATTGGCACAATTACCTGTACTGAAATGTTATGTATTGAAGACAAAATTTGGGAAATTCCGGTACCAAAAACTCAAAATTTGGTACCGATTCGGTACCGGTACTCGTTTTACTTAATGGCAACATATACCTTATGAGTCCAACCATGTGAACAGGTGTCAAGAGTCACACCACCTATGATTTTTTATTTTTTTTTGTATGGATGGCCCACAACATTATTATGGGGTCATCATATGATGTGATTTTCACCTGTTACCATCATCAGGTTTTGGAATACAGGTTTGAGACCACTCCAAGCAAAAGAATAATGAAAAGCAAGCAACTTTTAACTGTTTTAAGGATTCAAAACATACCCACCATCATTACCACATGTGGCAAAAACATATGCACTTTAGGTCTTAATACACCAAACAAACATATAGGTACATGCTACTTATAATCCTATAATCATCCGTTAGCAGATCGAATTCAGCCGCCGATCCATGACCTCAGAAACAGCCTTCATATACGCAGCCTCACTCGAATTAGGCAGAACAAGACCTTCTGCTTCTTCAACTATCTCTTCAATCACAGATTTCTTATTCAAAGTCTCCCTACACATAATATTCCCAATCACAAAAGGCGTAACCCCTTTCTCGACGCCTTTCTTAAGCAACATAGTCGATATCCTTAATGTCTGTGCGCATTTTAAAGGCAAACCCCATCCGTAAAAGTTAAGTAACGCGATATCTTCCTCCGCATCCAATGATTTAATGTACTTAACCGTTTCAGGATTAAACGGTTTACGCGCTTGAGGCCAGTAAAGCCAGTCAAATGTGCAATCTTCAAACTATAGTAAAAACAAAACCATGTTATTATACATTATTACAGTATTACAGTTTATAGCTTATATTTGAAAAACAATATGTCAATATCATAAAACTTACACTGGTAGGAAGACAGTAACCATGATCGATAGGAATAAGAACAAACCGACCATCTTCACCTTTACTAGCCAAAATATTTCCCGTGTGTCTATCAGCATTAGCCATCCTAATATCCAAAACCGAGATCTTATGCACTTCATCGACAGGAAACGAACCCGGACCCATATCCTCACAACTTCCATTATTCTCCATAAACATCTGTAGCGAACCGAGCTTCTCCTTCACACCATCCGGATGGTTAAACCCTTTGTGCAAGCATGTGGCTAAAAACGTAGGCGGGACCCCAGAAAAACCCTTGTGGTCTAGAATATACGCAGCAACTTCCCGAAACGCACCTTCACCAACCGTTGTCCCCCTTTTTAGCCCTTCACCATCTACTGATAAAGGTAACCCTCTAGGGTTATTAACCGCCATTGGTTCCTCATCAATCGGTTTAAACACAGATAGATATTTAGTCCCCGATGCATCCATCATGAAATAAGCTCCACCTGTGCCCTCGGATGACCTTATCGGATAATTCCCTTTCGTTAAACCATCATAGGTCGAGTTAATAAGGTCTAATATTACAGACGGAAGAGTCACCTTTGGGTTAACAATAACTGGCTCCAACCGAATATCATAGTTTAAAGGTTTATTAAAAACCGACCTGTAATACTCTATACCGTGAGCTCCATTTCTAAGCTGTCTGTCAGCAAGATCAAATTCTTTTATATCGTTCAATTGTGGTGCGACAATCGACAGCTCAAAATTCTTTCCAACAGGTTTAGCTCGGATCTTTGCAGACTTCCTAACGTGCAAATGGATGACAGCGTCATTATTATTCTTACAAATCTCATTTACAAGTCTGTCATCCTCTAACCGCTCGCCTTTAAACAACACTTCCTGTTCATCAATATCAATCAACCCTTTCTTCCCCTTCGCAAGCTGTCGTTTCACATAACCGACATCGTGATTCTTTTCAACACGAAAAGTAAACTCTTTACCACACGCTGTTTTCACATTAATCTCTTGAAGATCAGAAACCCTAACTACCAAATGCACTACATTCCCGTCACTAACACCGTAATCTTTAACCAAAGAATTATTCCTGGATAACTCCCTGCCTCCACAAACTAACTTTTGGTTCTTCACTACAAAGCCTTTGTAACTTTGAATCCGAAGCTTCACCGACTCAATCGAATCCGATTCTAAAACTCTAAGTGGCACCACCGAACCAGATACAGCCAGATGAATCGTAATCGCCTCGTTTATATTAACATCATATGGCAAAATCGTCTCGTCACTACGTGGACTGATTGCAACTACACCGGCTGACGTCATGTGCTCCCTAAATTCCAAACCAAATCAGACACTAAATTAGAGGTGCAAACAGGCAGAGCTGCTCAAGCTCAAATTTATAAAAATACTCAAAACAAGCCGAGCCTTTTCGAACTCGAGCCAAGCCCGAGCCTCAAATAAAGCCCGAGCTCGAACCTTATAGGGGAAGCTTTATTAGGCTCGTCGAGCCTTAACGAGCCTGGTGTGCTTTTAAGTTTTACCTCTTTTGGACTTCTATGCATTAACTTCACAATGCACAACCGAGCTCGATCCGAGCTTTGGCTCGTTTAAGGTACTACATGAGCTCATTTAAAATTTTTCTCAAATATGTAAAAATAATTAAAAACGGTATATAAATTAGTTAACAAAAGCTCGGATCGATAAAAAGCTCACAAACGAGAAGAGCTTTTTCAAGCTCGAGCCACAAATAACCTTCGTTACGTTATCGAGCCCCAGCTCGATCCTTATATTAGTAACTTGCTTTGCATAAATCTCACACCTCACAACCGAACTCGACCCGAGCTTTGGCTCGTTTAAGGTTTTTCTCAAATATACAAAAATAATTAAAAAAATATTTATAAATAAAATAATAAACTAGTCCAGCCCTAGGTTGAAAAACAACTCGGCTCGGCTCGTTTACATCCCTAAATTATTATTATTATTATTATTTCCAAAGTACAAATTAGGTAAAAGATTAGAAACTAGTAACCCTAGGTATCGACAATGGCTATAGCATGTAATTAAATTAAACCTTCGTGACATTACGAATCGAAACCCTAATAATAATAATATTTAAATATTCAAATAGGATGAATAATGATAATAATAATAACATTAATAATTACATAGTTTTGCAGTGTAATGTGGATGAAACAGAGGATGCTTACCGGTTCAATTAACCAACAATCAACAAATAACGTAATTTTTTAAACAGCATTTGACGGATTCAAAGTTGAACGATGAGCGTTGATGGTGCGAATTACGTGCTGATAACGATTGGCTGCTTTTACTTGTACCAAAAGATACAAGTGAGAGAGATTTTATATTTATATTGTTACAAAAGTGTGTAGGGTGAACGGTTAAAAGCTTAAAAGGTAAGTTATTGGACTTGATCGGGCCGGGCCCGGGTTAAACTTTTGAGTGGAGTGGAATAATTGGGTTCCGCTTAAAGTCGGGTTAGAGCCGCTACCTTCTTGGGTCTCATTAGCATCTAGGTTGGCAATATATTTCGCATTGGTGTAACATCCCGAGCATTTTTGCTTTTTTTTTCCGTTCAAGATATCTTAGACGGGCATAAGTAAACGGAATCTTCAATGAAGAAAGCTCTGGCCTTTCATATGATCGCATCGGTGGCAATTTGGTGTATGTGGGAGGCAAGAAAGGCGATGGTGTGTGATTATAATTGATATAATTATCGGTGGTCTATATATATGACATCGTTGTTTGTAATTTGTTGATAATTTCGGACTTCCAGTCACGAGTCGGTGAATTTAAGGGGATTTCTATAATTCTTATGAAGTGTATCAAACTTTAATAAGTTTTGAGGGCCTTAATATCTTTATGTGAATGATGTGAGTAATCAGAAATTAAATATTCATATTTTAAACGTTATAGGTTGCAATATTTTAATTAGATGAGATTAATTGGTAATGACTTGACTAACAAGTTAATATTAGTCTATATAAACCGAGTTACAGTTAGACATTATTGAACACATGAGATGGACGAAGTTTATGTTTGACAACAAGACACGAGTTAAGTGTAATAAAGGTTTTAGAGTTGTTCGATATACATTTCATGTGTGTTTTCGTTATATAAATTTGTTCGTTTTGATAGAGTTATATCAATTCGTTCTGAATAATTTTCCATCGTCGTTATCGTCAATCTGCACGCTTCTCAATCGCTCCACCTTCCTAACCTCCTGCTTCATTTTCAAGTTCCCACGACACACTAATTTCCGTTTGGAGTCCCACAAAGACGAAGATGGGTTCAATGGTCACCCACAAAGACGAAGATGGGTTCAATGGTCCAAAAGAAGGCAACTCGTTTGTCGTGGCAACACCCAAATCGAATCGATTGACAACGATGGTGATTATTGTTTACAAGTTTATACTTTAATATTTCATAAAATCAATTAACTATATTATCCCAAATAAGACAATAGATGCAATATATTTACTATAAGTTAGTTTTATTATATGACCATCCAATCATCCATATTGTCATATATGTCATACCTAGTGTTAACAAAAACTTATACAATATAAGCTATTGCCCCAATATACAGAGGAAGTAACCATTGACTCTTGTTAAACTATAAACAAATGTAGGTTAGCTGTCTATAGGCTCAAAAAGACACACATTTGACCTGACAAAAGTCAAATATATTGATTTAGTGCAATAATATTCTCATTATTATTAACCTTCTCTATCCATACTTGGAATCAACATCAATGGAGGATTTCAAACTCTTGTTTCATCTCCTAATCATCCTCTATCTTCTCCCACCTTCATTATCATCATCACCGTTCGACTGCCCGATTTCCTTCTGCGGCTCGAATGCATACTCGGTTCGGTTCCCGTTTCGTGTGGTGGGTCAACAACCTGGCATCTGTGGTTACCTGGGCTTCAACCTAGGTTGCGACAAACAAGGAAAATTACTACTAAACATCCAAAATTCAGGAGACTTTTCGGTCCGAGCCATTGACTACAGATTGCAAATTATCCAACTCTACGACCCGTCAGGTTGTTCAGCTGCTAGAAGGTTAACTTTAGACCTTTCGGGCTCGCCTTTTTGGGGCTCACCGACCCGAAATTATACTCTTTTGACCTGCCCGATCGAGGTCGATATGACTGGTCACACCCTTGTTGGTTGCATAAGCAATTCTACACATTCTACTTTAGCCACTTCTGAGAGATTTGCTTTGGCACTTGCTAACCAAACCGCGTGTAGGATCACTGGCTCTATACAGAGCCCGATAGCACCGTATCAAGATCAAGGCGGGATCACATCTAACCTAAATATGGATATAGCTTTGTCATGGGATGACCCTAATTGTAAAGAGTGCGCAACGATTGGCGGGATTTGCGGCTACACAAATACCACAAAGCAAGAAGTTGCATGCTTTGACAATACCAAAAAAAGTAAGACAAATCTTTCTTAATAATCCTCATTTTTTGAAAACTAAACTATAATCTCACTGATTTACATTTTCAGGCAATAAACACCAGTTGATAGCTGTGATAATAGTATCAATAGCCCTAGGTCTACCAGCCATTGGAGCCTCAATAGCCCTGGTGTGTTATATATGTAAGGACCGCAGAACTGTGGCCACGTGGGATGCAAGAAATGGGATACTCGGTTCCAGCATGGTGCCATCAGAAACTGCCACCGGTATGCTCAATGGTCTTGACCGGTTGACCATAGAGTCGTACACGAAAGTGATTCTAGGGGAAAGTAAACGGCTTCCAGGACATGAAGAAGCAGCATGCTCCATATGTTTAACTGATTACAATGTTGAAGATATTGTCAGATGCATACCTGAGTGTCGACACTGCTTCCATGCTGACTGTATTGACGAGTGGCTTAGGGTGCGAGGGACATGTCCTGTTTGCAGGAACTCACCTACTCCGGCCTCTTGTTGACTTGTAACGTGTTCATATGTTTTTTTTTTGTTTTGTTCAGTACTTGAACTTACACCCCTGCTTTAGTTCTTCCCAGAGAACATAATAAAAGATCGGAAATCCGAGAACAGTCGATAACATTTTCACTAATAAATTTGTTAAAAAAAAAAATTGTGTGCACAAATACATCATTCAACTTATTATATGTCCATGTCAGCAAATAAAGTATGCATTTCATCTACATTAGCATGTAACTGGTTTTGAGGGTAAAAAGGACCTTTCAATTAAAGATAATATTAACTACCAACCGCCGCGCAATGACCAACGCATAAGGTGACAAGATAATTTCCCCAGGAAGTATGTTTATAGTGAAGGAAAGTGATAGGTAGGACAGAACATGGAGGCTGCTAAGATGACTAGTCAAAAGTCAAATACAGCAACAATGACACTTCACCTCATCATCACCAACTATGTGTGTTTTAATTGTTCTACCTTCCATGCAATTTGCCCATTAACATTGATTATAATTGTTAAGGAATATTCTCAATTTTATATTATTGCCTATGTTAAATGTTGATACCTTTTGGGATAGACGAAGTGTTTCGTATTTATGATCTTGACCAACCAACACTCGTGTCTATATATTGGAAACGTTAGTTCACGACGAATTAGGTAGCTGATAGGTGACTTTGGCATATTTTGGTGATTGGTTACTTTGGTTGATTTTGTGCTAGTAGCCTAGTGGGTTTGATTTTGGTAGCTTTTGTTTCTGGGGTCTAGGTTTAAAGCTGTTGTACATATACTTAAGCTTCTTAGGTTGTATATTCATGTATTGTTTATGTTTAAATTTTAACAATGTAAAAGTTGTCATGGATAATTAACTCTATACTCAAGAGAGGTAGGGCAACAGTTCATTTATGGGGATCAAAATAACAGTCAACTAAATACTTAAGCTACGCATATAGCGAACCTTAATTTATGCAAGCATAATCTCCTATCTCCTAATGTTTATAAAGCATAGACAAACTACAAAGTGAACACACAGATCAGCATCAAGTTGCACATTAAGGAACCAAAAGACTAAGTAATTCGGATTAGTATTAAGTAAGAACACATTAGCACAGAGTTGTCAACATGTTACACTGAAACAAAATATTAAGTACTTAGTATTAGTAATAACACATTAGCACGGAGTTGTCAACAACATATTACACTGAAACAAAATACCATGTAGAGAAACTTATAAGAGTTTAGAGTTCTTCCAAACTAAAAAGAGTTTTAACGCATAAACAGAGCAGAAAGAACAAATGAACCTTCCAACATAAGATACAAAACCGAGTGAATCACTTCTTAGCGAGCAGCTTCTTTGGTAGCTTCTCCAATGGAGTGGTTTTCAGAAGGTAGAGCCTGGCTGCACGTTCTTGCAAAGTACCACCGCACTTTAATCCCCTTTCCTGAAGCTTGGTTTTAAGCCTTTCCAAACCAAGAACCTACAAATCAACAAAAATAAAAGGAATCATACAATGAACCAACCTAAAAAGATAACTTTTTTTCAATGCAGAAACCATCAGACATATGCAATGAACGAGATCAGTCTAGATTGAAGCATAGTAGCATACCTCTAACTCTGAGGCCGAGTTAAACTCATCAAAGTTCAGTGGCTTCTCAAGGTCAACACAGTCACTCTTTGCAGACACGTTTTCTTTATCGGTCATCACTTTAGAATCAGAAATTGTAACTTCAACTTCAGTAGTTGTAGTCTCTTTCACATCTGAAACGATTTGAAGTTCACACTGTTTTTCTTCTAAGTTACCAGATTCTGGTTTGGTGTCATTCTCCATTTCAAGAGTAGCCGAATCATTTGAGTTATTCACTATGTTCTCTTCAAGTTTATCTTCATACTCTTTAATGGATCCCAAATGTTCTTCTGTAACGATCTCCTTTTCTTCCTCTGATGCACTTTCAGATGAACACCCGACTGAAGATTCTCCTTCAACTTTTCCACCAGTTACAGATGCTAAACTTCCATCTGGTTCCTTATTCGAGTCTGACTGGTTTTCATTGTTTGTAACAACAGATTTCTCGTTCTCTGCACCCATTTCATCATCACTATCTTCCTCATCCGTGTCATCACTGTCACTGTCACTGTCACTGTCATCCACTTTTCTCTTCCCCATCCTGCATAACAAATACAGACGCACGTTATTGACATGCAAAATTAACACAACAGTGTATTTGAAGCATCCAAAACTTCATATTCTATCAAAAAATATTTCATTAAACCTCTCACCGGAACATCAATAGCAAAAACCTTAGCTATCATCAAACACAATCCAGATCGAAGAAAAAGCATGTGTGAACAGACATAGCCTATCCTCACAATAACATTCTTTCAAAGCAAAAAACGGTAACATGGTAACATTAATGATTGTCAAGTGTCTACAAAATCTAAGGTTGTTCAAAAACCTCACGGTTTGCTTGCTCAAAATCAGCTCATTTGTAAACGAGCCGACTTGGTCTGTAAACGAACAGAGCCCAAGCCAAGGTCGGCCCAAGCCTCGTTTAAAACTAAATCCCAAATATGTGTGTGTGTAGTTTGTAAATTTCGCATCATATGTATGTTACAAATATTACTTTTAGTTTATACTTTATACAAATATACAATATATATCAACATGGATACAGAAATACAAAATTTTATAAAATAAACGAGCCTGGCACACTAGCTAACCGAGCTTTTGACGAACCAAGTTAGAGCTAAACATTTCAGCACGTTAATAAAAATGAGCCGAGCTGAGCCCACCCTGTATGGGATCAGCTTGGTTACAGCCCAAACCAAACCTCTCAAACGGCACACAACCACACCCTTAAAAAAAACAGAAACGATTGCCTAAGTGTGATTTATAAGACAGCAATCAAATTTATAAAAACATTTCATGTTTGTTGCTAGCTCAGGTCACAACTAATGTACATATTTTTTGAACTTATTGTAACATACTAACATATATTTATAGAGACCAATTAAAACACTTTCTTAACATTCACCCTGCATTTTGCACCAAGAATACTCCTCTAAGCTCCTAAACACAAGCCCTAGCATAAACAACTAGCACTAAGATCCAAATACTTAACTAGGTTTAATTCTGCCTAAAATTTTACGACATTCATCAGTTTATAAAAATAACAAAAATAATCAACAACCCCTACCAAATCTTAAGTTGAGAGGAGCCTGAGTTCAGCAAAGCTCAAACTCAGTTCGTTCCGAGCTCTTTTTCTAAAACTTAAGCTCAGCTCATGAATCGTTTTTTCACACTTGGGCTCGGCTCATTTATTATTTACGAATAAATTTATACACGTCTTTAATTACTTTGTTATACTTTAAAAAAAAACTTAAAAGAGCCTACACTCAGCTCGAGCTCGTGCAGTACCTTAAACAAGCCAAAGCTCATCTGTGCAGTGCTAAATTAGTACATAAAAGTTAAAAAGAGATAAAAAAAATTAATATACACAAGACGTGTTAAAGCTCAACTTGTCTAAACGAGCTTCCCATACAAAACTCGACCTCGATAACTAAACGAGCTTTTTTTCGCTCTGATCTCAAGTAGCTCACGAGCAGCTAGGCTAGTTTGCACTCCTAAGTCTTAAGTTACTAATCTCAAGTATAAATCAATCAATGTTCAATATACTAACCACAATAACAATAACAACAACAACAACAATAATAATAATAATCGATAGTTAAACGAGCTTTTTATCCTTTTTATCGCTCTGATCTCAAGTAACTCACGAGCAGCTACGCTCGTTTGCACACCTAAGTTTCTATCAATCAATCAATGTTCAATAAACAAACCACAATTATAATAATAACAATAATAATAATAATAATTACCAAATCTTAAGCTTCTTCGCTTTCAAATCCTCCTCCACTCCCTCACCTTTCCTCTTCTTCAAAAACCTGCCGGAAAGCGACTCCCTAACCGACTTCTCCACCTCCTCCCTACACTTCTCCGAATCCTTCCTATACTTCTCCACATACTTCTCCGCTCCATCGCCACCACCGCCTTTCTTCACCTTCTTCGCATTCTTCTTCAAAAACTCCTCCGCCGCCTTCTCCAACTTCCTCTCCTTCTCCTCCGCCACCCACTCCTCCATCCGCTTCTCCGCATTCACATGCCGCAACCGTCTCCCACTCATATCCCTACACGCATCGAAATTATTCGTTTTCTTCTGCCCGGCCTTCGTTGCGGCCCCGCGGAGCAAGGAACCGAACCCGCCCTTGCCGCCGCGGAGACGGAGCGAGAGGTGGATTGTGGGGAATGGTGAGGATGAATTGTAATGTAAAGGTAAGTCATCGGAGAGTGATTTGCCGTTTGATGTTAGGAGTTGGCGGTGTGGTGGGATTGAGGTTAGGGTTTGGAGTTTGGATTTGATTGAAGAGATTGGGATTATTGGGGTTGTGAAATTTAGGGTTTGTGATTTGCCGTTTAAGAGCTTTGTGATTACTTGATAGATTGGATATTGAGATTCAGATTGAGATTGATCCATTGGAGACGATGACTGAAGGGATTGTTTGATCGAGTATGAGTGAATTCTGTGAAAGGGTTTGCAGTTTGGGAGCGATTGGGATATATGCCGAATGTTTTGGTTTCGGTTTCGGTTTCGGTTTCGGTTTTGTCATGAGAGTCGACACCTCTGCCGTGACGTGGACAGTATAAGAGTATAAGACCCTGTTTTGGCTCGGATTTGAACTAACGACTTTTCTGTTGAAGCATAGTTCTTAATTTCTTATCATCATTGTCATACTCAAATGGTTAAACCATAAAGTTAAGAATTGGGTTTCCTTCAAGAGGTCATCGGTTTGAATTCGAGCCCAAATAAGGTTTTATCCTTCCTGTATTATGTCAGAAGGTTTCGACTTTTGTGGAGACGCAACTAGTATCAACTGACATTAGCGGAGAAGGTTCCTTCAAGGACGCGGGGAAGACAAGGGAACCAGAGGTTATGTTCTTGGGGAGAAACTCTCTAAGGGTTTCAAATTATGACAAGTCGACTTACTACCACCCAATCATATCAAAGACTGTCATCGTTCTAAAAAAAGCTAAATATCTTTTATAAAAGAGCAAGAACAATACAATCAAAATCTTTCAAATTATTTTTCACAAAAATCTGTAAACAATTTTTCACACGTCATACATCCACGTGTTAAATTTTAACAAAATCGTGATGTAACTAATAATTTTTTTATTTTTTATTTTTGCTTCAAAAACAATTTGGATTCAAATTCAAAACGAGATTGCTCAAGAAAGCATCTGGAAAATGCAATTTGATAATGAAATATTTTTGTAAGTTTATTATATGTACGTATGTCAACAGAAAAATAATGCCCGGAAAATGTAATGTGAAGATTTGAAGAGATGAAAAGGAAAGATGTGTGAGTCGGAACAAATCACTTTATTGGCATTAGGATATATAAACATAGTAAAACATTTTTCTCTTTCATATTTGAATATTTCTTTGGTTGAAGTTAGAAAAACAAAAAATAATTAACGTTGTTTGTGTTCGCTCGTTTGTTTGCATCCCTAACGTTTACCAAAGATTAAACCGCTAGGATACATTATTTTCAGATTTCCATATGAATGTTTCAAGAAGGTTATTATACAAAGATAAAGGACATCTAGTAGCACATATGGTGTGACATATTATGACCACGTATAACTCTCCTATTTGTATTGATAATACCTCACGCATTCAAGTTCATGATACTTATATGAATAATCATATAATCCATGCATTAAATGGTTGGATTTCGTAATGAATTACTTAACAAGAGAAAGTTATTTGTTATGGGTATGTATTGTCATACATACATATATTATAAGTACAAGACATTCTAGTTTTATAGCTTCAACTTTTATGAGGAACACAAAACATGAAAAAGGTAGTCCAAATAATATGTTATGTTGTGATTCTCTTGGTACTTGCAAGGCCAAATACACAAGTCAAAGCCCACATACATTCATGTGAAAATCTTAGGGTTCGATTATTGCCTTGTCTTTTACATTTGAAACATTGTCACCATGCCTGTAAAACCCCGCCTTGTCATCCTGTGTGCGAAGCTCCACCGTTACCATGTTGTCTAAACCTTGGAACGGTAGCTAGAAAAATAGATTCTGACGAGGATGCAAAAAAGACATGTAGCTGCCTAAAGGAAACTGCGATAGAAAAAGATAAGTTACATGGTTCTGATATCTCTAGACTTCCAAAGGCCTGCTTGATCGACATTAAAATTCCTGTGATAAGTGCCAAAACCAATTGTTCTAGGTATGTTCAACTCGATCTTTCATCACCCTAACCATTGAAATCGACTAAACCGTCCAAACAAAAGCAAATTGGCCTGTTTGGGATTTATTAAGTTGTTTGGTTATGACAATTTTACGATGGTTTGCAGCTTAGAATTGTCGTTTAGCTTGTATTTATTTTTTTGTTTTTGAGAAAGCGAACCATAGCCTTTGATAAGAAAATTAAATTCAAAGACAAACCCCAAAAAATTCGAATTGGTTTGTCGCTTTTTAAAACCATATTAATTTAGTCGTTCGTCTTGCAATTTCATCAAAACCAACCATTTAGAACCACAAACACTGTAAATTGTTAAATATATTGTCAGGGTTTCTTGTCGTATCATTACAATAGTTACAAGATATAACTTTGTTAGGTTTTCTTTGTGGCTATTTTTATTTTACTGATCATATAAATAGTTTACAAACAATACACACTATTTTACAAGGTTTTCACTATTATATATGGTGTTTCTTGTGCACTTTGAAGTCCATTGGTCATTATTGATCATAATTATTTTTTTTAATGCAGGTGGAAGTTAAAGAATATAAAGCACAAACTATAACTTTAGAAAAATATGAAAGCTACTTCCAACGTTTGTTTCATTTACGTATGGGACTGTACACGTTATCGGTTCTTCATGTGTTATGTTATGAAAATCACCAACTCGTCCTTGTCAAGTTCAAAAAGTAAGACTAATACATAAGAATATTGTATTAAGTTGTTAATAATGTTTATGAAGGTAGACAAGATACATAAATGTATTTTGAAACCCAATGTGAAATCAACTTTACAATAACTTAAGAACTAATAACCAAAAATTAATTACACGTTAATATCCTGCTAATCAATGCGGTAAGATAAAACACGACTTAAAAGTTTATATGAGCCATAAACCAGAGTTCGATTTTACAAGCGAAAAGTTTAGATAAAGCTTGACTCTTTCTACAAACTCGTTACGCTATGATAATAAAATCCAGTATTGAATAACTTCAACATGTTTCATATGGTTATAGATGATAACTGTTTTAATTACTAAAGCCTCATAGAACACATAGTTTGGACTAGGTAATGTGGTATATAAACATGTTGTTTTATAAATCACTTAAAAGTACATGCAACAACAAGCTTGATAACTCGCGATAATACTAAACCATTGTTCACCACAAGACTCGATAAAGAAAGGAGCACCTATGACATCAAAAAGTTGAAGAGTTTCGTAATTTCATATATCGTAATGCAAATTAACTAAGTATGAGGTCGTGTGTAATGAGACATTACAAGGATGGAT
The DNA here is from genome assembly GCF_021521415.1 of Bidens hawaiensis. Lineage (NCBI taxonomy): Eukaryota > Viridiplantae > Streptophyta > Magnoliopsida > Asterales > Asteraceae > Bidens > Bidens hawaiensis. The sequence goes on along the minus strand of NW_027491048.1, from coordinate 729,253 downwards.
AAAACTAGTGTTTTAAAAACCGGTCGTACTAGCCAATTGAACCGGTTATACCGGATTTCAATAGGTAGTTGATGTATAGATCCAGGTATTTTTAGGCGGTTTGCTAGTGCTTCAAACCGTCAGTTTTTTTTAAATACTGGTTTTAAGCCTAATAGATTATTGATATATTTATGGGTCATATTTATTAAAAATGACTTTTAACTTGACATAAAAAAAATAAAACGAGTAAACCTATAAACAATATCATAAACTTATTGCACACTTTTGTTTTTAAAAATACTTTGTTTGAAAATCAAGTATTTTTTGTATTATTTTTCATTATGAATTAGCATTTGGATTATTTTTATTATTGAATCATGTACTTTTAATCTATTTTATGAGTTGAAAGTTGCGTTTATATAAATTTATAGGATAAATTATTCAACCGGTTGAACCTCCCGATACAACTACATTCACCTGGTAGAACCATTTGTTAACTAAATCCGGTATGAGTAAAAACTGTAAAATACCAATTTTTTAAACATCGAACAAAACCCCTTCACATCTCCCAGGGAATTATGAGATGGTATAAGAGGATACACATTTTTACAATAAAAAAACCCTAATGTATCTTAAACGGGTAATGATTTAAGGAATAATAAGAGCCATTATACATTACACAAGTTTTTCTACTATAAAATGTGTTAATTATGCCCTGACGTCACCCCAGCGGCCCGTACGAAATATTACCAGTATTGCCAAAAGGGTATGTTCACTTAGCCGGAGGAAAAACTGAGTATGGGTCGAACCACCGAATCGGATCAGAAATTCGATCTTGGTGACTTCCATACAATATTTTTATGACCCTATGAAAGAATCAGATCAATAATTATGCCCTAACGCCACCCCGCAGCCCGTTTTAAATTTTTCCAGTATTGCCAAAGGGATATGTTCACCGAGCCGGAGCAAAAACTGAGTATAGGGTCGAACCACTGAATCGGATCAGAAATTCGGTCTTGTTGACTTCCATACAATATTTTACGACCCTACGAAAGAATCGGATCAATAATTATACCCTGACGCCACCCCGCGACCCGCTCGAAATTTTGCCAGTATTGCCAAAGGACCCATGTTCACCGAGCAAGAGGAAAAACTGAATATGGGTCGAGCCCCCGAATCGGATCAAAAATTCGGTCTTGGAGACTTCCATACAATATTTTATGACACTACGAAAGAATCGAATCAATAATTATGCCCTGCCCGCACACCCCGCGGCCGGTTCGGAATTTTGCCAGTATTGACAAAGGGGTATGTTCACCGAGCCGGAGGAAAAACTGATTATGGGTCGAACCTCCGAATCGGATCAGAAATTCGGTCTTGGAGACTTCCATACAATATTTTATGATACTACGAAAGAATCGGATCAGTAATTATGCCCTGACGCCACCCCGCGGCCCGTTCGAAATTTTGCCAGTACTGTCTAAGGGGTATGTTCACCTAGCCGGAGGAAAAACTGAGTATGGGTCCAACCACCGAATCGAATTAGAAATTCGGTCTTGGTGACTTCCATACAATAATTTATGACCCTACGAAAGAAAATCGGATAAGTAATTATGCCCTTCCCGCACACCCTGCGGCCCGTTCGAAATTTTGCCAGTATTGCCAAAGAAGTATGTTCACCGAGACGAAGGAAAAACTGAGTATGGGTCGAACCATCGAATCGGATAAGAAATTCGTTTTGGAGACTTCCATACAATATTTTATAACCCTACGAAAGAATCGGATCAGTAATTATGCCCTGAAGCCACCCCGCGGCACGTTCGAAATTTTGCCGGTATTGCCAAAGGGGTATGTTCACCGAGCCAGAGGAAAAAATGAGTATGGGTCAAACCACCGAATCAGATCAGAAATTCGGTCTTGAAGACTTCCATACAATATTTTATGACACTACGAAAGAATCGGATCAGTAATTATGCCCCGACGCCACCCTGCAGCCCGTTCGAAATTTTGCCAGTATTGCCTACAAGGTATGTTCACCGAGCCGGAGCAAAAACTGAGTATTGGTCGAACCACCGAATCGGATTAGATATTCGATCTTGGAGACTTCCATACAATAAAATAAGACCCTACGAAAGAATTGGATAAATAATTATGCCCTGACGCCACCCCGCGGCTCGGTCGAAATTTTGCCAGTATTATCAAAGGGGTATGTTCACCGAGCAAAGGAAAAACTGAGTATGGGTCGAACCACCGAATCAGATCAAAAATTCGGTCTTGGAGACTTCCATACAATATTTTAAGACACTACGAAAGAATCGGATCGGTAATTATGCCCTGACGCCACCCCGCGGCTCGTTCGAAATTTTGCCAGTATTGACAAAGGGGTATATTCACCTAGCCGGAGGAAAAACTGAGTATGGGTCGAACCACCGAATCGTATCTGAAATTCGGTCTTGGTGACTTCCATACAATATTTTATAACCCTATGAAAGAATCGGACCAGTAATTATGCCCTTCCCGCACACCACGCGGCCCGTTCGAAGTATTGCTTAAGGGGTATGTTCACCGAGCCGGAGGAAAAACCGTGTATGGATCGAACCACCGAATCGGATCAAAAATTCGGTCTTGGTGACTTCCATACAATATTTTACGACCCTACGAAAGAATCTGATAAATAATTATGCCCTGAAGCCACCACACGGCCCGTTCGAAATTTTTTCAGTATTGCCAAAGTGGTATGCAGGGGCGTAGCTTTACTTGGGCCAGGGGTGGCCCCGGCCCCTCCGTTTTTTCGCTCGGTAGTGTAAAGTTATCCTTTTTCGACGGAAAATTTTTATATATAGTGTAAATTTACCTATTTTCGACCGAAATTTTGAGCCCGTAACCTCGGTTTTTTTGCTCGGTAGTGTAAATTTATCCACTTTTTGCCCGAAATTTTTTATACCGACCGAAATTTTGAGCCCCCCCCCCCTATAATATATAAAAAAAATTTTATACATATTGAGTCCGGCCCCCTCGATGTGTATGTCTAAGCTTCGCCACTGGTGGTATGTTCACCGAGCCAGAGGAAAAACTGAGTATGGGTCAAACCATCGAATCAGATCAGAAATTCAGTCTTGGAGACTTCCATACAATATTTTATGACACTACGAAAGAATCAGAATCAATAATTACACCCAAACGCCATCCTGCGGCCCGTTCGAAATTTTGCTAGTATTGCCAAAGGGGTATGTTCACTGAGCCGGAGCAAAAACTGAGTATGGATCGAACCACCAAATCGGATCAGATATTCGGTCTTGGAGACTTCCATACAATATTTTATGACCCTACGAAAGAATCGGATCAACATTATACCCTGACGCCACCCCGCGGCTCGGTCGAAATTTTGCCAAAGGGTATATTCACTGAGCCAGAGCAAAAAATGAGTATAGATCGAGCCACCGAATCGGATAAGAAATTCAATCTTTCCATACTATATTTTATGACACTACGAAAGAATCAGATCAATAATTATGCCCTGACGCCACCCTACGGCCCGTTCAAAATTTTGTCAGTATTGCCAAAGGGCTATGTTCACCGAACCGAAGGAAAAAACTGAGCATGGGTCTAACCACCGAATCAGATCAGAAATTCGGTCTTGGTGACTTCCATACAATATTTTATGTACTTACGAAAGAATCGGATCAATAATTATGCCCTGACCCCACCCAGCGGCCCGTTCGTAAATTTGCCAGTATTGTCAAAGGGGTATGTTCACCGAGCCAGAGGAAAAACTGAGTATGGGTCGAACCACCGAATCGGATCAGAAATTCGGTCTTGGTGATTTCTATACAATATTTTATGACCCTTCGAAAGTATAGGATCATAAAATATGTCTTGACGCCACACCGCGGCCCGTTCGAATTTTTTACCGCTATTGCCAAAGGGGTATGTTCACCGAGCGATAGGAAAATCCGAGTGTGGGTCGAACCAAAAATCGGATCAGAAATTCGGTACTGGAGACTTCCATACAAAATTTCATGACCATACGAAAGAATCGTATCAATAATTATGCCCTAAGGCCACCCCGCGGCCCGTTCCAAATTTAGCCAGTATTGCCAAAGAGGTGTGTTCACCGAGCCGGAGGAAAACCTGAGTATGGGTCGAACCACCGAATCAGATCAGAAATTCGGTCTTGGTGACTTCAATACAATATTTTATGAACTTACGAAAAAATCGGATCAATAATTATGCCCTGACGCCACCCCGCGGCCCGTTCGTAAATTTGCCAGTATTGTTAAAGGGTATGTTCACCGAGTCGGAGAAAAAACTGAGTATGGGTCGAACCACTGAATCGGATCAGAAATTCGGTCTTGGTGATTTCCATACAATATTTTATGACCCTTCGAAAGTATAGGATTATAAAATATGCCTTGACGCCACACCGCGGCCCGTTCGAATTTTTACCGGTATAGCCAAAGGGGTATGTTCACCGCGCGGGAGGAAAATCCGAGTGTGGGTCGAACCAAGAATCGGATCAGAAATTCGGTAGTGGAGACTTCCATACAAAATTTCATGACCATACGAAAGAATCGAATCAATAATTATGCCCTGAGGCCACCCCGCGGCCCGTTCGAAATTTAGCCAGTATTGCCAAAGGGGTGTGTTCACCGAGCCGGACCAAAAACTGAGTATGGGTCGAACCACCCAATCGGATCAGAAATTCGGTCTTGGTGACTTCCATACAATATTTTATGAACTTACGAAAGAATCGGATCAATAATTATGCCCTGACGCCACCCCGCGACCCGTTCGTAAATTTGCCATTATTGTCAAAGGGGTATGTTCACCGAGCCGGAAAAAACTGAGTATGGGTCGAACAACCGAATCGGATGAGAAATTCGGTCTTGGTGATTTCCATACAATATTTTATGACCCTTCGAAAGTATCGGATCATAAAATATGCCTTGACGCCACACCGCGGCCCGTTCGAATTTTTTACCGGTATTGCCAAAGGGGTATGTTCACCGAGCCGGAGAAAAATCCGAGTGTGGGTCGAACCAAGAATCGGATCAGAAATTCGATATTGGAGACTTCCATACAAAATTCCATGACCATACGAAAGAATCGGATCAATAATTATGCCCTGACGCCACCCCGCGGCCGGTTCGAAATTTAGCCAGTATTGCCAATGGGGTGTGTTTACCGAGCCGGAGGAAAAAATGAGTATGGTTCGAACCATGAATCGGATTAGATGTCTTGATGACTTCCATAAAATTTTTTATGAACTTACAAAAGAATCGGATCAATAATTATGCCTTGACGGAACCCCGCGGCCCGTTCGTAAATTTGCCAATATTGTCAAAGGGTTATGTTCACCGAGCCGGAGGAAAAGACTGAGTATGGGTCGAACCACCGAATCGGATCAGAAATTATGTATTGGAGACTTCCATACAAAATTTCATGACCAGACGAAAGAATCAGATCAGTAATTATGCCCTGACGCAACACTGCGGCCCGTTCGAAACTTTGCCAGTATTGCCAAAGGGGTATGTTCACCGAGTCGGAAGATAACCTGAGTTAGGGTTAAACCACCAAATCGGATCAGAAATTCGTTATTGGTGACTTCCATACAATATTTTATGACCCTACGAAAGAATAGGATCAATAATTATGCCCTGACGCAACCCCGTGGCCCGTTCGAAATTTTGCCAGTATTGCCAAAGGGGTATGTTAACCGAGCCGGAGGAAAAACCGAGTGTGGGTCGAATCACGAATCGGATCAGAAATTCGGTCATAGAGACTTCCATATAAAACTTTATGACCTTACGAAAGAATCAGATCAATAATTATGCCCTGACGCCACCCCGCGGACCGTTCAAAATTTTGCCAGTATTGCCAAAGGGGTATGTTCACCGAGTAGGAGGAAAACCTGAGTATGGGTCAAACCACCGAATCGGATCAGAAATTCGGTCTTGGTGACTTCTATACAATATTTTATGACCCTATAAAGAATCGGATAAATAATTATGCCTAGACGCCACCCCGCGTCCCGTTCGAAATTTTGCCAGTATTGCCAAAGGGGTATGTTCACCGAGCCGGAGGAAAGACCGAGTCTGGGTCGAACCACGAATCGGATCAGAAATTCGGTCATAGAGACTTCCATATAAAGTTTTATAACCCTACGAAAGAATCGAATAAGTAATTATGCTCTGACGCTACCACGTGGCCCGTTCGAAATTTTGCCAGTATTGCCAAAGGGGTGTGTTCACCGAGCCGGAGGAAAAACTGAGTATGGTCGAACCACCGAATCGGATCAGAAATTCAGTCTTGGAGACTTCCATTCAAAATTTCATGACCCTACGAATGAATCGGATCAATAATTATGCCCTGACGCCACCACGCGGCCCGTTCGAAATTTTGAGACCATTGCCAAAGGGGTATGTTCAACGGGCGGGAGAAAACTCTGAGTATGGGTTGAACCACGAATCAGATCAGAAATTCGGTCTTGATGACTTCCATACAATATTTTACGACCCAACGAAAAAATCGAATCAATAATTATACCCTGACGCCACCCCGCGACCCGTTCGAAAATTTGCCAGTATTGCCAATGGGGTATGTTCACCGAGCCGGAGGAAACACTAAGTATGGGTCGAACCACTGAATCGGATCATAAATTCGGTCTTGGTGACTTACATACAATATTTTATGACCCTACGAAAGAATCGGATCAATAACTATGCCCTGACGCCACCCCGCGGCCCGTTCGAAAATTTTCCAGTATTGCCAAAGGGGTATGTTCACCGATCCGGAGGAAAATCCGAGTGTGGGTCGAACCACGAATCGGATCAGAAATTCGTTATTGGAGACTTCCATATAAAATTTCATGACCATACTAAAGAATCGGATTAATAATTATGCCCTGACACCACACCGCAGCCCGTTCAAAATATTGCCAGTATTGCCAAAGGGGTATGTTCACCGAGTAGGAGGAAAACCTGAGTATGGGTCTAACCACCGAATCAGATCAAAAATTCGGTCTTAGTGACTTCCATACAATATTTTAAGACCCTACGACGGAACCGGATCAGTAATTATGCCCTGACGCAACCCCGCGGCTCGTTCGAAATTTTGCCAGTATTGCCAAAGAGGTATGTTCACCGAGCAGGAAACGAACCACGAATCGGGTAAGAAATTCGGTCTTGGAGACTTCCATAAAAACTTTTATGACCCTACGAAAGAATCGGATCAGTAATTATGCCCTGACGCCACCATGTGACCCGTTCGAAATTTTGCCAGTATTGCCAATAGGGTATGTTCACCGAGCCGAAGAAAAAACTGAGTATGGTTCAAACCAACGAATCGGATCAGAAATTCAGTCTTGCTGACTTCCATACAATATTTTACAACCCTACGAAATAATCGGATCATTGATTATGCCCTGATACCACTCCGTGGCCCGTTCGTAAATTTGCAAGTATTGCTAAAGGGGTGTGTTCACCGAGCCGCATGAAAAACTTAGTATGGGTCGAACCACCGAATCAGATCAGAATTCGGTCTTGGAGATTTCCATACAAAATTTAATGACCCTATGAAAGAATCGGATCAATAATTATGCCCTGACGCCACCACGAGGCCCGTTCGAAATTTTGCTAGTATTGCCAAAGGAGTATGTTCACCGAACCGGAGGAAAAACTGAGTATGTGTTGAACCACTGAATCGGATCAGAAATTCGGTCTTGGTGACTTCCTCACAATATTTTACGACCCTGCAAAAGAATCGGATCAATGATAATGCCCTGATGCCACTCAACGGCCCGTTCAAAAATTTTCCAGTATGCCAAAGAGGTATGTTCACCGAGCCGGAGGAATAACTGAGTATGGGTCTAAACACCGAATCGGATCATAAATTCGGTCTTGGTGACTTTCATACAATATTTTATGACCCTAAGAAAGAATCGGATCAATAATTATGCCCTGACGCCACCCCGCGACCCGTTCGAATTTTTTCCGGTATTGCCAAAGAGGTATGTTCACCGAGCCGGAGGAAAATCCGATTGTGGGTCGAACCACGAATCGGATCAGAAATTCGGTATTGGAGACTTACATACAAAATTTCATGACCATACAAAATAATCGGATCAATAATTATGCCCTGACGTCACCCCGCGGCCCGTTCGAAATTTTGCAAGTATTGCCAAAGGGGTATGTTCACCGAGCCGGAGGAAAAACAGAGTATGGGTCGAACCACTAAATCGGATCAGAAATTCGATTTTTGGTGACTTCCATATAATATTTTAAGACCCTACGAGGGAACCGGATCAGTAATTATGCCCTGACGCCACCTCGCGGCCCATTCGAAATTTTGTCATATTTCCAAAGGGGTATGTTCACCGAGTCGGAGGAAAAATCAAGTGTAGGTCGAACCACGAATCGGATCAGAAATTCAGTCATAGAGACTTCCATACAAATTTTCATGACCATATGAAAGAATCGGATCAATAATCATGTCCTTACGCCACCCCGCAGCCCGTTCGAAATTTTGCCAGTATTGCCAAAGGGGTGTGTTCACCGAGCCGGAGGAAAAACTGAGTATGGATCGAACCATCGAATCGGATCAGAAATTCGGTCTTGGAGACTTTCATTCAAAATTTCATGACCCTATGAAAGAATCGGATCAATAATTATGCCCTGACGACACCACGCGGCCCGTACGAAATTTTGAGAGTATTGCTAAAGGGGTATGTTCACCGGGACGGAGAAAACTATGAGTATGGGTGGAACCACGAATCGGTTCAAAAGTTCGGTCTTGGTGACTTCCATACAATATTTTATAACCCTACGAAAGAATCGGATCAATAACTATGCCCTGACGCCACCTCGCGGCCCGTTCGAAATTTTGCCAGTATTGCCAAAGAGGTATGTTCACCGAGCCGGAGGAAAAATCGAGTATGGGTCGAACCACGAATCGGATCAGAAATTCGGTCATAGAGACTTCCATACAATATTTTAAGACCCTACGACGGAACCGGATCAGTAACTATGCCCTGACGCAACCCCGCGGCTCGTTCGAAATTTTGCCAGTATTGCCAAAGAGGTATGTTCACCGAGCAGGAGGAAAAACCGAGTGTAGGTCGAACCACAAATCGGGTCAGAAATTCGATCTTGGAGACTTCGATAAAAACTTTTATGACCCTACGAAATAATCGGATCAGTAATTATGCCCTGACGCCACCACGTGACCCGTTCGAAATTTTGCCAGTATTGCCAAAAGGATATGTTCACCGAGCCGAAGAAAAAACTGAGTATGGTTCAAACCACCGAATCGGATCATAAATTCGGTCTTGCTGACTTCCATACAATATTTTACGACCCTACGAAAGAATCGGATCATTGATTATACCCTGATACCACTCCGTGGCCCGTTCGTAAATTTGCAAGTATTGCTAAAGGGATATGTTCACCGAGCCGCAAGAAAAATTTAGTATGGGTCGAACCACCGAATCAGATCAGAATTCGGTCTTGGAGATTTCCATACAAAATTTAATGAACCTACGAAAGAATCGGATCAATAATTATGCCCTGACGCCAGCACGAGCCCCGTTCGAAATTTTGCTAGTATTGCCAAAGGAGTATGTTCACCGAGCCGGAGGAAAAACTAAGTATGTGTTGAACCACTGAATTGGATCAGAAATTCGGTCTTTGTGACTTCCATACATTATTTTACGACCCTACAAAAGAATCGGATCAATGATAATGCCCTGATGCCACTAAACGGTCGGTTCAAAAATTTGCCAGTATGCCAAGCGATATGTTCACCGAGCCAGAGGAATAATTGAGTACGGGTCTAAACACCGAATCGGATCATAAATTCGGTCTTTGTGACTTCCATACAATATTTTATGACCCTAAGAAAGAATCGGATCAATAATTATGCCCTGACGCCACCCCGCGGCCCGTTCGAATTTTAACCGGTATTGCCAAAGAGGTATGTTCACCGAGCCAGAGGAAAATCCGAGTGTAGGTCGAACCACGAATCGGATCAGAAATTTGGTATTGGAGACTTCTATACAAAATTTCATGACCATACGAAAGAATCGGATCAATAATTATGCCCTGACGCCACCATGCGGCCCGTTCGAAATTTTGCCAGTATTGCCAAAAGGGTACGTTCACCTAGCCGGTGGAAAAACTGAGTATGGGTCGAACCATTGAATCGGATCAGAAATTCGGTCTTGGTGACTTCCATACAATATTTTATTACCCTACGAGATAACAGGATTAATAATTATGCCATGACGCCACCACGCGGCCCGTTGGAAATTTTGCCAGTATTGCCAAAGTGGTATGTTCACCGAGCCAGAGAAAAAACTGAGTATGGGTCGAGCCACCGAATCAGATCAGAAATTCGCTCTAGGTGATTTCCATACAATATTTTATGACCCTACGAAAGAATCGGATCAATAAATATGCCATGACGCCACCCCGCGGCCCGTTCGAATTTTTTACCGGTATTGCCAAAGGGGTATGTTCACCGTGCCGGAGGAAAATCCTAGTGTGGGTCGAAACACGAATCGGATCAGAAATTCGGTATTGGAGACTTTCATACAATATGTCATGACTATACGAAAGAATCAGATCAATAATTATGCCTTGACGCCACCCCGCGGCCCGTTCGAAATTTTGCCAGTATTGCCAAAGGGGTGTGTTCACCGAGCCGGAAGAAAAACTGAGTATGGGTCGAACCACTGAATCGGATCAGAAATTCGGTCTTAGTGACTTCCATTCAATATTTTAAGACCCTACGAGAGAATAGGATTAATAATTATGCCTGACACCACCTCGCGACCAGTTTGAAATTTTGCTAGTATTACCAAAGTGGTATGTTCACCTAACCAGAGGAAAAACTGAGTATGGGTTGAACCACTGAATCGGATCAGAATTTCGCTCGTGGTGACTTCCATACAATATTTTATGACCCTACGAGAGAACAAGATTAATAATTATGCCCTGACGCCACCACGTGGCCCCTTCGAAATTTTGCTAGTATTGCCAATGGGGTGTGTTCACAGATCCGGAAGAAAAACTGAGTATGGGTTGAATCACCGAATCGGATCATAAATTCGGTCTTGGAGACTTCCATTCAAAATTTCATGAACCTACGAAAGAATCGGATCAATAATTATGCCCTAACGCCAACACGCGGCCCGTTCGAAATTTTGAGAGTATTGCCAAAGAGGTATGTTCACCGGGCCAGAGAAAACTCTGAGTATGGGTTGAACCACGAATTGGATCAGATATTCGGTCTTGGTGACTTACAGACAATATTTTACGACCCTACGTAAGAATTAGATCAATAATTATGCCCTGACGCCACTCTTGGTCCCGTTCGAAATTTTGCCAGTATTGACAAAAGGGTATGTTCACCGAGCCCCAGGAAAAACTGAGTATGGGTCGAACCACTGAATCGGATCAGAAATTCGGTCTTGGTGACTTTCATACAATATTTTAAGACCCTACGAGAGAACAAGATTAATAATTATGCCCTGACGCCACCTCGCGGCTCGTTCGAAAATTTGCCAGTATTGCTAATGGGGTAAGTTCACCTAGCCAGAGAAAAAACTGAGTATGGTTCGAGCCACCGAATCGAATCAGAATTCGGTGTTTGAGACTTCCATACAATATTTTATAACCCTACGAATGAATCGGATCAATAATTATGCCCTGAGGCCATCCCGCGGTCTGTTCGAATTTTTGCCATTATTGACACAAAGGGGTATGTTCACCGAGCCAGAGAAAAAAACGAGTATGGGTCGAAGCACCGAACAGAATCAAAATTCGGTCTCGGAGACTTCCATACAGTATTTATGACCCTACGAAAGAATCGAATCAATAATTATCCCATGACGCCACCCCGCGGCCTGTTCGAATTTTTTACCGGTATTGCCAAAGGGGTATGTTCACCGAGCCGAAGGAAAAACAGAGTGTGGGTCGTACCACGAATCGGATCAAAAATTCATTCTTGGAGACTTCCATACAATGTTTTACGACCCTACAAAAGAATAGGATCAGTAATTAAGCCCTGACGCCACCCCGCGGCCCGTTCTAAATTTTTCTAGTATTACCAATGTGGGTATGTTTACCGAGCCGGAGGAAAAACTGAGTATGGGTCGAACCACCGAATCGGATCAGAAATTCGGTCTTGCTGACTTCCATACAATATTTTACGACCCTACGAAAGAATTAGATCAAAAATTATGCGCTGACGCAACCCCGCGGCCCGTTCGAAATTTTGCCAGTATAGTTAATGGGGTATGTTCATCGACTCGGGGAAAAAACTTAGTATGCGTTGAACCACCGAATCAGATCAGAAATTCGGTCTTGCTGACTTCCATACAATATTTTACGACCCTACAAAAGAATCGTATCAATAATTATGACCAGACGCCACCCCGCGGCCCCTTCGAAATTTTGCCAGTATTGCCAAAGGGGTATGGTCACCTAGCCGGAGGAAAAGCTGAGCATGGGTCGAACCACGAATCGGATTATAAATTCGGTCTTACTGACTTCCATACAATATTTTACGACCCTACGAAAGAATCGGATCAATAATTATGCCCTGACGCCATCCCGCGGCCCGTTCGAAATTTTGCCAGTATCGCCAAAGGGGTATGTTCACAGAGACGGAGGAAAAATGAGTATGGGTTGAACCACCGAATTGGATCATAAATTCGGACTTGCTGACTTCCATACAGTATTTTACGACCCTACGAAATAATCGGATCAATAATTATGCCCTGACGCCACCCCGCGGCCGGTTCGAAATTTTTACCGGTATTGCCAAAGTGGTATGTTCACCGCGCCTGAGGAAAAACCGAGTGTAGTTCGAACCACCGAATTGGATTAGAAATTCGGTCTTGCTGACTTCCATACAATATTTTACGACCTACGAAATAATCGGATCAATAATTATGCCCTGACGCCACCTCGCGACCCGCTCGAAATTTTGCCAGTATTGCCGAAGGGGTCTGTTCAATGAGACGGAGGAAAAAATGAGTAAGGGTCGAACCACCGAATCGGATCAGAAATTCGGTCTTGGTGATTTCCATACAGTATTATATGACCACACGAAAGAATTGGATCATCAAATTGCCCTGGCGCCACCCTGCGGCCTGTTCGAAATTTTTACCGGTATTGCCAAAAGGGTATGTTCACCGAGCCGGAGGAAATACCGAGTGTAGTTCGAACCACGAATCGGATCATAAATTCGGTCTTGGAGACTTCCATACAAAATTTTATGACCCTACGAAAGAATTTGATAAGTAATTATGCCCTGACGCCGCCACTAGGCCCGTTCGAAATTTTACTAGTATTGCCAAAGGGATAAGTTCACCGAGCCGAGGAAAAAACTGAGTATGGATCAAACCACCGAATCAGATCAGAAATTCGGTCTTACTGACTTCCATACAGTATTTTACGACCCTACGAAAGAATCGGATCAATAATTATGCCCTGACGCCACCCCGCGGCCCGTTCATAAATATGCCAGTATTGTCAAAAGGGTATGTTCACCGAGCCGGAGGAAAAACTGAGTATGGGTCCAACCACCGAATCGGATCACAAATTCGGTCTCGTAGACTTCCATACAAAATTTTATAAACCTACGAAAGAATAGGATCAATAATTATGCCATGACGCCACCCCGCGGCCCGTTCGAATTTTTTATCGGTATTGCCAATGGGGTAAGTTCACCGACCCGGAGGAAACACAGAGTGTGGGTCGAAACACGAATCGGATCAGAAATTCGGTCTTGGAGATTTCCATACAAAATTTTATGACCCTACGAAAGAATCGGGTCAATAATTATGCCCTGACACCACCCCGCGGCCCGTTCATAAATATGCCAGTATTGTCAAAAGGGTATGTTCACCCAGCCGGAGGAAAAACTGAGTATGGGTCCAACCACCGAATCGGATCAGAAATTCTTTCGGAGACTTCCATACAAAATTTTTTGAACCTACGAAAGAATAAGATCAATAATTATGCCATGACGCCACCCCGCGGCCCGTTCGAATTTTTTACCGGTATTGCCAATGGGGTAAGTTCACCGACCCGGAGGAAAAACAAAGTGTGGGTCGAACCACGAATCGGATCAGAAATTCGGTCTTGGAGACTTCCATACAAAATTTTATGACCCTACGAAAGAATCGGGTTAATAATTATGCCCTGACGCCACCCCGCGGCCCGTTCGAAATTTTGCCAGTATTGCCAAAGGGGTATGTTCACCGAGCCAGAGAAAAACTGAGTATGGGTCGAACCACCGAATCGACTCAGAATTCGGTCTTTGTGACTTCCATACAGTATTTTAAGACCCTACGAGAGAATATGATCATTAATTATGCCCTGACGACACCCCGCGGCCCGTTCGAAAATTTGCCAGTATTACAAAAGTGGTATGGTCACTGAGCCGGAGGAAAAACTAAGTATGGGTCGAACTATGAATCGGATTAGAAATTCGGTACTGGTGTCTTCCATAAAATATTTTATACCCTACGAAAGAATTGGATCAATAATTATGCCCTGACGCCACCCCGCGACTTGTTCGTAAATTTGCCAGTATTGTCAAAGGGGTATGTTCACTGAGCCGGAGGAAAAACTGAGTATGGCTCGAACCACCGAATCGGATCCGAAATTCGGTCTTGATGATTTCCATACAATATTTTATAACCCTACGAAAGAATCGGATCAATAATTATGCCCTGACGCCACCCCGCTGCCCGTTCGAATCTTTTACCGGTATTGCTAAAGGGGTATGTTCACTGAGCCGGAGGAAAAACTGAGGATGGGTCGAACCACCGAATCGGATCTGAAATTCGGTCCTGGTGACTTCCATACAATATTTTATGACCCTACGAAAGAATCGGATCAGTAATTATGCCTTGACGCCACTACGTGACCCGTTCGAAATTTTGCCAGTATTGAAAAAAGGGTATGTTCACCGAGCCGAAGAAAAAACTGAGTATGGTTCAAACCACCGAATCGGATCATAAATGCGGTCTTGCTGACTTCCATACAATATTTTACGACCCTACGAAAGAATCGGATCATAGATTATGCCCTGACACCACTCCGTGGCCCGTTCGTAAATTTGCAAGTATTGCTAAAGGGGTGTGTTCACCGAGCCGCAGGAAAAACTTATTATGGGTCGAACCACCGAATCAGATCAGAATTCGGTCTTGAAGATTTCCATACAAAATTTAATGACCCTACGAAAGAATCGGATCAATAATTATGCCCTGACGCCACCACGAGGCCCGTTCAAAATTTTGCTAGTATTGCCAAAGGAGTATGTTCACCGAGCCGGAGGAAAAACTGAGTATGTGTTGAACCACGAAATCGGATCAGAAATTCGGTCTTGGTGACTTCCATACAATATTTTACGACCCTGCAAAAGAATCGGATCAATGATAATGCCCTGATACCACTCAATGGCCCGTTCAAAAATTTGCCAGTATGCCAAAGAGGTATGTTCACCAAGCTGGAGGAATAATTGAGTATGGGTCTAAACACCAAATCGGATCATAAATTCGGTCTTAGTGACTTTCATAAAATATTTTATGACCCTAAGAAAGAATCGGATCAATAATTATGCCCTGACGTCACCCCGCGGCCCGTTCGAATTTTTATCGGTATTGCCAAAGAGGTATGTTCACAGAGCCGGAGGAAAATCCGATTGTGGGTCGAACCACGAATCGGATCAGAAGTTCGGTATTGGAGACTTCCATACAATATTTCATGACCATACGAAAGAATCGGATCACTAATTATGCCCTGACGTCACCCCGCGACCCGTTTGAAATTTTGCAAGTTTTGCCAAAGGGGTATGTTCACCAAGCCGGAGGAAAAACAGAGTATGGGTCGAACCACTTAATTGGATCAGAAATTCGGTTTTGGTGACTTCCATATAATATTTTAAGACCCTACGAGGGAACCGGATCAGTAATTATGCCCTGACGCCACCCCGAGGCCCGTTCGAAATTTTGACAATATTGCCAAAAGGGTATGTTCACCGAGTCGGAGGAAAAATCAAGTGTACGTCGAACCACGAATCGGATCAGAAATTCAGTCATAGAGACTTCCATACAAATTTTCATGACCATATGATAGAATCGGATCAATAATTATGCCCTGACGCCACCCCGCGGCCCGTTCGAAATTTTGCCAGTATTGCCAAAGGGGTGTGTTCACCAAGCCGGAGGAAAAGCTGAGTATGGATCGAACCATCGAATCGGATCATAAATTCGGTCTTGGAGACTTTCATTCAAAATTTCATGTCCCTACGAAAGAATCGGATCAGTAATTATGCCCTGACGCAACCCCGCGGCTCGTTCGATTTTTTGCCAGTATTGCCAAAGAGGTATGTTCACCGAGCAGGAGGAAAAACCGAGTGTAGGTCGAACCACGAATCGGGTCAGAAATTCGGTCTTGGAGACTTCCATAAAAACTTTTGTGACCCTACGAAAGAATCGGATCAGTAATTATGCCCTGACGCCACCACGTGACCCCTTCGAAATTTTGCCAGTATTGCCAATAGGGTATGTTCACCGAGCCGAAGAAAAAACTGAGTATGGTTCAAACCACCGAATCGGATCAGAAATTCGGTCTTGCTGACTTCCATACAATATTTTACGACCCTACGAAATAATCGGATAATTGATTATGCCCTGATACCACTCCGTGGCCCGTTCGTAAATTTGCAAGTATTGGAGAAGGGGTATGTTCACCGAGTCGCAGGAAAAACTTAGTATGGGTCGAACCACCGAATCAGATCAGAATTCGGTCTTGAGATTTCCATACAATATTTAATGACCCTACGAAAGAATCGGATCAATAATTATGCCCTGACGCCACCACGAGTCCCGTTCGAAATTTTGCTAGTATTGCCAAAGTAGTATGTTCACCAAGCCGGAGGAAAAACTGAGTATGTGTTGAACCACTGAATCGGATCAGAAATTCGGTCTTGGTGACTTCCATACAATATTTTACGACCCTGCAAAAGAATGGGATCAATGATAATGCCTTGATGCCACTCAACGGCCCGTTCAAAAATTTGCCAGTATGCCAAAGCGGTATGTTCATCGAGCCGAGGAATAATTGAGTATGGGTCTAAACACCGAATCGGATCATAAATTCGGTCTTGGTGACTTTCATACAATATTTTATGACCCTAAGAAAGAATCGGATCAATAATTATGTCCTGACACCACCCCGCGGCCCGTTCGAATTTTTACCGGTATTGCCAAAGAGGTATGTTCACCGAGCCGGAGGAAAATCCGAGTGTGGGTCGAACCACGAATCGGATCAGAAATTTGGTATTGGAGACTTCCATACAAAATTTCATGACCATACGAAAGAATCGGATCAATAATTATGCCCTGACGTCACCCCGCGGCCCGTTCGAAATTTTGCAAGTATTGCCAAAGGGGTATGTTCATCGAGCTGAGGAAAAACAGAGTATGGGTAGAACCACTAAATCGGATCAGAAATTCGGTTTTGGTGACTTCCATATATTATTTTAAGACCCCACGAGGGAACCAGATCAGTGATGTGTAGTAAAACACACTTACTTTCCTTATGATTTTATCATGGTTTTTGTGCTTAATTGTTTATTTTATGAAAGTATTGGGGGTTAAGTGCAATAATTTACAAAGTTAAATGTTAATTGTAGGTTTATGAAAGATGGTGAAAAAAGAGTTAATTTGGAAGATTCTAGAGGCCTTGTTGGTCAAGTTTTAAAGCTACAACTCAAGGCCCAACCCAAGCCCACAAGTTAGAAGCCTTGTATAATATTATATTAAGATAATTAATTGAGTTTTCAGCCATGATCCAGCCCTAAAAACAGAAATTAAAAAAAAAACCCTAACTCCTTCAAGAGTTCCGATCGGCAGCAGCAAAGAAAGAAGGAAAAAGAAGAAAAGTCGGCGGCTGTGGTGGCTGTGACGGCTGGAGAGGAAGAAGAACACCAAGGAGACTCTTGTGCAGCTGCTAGGCATCAAATACATCCATAAACTCAGCCATATAACCCTAAGTAATCATCTTTAAACTTTGTTTGTTGTTCAAGAACCCTAACTAGTTGAATTGATCTTTTTATTTGGATTGTTTTGCAAGTAATTGATTGTTTGACTTTGATTTAGTTATTCTTGGATCTTGAATAAGTTTGATTATGTTTATGTTGATGTTTATGATGATTTACTTGAATGTTAATGGCTGTCCAAACTTAATGAGTAGCTAATCTTGTTTGTTCTACCTAGGTTTGATGAATATTGTTAGGTTTTGACTAGTAATATGGATTGTTAATGATCATGGCTTAAATTGTTAATGTAAAGTTTGATTTAACAATAAATTAGATTGTGTTTAGTGGCTGTGTTTTGTTTGATTATACCTAATAACCTCGTGCTTTAATTAATTGAATCGGTTTTGATTAGTTGTTGCATGTTTAAGGCTCTTTACTTTGTGTTTAGGGTTTGTTTGCGGGGTGTACAACCGTAGGGATAAGTGGGTAAATTAATTAAATAAAATCAGTTGTGAAACACCTTCTTAGAGACCGAGAGGTGATAAGAATTAAACTCGTCTCATTACTTTTACTTGTTAGAATTAAGATCGCGCGAGAGCGGGTTTTGTTCTTGTCGGGTTTGGTTGTTTGAGCGATTAGTTGGTCTAGTTTAAGTTAAGTTGAATTGTTCCTCTATCCTTGGTTGCGTAGTATTCGTTTCCATTAGGCTAGTGTGTCGGTGAGACCGAGAGGTGAGTCGGTATTAGAACACGTTAATAATTTGTTTTCCCGGTTTGTTCTTAAAATCAACTAAAATAAGTTAGAGTTTGTTAGTGAGACCGAGAGGTGATCTGATCTTCTTGAGCGAACCTTAGTTGTGTCATCCTTTAGAACCGGTGTCGTGAGAGTTTTCAATCCATTGTCTTGTCATCTCCTTCAATATGTTTCTTACCTAGGTAGACGTTTTTATCACTGCAGTCAAAGTTTCCGAAGTTTTGTCAAAAGTTTTCATTTAGTTAAGTTAAGTAGTTAAATTAAATCTAAAAAAATCAATTAAATATTTTGGTGAGTCTTGGTTAGAGTTTAGTGATTATAAACGTTTTCACGTGTCTTCGAGTTCGATATCCGGACTTTCCTCATCTGTGCTATACGCGACCGGTACACTTGCCGTTTGTGTGAACTAGGATAGATTGTTTGGTTTTTAAAGCTTAGTTGCGACTTGTGTTTTATTCATATATATATTTTCGCACATCAAGTTTTTGGCGCCGTTGCCGGGGACACGGTTTGAGGCGTATTAAGAACGACTCGAGTTAGGACTTGCCTTGTTTACTACTTGTCTTTCTTATTTGTTTTGTTTGCTAGTTTAAAATAGTTTAGCTAATTATAGTTTCTTTTATTTATTTTAATAGTTGTATGCGACGTACTCGATCTCTAGGACCACCAGAAGTTGAAGGATTTCCCGAACCAGAGAGAGAGCTTCTTGAGAGACGTCGTACAAAACCGTCTTCCAGTTCATCTACATCCGTCGGTAATACGTTCCCTTCTCCTACGTTTTCTGAACCCGTCATTAGGGATAGGATTATGGGCGACGCGAATCCACCACCGAGGAGGACAGTTGTAGACCGGGCCCGTCCGGTCGATGCTGGCGCGAGATCCAGCATTGCTCCACCATCTATAGGAGTTCAAACGACTTGGCAAATTCCATCTAATGTTCTGAACACGATTACTCATTCTGCTCAATTTCATGGGTTACTCCATGAGAACCCACATGCTTATATCACTCGCATCACACGAATTTGCGACACGTTTCATCTTGCTGGCGTATCCGAAGACGCCATAAAACTCCGAATCTTTCCGTTCTCACTCGTTGATCATGCGACTCTGTGGCTTGAGTCCCTCCCACGGGGATCCATTGCTACTTGGGCTGCCATGCAGACCCAATTTCTTGAAAAATACGATCCTCCGGCTAAGGCCGCTCGTTTGCGTAACCAAATTCATTCTTTCCAGGTGGAGGACACAGAGAGCATCTACGAGGCGTGGGAAAGGTTCAAAAATCTACTTGCGTTATGTCCAAACCACGGCCTACAAGACTGGGCGGTTGTTGAGAAGTTCTACAACGGAGTGACGTGCGCAACTCAGAGTATGCTCGACACAGCTGCAGGAGGTAACCTACTAACAACGAAGGATACGGATGAGTGCATTGCCTTGTTTAACGGTTTAGCCATGAGTGGATACCAGCGACCACCAGTTAAGAGTACCAAAACCGTCGATTCCCTATCACGCGGCATGCATTCGGTCGACACGAGCACCGCACTTGTGGCACAAGTTGAAGCGTTAGCAAAGATCGTGAAGGACTTGCAGGTGAAAAGTAAGTTATGCGAGATCTGTAGAGGGGGACATGATATTGTTCAGTGCCCCATAGGTTTCTAGGAGGAGGCAGTCGACTTCGTTAATAATCCAAACCGAAATTAACATTCTTTCAATTCTTATAATTCGGGGTGGAGAGGTAACCAAAATTCCAACTGGAGTAACAGAAATCAGTCCAGCTTCCAGCAACGTCAGAGCCTATTCCAAGATTCCGGTGAGGGACCGAGTAGTGGGGAGAAGAAGCCCACGTTAGAGGAGATGATGGCACAACAGACACAGATGCTGTCGCAACTCATGACTCGAGAGGACTCCCGTCACAAAGAAACTCAAGAGAAATTCTGGGAGCACGAGTCATTCATGAGAAATCAAGGAGCATCAATTCAAAATCTTGAGCGTCAGATAGGAGAGATAGCAAGTCGTCTAAATGAGAGGTCACCAGGTACACTTCCAAGTAACACTGAACAAAATCCGAAGGCGTTCGCGAAGGCTGTGACGACAAGGAGCGGTGCAGGGGCACGTAGCGAGCCCGTGATTCAAGAGGCGACGAGAGGAGTCGTTAACGAGCATGCGGTAGATGTAGAGGAGCAGGTAGACGAGGAGATTCAGTTGGAATCTCCACCGGCCAAGGTGCATCAGAGGCACAGCCCCGGAAGTTCAGCACAGGCCGAGAACCAACCATTACCCAGCACACCACCGAGAGTCTACAAACCTAGACTCCCATTTCCCGGGAGAGTCCGTGGGGATAGAGACGAGGAGCAGAACTCCAAATTTCTTGATCTTCTGAAGCAACTTCATCTTAATATTCCTTTCCTTGAGGCACTTACGCAAATGCCCAAATACGCAAAGTTTCTTAAGGATATTCTTTCGAACAAAGAGAAGTTAGCCGAAGTCTCTTCCATTCCTCTGAGTGTTGGTTGCTCTGCAGTCTTGCAGAGAAAGTTACCAGAAAAGATGTCGGATCCTGGGAGTTTCACAATTCCCTGCATCTTGAGTGATAATACGGTCGTCCATGCGCTGGCAGATCTTGGTGCCAGTATTAATCTCATGCCGTATTCCATGTATCGCAAGTTGGGACTAGGCGAACCGAGGCCTACCCGTATGAGTATCCAGCTTGCTGATCGTTCTGTGAAATACCCCCGAGGGGTGGTCGAGAACATGCTTGTTCGTGTCGACAAGTTCATCTTCCCGGTGGACTTTTTCATCCTGGACATGAACGATGACGATAGTGTCCCACTCATCTTGGGCCGACCATTCCTTGCCACTGCACAGGCATTGATCGATGTCTGCGAGGGTAAATTAATCTTAAGAGTTGGGGATGAGAACGTCACCTTTGACGTTCGACAGTCACTGAAACACCCCAAGTCTGCTGATGACTCCTTATACTTCATTGATACCATCATGGAGCATATCTGGGAGTTTCTCAGTGAAATTTGTGGAGGATCTGCCTCCGACACCCAGATTCTCGATAGGGAGATTCCGAAGATTGAAATGGTTGTCGTAACCAATCAGTCCTTAAATGAAGACACCGAGTCGCATACCCCTGAATCTGGCGTGTCTGCTGAGATCGTACGAGACGATCCGATGGACCGACCTTTGGTCGAGAGTCCTCCTCTTTCCTTAGAGCTTAAGGATTTGCCTTCCCACCTTGAGTATGCATTTTTAGATGAAGAGAGGAAGCTTCCGGTTATCATTGCATCTGCTTTGACCGAGGTCGAGAAGGAGAAGTTGTTGAGGGTGCTACGAGAGCACAAGAAGGCTATTGCATGGAAGATTATCGACATAAAGGGTATCAACCCTTCGTTTTGCACTCATAGAATCCTCATGGAGGAAAATTTCAAAACTGTCATCCAGCCGCAACGGCGGCTTAATCCGAAAATGCAAGAGGTCTTAAAGAAGGAGATCATTAAACTCCTTGATGCGGGGATCATTTTTCCCATTTATGATAGTGCTTGGGTGAGTCCAGTCCAAGTGGTTCCTAAAAAGGGTGGCATGACTGTCGTCACCAACGAGAGGAACGAGCTTATTCCCACGAGGACTGTGACGGGATGGTGAGTCTGCATCGACTATCGCCGACTGAATGATGCCACCAGGAAAGACCACTTTCCTCTCCCATTCATTGATCAGATGTTAGAGCGTTTAGCAGGTCAGCAGTACTACTGCTTCCTAGATGGTTTCTCCGGGTACTTCTAGGTTCCAATAGCTCCCGAAGACCAGGAGAAAACCACTTTCACCTGCCCTTACGGAACGTTTGCTTACAAACGTATGCCATTAGGACTTTGTAACGCTCCGGCCACATTCCATAGGTGTATGGTGGCCATTTTCCATGATATGATCGAGGACTCCAAGGAGGTGTTCATGGATGATTTTTCTGTATTTGGGAGTTCCTTTGATCATTGTTTATCAAATCTCGAGAGGATGATGTCCCGCTGCGTTGACACCAACCTAGTCCTTAACTGGGAAAAATGTCATTTCATGGTTTGCGAGGGCATTCTTCTTGGTCATCGAATCTCAAGTGCGGGGATAGAGGTTGACTAGGCAAAGGTCGAGACCATTTCTAATCTTCCCCCGCCTACTTCCGTGAGATCAATTCGTAGCTTTCTAGGTCATGCCGGGTTCTACCGCCGGTTCATCAAAGATTTTTCTAAAATCGCGAGACCCATGACCAAACTTTTGGAGAAGGATGCTCCATTTGTTTTTTCTGAGCAGTGTATCGAGGCGTTTGATATTCTAAAAGACAAACTCGTTAACGCCCCAATCATGGTTGCTCCCGAATGGTCGTTACCATTCGAGTTGATGTGTGACGCGAGCGCTTCGCAGTCGGAGCGGTTCTTGGACAACGGAAGGATAAACATTTCCATCCGATCTACTATGGGAGCCGGACCTTAAATGGCGCACAAGAAAGCTATACCACCACCGAAAAAGAGCTTTTAGCTGTGGTGTTCGCTTTCGACAAATTTAGGTCCTATCTAGTTTTGTCCAAAACGATTGTTTATATGGATCATGCCGCTATTAGATATCTTTTCAGCAAGCAGGATGCTAAGCCTCGTCTTATTCGATGGATCATGTTGCTTCAAGAGTTCGATATAGAGATCCGTGATAAAAAGGGGGCCGAGAATGTGGCGGCTGATCACCTTTCACGTCTAGAGGGAGTTGATGTAGGAGATTCGGGAGTTAGGATCGACGATTGTTTTCCGACTGAGAGTCTGATGTTTGCTACTGCACACGAGGAAGGTTTTCCATGGTTTGCTGATTTCGCGAACTATCTTGCTGACGGATACCTCCCAAAGATGCCTTACCAGCAAAAGAAAAAATTATTTGCTGTCATCAAATTTTACCTATGGGAAGATCCATATCTTTTCCGAATTGGTGCTGATCAGTTTATTAGAAGGTGTGTAGATGTCAAGGAAGGATGGCAAATTTTGAGCCATTGTCATGTGGGACCGACTGGAGGTCACCACGGTGTGAGTTCTACGGCAAAGAAAGTCTTTGATTCTGGTTTTTACCGGCCGTCTATCTTTAAGGATGCTCATTTGTTTGTTAAGAGTTGTGATCGTTGCCAGCGTGTCGGCAATATTTCTTCGCGAAACGAAATGCCCTAGAATGCCATTCAAGTTTGTGAGGTTTTTGATATTTGGGGTATTGATTTCATGGGACCGTTTCCATCTTCGCGTGGAAACAAATACATACTCGTGGCCGTCGATTACGTGTCTAAGTGGGTTGAGGCCAAAGCTCTACCCACCAATGATGCCCGAGTGGTAGTCCGTTGTCTAAAAAGTCTATTTGCTCATTTTGGAGTCCCGAAGGCTTTGATCAGTGATCGAGGTACTCACTTTTGCAACTCGCAGATGGATAAGGCGTTGAAGCGTTATGGGGTCACCCATCGGCTTGCGACCGCCTACCACCCACAGACTAGTGGGCAAGTAAAAGTGAGTAATCGGGGAATCAAACGTATTCTCGAGAAAACGGTTGGTTCAAATTGTCGGGATTGGTCCGACAAATTAGATGACGCTCTGTGGGCCTTCCGCACAGCCTACATGACTTCGACTGGTTCCACACCATTTCGGATGATTTATGGGAAGGCCTGTCATCTTCCTGTTGAATTGGAACACCGCGCTTCATGGGCCCTTCAAAGGGTAAATCTTGATTTACCCGCCGCAGAGGGTAATCGTTTCCATCAATTACACGAATTAGAGGAGCTCCGGGATCACGCATACGCACAATCATTTCGGTATAAGGAGCATACGAAGGAACTGCATGACAGGAAATTGAAGGGTAATAAGCAGTTCAAGTGTGGGGATAAGGTTTTACTGTATAAGTCACGGTTGAGGTTATTCCCGGGAAAGTTGAAATCCCGATGGTAGGGACCGTTCACGGTCACTGAGGTTTTCCCGTATGGCACGATTGAGATACAAGATCGAAGCGGGAAGTTTAAGGTGAACGGCCATAGATTGAAGCACTACATAGGAGAGCCGATAACTGATCAGACAGTCGAGGTGTTCTACCTTGACTCGTTCACCGAGGAATAGGCGTGATGGATGCATCACTCGGGAGACAGCCCGAGTTGTAGAGTTTGTATTATAATTCTCTTTATTATCTGTTTTTATTTGTTTTATTTTTATTTTTATTTATAAAAACATAAAAATACAAAAAAAATAAATATTTAAAAAAAATTAAAAAAATTTAAAAAACACAAAAATATGTTTATTTCTTATGTTTCTGTTTTCTGTTTCGTACGCTGCTACATGCGAGCGAGTTTGAGTTTTTACAGGTATTATTATGCGCATGGTTGCTCTGATGGCGTTTTGGAACTGGTTCACCCGAGGTTGCGGCCGCAAATGAAATGCTATACGGTCGTTCGTTCGAGTCATACACAGCTGATGAAGAATTTGCATCTAAACCAGGGGAGTAACCCGTTTTATTTTTAATTTCTGTTCTTTCAAGTTTTAATTTTATGCTTTACGTTTTATTTTTATTTTATTTCTTTTCCTTGTTCTCATCGAGGATGATTTCGTTCTAAGTGTGGGGATGGGAATTTATTTTACTTAGTTGTAGAAAAAAAAAAATTTAAAAAAATAAAAAGTTTTCACTTGTTTTTCATTTTCGTACGTTGTTTATGTTAAAAAAATGTCCCTTGTTTTTAGTTTCTTTTGCATTAAAGTGGAAGATGATGATATTTATCGGAAATCAGTTTTTCAAACTACTAATAATATGAGATAAATAAAAGAAAACGCACTTAACTTGGGATGTGACGGTAGGCTCAACCTTGAAAATGAAAGGGCAAATTTGATAAAACGGTTAAACGGAAATCTTTTGTGGGTAAAGTGTTTTGACCGTGGAAAATAAGCAATGAAAGGTCGGGCCATACTCAAGCCTCAAATTTTGGTATGAAAAAAGTGGAAATATCATGAGTTTTAAAAATTTGAATACGTTATCATATGATGCTTGGGTAGGTTTAACGTTAGAGTATGCCGTGTAGCCTGTGATATAAATTTTAACTGCTAGTTTAGTGTTTTACACCTCATTGGCGTATGGTTTTATAACCTTAAATCCTGTATTGATGGGATGCTTTGGGTCCGGAGACCATGGGTCTGTATGTAATCTATTCATCTAGGTATTCACAATTCCTAAGTGGGGTTGTGGATATTGAAAATAAATCCAAAGAGCAAATTCTTATAAGTTTATAAACATGATCACAAAAGTACAAAAGTACAAATACACTACAGACTTGATCATCCACGCTGTTAGCCATGTGGGGTCCCCTTGCTCGCGTCTCATTACCATTAAGAAACGGACCACAAGGGACACGCTACATGTAAGCCCTACAGATGAAATTTTGCATACTCACCTATGGTGATGGATTTGGGGTATTGCTTGATAACGGGGGTATGTCATGTTGTGGGGAGCACTAGCTATAAATTAATTGAACCTTAATCGTATCTAATGGCTGCTTGGTAGACTTTGATGCTTAAGCTTAGGTGGATAAACAATACCCTTGATCGTCTTAACTATTCATAAATATTGAGCAACAAAGTTTTAATTCTGCTAATTTTGAGGTTTAAGTCAAGTTGGGGTGGTCTGGTCCGGTAAAAGCAGAAAATAAGCGGGTCTTAATTGTGTAAACCACTAAGTAATATTATTGTCGGGTCTTATTTGTCCCGGTAAAGATTAAGGCATGGGTTTAGGTGGACAACAATATCGACGATCGCGGTTTGTGCGTTTTTCTGAGCTTTAAAATCTAACCTGTATGTTTGATTTAACTTTGATTTTCCGATTCTGATCCAACTGCAGTCAAATCTTTTTCAGGGACGAAAAAGTCTTAAGTATGGGGATGTTTGATGTGTAGTAAAGCACACTTACTTTCCTTATGATTTTATCATGGTTTTGTGCTTAATTGTTTATTTTATGAAAGTATTGGGGGTTAAGTGCAATAATTTACAAAGTTTAAATGTTAATTGTAGGTTTATGAAAGATGGTGAAAAAAGAGTTAATTTGGAATATTCTAGAGGCCTTGTTGGTCAAGTTTTAAAGCTACAACTCAAGGCCCAACCCAAGCCCACAAGTTAGAAGCCTTGTATAATATTATATTAAGATAACTAATTGAGTTTTCAGCCATGATCCAGCCCTAAAAACCGAAATTAAAAAAAAAACCCTAACTCCTTCAAGAGTTCCGATCGGCAGCAGCAAAGAAGGAAGGAAAAAGAAGAAAAGTCGGCGGCTGTGGTGGCTGTGACGGCTGGAGCGGAAGAAGAACACCAAGGAGACTCTTGTGCAGCTTCTAGGCATCAAATACATCCATAAACCCAGCCATATAACCCTAAGTAATCATCTTTAAACTTTGTTTGTTGTTCAAGAACCCTAACTAGTTGAATTGATCTTTTTATTTGGATTGTTTTGCAAGTAATTGATTGTTTGACTTTGATTTAGTTATTCTTGGATCTTGAATGAGTTTGATTATGTTTATGTTGATGTTTATGATGATTTACTTGAATGTTAATGGCTGTCCAAACTTAATGAGTAGCTAATCTTGTTTGTTCTACCTAGGTTTGATGAATATTGTTAGGTTTTGACTAGTAATATGGATTGTTAATGATCATGGCTTAAATTGTTAATGTAAAGTTTGATTTAACAATAAATTAGATTGTGTTTAGTGGCTGTGTTTTGTTTGATTATACCTAATAACCTCATGCTTTAATTAATTGAATCGGTTTTGATTAGTTGTTGCATGTTTAAGGCTCTTTACTTTGTGTTTAGGGTTTGTTTGCGGGGTGTACAACCGTAGGGATAAGTGGGTAAATTTATTAAATAAAATCAGTTGTGAAACACCTTCTTAGAGACCGAGAGGTGATAAGAAGTAAACTCGTCTCATTACTTTTACTTGTTAGAATTAAGATCGCGCGAGAGCGGGTTTTGTTCTTGTCGGGTTTGGTTGTTTGAGCGATTAGTTGGTCTAGTTTAAGTTAAGTTGAATTGTTCCTCTATCCTTGGTTGCGTAGTACTCGTTTCCATTAGGCTAGTGTGTCGGTGAGACCGAGAGGTGAGTCGGTATTAGAACACGTTAATAATTTGTTTTCCCGGTTTGTTCTTAAAATCAACTAATATAAGTTAGAGCTTGTTAGTTAGACCGAGAGGTGATCTGATCTTCTTGAGCGAACCTTAGTTGTGTCATCCTTTAGAACCGGTGTCGTGAGAGTTTTCAATCCATTGTATTGTCATCTCCTTCGATATGATTCTTACCTAGGTAGACGTTTTTATCACTGCAGTCAAAGTTTCCGAAGTTTTGTCAAAAGTTTTCATTTAGTTAAGTTAAGTAGTTAAATTAAATCTAAAAAAATCAATTAAATATTTTGGTGAGTCTTGGTTAGAGTTTAGTGATTATAAACGTTTTCACGTGTCTTCGAGTTCGATATCCGGACTTTCCTCATCTGTGCTATACGCGACCGGTACACTTGCCGTTTGTGTGAACTAGGATAGATTGTTTGGTTTTTAAAGCTTAGTTGCGACTTGTGTTTTATTCATATATATATTTTCGCACATCAATCAGTAATTATGCCGTGACGCCACCCCGAGGCCCGTTCGAAATTTTGTCAATATTGCCAAAAGGGTATGTTCACCGAGTCGGAGGAAAAACCGAGTGTAGGTCGAACCACGAATCGGAAATGAAATTCAGTCATAGAGACTTCCATACAAATTTTCATGACCATATGAAAGAATCGAATCAATAATTATGCCCTGACGCCACCCCGCGGCCCGTTCGAAATTTTGCCAGTATTGCCAAAGTGGTGTGTTCACCGAGCCGGAGGAAAAACTGAGTATGGATCGAACCATCGAATCGGATCAGAAATTCGGTCTTGGAGACTTTCATTCAAAATTTTATGACCCTACGAATGAATCGGATCAATAATTATGCCCTGACGCCACCACGCGGCCCGTTCGAAATTTTGAGAGTATTGCCAAAGGGGTATGTTCACCAGGCCGGAGAAAACTCTGAGTATGTGTCGAACCACTGAATCGGATCAGAAATTCGGTATTGGTGACTTCCATACATTATATTACGACCCTACGAAAGAATCGGATCAATAATTATGCCCTAACGCCATCCCGCGGCCCGTTCGAAATTTTGCCAGCATTGCCAAAGGGGTATGTTCACCGAGCCGTAGGAAAAACTGAGTTTGGGTCGAACCACTAAATCGGATCAGAAATTCGGTATTGGTGACTTCCATATAATATTTTAAGACCCTACGAGGGAACCGGATCAGTAATAATGCCCTGACGCCACCCCCGCGGCCCTTTCAAAATTTTGTTAGTATTGCCAAAGGGGTATGTTCACCGAGCCGGAGGTAAAACCGAGTGTGGGTCGAACCACGAATCTGATCAGAAATTCAGGCATAGAGACTTCCATATAAAATTTTATAACCCTACAAAAGAATCGGATCAATAATTATGCCCTGACGCCACCCCGCGGCCCGTTCGAAATTTTACCAGTATTGCCAAAGAGGTATGTTCACCGAGCCGGAGGAAAAACTGAGTATGGATCGAACCATCGAATCGGATCAGAAATTCGGTCTTGGTGACTTCCATTCAAAATTTCATGACCCTACGAAAGAATCGGATCAATAATTATGCCCTGACGCCACCAAGCGGCCCGTTCGAAACTTTGAGAGTATTTCCAAAGGGTATGTTCACCGGGCAGGAGAAAACTCTGAGTATGGGTTGAACCACGAATCGGATCAGAAATTCGGTCTTGGTGACTTCCATACGATATTTTACGACCCTACGAAAGAATCGGATCAATAATTATACCTTGACGCCACCCCGCGGCCCGTTCGAAATTTTTCCAGTATTGCCAAAAGGGTATGTTCACCGAGCCGAAGGAAAAATTGAGTATGGGTCGAACCACGAATCGGATTAGAAATTCGGTCTTGGTGACTTTCATAAAATATTTTATGAACTTACGAAAGAATCGGATCAATAATTATGCCCTGAAGCAATCCCGCGACCCGTACGTAAAGTTGACTGTATTGTCAAAGGGGTATGTTCACCGAGCGGGAGGAAAAACTGAGTATGGGTCGAACCACCGAATCGGATAAGAAATTCGGTCTTGGAGACTTACATACAAAATTTCATGACCCTACGAAAGAATTAGATCAATAAATTTGCCATGACGCCACCACACGGCCCGTTCGAAATTTTGAGAGTATTGCCAAAGGGGTATGTTCACCGGGCCGGAGAAAACTCTAAGTATGTGTCGAACCACTGAATCGGATCAGAAATTCGGTATTGGTGACTTCCATACAATATATTACGACCCTACGAAATAATCGGATCAATAATTATGACCTGACGCCATCTCTCGGCCCGTTCAAAATGTTGCCAGCATTGCCAAAGGGGTATGTTCACCGAGCCGTAAGAAAAACTGAGTATGGGTCGAACCACTAAATCGGATCAGAAATTCGGTATTGTTGACTTCCATAAAATATTTTATGACCCTACGAGGAAACAGGATCAGTAATTATGCCCTGACGCCACCCCCGCGGCCCTTTTGAAATTTTGCCAGTATTGCCAAATCGGTATGTTCACCGAGCCGGAGGTAAAACCGAGTGTGGGTCGAACCACGAATCGGATCAGAAATTCAGTCATAGAGACTTCCATATAAAATTTATGACCCTACAAAAGAATCGGATCAATAATTATGCCCTGAGGCCACCCCGCGGCCTGTTCGAAATTTTGCTAGTATTGCCAAAGGGGTGTGTTCACCGAGCCGGAAGAAAAACCGAATATGGATCGAACCATCGAATCGGATCAGAAATTCGGTCTTGGAGACTTCCATTCAAAATTTCATGACCCTACGAAAGAATCGGATCAATAATTATGCCCTGACGCCACCAAGCGGCCCGTTCGAAACTCTGATAGTATTTCCAAAGGGTATGTTCACCGGGCCGCAGAAAACACTGAGTATGGGTTGAACCACGAATCGGATAAAAAATTCGGTTTTGGTGACTTCCATACAATATTTTATGACCCTACGAGGAAACCAGATCTGTAATTATGCCATGACTCCACCCCGCGAACCGTTCGAAATTTTGCCAGTATTGCCAAAGGGGTATGTTCACCGAGCCGGAGGAAAAACCGAGTGTGGGTCGAACCACGAATCTAGGGGTGCAAATGAGCCAAGCTGCTCGGGAGCTACTCGAGATCGGCTTGTTAAAAAGCTCGTTCGGGCCTAGCTTTATCGAGCCCGAGCCCGAGCTCAATCCTAAAAAGAAGCTCGTTTAATAAACGAGCCCGAGCCCGAGCTTTACCTATCATGCTCGAACCGGCTAGCGAGCCTAAACGAGCCTACCTTTTATATTTTTTTAAAATATATATTTAATAATTATTAATTAATAAATATAATGTTATGAAAAAATAAATAAAAAATAACTAAATAGTATATATTCATTTATACATAAAATTATAATATAAATTAGAATTATATAAAAAAAACAATTGATAAATAGTAAACGAGCCGAGCCCGAGCCGAGCTCGAGCTTTTAAAATAAAGCTCGAAACGAACCGAGCTCGAGCTCGAGCTCTGTGTAAGTTAAACGAGCCGAGCTCGAGCCTAGTCGAGCTCGGGCTCGGCTCGGCTCGTTTGTACGCCTACACGAATCGGATCAGAAATTCGGTCTTGGAGACTTTCATTAAAACTTTTATGACCCTACGAAAGAATTGGATCAGTAATTATGCCCTGACGCAACCACGTGGCCCGTTCGAAATTTTGCCAGTATTGCCAAATGGGTATTTCACCGAGCCGGAGGAAAAACTGAGTATGGGTCGAACCACTGAATATGATCAGAAATTCGGTCTTGGTGACTTCGATACAATATTTTACGACCATACGAAAGAATCAGATCAATAATTATGCCCTAACACCACCCTGCGGCTCGTTCGAAATTTTGCCAGTATTGCCAAATGGGTATGTTCACCGAGCCAGAGGTAAAACTGAGTATGGGTAAAACCACAGAATCGGATCATAAATTCGGTCTTGGTGACTTCCATAAAATATTTTACGACCCTGCGAAAGAATCGGATTATTGATTTAGCCCTGATGCCACTCCGCGGCCCGTTCGAAAATTTTCCGGTATGCCAAAGGGGTATGTTCACCGGGCCGGAGGAAAAACTAAGTATGGGTCGAACAACTGAATCGGATCAGAAATTCGGTCTTGCTGACTTCCATACAATATTTTACGACCCTAAGAAAGAAACGGATCAATGATTATGCCCTTATGCCACTCAGCGGCTCGTTCGAAAATCTGCCAGTATGGCTAAAGGGGTATGTTCACCGGGCCGGAGGAAAAACTGAGTATGGGTCGAAACCACTAAATCAGATTAAAAATTCGGTCTTGGATATTTCCATACAAACTTTAATGACCCTACCTGCGAAAGATTCGGATCTATGATTATGCCTTGATGCCAGTATTTCCAAAGGGTTATGTTCACCATGCCGGAGGAAAAACTGAGTATGGGTCGAACCACTGAATCGGATCTGAAAATCGGTCTTGGTGACTACCATACAATATTTTACGACCCTGCGAGAGAATCGGATCAATAATTATGCCTTGATGCCACTCAACGGCCCGTTCGAAAATTTGCCAGTATGCCAAAGGGGTATGTCACCGAGCCGGAGGAAAAACTGAGTATGGGGAGAACCACCGAATCAGATCAGAATTCGATCTTGGAGACTTCCATACAATATTTAATTACCCTACGAAAGAATCGAATAAATAATTATGCCCTGACGCCACCACGCGGCCCGTTCGAAATTTTGCCAGTATTTCCAAAGGGGTACGTTCACCTAGCCGGTGGAAAAACTGAGTATGGGTCGAACCATTGAATCGGATCTGAAATTCGGTCTTGGTGACTTCCATACAATATTTTATTACCCTACGAGATAACAGGATTAATAATTATGCCATGACGCCACCACGCGGCCCGTTGGAAATTTTGCCAGTATTGCCAAAGTGGTATGTTCACCGAGCCAGAGAAAAAACTGAGTATGGGTCGAGCCACCGAATCAGATCAGAAATTCGCTCTAGGTGATTTCCATACAATATTTTATGACCCTACGAAAGAATCGGATCAATAAATATGCCATGACGCCACCCCGCGGCCCGTTCGAATTTTTTACCGGTATTGCCAAAGGGGTATGTTCACCGAGCCGGAGGAAAATCCGAGTGTGGGTCGAACCACGAATCGGATCAGAAATTCGGTATTGGAGACTTCCATACTATGTCATGACCATACGAAAGAATCAAATCAATAATTATGCCCTGACGCCACCCCGCGGCCAGTTCGAAATTTTGCCAGTATTGCTAATGGGGTGTGTTCACCGAGCCGGAGGAAAAACTGTATGGGTCGAACCACTGAATCGGATCAGAAATTCGGTCTTAGTGACTTCCATACAATATTTTAAGACCCTACGAGAGAATAGGATTAATAATTATGCCTGACATCACCTCGCGACCCATTCAAAATTTTGCTAGTATTGCCAAAGGGGTATGTTCACCTAACCGGAGGAATAACTGAGTATGGGTTGAACCACTGAATCGGATCAGAAATTCGCTCTTGGTAACTTCCATACAATATTTTATGACCCTACGAGAGAACAGGATTAATAATTATGCCCTGACGCCACCACGCGGCCGGTTCGAAAATTTTACCGGTATTGCCAAAGTGGTATGTTCACCGAGCCTGAGGAAAAACCGAGTGTAGTTCGAACCACCGAATCGGATTAGAAATTCGATCTTGCTGACTTCCATTCAATATTTTACGACCCTACGAAAGAATCGGATCAATAATTATGCCCTGACGACACCCCGCGACCCGTTCGAAATTTTGCCAGTATTGCCGAAGGGGTATGTTCACTGAGACGGAGGAAAAAATGAGTACGGGTCGAACCACCAAATCGGATCAGAAATTCGGTCTTGGTGATTTCCATACAGTATTATATGACCATACGAAAGAATCGGATCATCAAATTGCCCTGGCGCCACCACGCGGCCTGTTCGAAATTTTTACCGGTATTGCCAAAGGGGTATGTTCACCGAGCCGGAGGAAAAACCGAGTGTAGTTCGAACCACGAATCGGATCATAAATTCGGTCTTGGAGACTTCCATACAAAGTTTTATGACCCTACGAAAGAATTGGATCAGTAATTGTGCCCTGACGCCGCCACTAGGCCCGTTCGAAATTTTACCAGTATTGCCAAAGGGAATGTTCACCGAGCCGAGGAAAAAACTGAGTATGGGTCGAACCACCGAATCGGATCAGAAATTCGGTCTTACTAACTTCCATACAGTATTTTACGACCCTACGAAAGAATCGGATCAATAATTATGCCCTGACGCCACCCCGCGGCCGGTTCGATATTTTGCCAGTATTGCCAATGGGGTAAGTTCACCGAGCCGGGGAAAAAAGTTAGTATGGGTCGAACCACCGATTGGATCAGAAATTCGGTCTTGCTGACTTCCATTCAATATTTTACGTACCTACGAAAGAATCAGATCATTAATTATGCCCTGACGCCACCCCGCGGCCCGTTCGTAAATATGCCAGTATTGTCAGAAGGGTATGTTCACCAAGCCGGAGGAAAAACTGAGTATGGGTCCAACCACCGAATCGGATCAGAATTTCGGTCTCGGAAACTTCCATACAAAATTTTATAAACCTACGAAAGAATAGGATAAATAATTATGCTATGACGCCACCCCGCGACCCGTTCGAATTTTTATCGGTATTGCCAATGGGGTAAGTTCACCGACCCGGAGAAAAAACAGAGTGTGGGTCGAAACACGAATCGGATCAGAAATTCGGTCTAGGAGACTTCCATACAAAATTTTATAACCCTACGAAAGTATCGGGTCAACAATTATGCCCTGGCGCCACCCCGCGGCCCGTTCATAAATATGCCAGTATTGTCAAAAGGGTATGTTCATCGAGTCGGGGGAAAAACTAAGTATGGGTCCAACCACCGAATTGGATCAGATATTCGGTCTCGGAGACTTCCATTCAAAATTTTATGAACCCACGAAAGAAGAAGATCAATAATTATGCCATGACGCCAACCCACGGCCCGTTCGAATTTTTTACCGGTATTGCCAATGGGGTAAGTTCACCGACCCGGAGGAAAAACAAAGTGTGGGTCGAACCACGAATCAGATCAGAAATTCGGTCTTGGAAACCTCCATACAAAATTTTATGACCCTACGAAAGAATCGGGTTAATAATTATGCCCTGACGCCACCTCGAGGCCCGTTCGAAATTTTGCCAGTTTGCCAAAGGGGTATGTTCACCGAGCCAGAGAAAAACGGAGTATGGGTCGAACCACCGAATCGGCTCAGAATTCGGTCTTTGTGACTTCCATACAGTATTTTAAGACCCTACGAGAGAATATGATCATTAATTATGCCCAAACGCCACCCCGCGACCTTTTCGAAAATTTGTAAGTATTACAAAAGTGGTATGGTCACCGAGCCGGAGGAAAAACTATGTATGGGTCGAACTATGAATTGGATTAAAATTCGGTACTAGTGTCTTCCATAAATTATTTTATAACCCTACGAAAGAATCGGATCAATAATTATGCCCTGACGCCACCCCGCGACTTGTACGTAAATTTGCCAGTATTGTCAAAGGGGTAGGTTAACTGAGCCGGAGGAAAAACTGAGTATGGCTCGAACCACCAAATCGGATCCGAAATTCGGTCTTGATGATTTCCATACAATATTTTATAACCCTACGAAAGAATCGGATCAATAATTATGCCCTGAGTCCACCCCGCTGCCCGTTCGAATCTTTTACCGGTATTGCTAAAGGGGTATGTTCACTGAGCCGGAGGAAAAACTGAGGATGGGTCGAACCACCGAATCGGATCAGAAATTCGGTCCTGGTGACTTCCATACAATATTTTATGACCCTACGAAAGAATCGGATCAATAATTATGCCCTGACGCCACCCCACGACCCGTTCGAAATTTTGCCCGTATTGCCAGACGGGTTTGTTCAACGAGCCGGGGAAAAAACTGGGTAAGGGTCGAACCACCGAATCGGATCATAATTCGGTCTCGGAGACTTCCATACAGTATTTTATAACTCTACGAAAGAATCGGATCAATAATTATGCCATGACACCACCTCGTGGCCCGTTCGAAAATTTGCCAGTATTGCCAAAGGGGTATGTTCACCAGGCTGGGGAAAAACTGAGTTTGGGTCGAACCACTGAATGGGATCAAAATTTCAGTCTTACTGACTTCCACACAATATTTTACGACCCTAAAAAAGAATCGGATCTATAATTATGCCCAGACGCAACCCCTCGGCCAGATCGAAAATTTGCCAGTATTTTTAAGGGATTTGTTCACCGAGCCGGAGGAAAAACTGAATATAGATCTAACCACGAATCGGATCAGAAATTTGGTATCGGAGACTTCCATACAATATTTTATAACCCTACGAAAGAATCGGATCAATAATTATGCCCTGACGCCACCCCGCTGCCCTTTCGAATCTTTTACAGGTATTGCTAAAGGGGTATGTTCACTGAGCCGGAGGAAAAACTAAGGATGGGTCGAACCACCGAATCGGATCTGAAATTCGGTCCTGGTGACTTCCATACAATATTTTATGACCCTACGAAAGTATTGGATCAATAATTATGCCCTGACGCCACCCCACAACCCGTTCGAAATTTTCCAGTATTGCCAAACGGGTTTGTTCAACGAGCCGAGGAAAAAACTGAGGAAGAGTAACCACCGAATCGGATCAGAATTCGGTCCTGATGCCACTCAACGGCCGGATACAAAATTTGCCAGTATGCCAAGCGATATGTTCACCGAGCCGGAGGAATAATTGAGTACATGTCTAAACACCGAATCAGATCATAAATTCGGTCTTGGTGACTTCCATACAATATTCTATGACCCTACGAAAGAATCGGATCAATAATTATGCCATGACGCCACCCTGCGGCTTGTTCAAATTATTTTCAGTATTGCCAAAAGTAGTATGTTCACCTAGCTGGGGAAAAACTGAGTTTAGGTCGAACCACCGAATGGGATCAAAATTTCAATCTTACTGACTTCCATACAATATTTTACGACCCTAAAAAAGAATCGGATCAATAATTATGCCCTGACGCAACCTCTCGGCCCGTTCGAAATTTTGCCAGTATTGCCAAAGAGATTTGTTCATCGAGCCGGAGGAAAAACTGAATATAGATCTAACCACGAATCGGATCAGAAATTCGGTCTCGGAGACTTCCATACAAAATTTAATGACCATACGAAAGAAAATTAGATCAATAATTACGCCATTACCAAAAGGGTATTTTCACCGAGCCGGAGGAAAAACAGAGCGTTGGTTGAACCACGGATCAGATCAAAAATTCGGTCCATACAAAATTTTATTACCCTATGAAAGAATCGGATCAGTAATTATGCCCTGACGCCACCCCGCGGCCCGTTCGAAATTTTGCCAGTACTGCCAATGGGGTAGGTTCACCGAGCCGGAGGAAAACTTAGATGAGTCGAACCACGAATCGGATCAGAAATTCGGTCTTGCTGACTTCCATTCAATATTTTATGACCCTACGAAAGAATCAGATCAATAATTATGCCCTGACGCCACACGCGGCCAGTTCGAAATTTTGCTAGTATTGCCAACTGGGTAAGTTCACCGAGTCGGGGAAAAAACTTAGTATGGGTCGAACCACCGAATCGGATCAGAAATTCGGTCTTGCTGACTTCCACACACTATTTTACGACCCTACGAAAGAATCAGACCAATAATTATGCCATGACGCCACACGCGGCCCGTTCGAAATTTTGCCAGTATTGCCAATGGGGTAAGTTCACCGAGCCGGGGAAAAACTTAGTATGGGTCGAACCACCGAATCGGATCAGAAAATCGGTCTTGCTGACTTCCATACACTATTTTACAACCTTACGAAAGAATCGGAACAATAATTATGCCCTGACGCCACCCCCGCGGCCCGTTCGTAAATTTACCAGTATTGACGAAGGGTATGTTCACCGAGCCGAACGAAAAACTAAGTATGAGTCGAACCACGAATCGAATTTAAAATTCGGTCTTGGTGACTTCCATATAATATTTTACGACCCTACGATAGAATCGGATCAATAATTATGCCCTTACGCCACCACCGCGGCCCGTTCGTAATTTTACCAGCATTGACAAAGGGGTATGTTCACCGAGCCGGAGGAAAACCTGAGTATGGGTCGAACCACCGAATCGGATCAGAAATTCGGTCTTGGTGACTTCCATAAAATATTTTATGACCCTACGAAAGAATCGAATCAATAAATATGCCCTGACGCCACCCCGAGGCCAGTTCGAATTTAACCGGTATTGCCAAAGGGGTATGTTCACCGAGCCGGAGGAAAAACCGAGTGTGGGTCGAACCACGAATCGGATTAGAAATTCGGTCTTCAAGATTTCCATATGAAATTTTATGACCCTATGAAAGAATCAGATCAGTAATTACGCCCTGACGCCACCATGCGGCCCGTTTGAAATTTTTCCAGTATTGCCAAAGGGGTATGTTCACCGAGCCGAGGAAGAAACTAAATATGAGTCGAACCACGAATCGGATCAGAAATTCGCTCTCGGAGAGTTCCATACAAAATTTTATAACCCTACGAAAAAATCAGATCAATAATTATGCCCTGAGGCCACCCCGCGGCCTGTTCGAACTTTTTACCAGTATTGCCAAAGAGGTATGTACATCGAGCCGGAGGAAAAACTGAGTATGGGTAGAACCAAAAATCGGATCAGAAATTCGGTCTATGAGATTTCCATACAAAATTTTATGACCCTACGAAAGAATCGGATCAATAATTATGCCATGACGCCACCCGCGGCCCGTTCGAATTTTTTACCGGTATTGCCAAAGGGTATATTCACCGAGCCGGAAGAAAAACTGAATATTGGTCGAACCATCAAATCGGATCAGAAATTCGGTCTTGGTGAATTCCATACAATATGTTATGACCCTACGAAAAAATCGGATCAATAATTATGCCCTGACGCTATCCCACGGTCCGTTCGAAATTTCGCTAATATTGCTAAAGGGGTATATTCACCGAGCCGGAGGAAAAACTGAGTATGGTTCGAACCATTGAATCGGATCAGAAATTCGGTTTTACTGACTTCCATACAATATTTTACGACCCTACGAAAGAATCGACTCAATAATTATGCCCTGACGCCACCCCGCGGCCCGTTCGTAAATTTTCAAGTATTGCCAAAGAGGTATGGTCACCGAGCCGGAGGAAAAACCAAATGTGGGTCGAACCACCGAATCGGATCAGAAATTCGGTCTTGGAGACTTCCATACAAAATTTTATGACCCTACTAAAGAATCGGATCAGTTTTTATGCCATGACGCCACCCCGTGGCCCGTTCGAAATTTTCCAGTATTACCAAAGGGCTATGTTCACCGAGCCGAAGGAAAAACTGAGTGCGAGTCGAACCACGAACCGGATCAGAAATTCGGTCTTGGAGACTTCCATACAAAATTTTATGACCCTACAAAAGAATCGGATCAGTAATTATGCCCTAACGCCACCACGCGGCCCGTTTGAAATATTGTCAGTATTGTCAAAGAGGTATGTTCACAGAGTGTGAGAAGAAACTGAGTATGGGTCGAACCACCGAATTGGATCAGAAATTCGGTCTTACTGACTTCCATACAATATTTTACGACCCTACGAAAGAATCGGATCAATAATTATGCCCTGACGACACCCCGCGGTCTTTTCGAAATTTTGCCAGTATTGCCAATGGGGTAAGTTCACCAAGCCGGAGGAAAAACTGAGAATGGGTCGTAAAACGAATCCGATCAGAAATTCGATTTTGGTGTCTTCCAAACAATATTTTACTAGCCTACGAAAAAATAAAATCAATAATGATGCCCTGATGACACCCCGAGGCCCGTTCGAAATTTTGCCAGTATTGCCAAATGGGTATGTTTACCGAGTCGGGGAAAAAACTGAGTATGGGTCGAACCACAGAGTCAGGTCAGAAATTTGGTCTGGGTGACTTTCATACAATATTTTATGACCCTAAGAAAGAATCGGATCAATAATTATGTCCTAACCCCACCTCGCGGCTCGTTCGATTTTATTACCGGTATTGTCAAAGGGGTACGTTCACCGAGCCGGAGAAAAAACTGAGTATAGGTCGAACCACCGAATCGGATAAGAAAAGTCGGTCTTGGTGACTTCCATACAATATTTATTACCCTACGAAAGAATCGGATTAGTAATTATGCCCTAATGCCACTCTGTGGCCCGTTCGTAAATTTGTCAGTATTGTTAAAGGGGTATGTTCACCGAGTCGGAGGAAAAACTGAGTATTGGTCGAATCACCTAATCGGATCATTAAATATGCCATGACGCCACCCCGCGGCCCGTTCGAATTTACCAGTATTGACGAAGGGTATGTTCACCGAGCCGAACGAAAAACTAAGTATGAGTCGAACCACGAATCGAATTTAAAATTCGGTCTTGGTGACTTCCATACAATATTTTACGACCCTACGATAGAATCGGATCAATAATTATGCCCTTACGCCACCACCGCGGCCCGTTCGTAATTTTACCAGTATTGACAAAGGGGTATGTTTAGCGAGTCGGAGGAAAAAGTGAGTATGGGTCGAACCACCGAATCGGATCAAAAATTCGGTTTCGGTGACTTCCATAAAATATTTTATGATCCTACGAAAGAATCGGATCAATAAATATGCCCTGACGCCACCGCGAGGCCAGTTCGAATTTTACCGGTATTGCCAAAGGGGTATGTTCACCGAGCCGGAGGAAAAACCGAGTGTGGGTCTAACCACAAATCGGATCAGAAATTCGGTCTTGGAGACTTCCATAAAATTTTTTATGACCCTACGAAACAATCGGATCAGTAATTATGCCCTAACGCCACCACGCGGCCCGTTTGAAATTCGGTCTTGCTGACTTCCATACAATATTTTACGGCCTTACGAAAGAATCGGATCAATGATTACGCCCAGATGCCACTCCGCGTCCCGTTTGAATTTTTGCCAGTATTGCCAAAGGGGTGTGTTCACCGAGCCAGAAGAAAAACTGAGTAGTCGAACCACCGAATCGTATCAGAATTCGGTCGTTGTGACTTCCGTATAGTACTTTATGACCCTACGAAAGAATCAGATCACTAATTTTGCCCTGACGCCACCGCGCGGCCCATTCGAAATTTTTCCAGTATTGCGAAAGGGGTATGTTCACCGAGCCGGAGAAAAAACAGAGTATGGTTCGAACCACTGAATCGGATAAGAAATTCAATCTTGGTGACTTCCAAACAATATTTCACTACACTACGAAAGAATCAAATCAATAAT
The DNA here is from genome assembly GCF_021521415.1 of Bidens hawaiensis. Taxonomy (NCBI): domain Eukaryota; kingdom Viridiplantae; phylum Streptophyta; class Magnoliopsida; order Asterales; family Asteraceae; genus Bidens; species Bidens hawaiensis. The sequence continues at coordinate 687,951 of NW_027491048.1, read as the reverse complement.
TATGCCTTGACTCCACCCCGCAGCTCGTTCGAAATTTTGCCAGTATTGCCAAAGGTGTATATTCACCGAGTCGGAGGAAAAACTGAGTATGGGTCGAACCACGAATCAGATCAATAATTCGGTCTTGGAGACATCATAAATAAATTTATGACCTTACGAAAGAATTAGATCAGTAATTATGCCCTGACGCCACCACGCGTCCCGTTCGAAATTTTGCTAGTATTTCCAAAGTGGTATGTTCACCGAGCCGGGGAAAATACTGAGTAAGGGTCGAACCACAGAGTCGGATCAGAAATTCGGTCTTACTGACTTCCATACAATATTTTACGACCCTACGAAAGATTTGTATCACTGATTATTCCCTGACGCCACCCCGCGGTCCGTTCGAAATTTTGCCAGTATTGCCAAAGGGGTGTGTTCACCGAGCCGGGGGAAAAACTGAGTATGGTTGAACCACGAATCGGATCAGAAATTCGGTCTCGGAGATTTCCATACAAAATTTTATGTCTCTACGAAAGAATCAGATCACTAATTATGCCCTGACGCCACCACACGGGCCGTTCGAAATTTTGCTAGTTTTGCCAAAGGGGTATGTTCATCGAGCGTGAGAAGAAACTGAGTTTGGGTCGAACCACTGAATCGAATCAGAAATTTGGTCATACTGACTTCCATACAATATTTTACGACCCTACGAAAGAATCGGATCGATAATTATGCCCTGACGCCACCCTGCGTCCCGGTCGTAAATTGCTAGTATTGCAAAAGGGGTATGTTCACCGAGCAGGATGAAAAACTGAGTATGGTTCGAACCACCGAATCGGATCAGAAATTCGGTCTTGGAGACTTCCATACAAAATTTCATGACCCTACGAAAGAATCAGATCAATAATTATGCCCTGACGCCACCACGCTGCCCGTTTGAAATTTTGAGAGTATTGCCAAAAGGGTATGTTCACCGGGCCGGAGAAAACTCTGAGTATGTGTCGAACCACTGAACCGGATCAGAAATTCGGTATTGGTGACTTCCATACAATATATTACGACCCTACGAAAGAATCAGATCAATAATTATGCCCTAACGCCATCCCGCAACCCGTTCGAAATTTTGCTAGCATTGCCAAAGGGGTATGTTCACCGAGCTGTAGGAAAAACTGAGTATGGGTCGAACCACGAATCAAATAAGAAACTCGGTCTTGGAGACTTCCATAAAAAATTTTATGACCCTGCGAAAGAATCGGATCAGTAATTATGCCCTAAGGCCACCACGCGTCCCGTTCGAAATTTTGCCAGTATTATCAAAGGGGTATGTTCACCGAGGCGGGGGGAAAACTGAGTATGGGTCGAACCACAGAATCGGATTAGAAATTCGGTCTTACAGACTTCCATACAATATTTTACGACTCTGTGAAAGAATCGAATCAATAATTATGCCCTGACGCCACCACGCGGCACGTTCGAAATTTTGCCAGTATTGCCAAAGTGGTATGTTCACCGATCCGGAGAAAAAACTGAGTATGGTTCGAACCACTGAGCCGGATCAGAAATTCGGTCTTAGTGACTTCCATACAATCAGATCAATAATTATGCCCTGACGCTACCCCGCGGACCATTCGTAAATTTGCCAGTATTGCCAAAGGGGTATGTTCACCGAGCCGGAGGAAAACCTGAGTATGAATTGAACCACTGAATCGAATCAGAAATTCGGTCTTGGAGACTTTCATACAAAATTTCATGACCCTATGAAAGAATCAGATCAATAATTATGCCCTGACGCCACCACGCGGCCCATTCGAATTTTTGAAAGTATTGCCAAAGGGGTATGTTCACCGGGCCGGAGATGAGTATGGGTTGAACTAGTGAATCGGATCAGAAATTCGGTCTTGGTGACTTCCATACAATATTTTACGACCCTACGAAGGAATCAGATAAATAATTATGCCCTAACGCCGCCCCGCGGCCCGTTCGATTTGTTTACCGGTATTGCCAAAGGGGTATGTTCACCGAGCCGGAGGAAAAACTGAGTATGGGTCGAACCACCGAATCGGATCAGAAATTTGCTCTTGGTTATTTCCATACAATATTTATCACTCTACGAAATAATCGGATCAATAAATATGCCCTTACGCCACCCCGCGGCCCGTTGAATTTTTTACCGGTTTTTCCAAAGGGTTATGTTCACCGAGCCAGAGGAAAAACCGAGTGTGAGTCGAACCACGAATCGGATCAGAAATTCGATCTTGTAGACTTCCATTAAAAATTTTATGACCCTACGAAAGAATCGGATCAGTAATTATGTCCTGACGCCACTACGCGGCCCGTTCGAAATTTTGCCAGTATTGCCAAAGGGGTATGTTCACCTAGCCGGGGAAAAAACTGAGTATAGGTCGAACCACCGAATCGGATTTGGAATTCGGTCTTGCTGACTTCCATACAATATTTTACGACCCTACGAAAGAATCAAATCAATGATTATGCCCTGATGCCACTCCGCAGCCCGTTCGAAATTTTGCCAGTATTGCCAAAGGGGTATGTTCACCGAGCCAGAGGAAAAACTGAGTATGGGTCGAACCAACGAATCAGATCAGAATTCGGTCTTGGTGACTTCCATACAGTATTTTATAACCCTACGAAAAAATCAAATCACTAATTATGCACTGACGCCACCACGGGGCCCGTTCAAAATTTTAAGAGTATTGCAAAGGGGTATGTTCACCGGGCCCGAGAAAACTCTGAATATGGGTTGAACCACTAAATCGAATAAGAAATTCGATCTTGGTGATTTCCAAACAATATTTTACTATCCTACGAAAGAATCGGATTAATAATTATGCCCTAACGCCACCCCGCGGCCCATTCAAAATTTTGCAAGTATTGTCAAAGGGGTATGTTCTCCGCGCCGTAGGAAAAACAGAGTATGGGTCGAACCATGATTCGGATCAGAAATTCAGTCTTAGAGACTTCCATAAAAAATTTTATGACCCTACGCGAGAATCGGATCAATAATTATGCCCTGACGCCACCCCGCGGCCCGTTCTAAAATTTGCTAGCATTTACAAAGGGGTATGTTCACCGAGTTGGAGGAAAAACAGAGTATGGGTCGAACCACCGAATCGGATCAGAAATTCGATTTTGGTGACTTCCATACAATATTTTATGACCATACGAAACCAAACAAAATAACTCAATCCAATAGACTAGTTTAATGGGTGAGGGAAGCCATTTGTGGCTTGGGGTGTGCGTGGTGCGGTTTTAGGCTAAAACTAAACCGAAAACCAAAACTTCGGTTTTTGGATTTTCTGAAACTGTTCGATTTCGGTTTTTCGGTTTTCATTTTGGTTTCGGTTTGGTTTTTGCTATTTGAGTTTAAAAATTTGAGGCCGAAAAAAAAGGTTAGCTAAAAATAATGAATTTAAGTATAGAAAATTTTGTTCATTGTTAATAGGCTATTTTACATTTGACCAAAAATATTTGAGTTTCATATTTATTAAATTATTATAAATTACTTAAAATATATTAAAAAAAAAGAAGAAAATTTAGGAATTCAGTTCGGTTCGGTTCATTTTTTTGGATGGAAAACCAAAACCCAACTGTTAGTTCGGTTTTTACAAAAATATAAAACTAAACTATCGGTTTTTGTTTCGGCTCAGTTTTTTCGGTTTGGATTTTCAGTTTTTTCGATTTTTACACACTCCTATTTGTGACTTATAAACTCTATATCAGTTGCCCATACACCGATCTATTACAACTCTTGGACATTGCAATAGTTTCGGTCCGTAATAAAATGTTGTGGAGAATACAGGCCGATTAAGCATTACCTGAATAGTACTCCTTCCGAAAGTCGGTGAAGGCACAAACGCTGTTAAAAACGCGCAGCCTCCTTCTGTCTGGTTTTTCTTTTCTTTTTATATTTTATATTCACTTTAGTTTTCGATTTTCAACCAATAATCACCTCCACAGAGATCCAAAACCCCTAAACGTTCTAATCTGCCAATATGTCTGAAAACAACCCTGAACAGCCACCACCACCACCACAAAACACCGAACAAGGTATGTTCTGTCTTTAATTCTATTACTCGAATCCCTATTTATTAAACCATACCTAATTGATTCATTGGGTTAATCGGGTTTAGAGTATTTGACCTAGAAAACTATACTTCCATAAATTATTATTATTAGTAGAATAACTATAGAATTTTAAATAGTTTGTGATGGGATGCCAAACGATTGAATCGTTTTTCGGGTTTACCTGAAACTAGAGGTTCGCAAATAAACCAGTTAACCGACCCAGAAATGGAACTGAAACCGAACCGATTATGTAGAAACCAGTTTGGAACCGATTGATACCGTAGGTGCGGAATCGGTTTGTAATTTTCTCCACCAAAACCGGTTCCAAACTTGCTGACTGAACTGAAATCGGCCAAAACTGGTCAAAGCCCGAACCGAAACCGATCGTAACCATGTCAAGAAACCGGTTTCAACCCAAATCGAAACCGATCATAAACTGGTTTTGACTTTTGTTGACCAAACCGAACCGGCTTCAACTCAAACTGGTTTTAAGTTTTAAACCGGTTTGTGCACCTCTATATGAAACCCCTAAACGAGTAACCAATAACCAAACCGAACTAGAACGAATCGGGTTTTGGTTTGGTGAATTCGGGCTCGGGTTTGGGTTAACAGTCTCTCGGGTTGGGTTACGGTTGTTGATAATAGTGACAGGCCTAAAATTGTTTATCAATAAGAATTTAAACCGTGGATTTGTTAACGATTATCTGTTATTTTGATGCAGTGTGCAATTTCTTTAGAAAACCTTCGAAGAACAAAAACATACGAAAACGAGCTCACGACGACGACGACGAGAAAGCCGGAGAACACGACGGACCTTCCGTCGTAATCGCCAAGAAAAAGTCTATCGCACCAGACAACAAGTTACACTTTGCTACCGCGTCATCAAAACAAACAAAACAACAACCAGACGCAGATACAAAATCATCGATTTTCCAGTTCGACTCTTCAAAAGAAATTCAAGTTCAAAACGACAGCAGAGCAACCGCAACCCTCGAAACCGAAACTGACTTTTCACAAGACGCACGGGCGATTAGGGAAAGAGTTCTTAAACAAGCGAACGAGGCGTTGAAAGGGAAGGGTAGTTCGGGTTCGGGTAATAATGAGAAGTTGTATAAAGGTATCCATGGGTATACGGATTATAAGGCGGGTTTTAGGAGAGAGCAAACGGTTGCTAGCGAGAAAGCGGGTGGGTCGCATGGACCGTTGAGAGCTTCGGCTCATATAAGGGTTTCAGCGAGGTTTGATTATCAACCTGATATTTGTAAAGATTATAAGGAGACGGGGTATTGTGGGTATGGCGACTCGTGTAAGTTTATGCATGATCGTGGAGATTATAAGTCGGGATGGCAGATGGAGAGGGACTGGGATGAAGCGGAAAAGGCGAGAAAGAAGAAACTGGCACTGAAAGGTGAGGATGACCAGGATGAAGATGACGACGATGATGAAGATGATGATGAAGATGGGCTTCCGTTTGCTTGTTTTATCTGCAGGCAGCCGTTTGTCGATGCGGTTGTGACCAAGTGCAAGCATTATTTCTGCGAGCATTGTGCTTTAAAGGTAATAATTTGTTAATGTTACATGTGTTTAGACTTATATGTTTCGTCTGTTAACAAGTTATTGTTTTTTGTGATATGCAGCATCATGCTAAGAAGAAAAAGTGCTTTGTGTGCAACCAGCCTACGCTCGGGATATTCAACACTGCGCATGAAATACGAAAGAGGATTGCTGCTGAAGGAAAATAGTCTAAACATGTAACTTTCATTTCCTACTTTGTTTCTTTGATAAACACATAGTATGTAGCTATGTACTTTATTAGCCAGAATCGTTCGCAAAAATCTGATTTAGAATATTTGAGTCTTAAATGGATTGACCCGACAATGTTTGCATTCATAAATGTGATTTTTGCATAATAAAAAATAACATATATTCTGTTTACAACTTTTTAAGTACCATAACATAATATACATTATATGATCATGCATTATTAGCATCACCCCTAGGATAGTAAGAAGTTGGAATAATCTATAAGGGATTTTTATTATTTTTATTTATAAGTAAATACATATCATAATTTACAAAACTGTAACTACTAGTTAGGTGAACAAATTAGAGTCTAAATCTCTAATGAGCATCATAAACCTGGTTATGTTAGTTTTAGTTTTTGTTTAATTCTAGTTTCCACGATATATCGCGTTTCAGCTTTCACGCCGCCTCTGTAGTAATCAGCCTCTTTTGACCCGAAACCCTTAACTTGTTTTCTTCATGTTTTGTTTCTTGACTCCAATGATGTGGAGACTGTGAAGTCAACAGTGGCCACAACAGGTTTCTCTGCTCTTTCGGTTTCTTGATAAATGTCTTTGTGTGTTGTCTTATGATCTCGTTTACAGCCTTTAGGTAGTTACTCGAGTCATGGTCTTTAAGGATCGTGCCATCTGAACCGTAGGCGGTTGGATGTTGTAACGTTTCTATTGGATGTGGGGAGTTTAAAAAGGCCCGCAGTGCGGTTTTGGTTGAACTACGGGTTGTATTCTCCATAGTGTATAGAGCACTTCCGGGTGGGAGTAAAGGATGATGTGGCGACAACTTTTCATCGGGTTGGATAATGAACATTTTTCCCAATGGTGTATATAGCAAACTCTGCATAGTTAAAGAAAATTAGATTTAGGATTTTAGAGTTTATAACTTTATGTAGCAAACTCTGTATACTTTCATTTTTATTTAGGCATGGATGAGAACGGAACGTGCCACACAAACGTTTAAGTAATTGCGCGACATGGTTCGGGTAATTGCATGAAAACGCTCTCGGCACAATGTCTCTATGCATCATGACACAGTGAACATGGTTCTCGTCTAGCCCCAACTGGTCAAGAATCTTTTGACCGTTACAGAACACGAACGGCGAACCGAAGGTGACCACTGGTCGTAGAGCCGATGGTTTGACCACATTCCTGGTCAATAGCATTAAGTTGACTAGTAACGAAAGGCTCCCACCGAGAGAGTGACCTGTAAATTGAAGCTTTGCTCGTTCTCCGTATCGGTTCATATGTTCTATAATATGTGGCATGAATTGCTCGTATATTCCCTTTGCCGCCTCGTATATTCCCCTGTGAACTAGCACGCCTGTGTCCTCAAATTTAGTCGGTTCAAAGAAGAGATTTGCTTGCCATGATGCAACCGAATCCGAGCCCTAAAATTGTCAAGATATCAAATAGTTAGCGCTCACGTGTCACAATTTCTTAACGGTTTCTTATCCGAACGCACGGTTTGATGTATTTGAATACCTGGATGACGAAACAACGAGTGTATATACTCGAATCATCACAAATAAACCATTCACACGGGGACGAATGAAGCGACTGAAGATCCTTTGCAGCCTCCTGTTTTTCCTTCTCGGGTGCTGCAACAACCGCCGTCATGGTGGTAGCCGCCACATACGCTGCCATCTCTGAATTATACACTCTTTGACAAGAATCTGTTTTCTGTAAGATGATGTCATCACCTGTTTGTGATTGTACATATGTTGCTGCCGACGCTGCTATCTCGTAAGCAGCAGAGGTACGTGTCACACGTTTTTCAGCCCTCTTATCGGCTGCTGAAGTAGTCACGGGTCCACAAATTGATTCGGCTAACGCTTTTCTCTCCAATGAAGACGTTACAAATGTCAAATCATAGTATCTTTTTAAGTCATCCTCCTACAAGAACATCATACATTTTAACTTTTAAATTTTTTTCGACGCGTTCGAAAGTGAGCAAGATATAAGAAAAAAAACGTACCTCGATCTCTGGGATAACATAGGCCATGTTACATAGAAAAGCCAGTTGCGATAAGTGTTTGGTATCGGACCACGACACATGCTTCAACATTCCCGAGAACGTCTCCTGGTTAATTATTACATCGTCTTCATCATCACTGTAATCGGCATCACAACCTTCTTCACATCCTTTTTCTTCTTCGTCATCACTAACGGGCTCGCTATTTTGTTTTTGAACCCAACGGCTTCTAATTTCGACTAGCATTTCAACCCAATTAGCCCGTTTTTTCTCCTTTTTCTCCATTTCTAAATAACCGTCATCTGTCTTGACTGCGTTTGGAGTCATCGAGCTCGATAACCTTGAGTTGAAAACTCCCATCGATCGGCTGTTTTTCAACTTCGGTTGATTCATCGATGCCTTAACACGATTAGCAAAGTAACATAAATTGTTGTCTGAATATGTTCTTTGCATTCTTGCATGCTGTCTTAAATTTTGACCCGAGATTGACCGGTTAAGGATGTTTGGTCTCGGGCTTTCTGTTCTCGGGGTGGTTGGTTGGCTGGAAACCGACATACTACCGCATGTCATCATTAGCATTTAGCAACACTAGAAGCTTAACTAACCTTCAGATTGCCTGAGACATGTTTCACTAGAATATGAGTAGTCGGTTGAAACCAAAACAATGAAAGCTTTCAACATTTTATAAGACATTAAAGAAGACAATACCGGACTTTGTTATCAACGTTGATAACATTAGCTCATTCTAGATTATACCAAAGTGAACATATATTCTGAGGGATCTTTTTAATTCTTTTATATTTTTTATAATTTTTTAAGATGCTAAAATGATTATAATAGTAAACTGAACGTGACCGGTATTATGTATCTAAGGTAACGAACATTGACCCGATGCTGCACAATTGAAGGCAGTTACGAAGCAAGAAACATTGACAATGAAACCGAATAACCGTATGTTTGTATTGTAATTGTCTTGTGGAGTTGATATCAATGTGAGGTATTAGAGTTGTACCGAGGTCTCTTGCTTCGAGTGTCATGTGTTGTCAAAAATAAGCAGACACTTGAAAACATAATTTATAACTAGAAAGAATCATATTAGCATTGTATCGAATAAGTATTAGTTTTGAATAATACTCTTAATCCGTAATTACTTAGAATAAGTGGAAATTTGGGGGTGACTGCCCTGTTATCTAATCGTAGATGATCGCTTGAGCATCTCAGGTTGGCTCGCTCGATAGGTGTTTAAGCGGCTTTGGACCTTCGTTGAACTCTCTTAATGACATCATAGGCCTTATTCCAATTGCCCATGCTTTTGCTGCTATCCTCGGATCTTAATTCACAGACCCTTTGGATCTTTAAATTCACTCGGGCTCAACGTCGCAAAATAATACAAACGAGATCATTGAGTTGGGTTCACCTAAACATTCTGAGGTTGCAACCAAGACCGCTTGTAAAGAAGGTTATAAGGTTCCTAGCACTAAGTGTGTGAATGCAAACAGTAACAATCACGGAAGCAACCATAATGCGTGGCCCCTTCGTAAACAGATAAAAGACTGTGACCCTACGAGGTTGAAGGTCGGTAAGGTTCCGGGTCCAACCCGTCCGCACCTTAAGTTTACATTTCCTCCATGATCCGTTTAAAAAAAGGCAGCATATGATATTTTCTTTTCCTTTTTTTTAACCAATAAAAACGAACTTTCATAGAAGCAACCCTTCAATGTAGTGTAAATTGAAGGTAGTGAAAACTAATCCGTTTTACTCTGAAAAATACGTAATGTAAATTTATCTGCTTTAAACTGACACTTTGAGTCCCCTCTGCTTTTACACTCATGTTTCGCCACTAGAGGCAATAAGGTAGTTAAGACACTTGTGTTATACATGACAACTAAAGAAACATATTAAATTTTTACTCTATTTAAATAGTTTATTCTAAATAACAATAAACTACACTTTAATATAGAACAGAAAAATTCATATTAAAATAAAATTTTATAACATTAAATTAAATGAAAAATATAGTAGCTACTAGACATCCCTAGAATCCAATGACTGATGTGTCAGGAATAATCACTTACTACTTCCACAAATTAGCAAATTCTACTGCAAGTAACTTATATCAAAATTGCAAATTCTTTTTCATCACATCTTAAACTTAAAGCATTCTCATTTTGATACTATCATGAGAGGTTTTAACTTTTAAGTTTAATATTATGTAAGTAAAACTTTTTGTAAATTAGGAGTGAGTAAAAGATATAGGTGAAACATTTGTCACATTAGAGAAATAAATATTTAAACTTTGACCTAATTATTTTAACATTTTTATTTTAACTACTCACTTCTCATTTTTCATATAGAAATTCACTATGCATTTACCATATTTCAGCAATATTAAATGAATTTTGTTACATTATTACGTAAGGATGTGGAATACAATTTAAATGCAAAAGTCAAAATAAAGCCATTACACTTCATTTCCCATGTCATAACCAGACGGTGGTTGATGTTAATATGTTATAAATAAATGATTTAATATTTCTTTTATATAAATGTTATAAAAAATTGTACTAACGGAAAATGACGAAAATGTCTATTTGACTAGTCAAAGTAAATGAATGCTCATTTGTTCCAACCTTTTCTTATAATGTTCACCTTCAATCTTGTCGACCCACACACTTTTAGTCGTTAGCCGACAAGATTTTCATTCAACAAAATTCTATCACGTGCCATGAAAATCAAATCGAAAGCATTTTATAAATCGTCAGAGCCAACATGATTTTTTAGGTGTCCGACGAGATTCTTTTTGGCTTTTGACGAGATTTCATGAATACTTGGACAAATATTGTTGGTTAAAATTCCCGTCAAAAAACGATTAAAAGCAATCGATTTTATGAGAGTTTGGGCTGCATATTTATATATTATATAAATACGATGATCAAATGGTTTGGCCATCTTCACATTAATAAAAATCATATGCTATACTAAAAATTATTAAATAAAACAAACACATTCTGACATTTTGGCCATCTTCACATTAATAAAAATCATATGATATACCAAAAGTAATAAAATAAAACAAAAACATTCTAATTTGGGTCCAACATGTAGCCCGATTCATAGGTTTAAATGAACTTAACCGGAAAACAATGCTGATTTCACAGCCAATATTAATCAAATATTATTCCTTAAAACAAGGTCATGCACACAAAATCACACCATATTCTACTCATAACATATGATAATAATATCATATATGCATAACCACCATAACACAACATAAACAAAACTAACAAACCATTTTAAAAACATACAATTAATCATATACAAAAATTCAGTACATACCTGAATCCTCGAACACGAATCGGCTAATCAACTCAAGCGGTTTTGGCAACGTTTTAAATCGGATTTTGTAACGGACAAATCTGCATAAAATTTACACCAATCAACCAAACCATCAATTTACTCCGAATTTTCCTCAATTTTGACTCGGTGCTTAGATCATCTTGATCAATCCACCGATCGATTGCTACATTTACCAATATCTAATTAAATTGTTTAATTATGATGTTTTATTTGTGTCAATACGCATTTATGAAAAATGATTTTGAAAAAATAATTATATACGGATCTTTGCAGTTTTACTCAGCATTAGATCCGTATATCGACAAATTGTGTTTTTGTGTGTGACATGAGAGAGAAAAAGACTTACATATCGAATTCTTCTGCTGCGAAAGTTCCAATCAACAGAGAACTCTCGCAGCAGGACTGCAAATCAATCAGTCGGTTGTCTCAAAAATTTCTTAAACGAATTGTGATGAATGAATCAAACACCCGTATATATATAACGTTTAATAAAATATGTATACATGCGATTTGTATATTCTTTGTGTTGTTGAAGAAAGGAAGGAAAGATGAGAGATTAATATTTGTGTCACACTCTTTCGGTGTTTAGTAAGGTCTGGTGGGACTTTATATATATATATATATATGGTTTACATGAGAATGAGAAAGAGAGAAATAATGTCAGGTGATTTCACTCTTGCCACGTATATGTCAATTCATTATATTCTTTTGACTATGACAACAAACTCATTCATTTCAACCAGAACCGTATTCGATAATTTCTTAAAATTTCGAGACGAGAGAGGTGGGACTAGTAAAAAGAAGCTTATAAAGTCACGTTTTTAATTATTTAAAAAATATTTGACAATTTTGTTAATTAAACTGTATTTTCAAAGCCCGATATGTAATAATAATTAACAAAGTACTAAAATGACATATATAAAACACAAAGAAAATTATGGGTCTTTCGTGTGACTAGACATGGGTCGGTCGCACTCCTCATCCTCCCTTTGGTCCGGCCTTGATCCCAACACTATAAAAATAAAAATAATAAAAAAATGCTATTACTAATCTCTAGTATTAGAGATGTCAAATGAACATAAACTCGATGAGTAAACACGAAATATATATAATCTAGATAGATAGTGAAATTGGTATATGGACATAACTATAGCAAGAGATACATTTAGCACAACCCCATTTAATAATAAAAGTAATAAGACTTACCACACCTTGTAAAATCACATAGATCGATCCGTATACTCAATATATGAAGTAATGTTTACTTGAAATCTACTGGTAGACATATTCTATGAATGGTCTGGATGGAGATTTTAAAGAGCATAAAAGGACATGTAAATAAATTATTCTGTCCACATGTCTACTTAATTTTCAGATGTTAATTTTATTCGTCATTTCTAATGTGGTGTAGTGGTAGAAATAATGGGTTTCTTAATAAAGTCTCAGGTTTAATCCCCACAGACAACATGTTGGGGTCATGGGTAGCTCAATGAATGAAGACTAAGATCTTTGTGATCCTCAGTCGATCATGAGTGCGTCGGGGTTTTATCTCCAATTAGCCTTCGGGTGGGTTCTGGAGATGTATTAGAGGTGCTTAAGGGTTTCATACGACTGAGTTGGGCCAACTTTTGACATTGTGACACCATGTGCAGAATACCCAAATAATTCTTTGTTTGTCCACCGCTAAGGGAAAAAAATGTTAATATTATATTTATGATAGTGCACCAACATAAATTTATGACGTCAAACTTGTGACGTAATTACTACATGCATAACTATTACTTATTTTCTCTCATAATAATACATCACCGAATACCCATTTTAGTAAAGGGTATTATTGGAAATTCATATGTGCCTGGCAAAATGGGCCAAATGTGTGAATGCATGTAGGTGAGCGTGGCCCATTTTTGTTCCGGTCATTTTTAAGAAACCCAGCAGCTAATAATATTAATTCAAGAGGTGTGACTTGAGAGCTGGATGAATATCATTGTCCCTATTTTCTTTTATTTTTTATTTATTATTTTGATGTATATGAGAACCCGTTATCAGAAAATTCAATACATCCACCTTATGTAATGAACAGTAGCAGACTAGGAAAAGTTTTCATTAGGGTTGGTAATTTTTTCGGGTAGTTAATTATAACTATATAGTAACTTTTTCGGTTTTCTTCTGTTCTTCGGGTCAGGTCATAAAAAAAATAAATATCAAGACAACAAATTTGGGATTCTTTATGGAATAATGGACGGTCCTCTAAGTATGCTTTTTTAAAATTTCATCTTGTTAACTCAGGTGAAAAGAAGATATAGTTTTTCTTTTGGTGGGATTCGAGGAATGATTATCCAAGTCAACGAATTCTGAAGTCTTAGAAGATGATCCTTGACCGTAATTTCTTTTTGAGAAATAGTTCCATTACGGGATCCATTCTTATTTTTTCCTTACTATTAAAGGTTAAAATAAATTGTTAATATCCAACAATTCTAAAACCTTACTCAAATAAATCTACGAAATTAAAGAAAAGTAATCTAATTAAACATTAGAATAAACTCAAATTGGATAACAACTAAATAACTAACAAAACCAAACTTATTGATTTTGTTTTTTAAAACCTTGAGTTTTGGATTTTGAAATACCACTAGGTGAATGATGAATTGACGCCCCTAGGTTCATTTGTCGTTGGGGCTAAACCTCAAAACTCGAGAGCGACCTACAAGGGTGGGCATGCGAAATGGAGAGACAAGCGTAAGGGGTTCCATGTCCGATTCTCGTTTCTTCGAGTGTCTGATATGAAAAGTTGAAAACCCGACTCTCCGTTTGATTTTTTTATAAGGTAAAATATAAAATGTGTGTTTCCAAATTTAGTTGAGAGAGATTTGGGCTTTCCAAATTGGGTTAGGGCTAGATCTGGGCTTCTAAATTGCATGAAATGCTGTTTAATTGGATATTAGATATGTAAATATGTAAATTTCTATTTTAATTTTTATCATGGGCCTTTCTTGATATTTTATGAGGGTCGTTTTCAAAAATCGAAATTATATAGGATAAGTTGGAATTTTAAAATATATACACAGTTTAAAACTCAAAAACCGGTTTGGGTTGAAACTAGTTCGGTTTGATCAACAAAAGTCAAAACCGGTTTCGGTTCGGGTTATGACCGGTTTTTTCCGGTTTCGGTTCGGTTAACCGGTTTTGGTGGAGAAAATTACAAACCGGTTCTGAACTTACGGTTTCAATCGGTTTCAAACCGATTTATACATAATCAGTTTCACACAGGTTCGTTTTCGGTTCAATTTTCGGATCGGTTCAGTTAACCAGTTTATTTGCCCACCTCTATATACACCTAAAAAAGTTTCTCAAAGTGTGGCCGACCCATACATTAGTAATTATGAATATATTTTAGTTTCACCTTTAGAATTGACTTTGAAATTGTAAAACCTCTTACGGTTTGTCTCTTTAGATATGAAGGTGTATGCGATCATGATTACGTTGTTGCAACTTGCAAAGATGATTACAAGACCAAGACCATAATGTTAATGGAATGTGTACAAAATTTGTATATCTAATCCTAACCTAACTATATACTAAAAGTCGCTTATGAAAAAAAGGTATAAGCTTACCTAACGACCGACCAAAATTAATATTACTTTAATCATTAAAATACAAAACATCTTTTTAACCCTTTAAATTTAGGCTTACCTTTTTAACAAAATGTTATGTAATAAGTTAAGAGTAATATAAGGTAAATAGAAAATTAAAAGCTAAAAGAAAATTGAGCATAAGTTTTTTACTATTTAAATTTATGATATCTTCAATGGTTTTAATGGTGTGAAGGGTTCGTAGTCTTTGGTTTAATAGAATAATGGTATTGTAATATGTCTCTCGTAAAGTGATGAGAATTCAAGTTTCATGGTTTATAAAAAGATGTGGTTTTAGAAATAGGATTAAAGAATGTAGATTATAACTGTTTTAAAAAGAGTGGCAATACACTAGAATTAATTTCAATTTACCAAAGGACTTGTAATCTAACGGGATCAGTGTGTGTAATAAACATATATATTTATTATATAAATATATTAAAACTAAAATATATAACTCTAGCAAGTAACTAGGAACCCAATCAAACAAACAAGAGAAGACCAACAAACAGACAAAGAAAAAACATAATACAAACCACGATTAAAATGTAAAATTAATAAAAAGAGTTCAGCGGGTCGTGTACAGTAACTCATCAACGTCGAAGAATGATAATTTTGTTTTCAGTATGATCGGTTTTGTTATTCAAAAGGGGGTGGCGGTGCAACTTGTTGTCCGCTTACCTGTCTGTTTATTGTAATTAAATCATTTTATTTGATATAAAAACAATATAATTTCCCAAAAAAATAAATAAATAAAATTAAACTTGTATCAACTCTCTCAATTCAAGCTTGACATGTTGCTTCCATGTATCACACAAAAAAAATGAGGTTATGAATTATTTTGCCACTCACTCTTATTTGATGCTTTTTTTTATAATTCGCATCTCTTTATTTGATTCGCTTTACATGACATGGAGTGGCAAAGCAGCTAGACAAGTGTCATTGCACTATTGGGCTTACACATACTTAAGACTAGAGAGGGATTTTGTGAAATTGATTTGATACTTAAAACGTAAAAATGTAAAATCAAAAGAAATTTATAAAATGTGTATTTGTGTAATAAATTCAATAATTAGAATTAGTTAAATACATGGGGAAATTTTTTTTAAATGACTTTTAAAATGTATATTTTCTTTTTGCTACGGGATTGAACTTTCATAAATCTGAAAAACTACACTATATTCAAAACACTTTGATACGTGATTTTTTAGTTAACTAGTTTGAGTCCTCGACGAGGGTTTATTTTTTTTTAGCCTTCCCAAGCCAAGCCACACAACCCATCCTAAAAAAAGTAGAATTACGAATACATATTTTTTTATTATATTTCTAGATGAATGTTTTATATAGAGTCAACAAATGTGACCAATGGGTTGAATATGTTGTAATAAAATGTGACACATGGTAAGTAACTAAGTATTAGAAATTACAACTATAGTTTATATTCAATTAAAAACCTCTCATATTTTATTTTCTAAATTCATTTGACACATCATTTTCTAAATTTATTTCTTATATTTTAAAACCTCTCACGTTTCGTCCTCCATATATATATCTCTATCTGATTAAACACTACATTTTGTTTCTCTTTTTAATTGTTGTTTTATTTTTTTTCCCACTTGCAAACAATACTAAAAAGACAATCAAATATTAGGAATGTGTTCGCTTTACCCTAAAAATACGGGGTTCAGGTATGAGTATGGGGATGTGATGAAGAAAGTTATTAAAACACTTATCTTAAAATATGGAGATGGGGTTGGGAATAATAGATTCAATTTTTCAGTTTTGTTTCACGGTAGTCAGGGTCGGCTTCAAGTAGGGGTAAAGTGGGTAACCGTCAAAGCCCACTTTATCGAGGGATCTAAAATTTATCTGTGTGTGTGTATATTCTTTTTAAATAAAAGACTACAGTTAATTTAAAGATCCAAATTGTTTGTCAAATTCATTAAATTTTGATCTAGTTTAGGTCTATAAAACAATTAAACCAATTTTTGGAGGCCAGTTTTTTCACTCGTCCAAGGCTTTCGAATTTTCAGGAATTCTAAGGGACGGTCATGAAGGTACTGGGCTAAAATTTGAATATATTAGGAGAGGAATGAATATCTCACTAATTCAATGGCATTTATGTATGTTACTGTTATATTAAAATTACAAAAAAGTTACAAAAACCACAATGTTAAATACTTAAATCTTAAAAGAAAAATATATAAATCTCTATCAAAAAGTCTGAAGAAACACGGATTCGATCCCCGGGTATGGGTCCTGGATCCAATGAGTCCACAGGGTAAGATACGATAATTACAACCAATGATATGAGTATAACTCCCCAAAGTCCAATGACCTGAACCTGCAAAACAAACACCGTGAGTCTCGTTACAGGAAGGACAAGAGGGGGGGGGGGTCTTCCTATAACCACCCTCCGGCGTGAGAATCAGTAACGTTCGTAAATGGAGAAAGTACTGAAGTAAACAGACTAAGTGTAGTCAGAATGCTAGTGAGTGAATGAATACCTCATACCGTTTGACAAGGTATTTATAGCCGAAGGACGTAGGAAGGTAATTGGGCCAGCTGTCCTCTTCTAGAAGATCTTCAAAACCATCTGGACACGTGTCCTTTTATGATAAGTTGAGCCATACGTCCCATGTGCATGGGTATAACAACCTGGACACGAGTCGCCCAATGATAAGACAGATCGCACCCTGGCCATGTGCACGGTTATAACAACCTGGCCAGGTGTCCCTTGTTCATTGGCCAGTAGGTCACGTATTCCTCAAGTAACAATCTTGGATATTCTTCTAAATGGTAATTGGTCGGTGACAGCTGTCCCGCTGGCACTTCCTCTCGATCGTTTGGGCGGACTGATGTCCTATCCTTCGGACGACTTTTGAGGGTGCGAAGATGCTTCCGCGCGTGGTATGAGGACGTTCTTCCTCTACCGTGATAAGCGGGTGATCCGTATGCTCCGCGGGTGGTCTATTTAGAAGTTCCTCTGTGACCCGCGGGTGGTACTTAAGAGTATTTGGGCCTTTTTGGTACCCTACCTCTATAAGTCCCCCCCAGTCCAGTGTTTCTTCCGTGTGAAGTCTTTATGCGGGTGAAATTTTTGACTCTAATGAGTTTTGGGAATTTTTGAATTTTGAAGTTTAAGTAAAAATATCTCCTGTTGGTGTGGATAACCATGAAAGAATGACAAGTTGACCACTCGCAGGCGCGTGAATAGATGATGGGACGTTTTTGACGGCTGTCATTGTACCCGACTGTGCAGCTTTTTCTCTTTTTCGAATTTCCCGCGTGACGCGGCAATCACTAATTGGGTGATGATCTTCTCTCTCCACTGTTCATATCCCATCGCATTAATTGCGATGAGTATAAATAGTGAGAGATATCTTCTAGTTGAAGTTTTATCGCCTTTATTCCCTGATCATCCTTTTGCTTTTTCTCTGATAAAGCACTGAACTTTCTTATAATCCTTTCTCTAAATTCATCTGCAATGTCGAATGTTCAGACTGAAGTTGATGAGATAGAGATCTCTTGGGACCATTCAGAATATGAGAAGCTACTGGAGACGTATGGCATTCCACCGGAATGGGAACCAGAGTTTCCTTCACCGGGCTCGATAGCCAGTCTATCTCCTCCTGGGAAAATGGCTGTCTATGCCGATTACTTTACCTGTGGGAATTTCCGTCTTCCTTTGATGAAATTCCTTATGAATTTGCTAACCGCTTATGAGATTCATTTGTCCCAACTACATCCACGTGCTATGATCTTGGTTTAAAAAAGCGCGCCTGAGGCGAGCCGAGGCGAGAGGCGACCTAAGGCGAGAGCTTCATCGCTTTTGCCTACTCAAGGCGAGCAATGTTCAAAAGGCGAGAGTGAGGCGCTATTTTTAGGCAAAAAGCGGCCTGAGGCGAAGCCGAGGCTAACCCGAAGCGAGCGCCTTTCGTACAAATGTCGTTTTTATGCATCAAAATGTTGTAAAACATGTGTTTTAGGTTGTACATGTAGATAATTTATATATTGAATCATATATAACATCTATTTATTGCTACATTTAGAGTTGGGATGCTAAAAACATAAGATATATATTTAAAAAATTATATAAAAACCTTACGCCTCATATACGAAAAGCTTTCGCTTTTTGCGCTTCAGTTTTAGACCTCATCGCTTTTGTTCGCCTCTCGCTTTTTAAAACCAAGGCTATGATGCGAATCCGACACTATGAATTTGTATGTAGAGCACGGGACCTGGTGCCACATGTTGATCGATTCCCAGTTTTCTACCGTCTTGCCATCCGCGATGGTTGGTATTCCTGCCATGGATTTTCTGACCGAAGTATTGGATATGAGTTCGAGAAGGTGCCTTCCGATTGGCGTTGTAAATTTTTTTGGATTTCTGAGGACGTGGTACCCGTTTCCATGGTCCGTCGTCCGGTCAACTCTCGTCTTCCGGACGTTGCTACAGCTGCTCACGAAGGTCGTGACTGGTTCCGTAATCTAACGATGGAACCAACGCCGATGCGGGCATTACCAAAAGATGCTTTGGTGTGGGCAGGCATGAGTCGCTTATGGGCCTCAGAATTTATGGAGCCTATTTTTGTTGACTTATATGAACGTAAGTTATCCTTACTATTTTTCCTACTCTTGCGATGTTTTCTATTATTAAACTTTTTATCTCCTCAGGTCGAAGTTCGATATTCAATGCCCTTTTTGAAGATAGGGGTTGTGTCTGACATGGCATCCGGGATGCCGGTGACATGTCTATCCTTGAGAAGACTAAGTCTCGCTTCCTTTTTCCAAAGAAGGTGCGGGCTGAGCCTATTGTCTCGAACGCCACCTTTGAGACAGGTGCGTATGTTCTAAACCCTCATCCGCTTTTTGCTATTACTTCTGACGGGACGATCGCCACTTTATTGTCGAGTGATGATGACGACGATAGTTCTGACTTCTCGATCTCCCAAGAAGAGAGGGAATCTGATGATGATACACCTGAACCTTCTTCTGTCTCCCATTTGTTGGCAGAATTAGAGAAAAAGAGAGCTTTTATGGCTTTTCAAGCAGGACAAGCGGGCGTCAAGACTGCGGATGCTGAGGCAGGACCTTCGAAGAAGAAACGAAGGTACGTATAGACTTGCTGACCGTATTGACACTGTTGAAGGTACGTATTAATCTTTTTAAGTACTATACTTTCATAAAATGAAAAATAGCTTTTGTTTTTGTAGACCCACTGATCTTTAGTGAAGATGTCTATGAGAAGTTGCCTACACCAACTCCTCAAACTGAACAGCAACCATCTCCTTCTCCAGAGAAGAATGTGGAGGATAAGCCTTCGACTCCTCCTAGCAATATTAACACGGAGGATCAACTATCCTCACCTTTGGTAGAGGAAAGGGTGCCAACCCCTCCGATTGATACTGCCACTATGGAAGGATCTAACGTCCAGTCTGAAACTGATACTCGTTTTAACTATCTTTTTCAGGCTGGGGGTGGTACAGGTGGTCAGCAGGACAATCCTGCTGTTAATGAGGAGGATTACAGGACTGAGGAGTCTTCTCCTCAGCCTCCTCCCCAACAACCTTTTTCAACCCCAGCTCGCCTTAAACCTTCGGGTTCTCATTACTACGGGGATACAGACCTGGGTGATACACATGAATTGTTTGTCCCTCCATGGGGCATTACTAACGGGTCACGGTTCTCTCATCCTAGAACGTGTATGGATTTCGTTGAACACTGTACGCCGCCTAATGAAATGGTGTATCAACGAGATCTTTCCCGCCATGACCTACATACCAACGTGGCCTACCACCTAGCTAATGCTCTAGCCGGTAGCCAAGAAGTCCTAAGTGAGTGGCGTACCTTAGGCGGGAAAGTGGGAGAGGCCAGGCGGGCCACTGAGGCTGCCAAGAAAGAGGCTGAGGAGCATCGCATTGCTGCCCAAACTGCTAAGTGGAAGCAGGCTGATGCGGAGAATTCCCTCAAGAGTGAGCAAGACCGTAATGCTAGTGCAGCACGCCGATGGAAAGAAACTTGTGAGAGGAAAAATGCCATTCGTGAAGCTGATCGGGCAAAGGCTCAAAAGGATAAAGACGATTTAGCCCGTGCTCAGGAAGTCAATTCCTCGTTGGAAAATCAAGTGGCCCATCAGGGTGCCCGAATTCATGATCTTGAGGCGGAGCTAAAGTTGCAAAAAGAGCGAGTCGAACTCAAAGACCAGAGTGCTGCTGAAATTCAGATTGCCTATAACTCTCTTCTTCAAGCCCATGAGGAATCCATCGCGGAATCAAAGGAGTTCCGAGCGCGGGCGGAACTTGCGGAGCAGGACCGTCAATGGTTCCTTACTTGGGGCGTTGATGCTGTAAGTTATTCTCTATTACTTGTTCTCTTACTCTCATTCTTTTGATACTGGGAACTTATGTTTTTGTCCTAACAGGTCGTCCGCCATATCAAAGGAAGTAAGGAGCTGAATGATAGTTTTGCCAATGTGATGGCTGCTTCCTCTTCACTTGGGCGTGTGGCGGGCTTTCATGAAGGGATGAGTTATGCTCAGAGCAATCGTACATTTAAAGATCATCCGCTTCATGGTGTAAATGTTAAACAAGATCCTGCTAATCGGGTTAAAGAGCATGATACTTTGACCTTCCCTTTACAAGATATGCTCCCGGAACTTGCTTCCGCAGATGACGGCTTGCAACTTTTGAATATTTATCTTGGTGAAGAGTCTGAGGACGACTCGTCGGAAGATATTTCGTTAAAGGCTCCGGAAGACCCATCGACCTCGAATCCTTAGGATATGCCTATATGTTTGTAACTTGTAATTTTTTCTTTCTCTTTTTGTAATTATTATTGAATAATTAATGAGAAAAAACTCTTTAACTTTTGTGGACATTCAACTGTTTGGAGAAAATATCTCCAAAAGATATTTTTGAAATTTACAACTTTTTTGAAATATTCAAAAGTTTAGATGGCTATGATGACGTGGCAGAGAGAGAGACTCCTTGAGGACAGTTGACAAGACGTGGAGAACGCCGTTGACAGCATGTTCACATTATCTTGAATTTCCCGTCTGAAGTGTCAACCATCTGGCGATCCGCGGTTTCTCTCTCCTCTGTTGCTTTATGGATCGCATTAATTGCGATGAGTATAAATATAACCCTTGTGATTTCCATTTAATCTTTATCACTTTCAGATTTCTTCGAACGCTAGACTTTCCAACCTTTTCTGAGATTTCTTCTACTTTTCTGAGATTTTTTTCATCTTTCTAATATTCAAATGGCTAAAGAAAAGAAGAGTACCCCTACTATCAACGAGGTTGAAGTCCGCCTTAAAGAAGAGGATTATAATGACATTGTAAACGTATACGAATTGACGACGGAATGGGAACCAGAGCGTCCTGCAAGTGGTTCTATTGCCACTAGTCCTCCCCCAAAGAAAATGGCTGTCTATGTGGACCATTTTACAACGGGGAACCTCCGGATTCCAATTACCAAGTTTTTCGAATCGATTTTGACAGCTTATGGGATTCATCTTTCCCAGATCCATCCGTTTGGGATGCTGAGGATTCGACATTTCGAATTCTGTTGCCAATCTCGCAACCTTGAACCGACTGTTGGCATGTTTGCCGTTTTTTATAAAATGACCTTTCGTGATGGGTGGTATAGTTTTGCATCCATCTAGAAGATGACCATAGGCACAGAGTGGTTCCGTAGCCATCATGGCTGGAAGCCAAAATTTTTCTGGATCCGAGAAGACGTTATTCCATTCAAGATGACGAAGCGTCAGGCGGAAGCTCCCATGCCCGTGGTTCTTGCTACCGCTCATGAAGGTCTTTCGTGGTTTAAGACACTGATGTCTACCCCGACTCCCATGCGTCCCATTCACGAGGGAGCAATGGTGAGTGCGAAAATGAGCCGATTGTGGCCGTTTCCTGAGTTGGAACCGTACTACGAGAAGACCAATAAGAGTAAGCTTGTCGATTACCTCTATCTTTTTCTTAATAAACTAGTAATTTCTGACTACTATAATTGCTTTGTGTAGGTGAGGGTTCTGCCTTCAACACTTTGTTGGACCAAGGAGGGGGTATGATGGTGCGGCGTCCGATTAATCCAAAAGATGGTCCTTTTTTGGATCGGACGAGCAACAACTTTTCGTTCCCTACCGCCCTTCGTCCGGAACCATTGGTCTCTGAACCAATGTATGCCAAAGGTGAGAAGTATGTTGCAGAAGCCATACTCAAAGGTGAGGGAATTCTACAACCCCGGCGTAACTGCCATTACTTCTAGCGGGGTGATTGTACTCTTTTCATCTAGTGAGGAGTCATCACTTTGTGAGGAAGTTTATTCAACTGATGCTAATAAAGCTATGGGCTCAACTGCAGGTCTTACCCGTCAACGATCCGCGACTAATCAGGCCTCGGGTCAAGATGAGCTGACGCCACTGCGGAAGTTGAGGGTCCGGGACCCGATGATGCTACTGCTGAGGGCAAACGTCCGGTCGTTGATGCGGTTGCCTCCAAAGTGGCGGGCAAGCGCAAGGTTAATCCGTTAAAGATTGCCTCCAAGAAGAAAAAAATCTAAGAAGACAAATCCTTCTGCCTTGGTAGAACGCCTGGAACAGCTTCATGCTGACGATCCATCGTTAGGTATGTAACGTCTTTTTACTTGAAAGCTACTATGTATTAGAATATTTTTAACCTTTCGCTAATGTTTTTCAGTGAACCTGAACAACCTTTCTGAAGGTGCTGCTGGG
The DNA here is from genome assembly GCF_021521415.1 of Bidens hawaiensis. Taxonomy (NCBI): domain Eukaryota; kingdom Viridiplantae; phylum Streptophyta; class Magnoliopsida; order Asterales; family Asteraceae; genus Bidens; species Bidens hawaiensis. Next base: position 664,385 of record NW_027491048.1, on the reverse strand, counting down.
TTGAAAGATTCAACTCCTCCTCCACCACCTCCGCCTCCTAACACTGCTGAGGAGCCCATTGAAGTGGCGGACGATTCTCCTCTGAAGAATAAGGAGGCTGACACTTCTGAGCATGCCCAGAGATCGCCTTCTTATTATGTTCATCATTTTAGGGATCAAGGAGGTGTGAGCATGTTTCCACACGCTCCTCAGACTTCTCCAGCTCCTCAGGAGGAAGATCCCACTCCTCATCAACCGCGTTGGACATTACGTCGGGATTCTACATTCCGAGACGTAGATGTATGTTTCGAATTTTTGCGGGAATGTCTTCCTCCCGCTGAGAGGGAGCGTCGTCGCCATAGTGTTCGCCAAGAGTTATTGAACTCCCATTCTTACTATGTGGCGAATGCTATCTCTACCAACCAAGAGATAACCAGGGATTGGTTATCGATGAATGAGCAGTGGGATGACCTAGTGGCCTCTGCAACTGATGCCAAGGAGGAAGCTCTTAAAGTGATGAGCGAATCCCGGGAGGTTCGCCAGGCTCTTGAGGCGGAGAAGGTTGCTCGATCCGCTGCTGAGGAAACCACGGTTGTTCTTCAAAAGCAACTGGAAGAACAAGCCAGATTACTGGCTGAACAAGCCAAATTGATTGAAGCTCTGCAGGTTGAATCGGCGGCCAAAGACAAGCGTCTTTCTGATCTTAATGCCAAAAATTGTGACCAAGCTTTGGAGTGCGCTGGTCACAAGATGGAGCTTGTCCGGGCCAAGGCGGATCAAAAGTGGCTATTAGCAGAAGCTATTCCCAAGGTACATCTTTTTTTAAAAAAAAAAATAATCTAAGTATTTCAGATTAATTAAACATAGCCGTTTTAACAGGTCATCGCCGATGTTCGGGCTAGCGATGAGCTTGGGAATTGCGTTGCTATCCTTCTGAAAGCTTCTAAACAAGCTGGTCGCCAACTGGGTTTCCAAGAAGGTTACCAGTTTGGCTCAATTTCCAAGCGTCCGGAAGAGTATGTCTTAGCTGGTCAAGACACTGTTGCCATCCTTAAGCAGAAATCAAAGGATTTCGATTCATTGAAATTCTCTTTGACGGACCAAATATCCGAGCTTTCTGATAAGGAAGATAGCATTCAGCAGTTAAAGACTCTTCTTGAGCTTGATGGAGAAGATGAAGAAGAGGAAGGTGTGGGACGCAACGATGCGGAACACGAAGATGTCGCGCCATAGATAGATCTTTTTATTTCTTTATAATTAGGCTTCTCCACATCTTGTAATCCCTTTTTGTATAAATAAAGAAGGCTTATTATCGTATCCGGCACACTTTGTTTATTTTTATAATATAAGTATTTTCCAAGGATCTTCTTTGTGTACGAATAAAGGATTATATAATAGTACAAGTCTCAAATGACTAAAATGAACATTTTCATAACTGAGGCATAAGCCGAATTACAAGAAATGAAATTACAAAGGTTCTTAACATCTAGTTAGGCACGTAGGCCAAAGTCAAACCCACTAAATGTAGCATTTCCTCAGTTGGGCCCCATTCCAAGTTCTAGGGATCTCCGTCCCGTCCAACCTTTCTAGTTTGTAGGCACCTTTAGATACAACTTTCTGGATTCTATAAGGTCCTTCCCAGGTAGGCGCCAACTTGCCCGGAGGCTCTTGCCCTGAGGCTTCATTACTGCGGAAGACGAAGTCCCCCGCGTCGAATTCACATCTTTGGATCCGCGAGTTGTAATATTTTTGCAACTGGCGTTTATAATTATGCTCGCGGATCGATGCCAATTCCCTTATTTCCTCAAGGAGGTCAAGGTTCATCCGGAGTTCATGATTATTATCCTCAATCATAAGGACTCTAGCGGATGGGATACCAATCTCGGCGGGAATCATGGCTTCTGTGCCATATGTCAAACTGAAGGGGGTTTCGGAATTACTGGAATTCCTTTGAGTGCGGAAGGCCCATAGTACATGGGGCAATTCGTCCACCCATCCCGTTCGTTTCGTCCCTAATCTCGTCTTAATTCCCTCTTTGATCGTCCGATTGGTTCTTTCGACTTGACCATTCGCTTGCGGGTGAGCTACAGAGGTGAAGATTTGAGAAATGTGTAATTCTTTTAGCCATTCCTGTAACCCACTGTCCGCGAATTGTGTTCCGTTGTCACTAAAGAGCTCTAGGGGGAGGCCGAAACGACATATGATGAATTCCCACAAGAATTTTTTAACACTCGCTGCTGTTATAGAAGCAACTGGTTTGGCCTCCACCCATTTTGTAAAGTAGTCGATGGCTAATATTAAGAATTTGACCCGTCCAGGGGCTTCAGGGAAAGGTCCCATGATATCAATAGCCCATTTTTGGAACGGCCAAGCTGAAGTGACTGGAACTAACTCGTTCTTTGGTCGTAGCGTGTTAGGGGCATGTCGTTGACAAGAATCGCACTTTCTGATTTCATTCACCGCATCCAAGTGCTTCCCCGGCCAATAGTATCCGGCATTCATTAATTTCGCCACGACCATGCGCGGGCCAGCATGAAGACCACAAATGCCTTTGTGAACTTCTCTGATTAGGTAGTTCGCGTCCTCGGCATCCACACATCGTAGTAATGGTCCGAGGAAGGAACGTCGGTACAAAACACCGCCAAGTATCTGATAGTTCAAAGCTTTGTGCTTTATCTTCCGGGCCACTGCCTTTTCTTCCGGAAGTGCTCCGGATGACAAGTATGCTATTATGGGTGTCATCCAGGATTCTACTCCCGTTTGGATCACTAAAACTTGATGCTGCGGAACAGACGGGCGATCTAATATTTCGATGCGGATGTCTTTGGCAAAATGTTCAAAGTTTGTTGAAACCAATTTACTGAGAGCATCCGCTGATTTGTTCTCGCTTCTCTTTATATGAATGACTTTGCAAGAAGAGAATTGGAGCATCAGATCTTTCGCCTGTGACACATATGAAGCCATGATATCATTTTTTGCTTCATATGTGCCGTTGATCTGTCCCGCGATCAACATGGAATCCACTCAGGCTTCCAAATGCTTAACCCCAAGCTTTTTGGCTATCCGTAAGCCAGCCAAGAAAGCTTCATATTCTGCCTCGTTGTTGGTACTTTTGAATTCCAACTTTATGGCATATGTAAATTCATGGCCTTCGGGATTGACTAACCTGAGGCTTGCGCCACATCCTTCACTGCTTGAAGCTCCATCCGTAAATAAGGACCAAATCTTTCCTGATTCCGGAGGTGCTTGGGGTTGTTGCTCGATCAAACATTCTTTTTCTTTGTGATGTGCGACCTCTGTCATGAAGTCCGCCAACACTTGCCCTTTGATTGCTGGCATAGGTTTGTATTCTATTGCGTGTTCACCTAGCTCGATGGCCCATTTAACCAACCGCCCAGACAATTATGGTTTACTGAGAACATTTTTGAGATTGTATCCAGTTAAGACATTAATGGGGTGCCCTTGAAAGTATCTACGAAGGCGTCGGGCAACATAGACCAGTGCTAAAACAAATTTTTCAAGCATGGAGTATCTTGTTTCCGGGTCCGATAGCGTTCTGCTGACATAGTAGATCGGTGTTTGGACGTACTTTCGATATGTCAAAAGGACAGCCCCAATGGCATTGTCTGAAGCCGATAAGTATAACTTTAAAGGTTCTCCCGCTTGTGATGCTGTTAACGTAGGCAGTTCCATCAAACATCTTTTAACCTCCACAAAAGCTTGTTCTGCTTCCGCAGTCCATTTAAAAAATGCTTTCTTAAGGCAGTTTCTTAATGTTGAGATAAATGGATGAGATTTGGCTGCATGGTTCGCCAAGAAACGATTCAAATCGACTAATCGACCATTAAGTGTTTGAACTTCTTTGAGGGAAGAAGGGGAGGGCATACGAGCTATAGCTTGAACTTTATCTGGATTAGCTTTGAAGCCCGCATCCGTGAAAATCACTCCAAGAAACTTTCCTTCCTCCATTGCGAATGAGCACTTGGCCGGATTCAATTTCATGTTAATACCTTTCAAGGTTTCAAAAGTCTCTTAAATATCTCTCAACATCTGGTCTTCCTCAACACTTTTGATTACGAGATCATCCATATACACCCCTAAATTCCGACCAAATTGATTTTTGAACGCTATGTCCATTAATCGTTGATATGTGGTTCCCGCATTCTTTAGTCCGAAAGGCATAATTTTGTAGCAAAAGGTGCCTTGATCAGTACGAAATGCTGTTTTGTCCTCATCGCCCGCTGCCATGCGGATCTGATGGTAGCCCTTGTAGGCATCCAGGAAGCATTTGAATTTGAATTGTGCCACAACATCAACCTTGAGATCTATTTCGGGTAAGGGATAACAATCTTTGGGACATGCTTTATTTAGATCTTTGAAATCGATACACATCCGCCATGACCCATTGCTTTTGGGGACAATAACTGGATTAGCAACCCAGGTTTGGTAACGAATTGGGCGGATGATTCCAGCTTGTAAGAGATCCTGGACTTGTTCGTTCATTGCTTTTGTTTGTTCTGGACCCATCTTACGTTGTTTTTGAATAATTGGTATGAACAACGGATTTACCCTTAATTTGTGTTCCGCAATGTTTCGCGGGACACCAGTCATATCTGCGAGTTGTCACGCGAAAATATCAATATTCTTTGATAATAACTATTTTAAGAAGGTCCGTACTATCTCGGAAATAGCAGGTCCTATTGTTACAGTTTGATCAGGAAATTTTTTGTTCAAAACCCATTACTCTGGTTCAGTCTTCACAGTTTGTTTTGGAATCTTGCTTGGTTTTGAGCTCTCGGTTGCAAAGCAGTGCCGATTAACATAAATTATTGCTATGCCAGTGCAAGTTGGAACTCCTACTGCATCGTATGCTGTGGACGGATGAGCATTAAAGTCACCAATCGCTTCACGTCCAAGAATAATGTCATGCTTTGATGTTGCTGGCAGAACCAAAAATTCGACCTCTTCGGTCCTAGAATGAATTCCGTCACTTAATGTGACTGGGAATGAGATTACACCTCGCGGATGCATTATTTCCCCTCCGAACCCCGATACTAGAGCATGGATGGGTTTTAATATTTCCTTATCTTCCTCGTCAAGCTATTCAAAACATTGTTCATGCATAATGTCGGAAGTACTACCGGTGTCGAAGAAGACGTATTGGGAACGGTAGTGTCCGAATTGGGCAGTGATGATCAAGGGGTTTTTGTTATTCGGGCCCCCCTTGATACGAGGAAAGATCACTGGCTCTTTCTTCCATTCCTCATCATCAGACTCCTTCTTCTTTTTCCTTGTATCGTACCCGCCTTGTATCATATGGACGTTTAAATCTCTGACTTGCTTTTTACTCGGGCCCTGGATATCCCGTGCGGGAGCTTTACCATTGTCAGGTTTCCCACCTTTTACCAAGTGTCCAAGTTTTCCAGACTTTACAGCTGCTTCAATTTCATTTTTTAATGTTCTGCACTCATTCGTATTATGACCGATGTCATCATGATACGAACAACGCTTTTTCGGGTCAAGGAATGACCTTCTCGTTAATGGCCGAGGTTTTCTAAAATTCACATTCTCCGTGGTGAGGATTTCGGCGGGAGTCTTTGAAAGAGGGGTCCAATTATTGGGACCTCGGTTCGAGGGTCCCGCTTTGTTTTTGTTACCTATGAGGGATCGTGCATCAAGTGGTTTTGGTGCTTCCGTACCTGGCTGAAGTCTTGACCAGATAGGGCCTTTCGCCTGTCTATTTGGTCTCGGATTTTGAAACTCGACTTTAAATTTTTGCTTTGAGTTACCACTTCTCAATGTTTTCTCAGTGTTCGCATACACCTTTGCTGCAGTCATGAGATCGTCCCACTCTTTTGGCATTCCATCTCTGCCCGTAAGCTTGGTTTTAAAAAGCGAGAGGCGAACAAAAGCGATGAGGTCTAAAACTGAAGCGCGAAGCGCAAAAAGCGAAAGCTTTTCGTATATGAGGCGTAAGGTTTTTATATAATTTTTTTAAATATATATCTTATGTTTTTAGCATCCCAACTCTAAATGTAGCAATAAATAGATGTTATATATGATTCAATATATAAATTATCTACATGTACAACTTAAAAAACATGTTTTACAACATTTTGATGCATAAAAACGACATATGTATGAAAGACGCTCGCTTCGGGTTCGCCTCGGCTTCGCCTCTGGCCGCTTTTTGCCTAAAAATAGCGCCTCACTCTCGCCTTTTGAACATTGCTCGCCTTGAGTAGGCAAAAGCGATGAAGCTCTCGCCTTAGGTAGCCTCTGGCCTCGGCTCGCCTCAGGCGCGCTTTTTTAAACCAAGCCCGTAAGTGTGCGGACTAAATCATCACATTTGACGTTCTTGCGGAAGGCACCGCGAAGCATGTCTTTACTAATTCCACCGATGTTCAGGCTCTCATCATTAAACCTGGTGATAAAATCTTCTATAGACTCGTTATCGCGACGAACGACATCTAAAATTTCTAATTGGTCTCGAGTATGTTTCTTCTGTTGACTGAACTGTTGAGAAAATTTCTTCACCAAGTCGTCCCAGCTAGCACCGTCAGGTAACTTTTCAAACCACTCTCTTGCTGCCCCTGTTAGTGTCAACGTGAACATGTGACACCAATAGGGAAGCGTCCAACCACTAACACCACCTAATGCCACAAAGTTCTGGAGATGATCACTTGGATCAGTCATACCATTGTATTTACCTACCGATGTAGGTATTTTAGCATTAACAGGAAAAGGCGTTGTGGCAATGCTTGCTATGAACTTTGATTTTTCGGCGAAGGCCGCGGGGCGGTATGGTTTGGTGAAGTCTTGTTCAGCATTGCTATGGTACTCGATGTGGCGGACTATGTCATGCGGACGACTGCTTCTCGCTTGTGGGCTCATCCTACTATCCCCAGTATACATACTGTAATCTTCCGGGTGGTAAGATGAATCGTAACTATCAAACTCATCCAAATAAGATGGTATCCGCATGTCTATGCGAGGACGAGGGCGTAGCCTCGGTAATTCGCCAAACTCCGGCTCTGCCTGTTGGCTGTAACGAATCTGACTTCCTCTCACTATTGGTGGAGGGGAAGGAGATCTCCTAGGAGATTCCTCATAATCCAAAGTGCGAGCGTGAAGTCGTTCATTACGTTTTCTGCGCTCGTATTCAGCCACCAAACTTTGCTGTTGCACGTGGAGCCACTCCTCATGAGTTAATGCTCCTCTGGATCTAGAATTACGTTGATGAGATCTCGCGATCAGAATTTCCTGAATCATTTTCCAGATCCAATTCTGGCCGTTTCCGGCGAGTCTCTTTCGTAATTCTTTTTTGACCCAAATTGGAACCTTCTGGTGCCAAGGCACGTCCCATGTTTGTGGGAGTGGGATTGGATGGTGCTGTAACATTTTCTAGGGAAAAACCCCCAGGTGTTACCTCAGTGATTCGTGGCCCCGGAGCAGTGACACGTTCAAGAGCACGGCCACCCGGAGTCGTGATACGTGCAAAAACACTAAGACCCGGAGGTGCTTCTGTGTTAGTTACACGTGAATCGGGTGCAGGAGTTCCCGTCGGCCCTTTAGGAAGTTTACTCATATCAAACGAACCAAAAAACCAACGGAGACGAAATTATGCAGTTCTAACACCAACACGGATGGCGCCAATGAAGAAACACGGATCCGATCCCCGGGTATGGGTCCTGGATCCAATGAGTCCACAGGGTAAGATACGATAATTACAACCAATGATATAATTATTACTCCCCAAAGTCCAATGACCTGAACCTGCAAAACAGACACCGTGAGTCTCGTTACAGGAAGGACAAGAGGGGGGTCTTCCTATAACCACCTTCCGGCGTGAGAATCAGTAACGTTCGTAAATGGAGAAAGTACTGAAGTAAACAGACTAAGTGTAGTCAGAATGTTAGTGAGTGAATGAATACCTCATACCGTTTGACAAGGTATTTATAGCCGAAGGACGTAGGAAGGTAATTGGGCCAGCTGTCCTCTTCTAGAAGATCTTAAATAACCATCTGGACGCGTGTCCTTTTATGATAGGTTGAGTCATACGTCCCATGTGCATGGGTATAACAACCTGGACACGCGTCGCCCAATGATAAGACAGATCGCACCCTGGCCATGTGCACGGTTATAACAACCTTGCCAGGTGTCCCTTGTTCATTGGCCAGTAGGTCACCTATTCCTCAAGTAACAATCTTGGATATTCTTCTAAATGGTAATTGGTTGGTGACAGCTGTCCCGCTGGCACTTTCTCTCGATCGTTTGGGCGGACTGATGTCCTATCCTGCGGACGACTTTTGAGGGTGCGAGGATGCTTCCGCATGTGGTATTAGGACGTTCTTCCTCTACCATGATATGCGGGTGATCTGTATGCTCCGCGGGTGGTCTATTTAGAAGCTCCTCTGTGACCCGCGGGTGGTACTTAAGAGTATTTGGGCCTTTTTGATACCCTACCTCTATAAAGTCGTTTTCTACGGGACCATTGTATGCGTGCTTCTTAAAAGATGATGTTATTTAAAGCCAATGTCACATCTATAAAATCACCTTTTTAGTTTATTAACTTATCAACAAAGTTAGTTTATTATATATATTCTTTTAAACAAATTAAACGGATGTCTATATGCTATCTTATCTTAAAGTTTGTTTTTAATCCCAAATTCAGAAAATTACATTACAAATTTAGTTAAATTTAATAGTGCTGATCTTTTAGGTTAAATAAATATGAAATGACTTGAATATCGTCAACATAAAAATTAGATCCGTGTACCTTTTAAATTTAAATAAATAACTATGAAAAGTTAAACCAAAGAGTGAAAATGAGTGGTAGATCTAGGATTCGCTAGACTAATGGGTACGGGTTATTCCCAACCCTTGAAGGGTCCTCGTAGACAATCCATCCTTCAAGGGCAAGACCGAACACCCCGCCGCCCCTTAATAATTCATGCCTGAAATTAGGGTGGTTACGCGGTTCCTTTGACCCCTCATCCAATCAAGTTTTTTTTTCCTTTTCTTTTTATTTCCTTTTGTTATCACGCAAACTTATAAAGAATGAAGTATAATATTAATATGACTTGAGTGGTGAAGTTGAATGATGAAGGAAAAAACTGAGTTGAAACAGACATGACGAATAATAAAAAATAAGAATAATGATCCATAACACTTCACCTCACACTTACACTCATATCATGTTGTACATATATTAGTGTGAGAGGGATATATCTCTATAATTTGACGTTTACGTGATGAATATATGACACTATTCCCACACAATTATAATCTTAAATAAATGGTATAGTCAACTATGCAACAAAGAAAATTTAAAGTTCCAAACTAATCTTGTTTTAGTTATACTGTGAAAAGAATTTTGATAGTGTGAAATGAGAGTTTGTCATGGACCAGATGGGCTTTTAAAGAAAATGGGGCTCATGGATTAATGCCTCATTGACTTGTCATATTATCTTGTTGAGTTTTAAAGGCTCATTAGATGCTTGCCTTCAATTGCTTATAATTTTTTTTATAAGTTGAATGATTCTTATAAAAATTTGAGTGTTTTTAAAGGTTTAACTTTATTTTAAAGCTGCTTAACTTTTAGTTTATTGATATTATTTTTTTTTTAAATTAAGTGACATATTCAAAACATTTTTTAATATTGGCTAATGGCTAATATTTAGTCATTATTTTATTCATTACAACTTAAATGGAACATCATATATAGAACTTGTTTAGAAAATAACTACCGAACAATACCTATCATTCATATATGTTTCATTTATATCACTTAGTTTTACATTTATTTGGAATACTAGAAATGAGGTGGTATTTGAAAGGAAGACAATCAATGTGAACAATGTATTGGATGAAATTAAAGCCTTGAGTTTCTTATGGATGCGTCACAGATCAAGGCATTCGAGCATTACTTGGGAGAGGTGGCGCGTGTTTGATATAGATAGGATGTAAGAAAGGAGTGCTAAAGTGAATTGGGTGTAATTTTATTATGGAGGTAGTGTAACTTTGTTGGACTAGCAACTTGCTAGGTCGACTTTTATTTTTTTGTTTAATAAAATTCTCTTGATTGATCGTTCAAAAAAAAAGTTTTACATATATTTAACATTTACAAAAAAAAATACAAAATAACCAGAACACTTATAAAACTCGGTTATTACTAACTGAATTTTCCTTTTTCTTTCTTTTTTTTTCTTTTGTTATTTAACTTATGACGATCACAAAATATAAATATGATAATATGATAAATGAAATTTTACAAATAGATGGTGTCACATGTTGACAGGTTAAAAACTCAAAATGAAGCCAAACATGAGCTCAGCAATGACACGCTTGCTCACATATTAACACAAAAACGAACCATTTAGCCTTGATTATATTTTCTTTTCTTTTTTTCATTATATTAATATTTAAAAATTACAAGTTAACTTTAACAAATGATAAGTGTTCTACTTTTATCATTTTCTTTTTAACAACCAACAAACAGAGAAATGTCTAGGTATATCGTACGGGGCGACCCAATGATAAAAGGTCACTACCAGCTAGCCCAACCTAGTCGTACAGAGCCATTAAGCGTCTAAAAGTTATCTCTAGTTTCGGAGAAAACCCACCCGTCTGAAGGCCCACTAGTGGTAAAATCTGGAAGCCCTTAGAATCGAACTTAAAATCATAAAGATCCAATGAAAAAATAATAATAATAAAAAAATGTTGTTTGTAGCCTTGTAGGGATCAAACATGGATCTCTATTGAAGAACCTAGGCTTTCTATCACTACCATATACACCACATTTTTATCGTTTAAATTATAACATGATAAATAATTTTATAAAACATTTTATCTAGAATAACAATCACACACTATTTAACTCTACTTTCCATCATTTGAAAACACAAAGTCTTATTCACCACCTTTGTATCATTTGACCAAAACACTTTAATTTCTTATTATTATTTTTTTAAAATAAATCAGTCAACCCGTGGTGAAAATACCAGCTCGACCCAAATCTTACCCATTTAACAAAACATGATCACATTCGACCCAACGTTATTCGACCTGACCCGACCCGATCCGAACCGCTAGAAAGTAAAACCAAACTCATTCGTTAAATATTATAATATTATATATATGTTTCCTTCCATCATAAACTTGTACCATACTAAATAAAAACAGTAGGCCGTTGATAACGCATTTCATTTAGGTGGGAATAAACTTTACATGATTTTGTATTGTCGATAGTGGATTTCACCAATCGGATCATTTGTTTCCTAGCGAATTCAATAATAATAATAATAATAATAATAAGCTATTATAAGCACATGCACTATTCCCACCACAAACTCCACATCTTCAAATATTCATCCATCATCAAAAAAGCATCAACACACATTCGAATCATTTCACTTTCTTCTCAATTCCAACTATGGACGCAGCTCAATACATCAGGAGACACCACAGGCATAATCCGGGTCGTCAGCAGTGCGCGTCCGCCGTCGTTAAACACATCACAGCTCCCGTTGATATCGTAATTATTAATTCCATAACTCTATGCATATTCATGTCTATGATCTTGTATGGATTGATTTTTACGCTATGTATGAAGAGTCAATCAACTTGATGATGTATCGGATTAAGCTTATAAGCTATATCGATAACATGTCAAATATGACACGATAACTAATTATCATGTCATATTTTTTTCCAAACAAGAGCACAAACCTGTTAACATATCTGCCATGTCATGTTAACAGGCTTGTGTCAGAAATTGTCAGTCATGAGTTTCGTACTTTTGTTTATTCGCTAGTAAAACACAAAGATCATTGAAGATCCGAGATGTTTTTCGATTACTCCTCAAGTCAACTATGTTTTTCTCGTTGTTTTTGATAATTTTTTTAATACCAAATAAGTATTTTAATGTAGTTTTAACAATTGAAAGTAGTTATTTGTCACATAGATGAATAATTTAGCTTAAGTTATCCTGATTAATGTTATTGGATGATTATTGACTTTTGTAATTTTTTTTTCTAAAATTGATCAGGTTTGGTCACTAGTTCGGAGGTTTGACCAACCTCAAAACTACAAGCCGTTTGTTAGCCGATGTACTATGCGCGGGGATCTTAATATCGGGAGTGTTAGAGAGGTGGATGTCAAGTCAGGGCTTCCAGCGACTACCAGCACCGAGAGGCTGGAACGTCTAGATGACACTGAGCATATTCTCAGTGTCAAAATTGTTGGTGGTGATCATAGGCTAAAGGTATATATTAAACTCCAAACAAAATATGCGACACGTTGGTCTGGTCTAGGGATGGCAGTTAAACCCGGACCCGATAGGAATACCCGAAACCTCGACATAATTGGGACGGGTATTACCCGTCCCATTAGGGTTTGGGACGGGTTTGGGATTAGTTTTGAAATTTTTCGCGGGTCTGGGACGGGTTTGGGATTTATAAAATACCCAGTTACCCGACCCGATTACCTGATAACATTGACCCATTTACCCGATTATATACCCGATATACCCGGCATAATTTTTTATATATTTGTTATATATATGTTTAGTATATAATAATATTAAAAATTAATATATATATATGTTTGCTTTTGTTAGTTCCGATAAGTGGTCATCTTAACATTTGAAAAGTTTAATGTTATCATATTATATATATATATATTGTCAAAACCCGATGGAAACCCGATGGGTTTAATTTGGGTGTGCCTGACGGGTATGCCCGAAACCCGTGGGTTTACCCGATACCCGATGGGTAATTACCCGATAAAAACCCGACGGGTCTGGGACGGGTCTTTATAATCGGGTTCGGGTCTGGGAATACCTAGACCCGTCCCAGACCCGACCCATTGCCATCCCTAGTTTGGTTCGGTTCGGTTTGGTTTGGTTTAGATTATGTTTTAATTTTTTTTTATTATTTTGTAGAATTATTCTTCAATCCTGACCGTTCATCCGGAGGTAACCGAAGGAAGATCCGGGACACTAGTCATAGAGTCATTTGTGGTGGATATACCCAATGGCAACACTAAGGATGAGACATGTTACTTTGTGAAAGCCTTGATCAACTGCAACCTAAAATCCCTATCTGATATCTCCGAAAGAATGGCGGTACAAGACAAGATTTGAAAAGATGAAAGAGCCCTTGCCGTGGTTTGGTTCGTGCGGTTATTAATCAAGCTTGCTTCTCTAGTTCTCTATCATTGATGTGGTTTGGTTTTAAGTTAATATGGATTTATATATAGTGAGTATTATGTATAATTGGTGATAGCCAGTCACTAGAGTTGTAGCAGCTCATTGTTTGCATATTGCTCATATTTGCAAACATTTGGTAGCGGTTTATATAATATTATGGTAATTTTCTTAAGTATTTTAATGCTTTTGTTATTTAAATATATTAATATGATATTAGGGCTGACAATTTATACACGAGACACGACACGTATCTACACAACTTTAACATGTAACATGTAAGGCCTTAACATGTTTCGTGTATTAAACAAGTAGACACAAATTTACCTGTCAATTTTCGTGTCTAGACAGGTAAAATACATGTTTACCTGTTCAGTACCTGGTTAGATATATATATATATATATATATATATATATATATATAATAGTTATCCTATACCTTAAATTCCTAAAATATTGTCACTCTCTGTTTTTCAGCCGTCACCACTCACGAACATTCCTTCTCCGACTTTTGTTTCATTAAACAAGTTGTCAAATATGTGTTTCTAAACAGCTCTTATCATGTATTATCGTGTATAAAAGGTAGTAACAAGTTCGTGTTTGTGATACAGGTACACGATAAGTTTCGTGTCGTGTACAGGTATACACATTTCATGTTCGTGTATTATCGTGTACGGATATACACGATATGCCAGCCCTATATGATATGTTCAAACTAAGAAAAGCTAAAAGATAAACATGTTGGCAAGTGGTCATGAAATGTCACATTTCGAATTATCATGTTTGGATTTACATACTTGAAGTAATGGGTTTTGATATTTGTTAATTTACTTAAATTGGAAACCAAGATAAAGATGTATCATAGTTGTCTTTTCACTCTTCACTAAAATGTCCAACAAAACATTATTTAATGGAAGTGTAGTTTACGCATTGTCTTTATATTTTGGGAAACAATAATTCGTTTTTTTGTAACCTAAGTGTGAATTTTGTGACATGTAGGAGAAAATAACAATATTGTCATCAGGCTACTTTGCTAAATATATAGTCAGAGATAATAATAATACTTGTGACTAATTATTTAAAAAGTAGAGTTTGGTTTCATGTGCTTTTTTTTTTCAACATGATTGAAAGTAGTGGAAATTGTACCGAATCCTTTTAACATTATAAATCACATTGCATTATAAAGTATATATTAGTTATGGAATTAAAAATTGTCTCACGTCATTTGAGTTTGTGTAGACTTTAGAAATTTATATTATAACTTGTGCTGCATTATTTTGCATAATATGCTATTACTTTAGTAAATAAAGTTTTCTTTTCTTCTCTTACACTAATAACATTTCATTTTCTTCATTTACGAAGTATTAGTAACTTTTAGTTTTCTTCTTTTAAAGTATTTAAATTAAAGTTTAATAAAGCATATATTTATAAGTTTATTTAACTAATGTTTTACGTTTCAGTTAAAGTTTTACCAGTTAACACACTGCACCGTGCGTGCGTGGCACAAAGTTTCGTTGTCTAATTTTAGGGTGGTTTAAGGGCCCTGTCTCAACGCGAATCATCATTCTTTTTTATGGTTTTCGATGTAAAACACGTGTCGATATATCCTTTACAACACTGATACCCATGTTAGTATCAAGACCAGTATCGAATATTCATTTTAATGGTTTTTTAATTGTTTTAAACTCCGTCACAGTGCACGACTATGTTTACTACATATTAAAAATAAAGTTATATGTGTGATGTATTATAAACTTGCAACGTATCAATTATCATTGGGTGCTAAGACTAGATAAATTAAATAAAAAGCTTTGCTCTTTAAAATCGTGTTCTACCACCATTGGATAAACTAATCGTGATATTTTTCTAAAATATCATCGACCGTAAAAGATATTCTGTGTCGTCCCAATAATATTCGTGACATTATTATTTAAAAAAAAAAAAAAACAAGATTGACATACATCGTACATACTCCTTCACTTTCATTTCTGGATTCCATTTAAAATTCTTTTCAAATTTTCATATTCCCTAATTCCTACATCATGTGGTCCTCAGGGGATTGGTTGTCAATAGAAAACAACATATACTTTTGATAAACAAAATTTATCTTTAGAAATGAGTGGAAGAGTTGAATAGATAATAAGGTGTTGGTCGTTAAGGCTCGAATCAAGTCCAGCCTAAGAGTCTAAGACCTTGCGATATATCTGCGGCATAATTTGCTCCACCGCCTTCCACGTTGTATATTAATCCATAGCACACAGCCTAAACAAGTTCAAACTTATACTTATAATTAAGCCTATTTAATAAACAACCTCAAACCAAAGCTTTTTTTATCGAGCTCAACTAGGCTCACAAGCCTAAAATCTAAGTAAACCCAATACTTATATTTGATATTGAGGCAAACATCATAAAAGTTAAAAACCAACATGTTTTCTATTTTTTCTTACTAAATTCATTTAGAATTTTTTTTTCACGTTAATATCCATCTACATGTTAAAAATGGACAAAGTTTTGAATTAAATAAAAACTATTTGAAATCAATGTATTTAAATTGTTTTAGAAAACAACCAGGACAAAAAATAATATAAGTAACATAAGAAAAAGTAAACACGTAAGCCATATTACAACAAGATGTATTGGTTTCAGGTTGTTTCAATTTTTTTCTTTCACAACTTTGGTTCCATTAAGTTTACACTTAGTTTTTTTTTTCTTCATAATAATGCTTTTAAATCCCATTCCTTCAGAAACTTTAGTTTACATCATATGACAATTTGGTTGTCCGACAAATATTATAAGGTTCTTGATAAATAAGACCCATTAGATTTCGACCCAATTGTCCGAGTTTCGATACAAGTGTTGAGCCTTGTACCTTCTACTCACCCCTTATGTTACCAAAACATGTAAGATGATTATGTAGGTTATTTAGAAGCATTCCGGCACTGGCTACACATGTGGAGTTGGTTACGCGTGACCAAAGTCTTGATCATAAAAAAGTCGTACATGTATGTATTATTGTATTTAGCTAATTGATTTGCTCATAAAACATGGTATCTATTGAATTCTGTATGGTACATGTGTTTATGAACATTAGATATATCTTTCTAATTCAAAAATACGAATTTTAGAATGATATTTGTAAATTTGTTTTTTTCTGTCAGTTAGGTAGAATATTTATTTTCCATTCTTTATATTATTAATCTTTGTTTTTTTGCTTTCCCTAACCTGCTAACCATTAAATTTATGCTTCCCATTTTGGGTAATTTGATTTGAAATGAATTTGACTTATGGGCCTGGGAGATCGTTTTGGGATGTAGTGGGTGTACATGAAATGGTTTTTGGGCTGAAGGTGTATTTGTACTTCGTAGTGGTGGCAGGCTGGGATCAAATTAGAGGTGTACAAAACCGGTTTTTTATCCAAACAACCGGACCGGTTTTTTAAAGCCAGTTTGTCCCAAGCCGGTTCGGTTTGGGAACCGGTTTCAGTGAGCAAGAACCCGGACTGGTCTGAACCGGTTCGGTTTTAAACCTGTTTTTTTTTTCTTTTCTGGACTGAGCTGCACTACTGCAGCAGTGTATTTCTGGTGGGCCTGCTCTCTGATATATAAAGTCTGGATTAGGGGCTGCCAAACTCAAGTCCAATTCCAATTCATTGCAATTTGCAATATTGCATTATTGGTCGTTACATTCATTTATTTAAAAATAAAGAAGATTTAATAATACCATAAATCTTGTTCCAGAAACAAACAAAAGTCCAAAAAAATGCAGAAACAGAAAAGAGAAAGAGAACAAAATGAAAAACTAAAAATACATGTTTTCATTCATTTAACGATTACTGACGTTCGTTACTCGACACTAAAATGCTTACATGATAAAACCATAAATCTTCTTCACTCGACATTCGTTTGCCCAAACTAAAACTCCAACGTCATTTTTTCAACTCTTTATTCGATGGCTCGGCAATCGTTTTTTTGATCTTCCATCTTCCGTCTCCCGAACCGGAGCTATTTCTTAGGTACTCATCATATGCGGCTTCATCTTCAGTAAGTCCGGCCATCAATCCGGCGTCCACCTCGTCCTCATATATTTCGCCTTCGTATTCCAATTCGTATTCAAGTGAAGAAACATTTTGTTTTCTTTCTAAAGCATCCAAGTAATCCTTCAAGCAAATTGCCATCTCTACCGACACGAGAGTGAGCTTTGTTCTTCGTAAAGATATAACCCTGCCATTAAAAGAAAAGGCGGACTCCGAAGCTACCGTAGAAGCTTGGACGGTTAGTAGATCTCGGGACATGGCGGATAGAATCGGAAATTGATATCCTTTTCTTTCCACCAAGCCAACACATTAAAATTTTTAAAACTTTTAGACCTATAGCGGTCAAAAAGTCTGCTCCGGCATACCTTCCGAGTTCGCTACATCGAGTGTTTCCCCTTTGCCTTTTACCATTTTCTTTAGCCAAAGTATTAAACAAATTTAACAAGGGATCGGAATTACTTGAACTTCCCGCCGAACCTCTCATTGATTCATGAATAGATGATGTTTTACCATATTTTGCTTGATAAACATCAAACAAACTTGATAAATCTTTTTAAAATTTTTCTTTAGCATTTTTAATATAAAACGGGTCGTCATCGTGTAAATCCAAATCGTAACTAATTCTTTCAAATAAAGTTTCCACCCCGTTTAAATTTATGGTCGGGTTCAATGTGGCGGCACAAGTAATTACCGGGGGCATATCTTTGAAATATTTTGAAAGTTTTTCTTTGATCGGTGGTATTATATCGGAAAACGGTTTACCTCTAAATGACAACTCGTTTAATTTGTTACAAATTAAAAAAAGTTGGTTAAGTACTAGATAAGAGGACTCGTGGGATAATAAACTCTCGATAAAATAGTTGTGGCGGTTTTGAAAACGGAAAGCATATCGGTTATTTGTTCGATAATAGTCCAACTCGATGTAGAGAATTCCTTAAACGCACGAGGGTGACGGGTCACAAGCACACCATGATATAAAATTAAACTTTCTTTTTGTTTGATAGCCTTCACAAACATTGTACATTTCGAATTCCATCTTGTAGGCATGTCCCAATTCGGGCCTAAGCAAATGGAACCCGCCTTTTTACAATATTTGCGATAGCTACTAAACGTTTTGTTTGAGCTAAAAATGTCACGTAACATTTGTTTGAAGTTATCTTTAACATTTTCTATTGCTTTTAAACCGTCTTGTACCGACAAATTTATAATGTGTGCAACACATCGACTATGAAAAAATTTACCGTTACAAATCGGTTTATATTTCAACTGAAGTTGTTTTATAGCACTCGTATTGTTCGACGCATTATCAAAGGAAATTGATAGTATTTTTTTCCCCAACTTAAACGTTTTAATCACTTTGTCTATTATATAAAACAAATTTTCACCGGTGTGAGGATAATCAAACAATTCAAACGCAATGGTACGTTTCATCATCCGCCACGTTTCGGGTTCTACTCAATGAGCAGTGACACAAATGTACGAGTCCGGTGAACCATGTGGAGCCGACCAAGTGTCACTAGTCAAGTTAACACTAGTTTGTAAGTTTAGAAAACATAATATTGTTCAATATTGTTTCATTTTTTGCACTTTGCCACAATTTTAAACAGTCTCTTCTAAGGGTAGCACGACTTACGTGTTGATAACACGGTTGAAGAGTTGTTTGAATAAGCTGGGTCAAACGTGAGTTGTCAAAGTGATTGAATGGCAAACCTTCTTGAATCACGAAACGCGCAAATTGGTCCCGACACGTTTCCATGTTGAAAGTCCATAAGGCTCCATCCGTTGCCACCGAAGCTTGGCCTTCACCCGGTTGGTGCAGCCCAAATACTTACTCACGGTCCCAATTGTATAATAATCAATTAACTATTAGCTAACATAAAAAACAGGCCTAAAGTTTCAAGCCCAAGTTCATTATTTCGGGTCATCTTTCTCGGCACAAAAGTTACAAGCCTAAATTATAACCAAACCCACTGTGAAAACAAAAAACCGACCTATGCACACACTTAGTTTTATTAGCTTTCATAGTTTAGCAAGGTATGTGCAGATCTCATGTGTTTAACAAAAACCGTTCCATGCACACTCTTATATTGCCCTCGGTGTCGACTACCTTTAGCCCAAGCAAGCAACTTCAAGCCTTTTTTTTATCAACTCAGTTACTAGCTCATGCTCTTGTAACACAACTTACACAAATAACCAACAATTAACTGAAACATTTATGATTTATTCATATCATATATTTGATATTCCAACAAGACATGACCTGACCTTCAAACAAAGGATGATTGATATTGTAATCTTATTTACTTATTCATATCATAATTAAATAAAGACTCATTTGCCACATCTACTAAATGCAAAAGAAAGAAAACTACAAAGATCATTGAATATTCAAATCATTAACCACTAATATATAGTAACTTCTTTAGCCACTAAACGAGCCTTTAAGCGATTGACCATTCCATTGGGTTTAAGTATAGTTTGGAAAATCCATTTACAACCAATGAAGTTGTGGGCGGATTCGGGTGGAACAAGAGATCAAGTATGATTCCGTTGTAAAGCATCAAATTCATCTTGCATGGCCTTTCGCCAAAACGGACTTTTAAGTGCTTGAGTAACAGTTGCTGGTTCGTTAGGATCAGCCGAAGTAGCATTGTAAAGGATGAAAGAAGTTGGTCAGGTGTTGTTAAATCTGGAGGTGCGGGTGTGGTAGGGGAATCAGGGGCGAATCTTATTGAGGGGGGGGGGGGGTGGCCCCGCCCCCTGTTTCTCCCCAAAGTAGGCGAAAATTTGTGTACGTAGTGTAAAATTACCCGTTTCCTGCCGAAAATTTGAGCCCGCCCCCGTCGTTTATGAAATGTCCATACAATATAAGTTCGCCCCCCAATTTTCGTTCAAGCTTCGCCAGTGAGCGGAATGGGTCGGGTATGGACGTAATGGGCCTGGGAGATCGTTTTGGGATGTAGTGGGTGTACATGAAATGGTTTTTGGGCTGAAGGTGTATTTGTACTTTGTAGTGGTGTGGCAGGCTGGGGATCGCGTACGGAGTACCCAACGTTACTTAGGGGTCATTCAAAAAAAAAAAAGAATGGTGGACCATTTCCAACCTCTGTCGTCGCCACCGTCTCCAACCTCCACCGCATACATCGTTTCCCGCATCTACTTATTCTCTCTCTCTCTCTCCCTCTTGAAAACCCTTTACACCCACTTCAGTCACCGTCTCCCACCTCCACCGCCGGCCGAACATGAACCTAATCATGGTTGTCAGTAACGCAACAACCCTTTAAAACCAACCCTAACGAACTCGTTTGCCTTCAATTCGAGCTTAGATCTGAACGACTCGAGTTTAAATATGTTCGAAATTGACCACAAAAATAGATCTAACCCGAAATCTGAACTTTTATCTTACCAGAAAATAAAAAAAAATAGCTAATCAATCACAATTCACAAACCCAAAAACATTACCACAATATAACACAACCAGATCAAAACCCCCAAATTAAAACCAAAATTAACCTGTTAGTGACGTTCCGTACTTGATGCTATAGTAGGTACGGAGGTAGGTGGAGAAATGAACGGTACCCAAGCCTCAAGCGAACAGATCTCTGGTTCTTGACCGTAACCCATAACCCGCCGGCATGGATGAGGTGGATTTGGGCACCGGCCGTGGTTGTAGTCGGATGGTGGTGGTATAGAGGGAGGAGAGAGAGAGAGAGAGAGAGAGAGAGA
This sequence comes from Bidens hawaiensis, assembly GCF_021521415.1. NCBI lineage: Eukaryota > Viridiplantae > Streptophyta > Magnoliopsida > Asterales > Asteraceae > Bidens > Bidens hawaiensis. The sequence continues at coordinate 643,440 of NW_027491048.1, read as the reverse complement.
GAGCAAGTGACAAAATGCATTTAACTTGTACCGACCAAACCGGTTCTTGTGCGTTACGTCGAATGACACGAAACATCCTTTTTGCCTATTAATAGAGAACACAAGTAGCAAATTTAACCAAATTAATTAAAAGGGTCGAATACAAGTTGAACTTGGCTGAAATGTTCCTAGTCATATTAAAAGTGAGCATGTTTCAAATGAAACTTGTTGTGACCCATTACATAAATCAGAGTAACAGAACTGTTGCAAAGATTTTATTCACAACAAATAAGTATCTCACTGAAAACCAAACCATCATTCCTCCCATATATCAAACAGTTTTGAGATTCTTGTATAGAATATATAGAACACAAACAAATCATAAATAATAAATTAGAATCGATGGTGCAGGAAGTCGCGTATGTAAGTACGATAAGCGATTTTATATATATATATATATATATATATATATATATATATATATATATATATATATATATATATATATATATATATATATCCATTTCATTAAAATAAACCAATTAAATTACTATTTTATCCTTAATGAACTAATTAAACTATTTACATATATCCCCAACCTAAAAACATTAATTACATATCTCCCCTATTTCAACCTAAAGCAAGTCGATGTTAAGACGATGATATCGCTAGATTCGTTGTGATACCAACACTAATTTCAAAATAAAAACTGTATTGCTAGTGGCAATGCCGACGCCACGTTGCGGCGAATCGGTTCTTAACATCGAAAAGTAGATTAAAAAGAGAAGTAAAAAAAGTAGATTAAAAATAGATGAATCCTAATTTACATATGATTCGGATCCAAATAACCAGTAATGCAAATTTACATATGAATGAGATGAGCAACCAACTTGAAGATATCTCACTTTTTTTTACCATTGACTAGAAAGTAATCCCATTAGATCAAAGAGGCAGGCCAAATACAACAATTCGAACTTGTTTTATATTTTGTAATTAATACATTCTACTTATTTGTGATTACTATATGTTAAGTGTTTATTTTGTTTTATTTTTTTGATATTATGTGGTGTAATTCCGGATTTGTGGATGAACTTGTGCATATTTATGATTATTACTTTTGAATTGATATGTAATCATTAATGTTTGTCTGTCCTTTAGAGACGTTTATGTTCGTTTGTCCATTAGTTTCCATTGGTGTCTATGCGTTCGTTTTTCAATTAATGTCCGTTTACAATATTATTAAAAGGACACAAACGGACATGAACAAACTCAATTTCTTAATGAATGAACATGGACATGAATATTCGTTCGATAGAGTGTTCGTGACCTATCTGTTTATACGACAAAAGCTTAATGGATAAACACGGAAAAGGTCTCGTGTAGTTCGATTCATTTACATCCCTAAGTATAGTATCATCACTGGTTTAACCGAATCAAGAGTGAGTCACATTATGCTACAAGGATAAACAAGTTCGATACCAAATCGGTACCAAGTTTTGAGGTACCGGTATTTTCCGTTTCTTGCATGAAAGACTAGTTCAATATACGCACTGGTACAAAATATTTTCAAATTTTGGGATCGGTACCTGTATCGTTCCGAGCACATCCCTATTGTTCTACGTAACATGTTATTGGACCATCCGTGTTTTTTAACATTAGAAGTTCTAACATTAGAAGTTCTAGTTATAAAAAATGATAGATCTAAACTTAAAAGTTATAGATCTATTAATAAACATAATAGATCTAACATTAGAAGTTGTAGATCGAGTTAAAAAGTTGTAGATCTAACCTTAGAAGTCGTAGATCTAGCTAAAAGAATGATAGAACTTGTAGATCTAGTTGAAAATGATGCATGTAGATGTGAATCACCCTATCATAATCTTTTACTGGAAAACTAAAAAAAGAAAAGAAAAACATTACCGCCGTCATCGCGGCCTCACCAAGCTCTGCTATTCTCTCTCTTAGAATGTTTAGAAGTCTAACAAACGGTAATCGAACTAAAGAATTGTAGAAGAAGAAGAACAAAGAAGAAGAGTTAAACTCTCAAATCAATGCGCTGTTTAAGTACAAATACTAATTACACTTACAACCCCCATAATATGATCTTATTACTATTGACCCCCTCTATTATTTAATACCTAGCATAATGTGAATGAGTGATAGAGAGATGATATTTGTATTTATAACATGTTTTTTAAGAATTTTAGGGAATTAAATAAATAATCTATAACTATTATTTAGAGGACATGATATTCAAGGGTACTCACGAGAGCTGGTTGTTTCTCAAAAATGGCTTTGCTGAATTAGTTAAAAAAATAACTAATTATCATTAAATTTCAGTAGTTTTAATAGTTTTAAGCAGGTACATGAATAATAATGTATGAGTTGTACCGGTTTAGCCATAAGGTGTGCCCACTATATCATTTTATATATTGTAATGATTTATTTTATTTTTTAACGTGTGAGTTCTTTCAATTAAGATGTGTAGGTTTTTAGTTTTTTAACGAACGAACAAACATAAAAACAAGTATTTGTCTTATGAAAAACGAGTGGTTGATGTAGATGGCGATGATTGTTAATGCATGAGAGGGAAGGTTGACGACGGTAGATGGTAATTTGAAGTTAGCCGGTGATGGAGAGAGTAGACCAGCGACAGGGAATATGTAGATGAGATAAATTAAATTTAGGTTTTCATAAATAAATAAGATGTTATAATACGTTTAAAGGCTATCAGGGTGTGATGAGACCCATACCGGCAAAAATTATTGTTTGATGATTAAGACGTTATTTCACAAATAAATGAGATGTTATAACCCACCCATTTAAGAACTATTCAGGTTTGGTGAGACCAATACCCGTAAATTGATGTCAAACGCATGAGAAACCTCAAATCACAAATCAAGCAATCTACATCGAAGAATCGAGACAATAAACATGCTATACTCATATAATCTTTTAACATTACAAATTTTGAAACCAATGATGAAAGGCACATACGTAACAACTAGACAAAACTACAAAATTGCATTTGGTCCGAGTCAAACAAACATTAACGAAACTTACCAATTTAAGCACGAACCGATTGATTCACTTTACGCATGGGCTCCTCGTCGTCTAACTCCATGTCACTAACATCCTCCGAATCATAGTCATTATGTCTATCCCTATCCACGTCATCACCGTCATCTTCTTCATCATCGTCACGTCTATTGACCGTAACACCCAACTCTTCTGAATCTTCATCATCACCATTGACCTATACATTCAAATATTCAATAACAAGCAAAAGTTCAAAAAACTTATTGGATGTAACGGTTGGTCAGGTCGGGTCGGGTCGGGTCCAGTTGAAAAGAAAAGTGAACTTACGGGGAAGAGTGTACGGAACGCCTTTTCCGTGATGGTTCGGAACCCGTTTGGTTCTGGGAAAAAGAGGTCATCTTCCATGCCCGGTTTAGGCGGGTAGCCACGGGTTCGAGCCTGCAGCCATTGCTCGGTTACCCCGCGGTTGATAGCATAGGTTATACTATGTACTAAATATTCTTTGTCAGTCATTAGGTGTGGTTGAACTATCAACTTACTTAAAAGCCCTGTATCCATCATTTCAAAATTGACATTAGAATTATTGGTGTGCACAAAACTTAAATAACTGAAAATAGTAAAAAACCGACGGTTTGGTTTTATGTTTTTAAACACCAGAGTTTTTGGTTCGGCTTTGTTTTGCTATCAACCAAAAACCGGGCCTAAATAACGGAATCCAATAAAAAACCGACGGGGTGGTTTATCGTTTAAAAAAAAACTGATGTTTTGGTTCGTTTTGCTAGCAACCAAAAACCGAACCGAAATAACCAAAACCAATAAAAAACAGAAAATTTGGTTTTATACTTTTTAAAAACTGATTTTTCGGTATGGTTTCTCTCAAACAACCAAAAAAGTAGCCGAAAAAACGAACCCAATATATAACCAAAGGTTTGGTTTTATGGTTTATTCAAAAACCGATTTTTCAGTTCAGTGTTGGTTTTGCTAACAACCAAAAACCGAAAAAACTGAACTGAAATAAACGATAAAAAAAATTAATTTTAATTAACTTATAAGAAACTAATAAATGGCGTAGCCAAAAACTTTAGGTCCTGATGTGTAATAATCAATTAATTATTAATTAACAAAAAAAAATTAAGCCAGAAGTTTCAGGTCTGAATTCATTATTTTAGGCTATATTTTTCAGCCCAAATTTTCAAACCCAAATGGTAAAAAAAATAAAAAAGGATATTAAATAATTTATAAGAAATTAGTAAATGGTGACTTTAGATCCGAATGTGTAATAACCAATTAATTTTAGTTAATAAAAAAATATTAAAACCGAAAACAACTACACTGAACCCAGCCCAATGTAAAAAACCGAAAGCCCAAAACCAAACGCTTTTCAAAATCCCAGAAACTGAATTTTTGGATTTTGGTTCGGTTTGAGCCCAAAACCGACCCGTAACAGCACACACAGACGAATCCTAAACACGCACTGTTTACCTGCAACAAGTCCATCTCCAGCTGCAGACATATCAGAAGTGAAAGGAGTTATCGGCGGGTCCTCCATGCCAAGAACCGACCCGTTATGTTCCTTCGTATAGTAATGAACCTTAGAAGTCCCATTTGTAACAAACAGAAGCTGCAGATTATCATGTAAAACCAGAGAGATAATATCCGGGCTGTAGTGAACGAACTTGGACCTATCGTTGTCTTTGGTGTCAAATCTCTCGGTGGGCTCGATCCCACACAAGAACTCAAGCTCTTGTTTTGTAACCTCAATTATATCCGCAAGTTCTAACGCCTCTTGAATAACGGACCGAGTTTCTTCTGCAGAATGCCACAGTGGCAATGGCAGATTGAGGTCAAAAAATATAAGCCCTCCAAGCTGCTTTGAGATCTTGATGGCTTGTAAAGCACTTGTTTTTGTTCTGCGGTCAAGAAGTGAAAACGAATTGAAGTAAAACATCTTTGCCTGCAAAGACAAGGATAGTGTTGACGGTCAACCAAAACCGACAAACTGAACCCTAACAAAAAAAAACCGACAGTTTGGTTTTATGTTTTCGTAAAAGCCGAACTGAAAGTTCAGTTTTGATTTTGCATGTAGTTAAAACCGGAAAACCAAGCTGAACTGAATTATGGATTTTATTTCTAGTTTTTGAATTTTAAGTGGCTCGTAAATATTTAATAAATAGGGTAACCCAAATATATTTTAGCCCAAATGTATAATACGATTAATAATTAATTAAGAAATATATTTAGGCCAAATTTATTATTTTGAGCCAACTATTTTTTTTTGTGACAAAAACTTCATTTGTTTATAAAGTTCTCAAAAACTCAATTCTTTAAAGTAAATTATAAAGTTCTCACCTCTTTGAGCACATCGATGTTGATTTCGGTTTTCCTTAACGCATCCTCTGCACACGGACCGATACATGTCATTCTTAAACTACCCCTTTTGCTCATTTTCATCCGTGAAACCGCGGTTGTCCGTTTCGGGTCAATCCGGACCGCTCGCGTTTGCACTCGACTCTCATTCAAATAATACAACAACGCTTGTCCAAAATCATCATCCCCAATTTTACCCATAACCGCTGCATTACTCCCAAATCTAGCAAGACACAAAGCCACATTCGCTGCACAACCTCCCGGTGCCCTTACAAACTTCTCTGGGGCCCACAACGCGTCCTTCATACGTTCGTGTGATTCGTGGTCTATAAGTCTATTGGCACGTCTTCCTGATGGCACAAACGCGTGTTGAATCGGTCCGAAACAACAAATTAACGGAGGCCATGCGTATGTGAAGCTAATATCTTCTCCACCACTTGCATCAAATTCTAAATCTTTTTCATTATCGGTTTCGTCTTCGGTTTCACTAAGCTCGGTTTCACTACCTTCGTTTAATGTGTCTTCAACATTTTTCTTGGTGCGTCTTCTCCTTGTCACTTTTTTCTCCGGTTCTTCAGTTAACTCACTTGAAGTAGCGGTAACTACACTTTCCAGAAACGAAAAACACGCGGTAAAAACAAAACATTTTGCAAGTTATATAAGGTTAATTAATCACACAAAAAGCAACATACTTTAACTTTACTAATCATACGAGCATACGACTAAATTTTCAAAAAAGAAAAAAGAAAAAAAGCTGACCTTTCTTGCGAGTTCTTCTTTGAGGTTTCTCGGGCTTTGCTGACTCAGAAGGCAAAGATGTTTCATCATCCATGTTACTAATAACATCAATCTCGGATACTGCGGTTTCCTCTGTCATTTCTGGTTCTGTTTTTTTCTTTCTTCTAGTTGGAGCTTGTTTACGCGTTGTTTTCTTTTCGGGTTCATCTTCTTCTCCATCAGATGTGTTTTCCGCCTGTTTTTTCCTTGGAACGGCTGTAACTAGAATTCTACTATGCAGTCTAACTTGGGGAAATTGTACAAAGTTTATGGAAGACAGTGAAGGCAAATTAGACTGCCACCTATACATATAAAAACAGGATTTGTGAGATTGAGAAACAACTGATATAAAATTACTTAAGCAGTTAAACTACGTTTGATAGGGCTGTAAACGAACCGAACAATGCCCTGTTCATGTTCGTCCGTTAAGCTTTTATCGGACAAGCAAACAACTCACGAACACCTAATCGCAAGAAATTTTTTGTTCGTGTTCGTTCATTAAGGAAATGAAATTGTTCGTGAACGGTTCACAAACACAAAACGAACAACACAAATTTTTATTTGGTTAACCAAAAATGGTCGGTGTCAACGGTCCGATCCGGTCTGGCCCGACAACCAAGTTTGTGTCGGTGTTTTTTTTTTGAACACTCATATTTAAATTTTTTAATTTTACATACTAATAAATCAAATAATACTCAGATATTTTTTATAGTTTATAATTTTGTTAAAATAAATATAATAAGATTAGAAAAGTCATTGTTAATATAAAAAAAAACCTTTAATGAACAAACATAAAGAAATAAACACCTAAACAGTATCGAACATAAACGAACACATTATCGAACGTTCACAAACACAAAGCATGAACCCTATTCGTGTCGCTCATTTAGTTAATCGAACGAACTTCTCGCTAAACAGTTCACGAACAGTCCACCGACAAGTTCGGTTCTTTACATCCCTAATGTTTGATTCAAACTTCAAATTGTGAACAATAGATGATGACTAACTACAGTTTCAAAGTTCAAACTAATACATTTAATGAAAATTATATAGGATAAAATGTTACAAGTAAAAAACATACAATCAAGCTACAATCTTTTTACATCAAAACATAACCTTATCCACTCTTTCTTTCCCAAACCACATAATAATCCAACTTTTAAGCAAAACCCACAAAACCCATAACCCAAGTTTCATAATCCCATCATTTATTATGCAACTTACATGACAAATATTCTTCCAAATTACCATATGTATATGTTGGTATATAAATAATATACATGTAACTGTGACTGTGTATGCATAAAGATATAGATATAGATATATATAGAGAGAAATAGAACCTGGGTAAAGAAGAAAACTGTGTAAAAGAAGGTAAAGATGCCATTTTTGAAGTAAATAATAAAGCTTTGGGTTTTCAAGAATTTAACCTCAAGGCCACCATTTCATAGATACTGAATGAACACCTTCTGTGGGTTTAAAGATGAGGGCTTTGGTTTGCATCTTTTACAGTCTGGTTTTATTTGAAGACAGAGAAATATACAAATTTTTATGCATAAGGTACAATTGTGGGAGTTTTGGAAATTTTAGATCTTGTTATCCTGTTGTTTATTTATTTATTTATTTTTTATTTTATTTTTTATAATTTTGCCACTACCTTTTCAGATATTAACAAAATGGCACATAAAGAAATGAGTTTTGCTATGGTTGATGGATAACCAAATATTCTAAAGAGAAAGTGATTATCAAGTCATTGTCAAAAGTTTTTTTAAGTGAAATATGAATTGATATCGAAGTTAGGCCTGACCATCTTTGGAAATCGTTAAAACTTTTAAAACGAAAATGAAAACTTTTTTGGGTCTTAAGTAAAAGGGTTTTTTGTTGGGTTTAAGCAATAAAGTTTTTAAACGGACTTACTTGGTTATGATTTGGGTTGTGTAAATTATTTTTTTTATAAAGTTAGATTTGAATGAGTTTAGTAATTGCGTTTAAACACTAAAAATACATATTTTTTCAAAAAAAAAATATATAAATTAAAGAAAGGAGGGTATGGGGCCATTGACCACCCTACCCTCCTTCAAAGCTGACATTGAAGTTAGGTTTCTTTAAAAAGGGTGAAAGTTGGGGTGTTAGAAGAAAATAATGTAAAAGTTGGGAGTGATAATAAACATGTCGTTAGTTGTGAGTGTTCATGGTCAACAAGTGAAAGTCAGGAGTATTTTAATCTAATATCTATTTTAAAAATTGGCAATTATGCTTGACTGATATTTCAGTCTCTTGAAATCTCACATTTCACCACTTCTCTGCATACACCTGAACATATAATCGGCACCATTGTCATTTTGAGGAAACGGGGATTGCCTTTCTCCACTGTACTAGTCTTCCAACCCATTTTTGGTCATATGCCTTTTAAACGGTTCTCGTTTTCTAGTTTTGATACAAGATCGGAGTCTCAAATGGATCCTCCATTTTGCGGGACATGATAAGGATAAATGAATATTAACAATAGCTACATTCATGTGAATGTAATTCGAATAGAAGTAGATATGGTTTTAGTCAAAAGTGTTGTAACCTGTGAGTATTCCTATTTCTACTCGTGTATATCTCGTATGTTGCTATTTATTGTTGGTCAATTCATCAATGGATCTCTAATTATCTATAATAACGACAGTGACTTATATGCATTTGATATTGTTGGTTTGTTAAGGGAAATAAACTCTCTATTATCTTTCTCTTTGTAATAACATTTTTTTATGAATGAAAAGTAATGTTTACATTGATAGAGAAGACAAACGAAAAATAAGTTGTGCTGTTATTTTTTTTGGCTTTTTGAATTGCAAACCAAATTTTTAAAAAATTTCTTTGATAGAATGACATATTCGTTTAACTTACTTGCTTAATCATTTTACCAAAGGAACACGGTTCTCTTACAGTGATAAATTTTTCCAAAACGTAACTATTATAACACATACACTTGAAATGTAATGACATCTTGGTGAAACCCACGGTTGCTAATGTCGGTTCAATTCATGGTCCAGGCCAAAGAAGTGTTTATGATAGGCAATGAATATCCAGCTAGCTAACAGATCTTGAGTCACATATTATCAATGTGACTTTCAGCTTATCATAGAATTGTGTCATGTAAATATATTCACGCGGTGTCTTCTGATTCGTTAAGTTTGTACTAATGAATAAAATCTTCACTAACATTAATTATTCATCTCTAGTTGAATAATTAAAGATTTCATACCATGTCACACATATGCCATTGTCGTGTTGACGTGTAAAGTCTAAACCAAGCAGTTGATGTCATTATGCCAACATCCAACATTCACCTCACAACTTGGCACATTAATTTGTCTTACGTAGATGCGTGTACATACGTGTAAACATCATATATTTTTTAAATTTCATTATTTGTGTGACGCGTTTCTACATGTAAAACTCATTATCGTAAGTTTTATACAATCATAAACCGTGAATTTAATAGTTTATATTTAGAAACTTTAGATTATTAATTATAATTAAAGAACACACACGTCATAATAATATTACCACGTATTTTTTTTAATAAAAAGTGACCTTTTATCATTTTTTTACTTGGTATACAGTATATACACACATTGTCTGACATCTAATTTTAAACGGTCTCAAACGTCCGTCGAGATATTTGTCAAACGATATTTTAACCAATAGTTTTCAAAGTAATGACCATGTACTTTCAAAACGTTCATCCGGGTAATTCTCAAACGGCCGTTTTGACCGATAAATTTTAGAGTTTGACACCCCTGCTTTTAGAATGTTTGTCGGGTTTTTTAGGATGACCGTCTTAACTGTCTACTCTGAAATAACCATTTGAGTCATTAGTAAACGATATGGCTGTAAAAATCGCGCCTAGGTGCGAAGATTAATCGCCAGTCGGTACCCTACCCAATAGTAGCTGATTTATCGTTATTTGGTCAAAATTGATAATATTATATATACCATTTGGTATATGTAAGTCTATATATGTAGTATATATATTTGACTAATTACATAAAAGTTTCAATCTGATTAATCCCGAGTGATCGTTATTAATCCAAATTAATCGTTAAATCCTATCTAACCGTCCGACTAACATCTAGTGAAATTCTTCCATAGTAAACAAGCATTTAAACGTGTAAAAAGTATATGACCCTATTTTTAGGTGGTTGTAGGGAGTTTCATCATTTAATCACCGACATGTTTTTCACTTTGTCTATATTATTACACACCTTAAAATTCTAAGCACATCCTTGTCTTACTCTCTTTGTCCCCCATCCTCCACCACACACACTAGCTCTGAACACACAAACTTGTATATTATATAATGTCACCACAGTTTTGGGTGGTTCCGGTGGTGACAATATTGTTGTTGGTAACATTGTGTGAAGCAGGATGTGGATATGATGCTATCTTCAACTTCGGTGACTCGAATTCTGACACCGGCGGTTTTTGGGCTGTATTTCCTGAAGCTCCACCCCCTAATGGCATGACATATTTTAAACACCCCGTTGGCCGCGCTTCCGATGGCCGCCTCATCGTTGATTTCATAGGTATATATATATTTTTAAAACGACAACTATATTATAAAAAAACTGTCTAGTAAAAAAACTGTCCAGTAAGAAACTAATTAATTTGTTATTAAAACTGTTACTATTTAAAACTTTTGTATTTCATAGGTAATATATATTTTTTATAATGACAACTATATTATAAAAAAACTGTCCAGTAAGAAACTAATTAATTTATTATTAAAATTGTTACTATTTGAAACTTTTGAATTTTATAGGTATATATATTTTTTATAACGACAACTATATTATATAAAAACTGTCTAGTAAGAAGCTAATTAATTTGTTATTAAAACTGTTACTATTTAAAACTTTTGTTAAGTTGATGTTATAATTATTTTAATGAAGCTGAAAGAATAGGAATTCCATTTCTGAGCCCGTATTTGAAATCGATCGGGTCGGATTATACTCACGGTGCAAATTTCGCAACGTTAGCCTCTACGGTTCGACTACCGCAAACATCATTGTTTGTATCTGGACTCAGCCCATTTGCATTGCCAATTCAAGTCAACCAATTGAAACATTTTAAGGCTCAAGTAGACAATCTTTACTCCCAAGGTATTAATATATACATGTTTTAAAGTTATGTTTGAAAATGAATTTGTTGTCACATTTTGTGCTTTGGTTACATTTATAGGGCCAACTAATCTTCCTCCACCTGATGTGTTTGGGAAATCACTCTATACATTTTACATCGGTCAGAACGATTTCACATCCGATTTAGCGAAAATTGGCATCACCGGAGTCAAAGAGAGAATTCCAGAAATCATTTCTGGAATCGTTAACTCGATTAAGGCAAGTATTAACAATAATAAGGGTATTGAGCCTAGTTGGGATAATAAGATTTATTTATACAATTATTATGTTTTAACTTGTTATGAAAATATTTTGTTGAATTTTTTTTATTCAGGATTTGTACGCGCTAGGAGGGCGCACGTTTTTTGTACTAAATTTGGCACCCATCGGATGTTACCCTTCATTTTTGGTTCAACTACCTCATGGTGATGACGATATTGATGAATTCGGGTGTTTGATCTCGTACAATAATGCTGTATTTGACTACAATAATATGCTTCGTGACGCTCTTAACCAAACGAGACAAGAGCTCTCTGATGCCCAAGTCATCTATGCTGATTCTCACAAAGTGTTGCTAGAGCTTTTCCAACATCCCACATCTCATGGTACGATTATTTCACTACAAGGAGCCGGGTCAAACGTGTTGGGTAACATTTCGAAATAAGTATGTGTAACACAACTTCAAATGGGTCGGGTCAGGTTGAGACCCAGAGTCTAGCGTTAGTAGACATATATACCTTAAACATCAAAATTTGATTTACCTCTCTCATGTTGGTTGTGGAAACAGTCGGGGGGGGGGGGGGGGATACTGGCATATACCTTTTTTTACATCAAAATCTTGCTTTTTTAGTTTTTTACACTTTGTATACTATTGAGCGTATCCTTTATGACTAAAAGTATTAACCTTTTACTCGTGAGTAAAAGTAGAGAGATGATGTGATTGATTTAATAGATGAAATAAAACAATAAGAATGTTCGTGTAGCATATAACTCTTATAACTTGTTGCTTAAATTTCCAAATTTCAACATTATTTCTCATGGAACGGATTTTAAAGTGTGTACCTCGATGTAGGTTTGAAGTATGGTCCATTAGCATGTTGCGGAAATGGCGGAGATCCCTATAACTTTAATCCACAAGTGTTTTGCGGGAACACAAAGGTTATAGACGGTCAAAATCTGACTGCATCAGCATGTGAAGACCCCGAAAACTATGTTAGTTGGGATGGAATCCACGCCACCGAGGTTGCAAACAAGATAGTCACTGATGCCATCCTTACTGGTGACTTCACCGATCCACCTTTCGAGATCAATTGTTCATAGGTCAATTTTGGTTAATTTACTCGGTAAATAAACCGAGTCAATAAAGGCAATGAGTAAATTCAATAACAAGAATTTTCATTTTTTGAGAGTATGCTAATAACAAGTTACACTGTAGGTGTTTTTAATCATAAAAGGTTACAAAAGTTCTAAGGAAAATAATCATTTTCAAGAACAGGTTGTGTTCTTATCCCAAAAGCACAAGGCATTCTACTATGGCCAACATATTTTGTATCCAAAACCTCGCTTTTTTCGGATTCTTTCTCCATTTTCTGAATTTTTCTCTTTTCGACAAATCTAATTACCTTAAATAATACTATTCCGCACAAGAAGAATCCAATGCTCCCGACACCAATTCCAACCACCCAAAGCTTCCATATCTGGTGTGAAGAAGGTGGGGTCTGTACCATGATCGCGAAGTACCCTTGGCCCCACACTTCACATGTGCGAGACAACGACATGTTGGTTATTTTAGTCATCCCATTAGAGTAAAACTTGACACATTTCCCATGAGGGAGCCACATTGAGGGAAAATTAACCATAATCGGTTTGATGAGAGGTAACTCTATTTGTGTAACGGAAGATGTGAGATGACCGTCTTGACCTCTCACGTAGGTTTCACCATAGGCACTGAAACCGAGAATTGGGGTAACAAAAGTGTAATTTGGTATATTGTAATAATAAGATGACCAATTTCCTAAATTCGAAAAGACTATATCTAAGGATGTAACATTCGGCTTGGGGACTATCCTTGGAGGGACCCGAAAATGACCCAAATTAGCTCCGGTAGCCCAAACAGTCGAGCTGCGTAGGTGGACAACCGAAACTTGCATTCCTGTGAAATTCGAGGGTAGAGATACGTTATACAACTTACCCACTTTTGGAGCTTCAGGCATTGATTTCTTCGCATGATCTTGAAGAAAATCATCCAATGATCGATGAAAATCATCCAATGATTGATCGTCATTAGTCATCGCTTGTGTTACAAGAAACGAACATAAATAATAAAAAATCACAAACTTGATGATGAAGTATGTTTTAGACCCCATCAACTTCAATACCAATCGTTGCTTCCCCAAAGTCCGTCATATGGACATCTTTTTTCTTTCTTTTCGTGCGAATCTTAAAATGAAATCTAGAAAAGAGTCTGAACAAGATCTTGGTTGTGTGATCTTGTGAATTCTTGTTATTAGGTGGTATAAAATGAAATGAAAGATGAATGTTTTGATGTTTTTCGTAGTATTCTCGAAGACGTTGAGATGTTTTGGGTTGTTCCTATGATTGTGGAAAATATGAAAAATGAAATGTCTAGTAGAGTTTGAGAGGGTGATGTTCACTTCGACCGAGTTTTTTGCTCATTTCAAAGACATTTCTTAAAATAGATCCTTCGTACACACCTTACCTCACACCACAAATATTTTAGAGGAGCTGCTGAGAATCCTTCTTAAATTAGATTCTTTATACGTTGGGAAATTAGTGTAAGCAAATGCATTTGTTGTTAATCGTTAACAGAATATAATTATAATATTGATATGAATAATAAGTGACATATGGTTTACTTTCACTTTGATGAGAGCTTCAAAATCATAAAATTGAAGCTACGATAAATGAGATATTAATGTTTCAACCAATTATGTGTTTTGATATGAAAATAGGAAGTTTTGAATCTTAAAAGGTTTCATGATATAAGTCACTTAATAGTTTTGAAGCTCAATAGCTTTTATGATAATTAGTTAAAGACCATTAAATTTTGTAAATGCAATGTTGCTTAGTAATACCTTCCAGTTGTTGGTCTATATGAACTTATGAAGTGTAAAGTATAAACAACTTTTAGCTTATTTACATGTACAACTTAGTTTATGATGAAGTATGGACATGGAGATGAAACACGACAAACACACGCTTCCGATGCTCTTGTTCAATATCATGCTGTTGGTGGAAATCGAACTCACAACCTTGCTTTTAAAATGTTTGTGTCTTACCAATTCAACTAGGTTGAACTGATGTGAGGCTTCTCTTTTTCTTAATTGGTATAGATTTGCAACTTTCCATTTTGATTTCTTTTAAAATACAAACACAAATTATTCTTACTGATTTATGTATTTCAGGAAATTATTTATATCTTATGAATCCATAAGATATGTTATTATGTATATATTATTAAATTTAACTTTTTTGTTTAATTATTCTAACCACCCGTGTATGATACACGGGCTATATCATGGTATTACAATATATCGGAACTTATATATTATAAACGTATTCTCTCTCGATTGTTCCCCACAAACTCAAAACACAACTTAATTGTAAATACATTGGATAATAATTAACAAAAGTTAGCATAATAAACACTAGCAACTTAAGACAAATACCATCCATTTGTCACTTTTATGTAGTTATCCCATATTTCAAAATAACATGTATAAACAAACAAAATAATAAAAGTTAAGGGCAAGGTCCCAATAACTTATGGCTCAAACCAAAATAACGTGGATTGTGAAGATAGACAAACAACCAATCATAAACCTTTATTAATCCACGTGTCACAACAAAATCTTTTACTTTCAGTTTCTTAATAACAAAAGCTTTAGAAAACATTTAATAAAACATTCAAAGATAGGACGAACCTAAGTTTGTGCGGACAACATTTGAAATGGCCACGACAGTTTTTGCGGCGGCCACCGTTGTCATGTCACCACGTGCTGCTACCATAACCACCACTGCCCGTTGCTCCGCCTTGCCTAACCTACCTGTTCGTTCGTTTTCTACCTCCATCAAACAGGTTTCAGGTAATGTTACATCAATACATCATACATTAGTTAAGTATGTTATAGACACGTGTATTATGCGAGTTGGATAATAAAAAACGATATAATTTAGTTAAACGGGTTAAATAAAAAAAGAAATGCTTAGCTTATAAAAATGTTTTTATGAAAAGAATTATATAAATCATTATCATTTAATAGATAAAAGCGAAAAATAAATTATAAAGAGTTCTAAAGACAATTAGAAATAGAAATATGTATAACTATAATTTAATAGGATAGAGATGCCGGAAAAAAAAAGGTGGGATGCAAGTCTGCAACATGAAATTTACTCTTTAATTATGTAGTAAGTATGCTTTTATTGAATAAGATGGATCCATAAGATCATGATCATACAAAAAACTACTAAATATTTGAATTCTTTCGAAAGGCGAAATATGTATATAGTGAATCCAATTCCATTTCGTTTAGAGGTGTTTAAGATTGCTTATTATAACCGTCCATTTTATTGTTGCCTTTCGATACAACAATAAGCTGTTTTGAGGGCAATCGGGATCTTTAACCAAAAAATTGTTTATCTGATTATTTGCGAGTGAAATAAGCAGTTTGAAGTCGCTTATTTGAAAATGTAATAAACAGATAACTCTAAAAACCATTAACTAGGATTAAAACCCAAGGGTTGCATACATGCATCATTGGCCTATCCTTAAATTATTAAACACAAATCTAAAGATACAACAATGATACACAAGATGAAATTTGTTTTAGGCATAGTTATTAAAAGCCTCGCGTTTCTTGCGCATGGGCCCATTTTTCAGGCTAGGCTCAATAAATGCGCTTTTGGTTCCTAGGCGAGCGCTTCGACATTGTTTATGCCAGGAGCATGAGAAGATAAATGCCGAGAATAAAAACGCATGAAGTTCTACTGAAACTTGACTATCTTAGAACTTTTGGTACTAATTAGATGATATTAAATGTTATATAATAGCTTTTGTTTATTTTATTTTAGGAATAGTATAATTTATTATACACATAATATATTTTAAAATTTTTTATTTAAGTGTGCCTTTTTTTCTCATGCCCTTGTTTTTTGCGCCAAGGCAACAAGCAAGGCCTACGCGCCTTGAGTGCGCCTTGCGCATTTGATAACTATGGTTTTAGGTAATAACTTTTAATGTGTAATTGATCAAATATTTTTTGTTCCATTATTTTCGCATACCAGAGTCGAAAAGGTCATCTCTTTTCCGAATCAAAGCCTCAGAAGATGCATCATCCGCACCAGATGCCACCGAGTTGTTCAACGATTTAAAAGAAAAGGTAAATATATATGATATTAAAACATCACAACCATGTTCTATCATTATGATGAATTTTTGTTAAGAACATCTTTTCTCATATTGTTATTTAATTTTATTAATATTATCTTCTTCTTTTTTTCTTTTTTTTTTTTTTTTTTTTGCAGTGGGATGCTCTTGAGAACAAGTCCACAGTCATAATCTATGGAGGAGGAGGAATTGTAGCAATATGGATATCGTCGATTCTAATCGGCGCAATCAACGCAGTACCATTAGTAAGTAGCATCATAAGTTAATTAATATTATTGTAACAAAATAGTTTTGTATGATTGTACATTTGTACCATACTTATTATAAGTTATAATCTCAGCTTCCAAAGATTTTGGAGTTAGTAGGACTCGGATATACCGGATGGTTTGTCTACCGATATCTCCTCTTCAAGGTAAGAGCTTCGACTAGTCTTTTGACTTAACTGATTTTGTCTTAAACGGCTGATAATTATAATATCATCTGTTTTTGTACTGCAGTCGAGCAGAAAAGAGCTAGCGACAGACATTGAGTCCATAAAGAAGAAGATTGCAGGGACCGAATAGATTGGTTATTGTTATGGTTGCTACAATCCATGATCCTGCATTTACCTGTTTTGTTGAATTTGAATCGTTGTTTTATAAAAATTATGTATGCGAGTCGTATATGGTCTTGTAATGTATAGTATCTTATGTGAAATTTGTATGTAGCCTTGATATTGTTTAACTTGGTTATCTGCTATACATATTCTTTAAAAAACCAGTTTGAGATTCGGTTCGGGTTTGGACTATAAACATTTTTTTAGAATTTATTTTCCAGTGTAAACCAACACTGGTTTAGATTTCTAGTTTTTAGATTAGAAACACCTTGATACCATCTGGCTGCATTATTTCCGACAAATAAAGAAATTTATGCATCCTATAAAAATTTCACACGCAAAGCATACTTTAATTGAGATTATAAAAATCGAGAAAGTTGTCATCGTATGTTTGAAATACTAAACTTACATATAAGATACATACCGGTAGGGCTGTAAACGAACCAAACTTAACTATACCGAACAACGCCTTGTTCATGTTCATGTTCATGTTCATCCGTTAAGCTTTTATAGGACAAGCGAACGGTTCACGAACACTTAATTGTGTGAAATTTCTTGTTCGTGGTCATTCATTGAGGAAATGAACCTGTTCGTGAACGGTTTATGAACACAAAGTAACACAAACAATGTTTTATTTTATTTGGTTAACCGAGAATGGTCGGAGGAGTCAACGGTTCGATCCAACTACCAAGTTTGTGTGTGCTTGTTTAAAATTTTTTTAGCATTCACATAGATGTGTTAATTTACATATTAATTAATCACATAATACTCATTTTTTTATAGTTAACAGTTTTGTTTAAAGTTGTATAATAAGACTTAAAAGGCATTAAATATAAAAAAAATCTTTAATGAACAAACACAAACAAATAAACATTATCGAACATAACCGGACGTAAACAAGCACGTTATCGAACACAATTTAACAAACATGGCCTCGGTTCGAGTTCGTTCATCTAGTTAATCGAACGAAATTCCTTGTTCATGTTCGTTCATTTATTAAACGAACACAAATAAACGAACTTGTCGCCCAACCCTACAAACTGGAATCCAAACAGATATCCACATTTACAAGCTCTGTCAACCACTCAACCTTGGAGTCTCAAAGTGAAAGCTTTCAGAGCCAAAAGAACAGATTTCAACCTCTCTAACTTCATCATCAATCAAATTCCCATCATCATCGAACTTAGGCGGATCTTCAAACGCGTTTAAAAAAACTCCAGTTTATTAATAAAATGAAGATCTAAATAAACACCACTTTGCCTGAGACTATACTGCGACAAGCCTCCACCAAAACTCCCCCCAACACTAACAATGGCCGCAGCCTTATCCGCCCACACATTCGGTAGCCTTGATGCCCAGTCAATGGCATTCTTCAAAGGCGCAGTGACGTTGTAGTTGAACTCAGGAGAAGCGAATAAGAAGCAGTCCGAGTTGAGAATCTTGTGACGAAAAGCCTCTACTTCTGGTGGAAACTTGTTGTCGATTTCAAGATCAGTGTTCAACATGGGCAATGATGATATGTCAATGTATTCGATAGACATTCCGTCGAGAATTTCATCGGTTATATCGATGGCTGAGCGGATGAGGCCGTGGTGGAAGGAAGCTTTCCGAAGGGAACCGCAAATGGCAGCAACCCTTATGATGGGTTTGGGTGGCAATGCAGGCTCCATGTTATGTTATCCAAAGGAATAATATTTTGCTTGGACTTTATATAAACAAGACAAATAAATGAAAAAAAAAGCCATACTAATTTTATCTTTGAAATTACTATTTAGCCCCTGCAACCTACAGTTATAAGTATGTGAAAAGGTTTCAAGAAGACTAATCTTGGAATATAGTATTTAAGGTTCTAGTGTCAACCCCATGGATCCGGTTTAACTCTATATATTGTAATCGTTTATTGAATTAAATGATCCAGTATGTGTATTTGTTTAGTTATTTGTAGAAGATGTCGGTTTAAATACGAATTCGCACAACAGAAAAGAAATATTCGAGTTCCAGATTACCACTTTACATTTCCAGTTTTTGTGTTGAGAGAAAAACATAAAAAGAGGTTAGAAACATTCTAACCGAAGTCGAATCTTCAATGCCTAATTGTAAGCTCGGCCCGAAGATGCAGAATACCATTGATGAAGTAAAGACTATCCTCTGAGGTAAACGAAGTCCATGGAATCGCAAACAAGTTCCTGTAACCAACCGCCTTTCCACCCGTAAAAGTATAATTCCCTTTATACTTGCTAATATACTCTTCAGTCGGCTTTGACCGCGCTGCAAATTCATAGTCAACCGCAAACGTCACCGACCCTTTTTCCTGCATGCCTAGGAAAAGCCCGAAACAATGAAACGAGCTTTGTTGGTCCATGTTACAATGAGCCGATAAGAAAAACCCTTGACCGCCTAAATGGAAAGCTTGAGAATAAACCCGGCCCGATGGAAACAGATTCAAACACTCTTCACGTTTCAAATCTAGGTACACCACGCACTGCTGACGTGGAAGCTCGAATTCCACTACCTTAACTGGCCGGTACTTGTATGCCCGTTCGATGAACCGGCGGTTTGGGCTCGGGTTTTCGTCGGCAGCTAGGGTGCGTTGTCGGTGTGGAGCTTCGGCTTTGAAGAAGAGGGCTTCGACCACAACTTTTTGAGCAAAATCGTGGTCAAAGTCGTTGCAGGCCATAACTTTTCTGAGCTTTCTGCAGGTCATGTAAGGGAAGATGATGTACTGAGCAAGACGTGTGGTTAGAATTTCTCGGCGTTCTTCTATTTTAGGGTACTGGATTCTTGACCATTTGAGAACAAAATCGTAAACTGCGTCTTCTGATGCCACCTGGAGATCATCACTTGCCAAAATTGCTTCCACTCCAGCTAGAGGTAAGTTAAGAATCTCGTCTTGAAACCTGATAATTACATGATTAATAACTCGATAACGGAAACCGAAATTCAATAACGGAAAATGAGCTTACTTTGTTATATCTTTGTAACGAACAGCAAAGAACTGTTTTGCTGCATCGGTCAATGGTTGAACTGCTTCAGCCATTAAAACACTAGATGGAAGATCAAGATACAATAGTGCAGATTCAGGTGTCATAGACAAATTTCTCAATGCACGGCTACAATATCTCATGCATGAAGCCACCTCAAACTTATCAGCAGCCATCAACACGTCCAATAGACCAAGCGCAGATGTCACTGTTAAGGTGTTGCTGTACATGAAGTTAAGGAGTTCCATAAGTGCAGCTTCCTCTGTTCCATAAAAAAAAGGTGAGAAATTAGCTAAAAGTATTCATCATAATGCATTATAGTAAGCTCAAAAGAAGATAATTAATACGTACCAGAGGCGTTGATTCGTAAAGTCACATGCCGTTGCTCTGACTCCCGCATACCATTGGAAAAGAGCTGGAAATGCATTCTTATTAAGTAAAATAAATAAAATTCAACGACGGAAAAAAGTACTGATTGGATATTAAGGTTCACCTTGTAGAAAAAGGGACTTTTTGCAGCCAAAATTGGAGAACTAATGTGTAGAGTTTTTACTCTCACGACAGTTGAACACTCCATGCTCCAGTTTGAATCAGCATCGTTTACACCTTCATCTCCTGTAAAGTGAAATGAAAGAAACAGTAAGTATAAACAGATAGAAACTTGTTTTGGTAACTTGAGATTGATTTGTGGGGTCCATAACTGCATTTATGTGATGTGAGAAGAAACAATATGTGATAGTATGTTATAGTTACTTGAAGTTTGGATTAAGAAGGGGCCACAGAATGAAGAGTGGAGAAATTCAAGTAAACCAATAAAAGTTCGATGTTTGAATTAGAATCATAGCAACATCATTTGCTCATCTTGCTAAAGGAAAGATAAAAAAATCGTATAATAAGAGAAAAACCATATTTTATCTATGAAGAGTGAAGGCCAAACAATATTATCATCTATAATGGATTACATGTTTCATATGCAAAAAATATAGCTACTTGTTTGACCACTACACGTATTTTCAAATTCATCCATTCACCTTATACGACTCCACCTTATCAGCGGGTCGACCTATCTGGGGTCCAACAGGTCTTGGTTCAGTTACCTTGACCCAGTCAATCAGGAACAAAGGTTTAGGGCTACACAAGTGGGTGGTTGACTGTTAGGGGTTGAATGTTAGGAGGCATTAACTGCCAAGTTTATAAAAGTATTCCATCTCACGTTCTACTTTTCTTTGTCTTGTTTTATCTTGATTATCAAGTGGTTATTGTACACACAAACCTCCTATTAAATTTGGGTAGTTTATAAGAAGACAAGCAACAAATTTTTTGGAATCTTCAATCAAGCAAACTAAAACAAGACAAAATGTATGTACAAAAAATTAGCAAATGATGTAGGCATCTAATATGATACTATTGTTCAATAAATATCTCAAGTTGGCTTCGCTCAACATTTTCTCTTTATTAAAATAAGGTATGAGTTATTGAATAGACTTTAGAATGTAACACAGCCAACAGATTTTAGTGTAATAATAATCGTGACATGATTCACATGAATACAACATGAAGAAGTATTTACAAAATGAGTAGGAAAAATCACCATACCTGATGGTGGTTCTTCAATCATCGCTGCAGGCTCATCATCCTGATTTTCAGTGTCCACGTCATCTGGAATGCTATCAGGTTGGTTCAGAATTTGTTCCTCTGCACCCGCAGCAGCCATGTCTACAGCTGTAAATGCTTAAATATCATTATCAATAACAACAGATACGTGTTTGCTCTAAAAGTAACTGACTAGTTTATTAAACTCCAAACAATTAAGTATCAATCAAGGTTATTCAGTTCATCAAATGGCAGCAGTGCAACACCAAGAATTACAATCAGAAGAGTAAAATAGTACTTTCTTTGTGTCAGTTAACAATTAACATTTCTAATAACACATTAACAACCACAAACTGATAAAATAATTATGTTCTGCAAGCACAGTTTAGCCAATAATAAACCAATTTTCATGTATTAACCTACAGGTTCAATCTGTTAACAACACATTATTTCGGGCATGTCGAAAACTTAACCAAATTACATACAACCAAACTGGATTAAGTACTAGGGGTGCAAACAAGCCAAGGCGCACGCAAGCTACCAGAGCTCAGATTGATGAAAAAAACTCAAAACAAGCCGAGCTTTTTCGAGCCTGAGCCTCAAATACGCCCGTTTAGTAATCAAGCCCAAGCTCGAGACTTGTACGCATAGTTGTAAAAATTGCGCCTAGGTGCCGATTAATCACTGGTCGTGCCCCACTGACTAGTCGCCGATTAATTGCTATTTAGTCAAAATCGGTCAAAATTGAAAATTTTATATATAAAATTAGGTATATATAAGTATATTTAAAAATTTACATATAAACTTTAATCCAATTAATTCCTATTAATAGTTAGTCCCTACCACACCGCTCGACTAGCAGCTAGCGAGTTCTACAACACTACTTGTATGGGAAGCTTGTTTAGGCTGGTCGAGCCTTGAGCATTTTTATGTTTTACCTCTTTCAGAATTCTATGTATTAATTTCACACCGCACAGCCAAGCTCGAGCTGAGCTTTGGCTTGTTTAAGGTACTACAAGAGCTCAAGCTGATCTTAGCTTCGTTAAAGGTTTTTCTCAAAATATATATAAAAAAACCCTAAAAACGTATAAAAATAAATTAATAAATAATAAACGAGCCAAGCCTGAGCTTGAAAAAACAATTCATGAGCTTGATCTTTTGAAAAAAGCTCGAAACAAGCTGAGCTAAAGCTTCAACTCTCATAAGTCAAAACGAGCCAAGCTCGAGCTAGAGCTCTTGTAAGTCAAAACTTGTAAGTCAAAATGAGCCAAGCTTGAGCTCCCATAAGTCAAAACGGGCTAATCTCAAGCTCGAGCTCTCGTAAGTCAAAGCAAGCCAAGCTCGAGCAGGGCTTGTTTACACCCCCTATGATTAACAGCTAAATCTAAAGCCATCTCCTTTAACTAAAATCTGTCCCTATTCCCTAATAAATTCTTGACATCTTATAGCACTACACTAACACAAGCAACAATTCTTTTAGATCATGTATATCACCAGCAAACAATAATACAATTAGATACAACAAAATATATAAAAGAGCCAAGCTTTGGCTCGTTCAAGGTACAACACGAGCTCGAGCCGGGCTAAGGCTCGTTCAAGGTTTTTCTCAAAATATATAAAAATCTAAAAACATATATAAATTAAGTGATAAACAATAAACGAGACAAGCTCGACTAAGAAACGTATACAAATTAACTAATAAACAATTCACGAGCCAACCTCGAGCTCTTGTAAGTCAAAATGAGATGAGCTTAAGCTTGGCTTGGCTCGTAAACACCCCTAGGATTAACATCAAAATCTCAAGGCATCTCTATTAACTAGTATTATTATTATTATTATTATTATTGTTGTTATAAAACAACTACACAAGCAACAATTCTTTTGATCATGTATATCACCAACAAACAATATAATATATATATATACAAATTACCATTCTCTCGTTTAATATCCTCTCGCCTTCGCTTCCGGTTCCTCGCCCACTCGGCTAAACTAATCGAGGCTTCGCCATCGGCAATACTACTCTCCGTGGACTCAGAAACCACCTCAATTCGAAGTATCCGATCGGAGAAGTTGCTATCGTTGAATGCAAACCCAAAGTCACTACCAACTTCGGTACTATTATTATTATTATTATTATTATTATAGTCCATCACAGCTGTTCGTGGATCAAACAGGTCCAAATTGGAGTCTCGCATGGTGTAATTTCAAACCCTAATGGTTTGGTTTGGTGGTGAAGATAGAGAATGAAATGGGATAGATGAGCTCAACAAAGGTGTTCTTTATTTCTTTATGGTCAAACACAGACAAATTTATTTATTTTATTTTATTTTATTTTAAATCATACTGTATAATTATTATTAGTAGTATTAATTTATTTGGACATGATAGATAGATAGATAGATTTTTGGTGGTTGTAAATGTAAGAAAGTTGATTAAATGTTTCCAAATTCAATTATTACACGTTGTTATTATTATTATTTTCGGAACGATCAACTAAGTAACGTCGGGTACTCCGTACGTGGCCTCCATTGGCTAAAGGTAGCCCGAGCGGCCATGTGTTCGGACGGACGGGGCCCTAGTGGTCCACCTATTGAGGGATTCACCGGATAAAACCAGACCCACACACCCGCCAAACGGCACGATAACGAGGAGACAGTTTAACCGGGTGAGATCAGGACTCGAACCCTAGCAAGCTAGAGTTATCCCTCGTCTCTCTCATATAAATTAGTGATAGTGAGGTTTGAACTCATATCTCTCACTAGTAAAGTGAGTGCTCTACCATTAAGTCACATCCAATTTATTATATTTATTATTATTATTTGTTTTAGACATGTGAATAAATAATTTTTATTAATGAGGTTGGTGGCATTTGATAGAGATAAAGTTTTTATTTTTGTTAAAGTCTTTAGTTCAAGTCTTATAAATATTTTAAATGACATTAGAGAAAAAAAGAAAGAAGATGGTTTTCATCAAGTATGAATCTTTTTCTATAATATTTTATTTTTTATTTTATTTTAAATCATGCTGTATTATACTATTATTAGTAGTATTAATTTATTCGGACATGATAGGTAGATTTTTGGTGGTTGTAAATGTAAGAAAGTTGATTAATGTTTCCGAATTCAATTATTATTATTCGTTATTATTTGTTAAAACAGGTGAATAGATAATTTTTATTAATGAGGTAAGAGACTTGAGTTTTTTCAGGGAGACTCAAATTCGAATCTCACATGTGTCACTTTTGAGTGAATATTGACAATGAATGATTTTAGCTAGACGTTGTGCAAAAGTTGCCAGTTTGAACTCTGAGCCTACATGGGTTTTCAACATATCGTGTGTTATGTCAGAGGGTTCTACTCTTGTCACCTTGTGGTGGCACAACAATTGTCAATGGACAATCGGTGATATGGTTTCCTGGGGTACGCCCAAGCCAAACTCTGAAGTCAGCGTGGACCCGGTTAAGACAACATAGTCTAGCCAGAGTGGGGTCATCGGGGCTCTCCAAAATTGAATAGTGCGATAGCCTAAATACAATGTCACATTTCCAAATTTTCCAAAACATATAAAGGAAAATAAAAAATAAGAAAATAGAAATACCCCACTTTGAATAAAGGAAAAGATGAATTCATCCCACATTGAAAGATGAAAAAATATGAAATTTTCACATGGGTATAAATATGGAATGGAATTTGATCTCACATGAAAACTTGAAAGGAAATTGAAGCTCTTTATAAATAAATGAGTTTTCATAATAATATTCTTATAATAAGTCACTCTCAAGTGGTCCTAGCGGAGGGTGCGTAAGCACCCGAACGCGCACGGGCACTAGCGAAGTGCGATGGGCGCAATGTGGCGCTTTGATGGCGCACTTTGCGCATCGCCGCGATAGGGCCGCCTTAGTATTTTTGTGGAAAATTAAAATTTTTATAAATCCACCCATCGCGATACGCGACGGGGTTAGTTAGCCTCATCGCGATACGCGATGACGTGTAGCTTATCCAGAAGCTTACGTGTCCATCGCGATACGCGATGAAGTGACCCGTCGCGATACTCAACGTGGAAGTTACGCAGAGGTGCCACGTCACCTGACACGCGTCAGAAATGGGGATGACTCATCAACCCATCGCGATACGCGATACCCGCTTATTGGTCAGAAAATCAGCTATAAAAGGGTGGGGAAATCAGCCTTCGTCCCTGCTCATAAATTTTCTTTCTCTCTCTAAATTTCTTAAGGATATTGGTATAATACCCGAGTGGTCGTAACGATATCCTATCCGATCGAAAGAAGCTTTTTATACACGAATCCAAAAGCCCTACCTGAATAAGGTAAGACATTGTGTCATTGTGTAAAGTTTCTAATCTCGTGATTATCGTTATGATTGAGTTTATATTAACTTAAGCTATACTACATGGTATTTAACCTAGGTGCTTAATTAATACTAGGAAGCTCATAAACCGTAAACTTGCAAGGTGAGACATTCGAGTTTTTGTACCACTCACATTTGCGTGAGACAACTGTTTTTCCAACACTGTCATGATGATTTCAAAACCTATAAAACTCATGGTAGATGGTCTAAATGTTTTCAAATCTATTTTAAAAGTATTTTAAATACATTACAGTGATTAAGTCTCTGTAGACTTACGGGATGGTTACTACTGGTATTGTGGGGTTTTGTATACAAGGCTTGCCTACTGGGCTATTACACGTTATGTATTGGACAAGTGTTAGCCAATAAGTAATATGACCACAGTCATAGATACGGTCAAGTGACAAGTACCTTCCGGTAATTTGTAAGCAGGCAGAGGTAAAAACATCTTTATGTTGTAATTGTATATGTGTCATTATAAATGAATGTACTCACCAGTATTTTTCGCTGATCAAATATTTTAAAACATGTTTCAGGTGAGATGATAAAGATAAAGGAATGGTGCTTGCGGGCCTTCCAGCTAAATAAGTGGCTTATCACCAGAATAAAGAAACATGTTTTTTTTGTAAACTAGGGTTTATCCCTATAAAACATTTGTAAGGATATAAATGGGTTTTACCCAACCAGATGAAATGAAAATCATGGTGTTTTACACTCTGATAGTTTTTCCTAACTACGGTCCTGATGAATTTTCCGCTGCTAAATAATAAACACCGATATCACCACTCGCGTTCACGGCTTCCCTCCCGGGGTATGGGTTCGGGGGCTGTGACATACAAGAGAGTCGACGTTTTTATAAAAACTAATGAGGTTGGTGGTTTATTGATAAATATAAAGTTTTTATTTTTATTGAAGTATTGGGTTTAGGTCTTCAAGTATTTTAAATGGCATTAAAGAAAAAAAAAGATATTGGTTTTTAAGGGTTGAGTTATTCTACAAAAGTCAACAAAAATTAAAAGTGTGAGAAGTCATAACTAATTGACATGTGTCAAGTATGGATCAAAGAAAAAGGGTATAAAAGTAATAGTACACATGTTCTCTTTCCACATGCAAGTCACTCCATCATTTTTAAACGTTTATAATTTTCATATGATATTTTTTTTAAATAAAATTCACCATAATCACAAGCGGTTTTTTATCTTTAATATAAGTATGATTTTGTTATATAAAAATAAAAAAAAATTACGTCATTGTGTCTTTTTGCGTACCATTGTGTCTTTCTGTTTGTCGATGTGTTTTTTTCGCTATTGTGTCTTCAACTGATCATTGTGTTTTTTTAAATACTAATAACACCGTTGTGTAATAATATGTACATATAATGAAAAATACCAACAAATTATCTAATACATTAAAAACAATGATGAATGCATATTACACAATAACCTAAAACGTAAGATACATTGATAAATACATATAACACAATGGTCTGAAACGTAAGATACAATGGTAAATACATATAACACAATGACCTGAAACGTAAAACACAATGAAATCTACATATTACACAATGACTTGAACGTAATACACAATGAACATAATACTTTTTTTCTCAACTTAAGTGAATGTTGAGCACAATGACTAAAACACAATGATAAGTAGAAAGACAAATGTTGAGCATAAAGACACAATGACGAACAAAAAGACACAATGAAGTAATCATTGTTTTAATTTTTTATTTAATATGAGTATCAATTGAAAAACACAATGACCAAAATTTATAACACAATGCATAGAAAAACACAATGGACAACCAAATAACACAATATAAAAAACCCACTAATTTTTTATTTATTTTTATATAACAATATGATATTCAAATTAAAGATAAAAAAACGTTTGTTATTATATTTTCTAAAAGAATGTTGTATGAAAAAGTTATAGACGTTTTAAAATGATGAAGGAATTAACATGGGTCTTGTATGTGGAGAGAGAAAATTATCATAAGTGGGCTATTATCTTCATGCACTTCTCATCAATTTTTATGCTTAACTTAACCTCCACCATCAAAATTTATGATCAATGGATTATATTTCTTTTCACCATTCTCATTTTTGTTGTACTTCGTATTTTAACTTTATCCTAGTTTTTAATACTCTCAACTTTCCCTCATTGGTACATAACACTCTCAACTTTTGATTTGTCACCTACCACTCCCAACTTTCACCATATTTTCTTATATCACTCTCCATCTAACTGAAAACTAACCTTATTAATGTTCTGGACTAAACATGTCATTCAAATTTGCCTCCAAATGATATTTTTAGTCCAAAACATTAACGATGTTAGTAGTGTTCATTTAGACAGGAAGTGGTACGGGAAAATATGATGAAAGTTGGGAGTTGTGGGTGACAAATCGAAAGTTGAGAGTGTTATCTACCAATGAGAGAAAGTTAAAAGTATTAAAAACCAATATCCTAAAAAAGAAAGAAGATAGTTTTCGTCAAGTATGAACCGTTTTTTGTAAGCAATAAAAAAATGTTTGGTTTATTATATAGTTAGTATGTTTTTTTATTTTAAATTAATAAAAAAAGGTATTTTAAACGTACGGATTCTCCATTATGTTTAACTAGGTTAGTAACCCATGTGCTACACGGGTTGAATAAATGATACAATGTCAAACAAAAAAAGATGCTCACAATACGCTCTAACTATATGTGATATAAGTAATATGGCAAAATAAACATGAACCAGATGTCACGAAATATGAAGTTGTGCACACAAAATATACATTATTCAGAAAAATAAATAAATAAATCACATAATTCATTTGGAGACGATCAAGCTAGTAGTGGGTAAAATCATGTTCGTTTGATTGAACAAACAAACAAACAGCTAAGTAATGAATTTTTAATCTTGACCCTTTAAGGTACCTAAATTTCTTCTAGAAGCAGCGGTTCATGGAGGTTTTACAATCCATCTCATCTATTGTTGCAGTTAGCGAGATAATTGGATAGTTTTTTTTGTTGTTATTTACATAATTGAAAGATCATGTTTGTGATTGAACAAACAGCTAGTTTTATACCAAATATTAGCATGAAATTGAAATCGATGTGAAATTGAAGAGAGATGAATCGATTGATGGTTGTATGTTCATCAATTGGTATGATTCAGATAGCGATTCGCATAAAGGCAACGAAAACAAATACAAATGAAATATAAACATTGTGAATACAAATGGAATACCTTATGAAATCGAAGAAAGATGAAATCTGAGTGAAAGAATGAACAAAACCCTAAATAATTGTATACTGGAGAAGAAAAACCCGTGGCTGGAGAATAGGAACTATTATTAGTGAGAGATTTTTTATTTTTATTAATAATAAACCTAAATAAGTGATGAGCGGGAAAATAAAATACTGGGTGATTGTGAATGTGACAGCTGTCCCAATATGGTTTCCTTTATTATATAGGTTAGATTTTACTAAAGTTACCATCATCGCCTTCAAGTTTACTACTACGATTCAAACTCTTTTTTTTTTCATTTTGTTATATTTTATTATCATTGTTACTTTTGAAGACAAATTTTTTTTTCTAATCTTTTAAAGAATTTTTTTCTCTATTTTTTTAAATGTTATAAATTTTTTTAAATAACCAAAAACACTTTTTTCCTAATAAGAAAAAAACGTTTTTCTATAACTTTTATATCTTTTTCTAGAGAGTTTTTCTTAATATATAAAAAAAGTAAATACTGGCTAGAAATATATTAATACAATTATGTGTTTTCTTTTCATCAAAAGTGGTCTCTACGTTAAAGAGAGAAAGAGAAGTTTTAGTTTTAGACCTTTACATAAAATACTATTGTTTTGGAGGTCTCAAACACCACCTTAGTTTATTGGAAACAATAAATTTTGGTTGTTATGAGTGTATACAAATTTAATTATTACACATTATTATTTGTTTTAAATAGATAACCTTCATCAAATCCAAATATTTTTCTATAAATAAAAATTGAAGATATTGTTGTGTGTGGAGGACCGTATTTTGGGGACCTCCAGTGGAGGTTGGCTTCCTTCCCTATGCGTTGCGGAGGCTTAGGAATTTTCTCGGCTGAGGATGTCTCCGCATATGCCTTTGTGGCTTCCAGGTCCCAGTCGTGGAAATTGTAGGACCACATCCGGCGAAACGCTGGTGTTATGGGGTAGATCCTGACTACTATTATGCACTTGGTAATATTGGAACAACTCTCCCGGACCTTGATCTAGGCGGTTTTACTGATAAGGAGACCGTCCCAAAGAAACCTCAACAAACCTTGGCGGGTGCTCTTTATGGTAAACACGTACATGATTTGGAGGAGTGATTCGATATGACCCCGAGACAAAAGGCAGTTTTAGCTTGTCTCAAGGGGGCTCATGCCCAGGATTTTTTGATTGTTGTGCCCATTGAAGGTCTTGGGCAACGGATGTCGGCAGTTGAATACAGAGTCATCCTTAAATACCGGCTTATGATTCCTCTTTTCCCTCCAGATGAATCATGCCCCATTTGTAAAAAAGCTTGTTTGGATAGATTTGGTGAGCATGCCCTCCACTGTAAGGAATTGCCTGGATTCAAGTATCGTCATGACTGGGTTAGAGATGTCTTATGGGATGTGCTTAGGCGTGCCGGGATCTCAGCCAAGAAAGAGGCACCTGCTAACTTTCTGACTGATCCGCGAGAGGGAAGATCTACCTTGCGTCCTGCGGACGTTCTTGTGTTTGGCTGGGCAGGGGGTAAGCATGCATGTGTTGATCTCACTGGGGTGTCCCCGTTGGTGGGGCTGAGAGACAGTGGCTTCGTACCGGGACAGACGGTTTTGAGAGCGGAATCTAGGAAGGTTGCTAAGCATGAGGCAACGTGTTTGGAGAATCAGCACGTGTTCATTCCCTTTGCCTTCGACACATTTGGATCCCTAGCTCCCGAGGAGGTTCGCTTCTTGGAGCGAGTGCAGAAGGTGGTCCACAGTGACTCGCAGGGAACCAAGGATTTATATTTAGTAGGATATGCTTTGCGATTCAAAAGGGGATGGCGGCGCAGCTTGTTGCTCGCTTACCCATTATACAGATGTAACTCGGTTTGTGTTATATAAAATATTTGAATTTGTTTGGATTGAAAAAAAATAAATAAATAAAAAAACACCCGATTTCTGACATGTATACTTGGTAATTTAGTATGTTGTTACCAATTTACCATACATGAATCTAAAATATCAACTAAATTGGAATATTTGTAGAATTTTAATGATAAAGTTACTAAAGGTAAAATGAGAATCTAAAATGTCTCTGTTTGTAGAAAAGGATTTAAAAAGCTAACAATTTAATCTGTTTATACAGTGATATATTTGTAATTTTAATTTTTTTATATAAAGGGTACAAAAGTCATTTAAAAAAGTTGGCGCAAAAAATAACCAGATACCCATTCATAAAATTAAAACACGTTACAAGTCGACAAATCTTGGACCGAACCGTAATTTATGAACATTAAATTATTAAAATCTTAAGAGTATTCACATTCGTACTATGTATTACCCTTCATATCTAAAATGTAAAAAGAAAATATAGTTTTCACCTATTTAGCTTAACTCATTATTCATACTCCAAAATATAGTAGATAGTAATAGTAACTTTCACGATATATAAGGTGATTATTTTTTATTCTATATAGTTATAAGTTATATAAATGTGTAAGAAAGAGAAAAAAAGTAAAATAAATTTTTATAAGTTAATAGAATGAAATATTTACATTTTTAAAATATAAACAAAAATAAAAGAAAATTAAAATTTTAGTTAGTATGAACTTAACATATAAACACTTAATTTACTCTACCTTTTTCCTTTTAATTATTGAAAAGTGCAACTTACCTTATTTTGGGACTTTAGTTTATTCGTATAGGTGGTTTGTACAAATATTATTGTAAATCTATCTAATTTAGTAATAGCAGTGTAGTAAAAGTTAACTCATCTAGTAATCATATTTGGATGATCCGGTCATATTGTTTTTTCAACTTTTGTCTTAAATGTTTTAAACTACACATTAACAAACTATAAATATTTTATTGACCGTAATGTTGATATTGAAAAATATTTACCATTAGTGTTTTTTCTAAATTTGCGTCTAGACCTAATCTCATTACATTTAAGAAAGTTGAATTAAAAAAAGACAGATTCTTCGGTTTCAGTTTTTTCGGTTCGGTTTTTCAGTTTTCATTTCGGTATTTTGGGTTTTGCCATTTGAGCTTAAAAATTTTAGTCGTAAAATAAAGCTGGCCGAAAATAATGGTTTTAGGTATAATTAGTTTTGTTAAGTATTAACTAATTGACTATTTTACATTTGGTCAACAATGTTTTAGTTTCATATTTATTAAATTATAAATTACTTATCTAAAAAAATAAAAATCTAGAAATTCGGTTCGGTTAGGTTTTTCGGGTTTTATTACATGTAAAACCAAAACCGAACCATAAATTTGGCCTTTACAAAAACACAAAACCAAACAATCGATTTTTGTTTCAGTTTGGATTTTCAGTTTTGTGGTTTCAGTCGATTATTTCGGTTTCTTGCACACCCCTAAATCTACTAGCTAATTACGGGTATGGCTTGCGCGATGAATTTTCAATCTAACGCATTAGCAATCTGACTTGTTACATAGAAGATGCAATATGCAAAATCTGACTTGTTTCCAAAAAAATAATGATATACAACTTACAATATGTTACTCTATCAGGGGGGACGGGGCACCACGTGATGGAGCTTCCATCACGCGCGGTGACCATCTCCACACCGCCGCCGCCCCCTTGTCACGCGGAAAAGATGGAATTTGCGTGATGGGTGTCACGCGTGATGAAGGGTGGATTCCAAGGAATTGTAACGTTGGGATGTAGCCGTTGGGAGGAGGGGGGAGGAGGGGGTTTAAATAAATAAAAAAAAACCAAACCAAAACAAAAACATAAACCAAATCCAAATCAAAACCACACCACACGACGAGTAGACGTTTATTGTAACTTTTAATTTTTAAGTTGAATTATGTTCTAGTAACTATTGTTTTTATTTTTAAGTTATATTAAATATTGTTTTAATTTTTAAGTTACAAAAAAAATAAAAAATAAAAAATTCCATCACACACCACCACCCCTAGTAAAAAACCATGACATGTGATGGATTTAGGGTTGGTGATGTGGCACCATATAATTGGGTGGGGTGTGTGATGAGTGATAACCAAATAGAGTTTATGTATCTAATAATCTGATTTTGATAAGATTTTAAAGCAAACTTTTGTGATTACTGATTAGATGGATAATTCTTAGAGCGGTTATGGTTGTTTGTTTGGGGCGTGAAAATGTCTGTGTCGCCATGGGGTGTTGCGCCATCCAATTTCCTCATGGGTGCTGCCCAATTTCATTGTTAGTTTGTTACTCAAACCAGTTAGATTTAGCCATTTCATCATTTTGTTCATATAGTTATTTTAAAAAATTAAGTCCACTCATTTCATTATATTTCACCCCACTGTAACACAGTCTCAATTAAAATGTGAAAGCCCCATTTACAAAATACCACTTTCACATAGCGTAACTCACACTTATTATATAGGTAGCCTTAGGTTTCCAAGCTAATGGTGTCACTTAATTCAACCATAATAATGCACTCTAGAGTAAAGCTAATATAAATATTAAAGTGAGGCATTGAACTCCTACATTCATGGTTTATTGTTTAATAATAAACAACTTTGAAACAAGAAAAGAGACTCACATCACCCTATAATTAAACACCCCGAGTAAGCTTTTGTATCATTGTTAGGCTTCTAATCTTGTTTTTTAAACTTCGTAAATTACTACTCATCATACCAAATCCGTACGTTACAAATGTATATAGAAATGAATAACATAAACAAATAAAAATGTGTACAATTGTTTGAACAATTTCGACAACTAAAGGCTCTTGTTGTAAAAGCTAATAATCTTTGGACTAATAGGTTATTCAACATTTGCGGATGAAAATCTTCTTGTGATGAATGTTGTCTCTTTATTTACTTCCGATTTCTTTGTTGTGAAATTTCATCTCTTTCTTTATATCTACAAGACATAATAAAGTTAGAATATAAAGGTGGAGCAAAAAAGTCGTTTTTATAAAACTGATCGACATGCATCGTGTTTAATTTAAATTCACCGATACCTATATCATTATTCTTAGCATTCAGAAACCTATAACAAAGGACAAAGATGAACACAAGGTTTTTTATCCACAAATCTGAGTCGTTACATTCTAGCATAACCTAAACTTATCAAGGAAGTGTTAATTAAGTACATAAAAGGAAAACACAAAAATGTTAGTGAATATTGATTCAAAACAACCCATCTAAAGGAAATGAAATTGTAAGAAGATCGAAGTATTTGAAAGCATTTATGGAAGAAGCTCCCTTCACTCCAAGTCAAAAAAATAATGGAATCATGGCTCCACATTCATGCTCACCGTTGGTATGCACACTATAACTTTTGATGCACCAACATGTATTCATGAATGAGCAATCATAAACCATCAATTATTTCTTTCAGGATTGAAGTGATAGAGAGCTCCAACCATAAATATTCATCATGACCTTGTTGATGACCATGTATGTAGAAACCAAATGCTTTATATAGGCAACGTAATAATCATCTAGTAATCAAGTATCTTAAATGCTTTAAATTACAATAACATATTTAATGATTTATTGAACAAAATGATGATATTGAAAAATATTTACCAATAGTGTTTTTTTTAAATTTGCTTCTCTTCCAAATCTCATTAGTCATTACATTAAATAAAGATATTAATTTATATTATTGTTTCTTATTGTAATTCTTCAAAAAGTTAAGAAAAAGCTATATAATACATATATTATTGGACCTTTATATTTTATATTTTTAACTTTCATTAAAACCAAAAACCACGAGCCCTAGCTAACCAGCAGCTAGCAGAATTCGGCTACAAACATATAAACAATATTACATAACGTTCAAATTCCACTTGTTAATATATATTATGACATTTTGATCTATTTTTTATTCATAAATAACTTACAATTTTAATGTTATTGAGCACGCTCTCTATCTTTAAATTTTTGTTGGAGAAAATCAAGTTGTTCCACGCTTTCAAAGTGCACCAACACGTCACTATTAAAATAGATTGTACTAACTTTCTCTTATGCCCTATGTTCGGAACCTTTTTAGGGGTTTGGCTTGAGCGATGATTTGCAATCTAACGTATTAGCAATCTGACTTGTTACCAACAAAATAGTGATATACAACTTCTGAAATGCTAAAAATACTTTATGTCAACATTAAAAACTGAAAAGATTGTATTTATTTATTTCATGAGTATCGATCTTTAATTGTGTAAGAAATAGAAGCGGGTTTTTCTTTTGTAGAAAGTTTCCGCAAACAATGCTTCTGCATCTGTAGCACACTCACATTCAAATAATAACACAATAGAAGTTTGATTTAGTATCGAAGCATTATAAGTGTCTTTAGGTGTGTGCCTAAACTATAATTAATGTATTGTAGAGTGTTGAGAAAATATATTTGTATCTTCTTATCTTTTAGGAGTAAAGTAATAAAACTTGAATAAACATGTGCCATTGAAAACTTTCTATTCATATAGATGTAGAACTATCTAACTTTCACATGTTTGCTCGTCTACTTACCTAATCAGCTCATTTTAATTTTTAAAGATTTGAAAACAGTTTCGACTTTTGTGATTAGATGGATAATACTTAGACCATGTGTTATGGTTGTTTGTTTGGGAGGTGAAACTATCCATGTCAGCAAGCTTTAACGCTCACCACCATAATGCCTTTACCGCCATGGGACGCTGCCCTTTCCACTGTCAATTCCCTCACAGGCGTTGCCCAATTTTATTGTTAAAATTGGTTCCTCAAACCAATTAGGCTTAGCGCATTTTTTCAATTATTTATAAGAAGCGTACTCGATCACCACATTCAACCCTAACATAACATACTCTAGCTAGTGAAAATGTAAATGGCCCCTTTGTCAAGTTGTTACAGTCATAAGATCATTTTTCAATTTTGAGTTGATTAAACAAGTTTAAATTTATTATTTTGTTTTATGTGAAGATATGTATGGTGGACGAGGAATACATAAATACTTCTTGAAATTACAAGGGCTAATAATGTAATATAGTCTAGACCTATAAAAAAGCGTTTACGAGTACAAAAAGCGAGATGGTCAATTTCCTGATCTGTTCCGAATCAAGTTGTGAAGATCTGCTGCTAAATCATTCGTCAATTCAATCTTTATAGAATCATTTTGCTCTAATGTGTTTAATTTTCTAGGGTTACAAATTCGTCATTAGATCGTTTTTTTCATTCTAGTTAGGTCTAACAGTGTGTTTTCGAGAGGTTGTAATGTTATTTTTTTAAGACAAACTTGAATTAAACACCATACCCGGTTAGAAAAACCTACAGGAGACAACAAAAATTGCATGCTAAGTAACAGGTTTGTGAATCAAGCTACCCAGTTTAAATAAAATTTACAATTATGAGATGACAATCACAAATATCAAGCCGAAACAATCCAATCAAATCGAGTTTCTTTGTCGTCATTATGTTGACCAGAAATAGCCTAATTTCAAGCTCTCCAAATAATCTATCACATCTATAATATATATATATAAACGAAAACATAAAAATCCTACGTGTCGCGATGTGGTCGCTCCCTCTTTTTTTGGAGTCACCAGATTTGCTTGATTTTTAAATGGAGGTTTCTCATGCATTTGACCCGAATTCATGGGTATGGGTCTTACCAAACCCATATATTCCTTAAATGGGTTATAACATCTCATTAAATAAAAAATTATTCTCACCAAATTATTGATGTAAAAATCTTATAAAATAGGATATAAAAAAAATAATATCTTATTTATTTTAAAAAAGATATATATATTATTTAAATTAAAAAACCAATTTTAAAGTTAAAAAAATAAACGGGTCTTGGGTCTCATCAAACCATAAGTATATTATTAACTTTCATAAATATTATTTATAATAAAAAAAACAATTTTATAGTAAAAAAAAATAAACGGGTCTTGGGTCTCATCAAAACCATATAGCTTTTAAACCGGGTTATAACATCTCATCTATCTGTGAAACAATTTATCATCAAACCATAAGTATATTATTAACTTTCATACAATAAAAAAGTACGAATTCAAAAAATAAATAAATATTAGAACAAACAATATAAAACAACCCCCGTAATACGGGTGATAAAAACTAGTAGTATATATAAACACCTCAATAACATTTTTCTTTTTCACCCTTCCATGAGAATCCAAACAATCTAAAATTTTGGCCATTTATTAATCAGAAGAACCATCTCCAGCCAAAGACCAATAGCATTCCAATACCCTAAAAAAACGAGTTCCAAACTTCCACCGAAATCAAACATACTCGACATAAGATAGAGGGAATATCAAAACCTTTTAATACTTGAATTTGAGTTGTATTCTTTAACTCTATAAAATCTGGTCACGTTAGTAAAGATTTGATTTAGGAATTAATCATAGGTTCACAATTGAACTTGATGTTCTTACGTTTAATTTCGCCTGGTTTTTTTGGGACACAAGTTGACGTTTACATGTCACAAAATAATTAAATTCCCAATCTAATGTTGTCATCCAATTCAACAATTATAATGTACTTTGAGAAAAGCTAATGTGTCTATTAAAGTGAGGCATCTTAACTCCTAAGAAACATAACCAACTCCCCAATTAAATTATATTCAAAATCTGAAAATCTCAAGTGGTCATCTGAAACTTAAAGTGCATGATTTATTGTTTAATATTAAACAACTTAAAAAAAAAAAGAAGAAGCACACATTACCCTATAATCAAACACATCAAATAAGCTTTTGTATCATTGTTACACTTTTTTTGTTTTGTTTTTTAAACTTTATATATTACTATTCATCACACCGAATCAATACTACACGAATTCATACAAAAAGGAATAATAATAAACAAATAAAAATGATAATACTCATTGGACTAATAGCTATTCAACATTTGCGGATAAACATATCAATTTTCTTTATTTAGATGTGTCAAAAATTGGGTTCCAATATGTAGAAACATAGATATTACATCAATATAGCAGGTAGGCGGGCAACAAGCTGCGCCGCCACCCCTTTCTGAATTTGCGGATGAAAATCTTCTTTGGGGAATATTGTATCTTTGTTTACTTGGGTTTCTTTTTCTTGAAATTTCAACTAACTTCCATCTTTCAATCTTTTTCTATCTACAAGACATAATAAAAGTTAGAATATAAAGGTGAAACAAATATGTCATTTTGTTTTAATAAAACTGATTGGCAAGCTTGTTTTTATCATTACAATTTATAATCAATGTACATCGTTTAAGGAAAAATAAAAATTCGTTAGAAGATCAAAGTATTTGAAAGGCAAAAAAGATGTTTAACTAAAGTACATAATACGAAAACATAAAAAATGTTAATGATTCAAAACAACCCGATCGAAGTACTTGAAAGGCATTTATGGGAGGAGCTCCCTTCACCCCAATCCAAAAAGATAACGGAATCATGGATCTACAACCATGCATGTTCGTTGTTGGTGCATGCACCTACATGTATTCATGAACGAGCAAACCAAGAACCATCAACTATTTCTTTCAGGATTGGGGCGACAGGAAAGCTCCAACCATAAATATTCACCCTAGCCTTCATGGTTTATCTACTTTCTCCAACTCTCAATTTGAATGTCTTAAGAAATTTTTTGATGACCATGTATGTAGAAACCAAATGCTTTATATAGGCAACATAATGCTTTTTAAGTTTTAAAATATTAATTTATAAGATTTCTTTGTTCAAAGCTTATGTCACAAATAATTAAAGCCATAAAGGCATAAAGACTGAAATTAGTGCTAAATAGCATCCATACTTTTTCTTTCCATTTCACACGAATTTTTCCTTTTGTGTTTTGATTACCATTCTTAAAATATTGTGTATTTGTGCATTGAATATGAATATTGAGTGTAAATCTATTTATTTAATTTAACAATGATATGTTAATGTGTTAAATGATGCTCCTCTTTAAAATTGAGGGTTCGAGTCGCGCTATAGATTGTGGAATTGAATTAGAATAAAATTAACTCGTACCGGTTATGTTATATTGGAGATTTGGAGATAGATGAAATGTTTCGTAAAATGGATTAAAACCAAGTAATTAGTTTAAAATTAATGTAGATAATAATAATAATTATTATTATTATTGTTATTATTAGAAAAAAAACTAAAATAAAGAAATGCCTTGAGTGGAGTCGACCTCAAACCTTAGCGCAATCTCGTACGAATAGGATCAACCTCGATTCATGAATCATATTACAGAGTTTAGTTGGTTTATTATAAAGTATAAGCTACATTTATATATTTTCCATATATTATGATATTTTGTTTGTCTTAAATAATTATTAGTTGATGCTATATCTTTTGTACTTATTTGAGCTCTAAACTGTTTGATTTTTTTAAAAATACATGCATAAGTTTTTCTAAGATATGATGTCAACCGTCTATATTGATTTTAAGGTTCCATGTCTGACTCATCCAAGAACACCATTAAATAGAAAATTCACCACTCTGGAAAAAACCCCGTTGAATCAGGTTTTAAACCTGAAACCTCAAGAATCTCAACCCTTAGGTCCTTAGTCATCACTCTCATACCATTGATTTAAACGACATCTTATAATTTTCTTTTCATCCATTATGTTATTAATTAATAATTAATAATTACTTTTAATTTTCTTCTCTTAAAGTATTAGTAAAAATACAATATAACCTTGAATTTTAAACAGGTTTTGTTTAACTATTATTATTATTATTAATGAGTGAAAGTTTATATATTTCCTTTCCTACGTGCGTTTTATATTGCTACATCTTAGTTATTCCTTTATGATGATGTTATATGTTGCAAGTTAACAAGCTTCAGCGTGTAAGTGGTTCAACGTTTTACGTATACTTTTTTTCAGTTTAATGACCCCCTCGTAACGTATGGGTCCTATGTCGACTTAGCTATTCTTTTCTATTGCGTGCTTAATTTAATGTTTTTACGTCTATTTTTTGTTCAGTTTAGCGATTCTGTCGCAAATCACGGGTCTAGTTAATTACAATTATATATGTATATTTAAGTTTTATAATATTTAAATGTAAGTGATAATATTTAGGTGTATTGGTTTTTATTAATCCCAACGTATCATCTTTTGGTCGCTTCCAGTCCCAACTAACGAATTGGCTGATAACGATTTCACATTTTATCATATTTGTTCTCCACGGTCCCAACTAACCGAATGCTAACACCGTTAGTTGCAGTCGACTTAAAAACGTTTTTGACCGGAAAACTCGCATTTTTCCAGAAAACTCAACATTTTTCGCCCCAAACATCTTTGCAACCTTAAATCGGACATTTAGAAACTTTTTCAAGTAAAAGTCCCAATTATTGAGGTTGTCAGAACCCTAGAACCATCATTGTAATCGGTTGGTGGTGGTTGGTTGTTGGTGAGTCAGTTGGTAGTGATTGTGGTGTTCAAGTTGAGTTTCCCGGCAAAAAATGTGACTTTTCCGACCAAAAACGTTTCTCGGTGACATGCAACTAACGGCGTTAGCATTCTGTTAGTGGCAGATAATTGAGAACAAATATGACAAAAGATGGAATCGTTATTAGCTATTTTGTTAGTTCAGACCAACGACGACAAAAAATGATAGTTGAGATTAATAAAACCAATACACCTATTATTTATTAAGTAACTACACATCATATTAAATTATATAATTTAAATACCATTGATTTATTTAAGTAATACTATTTATATAATTTACACATCATACAACAATAACATACATATTAAATTTTATAATTTAAATACTATTTATTTATATAATTTAATTACTATTGATTCAATCATGTGCATATTTTATTATCTTTAATTGATGTATATTTTTTTTAACATACTAGACTTAGAGTTATTGTAAAAGATATTATGTGTGTACTTGTCATGTTGTAGAAATTGTGTATTATTGTAATTATTACTATCGAAGTATAATCATCTTACCTAACAAGAGCCTCATGCTCTCACTTATACGTGTGTATTTATTATTTTAACTAATAATTTATTATCCTAGTGATAACTTATGTCATCAAAATGCATTTTAGTGATGCCTCATAATTGGTAAAACTAATTTATAAACAAAATAGTTATTGGTCAAAAGAGCATCGTTTAATTTGCTTTAACGAATTATATATTATTGGTATTTGGTTAAACAAATAAAATTGAAATAAAAGTATATTCTCAAAAGTCCAATTACAATTTGGTTTTGTGAACTAAAAGTAATTTAACTTTATTTTAAACTAATATATCTAGGTAATAATTTATACTTTTGCCGTGCCAAGTGCCAATAGAACTAAAAGTTAAATGCATGAATAAACATCGATTATATTGAATTTCTAAAATTATAAAAAAAATAGAGTAAATTATTGAAAAATCCGTTAGAAAATATATTGTGGGTTTTTATAGTAACTTTGTATACAAAAAAATATAACTATTTGTAATTACTAGATAATGGATTTGTGATCTTCTTTAAGAGAGCGATATAACAAACTAAATAACTTCCATCTAGTTGTGTTTGGGAGTGCAAAACTTGGTTTGAGTGACTCAAAATTATGACTATCATAACATGTCGGATACGGCACTGTTGCGCTAAACATGAACATGACACGATAACTAATCGTGTCATTTTTTTCCAAACACGAACATGAACCTGTTTAGTAACATGTTAAGACCTGTTAATGGACCTGTTTAAAAATATAATGAATAATACACATGTAACGAAACTAATTTTCTCAAAATAAGCATAAAAATCTTCATTAGTAGATAATCCATAACATTTTTGAAACTAAAAACCACAAATCCATAACATACTTGAAACAAAAGACGACAACTCCATAACATACTAGCTTGAACAAAAAACCATCTAAGCAAAATCACAACATCCATAAAAAATATAATATCGGGTTCAGACGAGCATTACTGAAATGTCGTTTGTAAGTATGACTTTAGGTTAAGACTTTAGGAGTATATATATATTAATTTTTTTAAAACAAAAATCTACACATATTACTAACAAGTTAACATGTCTTTAACCTGTTATGACACGAATTTAAACATGTCTTAAACAGGTTGACCTGTTTATGACACGAAACATGTTAAACTTAAACCCAAACATGTTAAAACCAGTGTCATGCCGTGTCGTTTTAACATGTTCGTGTCATGAATTGACAGCCCTATTCAAAATCTACAAACTTATGCATGCCTGATTCACAGACACAATATTGAACCAAAACCCTAAGGCTTTTGCAACCGGTTTTGCTTCGAATCATAACTTTTCTTAACTGATTTCTTCCCTTGAACTAAATTACAGTTCTACTACTGAGTGAGGGTTGGATGGTAAGTAACTATCAGCATATAATGGGAATCTAAGTTAAGAATCGTTTAATCGATTACGTTATTTCTAACTACATATGAAACATATGTGGAAACGGCTAAAGAGTAGCACACATTTTTGTTAGGTAACAAAAAGGTTTATAGGAAAAACGGACTCATCGAATAATGGTCGACATGATTTAGATGATTAAAAAGAGAATGATGTTATGGAATTGGAAAGTCACAATTGCCACCAACTCTTTATTTGGTTTATGGAACCAACTCCTTATTTGGTTTATTGAAAATCCGTATGTACAACTTAGACGAATCGATTCATTGGCGATTTGCATGTCGATATTTCCTCGATTAAGTTGTGTGTCAGTGATCCCTAAGTAAAGGCCATCCGTACTTTGTTGGGGTTAGATTCTTTAACAAACACTCACAGTGTTCACTTATCTTTTTGGTTTCAAAACTTGAAGTATTAATTAGGATTGTATTATTTAAACAATTGGCTAGCTTTATTATATAATAAATGCAAGTTCTTGATTGTAAAGAGGAAAAGTACTTGTTTTGTGGTGCATATTAATAAGTACCATGTTGTGTGTATGAACTGGTTTCTTTCTTTGGTTTTATGTAAGCAAAGCTTGTAGATTTTGCCCACCAAATGTTTGATAAAATGACAAGCTCTTTCAACTTACGTATGTAAACAAACCGAACGCGAGAAGTACGTTTATTTAATATACGAACAAACATTAATAATCTACAATCAGTAGCTTTAAATAGTTACTAGCATTAACTTT
This sequence comes from Bidens hawaiensis, assembly GCF_021521415.1. Classification (NCBI taxonomy): domain Eukaryota; kingdom Viridiplantae; phylum Streptophyta; class Magnoliopsida; order Asterales; family Asteraceae; genus Bidens; species Bidens hawaiensis. Next base: position 599,855 of record NW_027491048.1, on the reverse strand, counting down.
GTACGCACACTAGAATTATTGGTTCATTGTTCCTTGTAATCATATTCTTGATATGATTGGTTTATGTTGCCTGATTTTGTTGTATGGTTGGACAGTAAATTTTCTTTTGAAGGAATATGGATTCTCTAACATGTAGATTTGTACTTGACCAACCTTCTTTAACTCTACCATAAACCCTGATGACTTTCCACCCTTAACCCCTAACAATCCAACTAGCGTTAGGAAATTAATAAGGGTGCGAACTTTAGCCTTGAAGAATACAAGTTACTTGTCTCTGCATGGCTAAATTGTAGCCTTGATTCCATTCAAGGAACGGATCAGAAACACTCTCAATTATGGAACTATTTTGAACAATTTAAAATTTCCACAAACAAGTGTTCAATCAAGTATTTAGCACATCGATGGTCATGTATTCAAAAGGCCGTAAATAACTTTTGTGGATACTTAGCGCAAGTTGAAGGATTAAATCAAAGTGGTACGACTGAGCATGATAAGATAGAAAATCCACTCTTGTTTTGAGAGCACTTTATTTTTTTATTTCTTTTTTTTCTAACATGTATTTTATGTATTTAAATGCAAGTTTGAGAAGATGAAGATCATGTACCATTCAATAGAAAAGAGTAGCTTCCAGTTCGAGCACTATTGGACTACTATGAGGGCGATGATCCCGACCAAGACCACAACCTCATCCTCAACACGGAATGTGATCGAGAATGAGGTTATCAAATTGGACCGGCCAATGGGTAAAAAAGCTGAAAATTGAAAACTAAAGGCCAGAAGTGTGCAAACTGCAGAGGTTATGCAGCTTAGAAAGATGAAGTGCAAACTTTTCGATGAATTACGGGTTCATGAGAAAGAGTTTTATCAAGTTAAGGCCGAGATGATGGAGTATGACAGAAAAGCTGAAGATGAAAAGTTGATGTTGCGGGCTGAAAAGTTGAGGATTGAAGCTGAAAAAATGGAGTTTGGAAAGAAAGATTCGGACCAACGGATTATGATGATGGACGTGAGCAGCATGCCATAAACCCAACGACTATCATTTGAGGAACTTCAAAGGGAAATCGTGAAACGTTATCATGCTTGAGGTAGTCAACTTTGAAGGTCAAAGACTAGCACGTATATTTTGGTTTGACATGAAAGATATTACTGCCTATATTTTGGTGTTACAAGTCGAAGAGTAGTGCGTCTATTTTGGTTATTGACTTTTTTTATGTGCTTGCCAATGTGCTGCACTTTCATGATTTTTTTCATGTTTATTTGACTTTAATACTTTTGCATGTTTATCAACATTAAAAATATATTTAATATCAAATACCTAATTAACCCGATCCGATCACCCGTAACAAGAAATTAATACGATAGTTAAACTTCTATAAAAATTTATTAGAAATCATCTTTAAAATAAAAAATAATAAGAAAAAATAGTTAGTAGTTAATATTTGTATGAAAGAAAAAGAAAAAGAAAAAGAAAATAACAATAAAAAAATATTGAGATAGAGATGGGAATGAAGATGTGGAAGATTTTAAGAAAATGAAAGTTAAATTAAATTGTTGGATAAATTATGGGTACGGGGGAGCTCATATGAATGCTATTATCACAAGTATTTTTATATTCATCTAATATTAACAATTTTTATGTAAATATTCTAAACGAAATTAAATATTGTTAACAAACCCTAAGATTATAATAACAACTAGTGTTTTACCGGCGCGTTGCACCGGGATAATAGTAAAACCCAAGCGTTGTTGGTCATAAGTGTTGAGGCGGTTAGTCAACGCGAATTCGGTTGGTTCCGGCTACATGTGTACGTTATTGTACCAGAATTAAAACCAAAATAAAAAAATAATAAAATTTGAGGTGAGCCAATGGTGTGGCGTCAAGCGGTTATACTTGGGCGTTGGTAAAACTCGATCGTTATTGATCTCGGGCATTGAGGCAATGAGTCTACGCAAATTCGGATGGTTTATGTCACATTCGTGACGTTACCTGAACTAAAAAAAACAAACAAAATTAGCATTATGTCGATTTTCGTTACGTTTGTTACGATACCAGAGCTAAAACGAAGCGCGTTGAGTTTACTCGAATTCAGTCGGTATCCATCATGTTCGTTACGATATTGGAAGCAAAACAAAACAAAATTTACATTCGGTCGATTTTTGTTACGTATGTTACGGACCGAAACTTAAACAAACTAAAAAAGACCAATACGATGCCGCAAAGTTGCCCAATCAAGACTTTACGGCACCAAATTTCTTGTTTGTATTATACAATGTGAATTTTTTTAACAGATTTTGTAGGTTACATGCATTGAAAATACACTTTCGGACAAAGATTGAAGGTGTGACGACAACGACGACTTCAGGGTTCCCTATGCAAGATTTGACAATTCCAAGGTTTTAATATGCCATTGTGATGCGGAATTACCAATATACCCCTAGGTTATAAAAAATAAACGGTAAAAGTTAATACGGGGTAATGGTAAGGCTCAAATTTTCACCTGTTGCAAACCTCAGGGTGTCGGTAGGAGTGCAAACAAGCCGCGCCCTAGCTCAACTAGGTTTGAGCTCGACTCGTTTAACTTACACAGAGCTTGAGCTCGAGCTCGTCTTGTTTTGATTTCTATTTTTAAAGCTCGAGCTCGACCCGGACTCGGCACGTTTACTATTTCTTAATAAATTTTTTTTTATATATTTATAATTACTTTTATATACTTTTTTTTTCAATTATAATTTTATACATAACATAATATATATTACTTATTATTTAGTTATTTTTCCATAATATTTCATAGATTATTAATAACTATAAAACATATATTATAAAATATAAAAATGACAAGCTCGTTTAGGCTCGTGAGCCGGTTCAAGCTCGATAAGTGAAGCTCGAGCTTAGTTTTAGGTTCAAGCTCGGGCTCATTTAAGCTTGACTCAATCGAGCTTTTTCACAAGCAAATCTCGAGGAGCTCGCGAGCAGCTCAGCTCATTTGCACCCCTAGATGTTGGTTGCCAAAAAAAAGGAATTGAGGGTGTAATCCTGCAATTTGGTGTTGACCATAAGAGTGAATATTGCATTTAGCTCAAAAAGTTACGGATGTCTTGAAATGATAGGCAAATTGAGAGGTGTAAAAGAAATTATTAACTTTATGTTTATATATGATTTAGTAGAGTAATTACCTGCTCGTAATATGGGCTTATAGCACTTAAAAGAGTTAAAGACACCTACTAATTGGGTTGGTAGCTGCTGGGCCAAGACCAAGACTATAGCTGTCGGGTCAGCTAGGCCTAAATAGAGGCAACAGAGAGATGTGGGATAACCCGATCAATTTACGTAAATAATACGGTATGTATTTCAATCTTTATTATTACTCTATACCAGCCGTTTTTAGTCCTCTAATCTCTTTGCCAAGAGACCAGTTCTTGCCATCAGTAACTCATTAATTTGTCAACGTGCGAGTAACACAAAATGTACTCTGAAGTTCTAGAATTGTGTTTACTTTTAATTTAAGATAAACCTAGTATAGTTTTGGAATTGTATTTACTTTTAATCTTCCGACTTGTCTTGATTCTAAATCATGTAGTAATCATATTTGGTGATTCGGTCATGATTTTGTTTTTCAAGTCTTGCCTTAAGGTGCTTTTTCTTTTCTGAAAAAGGTTTGCGCAGCCTTTTTTGTCTGCGCCGCACAAATCATCTGCAGACTGTTTGTTTTCTCAAATACGTTTCATTAAAAACGTCTATGTAAACTCTTATTGGTGCAGACTTGGCTTATCCACTTATGAGATCCTCTAAGATCTACAAAGGATTAAAACACCACATCCAACCACAACACCCCCTGTCCACCACCACCACCGTCCACCACCCACCCACTGTTCGCCACCACCACCGTCTACCCCCACCACCCATCACCCACCATCCGCCACACCATCGTCCACCACCACCGTCCATAACTACCACTGTCCACCACCCACCACCACCACCAACTACCACCATCACCACCCACCATCCACCGCACCACTACCACTATCACCATTCAGCACCACCATCACCCACTACCAAAATTCGTACACCACTACCATTTAATTTTACCAATCTACGGAAAGTTAAAAAACAAACAGTCTATTTCTGACAGACTGCATTCTGTAGAGGTTTTGTCCACATCTTCTTCTACAGATGTCTGCAGATATGGTCCGCAAACTGTAGATATATATCTCTGAAAAACAAAAAACACCTAAATCTTATACCTTTTTTTAACTAACAAAAAAACTAATATATTAAAGAACAAAAGGCCGGGCATAGCAAGACACTATAGCCACATACAACAAACAACTAACAGCATAAAACAACACACAAAAACATAGGGGTAAAGACTTTTTCCTCAAATTTATAAAAAGTCACTAACTTTTATCTCTCATTTACTCACAACTACTTTTAATTATGTCCTATAATTTACAAAATTATTTCACAAAAATTTAAGAGATGGGTTGAGAATGCTTTAACTTTATTTATCAAAGTGTTTGTTAATGTAAAGTTCCTTTAAATGACAAGGATTTAAATCACATGGAATAAAAAATATTGTAATAGTTTACTGTTAATGAAAAGAGAGTTTAAAATGTGAAAGTCGATAATTTCAATACAAGGCTTTTTTTAACAACCTTTGGAACTACCCCTGATATTCGAATGAGTCTTTTTAAAACGGGATATCAACCGTCTATACTTGATGCTTCAGGCTTGATTCATTCAATAACATTATTAAAGAGGAATCTCAACACTACGAGAAATCCTTTAAGTCAGGTTTCAAATTTGAAACCTTACGAATTGCATACTTAAATCATTAACAACACATTGAGCTAAATCAATTACAATTTCAGTGCAAGATAAAAGTCTAAACATTGTGTATTTGTATAAATTATTATGATTTACATTATTTCCGTTTTTCACCTGTCTCTGTCGGTGAGTCACTATTGGCATGTGCCAACAAACTAGCATTTCAACAATATTTTATCTTTCTTAATCATGGGTGCCATCTTCACTAAAATCATTATATTTATATTAAATTTTTTACACAAATAAAATTCAAAATCTAATCATTTTAACTCAAAACATACCAAACTATATATCAACATTTATCCGTTGTAAATTTATAAAACGCCATTATATAAAAATTCATGATAATTATCAATCAGATCAAACGTCTTTCATGCCAGCAAGTCATTATTCAAATCTATAAACAACCAACAGTGGTGCCGGCTCGAAATAGAATCATGTGTATCTATTTTACTAGCTTTTAAACCCATGTATTACACGAGATTATCAATTGATAAGAATAAATAAGGTCCTTATTTCAATTGAAATACTTATGAGTTAATTTAATGTACAAAGTAAAACTTATGAATTATATTTTTTTTTCAGTTCACGATTTATGAAATGTAAATTTTTTTCATATTTCACCCCGTGTACTACACATGATAGAAAATATGAACTTTTTTAATTTCTTGTGTAATAATATTCAAAAGATAATAATTAATGTGTATTGACAATAATATAAATCATAATGTCATTAATAAAAATATATATTTTCTACAATGATGAAAAACAACCACCAACCTAAAGGGTTAAGTAAATGAGAGGAAAAAAACTATCTTATCCCTAATGGAAAAAAAACAAAAAAAAATTACGAAAACTACTAAAATAACATGATTTTTGAAATGTTAGGTGTTTGTTTGCATGAAATTTAAAAAAAAATACTAAAGTTGCTTAGTTGGTCAAACCCCGGGTATGAAAAGACACTTAACTCAATGATGAATAAAATCTACACTATGTTATAACCCAATTAACAAAATGATTTTGACCCATGACCCATGTATATCTATAATGAATGAGATGAGAGATTGGGAATTAGGAGAAATATAGGTTTGACACCTAAGATTCAACATTTTCTTTTATTAATATTGTAAGATTGCGTAAAAATTCAACAAATTATACTTTAATAACACTAAGCCTATAGTCTTAGGGCAGATAATAGACAAAAATATTTAAACACCTAAAATTTTTAGGTTTAAGGGCCCACACATAACTAGGAAAAGTAAAAAAAACTTGAGCCTGACGGGTATACTTGAAACCCGAAACCCAAAACAAATAGGATAATTGTACCCGAAATTGGATGGGTATGAGCCGGATATCAGATTATGATAACAATTTTTGCTGTTATGGGCCTCCTATGGATTAAATGATACCCGATCCGATTACTCGAACCTTATATCTGAATCGTATACTCGAAAAGTTCTTTGTATTTTTTAAATTATGAAGTATATATATAAAAATTATAATGATATTATTTATTTACTGTAACGCTTATATATGTGGAGTGTAATATATTTTAATTGATTAACCCGAACCCGAACTGAAGTAATTCTGGTTGGTTCTCGGGTTTGATTTATAAGATTTGGGTCAACCCAAAAAACCCAAATAAACTTGTAGATGTATAATATGCTAAGTCTTAGCCACTAAAGTTATCAGAATCTGGCTCTAACCGATTGTTGTCATTCTAACTATTAAGGATCGATTGCTTATTATTAATTAATGTTTTCCGTTTATTACTAATAGCAACTGTAATCGAACAACTAAATCACGATCGATTGTATACGATTACGGTTCGAGTTAGTCTTATTATTCTTTTGAATTGTTTTATCAAGTTAGGTTAGTTTATTATTTGATCATTTGTGTTATAAGCAAAGAAGAATATGTTGTTTTATTTTAGCATTTTAGTTTTTATAAATTTTTGGCTTTGTGTTTTTTAGGATACTCGAAACCAGATTAACTCAACCCGAAAAAACCTGAACTCGAATACATGAACCCGAAAAACCCGTGAGAGATTTGGGTTGGGTTTCGGGTCAAGATTTAAACTTTGAAACCTGAATAACCCGACCCGAAAAACCCGAAGAACACCCCTATACCAAACACCCGCAGGCATGTCCGATACCGGATGAGTAATTACTTGAAAAATACCCGACAGTGATATTGTTGGAAACTCGTTGGAAACACATTCTGGCCGAAACCGTTGATTTTTGTTGGAAACTCGCTGGAAACAGTTGATTTTGATCGAAATCTTGTCGAAAACTGAGCAGAACCTAATTAGAAATTAATTAATAAAGTAGAGACTATCGATTAATCAGATATTAGTCAACGCATGGTGAAGATTTTTGCAAAACTGTTTATAACAAATATAAATAAATAAAAATACCACCAAAATAAATAAAACTATTTTCGGTAAATATATCGTTAAAACATGAATGATATATGCTCTTGCTGTCCAAAAAGCATCCGGCCATACACTTGCTTTCTTCACCTCCCACCATACCCATTCACATTAACATATTATTATAGTATTATTATCATTGCCTCTCTCTGCCCAATCTCTTTGAAACCCCAACACCACAATATCCTTCTTTACTAAACCTCTGTTGTTTTCAGGCATGTTACCGGAAAAACCACTTACTCCACCACCGTGGGTCTTCCGGTCAACCATTCACTGGTCTTTTAGAGTCTTGATTCTAGCTTTCCTTCTTGGGTTAATACTCTTCTGGGGTATTGATTCTGGTGGTGGCTTAACTCAACTCTCTGATTTCCATAATGATTTTCTTACCAACAAGTTTCTTGATATTAATAATAATAATAATACATCTTCCACACATCAACAACAAGATTCGGTCTTGAATGTCACCGGAAAACCTTCAGATCCGGTGAGTCTGAAGTGGGTTTCAGCTGACTTGGACTTTGATTACTCATCCAATCTACTATCACAATGGATGGCTCCTGGTAACCAGCCATGTAAAGACTCCTCAACTGAGGATATCTTTATCCAGGGTTTGGATAACACAGTGGGTAACTCGAGGATTAACTCGAGTATCCTCGAGTTATCCACTGGGGATATCCACCAATACGTTATCCAAACCCTGGATAGCTCCCAAAACACGCGGTGTTTTGGGGGTGATTACTTTGAAACCGATTTATCGGGCATTAATTGGAAATCTAGACCCCCGGTTAAAGATTTCGGTAACGGTAGTTACTTGATTTCGCTACAAGTCCACCCGGAGTTTCATGGAGTTTATAACTTGACTATTATCTTATTGTTTAGACACTTCCAAGGGCTTAAATTCTCCCCGGAACGATTCGCTTTCGATAAAGTCCTTCGGGTGGTTCCCATTCGTTTCACGAATGGGAACAGGAACAGGAACGAGTCGGCGCATTTGCCCGAGATTAAAAAATGTAGGAAGTCTGATTACACTAGGGATGTTTGGGCGGGTCGATGGACTCGCCATGGGAAGAATGACGAGTGTCGGATTAGTAATGACGGGCGTTACCGTTGTTTGAAAAGTAACTACCCGTGTAAGAATCCGTGGTGCTATGGGCATCTCGGGTCCTTAGAGAGTAACGGGTGGGTTTATTCGACACATTGTTCGTGTAAGTTGTTTGATTCGGTATCCGCTTGGAATTGTTTGAATAACCGGTGGTTGTTCTTTTGGGGAGACTCGAATCATTGTGACACGATTCGGAACTTGCTTAACTTTGTGTTGAATGTCGAATCGGGGGTCATTCCGCGTTTGTTTGATATGAATATTACTAATCCGAGTAACGCTTCGCAGATGGTTAGGATCACGAGCGTTTTCAACGGTCATTATAACCATACCGGGAACTACCAAGGGTTGAACTCGCTTTACAACAAAGGGTACCGCGAGTACTTGAGGAAATATTTCTCGGGTGAGATGGTACCCGACACGTTGGTTATGAATTCGGGGTTACACGACGGGGTATACTGGCCGAATTTGAGAAGGTTTATAAAAGGGGCGGAGGATGCGGCGGGATTTTGGGGGGAGGTACTTGAAGGGGTGAGGCTAAGAAAGGTTGCGGTCCCGGTGGTGATTTACCGAACCACGGTGGCGACAGGCGGGTATGCGCGGAGATTGGTGTTTAACCCGAATAAAATGGAGGCTTTTAATGGTGTGTTTGTAAACAAGTTAAGGCAACTAGGATTGATAGACCGTGTGATAGATCATTTTGACATGACTTATCCATGGCATTATGATAATAGGTGTAATGATGGTGTGCATTACGGCAGAGCTCCGGCTAAGGCGCGGTGGCGCGACGGTGAGATCGGGCACCAGTATTTTGTTGACTTGATGTTGGTCCATGTGTTGCTCAATGTCATGTGTGCGACATAGAAAAACATTGTGAAGGTAGTTTGTTGTACCACGTTGTAACGATTAATATTCTTTATTATTTCAACTTGTAAACGAGGAATTCGGACATCCTGCTATTAAGGAATGTAACTATATAAGTTATTGTTATTATATTTATTAACAGTGAAGTATTATTATTATTTATGAATATATGGCATATTATATTTGATGGTGCATGTTAGTTACACATGGGTTAATTATTTATCAAGTTTGGTCACGATTCATGAAATAAAATATTAGAGGAATCTAAGCATTGTGAAACTTAACTTCTGGATCAAGTATGGGTGATGTGCTAGTTCGGGTTTAAATGGATTTGGGTGTAAACTGGGGATTGTAACGTTGCGCTTGTACTTTGATTCAAAGTCCGTGCCAGTTCGGATTTAAATGGATTTTGATGTAAACTGGGGATTGTAACGTTGCGCTTTTACTTTGATTCAAAGCCCGATTTCGTAATTGTTTCGATTGTCGAAGAGACCGCAAGTAATTGTAACTAAAATCATGAGAGCTTCAACAATAATAGTTCTATCAATTGATCATATGTCAAAGAGAATACAAAGTAATTGTAACTAAAATCATGAGAGCTTCAACAATAATGGTTTTGTCAATTGATCATTTGTGACTAAAAGGAAAAGGTATAATGGGAATTACAAAATATTAGCAAAGACTATGGTGACAATTTTTTTTTTTAGTTATTAGTAGGTTTGACATTTTTAAAATGGTTGATTTTTTAGCCAACCTTGACAAAAATCAACAGAAAGTAAAAGTACTTAATTATACGTGTGTGGGTTTCCAAGTAATCAATTGTTTTACTTTTATCTAAACTAACATGTTAATTTTTATTTAAATTCTAAAATGTCATTTTTATTTAAACTAATGTTTCAGCATCTATAGTATTCGGGCGAGTTGACACCTCATTAATGATAACAATCATGTTATTATTCGTTAAAAATTTATTTTGAAAACTTTGTTGACTTGTGAATAGATGTAATATGAGTATGGTATTTGGCCAAATATGATTGAGCGGTTAATGGGATATTTGGGTTGGCCAGTAGGGGTTATTGGTCATTTCACAACTTTCATCACAAGGGGGCACCAGATGCATATACTCATTTCTCATTGTCTTGTTGCGAAGGGTGCGAGTGGTGGCATTTTGGTTCTCGGGCAAATAGTTTAGCCGATCATGGTGAATGCTTCGCCTATTCCGTCATAGTAAGTTCTCTTTCTCACTTTTTGTCGGAATTGAATTTATGCCCCTCAAATACCGTAAACGAGCAAGTCGAGCTTGGCTTGTTTAACTTGCAATAGCTCAAGCTTGGATTGTTTTGAGCTTTATTTCGAAAGCTCAAGATTGTCTTTATGTCATATGTATGCATATTTAATTATAACTTTTATATATAACATTGCATATACTATAGTTGTTTTTATCATAGCTTTACATATAATACAAACTACCATGATATAAATATAGTTAATGTGGAGCTAGCTCACTTGGCAGAGACATTTGTCTCTTAGATTAGGAGGTCCAAGTTCAAACCTGGACAAATACGTAGTTTAATACTATTTGCGTAAAATAGAAGCAGGTGAAACATTTGTTTCAAAAAAAAACTATTATATATATATATATAGAGAGAGAGAGAGGATCATGAGAGAACTCCATTTTATGGAGAGAACTAGAGAACTAATAATGAAGTATTTTTAATTTAATTAAAAAAAATTAAATTTTTTTTTCTTTCATCCTTTTTATATGTTGTTATTCTTCACCACCAAAAAAATAAAAATAAAAAAATTAACGAGTAATGCATATATGCAATACACCGACTTTTTTTATAATGCATATGTGCAATAGTGTGCATTTTGATATTTGAAATAGTGTTGAATAGCATATATATAGTTGTTTGTATTGTTTATTTGCAATAGTGTTATATTATATACAAAAATTAAAAAAAAAATCGATATAGTGCATATGTACATTAGTGTTTTATTACATATATGCGATAATGTGTTTTGCATATAATTATTAGTGTCGTATTTACATATATTCATTAGTGTGTATTGGATAATGCAATTGTGTTGTATTATATGCAATAAAACACTATTGTATATATGTAATAGGCATTAATGCACATATGCACTACAGTACTACACCGACAAGTTTTTTTTTTAGTATCAATATCATCTTATTAGAATGAGGAAAGAAAAAAAATCAAAAATATTTTTTTTTAAAATAGTTAAAAATAATTATTTACTAGTTCTCTAGTTCTCTCTTTAAGAGGAGTTCTCTCTAGATCCCACCCCTATATATATATACTAGTAGGTGCCCGCGCGATGCGACGGAGACGTCAATTTACAACACGGTACTTATTTTCTATTGGTTGATAACGGTTTTGTTCATTACAATATCGATTGGGTTCTTTTGAATATGTAGAGTTTTAAAAAAGATAAAACAACCCACACGTAGCGGCTACGTGTAAGGTTGTTTTTGTAGTTTAATGGTACATAATTAAAATTAAACCAAATAATCTTGTTTCGGGTTTCTTGATTTTGAACTTTAGTTTTGAGTTTAACCACTACTTACATTGCCAACAATGTTATTTTGTTTAGTGCATGGTTAAGTGCGTTGCATTAGTGGGAAAAAAATTATGGCATTGTTCATAATCGACATCCAACATGTAATTATCTACTAGAGTTTACATAATCGACAATCTCAATATTTAGCCTATTTGGAAGGGAAGAGGTTGGGCATGTACACAAATGAGATTATATAACTTTGCATATGCTTAAAATTAATTATTTGCATTCAGTATCAAATCAACATTTAAAAGTCATTTATATGACCATGAAAGCCAAACTTCTACAAAATAATCTACTGAACGGCTTAGTCTTTACATTTGACTTTTTTTTGTCAATGCGATGACACCAACCAACGAAGCGCGCATTGATCAGAGAGCAAATGGGTCACGCGCTCTCTTTTCAGATATCCAACTTTAGCTCATCCATACGTATTGCTGGTCGTGGGCCATGCCATCAAAAGAACCAAATATGCATCAGCAACATGGTAAGCACCGGATTTCTAATAATAAAATATTGATTTTATTATATTCATATACAAAATTAGGTCCAACTTTTTTTGTCATAACCATAACCCAAACCGAGAAAAAAATTTGTTTAAATCAAATTAACCAAACTGTATAACCAACAACCGAATCGAATAACCAAATTAAACTTGGTTACTGTTACAAAAACCGAATCGAATAACCGAATAAAATTTCAGTTCTGTTTTTACGGTTTTCATTTTTCCGGTTTCGGTTTAATCAACTTATCAGTTTATTCGTTTTAGTCAACAGGCTTATTCATCTTAATATTGGTTCAAATTATGAATTAAATTAACTGAACCAAATAACCAAACCCCAAATCGAATAAACAGATAACCGAGTAATAATTCGGTTTTTTCTCGACTTCGCTTTAATTGGTTTATATGTGAACGAAGAGACTAATTTAGAGTACATAGTACACATGGCCCAGTTGCTAAACTGTTGCGATTGATTGGGCCCATAGGAAATCCATAAACATTTGACATTTAGAGTTGGAATACACATGAATAAAAGTGAAAATAATATTTTTCAATAAGGCACTTTAAAAGAGATGGTTTCTTATGTATGAATGTATTAAAGATAAACTAATGACAGTTGATACTTGCACTTCATAACTGAATTTGTGACATTATATCTAGTAACAAGTTGCTCTGTGTAGTTGAAATGGCTATAGTAGGCAATAACACATCAATCGTTGACTCCATATAACAGTCCCCTGTAACATGATTGTTATAATAAATTAATAACAATATTGATATCCTTTATTAAGGGAATCAGGGCTGCATAACTAAAATTGTGGGAAAGGTATAACTATCTACAGTAATCATATTTACACCTGAAATCAAGAGTGTTAGCATAATGCAACTCGCTAGTCCACCGCCACTTGTACATATGCTTGATTTGATTAGGACATGAACAGACAGAAGCTAGCAGATTCTGGTAGCAATTATTAAACGAAGAATTTGGAGATTAGTTATTTGGATTGGTTTTGAGCTCAAACCGAAACAATAATCGAAATATCTGTTTTTGGCTTTTAGAAACAACTCAGTTTGTTTTCAACTCCGATTTGGTTTAGGTTTTTTCGATTTTTGGTTTCGTTTCGGATTTGTTTTTCTTTGTTTTAGGATGCAATTTTATAGTTTTTGGTTTGTGTTTGTTTTTAGTTTTACGGTTTTTGGTTTCTTTCTGATTTCAGTCTTTTATATTTTTTGTTTCGATTCGGTTTCATATTTTTGCTTTAGTTTTTCATTTCGGTATCAATTTTTCCGTTTTTTGAAAATACAACAATACTTTTTCCAAAACTTGTGTCAGAAATACATATATTATCATTTTTTCCAAAACCATTCAAAACATGCCAAATGACCAAAATACCCTTACGTTCTTTTGAAAAGACAACAATACTTTTTTGCCAATAAAAAATATTTATGAAACTCAACCTGACCCAACCCGCTTTGACTTGTCCTAAAGGACTCATTTTGACCGACTACACAACCAAATTGACCAGCCCATTTTGCCACATTTAAAGATATGAACAACAAAATTGATATTATCAAAAACAACAAAAAGTTTCATACTTGAATAGTGTTACCGGAAAGACACCACTGCTAGTCAATGAGACTCAGTTTCATAGAAGCTTCATTTCAGGAAATAGTTGACCGCTGAATGGCTCATGACAGTCATGCCAACTTCACTGACTGGTGTAAACACCTAATATGACTGGGGACTCGCATGAACCACCTTTAGTACATAAAGCTGCCTGCTGTGGATAATAAAATTAAATCAAAATAAATTAAAAACATAATATAAGAAACACAAACTTATATTAAAAAGATATAAATAACCGAGCTATACATGAGCGTATAAGTAACATAAACTATAAAATTTCTTTCTAATAAAAACTCAAGTAGACATTAAAACTTGTCATTAATTAACGATAACATAAGTTCAGTTAGGATTTTAAAAAAATATGATCACAGATTTAACATTTGACCAAAGGGTTAAGACTTAAGAGTTATTACCCTTTTAGCCCTTAGGTTTTTAGTAATGGGATCACACCATCCCGGCTTAGTTCGATTTTTAAACGAGCCAAGCCCAAACTCATACAAGCTGGTAGAAAACTACGCTTGTATTAAATAGGAAATATGAAGAATACCTGTTTTCAACTGCAATTGAATAAGAAATTTCTGCAGCCACACCACCATATACAATCGTGAATCACGAATGAGATTTTCAGCAACACATGTAATGCATCATGAGACTATGTTTTATCTCCTCTATCATCATCTTGTTGCCTTACTTCATATAGAAACAATCAAGTATACAAATGAACGTGATAAAAAACAATCAAATTTTGCTAAATGGTCCAAATCCAATATGATTTAACAACATTTTAAGAATACAACCTAGTATCATGAGAACAATAATAAAAGAATATTTATTTATTTATTTATTTTTGCAAATAACAAGTTTACCGATCAAAATTATATCATTGTGGATCTTCAAATTCGTAACAGATCTTTGCGCGTATCCCCAAATGTCACTTCTCTGGAAAAGATTTCAAATTCCTCTCTAAAAGAACAATAAATAAATCGTGCAATATTATAAAATGGTTTTCAACAAGAAATATTGGCATAAACGTTCATGCAAACAGCAGCCACATGTAGTGTTGTTCAAAACGTTTGTGGCTCATGGCTTGCTAGATAATAACTCGAAAAAAGCTTGACTCGAAAAAAGCTCGAACTTAAACGAGCCAACTTGGCCAAGCTCATGGCTCGGTCTTCGCTCTACTTGTTAGCTCCGCTTGTTGGCTCGTTTAAATTAAACCCTAAATTTTAATATGAAATAATAATAGCATACCAAAATAAGAAAAAGTAAAAATAATACATATATTACCCCAGTCAATCTTTAAAACAATATAAAAAAAATAATATTAAACATATAATGTTATAAATTCTCTAGTTCGTAAATTTATATAAAATAATGTTAAAGTTTATATTTTTATATCTTTTTCATAAGTATTTGTAAAAATAAAATTTATAGAAAATGAAAAATATCTTTTTCATAAGGCTTTAAACAAGTTGAGCTCGAGCTTTCAAATATGGAATTATGAAATAAACTGAATCCGGGTCATAATCTTAGAATCCCAGCATCCAATGATCCACAAAATACTTGATAAACTAAAAAGTAATACACACTGTAACAAGTTTCAGTATGATCACCTGACAAAAGTAGAGCTTAATAACCATAAATATGCCATAATTATCTTAATATCTGATCACTTCTTCTTTGTGGGCTTCTTCACAGTTTGTTGCTTTTGTGGTTTACGGACTCGTGTAAGTGCAAACTCTCCCAATTTGTGTCATACCATAGCATCTTTGATTTGAATCGGGTGATGTTTCTTGCCATTATGAATAGAAATACGATGGCCAACCATCTCGGGAATAACCGTTGATGCACGAGACCAGGATTTTATCGTGTGTTTTTCACCAGTTTCATTAAGCTTGGTTACCATTTTCTTCAAATAATTAGCAACAAACGGGAATCTGTTAATAAGTGGCGCCATTGAGAATCAAGCTTCTTTCTTTCTGTACCTGAGATCCTCCCAAAAAATTGGGAAAACAAACTTAATATTAAACTTAAGACTGTAAACAAACCAAACAAGGCGTTGATTATGTTCATCCGTTACGGTTTTATCGAACAAACAAACAAACAGTTCATGAACACTTACCGAACACAATTTCTTGTTCGTGTTCCTTCATTAAGAAAATGGACTTGTTCGCGAACACGTATAAACACAAGCAATGTTTTATTTAATTTGGGTAACCGAGAAGAGTCCGTGTTGACCGTTCGGTCCGTCTACCAAGTTCGTGTTTTTTAACATTCATATTCATATGGTAATTTACATATATATAATCACATAACACTC
The DNA here is from genome assembly GCF_021521415.1 of Bidens hawaiensis. Taxonomy (NCBI): domain Eukaryota; kingdom Viridiplantae; phylum Streptophyta; class Magnoliopsida; order Asterales; family Asteraceae; genus Bidens; species Bidens hawaiensis. Next base: position 583,601 of record NW_027491048.1, on the reverse strand, counting down.
ATGTTTATATTGTTTTATATCTACATGATAAAATGAGAAAAGTCATTAGAAATATTAAAAAGCTTTAACGAACATAAACAGACAAATTATCGAAAGTTCACAGTCACAGTTAACGAGCATAGCCCTTGTGTTTGTTCATTTCGTTAATTGAATGATATTCCTTGTTCATGTTCGTTCATTTAGTTAATCAAACGAATTCCTTGTTCATGCTCATTCAATTATTAAACGAACGAACGAACAGTTTGCGGAACGTTCTCAGTCCGTTTACAGCCCTAAATTCAAACCCTAGTCGAACCATGGGGAAAGAAATCATTAATATCATTTTCAGTTCGCATATTAGAAATATATATTCAACCATACATTCGTAAACGTAACACACAACATTTACGAATCAAAATTACAGTCAATCAATCACCGATTATTAATAAGTTCTATAGATCCAATTGACGTTGAAAGATTAATTAAAAAAATGGACATCGGCTTAATCAATCGAATAAAGATACACCACGATGGAGTACATGCGAATTCAAACAATAATAATAATCTCACCAGATTGAAAGAAATCCCACTCGCATTAACCCAATCCTCTTGGTCATACAGATAGATCCATAGGCTCACCAACCAACCAGAGTATTAGTTTTGATACTATATATATTATAAGATAGTATATATATATATATATATAAGTTTAAGTTAAATCAAATTATTGCAAGAAATGAATATAAGCCACTAGTTTTATTTTATGTTTTAAATATTTAAAAATAAATAAAAAATATGTAAATGCAACAATAAATGCATTCTCTCTCTCCAATTAATACAACTAATATAACCATAATAAATCTCTCTCTAATTAATATATCTAATTAATTTAACTATAATAATTAAAAGATAAAAACAGTACTTTAGTTTATTTTTTATTTACACATTCTTCATTTTATTCAACATAAACACAATTTATTCATATAAAAATATTTTTTATATTAAAAAAATAATTTTCACTCAATATATTAGCATATATCAACGTACTTTTTAACATTAAATAATAAAACATAATATATATTTTTTTCAATTGGTATGCCTATAAAAATTATTGTCATAAATAATAATAAAAAATATCATACAAATGTATCCATTAAATGTAAACAATTAATATACAACCTACACAAAGTTATATAACCTACACTTGTTTTGAGCAATAAAAACGTACAACATACAAAAGGCATATAGCTTAAATATGTAATTTGACATCAACAATTATATAAACTACACAAAGATACACATACCCTACACATGCGTAGGTCACATGTTTTTCGTATGTATGATGGTTTTCTTATTCTTATAACAAGTGTAGGTTATATGTTTTTGTATAGGTTGTATTTTTTTTTTTGACATTTAATGCAAACATGTGTAAGATAGTTTTTTATATTATTTATCACAATGTAACTACATGTTGATGGATATTGATATATTGAGTTTGAAGAAATTGGTTTTGAAAAGATATTAATGTAGGAATAAATTGTATTTGTGTAAGATAAAAATTTCGTGTGTAGATTATATGTTTTTTGTGTGTAGGTTAAATGTTTTCGTGTGCGTGTGTATTTTACTGATGATGAATTTTGTGGTGTAGGTTAAATGTTTTTCGTGTGTAGGTTATATGTTGTCTTATTCTTAGAACAAGTGTAGATTATACGTTTTTGTGTAGGTTGTATGTTTTTTGTTGATATCTTATGCAAACACATGTAAAATAGTTTTTTGGTATTATTCATCATAATATAAGTATGTGTTGATGGATATTAATATATTGAGTTGGAAGAAATTAGTTTTAGATAGAAAGAAATTTTAATGTATGAATAAATTATACTTGTGTGGGATAAAAATTCAAGAAAAAAAAGTATGTTATAAAAATAAAGGAGTTCTTAATATTTTTTTAATTATAATAATTTAATTAGTTATATTAATTAAATAGATAAGTATTATAGTTTATTAGTTATATTAATTGAAGAAAGAGAATAATTAATATTTTTTTTATTTAGATTTAAGCATTTAAAACTTAAAACAAAACTAGTGGTCCATATTCATTTCTTATATTTCTTGCAATAATATCATTTCTCTCTTGAACTATCCCATATATATATATATATATATATATATATATATATATATATATATATATATATATATATATATATATATATATATATATATATAAATAATACGGTTGTTTAGGCTCGCGATATAGCACAAGCTCAGCTCGTGAATAGTTTTTCGAGCTCGGCTCATTTATTATTTTTTAATTAATTCTTGCTTTATTTATTTATTTATATTTTCAATCTAATAACCCTTGTTTTATTTTAATTTTTTTTTTCTATTTATCTTGCATGTGGGCTCTCTCAATATTGGGCTTGCTTTGGACTTATGATGAATTACTTGTAGTAGTCTCTTACCTTTGGCATCCATTAATCCTCTTTAGCTTTGTTCCAATTGCATCATCCCTAATTTGCACATCTATAGCTCATACTTGATTAATGTTTCCTTTGCAACGCGCATGTTATTTATTTATTTATTTTTTTTGTAAGTCAAACATGTTCCATAATTTTAGGAGGAATCGTGTATAGATTCACGTTTTTTAGAAATATTGTTGTAGCATCATATGAGGTCTGGTCAATTGTATGTTTAGATGATAGTCTTGAATCTTATAACGCTCCTAAACTATTAGTTCAATTAGACCACTTTCGCCCATAACCATATTTGGAATGCTATGACTAAAAAACCAATAAAAATTTTATGTCAAATCCCATTGTACATTTGTACCCCCGCCGAAAAACGCTATATAATGTGGACAGTAGAAAAAATGGCTCGGGGACAAAAATAAAGATACTCCCACAAGCCATCACGTAGTCGGTCATATTTAAATTCCTTTAACCAACAAGGGTGTGGTCTATTTCAATCCCGTCGTCAGTGGCTGACTCAGGATTTTTTCCCAACAGGGTCCTATATTTTTCTATTTTAGGTTTTTCACAACCCAACGTTAAAATTTTCAGGTCAGTTGCCTTTTGGGTCGGGCCAGGACGATGAAAATATAGCAAAACAGAATATCATACCAAAAATATATTTTCATAACTCATTCAAGTGGTAAGAAACTAGATCACAAATTCTAAATTAGTCATAAAATTCAAGTTTTAAACTTTATTTTCAATAATCATTGCATAATTAGCCATAAAAATCAAGTTTTAAGAAACTAAGTCACAAATTTCGAATTCAATTTCATAGCACACAAAGAATTCAAAAAGGATACATGGCACCATTTGAAAATGCATGAATATATTTCAAACTATATTTTCTCTATTGACCATAAAGAACATAAGAAACGAATGACAACAAAAATTGCATAATAATGCATATGCATGAACAAAAATGCATATATTACAAGAACAATTAGCTTGTCATGAGTTGCTCTGTTAAACAAAAAATGCAAATAATGTAGGAAGAAGTAGCAAAAAAATACATATGATTTACCACTACACCAGCCTTGCTATTAACAACATGGGGTCCAACTAATAATTCTTATGGGTCCTTGCAAAAGTTAATATACCGAATCTACTAAATTTTTAAAAAAGATTGGGTCTGGGGACCCCGACCTGCTCTATGTGGGTCTGCCCCTGCGTATCGTGAACCGCATACTTTCTACTAGCCAAACTTCTTGACATTGACCGGTTTAAAGACACCAAATGAATGGACCATGCTGCTAGATGACAAAGTTGTGCCCCACAAGTAAGTTTTTAAATTTTTGTATGGTTTTTATTCTTGTACTTATGTATTTGACACTATTCAAAAGTGACATTTTTACGTAAAATTCAGTGTTCAAGTAAGCTATTTAAAAATGTCAATTTTTTAACATAAATATTAAAAAGATAATGGTTAGAAATAGATAACTAAGCCTTAAACAATTACACCATAAGTGTAACACCCTTGGCAAACACAACATCGTCCCACTCTTAGGTAAATCCCACATCGGCCGTGGACAAGAGAGATCTTTGGTTCATAAATAAATGTCCTGCCTCTTCAATCACCAACGCGTTTTGGGCAACCAAAAACAAATCCGTGAGCTCTTCGTGGGCAGAGCGGACAATATTGGTGGTGCGAGGGGCCGGATGTTACAGGTGGTATCAGATCCACTCTTGTGCCGTTCGGGATGATGGGACATGCCTCATCGAGGACGATGAGTCCAAAGGGGGGTTGTCTGTAACACCCTTGGCAAACACAACATCGTCCCACTCTTAGGTAAATCCCACATCGGCCGTGGACAAGAGAGATCCTTGGTTCATAAGTAAATGTCCTGCCTCTTTAATCACCAACGCGTTTTGGGCAACCAAAAACAAATCCGTGAGCTCTTTGTGGGCAGAGCGGACAATATTGGTGGTGCAAGGGGCCGGATGTTACAATAAGCATAGTGTTTTTTAACTACTTAGAAAACTTTTAATTTATTATTCCGACTAACTATCCACAAAAAACTTATGTACCCCTATAATCAAACACATCATGTAAAACGTTACGTTTCTAAGTTTGTTTTCTAAGCCTTGTAAATTCTAATAATCACACCACATCAATAATTTATAAAATCACATAAAGTTAACAATAAACAAATAATAAAAGTTATAATTGTTCGAACAACTTCGACAATTGAATGCCCATGTCGTAATGCTAACAGTCTTTGGACTAATAGGACATTCAACATTTGCGGATGAAAATCTTCTTGTGGCGAATGGTCGATCTTTGTTTACTTGGGTTTCTTTCTCATGAAATTTCAAATTTCATCCTTCTATCTACGAGACATAATAAAAGTTAGAATATAAAGAAATATGTAGCTTTGTATAAAACTGACGGGCATCTTTGTGTTTATCATTAAAAATTATAATCAATGTACATCTTTTTAAGGAAAAATCAAAAATCGTAAGAAGATCAAAGTGTTTGAAATGCATAAACGGTGTTTAATTTAAGTAAATATAACGAAAACACAAAAACATTAATGATTCAAAACAACCCGTCTAAAAGAAATAAAATTGTAAGATGATCGAAGTATTTGAAAGGCATTTATGGGAGAAGTTCCCTTCACCCCAATCCAAAAAGATAACGGAATCATGGCTCTACATTCATGTTCACCGTCGGTGCACATGAACGAGCAACCATGAACCATCAACTATTTCTTTCAGAAATGGGGCGATGGAGAGCTCCAACCATAAATATACACCCGAGTCTTCATAATTTTTCTACTTTCTCCAACTCTAAAATTGAAACCCTTATGAATTCTTGTTGATGATAATGGATGTAGAAACCAAATGCTTTATGTAGGCCGCATAATGCTTTTAATTATCAAAATATTAATTTCTAAGATTTCTTCGTTCAAAGCTTGTGTCATAAAGAGTTAAAGGCATAAAGAGAGAAATTAGTGCTAAATAGCATCATACTTTTCCTTTCCATTTCATACTAATTTATTTTTCCTTACTAGTCTTGATTTATAATGTGCAATTGTGCATTGAATATGAAAATTGTGTGCAATTTATATTTACTTAATTTACAATTATATCATAACGTGTTAAAATGATATTCCTTCCCTAAGGAACGGTTTGAATCGCGTCATAGATTGGTTGTTTGATTTGGGTAAATCCGGTAGTTTGAATAACACCCTCTTAACCCTTATGATGTACGTGGAGAAAAACAATGGACTAAAATCAAGTGCTTATTTCAATTTTATGTATTTTACTCCAAGTTAAATAAAACAAAACTGTTACGGATAAAAAATAAAGAAATGTCTAAGTGGAATCGACTTCAAGCCTTAGTAAGCACAATCTCGTACCAATAAGCTCAACCTCAATTCATGAATAATATTTCCAAAGTTTAACTGGTCTATAATTATTTATGTTTACTTATATTCATAATTAGTTATAGTATATGCAATGTAATTACACACAAGTAATAATATTAATTAAGTAATTATGTATCATATTCTATTATATAATTCAGATAATATTGATTTATATCTAATAGGCTCGTCTAAGTTCATGAGCCTAATCAAACTCAATGTTATGAGTTGTATAACCAAAAGGCTATCACGTGCGTTTGGTTTAGCTAAAAATTCTTTAATACCTAAGACCATCTTCAACAGTTTTCTGTTCAAACCAGCCACATCACTGTCACATCAGCTTTCTTAAAAACCATTTTTTTACTCCAACAATACACATTCTAAACCATCTTTACATTTCCACCTCATCACTTACTTTTACATTTACTTTAAATAAAAATTTTACAATACTATGAAATATATATTTTTTATAATTTTTATTTAAACAAATAGTAATATAATAAAAATTTATTAAAAAATAGATTAACTAAAATATAACAAATAGATAAGCGTCGTAAAATAATTAATAAAATCAAGAGAGATGCATTGTCTGTTTACATATCTTATATTTTGCTTGTACGTAAACACATAATTACTAAATGATAAAGAGACGCCATACTTCAATCATTTTCATCTACTGTTGAAGATATTTTCATCTCCTATATAACCATTATCAGAGCATTCTTATCCGGATCTCCATCTCCATCTTTATAATTACACTACAAAATACAACATTTCTCTTTTCTGTTCAACTAAATAATATTACTTTATACCTTTATCATTACAGTTTTCTCTCTCCTTTACTCACAACCAATTTAACAAATATTAAAAAATAAATATGGACAAACAAAGTTTCCCCAAATTTACAAAAAATCACTATCTTTTCTCTCTCCACCCTATAATTTACACTCACAACCACTTAAAAACTCACCCTATAATTTACCAACTCATCCAAAAACATAAATACTCTGGACTCACTTCAAGCAGATCATTGGAAATTAGACCGCCGATGACCTTGTTGAGTTTTAACAAGATTATCAAAGTGATAAAATCCTTATTTTACCAAAAACGCAGCAGATATAAGTTTTAAATCTTGTTAGTTTTAGTGTATAGAACCAATTCAATACATGCAAAACCCAAACCCGGATCCAAATACGAATTACACACTATCAAACACATGCATGTCACTATAAGTTTATGCATGTTAAACTACCTTTCAAGTAACCAAAGAAGTGTGAAAAGGATGATTATTGAAAGACAAGAACTTGAATATAGAAGCTCCTCAAGCTAGTATACCCCAAGCTTCAACAACACACCTTCTTAGCTAGGATTTAAACACTTGATTAACACCTTCTTCCTTGCCTTAGTTTGGCCGAAATCAAGAGAAAGGAAGGAAGAGAGAATTGATGTTTTCTTGCATGTATGTTGTGTGTGTTATATGAAAAATGAAAGAGAAAAGTTTGGTTTTATTCAAAGCTATCTTTCTCTCCACCAATCAAACCCTTTGCATGTCTCCACTCAATAATAAAAAAATAATATATTTGAAAGAGTTATTATCTTTTTCTTTTATAAAACTTTAAACATATATATATATATATATATCCATACATATATACTTTTATAAGTTTATAACTTATAACTTATAAAACCTATTATATGTTAAGAGACATGCTTGGTTATTATTATTCACATATTGTTATTTAACCAACTTAAATAACACTATGTAATGTTCTTTCATAAAACATAAATCATCCATATGATTTGTTTATTACACGAGTACATTTTATTTAGAAACCCCTTTCCAAATAACTCAAGTGTTAATATTCATTTGTTATGATCACATCATATATGAACGAATATTATCGCTGTTTGTCTAGCTTGTTATTGGGTATGACCCGACTTGAATCATAACGTACTAGCCACGTCAATTTAATATGTCTCTTGGGCAGACCGAGTCCAACAGACCTCACACTTTTCTGGCGATCACCATAGGTTATACTCATTTACAATTTCATAATTTCATTAACAACCCAATCTCATCCTTATTTCATTAAAAAAAATTCAATTTATAATTAGTTTTGATTAACTATATAAATATAATTAAGTTTGATTTTTTAGATTGTAAATCTTATCTAGAAAATTTACCAAACTAATGGTTCAGATAAGATAATTCAATAATGGATAAAATTTTAATTTAATTTAAAAAATACAACTTTTTTAAACGAACTCAACTTTTAACTAAATTTATATCGGAATGTTCATAAAAAAAACTAAGTAAGACTATGTTTTTATATTTTTTTAAAAAAGTTAAATATAATAAGTTATAAAACAAAAACTAATATATATATATATATATATATATATATATATATAATTAAATGTGTAGAAAAGAATAGATAAATAAAATAAAATTCCAAACCATTGATATGTTGACATGTGACAAGAAAATGAGATTGCAGTCTGGATTGTGATCAAGATCTCGTTTCTTGAAATTGTTTGCAATTTGATGTATTTAATATTTTTTTATCGCCTAGGTCTCACTAATCTTAATCTTAGATTGTTGATGGGTGTAGTCTAGGGTAACTGAAAAAAAAACTTTAATTTTAATCGAAATCCGTATCAATAAACATGGGTAAATTTAGTTATAAGCAAGATATATGATTTTTTTGTTTGGAAACAAGATTTTTCTAAAACAACTTGTTTCAAACCTTTATGACTACTATCTATACTATATATATAAAGCATGAGTTAAGAACTTCTTAAATTTTAAGAGGTACCAAGCTCATTGCTTTATATACAACAAACAATGCATCTAAAATATTGTTTTTAGGTGCAATTTAGTCTTTAGTCACAAGTATTACGCAACTTCCATTCTTTCAAAATACACTTACAATTATGGTCCCTCAACTTCATTACATTTTTGTTAATTTAAATAATAGTTACACAAATGTCCCCTAATTCAAAACCAGCTACCCCCACACATTTTTAACTACCATTGCTTTTTCACACGTTAATATTTTTTAAAAAACATTAAACCATAAAAACGAACATTTTATTCTCTTTAATTTGAGTATGATATTCTATAGTTTTTTAGTTTTAAAAAATTATCATGCTACGTGATTACCATTTGCAATCGGCAACATGTCGAGTCGGCGAGCTCTGGTCAATTGTAACACTGGATTAGGGTCGAAAATAGTCGATACAACTATACAAGAAAATGGTTAATTAGGTTCGGTTGGGTACGGATTCGAGTAGAAAGGGGGCATGTCTTAATGATGTCGAGTCACAACGGGTTTGGGGCCAAAACAGGTTGATTTAAAAAATGATTTGATTTGAGTATGATTCTGATATAGATTTTTAGTTTTAAAAGTTAACAAGTTACGTGATTACCATTTCGAATCGGCAACATGTCGAGTGGGCGATCTAATCAGGTCATTTGTAAAACTGGATTATGGTCGAAACGAGTCGGTACACAAAAATTAATTAGGTTCGGGTTGGTACGAGTTCGAGTAGAAAGGGAACAAGTCAGAACGGGTTTGGGGACAAAAGAGGTTGATTTAAAAAATGATTTATTTGAAATTATTGTATATTTCAGCTTTGCTTCTTGATTTTAGTCTCTATTTACGGAAATGCCGTAGTTTACATATACCAAGGCCGATAAACACGTGTCCAGCGCCACGTAACTCACATAGTCCAATCTTGGTAAATGCTACAACGTCCCGCACTAGTAATCATCATAAATTACACACCTGGTGTTAAGCATGTTTTAGTGTCAATAACGTGTATTCCGGTCCGATTACGTGTGTTCAATTTTCGGTTACACGCAACTGGATTTGCACGAGTTGCGTGTCCAATTTCGGTCTACGTGCACACTGTCATCAGATGACGTATGTACTGACAATGACTATGTGTTCAATGTCAAGTTGCGCGAGCATTCCGCCGCATCGTGCAGACACCTTTCTAGTTTCTTTTGATTAGCGTTTTATTTATTTGAAAACTAGATTTAATGTTTTAACTAAATGTTAGTAACTTTTATACTTAATGATAAAATATTATAAACATTGCTCTTCGACACTTTTCTCCTAATCAAAGAAAACAAACGCATTTTATGTTTTAACTAAATGTTAGTAACCTTGTTAGTTGATTTCCTTTTAAATGAAAGTCAGCCCTGTCTTTTCTAAGGCTACAAGGCCATATGTAGTGGGGCGCGAATTTGGACGATTTTGGGCGCGAAGGGGCGTGAACACCCCCCCCCCCTTCCGGGCGATTTTTGGGCGAAAAGGGGCGGAGGCGAGTTCTTCTCGTCGCCTGGAAGAAGGGGCGAGTTCTTCGTGGTGGGGCCGGCATGTATGGGTATGTGAGTGTGTTATATATACGTATATATATATATTATATACATATATATTATTATTATATTACTATTTGTAGCCCCTACACCATTACACCCCAAAAACAAATTCTCAACTCTTGCTGACTGGGCGCCACACGACGCAAATCGCTCAAATTTGTAGCCTCTCTCATCGCATAGCCTAACAATCGGGAAATTGTTAGTCGGTATCTTTACTAAGACTAAAACCTCACCTCACCTGCCACCAATCACCTCACATAATAAACACACACACCCCACCGACCACCACGTCACCTTCATTAGAGCTCGACCACGTCGTCTCCTCTCCAACACATATGGAAATCAACCGGTCTCAATACTCCGCCAGGACTGGCCACCGGACCCATCAATATTTTGCAGGCAAAACGCGCATGTGACCTCCTGGTTGGACTAGGTAGGGAGCTGAAGAGGTAGGTCCCAGCGGAGCCCAGTTGGACCCGCAAGACTCACCTTGAAGAGGGACGTTTGCGCAAGGACCAATTGGTTCCGCAGGACCCACCATGCTCAGAGATGAAGACCTTACGCGCAGTACGCCAGCTGTTCCCGCAGGGAAAGCCTCCCAATGGTGAAGTATCCCGCCTGTCCCCGCAGCTGCGGATACAAGCCATCAGGGAAGGCTACCCGCACTAATAGCAAGGCTACACGCACAAGGCACTAAATAATTCAGTGTCACCTGAAGGAATGAGCAAGGCGGGAATACTCCCGCCCAAATGAGCCAGTCCATATGCTTCTGGAAGATCTTTTGTACTATACCTGCCAAGGTATGGACAAAATAGACAAGATCTGACCAAAGCAGCCCATGAACCAATCACAGGGTGACAGCTCACCGACAACAGTACGAGGAGGAGCATGCTCTAGTACTGTTTGTCACTATTAGCCGCTGCCTACTCACCAACCCTTTTCGTGGCACGCACATAGCCTGCAGTTGGTGGAAAGGGAACAGTATACAGCCGGCCTTGTCACTATCAGCCGCTGCCTACCCACCAACCAGCATGGCACGTGCGTAGCCCATAGTTGGTAGAACAGGAATATTATACAGCTGGCTGTACCTGCTTAGAAACCTACCTTCGGCTATAAATACTCCAACACCTTGGAACGGTAGGATCATCTGGTATTTTACCTTCACTAGCTATTTCTCTCAATATACACTTATATTCAGAGCAATCTAGTCTGATTCTCACGCCGGAGGGTGGTCACAAGGAGGAACCCCCCCCCCCTTCTCAGTGACGAGCTCACGGTGTTTGTTTTGCTGGTCATCTGAAGAACATCCTTCTTTACCGGACCTAACCCTCGTGGGAAACATCTATTTAACCCCCAGATTATCCGTAATCTGCCCGGGGTCAATTAGTGTTTCTTCATTGGCGACATCCGTGCATAAAAGCTAGAACTAATTCTCAGTTTTTTCAAAATTTCTGAAGAAATGGTTAACGTTACTCCGGTCCCAAGGCCAGTAAGTGACCAGGAAACCCCGATAACCACAACTCCAGCCACTGGGAGGAACACCGGCGGTTATACAAATTTTACGAACACTACCCCGGTTACCCAAGCCGGGGCAAGTGCAGTAAACAATATTTCACTGGGGTTCACTGATGCCCAGTTAGATAAACAGGCGAGGCTCCCTCGCCAAACACTCGATCAAGTTAAGGCGTGGGCCGAAGCACGTCAGAAAGAGTTCCAAGCTGAGTTGGATGAACGTTTGCGTTCACTCCAACAGGCTGACAAATTCGGAAGTACTCGACAACAGCTCAACATGAACAGTGAGTGCGAGTACTCGGACGATGATCGGGAGGAATCCGACACCGACGCAAACCCTCGCCACAGGGCGTAAGGGAAGCGTATGGAAACGGACTTCCAACCAAGAAGGAATTTTGGAGAAACCTTCAAACCAAGGAACGCGGGAGGAAACCCACGTGACTTCTCCAAAACCTTTAGACCAACTGCCGCAAATGCGGGAAAGTCCAAGTTTGCAAGGGACCTTGCGGAAGCAATCGCCCCGAGAAGTGCCAAACAGATGTCCAACATCGGCACTTATGATGGTATGTCCGACCCAGATGATCACTTGAACAGATTCATAGCGGGGGCAACCGTCAGCAGCTGGACGGAACCCACGTGGTGTTATATGTTCCAGATGACGCTGGTTGGAGCGGCCAGGGCGTGGTTCGATCGTTTACCGGCCCACCACATCTATGATTGGGCGGACTTTCAGCACAAGTTCAGCCAACACTTCAGTCAACAGAGGAAATATACTGAAGAACAGTGGACGATCCTCAACTGCGTCAGAGAGGAGGATGAATCTTTACTAGACTTCATCACTCGCTTCAACTCCAAAAAGCTGAGTCTAGGCGACATAAGTGAAGATCTTGTTCGCGCCGCTTTCATCCAGGGTGCCGAATACCCAGAGCTTATCCGCACGTTGACGGGTAAGGACGGCATGCCATCAACATGGGATGCCATCATGACGGCGGCCAAGCGCTTTGCCAAGACGGAGAAGCAACTGGGTAGGGACCTTCCCCAAAGTACACATCTCTACACGCAGAGGACCACAGAAAACAATGTTCGGATCGCCCGGCAGAACAAAAAGAGGAAGCTAGGTATTTGGCAGTCAAGGGTAAACTTTGACACCTCATCCAGCTCTCGCCCTCTTGTTGGCGGAAGGGATAACACGCACCCTTCAAGCCGAAAACACCGGTGGACGCCACTCACCAAAAGCGTCACGGAGATATTTACCACCGAAAAACTCTGTAGGTTCCCTGGACGGATCGCACGAGATATCACGGTCTACTCTGGTGCGGAATCCCTGCGTAGATCGTTACGAGTATATAACACAAACACACGAATACACGAAACACGTTATATATTATAACCGAACTCACGTGATGTAAATATCACTGTTACAAAACACACGTTCAACTACACGAACAACTTACTGATTGATTGAACGATTTTCTAAACCAAGCCGTAGGCTTGAGTATAAATACACGACAACTTCGCCTGACATGTTCAGGCGAAGTTGTCCATAACTTCGCTTGTTCAACAAGTTCGCCTAGGCGAACTTGTTGACAACTTCGCTTATACAAAAACATAAATAACATTACAGACTCGATTACAGACACTAGACTATGAACTACTGACATTTATGCACCAACAGACTCCCCCTTGGCAGTAGCTTCATATCTTGATCTTTAAGCTCTTGTCTTGTAATCCTGTATCTTCACGCATGCACTCCTTCTCTAACACATACCGTGACTACTCGCTGATATTTCCTTGCTTCATCCTTCCAAGCAGGAATATAGAATATCTTCTTTTCATTCAACACTTGCAGATCAGCTTTCGATAAGTTAACAAGATGCATCGGATCATACACCCTCAGCACTTCTTGTTCGTCTTCGTCTTCCATCACGGCTTCAGCAGTCTGGCAATCAACGTACCACCATTTTAGATTCTTCAACACATCTTGAGGCATAGTCTTCATTGGAACCTCCTTGATGCATCGGATCGGTTTGTACTTCATCACCATCCATGGCTTGCCATCTGCTCTCATTCCCCTTTCTGTATCTTCCACGAGCTTTCCCTTCTGTGGCTTTAATAAATCAAACTTCTTCTCTTTTATGCTTTCTTTCCACACGATCTTCCCAATCACTCTTGCCATGTTGTCGTCACTTCTATTTATTAGGCCCAACCTGGCCAAATCCTTCACCTCACATTCCGGCAACGTATTGAGAGATCTCAGGGTTCTTTTGAAGTATTGAATACCATCATAACGCTTCACCACAAACAACTTTATCTGTTCATCATATATCCAACAGATAATTCCCTTCTTCGACTCAGCATAGCCTTTGATGTTATAACTCTTCTTGAACATGGCTGGAACAGCAGGCTTCTTGGTCTTAATAAACCAATGAGCACAGCCTTCCTTCCACCTAGGCTGCTCCTCCCACTCAGTCTCATCCATCTCAGTACCCATGTCGGCTTTCTCAACATCTGGGATGTCGTGTTCAACGTCTTCTTCTACTATCTCCCCTTCTTCTATCCCATCTTCAATCACAATCTGTGCGCCAATCTTCTCAATCTCCTCACACGGCAGCACATCATCATCAAACACATCATCATCTAGCATATCATCATCTAACTCTCTCAACGCATCAATCACATCATCTTCATCATCAACCATCACCACCTCATCACCACCAACTGCACCTGCAGACTCCCCCTGAGCTGTGGAAATCCCAAGAGCTTGAGTAGTTCTTGGCAACTCACCACCTGTACCTTTCGGTGCATTGGGATCATCGTCTCTGTCGTTTCTCTTCTTAGTCCTTAACTCGTCGCCTCTACAGCCTGTCTCCCCCTGAGATGCCAAGAACGCCTTCATAGCATCTATAATCCTCCCATGCTCAACCAGGAGGGACGACTGTAGTTGATTTTCTGCTACAAGGCGTTGAATAGCCTGGGTCTGGATAAAGTTGATCCTTGATTGCTCTGCCACGACCCGATCAAGTGCAGCTATTCTCTCTGAGTCTGTGAGGGTTGCATCGAAATCAAACCTCATGTTAGATGTGTCTTGAGTATACTGAGGAGGGATCTCGAATGTAACCGGGACTTCAGAAGCAGTTGTGGACGTAACCGCAGGTGGTATCGTGAACGACAACCCTGCAGTTGCGACGACCGTCGACTCTACAAACCGTGCCACCACCTCTGAAGGAGTAAGCGTTGGAGGTGGTAATGACACAATCTCCGGAGTCGTCGTCTGTAGTGTGATGGATGGGATGCCAACAGCTGATGTAGCCACCACAGGAACATCTGCGGCGCTTGTAACCTGTACAGAAGTAGGAACAATTGACATACCTGACAGTGCGGATGGAGCAAAACGTATAACACGTGAAGTCTCTCCAGCTCCCATACCAGCACCTGTCCTTTCACGTCTCGAACGTCTGATCAACTTGTGTATGTCCTCCTCTTCTTCCTCTGACTCACTATCATCCACCGTCCTCTTTCTCTTCCCCAACGTCCTCTCTCTAGTCACCAACATCCTCCTTGCCTCATCCATAACATCGTCAAGATCTGAGTCAGCCACCGTCGTAGCTGCTCTAGTCACAATCACTTCCCTAACCTGTGCAGCAGAGACCTGCACTTCTTCATGTGGATCAAAACTATCCATGTCAAAGAAACCTTGACCACCAAATGCATCATCAAGGTCAACATCCTCCGCAACCGATACAACAGGCACAGTAGGTACATCACGAGTTGCTCCTGCCTGTTGTGGTTGAGGGTCTCTGAACTCATCCCCTCGAGCTGGCACATACCCCGGGTTTATCAAGTACCCGAAGAGTGGAGTATGCCTTGGACGACGTTCAGGCTTGCTCCTCGCACTCGAAGTACGGCATTGAGCAAAGATACGTTTGCTCACATTCTCCACGTATCTTATCGGGCGTCGTTGTGGCAAAGTTGGAGCCACATGGTTCAAGATCATCTGGATGAATCTTGGATACATTATGAACCGCTCACGAGCCATCGCCCTCCTCTGTCTATCGATCTCGTAAAAGACCATCTGACTGAAACTATAACGTTTGTTATAGGTCAGTGCCGTTATTGCGGACTGCATGGTCGCACCCATACCGTCAGTGCCCGCCTTCCTCCCAGACATGCATACTATCATAACGTGCATGAGGAAGCGCCACTGATCGAGTAGGAACCCCTTCCGTCTCTGGGTATCGCCCAATGGGCCAGAATAGCCCATTCTTAGAAATGCTCCATCACAAAACAGAGCCACAAACTCCGTAGGGTCATCCCTAGTCTCTTCACCGAAACGTAACGCCACCCGTATTTGTTCAGACGAGAATTGAACTTCTTGATTATTGACTGTTGCTCTCATAACCGGGGGCTCAACACGACAATCATACTCCACCGTCTGCCAGAAATCCTCGATATTGGGTAAGGATATCGGCAGAGTCGTCGTGATTGCGTGAAATATCCTCGAGCGTATGAGGAAAGAAATGATCTCACGGTAGTCTTCAACACCGCTCATTTCCGGGTCTAAGGTGATGAACATGTTGTGACCCGGAAAGAATTGCCTCTGGTTATCACCATCATCTCCTCCAGCACCTCCAGCACCGGCAACAGCAGCCATCTCTGCAACAAACGAACCAAGTTAGATAAACATTAAGACATAACACAAGTTCGCTTGTTACCATAAGCGAAGTTGTGATAAAAACTGTATAGGCGAAGTTAAAGTTGAGGCGAAGTTGGGAACAACTTCGCTTCATCTTTAAGTTCGTCTAATAATTGTTAAGTTAAAAGGATCCAGGCGAAGTTAAAGTTGGGGCGAAGTTGGGAACAACTTCGCTTCATCTTTAAGTTCGCCTCACCACAACATCGCCTCAGGCGAATTTAAGTTTCAGGCGAAGTTGAGCATCAGGCGAAGTTACGGAAAACTTAGCCTCAGGCGAATTTAAGCTCCAGGCGAAGTTACGGATAACTTCGCCTAAACCTTAACTTCGTCTGAATCTGAAACGGCGACAGTAAGGTTAATCGAAATCCGGAAAACCGGTGTTTCGATTAACTTTGACGATTGAGGAGGCTCAAACACATGATATTAATGAGAACTAAACGACCAGGTTGTACATGAACACATAAAACAAGTTTTGAAATCGGGTATAAGGATCGGTCGTCCGAGGTTATTACCCGGTTGTCGAAACAACCTTAGATTAACATCAATGAACGCATAATACGATGTAATAACCCAACCAACCTTTAAATCGGTTTGAGATCGAAGAAAGAAAACAAGAATTGATCTGTGTATAAGTTCGCTGTGAAAACGGAGATAAGTTCGCTGAGTTGAGAATAATGAACTGTTTGACTCTTGAAAATCCTTATATAGGGGCGAAGTTATACAGGCGAAGTTAAGGTTAACTTCGCCTAGGCGAAGTTATCCACAACTTCGCCTGTTCAACAACATCGCCCATATATTTGCAAAATTTAACCTTATAAGTTTAACAGTTTTCCAATTAAGTTATAAAACTTTCCTTTAAGAACTAAATGACACGATCAAGTCCAAGTAACCTGTTATATATAAAAAAATACAACTACATAAAAAGAAAACTTTAAACAATTAAAGTATAAGGGATCAAATTTCAGTCTCGATAGGGACTGCTACGTTTTAGAAAAGATCCGAACAGGAATCATACTAAGTATGTGACTGTCACATAGATCCGTGTTTAGCTGTATTATGACATAAAGAGACAGGGTGTAAGCAGGTAATTGACTTAAGATGGTTTTCATCGTTTCTGTGATACGAGTTAAGTTCAATTAAGCCTCAAAATTTAAGTGGGCAACAACTCAGAGATTATGATGCCTCCTATCTATTCTTAAAGCGTACTTGGCTTTCCCCAAGTCACCTCGAATTGACTTCGACCAGTATTGTCTGATTAAGTTTGTAATTAATCTTCATCCCCTTCCCGTTCTCTTTCTTACTCCATGATTAAAAAGTCTTGATATGTTGAACTCTAAAATGTTTCAATAACTCATAATAATTAATTTTTATTATTATTATTATTATTATTATTATTATTATTATTATTTTTATGATAAACATTTACATAGACTTCAGAGTATTAAACAACTGCAAGTCCCGAATCTGGATCACTGCAGTTTCTTCAAACGCTATCTTCACGGGAATCAGAACACTTACGGGCTCGTGTATGACTGGGTAATCGCTTTTCTGCCTATCATCCGGAAAGATATATATGAAGACATGCAAAACTCGTAAGGAGTTTCCACGTAAAATCAAGTAGTTTTAGTTTGTATCACATCTACTTTTACGCACCACAAAAAGTTACCATGACATACAATGACTGTCCTAAAGCCTTTTAAGCCTAATAACTTCACTAGTTAAGCACACAGAATCAGTATATATATCATTTTCCAAGGTTGGATCAATTTTCTGCTAAACATAGCTAACGAACTTCTTACGAAGTAGTAGACTTGAAAAATAATTTCATTTCCCCAATAAAAATTTTAACATTTTTCGCCCCGACCAAAACAAAGTCTTCAGGTAAACGGCTATCCCGAAGATCCAATGGATCAGTTGGACCGACCACATACAAGTATGTGTCCCTCTAACCAAGTATGATCAACTAATTTTAAGCGAAATACTGAAAACACCTCATAAACCGCCCCGGTCACTTTCAGTCATCTGGTTAATGGCTATCCTCAAAATCTACAAGTAGAAAATGAGGACCAAAACATATCCGAAGACATGTCCTTCAAACTGTGGTAACCGACATACTTTTAAGAGATAGTGATGTTTTTTTTTTTTTTTTTTTTTTTTTTTTTTTTTTTAATATAACTTGAAAAACATGGTTACTCGGGATTGATCATCCCATTCAATTCAATAAGGTTTTGAAATCTCGTTTTGTCAAACGCTTTAGTATAAAGATCAGCGAAATTATCAAGCGTATCCACCTTTTCAAGCAAAATCAGTTTCTTCTCAGCACAATCCCATATAAAATGATGACGTATGTCAATGTGTTTAGTTTTACTATGTTTCACGGGATTGTTAGTTACTGAGATAGCAGCTGTGTTATCAATGCAAATAGGTGTAAGTAAGAAATTCAGACCATAGTCGCGCAATTGTTGTTGAATCCAAAGAACCTGGGAGCAGCAGTTGGATGCTGCCATGTATTCTGCTTCACAGGTTGATATTGCGACTGAAGTCTGCTTCTTGCATTGCCACGACACCAATCTGCCACCAAGAAACTGACATCCTCCAGTTGTTGACTTCCGACTCTGATTGCACCCTCCATAATCAGAATATGTGTAAGCGACTAGCTCCAAGTCTCCTCCTCTCGGGTACCACAACCCCAGCTTCGGTTTGCCCTTGAGATACCGCAAGATCCTCTTCACACCCTTCATGTGAGATTCCTTTGGGTTTGCCTGAAAACGAGCACAAAGACAAACAGCAAACATTATATCAGGCCTAGAAGCAGTTAAGTACATTAAAGAACCTATTATAGCCTGATACTGAGTTGGGTCCACATCTGCATCACCGTCTGACTCAGCACCCAATTTGTTATTGACGCAGATAGGAGTGTCGAATGGAGTGCTGTCCTCCATCTTGAAGCGTTTGAGCACATCATTGACATACTTGGTCTGATGAATGAACATCCCATCCTTCTTCTGATCAACCTGCAATCCTAGAAAGAAAGTTAGTTCACCCATAGCACTCATTTCAAACCTTTTCTTCATGACGTCCTCAAACTCCTGACACATGGAGACTTTAGATGCAGCAAAGATAATGTCATCCACATAGACTTGCACCAGCAGGAAGTCGCTTCCTTCTCTCTTAACGAACAACGTACTATCAATCTTTCCTCTTTCAAAACCATTTTCAAGCAAGTAATCTGATAAAGTTGAATACCAGGCACGAGGTGCCTGATGTAGTCCATACAATGCCTTGCTCAACTTGTACACGTAATCAGGAAAGTCTGGGTCAGGAAAACCCGGAGGTTGCTCAACATACACTACCTCATCAACTTTCCCATTCAGAAACGCATTCTTCACATCCAACTGAAATACCTTCATTTTCTTATAAGCAGCGAACGCCAAAAACAATCTAATGGCTTCCAACCTTGCAACAGGAGCGAACACTTCATTATAATCAATCCCCTCTTGTTGATTAAAACCTTTCACAACTAGCCTCGCCTTGTTTCTTATGATAATCCCTTTCTCATCTCTCTTGCACTTAAACACCCATTTTGTGCCTATCGCATGCACATGCTTTAGTTTTTCAACCAAATCCCATACTTCCATTTTCTTGAACTGAGCCAACTCTTCTTGCATGGCTTCGACCCACGAGCTGTCCTTTAAAGCCATTTGATAATTCTTCGGCTCAATCTGGCTGATAAAGCAGGTGTACAAGCATTTGTTGATTATCCCTGTCTCCTTGATGCTTGTGTAAACACAGGTGTGCTCATTCAAGCTACGTCTTGTTTGTACACCGGAGGACACATCACCAATCACATTCTCCAAAGGGTGATCTTTATGAATTCTCGTGGTCGGAACAGAACCGACATGCAAATTGTCTTCCAAGTTAGAAGAGAGCTCGTCAATGGTTGTTTCATGCTGAGAGTGAAAAGGATTGATAAATTCTTCTTCAGTTGAGGCAGCAGGGGTATCGATAGTATTTGATGAGGAAGGTTGACATTTATTAATCAGCTGTCTTTGCAATAGATTTTCTTCCTCATCAAGGATCATCTTCGTAGCAACTCTTTCTTCTTCTTCTTCAGCAATATCCAAATACGGTATGTTAAAAGACTTAAAAAGTTTAACATTGTCGAAAAACTCAGCAGGTCCGTTGCTCGGTTTTGGCGGTTGGTAACTAGTGATGTCGGTGTTACACACCACCTCAACCTTGCTGGTCGATGTATTGAAGACACGTCTGTTGGGAGTCCCAACAATATAACCGACTAAGATTCCTTCATCGGCTACTTCACCAAATTTAGAATTTGTCTTCAAAATCGAACAAGGGGACCCGAATGGTTCAAGACCACTCAAGTTGGGCTTTCTCCCATGCATAAGCTCATAGCAAGTTTTACCAAGTCTTTTAACAGTTAAGACTCTATTCAGACATAACAGGCTGTAGCAACAGCTTCAGCCCAAAACACCACAGGAAGCTTCGAATCAGCCAGCATAGTTCTGGCTCCTTCAATTAATGTTCTATTCTTCCTTTCAGCCACTCCATTCTGTTGCGGTGTATAAGGAGCGCTGTATTGGTATTCAATCCCTCTCTGAAGACAGAAGATCTCCATCTCAAAATTCTTGAACTCTGTTCCATTGTCACTTCTGATGAACTTAACCCTTTTATCCATAACGTTCTCAACTTTGGTAATCAAATTCTTCACCATCTGAGCCGTTTCATCTTTTGATTTCAGGAAATATACCCACGAGTATCGTGAGTAGTCATCAGTGATCACCAAGCAGTATGAAGTACCTCCTAGACTTTTTGCATACACGGGACCGAAGAGATCCATGTGAAGCAATTCTAGAGTACTGGCAATTGAATTTACTTTCTTGGTGAGATGGGATTTCTTGTGCTGCTTTCCCTTCTTGCATGCTATACATTTATCTTCAAAATTGAAATTTTTTAAGGGAACGCCCAGCACAAGCCCATTCTTGACAATGTGGTTCATCTTCCGAAGATGAATGTGTCCCATTCTCCTATGCCACAATTCGGACTCTGTTTCACTCGCTTTTGTCAAAAGGCATGACTCTGCCGTGGCCATTTCAGTTGATCTCATATCCATAATGTACGTATTCCTATCACGATGAGCCTTCATCAAAATCCACTCCTTTGGTATCTGAAAACCCGGTTTCAACACGATCGCCTCATTCTTCGTAAAGTGAACGGTGTATTCCTTATCACAAATCTGCGACACACTCAGCAGATTGTGCTTCAATTCTTCTACAAAGTTAACATTTTCCAATGTCATCTTTCCGTTCGACACTGTTCCCCTTCCAGTAAT
Source organism: Bidens hawaiensis (assembly GCF_021521415.1). NCBI lineage: Eukaryota > Viridiplantae > Streptophyta > Magnoliopsida > Asterales > Asteraceae > Bidens > Bidens hawaiensis. Next base: position 561,799 of record NW_027491048.1, on the reverse strand, counting down.
ATTGCCTCCACTTTCTCCGGCAAAGCTTACTCTCCCTCCTTGAACAGGTTTCAAATCGTGTAACAAGTATTTGTTACCCGTCATGTGCCGGGAACAGCCGCTATTTACAACCCAAAGATTGTTGGCAGCCCTGTTCAATTGTTCCTGCACAATAAAGCAAAAGATTAGAATTTCGGGACCCAAGACCAATTGGTCTTGGATCTATACATCCCAAACTTTGGCTTTCCAAAGTTAGTATCTCGGTAACTCCTGTAAGTCCCATTAGGATATCTCATTGAAGATTGATTGTAAGGCCTTCCAAACCTTTGAGAATTGAAAGAATTATAGCTTGTGGTTTGGTTATTAGTAGTGTAAAACTGAGATTTGTTTCTATGAAAACCCGAACTAGTCACATTTTTGAATTTTAAGTGGTTTCCATTTTTAGCAGCATGATAATTACTATTAGGTTTATTCTCAGCTTTAGTAGACCTTACACCTCTGAATCGCTGCTTCAGAGGGCAATTTGCAACAAGATGTCCTAACAGATTACATCTAAAACAACACCTATGCTCAACCTTTTTATCAACCAGTGTTTTAGATGTCGAGGCTATATTACCGCCCGTTCGTCTCACATATGGTGGGACGTACGGGTTTAGTGGAGTACTCTTTTTATTCATTTTATCTTTTTCTCCACTCTTGGGTAACACAACCTCCTCTTTTGCCTTACTAGACTCGGATGACTTATCCGAATCTGACGAGACTGGACTTTGATCATAAATTTCAACACTTGAAACAGGCGAACTTGTTTCGCCTCTACTAACATTTGGTTCTTTAACAGTTACCTTAATTGGCACTGTCTGAGCAACCTCAAAATCAACAGATTTCTGAACACTAGGGTTAAAAGTGTAATTGTGATTGTACGGTGGTGGAACCTCATGATAACCGATTCCTCCTCTCTTAGTAGAGGAACCTTGATCACTAACAAGGTGATCAAGAATAGCAGAAGAATTTCTGAACTGCTCCAGTTTTCGATTCAGTTCCACCACTTTCACCTGGTGGTCAGCAATCTGTTTTTCTCTCTCAGCAATTAGTTTGGTCTTTTCTTCCAAAACCTCATAACTTAAATCAATCACTTCAATTTTTTCAGCAAGTTTTGTTTTTAAACTTTTCACATCTTTTTCACAAGCTTTTATTTTAATTTTATAATTATTTTCTCTTGATTTAATAAAGTGATGATCTTCTTTTAAGGTTTTAAATTCAGCATCCAACCTAACATACTGATCGGTTATGGTTGCTAGTTGCTCAGACAAGTTCTCACATTTTGAACAAGTTGGTTTCGAACATACCTCGGAGAGCTGGTCATTAACGTCTGCCATAAGAGCTTTATCCTCTCCGGTAACCTTCTCACTTTCTTCAGTTTCTACCTTTGCCAAATTTGCCTGCTCAAAAGTTTCTTTAGACAGCAGGTTCCAGTTGTATTCACCATCTGCTCTAGACATCATGGCACTGTAATCTTTTCTACCCTCACTTTGCTGTGGAGACCTACCCTGACTTCGTTCCACACGCTCATTCCTGCATTCTTTTGCAAAGTGACCGTTTTGTTGACAATTGTAACACCTTACCTTTGACTTGTCGAACCCTGGTCTTCCTCCGACAAACTTTCTACCGGTCTTATTCATAAACCTCTTCACCCTCCTTACAATCATGGCAATCTGCCATTGTAGATCCATTTCTTCCATATCGTCAGCATCAATCTGATCGTAATCTTCATCCAACATAGCTGGATCAACAATCTTCCCTTGAATATAGTTCTCATAGGAAGCAATGAAAGAAGCATAGAGGCCAAACTGCTCTTCAGCAGACTTGACACTCATAGGCATCTTGGAGTAGTTGTTGCTGGGAGCACTTGAAGAGCAACTACTCTTGCTTGCCTGGGGTTGAGAACCACTAGATCCAGCTGCTACATAGCAAACATCCCCATTTGTGTTAACTGACACATGCCCCTCATGTGATGAGTTGGGGCCCGACTCTCCATTCGAGTAGTAAGCAGCCGATTCAGTCTTTGATCCTGAGCTAGTGTTGACTTTAGCTCCATACATGCTTGGATCTTGAACCTGATCCATAGGTGTCTCTTTTCTGACCATGTTAAGCTCAAAGGTTCTGAGCTTGTTGACTGTCGTTTCAAGATCATATGTGGGAAAGTCCTTGTCTTCCCTCATCAGCACAGTGTACATCTCCCATTTTGTTGGGAGAGCATCTTGAAGCTTCTCAACTATCTCTTCTTCTCTGTAAGAAATGGAATAGTTGCTCAGTTCAGTCATCAGATGATAATATCGAGTGATGATATCATCTAATGATTCATTCTTCAAATACTTGAAGACTGAGAACTAGGTCTTGAGCAGTTTTATTTTTGAAGCCCGGATTCCTACATTTCCTTCAAATCTGCTCTCAAGGGCTTCCCAAAGCTCCCTTGCTGAAGTGTACTTCCTAAAAGTATGAAGGATCTCCTGTGGAAGAGCCATGGTAATAGCAGCATGAGCCTTGCTCTCAGCCTCATACATCTTCTTCTCTTCTTCTTCCATTTTACTATACTTCTTGATTTGGTCACGACCTTCATACTCCATAATTGGTGGAATATAACCATCCTGGATGCATACCCACATCTTCGCATCCTGGTATTTGACGTACTGTATGAACCGATCCTTCCATGCAACGAAATCGGTTCTCTTCAGCAATCTTGGGGCCTTGGTAGCCGACCCTGCTTCAACTTCCATCTTCACTAACTCAGAGATGTTGATCGACGACATCTTTTCCGAAAAGTAAGAAGCCTGAAAAGTTAATTTTTTTTTTAAGTACCGAAGGCGAAGTTACGGATAACTTCGCTTGAAGTAGGCGAAGTTGTAGAGAACTTCGCTGAAGAACTTCGCTGACGAACTTCGCTGATTAACTTCGCTGAGATAAGCGAACTTAAGAGGTAGGCGAAGTTGTAGAGAACTTCGCTTGAATTAGGCGAATTTGAGAAGGTAGGCGAAGTTGTGGATAACTTCGCTTAACCTTATATCTTCGCCGAAACCCTACGAACAGTGACGGCAACTTCGCCTGATGAACACGGACGTTTTCGAAGATCTGGAATCTGGATTTAACAAGGTTTTTGATGGTGCAAAGGCTTGAATACTGTGGTAGTAGGTAAGATTGACTTAGAAACACGAAAACACGTCCCGCGAATAGTCGAAACGGGACGAAATCTATACCCGCGTGAATATCCCGAACCTCACAATCGAGCAAATGCTCTGATACCAATTGTAGTTTCCCTGGACGGATCGCACGAGATATCGCGGTCTACTCAGGTGCGGAATCCCTACGTAGATCGTTACGAGTATATAACACAAACACACGAATACAGGAAACACGTTATATATTATAACCGAACTCACGTGATGTAAATATCACTGTTACAAAACACACGTTCAACTACATGAACAACTTACTGATTGATTGAACGATTTTCTAAACCAAGCCGTAGGCTTGAGTATAAATACACGACAACTTCGCCTGACATGTTCAGGCGAAGTTGTCCATAACTTCGCTTGTTCAACAAGTTCGCCTAGGCGAACTTGTTGACAACTTCGCTTATACAAAAACATAAATAACATTACAGACTCGATTACAGACACTAGACTATGAACTACTAACATTTATGCACCAACAAACTCCCATGGCCAAAAGCTCCAATGATCCGGCAACGACCTAATGCGGATCAGAGAAAATTCTGTGACTTCCACGGGACAAAGGGTCATAGTACAGAGGAGTGTACATCCTTGAAGGATATAGTTGAAACATTCGTCAAGGATGGAAGACTTGCACACCTTGTGGCATCAATCAAGAATGGAGGGAGGAATGAGAAACGGTACAAAGGCAATGGACGAAAGCCCGTTGACATCAGCATCCACATGGTTCATACTAACATCACAGGAAGAAAAAGACCAACGACAGAACCATGCGCGTGGAAGGTAGCTGAGGTGCGCTTCCCGCGAGTGCCAGGAGGACCCAGCAAAGAAGGCCCTATCGTCATCAAAAGCCAGCTGGGGCACTACATCACTTCACGCACTCTTGCTGACAACGGCGCCTCGTCAACGGTGATGTACAGGCAGTTCTTCGACAAGCTAGATGACGAAGACAAGGAACGCATGGAAACAGTCTGCGCCTCGATGGAAGGGTTCGACGGCAGCACAAACACCCCCCTGGGTATCCTATCTTTCCCCGTCACTCTCTCGGACGGGAAACACTCCCGCACAGAAGATGTGGACTTTGTCGTAATGAGGAAGCCACACCACACATACGACATTCTCTTTGGGAGAGACGGGATGGCAAGATTCAACGCCGTGGTATCTTCAGTCCACGGCATGATGGGATGGCCAACAGCTGAGGGTGTAGCGATGATCACCGGCATTCCCCAGGTATGCATCGCATCTGTCTCATCTAAACCCAAACCAAGGATGGCTAAACCAACCATCACCGAACCGGAAGAATGGGCCTTCAATGGCAAATACCCTGACCAGGCCGTTACCATTGGCCCAACAGTCATTGATCCCATGCGCACCTTACTCAAACGCTTACTACTGAAAAACGCTGACATCTTCGCATGGACACCAGCTGACATGACTGGTGTACCTCGAAGTAAGGCAGAGCATAAGCTGAAGTGTGACCCGGCTTTAACGCCAGTCATACAAAAGCGCAGAGTAATGGGGGCGGAACAAGCTAACGCGTGCAGAACCCAAGTCAAGGAACTCCTTGACGCGGGCATCGTACGCGTTAGCAGATATCAAACATGGGTTGCAAATCCCGTTATGGTACCAAAGAATAACAAACAATGGCGCATGTGCATAGATTTCAAAGACTTAAACAAAGCATGCCCCAAAGATTGTTATCCGTTACCCGAAATTGATTTTAAGGTAGATTCGTTAGCACCGTTTCGCCTTAAATGCTTCCTGGATGCGTATAAGGGGTATCATCAAATCCACATGACCGTTGATGATCAGGACAAAACCGCTTTTCGGACGTCCGATGGCACATTTTGTTATCAAATGATGCCATTCGGACTTAAGAATGCCGGGTCCACATATCAACGACTGATGGACAAAGAGTTCATGGCCCAAATTGGGAGGAACTTGGAAGTCTACATGGATGACTTGGTCATCAAAAGCCCTGACGCAGAAGCGATGTTGAAAGACATCGAAGAAACTTTCAACACGCTCAGAAAGATAAACATGAAGCTCAACCCGAGCAAGTGTTCCTTTGGGATGGAAGAAGGGAAGTTCTTGGGGGTCATCGTCACTAAAGATGGCTTCAGAGCGAACCCTGAAAAGGTCGAAGCCATTATCAAAATGGAATCACCTACTACCATCAAGCAAGCTCAGACACTGAATGGACGACTAGTTGCACTTAACCGCTTTTTGGCAAACCATGCGGATAAGTCGTTCCCTTTCATGTCAATATTAAGGAACTGTTTAAAGAAAACGCACTTCCGCTGGACACCAGAAGCGGAAGCAGCTTTTCAGGAGATTCGGTCACGCTTGATTGAACTCCCAACGCTCACAGCACCAGAAGCGGGGGAGGAATTAATCCTATACCTTTCCGCCACAGATAGAGCAACCGGAGCAGTCCTGCTAGCAGAGCGGAAAGGCATCCAGATGCCAATCTACTATGTTAGCCGTGTCCTAACAGACGTAGAAACCCGGTACTCCACCCTGGAAAAATTAGTCTTAGCACTTGTACAAGCTTCACGCAGACTGAGACGATATTTCCAGGGTCACCCAATCACCATTCTCACCAACTTCAAACTCGCAAACGTTCTAGGCAAACCCGAATTATCGGGACGTCTAGCCAAATGGGCAATTGACTTGGGAGAATATGCGATAAAGTACAAGCCAATACCAGCTATGAAAGGCCAGGTCCTGGCCGACTTTATTGCAGAAGTCCCCGCTTCACGGGAGAAAGAGTGCCAGGAGGAGGCTCAACCCTCCCCAGCACAGGACATCAATGATGTCTAGCGACTCTACACTGATGGAGCAGCCAGCAACGAGGGTTCAGGCGCAGGGTTGAAATTAACCAACCCAGCAGGCCAAGAATACACTTACGCTATTCGACTGGACTTTCCAAGTACGAATAACGAAGCCGAGTACGAAGCATTCTTGGCAGGGCTGAGAATTGCGCGTAAAATGGGAGTGAAAAACTTGGAAGCCCACGTAGATTCCATGTTAGTAGCCAATCAGATAAACGGAACGTACACGGCCGTGAACGACACAATGGCCCTGTACCTCGCACAAGCAAAAACCCTTATGCGCGATTTTAATGATTGTAAAGTCATACACGTCAAGCGTAGCGAAAACAAATCTGCGGATGCGTTAAGCAAGCTTGCATCATTAGCCTTCACCCATTTGGGAAAGGACATCCGCATTGAACTCCTTGAAGCGCCATCAGTCCCGCACAAGGAAATTTGTGTCATCCAAACCGGTATAGAAACGTGGATGACACCAATAATAAATTACCTTGCAGCGGGTATTCTACCAGAGTCGAAAACACAGGCAAGAAAAATACGTTGTAAAGCATTAAACTATCAACTCATTGATGACATCCTTTACAGACGTAATTTTCTTGGCCCACTCTTAAGATGCGTGGACAACCAAGATGCTGACTACCTCCTAAGGGAAGTACACGAAGGCATCTGTGGAGTACACGCAGGTCCACGCGCTGTTGTAGCTAAGCTAAACAACGCGGGATACTTTTGGCCGGGGATGCATATGGATGCGCTGGCATACATCAGAAAGTGTAGGTCTTGCCAGCTCTATGCACCCAACACGCATTGCCCGAAGAATGAACTTGTTCCAGTCACCTCTTCATGGCCATTTCAGAAGTGGGCCATCGATGTGACAGGCCTATTTCCTACAGCAGCAGGAAACGTTCAGTTCCTAGTGGTAGCCATTGACTACTTCACCAAGTGGATAGAAGCAAAACCCTTAGCCCAAACAACCGCAAAACATATTAAAAAATTTATTTGGGAATTTATTATTTGTCGTTTTGGACTTCCACAGACTTTGGTGAGTGATAACGGAACCAACTTTGCTGACAAGAAGCTACAAAAGTGGCTAGAAGAACTTCAAATCACCCACACCTTTACCTCAGTGGCACACCCGCAAGGTAAAGGTGAGGTGGAAAGAGCGAATAAAAGCATCGTCGACGGCATAAAGAAAAGACTCCTGGAACACAGATCCGGTTGGGTAGACGAAGTTCCACACGTCCTTTGGGCAAACAGAACGCTGAAAAAGGCCAGTACGGGAGAAACCCCGTTCAGCCTCACTTATGGCACTGAAGCCATGGTCCCGGTCAAAATTGGTTTGCCCTCACCAAGGGTCTTGATTCAGCCAGATGACAATGATGCGGAAAGACGGTTAGACCTTATGCTAACCGAGGAACGCAGAGACTTAGCCGCAGCGCGTGAAGAAAACTACAAGCGACAAATGCAAAAGTACTACAACACGCGGGTAAAACTCTGCAACTTCAACGTAGGAGACTACATATTGCGTAACAACGAGGCTTCAAACCAAGAGCGCCCAGGAAAACTGGCACCGATCTGGGAAGGACCATACATTATCAAAGAAGTTTTGGGAAAAGGCGCATACCGGCTCGAAAGGCTCGATGGCACTCCTATCCCAAGAACATGGAACGGAGCTCAATTACGCAAATGTTACATGTAGATCAATTCCAAATTTGTAAAGAAAAGGCCTAGAGCCACTTCTAATGGAAATGATTCTCCTTTCACATTGTGTTGATAGCCTTACCTTTATACTTATGAACTTCCCACGCTGATATGCCGGTATTCACCGCATAAATATGGGAAGAAGTAAGTCGTTGCGTGTGGAAGGCGGCGAAACCCGCATAAACACATAAAACGGTAAAAATTTCTAAGGAAAACCTTCACGCAGGTCAGCCATAGGTGAAGTTTGGTCATCCCAATAAATGAAAGTGACGGTCCTACCCGCACAATCATGATAAAGGAAACTGAACATTGACCTATTGGCAACCGCGCGTCGAAAGGTTAACTTATTCAAAACACTTAGAAATTTCAAAGGAAAAGATGAGGAAAACTTCCACGCAGGTCAGATATAGGTAAAGTTTAGCCATCCTACTAAGTGCAAGTGACGGTCTTATCCGCACAATCACGAAAGAGGACGCAAAACTTTAACTTATTATCTGCCACGTTGAAAAGTTAACTTATCTAAGTACTAAAAAAATTGCTAAGTTAAATCAAAATATGCGTGAAATAAACAAGGCAAGGCATTAGCAAATAATCTTTATTCCATCGAAATTCAAATATTACAAAGATTGCTGGGTACATACCCGCATACAAAAGAAGCTATACAAAAATAAAAATCTACTCTAATGGTGGAACGGGATCTTAAGGATCAAGTTTCAGGACCACTTCCACTTGGACCCGCACCATCAGTAGAGTGTGGCGGTTCAAGGAAAGCTTTAAGGATAGCTAGCCCATCATCAGCAGCAGCAATCTCGTTCACCTTCTCCACCACCGGATGCGGGAAGGCAGCATACTGATTCACTGCTTGGTCATACGCAGCTTCAGTATCCACATTGTAAAGAGGGAAGTTGGAAGGCGGGATGCCTTGTTCAACAAACCCTAGACCAAGCAGGAAGCCAGCCTTTTCCCCATCCTCATGAGAAGCGTTGAGGGCTGCGCTCATCGCATCGTCATATGATGTGTTCGTGAACACCCGATGCACAACCTACAAAACAGAAGTTTGTCAAACTCAAGAGTAAGGAAAAGCGTAAAGAAGTTAGAAGTTAGGAAGCTGCGCATACCTGCGACAACGCTTCTCGAAGAAGCCATTCCTTGGCAACCAGAGCCTCCTGGAGGGCAGCTTGAGCTTCATTACGGGCGCGTTCGGCTTCGTTCTTTGTGAGGTTGGCAAGCAACACATCTTTGGCTGCAGCCTCTTCGACGCCCTTTAGCTTACGCTCAGTGTGGTCAAGCACCCCCCTCTGGTCCAAGATCTCTTGGAGCTTCTTGGCATCTTCCATGGCCAAGGCATCATGAGCCTGCTGGAGCCTCTCTAATTTGGCTTTAAGTTCCTCATTTTCGATGCGTAGAGGCTCAGCAACAGCTTCAGCCTTGGTGGCCCTCTCGGTTGCGTTCCTGGCAGTTTCCTTGGCCAGCCGAAGCTGTTCGTTAACAGCTTGGGCAGCCTTGGAACGGGCCTCCAGACGAGCCTGAACGTCAACCTCAAGGGCCTTGAAGGCCTTCTCCTTTTCCGCAGCAACGGCGGCAAGCTTCAAATTCTCCTCCCGGATGGCCCGCGCCTGAGCCACTTCAAGGCTACGCGCCGTCTTTAACTTGTCGTTTTCACGACAAAGTAGCTCGACGTGCGGCTGCATCCGGGCGAGAAGGATTCTGAGCTCGTTGGACAGCCTACCTTCCTGGTAGCTGGCCATGGCCTCCCCCAGCGCACCCCTTGGGGCGGCGTGACGCGCCCATTCCACGCAGTCCTCAGCAGTACGGAGGGTCGTTCCCCGGCGGATCTTCCACCGAGGAGCGTACACCTCGTTGGAATCACGAACTGCAATAAAACAAAAAACAGTTAAGAGAAAGAAATGATGAAAGGGATATAGGCCAAAATAACCCTACGCACCTGTAGGGTCGACAACAGGCCGATAGCCACCAAACCCATCACCTGAACCTAAGGGATATCCATCCAAAAGGTCAAGGAGACGGGAAGGAGGCAAGGATTGGCTAGACGCCCCAACCCCAAACGTACCTGAAGGACCGGCCGTAGTCGCAGGCGCCAGAGGAGACGTGGTGGAGGCTGCCGCGGCGGAAACCAACGGAGGTGAACTCACTGGAGGTGAACTCACAACCGTGGCCGCGGCTGCGGAAGAACCCGCAAGAGAAATCACCGCCGGCTCAGTGATGGATTCGGTGAAAATGGCACTGACGGCCGGTGGGGATAAGGTTACAGCTGGAACAGTTGGCTCAACGGGATGAGCAACTGAACCAGTACTGCAAGCAGGCGTAGCCGCCTGGGTCATCGCCTCGGGTAGGTTGACCAAACCTACCTTCATCGGTCCAGAGCTGCTCCCTCCCGCTCCACTTTGGAATGCCGTAGCATCCACGCCTGCACGAAGACAAGATATATAAGTATAATAGCGGAAAGATAAGAAGTTAAAATTATGAACACTTACGGGTCTTTTTGAGCCTGAAGGTGCGAACAGGCGGGGACGAACCCGATGGAGCCGGCCTCCTCGTACCGGTTACCGTCGTCGTCCTGGGCTGCTCGGCCGTTTCAACCTCCGGAGCAGTGGTCTTAACACCACCGGGGTTCCCCGCCGCCTCTTCACTCTCGGTCTCTGACTCGGACCGATTCACCGGATCGGCAGCGGAGGCAACCTTCGCCTTCCCCTTCCCGCCGGCAGCCTTCTTCTTCCTCGCCAATAAAGGACCATCTGCGGATTCCTCATCAGAAGATGACAAAATTAGAGGAATTCCCGCAGAGGTTTGAGCATTGATAGGACGAGGGTTAAAAAGTTCTTTACCTGGCCGCCTGGCGCTCAGAATCTCGTGGCCTGGTGGGTAAACCTCCACGAACCGATCCGCCGTTTGCTCAAGGATGGGCAACTCGTTCTCGTCAAGAGCGCGAGTACCCATCCGAGCGGGACCACCAGCCTCCCGCGGCTGTAGGAGAGACTGCAAGTCGTTTCCCTCTGAAAATAAAGAGATGGTTAGAACAAAAACCCTAACCTAGCAAATAAAATAAAGCATACCGTAAGGGACAGAGTTCAAACCGTATTCGAGGACGATCGGCACTTGCGGAGTCTCAGAGCCGGCATTCTTCCATACCCGGCTCATCCCGAGCATCACCATCCCGGACTCCGCAAACCGGTAAACCGGAGTCTGGATCCGGGAAATCTAGGAGAACCATTCCGCCTCCTGGTAGTTGGAGGCGTGAAGGTTGGGGAGTGCTCTCCCGTTTTTGAATGTCATCGCAATAGGGACGACACGGGCAGAGATGTAGAAGAACTCCCGCTTCCAAGACCGAAGACTGCGCTCGGTGGCGCAAATCTTCAGACCCTTGATCCGGTTGACCAGGGTGTACCACCCTTGGATTCACCTCCAGGAGTAGAAGGTCATCAGGCGGTCGACATGGGGCTCTACACCCATAATGAGGCACACCCACTCGAAATGGCGGATCTTCGCGATCGCCATTGGGTGTACCTCCGTCAAGTGTACACCGTGTCTCTCCAGAACACGGTACACAAACTTCGTCAATGGGAACCTCAGATTCCCATAGACGAAGAATGCAGCGTACACCCCTATCTTGCCCTTGGGGGCATCGTACACCGTTTGATGAGGCTCCGGAAACTCAGGCTCGAAAGGCTCGAGCATGAACTTCCGGACGATGTACTGGTAGAGGTCAATAGGAAGAGCGCACTGGCACTCGCCAGCAGTGCTCTTGTCGTCCTTTTCGGACGTCGACGTCGGGTTCTCGACGAACAACTCAGACTCCTCGGCAGTGGCCTCAAAATCACGGGTAGAAGACATGTTTTGGATGTACAGAACAACGATTTCAGAAGAATGCTCGACGGAATAGTGAGTATTCGCCGGAAATCGTTAAGAAGATGAAGAGAGAAGTGAAAGTGTGGACTAAGGTGCACCCTCTCGCCCTTTATATACTCATCGCAATTAATGCGATGAATTTAATGCGGAAGAGAGAGAAATCGCAGGTGCAATGAAACTATGACACGTGGCAAAGAGCAAGCTGGCAACAGCTGTTGAAAGGACACGTGCCATTAATTTCGCGGCCACGCGCCCGAAAAGTCGCGCCCACGCGCCTGAAAAAGCGCCTGGAATGACCATATACTGTCACGTCGCCATAACTTCCTGCACGTCCTGACACTGTCAGAAGAAACCGTCGGACGACGTTTCAACAGTTTGGACTGTTCTTATCCTTTCATCAACTCTTCGAATTTCAAAAAGATTCAAAAGTAAGCGGGAAAATACCCCTTACCTTGGCAACCAAGTAACTATAAGACAGGTGTGAGTACAGTGTCAAGGCAAAACCCTTCACATACTTAGCACCCGCAGGGAATTGAAGCCAGGAATACCTTGGAAGTAAAGTAACTATAAGACGAGTGCGGGTACAGTGTCAAGGCGAAACCCTTCACATACCTAGCACTCCGCAGGGAATTGAAACCAAGAAGGATCTTCTGGGCCATGCTTGCGGAAACGGGACTAACATCCCCGCATAGTGGGAACGTCGAGAACTAGATTGTTCGAAGCTCCAAGATGGAATTGGTTGTTTTAACATAATTGATCACTATGTTCAAAACTACCAAAACCTCATGGAGAATCTACACAGGTGGAACTCAACGCTCCTGACCTGCGAGGAGGTTACACACCTACCCTCATCATACCCAAAGATCAAGCAGAAAAGTCGGGAATTTCTACGTGACATTAGGGAAACCGCGGGAAGAATCCCCACGGACAACCTTAAAACCAAATACTTTTCAAAACCCCTTGATTAAGTCCAAAGTTCACCTCACTTATTAACAATTCATGCGAAGAACATTGGACTGGGGGGACTTGAAGAGGTAGGTCCCAGCAGAGCCCAGTTGGACCCGCAAGACTCACCTTGAAGAGGGACGTTTGCGCAAGGACCAATTGGTTCCGCAGGACCCACCATGCTCGGAGATGAAGACCTTACGCACAGTACGCCAGCTGTTCCCACAGGGAAAGCCTCCCAATGGTGAAGTATCCCGCCTGTCCCCGCAGCTGCGGATACAAGCCATCAGGGAAGGCTACCCGCACTAATAGCAAGGCTACACGCACAAGGCACTAAATAATTCAGTGTCACCTGAAGGAATGAGCAAGGCGGGAATACTCCCGCCCAAATGAGCCAGTCCGTATGCTTCTGGAAGATCTTTTGTACTATACCTGCCAAGGTATGGACAAAATAGACAAGATCTGACCAAAGCAGCCCATGAACCAATCACAGGGTGACAGCTCACCGACAACAGTACGAGGAGGAGCATGCTCTAGTACTGTTTGTCACTATTAGCCGCTGCCTACTCACCAACCCTTGTCGTGGCACGCACATAGCCTGCAGTTGGTGGAAAGGGAACAGTATACAGCCGGCCTTGTCACTATCAGCCGCTGCCTACCCACCAACCAGCATGGCACGTGCGTAGCCCATAGTTGGTAGAACAGGAATATTATACAGCTGGCTGTACCTGCTTGGAAACCTACCTTCGGCTATAAATACTCCAACACCTTGGAACGGTAGGATCATCTGGTATTTTACCTTCACTAGCTATTTCTCTCAATATACACTTATATTCAGAGCAATCTAGTCTGATTCTCACGCCGGAGGGTGGTCACAAGGAGGAACCCCCCCCCCTTCTCAGTGACGAGCTCACGGTGTTTGTTTTGCAGGTCATCTGAAGAACATCCTTCTATACCGGACCTAACCCTCGTGGGAAACATCTATTTAACCCCCAGATTATCCGTAATCTGCCCGGGGTCAATTAGTGTTTCTTCAAGAGCCATATGCCTTTTGCTCCGTGATAAAGGCTCCTTGTGCTCCAACCCACATGCTGCTTAGTTTCATCTTGTTTGGTATCGCGGTTTCAACTTTCGTCAAACTGACTAAAGAGCCGGTTAGTTGGATTCGTAGTAATTGCGTTTCAGCAAGCCTGAGGAGACGTCCCTGGAATTGGCCGTCACCTCTTTGTTCTGGTTTACTCGTTTGAAGATAGAGAAGCGCGGCACGCCGTGGAGTTGTCGCCACCAGGTCATCCCCTTCCACACCAGCTTCAATATCAACCCAGTCGTTCATGGTTGTAGACCATATGTCTATCTTCAGCATGAACGACTGGGTTGCCACTGTCGGATGACCTGGTGGCGACAACTCCACGGCGTGCCGAGCGTCTCTATCTTCAACCGAGTAAACTGGAAGCCAATTCCAGGGACGTCTCCTTCAGGCTTGCTGAAACACAATTACTGCGTGTTCACCTAATTGGGTCTCCGGTCGGTTTGACGAAAGATGAAACCGCGATACTAAACAAGATGAAACTAAGAGGCATGTGGGTTGGTGCACGAGGAGCCTTTATCGTGTGGGTTGGCTCCCATATGCTTGTTTTACCTGCAAAATAAAAAATACTAATGGGTCCAGTGGCCAGTCCTGGCGGAGTATTGAGATAGCTTGATTTCCACATGTGTTGGAGTGGAGACGACGTTGATAATGAAGATTCTTTAGAGAATGAAGATGATGTACAAGGTTATGAAACTAGTGAAGAAGTCGGGTTAATACAAAACAATTACCTCAAATAATATCCTCCAAAACTATTATAACTCCCACCCAATCTCTATTTAATACAAAAAATAATACAACCACCATTTGATCCCAGCCTGCCACACCACTACAAAGTACAAATACACCTTCAGCCCAAAAACCATTTCATGTACACCCACTACATCCCAAAACGATCTCCCAGGCCCATTACGTCCATACCCGACCCATTCCGCTCACTGGCGAAGCTTGAACGAAAATTGGGGGGCGAACTTATATTGTATGGACATTTCATAAACGACGGGGGCGGGCTCAAATTTTCGGCAGGAAACGGGTAATTTTACACTACGTACACAAATTTTCGCCTACTTTGGGGAGAAACAGGGGGCGGGCCCCCCCCCCCCCCCCTCAATAAGATTCGCCCCTGATTCCCCTACCACACCCGCACCTCCATATTTAACAACACCTGACCAACTTCTTTCATCCTTTACGATGCTACTTCGGCTGATCCTAACGAACCAGCAACTGTTACTCAAGCACTTAAAAGTCCGTTTTGGCGAAAGGCCATGCAAGATGAATTTGATGCTTTACAACGGAATCATACTTGATCTCTTGTTCCACCCGAATCCGCCCACAACTTCATTGGTTGTAAATGGATTTTCCAAACTATACTTAAACCCAATGGAATGGTCAATCGCTTAAAGGCTCGTTTAGTGGCTAAAGAAGTTACTATATATTAGTGGTTAATGATTTGAATATTCAATGATCTTTGTAGTTTTCTTTCTTTTGCATTTAGTAGATGTGGCAAATGAGTCTTTATTTAATTATGATATGAATAAGTAAATAAGATTACAATATCAATCATCCTTTGTTTGAAGGTCAGGTCATGTCTTGTTGGAATATCAAATATATGATATGAATAAATCATAAATGTTTCAGTTAATTGTTGGTTATTTGTGTAAGTTGTGTTACAAGAGCATGAGCTAGTAACTGAGTTGATAAAAAAAAGGCTTGAAGTTGCTTGCTTGGGCTAAAGGTAGTCGACACCGAGGGCAATATAAGAGTGTGCATGGAACGGTTTTTGTTAAACACATGAGATCTGCACATACCTTGCTAACCTATGAAAGCAAATAAAACTAAGTGTGTGCATAGGTCGGTTTTTTGTTTTCACAGTGGGTTTGGTTATAATTTAGGCTTGTAACTTTTGTGCCGAGAAAGATGACCCGAAATAATGAACTTGGGCTTGAAACTTTAGGCCTGTTTTTTATGTTAGCTAATAGTTAATTGATTATTATACAATTGGGACTGTGAGTAAGTATTTGGGCTGCACCATTTATTAAATTATTTGTAAATTACTTAACATCAAAAATAAAAATTATAATCCATAGACTCAATAACAAAAGTTGGTTTATTTCGGTTTTTATGGGGGTGTCCCCTCTTGTCGGGCTTAGGGACACCGGGTTTGTTGCTAGGCAGGACGTGTTAAAGGCAGAAGCAGGAAAAATTGCTAAGCACGAGAAGACGTGTGTTGAGAATCAACACGCCTTCATTCCTTTTGCTTTTGATACATTTGGGTCTCTTGCCCCCGATTCTGCTACGTTTCTAAATAGAGTTCAGCGGGTCGTGCACAGTAACCCAGCGACGCCGAAGAACGATAATTTTATTTTCAGTATGATCAGTTTTGTCATTCAAAAGGGGGTGGCGGCGCAGCTTGTTGCCCGCTTACCTGCCTCTTTATTGTAATTGGATCCTTATATTTGAAATGAAATATAAACTAATGGAACTCAATTCATTATTTGAAAGTTATATATCATCACTTCAACTAAAACTGAAAACGAACCGGAAATTAGTTCGTCATACTCAAACTAACCAATCCATCATTTACATTTTTAAGGTATTTGAAACATTTGGGCTGTGAAGTTAAATACATGAGGAACTATATTTTGTGAAATATAGTTTTATACATAGAACTAACACAAAAGATTTATTATTTCATAAGCTTTGAGCATCTTATGTTTCATGGAATTTTTGAGGTCAAAGTCAAATTATATTCTTTCCAGGTTCTAATTTATTTGAATTATTTTAAAAACCAAGTATCAAAAACTGCTTCAAGTTTTATTACTTGTAAAGTTGTAATCATCATATTTTTGTTGTACAACTATTGTAAACATGTGAATTTTGAAGTTAACATTAACATGTTTCAAATTTAATTACTTGCAATCATCATATGTTTTTTTCGGCTAAAAAACTTCAACCTGAAAGGGTAAAACCAAAAAAAACTTAACAGGACAGATCCGAACCCAAACTGAAACCAAACGATTTTAAAAAACTTGAAAACCGAATTTTCGTTAGTTTGAGCCCAAAACTGACTTGTGCTCCTCCATTCTAATTACTACATTCAGTTAAATATTAATCCCAGTCTTATAAGTTACAACCATGAATCTTTTTGCAATATGATGTGGTCCCACCTGAACACTTAGCTCACTTGGGAAGAAGACGATAGCCCATTAAGAAAAAGAGCCCCAACGGCTGTAAAGATCAGCCCACGAATGTTGGCTCGTTTGAACACAGACAGCAGAAGCCCGAAAGAAGTCTAAAATCATCCGGCCCATTTCAAGAAAAGAAACTTAACAAGCACGCCTGTACGAGCTCGAAAGGGATAGCAATATCGGAAGCAGTGAACGTCAGATGTTTTTGAGAATGTCAAATGGAACTTGCATCACGTGTGTTCTTCGATTGGATTAGAAAAATTGTCATCGTTGCAGCATAGCACGGGTTTTATACTAGTACTTAAAATAAAGAAAAAAATATTTATTGTTTGAATTTAGATAGGTGTAATTTAAATGGATAAAAACGTGACTATACACTCTTATTTTTTTTGCTATAGTTTTATGTTTAATATACTAAAACTACTACTTATGAAGATTAATTTCTAAAAAAGTTATAGGAATCTAAACTAAGTATTTAAGTTGAAGAGGTTACATCGTATACAACCGGACCAAGAGTCACGTCAGCGAGGGATAAACCAAGGACCACATTCCATACGGATGAACTAAATACCAAACCATGCGGCTTTGTAACTGATATTAGTAACCATGGTCGAATTATAAAAGGTCGTCATATATCATTTGTCACACACAACAGGTAAGTACATATATGTATTATCATTTGGGCATCGCTTATCTCCGCGTGTATTTCATTATTTCATATAACCGTTAGCTTGTTAAAATGGTTGTAATTCTCAGGTGCGTTTGTTACTAAAACAAAAAAAATACCTAAGCATAAATGAAAATAAAAATACAAATAAATGTTTACATGTATGGTTCGTTAAATGGATACGTGTTTTTCAGATTTTCAGTCGCGTTATCAAATACCCTTTCCAGTAATATTTTAGGTTTCGACTATGTTATTCGAATGCGATTTAACATTCCATCCCTCATGCAAGAACTTTAAAAGGGATTAAACGTGAAACTTGTGTTAGTATCAATATTAAGTTATTAACAAAACTTTATATATTTGTGCTATACATAAAAAGGTTGTATTGAACTATTTTTAAATACTATTAAAGCAATACAATGTGGACACATGGTCTTTATCTAGGCTGTTCACATGTGCAATCCAGTCATCAAGTTACCATTCTCAGAAGGTCTAATATTGTGCCACGTGTCCTGTTCTCCAAACACCCAAAATCACAAAACCCGGTTTATTTTTCACAAATAATATTGATTTCCACCACTGATTCTCTCTCTAATCTCCCGATGATTATACGAACCCTAATTCCGTCGGTGAGATCTACAATCAATTCCACCACTGATTTTCATTCTAACTTTCCGATGAATATACGAATCCTACATCCGTCGTTCAGATCCACCATCGAACCTCTACAGTGTTTACTAACAATACGATCCCTAATTCCGCCGTTCGGATTCGAACCGATTGGAGACATCAAAATCCTTGGAATTGATTCTCCGATGATTATATTCAAGGTAACTAGCAATCCATTGTTGCAACTTGCAAATACAATTAGTTTATTTAACCGATTCGATGAATCCATCCGGCCAATCTATTATACGCATATTTTATGTTTACTGAGTTTTCTGGTCAATTATTTATTGTTTTGTTTATTGAATTTTAAGAAGTTTATATCCTACCAATTTCTGGATATATTTCAGAAATTTTTTATTGTTTTGTTTATTGAATTTTAAGAAGTTAATTAACAATCCTTCAATTTTTTATTGTTTTTTTTCTCCCAGTCTCTTACAAGTTACAACCATGAATCTCAGTATGATGTGGTCCAACCTGACACGGGTTCGGTTAGCTCACTTGGGAAGAAGACAATAGCCCATTAAGAAAAAGAGCCCAACGGCTCTAAAGATCAGCCCACGGACGTTGGCTCGTTTGAACACAGACAGCAGAAGCCCGAAAGAAGTCTAAAATCATCCCGCCCATTTCAAGAAAAGAAACTTAACAAACACGCCTGTACGAGCTCGAAAGGGATAGTAGTATCAGAAGCAGTGAACGTCGGATGTTTTTGAGACTTCATAATAACCAAGTTTCGGTAAAGCAATGGGGCCCATTCTTCAACAGCTCAAAACTTTCCGTAATAAAGCGGTATGGGCATGTTTAAATGTGTGGGTGTACATGAGAATGTCAAATGGAACTTGCACCACGTGTGTTCTTCGATTGGATTAGAAAAATTGTCATCACTACAACATAGCGTGGATTTTATAAAATAAAGAAAAAATATTTATTGTTCGAATTTAGATAGGTGTAATTTTGATGGGTTAAAACGTAACTATTTTTTTTTCTAAAGTTTTATGTTTAATATACTAAAACTACTACTTATGAAGATTAATTTCTAAAAAAGTCATAGGAATCTAAACTAAGTATTTAAGTTGAAGAGGTTACATCCTATACAACCAGACCAAGAGTCACGTCAGTCAGGATGAACCAAGGACCACATTGATGAACTAAATACAAAACCATGCGGGTTTTTAACTGATATTAGTAACCATGGTCGACTTATAAAAGGTCGTCATATGTCATCTGTTACACACAACAGGTAAGTACAAATATGTATTATCATTTGGGCATCGGTTATCTCCACGTGTATTTCATATACCCGTTAGCTTGTTAAAATTGGTTGTTGTAACTCTCATGTGCATTTGTTACTAAAACAAAAAAAATATATACCTAAGCATAAATGAAAATAAAAATACAAATAAAATGTTTACATGTATGGTTCGTTAAATGGATATGTGTTTTTCAGACTTTCAGTCACGTTATCAAATGCCCCTTCTGGAAATATTTTAGGTTTCGACTATGTTATTCGACTGCGATTTAACATTCCATCCCTCGTGCAAGAACTTTAAGCGATTAAACGTGAAACTTGTGTTAATATCAGGGGGGAGGGGTGGTGGATGTGATGGCATCACTCATCACACACCTCACCCAATCAAATGGTGCCACATCACCAACCCCAAATCCATCACATGTGAAGGTTTTTTACTAGGGGTGGTGTTGTGGTGTGGTGTGGTGTGTGATGGAATTTTTTTGTTTTTTTTTTGCAACTTTAAAAAAACAAGATTTACTATAACTTAAAAAATAAAAACAATAGTTTACTAGAATATAATTCAACTTAAAAATTAGAAATAAAAAATAAAAGTTATAATAAACGCCTACTCATCGTCTGAATCCGGAAATTCCAAACCTAAAGAACCTATAAGCTCAACTAGATCTCATCTCAACCGATGATGAATATCTTCATTCCGCAAGTCTAATCGGACATCATCGGGAACGGGAACTTGAGTCGGAGGATCCGGTACCCAATCTGGAGAAATTGCATTTCCATCTTCTTTTATTAACATATTGTGTAATATGATGCATGCATACACATAGCTAGAGATCATGGGTTTTTTCATTGCACGAACTGGTCGACTAAGTATGCACCATCTACCCCATAAAACACCGAAAGCTCTCTCGACATCTTTTCTTGTCGATTCTTGCAACTTCTTGAACGCATTTTCATTGGTCTCGACAGGAAACGAAAAGGCTTTCACAAAAACAGACAATTGCGGGTAGATACCATCGACAAGATAGCAGCCACGTCTGTAATATCTCCCGTTGACAAAATACGGGCAGAAAGGTGCGGTGCCATCTGTTACGCTCTGAAACAACGGTGATGGGTACAGAACAGTGATGTCGTTGTTTGAGCCGGGAACACCAAAATAAGAATGTCAAATCCATAAATCATTTGACGCAACTGCTTCTAGTGAGATGGTCGGTCGTTTGATAGCACCCCTAACATACGCCCCTCGCAACTCCCGTGGACAATTCCTCCATTCGATATGTGTACAATCGATGCTACCGAGAATCCCTAGAAAATGCCATCTAGCCTTGTGCGCGGCGTAAAGACGTGTAATGTCGTGTCTTGTTGGTTTTCGTAGAAACTCTTTGGCATACAATTTTATAATCGTGTTACAAAAGAATTGTAGACATTCACGTGAAGTTCTCTCAGACATTTGTAAGTATTCATCGAATTGGTCGGGTGGGTTACCTGTCGCTAGTTGACGAATAGCGGACGTGCATTTTTGAAGCGCCGTAAAACTTCGTTTGCCTCTCGCGTCGTAAGATTCTTGAAACCATTCTTCGTTTGCTTCGACGTCGGCTACAATCTTTAAAAATAAAGATTTCGGCAAACGAAAGCGTTCCCTAAATGTCTCGTCATTGTATTTCGGCTCCTCCACAAAATAGTTGTTCATAGCACGTCGTGGGCATGTATACGATCACGCTCCACCACTTTTTTCTTTGGACGGCTCGGGCCTTTAAGTTCGTTATATAGCAACGGGAACTATTCGAGAATGTCATCGTCCGAAGACGAAGAGCTATCGGTGTCTAAGGGCATCGAATGTTTCGGAAATGCCATATTTTTTTGTTGTGAATGATGGGGAAGTATGAGAGTGTTTTTGAGTTGGAGTTGGTTTTGAGTTGGATTTGGTTTATGTTTTGGTTTTGGTTTTGGTTTTATATAGGTTTGTTTTTTATTTAGACCACCCACCCCATACACCTCCCAACGGCTACTTCCATCTCGCAACGGTCATTTTTCCCTCGAGAACCCCACCATCACCCTCCATTACTTGCGTGATGGTCATCACTCAACATTGCCATCACACGCGTGATAGCCCACCGGCGGCGGTGTTGAGTGGCGCCATCACGCGTGATGGATCTCCTTCACGCGATGTCCCGTCCCCCTCAATATTAAGTTATTAATAAAACTTTATATATTTGTGCTATACATAAAAAGGTTGTATTGGACTACATCTATACACATAAGCAAAGCCCCATACTTTAACGTATCAGAAACTGACACGTAACCTGACGCCACGTGATACATCTACGTGCCACTTGGCCCACACGAAGATCCGAGGAAAGTCACACTGATGACGTGTACGTCTGTATCTGTGAGCTGGATTTTGTTGATGGTCATGGGCCCATATTGCTCTCTTTTATTTAAGCGTGACCCGGTTATTAGTGGACACGTCAATGGGCTGGACCACATATTAAACCGACATCAGCACTGTTGAGCCTAGATGTGCACAAATCGGGTTCAACTGGAAAACCCGAACCGGTTCGGAACCGGTTTTTTCACACCGGGTTGTAAAATGGCACCGGTTCCAATCAAGAACCGGTTCGGTTCCCGACCCGAACCGATGCCCAGATATGCTAACTTTTAGGAACCGGGTAGGGTATGAACCGGAACCGGTTTTTACGTAAAACCGGTTCCACCGGTTTTTTTTGAAATTTAAATATTATAGCCGTTAGGAACCGGTTCCATCGGCTATATAGCCGTTTTTGACCGTTGGAACCGGTTTTTTAACTATAAATAAGTTATTTTTTTACTCTAAATAGCAAGGTTTGTTTGTGTACTTGTTAAACCACTCCCAAAACTATAAAACACACTCCAAACCACAATTAACCTTAAACCGACAACAAATGGCAACTAATGATGACGTTGTTATGGTGATCGAAACAACAAGATGCCCCGATGTTTGGGTTCATTACGATTTGTGTCTCATGACCGACTCACATGAGTTGGCACGTTGCAAATATTGCTCGAAGTTTCTTAAAGCAGGGTCCAACTCGACGTTACGAAAACATACGAATAAGTATTGTCGAGAGAAAAGAAGCTTGGATGCTAAAAAACGGAAGTGGGAGAGTCGTCCGGCTCTACAACCCAAAAATAAGTATTCCCGGATTAAAACGACGGACTTTGTATTTTAAGTTTTAGTTGTTATGTTTAGTATCGTTTATGTTTTAATAATGTTTGTAATAGTTATTTTTTAAATAAATAAAATGTTCGTCGTTATTAAAAAAGTAACAAAAAATTAATCATGAGTAACAAAAGTAATTATAATTAAACAAATCAAAACTAAATATTAGTTGAACAAGTTACAAATAATTTTACTAAAACAAATAATTACAACTCTTCTTCGTCTTCATTCTCTTCTTCACCCTCGTCTTCGTTATCGGAAGAAACCCCGTCCTCCTCCTCTTCATCATGAATATGACGCTCTATTGGTATTTCGTCTTCAAAGTTCGCCGTGTGTTGTACACGATCCACCGCATCCAAATGGTCCTTTAGGCAAATGCAAACCTCTAGAGACTCGGGAGTTAATTTTGTTCTTCGCATAGATAACACCCTCCCACTAAGAGAAAAAACCGATTCGGAAGCAACCGTTGAGGCTTGTACGACAAGCAAATCACGAGCCATGGCGGATAGAATGGGAAATTCGTTTTGTTTAGTTGGATGGTCGGGTAACGGAACGGGTTTGCTAAAGGAGTAGTATTTTAGTTTGTTTTTGAGTTTGGTGGTGAAACAAGTGGTGGAAACAAGTTATATATAGGTTTGGGCATCAAAAACCGGTTCCAACGGCTATATTACCGTTGGAACCGGTTCCAACGGATCTATTGTCTGAAAAACCGGTTCCAACGGCTATATTACCGTTGGAACCGGTTCCAACGGCTAATTGGTGTCTAAAAAACCGGTTCCAACGGCTATATTACCGTTGGAACCGGTTCCAACGGCTAGTTTGACTCTTCAAAAAAAACCCGTCGGAACCGGTTTTTCCGGGTACGAACCGAACCGGTTCCAATTAAGAACCGGGTAGGAACCGGGTTGAAACTGATACTGACATACAAATAGGAGAACCGGGTACGATTTTCGGGTACATAATTACCCAAACCGGGTATTGTACCAACCTGGTTGGAACTGGAACCGGTTCCGGTTCGGTTCCACCAGTTAGGTTCCGGAACCGGTTTTTTTGTGCACGTCTAGTTGAGCCCCGCATTATGCTTTTTCTTTCGTGGCTAAATCTTGGCTGTCGATCTTATTATTATTATTATTATTATTATTATTATTATCTAGACAAGGTCCCATGTGAACGTGAAGACAATGCTTGGTTGTTGCAAATGTTTATTTACTGGTTTGTCCTTGTTTGTTTCAAGTTTTACTTATGTAATCTTGCACCAAAGTAAACAAACACCAACAAACAGCATATGTTTTAGTTTTTTTTTTCATTTAAGCATGAGAGGACCATCACCTGAAAATTTATAAAACCCGTTAATATTCGGTTAACCAATTAAACCAGATAAATTGCAACATGAGAGCTAGTTTGTATGTCGCTCTTAATTGGTCTAGATGTGTGCTACCGTCTATACATCTGAGTAATATTATATCATTTTTGGTTATAGAAGTCGCTAGGCGCTCCTAGGGCGGTCCACTGAAGAGTTGTGAGTACTTCGAGTACTCGGATGTGGTAAATTATAAAGAAACTAATTTTTGGAACCTTATATATATGTCAAGTATCATAAATATACTAATATTTATAACTAAATACGTGAATATCAGTATAAATAAAAAATATACATCTACAAATACTAAAGTATTTAAAATTTGAAAACATTTGTAACATCCTAAAATTTATAATGTTGAATAAAGAAAGTTACGTTTAGTGATTTCGCGTTATTAATTAATTAATATCGAGTAAAGAACGGATCATGGACTTAGATTAATTGAGATGGGTTAAATGAGAATGGGCCTTAGGTCCATGGGCTTTAAGGGATATAAATATCCCCTAAACCAAGCTAAAACCCTAAACCCTCATTTCATTTCCATCATAATCTCTACACACTCCAAACACACACACACACCATAAACGAGCAAGACCCAAGAGAGAGTAAACGTTAGTTGGTATTAGATCTTATTACACGAGATCTAGAGTGCATAAACAAGCTAACCAAGATCGAACGAGCGCTAAAGGTATGTTCTTGACCTTTAAAGTTTACGTAGTATTGAACGTTTTTACTTAAAGGTCAAAGCTTTATAGTATATACGGGATATATATACGACCGAAAACGGTTAGGGAACGTAGTGGGTGATGTCGAACCATAACAAGGGTATTAAAACCGCCAAAATGCTTGATAAAAACTAAACCCGTAGCTGAACTGGGCAACTTCGCCTGCAAAACCATATCTTCGCCTGCAAAGCCACAACTTCGCCTGCAAAAGCTTAACTTCGCCTTCAAAGCTTAACTTCGCCTACGGCCAAGTTCGCCTAACTGGTAACTTCGCCTAAGGCCAAGTTCGCCTAATTGACAACTTCGCCTAAGGCCAAGTTCGCCTAACTGATAACTTCGCCAAAAGCTAAGTTCGCTTAAGGTTTAACTTCGCCTAAAGTTAAGTTCGCTTAGAAAATAAATTAAAAACCTAATGGAAAATGTGTTAAGACAGTTAATGTAAATAAAATTTTTCCAATCTGACCTGGCAGCTCGACCCCAGCCAGGGGCTCTGCCCCTTGGACCCTGCTAGGGGCTGCCGCCCCTAGACCCCGCTGCCAGGGGCGCTGCCCCCGGACCCCCGTTCGTTGTGGGTCATATAAAGATAGAAATACAACATGAGTAGTAGTAGTTAATTGATACGTGTAAATATTATACAGTTAGCCGTGTACAGCTCAAGAAGGGAATAACTATTAACGGAGAGCGTAACAGGATTCAGGAGAGTTTCTAGCCCTATTTATGTGTTCTGTTTTCGGGGCTGTGTGCATACTCAATATGTTTGTTAATACGCTTATCCTAAGAGATAAGTGTATGCCTTATGTGGATAATGTGAAATGTATGAATGATTGCTTGATGGTACGTGAACGATATTCGGATATTGCACGTACTGTCAGGTTGTAACGCTATGTATAAGGTAAGTATGATATGTATGCTTATGTGTATAAACGTGATAAAGTTAATAAAAGAAGGAAATGATGGTTGTATGGTTGTATGGTTACGAAAAGGGTACCGAGCCCTAATAATACTCGAGGTATGATGTATGGTTGTATGGTAACGAAGAGGGAATCGAACCCTACTAATATTCGAGAACTAGGGAACCGAACCCTACTAATATTCGAGGAAAGAGGGTACCGAGCCCTAATAATACTCGAGGAAAGAGGGTACCGAGCCCTAATAATACTCGAGGAAGGAGGGTACCGAGCCCTAATAATACTCGAGGAATGAGGGTACCGAGCCCTAATAATACTCGAGGAATGTAGGGCGTAATGCTCTTTATAACGTAAGATATGAAAGCAAGTTAATACAAAAAAGGAAAGTAAGAAAGTATGAAATTATGAATGAAAGAATATAAGTTTATGTGTATTGTATAATGTATGATTAACTAAAACTCACTCAGCGTAGCTGACTTTTAGTATGCACGCAGGTGAGTAGGATGAGGCAGCTCGCTTGAGGAGACACGTGGCACTGAATAAGAGGCGGGCATCCGAAGACTCAAGACGTTTAAGTCTAATGTTTGTTTATTTTGAAAGACAAAATGATGTTTTAAGACAAGATGTGTTTTGTTATGAAATGTTTTATGAAAGCTTTTATATTCCGCGAATGTTTTAATTAACTCTGATATTTAGAACTGCGTTTATGAGTAAATCCAACACGAAAGTATGGCTACCGATAACGGGGCCTTACAACATTTAATTAAAAAAATGATAGTCGTTCTTTAAATTTAGAGAAATATGAATTATGTTTAACTTTTAAAATCAAAATCGGCTCGAGTTGACCGATTAAATCCAATTGTGGCGGAGGTTGACCACTTTTTTGATCGATTACGAGTAACTAGACGGAGTTAAAGAAAGTCGCATCGGCACAATACCTTGTAGCGATTACTCGGCGCCTAGTCGGGATTTTTATAACCATGATATCATCACGGAAGCTATATAGGCTTTCATGTGAAGTTCTTGTAGACATATTCAAATATTCGTCATATACGTTAGAAACCATCTTGTATGCTAATAATGGGGTGCAAGACCTTGCGTGTCAAGATGCTCTAAAAAAAGAAAATTGTCTTTCTATATCAACTATTCGCGTCAAATGAAAATTACCTCTCAATAAACTTTAAAGATGAACCCTGGGTTGTATGTCTCAGCACTATATCGAGCATTTTCAAGGCGATCATGAGAGCTTCTCGATCTTTATTAAGACATGTTTCTTTTATATATTGAACTAATCACATCGGAAAAAAGAAAGAACGCAGACTGAGACCTCGTTACTAAAAAGCAAGTGTTAGGCTCACTAATATTATTTGAGGACTCAATCGAGCTTGATGATAGGTGTTTGATTAATCTACGTTTGATAAGTTAGAGAATAGATCGTTTGATGTGTAAAAAGTTGTAGACTTATTGGTTTTTAAAGATAAATAACCTTTGTCTAAGAGTGGGCTCAAAGTTCGTTATCATTTCTCGCCTCCTCTCTCTTTCACATAAAAGCATTGAATAGTCCCTAAATTCCAAAAATTCGTTTATGTAAATTGCAACAATGCATTTCTATACTAATAAAAAAGAGAATTTAAAAAGTAGAAACATTTCATTATTTAAGAAAAAAAAACATAAATAAACTAAAAAAATTTACATAAAGCTTATTTAAAATAAAGACAAATAATGATTATTTTCTGAATTATATTAGCTAAACAAATTGTACATCACCCATATGTTTCACCAATTCCTTCAACAAGAATTACCCGACTTCACCCCTACCAGAGTTGAAATCGAGGCCCCGAGCATTGTTTTCATGCGGCTTTTTAGCCACCTCACCTTCCCCTACCTCCGCTCTCCCCTCTTCGACATCGAGACTACACCAAGTACCCTAATGGCAACATCCTCGCCGGCACCAAGGTGTCATGACTCACATCCCTTTACCTATGCCCACACCAAAGCATATCCCTCCAATTTATTTTTTTTATATATTCGAATTGCCCACGTGGGCATGAACTGAATTTTGATATTCATTGATTAAAAATCAATTTAAATGGGTGAGGTCATCTATATAGATTCCCTCTTTATCATTTGATTAATATTCATATCCTTCTTTATATTATAAAGTAGCTCATAAATCTTCTTTGTGTTGTGTCATGTATTATTATTATCTTCCACACTAGAGGTGCACAAATCGGTTTTTTTTAAAAAACCGGTTCGGTTATTAACCGGACCGGTTTTTTTCGTCCTGGAAAAAAACCGGTTCGGTTAATAACCGGACCGGTTAATAACCGGTTTTTGTGCATGAAAACCATAACCGGTCAAACCGGTTACGACCGGTTTGGGAACCGGTTAGAACCGGTTAATAAACCGGTTTTTTTATTAACCGGTTTTTTTAATAACCGGTCTAACCGGTTAACCGTTTTTTTTTTTTTTTTTTTTTTTTTAAATAACCATTATTTTTTCACAGTATAAACAAACCGGTAACTACAAGGCAAACCGGTAACTACAAGCATTAAATCGTTATCGCATATTCGTAACTCAAAAATACATAACTTTCATTTATAGCTTTTACATTAAAAATACAAACATTAAATCGTTATCGCATATTCGTAACTCAAAAATACAAACATTAAAGAATGCTTAGACACGATTACATTAACAACTTGCTGTTTCTTACTCATTATTTTCATCGCTACCCGATCCCGAGCTATTCCTTAGGTAATCGTCGTACGCGGCTTCTTCATCGGTCATTGGTTGAGTGTGTCCTTGATTGACCTCGTCTTCATACAAGCCCGCCTCATAGTCCATTTCCCCCTCGAGTGAGCGTTGATGTTGTGCCCTATCTAAAGCGTCCAAGTAATCCTTGTAGCAAATAGATATCTCTACAGCTGGTGGAGTGAGTCGAGTCCTCCTAATCGATATAACCCTGCCAGAAACAGAAAAAGCAGACTCCGAAGCTACCGTGGAAGCTTGGACCGTTAGTAAATCTTTGGCCATGGCGGCGAGGATCGGAAACTCATCCTCCTTACCTCTCCACCAAGCCAGCAAATCAAGACTTCTAAATTCATCTGGAGTCATGTGTTTCACAAAGTTGGTACCACCATACCTTCCAAGTTCACTGCTTGGGGTGTTTACCTTTTGACGTTTACCGGCGTCTTCCCAAATCATGTAGTACATCCCCATTTCAAGGTCGGTTTGGGATTGGGATTGGGCAACAGCTCTTAACGAGTCATGAATTTGGGAAGACGACCCGTATTTTGTAAGGTAAACATCATACATGTTAGACAAGGTGGTGTTGAAAGCATTCTTTAAAGTTTGGTTATAATAGGGGTTTTGATCGTCGTTTAACTCTAGCTCATCACAAATTTTTTCTATTAAAGCTTCAACACCACCAACATTTATGCAAGGGTTTAACGCAGCAGCACATGTCAAAACAGCGGGTAGTTGTTGAAAATATTTTCTAAATTTTTCTTTCATTTTTACACCCATATCAAAATAAGGTGCACCCCTACAATGAAGTTCACTCAACTTTGTGCACATGACAGCAATTTTTGGTAAAGCAATGGGGCTTGTTGGATAGTAAACCCCGGATAAACTTGTTGTGCAAGATTTAAAAATTTGAAGTACCTCCGTAACGATCTCAATCAATAACCAGTTTCTAGGATCGTACGGTGCACATTTACCCCTACTTGACATTATTTGATGAAACGCAACTAGTGATTCTTTTTGTTGGATGGCTTTCTCAAACATATCACAAGTCGAGTTCCATCTTGTTGGACAATCCCAATTGGGCCCCAACCATTGACAATTAGCTTCATCACAAAATTTTTTGTATCTTGAAAATGTTTTATTGTTGCTAAAAACATCTCGTAACATTCTTTTAAAATTGTTTCTTTGCGTTTCGATCACGTTGAACCCATCTTGCACGGCCAAGTTGATAATATGTGCAATGCATCGGCTATGAAAAAACGCTCTATCACAAATAGGTTTATACTTTAATTTTAAATGGCCAACCGCGGCCGTATTGTTGGACGCGTTATCAAACGAAATTGAAAAGATTTTATCTTCAATCTTGTATTGTCGAATGACTTTATCCAAGAGTTTAAAAATATTTCTGCCCGTGTGCGGGTAATCAAACAATTGAAACGCAACGGTTCGTTTCATCATTTGCCACGACCCGGGGTCAACCCAATGAGCCGTCACACAAATGTATGAGTCGGGCGAACCATTAGGTACCGACCACACATCCGTTGTTAAGTTTACACCAGTTTGTAAGTTTGAAAAGTATGAAATTAGTTCGGATTTAGCGTTTTTCCAAGCTTTAAGACAATCTCTTCTAAGGGTCGAACGACTTACGTGTTGGTAGCGTGGTTGAACATACTTTTGCATCATCGACGTGAATTGAGGGTTGTCGAAGTGGTTGAAAGGAAGTGTATTTTGAATCACAAAGTTTGAAAACTGTTGACGTACCTCTTCAAGGTCGTACGTAAACACCGTTCCTTGATTCGTTATCTCCGGCTGCGAACTACTTCCCGATTCGTCCTTCAAGGCCTTGCAAAAGGGCCTTTGTACATGCGCTCTTAAAGTGGAGTTTGCATCTTTGCCATAAAACTTCAAACAATGTTTGCATCGAGCTTTTTGGGTACCGTTAGACATTTCGCATAGGTCGAAATGTTGCCAAACATCTTGGTTTCGTTTCGTGGGGATGACCCGAACGACCGTTTCTCCCGTGTTCGAGGCACCCATGTTGACGGATGAAGCAGCACTTTGGGAGGCCATGATAATCGACTACGAAATAAGAGCGTATGGAGTGGTAATGTGGTATAATTGAGCGTGAGATAACAAAATAATCGCGTATGTAATAAACGTTTAGAGCGTTTGGAGTTGTATAATCGAGTGTGATCTAACCAATACCCAACCTAAGCTATATATAGATGTTTGTGGGGGTAAAATGAGAAAAAAAAAAAACGGTCAAAAATAAGAAAAAACGGCTATATGGTCGTTACTCAACGGGAAAAAACCGGTTTTTAACCGGTTAACCGGTTTTTTTATAACGGTCAAAAACCGGTTTATAAAAAAACCGGTTAACCGGTTTTTCTAATAACCGGTTATTAAAAAAACCGGTTTTTTAAAAACCGGTTATTAAAAAAAACCGGTTTTTTTTAAAACCGGTTATAAAACCGGTTTAGGCTCCAAATTGTGTAACCGATATACAAACCGCCGGTTTGTAAACCGGTCAAACCGGTTTACAAAAAACCGGTTTTCTTAAAAACCGGTTTCCGGTTTAAACCGGCAAACCGGTTCGAGGACCGGTTTTTTTGACCACCTCTATTCCACACTTTTTTGCCACGGATCAAGTTAAATGACCGTAATAATTTGAAAACATGAATACATATATGTATGCAATCGCTTGTGTATATTTCACTTAAGGTATAAGTGAAATTAACTTTTAAATACATCATATTTATTTAGGTCTCGCTAAAATAGCAAAATACAATATTTATCTCTTGCTTACGGGTTTTGCCCATTTATCAAGATTTTACAATCCGGTCCATATAGACATTGTTTTTGTCATGATCCATTGGCTTAATGACGGTAAGTTTAGAAGTTTAGTGGCCTCACACGAGCACCACACGAAGGTATTATAGTAAAGCCAATGTAAAAATATAAAAAACACTGACTTCCTTTCACGTCGCCCTGTTTCTGAGCCATAACTTTACATGTCCAAATCCTTTCATGTTACCTTTCCTCACGCAAATACACACATCGTCGGGTTTTTTTTTTTTTTTTTTGAAACTTTCATAGAAAAGATATAAATAGGAATGTTCCCATTTATTGGGTAAGTATGATCGACATTTTTTGCTTGTTGTCTTTAGGGTTGTTTAATATCGTTTGCACCAAACATTCCTATATGTTTTCTTGTTCTCCTTCCTGGATCAACTTCTTCTTCTTTCCCCGACAGATAGAGACACAGGATGCAAGTACGATGGTAGTTCAAACAATCCTTAGTAACCGAGACAACAAGAAGTCTCAAGTGTAACAAGATTAAAACACTAAGCCTTTATAGTAATTTGAAAAGGAAATAAAGAGAGAACAAGCTAGAAGAAGAATTTTGAAAAATTAATAGTTATTGAACTTAATAGTTATTGAACTTACTGAGATATCTGGTTATTACTGGACGAATTTTCCTTAAAACGACACATACTAAGATATTGAAGGGCGTAAAACAAGAGCATTTAGATCAAATTTTAGAATCCATCATGTGCTAGTGTAAAAGATTAGATAAAAGATAATATACAATATATGTTGTAATGTTTAAAATAATATTAATAGTAGGCAAATCACTTATCCTTCTATATCATCCTAAAAGTTATTTTTCTTGTTAAAATAGCTAAAGGCTAACCTAGTTCTTAATTCTTAAAAGTAAAACCAAAATGTGATTAAAAACATTCGATATTTGTATTGCATCAAAAGATATGATAATTTCGAGGGAAAATCCCCAAAATAAGTGTTTATAAATTTTTTTTTTCAGATTTAGGTGTCATTTGAAAGAAATTCCTAAAATATGTATTATAAATTAGTCGTCACGAGTAGTTTGTGATTACACACGAGTAGTTTGTAGAACCAGTTAAAACTTGCCATGTGCCCTTAATTTAACCGTAACGAGCAGGTTCACTAATCATTTGCTCGTCACAACTAAATAAGTTTCATACCTCGTAATCAACGCCCACGAGTAATTCATAAGTCATATAGTCGCGACGACTAGTTTACCTGGTTTACATTACTCATACGAGTAGTTTATTAGTAGTTAACTTGCCGCGACTAAATAACTTATGAATTACTCGTGGGCGTTGATTACGAGGCGTAAAACTTATTTAGTCTTGACGAGTAAATGGTTAGTAAATCTGCTCGTTATGGTTAGTTTAAAGACACGTGTCAAGTTTTAATTGGTTAGTTTTGGTGGGCTGTGGCTACAAGTCAAACATCATGCGTCAGACATGCTGTGCTCTTCGCGTCGGATAAATTGACATGTGGACCCAACCTCCCATCCTTTTTTATTATTCACTTTTGTACAGCTCAACAAAATTATTAGATTTACTAAAGAATAAAGCGAAAATTACCAGAATAGCCCATTTATAGAATGTGGTTTCAAGTTTGTCCTTCTAAATTCAAGTTTTTAATTTTGTCCCTTTGGTATCTCGTCGCCGGCAACATGTTAGCGAACATCGACGATGTATTAACATAACATAGGGTTGACGATGCGTTATGTTGCTAACATAGGGTAGCAGCGATACGTTAATGTTTAAAGCGGGGTTCCACGATGCGTTATTGGATAACGCATCGCTGCTACCCTATGTTAGCAATTGAAGAGGAGTTTTGACATAGTATGTTATAGGTGGGACCCTGCTTTTATTTCCGGACACACTTTTTAGAGTATAGAGGTCACATCTTGCATGTAGCTTATCTAGCAAGTCCTAAACGTTACATGCTTCGTCGTAGGAGTTACATCAATGAAGAAGTCGTGTAAGTTCATCCGTCGGTGAGATCATACTTCATGCATCTTATCAGTATGTAACTCATATTATAAATCTTTTTATGTATTTCATGATTAAATAAGTAATCTATGATATAAATAAGATCGAATGAATATATTAAAAGTAATAATTTTTAAAGTTTTCTTTTAAACGTTTACACATTTTCTAAGAGTTACACATTTTATTTTTGTTGTCATTTGTAGAATCACTTAACATTTCCTTTAAAGCCGTTAAATAAAAGTTTTGTAACAATAGTTCATGCGTTGAGGTTACCTAATTAGTTATGTAATGTACCCTAAATATCATGTCACGTTAGGTATGCCCTAACGATCGTTTATATAATCATATCAATTTTGACTACTGAGTATCACGTTATACTTCTTGTTATGAAACCAACGGACAATAGCCAGGGCCGGCTCTGAGAAGGCGAAAAATTTTTTGGGCCAAAGGCGAAAAATTTTTTGGCCCTTAAATAAAAGAAACATTTTGTTGGATTTAAACAATTTAATTTTAAATGGGCTTATTTGATTAAGATTTGAGTTGTGTAAAAAACTCTTGTATAATCAATCAATCATACTCAGTAAAGTCCCACCGACAGCAAAGCTATAAGTAGGGTCTGGGGAGGGTGGGATGTAGGCACACCGTACCTCTATCCAAATGAATAAAGAGGTGGCTTCCAGAGAGACCCTCAACTCTAAGTACATGTGTATGAAGCAAAATAAAGGAAATCAAAGTTTAACAGTTATATAAAAACTACTACTACTACTACTACTAATAATAATAATAAGATCACAGTTTAACAGCTATATAAAAACTAATAATAATTATAAAAATAATAATATATGTAAGAGAAATACCATTATGGTATGTGACCTAAATAAGTTAAGTCTAAGCCCTAAGGTATTCAATTCTCCCTAAAAATCCTTAACTTTAATTCTACTTCTCCACGAATTCCTATCCTTAACCATGTCCTCGGAGAGGTTTAGGTCTATCAAATCATGCCTAATCCTCTCATCCCAAGTCAATTTCGGTCGTCTTCTACCCCTCCTCCCCTTTATAGTAATGTTTTCTACGGATCTAACAGGATTCGTCGTCTGTCTTCTCTTCACATGTCCAAACCATCTCAATCTCCACTCTCTTATCTTGTCTGCTATGTTCGCCACCCCTATCTCTCGCGAAACACAACGTTTCTTATTCGGTCTAGCCTTGTGTGCCCACACATCCAACGTAGCATTCTCATTTCTGCTACCTCTATCTTCCGCACTTGTGCCTTCTTGATGGCCCAACAATCGGTTCCATATAGCATTGCAGGTCTAACTGCCACCCTATAGAATTTTCCCTTTAGTTTAGTCGGGAAACTCTTGTCGCACAATATACCTGTGGCTGCTTTCCATCTACACCATCCTACCTGAACTCGATGGGTCACATCACTGTTTAATTCCCCATCGCTCTGTACAAATGATCCTAAATACTTGAACTTCGTTACCTGCGGGACCACCTGCCCTTCAATGGTGATGTGTGCGTCGTCATTGTCGTTTATCCCACCAAAATCACAGTGGAGGTACTCCGTCTTAGATCGACTAATCTTTAAACCTTTTGTCTCTAAGGTTGTTCGCCACTCCTCAAGCCTCATGTTTAGATCTTGTTTTTCTCAGCAAGTAACACAATATCGTCTGCGAACATCATGCACCACGGGAGAGTCCCCTGAATCGACTTTGACAACTCATCCAAGACTACTGCAAAAAGAAACGGGCTCAACGCTGACCCCTGGTGAAGACCTACCTCTACAGGAAAGAAATCATTATCCCCCACTGGCGCACGGACACTTGTTTCACTCCTTGTATAAAAATAATCTTAAATTTGTCTTAAATAAGACTAGAACTCACAACCTTTTGGTTAGACGTCATAGCCCTTTACCACTAGACTAAGCTAGTAGTTATGTAATTATCTTAAAATATTGATTATACATATTTTTTTTATAAAAATACATATAATTTTTTTTGAAAAAAAAAATTTCTGACCTATGGCCGTCGACTACCCTGCCATGCCTCAAAGATGGACCTGTCAATAGCACAACTTTCAAGCCGACATAATGTGTTCTCAACTCCTCATTTGACTTAATGTCGAATAAGTTGGTATGTATGTTTGATAACTTTGTACATCAATGGTCTATATATATATATTATTATTTCCTGCCGATAAGAAAAGTGAGTGAAGTAGACTCTAAACAAACAAAGGCGTAAAACAATACAATACAAGAATCTGAAATACAATACAGAATCAAAGAAATAAACCAAATACAATACGAAAAAAAATATAAACGGTTTGGCTGAGGATCGTGTTGAACACGGGGCCCTTAAAACAATATTTCGAGTCTCCCAAGATAACTCGTTGTTTCCCAGGGTACAACAGCCGGAGCAGTAGTACTGTCGAATTTAACCGTAAACCTGAAAAAGGTTCGAATAAAAGAAACCAGAAATGTAGAAGAAGAAGAAGAAGTTGGAAAAACCTTGCAACAATGCTTGTGTTGTGTGTAAGGTTTTGTGTGTGTTGCAACTTAGTTTACCTCTCTATTTATAGAGGAAAAACAAGACACAAGTTTTTCATCCCATCAATGTGGGATACACCACTATAGTATTTTCTTTCAAATACACACAATCACACATCGATATCTCATTCATCAATGTCTATTAGTGTGCATTTGTTGTGTCATAACAACCTACTAATGCACACGTAACAAATTTTCCAACAATCCCCCACATGAATGAAAATCGATTCTTCGAAGTAAGTTTCAGTAGTTGAGTATTGCCGGATAGGTAGGTGTTACCCTTTGAACCTTCCGTTGTGAAGCATACTTAGCCTCCTAGCGATTTGTAGTCGCGATGACTTTGAACAGACCCCCATTTGTGTAGACGACAATATGCCTTCACACAATACTCTCCCTGGTTTGGTCAACCCCTCATTCTTGTGTCCGTTACGGTCATGAATCACGGTCCTGGTTCTGCGAGAGCTCTAGGAAATTGCGCCTCCCCACAATTCCATTCGAAGCGACCACACTTCTCTCTAACATAGGTGATTCCCATAATCATTAAAAGCATCATGGTTATTTCACTTAACCTTAATATGCTTAACCTCTCCCAAATGTCACTGGTTTTAGGGTACTCCCCTAGGAGAAAGGACTAGGAAGTTCAAGACTCCCTTTGGTTTTGGGGTACTCCCCCACGGTGACTGCCTTTGGTCATATGATTAAGTTTGCCTATTGAACTTAGCTCTTGGGATCTCCAGTCTGCTAAGTTAGGTTTCCCTCATACTTCCTTTATCGCGGGCTTTAGTCCCATTCCTCTTAACAACTTATAAAATTTATCCGTGCTTAAGCCTTTTGTTAACGGGTCTGCAATGTTATCTTCTGACCTCACATGGTCAATCGTGATAACACCCGTTGACAGTAGTTGTCGTATCGTGTTATGTCTACGTCTCATATGCCTTGATTTGCCATTATACATTGAACGTTGAGATCTACCAATTGCAGACTCACTGTCACAGTGTATGCAAATTGCCGACAACGGCTTTGGCCACTGTGGAATGTCTTCCACGAATTGACGTAACCATTCTGCCTCTTCCCCAGATTTGTCTAAGGCAATGAATTCAGACTCCATTGTGGATCTAGCAATTACAGTTTGTTTGGATGATTTCCAAGATATTGCTGCCCCACCAAGTAGGAACACGTACCCACTTGTTGATTTGGAATCTTTCATATCCGAAATCCAGTTCGCATCAGTATACCCTTCGATCACAGCTGGATGGTTGGTATAATGCAAACCATAGTCTCTTGTGTATCTTATGTACCTAAGCACCCTTATAATAGCTTTCCAATGTTGAACACTTGGATTGCTAGTATATCTACTTAGCCTACTCACCACGTATGCTAAATCGGGTCTCGTACATGTCATGAGATACATTAGACTTCCAATGATTCTTGAATACTCTAATTGAGCAAACGGCTCAGCTCTATTTTTACATAGATGTAGAGTAGTGTCAACAGGAGAACGAGCCACTCGCTTGTCTTCCTTGTTGAATTTTTTAAGAATCTTGTCGACATAGTGTGCTTGACTCAAAGTAAAACCTTCTTTGGTTTTAATGATTTTTATTCCAAGAATAGTATCAACTAAACCCATGTCTTTCATGTCAAATCGTGCCTTTGACATGCCCAATGATAAGCATGTCATCCACATAAAGGCATAAAATAACATAACCTCCATTTGTGTTTTTAACATAAACACATTTATCACACTCCTTAATTTTGAAACCATTGCTAATCATGACTTGGTCAAACTTTTGGTGCCATTGTTTTGGAGCTTGCTTCAAGCCATACAAAGACTTGATGAATTTGCATACTTTGCCCTTTTGACCAGGGGCGGAGAAACCCTCAGGTTGCTCCATGTATATCTCTTCTTCCAATTCACCATTTAGAAAAGTCGTTTTTACATCCATTTGGTGCACTTCCAAGCTTCGTAAAGACGCGATTGTAAGCACCAACCTTATTGAGGTTATACGTGTTACAGGTGAGTAAGTATCAAAATAGTCTAGACCTTCCTTTTGTTAGGTATTAGGTTCACATTCAACCATAAAGCTTACGAAGTCAGGACCAAAGGATTTTGCAACCTTTTGTCTTTTGCTTCGTCTTAAATTACCATCCTCAGTCTCGGGCCGTTCATGTGTTCCTTCATGAACCAAGTCGTCATTTTGTGTTGACGAGCTTGCACCTACATCATTCACTCGTGATGATGAGGCCTCATATGTGTGTCCTAACTTAGGAAACACGTGTTCAAAATACGAGACAGTATTGGGGCTCGCCTCCATGAAAGTGTTTACGTGTACATTTGGATTTTTGGATTCATGTACCTAAAACCGATGTGCACTACTATTGTGAGCATATCCAATGAAAATGCAATCAACAGTTTTGGGACCAATCCTAAGAGCTTTAGGAGGTGGTACGATGACTTTAGCTAGGCACCCCCACACTTTCATGTATTTGTACGAAGGTTCTCTTCCCTTCCATAACTTATAAGGAGTCTCGTCCCTATTCTTGAGAGGTATCTTATTTAAAAGATAATTTTCCGTTAAAATGGCATCCCCCCACATGTCATGGCTCACCCCAAAACTAACCAACATGGCATTCATCATCTCTTTCAATGTACAGTTCTTTCGTTCCGCCATGCCATTTTATTGTGGAGAATAAGGAGGGGTTAATTCATGTATTATGCTACTTTGTGCGCATAAATCCGCAAATGGTGAAACGTATTCACCTCCTCGATCGCTTCTCACACGTTTAATTTTCTTGTTAAGTTATAACTCAACTTCATTTTTAAACAAGATAAATTTTTCTATTGCTTCATCTTTACTTTTAAGTAAATATACATAGCAATATTTTGAGCAATCATCAATAAACGTGATGAAATATTTGTTTCCCCCTCTTGTTGGGCACATTTTTAAATTGCACACATCGGTGTGAATTAAATCAAGTGTTTCAGTTATTCTTTCAACTGATTTGAAGGATGATCTTGTAAGTTTGGATTCAACACATGATTCGCATTTCGAGTTTGTATCAATGTGGAATGTTGGTATGTTTTTTAATTTAATTAAACAACGAAGTGAATTGAAATTTACATGTCCTAATCTGCCATGCCAAACATTTGAATTTAAAGACTCAATAATATAAGCAGAAGTAGATGCCTTATTCATTTCATTTCCAATCACGGTTACATCAAGTTTAAACATACCATTGAGGGCATAGCCCTTACCAACATACATTCCACGCTTAGTCAAGACAAACTTGTCCGACTCAAACACTAAACGAAAACCAAACTTATTAAGCAACCAACCCGAAACCAAATTCTTACGAATTTCGGGCACATACAAAGTGTTGCTCAAAGTAAGCTCTTTTCCCGAAGTCATATTCAAGATCACATTCCCTTCACCCTTGATGTCGGCCGTTGCTTGATTCCCCATAAACAACTTAGCATCACTAACAGCCTCCTTAAAGGTGCTAAAGAGGGTCTTGTCACCACACACATGACGGGTCGCACCCGTATCAATGAACCATCCTTGCGGTTTGTCCCCCACAAGATTGATTTCTTCAATCATTGCCGAGAGCTCGGTGATCATTGCCACCAACGGTTCACCATTTTCATCCACCATATGCGCACGCTCACGCTTAGGCTTCTTGCATTGGT
The DNA here is from genome assembly GCF_021521415.1 of Bidens hawaiensis. NCBI lineage: Eukaryota > Viridiplantae > Streptophyta > Magnoliopsida > Asterales > Asteraceae > Bidens > Bidens hawaiensis. The sequence continues at coordinate 522,396 of NW_027491048.1, read as the reverse complement.
TCGCATGATGGTCATTCTCATTACAATTGTAACAAACACCTTGAAAGTTTGAAGATTGAGATTTCTTTTTCACTACCTCCTTCTTCGGTCCAAGGTTCACCCTTCCCTTTCCCTTATTCATTTTACCCTTACCCTTATGCCCCCCTTAGAAGATTGTCCAAGTTCAACCATGTTGGCCTTAGCCATTGGCTCCACATGAGCTGATTTTTGAGTCATTTTATTTTCTTCCTCAATTCGAAGACGAACAATTAGTTCATCAATAGCCATCTCCTTTCGTTTGTGCTTAAGATAATTCTTAAACTCAACCCAACTAGGAGGCAACTTTTCAATTATGGCTGCAACTTGGAACGTTTCACTAAGTGTCATACCCTCGGCATGAATTTCATGAAGTATAACTTGTAGTTCTTGGACTTGGGTGATCACAGTCTTGGAGTCAACCATTTTAAAGTCCAAAAAACGGGCCACAACAAATTTCTTTGTTCCCGCATCTTCGGTTTTATACTTCTTGTCTAAAGACTCTCATAGTTCTTTGGCAGTCTTTATCCCACAATAGACGTTATACAATGGATCCGCCAAACCATTGAGCACGTAATTGCGACATAGAAATTCAGAATGTTTCCAAGCGTCCAAAGCACTCACACTTTGGGCATCATCTTGGGCAGTGGGTATGGGGGCTGTTTTCTCCAAGAACTGTGCTAAGTTCAAGGTTGTCAAGTAGAAAAACATTTTCTGCTGCCACCTCTTAAAGTGGACACCCGTGAACTTTTCGGGTTTTTCAGCATGGTTAGCCATTGTGGTCGCTCCCACATTGGCTGGGGTGGTCAAATGGACAGCAGGGGTAGCATTAGAAGTGTTTGGGGTTGGTCCTGTCATTCTTGCACACAGAAAACAGACCAAGTTAGTAAATTAGAAAAAAAATTCAGAAAATTCTGAAATTTGCCAGATAAATTTATCCCGTGCGAGATAGCTTTATCTCGTGCGAGATAACAAAACCAGCCTAAAAAAGGAGCCTTTTCTGATTTCAGAATGCTAAACCAAAGAACGAATCTGTCTAAGTCCAACTTTGAAGATCCAATTCTTGATTCTGAGACCAAAACAGAAAAGAAAAACTGTATTTAAAACATATACTATTTTGAAACAAAACTGGTTTGAATCAAAATAGAATAGTTTCTGAAAATTTAAACAAAGTTTTCACGATAAGCTATCTCGTGCTAGATAGCCAAAAACAGCCCAAAAAGGAGCTTTTTTCTGATTTCAGAATGTTAAACCAAGAACGAATCTGTCTAAGTCCAACTTTGAAAATCCAATTATTGATTCTGAGACCAAAACAGAAAAGAAAAAATTGTTTTTTATACTATTTTGAAACAAAACTGGTTTGGATCAAAACAGAATAGTTTCTGAAAATTTAAACAAAGTTTTCACGAAACGGTTTTAAAAATATTGTTTTAAGATTGTAAGAACCGAATTCGTGAATTGAGTAAATAAACATAAAATTAACAAACAGTTTTATTACTCATACAATACAATACAAGAATCTGAAATACAATACAAAATCAAAGAAATAAACCAAATACAATATGAAAAAAAATATAAACAGTTTGGCTGAGGATCGTGTTGAACACAGGGCCCTTAAAACAATATTTCGAGTCTCCCAAGATAACTCGTTGTTACCCAGGGTACAACAGCCGAAGGAGTAGTACTGCCGGAGTTAACCGTAAACCTGAAATATGTTCGAATAAAAGAAACCAGAAATGTAGAAGAAGAAGAAGTTGGAAAAATCTTGCAACAATGCTTGTGTTGTGTGTAAGGTTTGGTGTGTGTTGCAACTTAGTTTACCTCTCTATTTATAGAGGAAAAACAAGGCACAAGTTTTTCATCCCACCGATGTGGGATACACCACTATAGTATTTTCTTTCAAATACACACAATCAAACATCGATATCTCATTCATCAATGTCTATTAGTGTGCATTTGTTGTGTCATAACAACCTACTAATGCACACGTAACAAATTTTCCAACACCGTATTTGCTTCCAAACGAAAAAAATTCAACAATGATAAGATAATATAACTGCAACTAATTTGAAATTATATATAAGTTATAGATAAACTTACATGAAAACAATAGATATCTTCTAGAGGCATAGAGCAAGAGTGGCCAAGTGCATGGCATTATTAGAGTTAAGTAACACCGGAACCTTTTAACTTTTTTATACTTTTTATAATACCAAAAGTTGAATGAGCCTATGGTTTTTTTAAATGATGACCTTTGTAAAAAAAAATTGTGATACGAAAAAGAAAAGGCATATGGTTATAGATTGATAACCAAATCATTCCTTCACTAAAATTTGAAGGTTTGAATCATATTCTATTTTTTTTAATGTGAGAGAATAGACCAATCATTTTAGGTGTTATGTTTAAGGTCGACTTCTCGACCGTATCCCTTGTGCAGGAACCAGATGGAATCTGTAACTGTCGTCCCCTTGGTCGTGTATGAACACATGATTAAATCTCTGATTCGTCCTCAAAGTGGTCCAAGTGGAAATCAAACTAGCATCTCCACATTGAAAGGATATGTCTCTTACCACTATACCAATTTCTTAAAATGAATTATATACTCATATTTTTTTTTCTTGTTTTCTTGAATCACTTTCTATAAGTAATTATTTATTTTTCTTTTTCTTTTTAAGTTGTTAATTTTTTTTAGTCTATACAAAAATATTTAAATCACCTTCAAATAGGTTGAGCAAAATCCATGTCACATCCAAAGCTCATACAAACCAAATCAAATCATCTAAAGATGATTAAAATCGATTTAAACCCACGGATCTAGATTTAAAAGCCGAAAATATTTTGGTAAGTCGACCCATTCTAGTAGAAGTTATTTTCGACAATCTTACTCAATACAGGCACAACTTAATAGAAAGGCAAACAACAAAAAGAAATTAATTTTAGTGAAAAAAAATTAGGGTATGTTCATCAGTTTAATTCAATTTCCTTGGTTATAATATATATCCTTTTATTGAAGCCAAACTCCTTTTCGCTCGTTTCTATTTCACGGCAAAAACGCGTATTCACCGGTTCACCATGGTCTGGTTTCTTCGATTTGTAACGGGCTAAATGGTTGATGAGTTACATAAACAAGAAAATCTTATAGCCCGATACATGTAATTTGGATTTCTCGATTCTAAACGAATTGCACATTTCAGAACCGAAAACGAATTGCCTAACTTGGTTCGGGTTAACTCTGGACTAAAAACCTGATACAAATTGAATTCAATAAATATGGTTTCGCTTTAGTTATATTTTTTGTTTGTTAAACTAGCTTAAAATCGAATATTCAACACCCTTAACCCGAACTAAATATAAGCTCTCACTATTTTTAGACAAGTCATCTTAAATATGTATTTAATCGATCAATAAGAGTTATATAAATTGTCGTGGCCAAAGAACATGATCTATATTTTTTTAATTAATAAATCTTTAGTGATTACAAATTAATTGCGAACTAACTAAAAAATTGAAATTGCAGTTGGTCTTTTGGTCTAGTGACTATGGTTAAGACTTGAGATTTTATGGTTATAGCTTCGGAACTTGACTCAATGGACATTTTTTCACGGTGTGTGTTTGCTCCTTGATGATGTTACTAGTCTGGGTAAGTCAGGTATAGAATATTAAAATCATTATGGATGATTGACATTTCGTCTTAAGAAAACTTAATTACATATCTTAGTAGTTTCAAACACATTTAAAAAATTTGACATCGAAATATCTCTAAAAGCATTGGAATGGGTCCCACAGGAACAAGAATTGAGATATACGGGCACAAGTGTAATTTCAATATTGGCGCATGCGGACGTGAAAGCTTTCATAAACTATGATTTATGAATATTTATTAAATTTATAAAAGTATATTAATTTATTGATTTAAATTAGTAAGATGGCGTAGAATGGCCACGTCAGCCACATGACTATTGAAGCTAGTTGTCCAATTCTTCACGACGTGTAAATCGATCTGGATCTTGACACGTGTATGATGATTATGACATTCAAGATATTCAAAATAGTACAATTTAGTTGTTTACACTTTGCACCCACCCTAATAAATTAGAATATTCAAAATGCATCCTTTTAGTTTCTTACTCCTTACTTATCTCTCCATTCTTTCATTTATAATTTGCAACTTATGACAAAAACAAGTGAAGGGTAATATTGTAACAAGTCAAACATCCTCTTTACAAATGTGCATTACTTGTAGAAACTAGATATCCAATCGTCGGTTGAAGAAACAAGACGAACCTACTATATCACGAGCAAAACTAAGGCTAAAGGGGTGTTTGGGATTGCTTCTTAAAAATGTCTTTTGCTTTTTGGAGAGGTAAAATATCTAAAATGCCCCTCCAAAAAGGAAAAAAAACATTTTTAAAAAGCAATTCCAAACACCCCTTAAATAATACGTTATAAACTTGTGTTATTTTATTAACAGAACGGATCTCAAAATTTACCTTTTTTAGCTCACACACTAAATATCTAAATTTTATATGATGCAATGTGATTGTTATTATTTGTTTATTTACACTCCTAGATCTAGTACAATACCTCATGTACATGCTTGATAGTTTCAAGCACGTTTATGAGTACATACTATGCAGATCATACCCCACATCGTAAGTTAGTGTCTACGAGAACTGAGAAGTATACAAGTCAAGTTATTGTTTGATATTGTACCTCTTCAGTTTTAATTTTAAATGTAATTAAAAAGGAACTTACGAGGATATTTACATACATCAGTAACATCACATGAGACGAGATTGTAAGTACACATGAGAAATATAGAAGTCATGCAATTTTTAATATCATGAATCTTCAATTATAATTGTGATTAAATAATACAACCTATATGTGGATTTTACATGTATCACACGAGACTAAATAATATGAATTCACAATATAAATACAAAATAAAGTTTTGTTTGGAATGCAATGAATTTGATGGACTAAATAGTTATTATTGCAAAGAAAAAGGAGTTAACACAAAAGTGCATTAAATAAATAAATAATATAATAATATTTTATAAAAGCAAATCAATTCGAACGGCCAGAACGATATCAATGGGCCAGCTCAACCACCACCTTTCTTGCTGCATGATTCGTTGTTCAAAAACACAATGCTCTTAAATCATTGAGAACCGTTGATCTTTGCTGAGTTTTATCTGCTTATTTAACGGCTAAGATTAAAATATAGTAGGTCTAAAATAGAAGAAACAATGAATCATCGAATAAACCGTTTGGCTCATCATAAATCATCACCAAGTCATCGTTATTTTTATTTTCAAAAAGAAATAAAAAAAGTTATCGTTAAGCTACGTGGAATGACCACTCGAAAGATGTTTGGCCACACTATCACGTATGTGTCACGTAAACAATCTCATCACTTATGCCATGTGTAGTGGAGAGGTTACAAAATGAGGTGATTTGCGTCATGGAAACCCCAGTCAACAAATAGTGGGTTTTTGTTTTGTAGTGGTATTGTAACCCTATACACACACATATAATGTAAGAATAAATATATTTTATATATTTATTTATATGGCAATCATTATCATTTATATAATAATATATCAAAATAATTAATTATACCTTATTATATATTAGCTTGGTAATTGTTGATGGACCATATTACTCTTAATAGCTAATAAAGGGTTTCCCCTTTGGTGTATATATAAAGAGAATAAATTAACATCACAACCTAATCTCACACACATAAGTAAATCATGTGTCTCCTCTCTCTTCTAAACCGGGTTCCTCTCAAGAACCCTAACCATCCTTAACTATACATCCTAAAGGGGAACTCGATCAAGATGACAAGCATGTCGACTACATCATACCCTGCTGCGCTTACTACTCTTTATGTTGTAACAGGTTCATAGGTTTAATATTTATCATGTTTTATATTACTTACATGAAGAAGTGATTAACATGTGGCATCAGAGTGATGTTGATTAATCAGTTCTTCATGTTTTCCGTAAATCTGTAATTGAATCAGAAGACATGGACTAAAACATGATAAACTCTAATTTTTTAGGTTTCTCTTTTTTCAAGTTCTATTACGAAAACAATACATGAAACTGTTAAAAATCGCTAAAATTCATATTTAGTAAACTCTAATATTTTCGAAATCTGTTAATTTCATGTTTAAAGATTTCGATTCCAAGTTTTTTTTTATGTTTAATTGTTAAAATTTTCGATGATGTTCTTCGTGTTCATTATTATTATCGAAAATTATACATATGTTGGTTCAAAATCTAGATTAAATTTTGTTAATGATTATTTAAGGAAATATTTTTTCAAATCTTGGACAACTAAAAAGTTTTAATATTTTCTTAAAAAGATTTGAATTCCCTTAAAATAGGAAACAAATATAATTGTTAATTATTAAAAAGATTTGAACAAATCTTATCATTATTAATTTAGTTAATAAAGATCATGGGTTAAGGGCTTAAACTAGTTTACGGGTTCACGGGCTATTTAAAAATCATGTATTATGGGCTTAAAATAGCTTATGTGTTTTAAGAGTTTATGAAAAACCCACTAAAAGCCGGAAACTGGCAATTCTCGGGAACCCAAAATTTCCGAGAACTAATTCCGCAAAATAAGGTCTACTGGAAACTTAAAAACCCCTACTCTAAACATTTTCTGCTATTAACTAATTAAATGTTTTGTAAACCTTAAATATTATAAAATTTTACAAAACATAAAGGCTTAACTTGAATGAACTTTTGATGTAACACTTCTGCCAAAAGGTGATGAGTTACATTTACCCTATCATTCAAGTATAACTGAAAAGCTTTTGTTAGTTTTACCTAACATGATACAAATGTTTCACTTCTGCCCAAAGGTGATTTGTTACATTTTTATTTAGCAAAACTAGCCCGTGTATAATTAAATAATTGTCTCACTTCTGCCCAAAGATGATGTGTTACAACTGTTTTGCACATATACTTAAATAAATTTTAATTATGCCAAAAGGTGATTTTTTTTGTTTAAGTAGAACTATTAATTATAGTCTATTAGTTTGATGTTAATAATAGATATATCACATCTTTAATAAAATATAGTGATCCTCATATTAATGATCCTTCATTAATCTAATGATCATAAACTATAATCTATATTATTTTAATATCCCATAATATTACTCACTATATTTTCTTCCATAGATAACGATCTCATCCAAATCATCCATTCTAATCTTAATATACAATTGAATTTTGTCTCATAAAGAGTTTTAATAACATTTAGCTCTTCTCAATATTAATTATTCATTAAGACATGATATGGCTATCCTACTACTCTTTCTAATAACAATCATTATATTAAAAACTAGAGCATAACAAATGGAATGCGTTAATCATAATGTCTCTTATAATAATGTTAATCAATAATTTATTTAAATAAATGCTATCACTAGAGTTATTCATGATTTAGTTTTTCCTAAGACTAATCAAAATAACTCATAAGATGCATGCATTCTTTCTTGAAAATTATAACTATAAGGTTAAATGGCATTAACAAATACATCATAATGTAAAATACCATGACCCATAAAATTAAAAGCTTACACATGGAAATAAATACATTTTTTAGTACATTACATACTAAAATTTTCAGCTGTACAATTTGGTGCCTTACGAATCAACTATAACACTCATAAGTACCAAAGGAAAATGAGTGTGTTGATCAGCAACATATGTACACGAAAAGAAATGTCTGGTGCTAGAAATAAGATGTTATTCAACTCACTACCACTAAAACCTAAAAGAGGATAATTCTAAGGTTCATAGACAAAATACAAGTATTACTTCCAGCTTTAGGTTTCTTAAGGAGAAGTCCATTGCAAAAATATGTTAGGCATTGACATTACAAAACTATCCATAATTCAAAAGAACAACTGGCTAAAACTGATAGTTGTATAATAATGATATATAATTATGCTAATCCTAATATTCCCATTAACACATGATTTGTTGAGTCTAGTTCTATATGTTTACCCGAAATCAACAAATAACTAACATGAGTGTTAGTTACAAATTTAAATGTTAAGGTTATTAGAACCATGATAAAATGTCTTTTAATTACATTTTATGATACCTTAAATATTCTGAAGATTAATCAGAATTTAGTATCAATACTTAAGTTACATTATGACAGTTATAAGGTTTGCATAGCCAACATAAAGTCATCTTACCTTAAACTCTTATATTATTTGTTATCAATATCTGGATTGAAACATTTATAAAATAGAACTAGATGATAATGTATACTTTCACAACTTTTGTTATAATGCAATAAAAATTTAACGAAAGACAAATGAGACCTATAATATTCATCTATTAAAACCAAATTTCATGAGAAATCATGACATGGTTGATGAGGGTGATTTTTCATATAATCTCATTCTTAGTGATTTTAAATCATGTGTTAAATACCCTAAACATTACTTGGCTTAAGGAATAAATATGGGTCCACCATAAGTTATATTTCACTGACATTCATGAAACTTATTCAAATGGAATATTCAGACATAATTCTTTTATCATTTAAAATGCTATTTACTTGTATTTAATCAGTATTCTATGGTTCGCGGTCTTAAAGAGATCCGTTCATATATACTTAATACGATTTCTTCTAAATATGTCCTTTAAGTTTATTATGAGATCTGGATGTTAATGGAATCAAATCAAGTCTAACATATATATGACAGATTCCCACGTCATGTACATCATTGAAACTTCTCTTGTATTTTTCCTAGAGATATTAAAGATCAGTGGGAGCCTTAAGTGTCTCAATCATAACTTACAAGATTTGCAAAAGGTGGGGAAGTGAAAACTTGATATGATCTCAAATACACCTCTTGTACAAGACACTGCTCCATCATAACACTATTCTATCAAAACTTATCTCTTTAGAATTTACTACTACTCTTACAAAAGTTTCATTGTTGCTTAAACGTGGACAAATTCAGATTTCTTACTAAATTAATCCTCACCAAGAGAAACTGCAACAACTTATATCATTAACTTGTTTCTCTGTTAGAATCTATTGGTCTAATACTGACCCTAAGTATGCTAATTTCCTAAAGGTTTCTAAGGTCAGTGGGAGCAGTAAAAGTCTTTATAATGACTTGTTAGAAGTACAAGAGACGGGGGGAAGAGAGATTAAATTTTACTCCAATTACACCTCTTGTACACCATACTGCGCCAAATCTTACACACTTAGAATCCTGAAAATGATAGCAACCTAACTAAGAGCTAATCCATAAAACTGAGACTTTTAAAATTACCCAATAATCAACCTAGGAGGCCATCTAGGTTTTAAAACCTACTAAATTTGATGCTTATGTAACCTCCCTAACTAAAGTTGAATTGGGTGTTGGAAAGTTTGATGATCATACCCCTTATAATTAAACTATTATCATCAATCATAATTGACTCCATAAGTCGTTAACGTTTTGAGATTTGGTAGAATCACCTAAAGGTGTTCATAACTAAACTAAATCCTAACACAAACGTTAAGACACTAAGAAGCATAATTGATTATTAAAGGTTAGATTCAAAAGGGAATAAGTCATCAAAGAATCTTATAACCTATATTATAAAACATTTCTTTGAGGATCATCACTGTTCAAGTAGCTTATAATAGTTAAAGAGCTACGTTTGAAGAACATTAAAACAACTTTCCCTAATAACTGACTTACATATCTACATGCTCATAAAACAACCTAAATGTTATAAACTGAAGGTTAATGAACATTTAGTCTATAAGTCAATAAAATCCATATATGGGTTAATGCAAACATCAAAATTTGATGAAATATTTATACAATTATTTTCATCAAAAACCAAGTGGATTAATGTACCTACCTCAAGATGAGTGGGAGCAACTAAAAACAAACTTGTCCTTATATAGATGACATTCTTCTGACAAGTATATGTTACATAAGTCAAAGCATTGTTCACACACTTTGATATGAAATATCTCAAAGATATCCCTTACATAATAGATATCATAACATTCTGAGATAGACCCAAAGGGACATTTGTTTTGTTCTATAAGTTTTATCTTAAATGGGTCCTTACACATGTAACAAACAATATTGCTCTATTTAGAGGATAATAGGATCATTAAGATTATTACCTTATGCTTCATTAAGTAGAAGCCTTATGTAGGTTCAAGTATATACTCGTTCAGATATTACTCAAAATTGTAATACACTAGATATGCCTAGATTAATGTGAAACATCTAAAAGAGTATTAAAATATCTTTAAAAGAAATGAAAGACTACAATTTAAATGAAGAAGTGAGAATTCAAACCGGTATATTACTCTAAACTTTGTCATATTCAGAGATAAGAAAATGTAATTTTCGGGATATATTCTTATGTCAGTAGATAAATCTATCTCATGGAGGAGTCATAATGAACTGATAACAACAACCTAAGTCATAACAACATAATATGTTGATTAATTACAACGTTGTTGTCAATAAATGTTGTTGAATATTTATTAGTGGACTCATAAGTTTTATTAAACTCCAAATAACTTATATATTGAAGACTAATTGTGATAACGTCAGCTACCATGTTTTCTCAAACAGTAACAGTTTGATAGGTGCTGCATTAAATTTTAATATGAAATTAATTATTCGTTTATGAACGAATTGAGGAATCTAAATTTTCATATCGAATACATTCATGATATGCTTAAGGATCCTATAACTAAAAGTCTATTACCCATAAGTATTATGAAAGCGCTTATAATCATGAGGGGTTTATATGACCACGTACAACTGCATATCGTACTATGAATGATTAACTATTAAATTTCCTCATCAGTTTTGATCTTGTACGTCTCTTAATATGTTCAGCATGCATAATGACATATAGACGAATTAAATATACAAATCAAACGTTCTGAAGGGCTTACTTGAAAATTTTGATCATAACTACTTAGGTTTTAAATAAGGTCTGCAGTATGATTAATGGGGGTCTTGAGCTGATGTTCAATTCAATGACTGTATTTCTCTGCTCCAGTTTGAGTTTAAAACTAAAATGAGTGTTAACTCCTGATCAGGCTTATCTAATACTCATAATAAATGATTACTCGGCCAAGTGGGAGAATGTAAGAATAAATATATTTTATATATTTATTTATATGGCCACCATTATCATTTATATAATAGATCAAAATAATTAATTATAGCTTATTATATATTAGCTTGGTAATTGTTGATGGACCATATTACTCTTAATAGCTAATAAAGGGTTTCCCCTTGGGTGTATATATAGAGAGAATAAATTAACATCATAACCTAATCTCACACACATAAGTAAATCATGTGTCTCCTCTCTCTTCTAACCCGGGTTCCTCTCAAGATTCCTAATCATCCTTAACTATACATCTTAAAGGGGAACTCGATCAAGATGACAAGCATGTCGACTACATCATACCCTGCTGCGGTTACTACTCTTCATGCTGTAACAGGTTAATAGATTTAATATTTATCATGTTTTATATTACTTACATGAAGAACTGATCAACATATAACATTACTAAACACACACGCTAGGCGACAAGAATTAATCCCCCCCCCCCACACACACACATTTCACCCCTTTGTCGCCTGGGATGGGGGGGTTAAAAATGTTTGTCGCCCCATTTTGGGTTGTTTTGTCGCCCACTACAACCACCCTTGTAATTCAGTTGAATATGTGTAAACATCACTTGTCAAGACAATTTGACCACACTTATTGCGTAATTTTATTTTTGATATGTTATAACTTCAATCATTTTTTATAATCAAGAGGTGTTGTGTAAGTTATGAGGTAAATGTTGTACTTTGTGCATATATGACCACTGTGTGGAATGACCGGTATAGCGATGAGAGAAAGAAAACGTCCTTAATGATTAATAATTTAAAATGATAAATTTATAATCGACTTTCTTTAGTAAGGTTCCTTGTTGATGTTTTAGATAAAATAGTATATACATGGGTACTCGTTCTTACTTCTTAGATTGTATTTAAGTTTATTTGTACATCAATGTGTTGCTACTTGTTATCGTCATTGGTGCATTCTTCTTATGACGTGTTGGTGCATTTGGAAGACTAGAAATGATGTCATTTTCTCTAACAAGCCGTCTTGTCTTTCAAAAACCTTTGAGGATATCAAATCGTTAGGCTTTTTTTGGATTAAAAAACCGCTCATCTTTCAAAAACTTGTTATGGAAATATTGGTGTAACTTTCACTTGTAATTTTTTTTTTGTTTGTTTGTTTGGTTTTCTAGCTTCATGCTAGTTTTTAACAAATTTCGTTGTTCAAAAAAAAAAATTTGTTATCGTCGTTACTTAATAGTTGTTAAGATTCGAATCACATAGGTACGTTGTCCACAAGGCTGTTTGAAGCTAATAAGATGGATTCAAAAGTTCGCACGTCATGTCATAACATATAATCCGGACATATTTCAAACATTCTTAATGTACTAGCTATTTTCTAAGCTTGTAGAGTCATGGCTAATTCAAATTGTGACAACGTAACTTATTTCTAGAATATGGGGGCCTGTGGGGGTCCATGCGTCATTAGTCCAATTGGTTTGATGTGATCAATAAGATTCTTATATGATTCATGTCTGGTTAGTTTAATTAGTTTGATTTTTATTTTTAATAATACCACCACCACCACCACCACCACCACCTAACAACTACTACGGGTGAACAATAACCGAATCGTTAACCGAAACCGAACCGAAAATCGACGAAACCGAACCGATATGACCGAAAACCGAATTAACCGAACTCTTAATTTTTTAATATTTTCAAGCCTTTTTCCCTCTATTTCATGTATTATATCTATTAATAGTTTAATACTATCATTTAAATGCATTTATATCTCCATTTCATGTACTAATATCTCAATTTCATATATTTATACATTTATTTCATATAGTTATGCATTCATTTCATGTATTTAAACATTCATTTCATGTATTTTTAAACAAAAATTTAGCACAAATTTGATATTGGTTATTAACCGAAATTAACCGAACTAAACCGATAACCGATCGGTTAGATTGGGTTAATGCTAATAACCGAACCGAACCGAACCGAACCGAACCGAACCGAACCGTGCACACCCCTAACAACTACTACAACACGATCGTTACCACCACCACCACCTCCATATACATAAGTATCAATTTAATTACAAAAGTTAATACATGCTAATAAGTTGGAGAACCTTTTACAAAATAACGTTTAACTGAATGCTAGTCATGTTATGTAGGTTCCGATGCACCATTTGTAACGTGTGTTAATGCAAATGTATAAAACTTGTGCATATAAGCATGTTACAACAATGGAACAGATATACAAAGTTTCTTTACGACACATAATGTGATTGATGAACATTTACAAACATGTGTGTTACAAAACATTTAGGTTTGAAGGTGTTGTCCTGTTTCATATATTTTTTAAATAATATTGCAACATTTGATAAAATCAAAACACACATAAAATTATGGATATTTTTGTACACTTAGAAAAAAGTTAAAGCATATCGAAGATGTTTGAGATAAAAAATAAAGGGCGTGACTCTTTTAAAAATTTGATCAAGTTAGCGTGTAAATGTTCATCCCTTATATTGATCGTGGAATCAGTTGGTGGAAGACACCAATGGTGGCGTGCACCATTATAGAGGCAGAGTACTGAAAGGATCAAAATACTCTTAAGTATTACCCGCGGGTCAACAAGAAGTCCCTCATAAGGCACCCGCGGGACATACGGACCACCCGCATAGTCACCTGAGGAAGAAACACCCTCACAGGACATGCGGAAGCATCCCGGCACCCTCAGAAGTTATCCGCGAGACGGAATATTCATCCGCGTAAATAATCATTAGGTAATGCCTCGGGACATCTGTCAACATTCTAGAAGATCTACCATGATGCTTTCTTTAACAATTCGTGATGTTTCAGCTAATCAGTAAAAGACACCTGGCCAGGCCGTTATAACTCTGCACATGGCCAGGGTTGTCTATTATCCTATTGATGTGCTAGAAACAGTCAATTAAATATTAACTAAACTAAACAAGTAATAAAAACTAGACTTAAGACTCAACTATACAAAACACCGGCAAGTGAACCGGTCAATTGTAGTAAAGCTAAGTAAGTTCGGAATTTCGAACACACAGGACTCTATAAGTTACGTTAATTAACTAATTAGACTCGACTTACGACATGACTATTTATTATTAATGTTTAAAGGAGTTTTTTAAACTAATCTTAAACTAAGAAAGTAAATAAACAAACAAACTAGAAAACAAGCAATTAATCACGAGATCGAAACCAATCAAAGAAGGAATCTACCTAGGTAAGAATCCCATGTATCAACAATCATCAAGCAATGGACAAATAACATGATATGGAAACTGATTTCTAAATGTATTCATCTAACAAACCCTAAAGAACCCTTGATCGCATCAAGTAAAATCCTAAAGAATAATTATTAGATTATTAAGCAATCAGTATTATTGATTTCCTCACGGTTATCAAATAGGGTTAATTAATAGTATCTAAAGCAAGCAATCTTACGAAACACAAAACTCTAGATAACTTGATAAACTAACATGACATCATGAACAAGGATCAACACAATAAGCGAGAATATTGTCACTGCTATCCTAGCATGCAATTGACCAAGACACATGAACAACTCCTCACCTTACAGGTATTGGAATTTAGCAAAACATTCAAAACCCTAACCAACTATCAACTAGCTTCTATGATCTAATGGGCCCATTCAATCACAATAATCAAAACACCAAGTAATGATTAAACATAAACCCTAAATCTAAAGAACACAATCAAGAGATATAAGATCTATGTGAAGCTATACTTAACAATCAATCAAGATAATAAACACTCATATGCATCATGAAAGAAAAATCAAGTATTTACTATTAATATAACAAAACCATAATCAAACAAATTGTCCAAAGCAAGAATCATGCATCAAACATGTTCATCAAACCTAGGTAGACATGAAGTCTAGCCTAGCATAGTTATAATCAAAGACAAATAACTAAAACAAAAGAGAATCATGATATATAGTGAACAAAGATGATGAAAAAGAACGAAAGAACCCTTCTTAATCGACCCTTGAACACTTGTATGAAAGCTCGATGATCCTCCTTGATTCCTAGCCTCAAAAGCACCTTCAACACCTTGGTTCTCCTCTCAAAATCGGCTGCTATTAAGCTTAGAATCGGATTGGTTATAAAGATGTATATATAGAACGCATAATGGGCTTGGCTTGCAAAATTTGGCAGCCCAGAAGGCCTAGGCGCCCGGTGACCGCCTTGGCCCTTGCCTTAGCGCGGCGTGGCGCCCTCCAGGAGGGAATTTCTGGATTTTTTTTATTATTTCTTGATTATTCATATTAGATCTTGATAGATTTCTTCCTTGAACTCCAAGTAACGATGAGAAGCTTCTAGACCTTCTTTCCCTTAACTTTCAAGCCACCATCTACATGCAAACAAATCAAAACACTAAGTGGAATAATCATGTAACCGTTGACGAGCAAAACGAGCATAAACTTTGCATGAAAAGATAGAAAGAATTAAAGCTTTAACATGCAAGACACCAAAAGAGTTAAAACATGATACATATTAAATACTTGACTCAAAACCTTAAATAATAAAAGACAAAACAAAACTTGAACTAAACCGAACTCAAAACATTAAAGAAACAAAACTTTACACGGGATTCGAGATGTATAAATAGACTTATATCACCTATCCTGTAAAGACGCGTGTCCAGGTTGTTATACATGCACATGCAACGTATAAACTAAACCTATAGTATGAGAACACGTGTTTAGGAGGTTATGAGAGCATCTTCCAAAGGGACAGCTGACCCAATCACCTTCCCATACCCTTCGGCTATAAATACCTTCTCAATCATCATGAGGTATTCATATTCACTCCCACTGTACTTTCACTATTTACTTAAGTGCATTATCTTTGTCAGAATTGTACTTATTTTCACGTCGGAGGGTGGTTACGGGAAGACCCCCCCTCTTGTCCTTCCCGTAACGAGCTCATGGTGTCTGTTTTGTAGGTTCACGTCATTGGACTTTGGGAATTGTGTTCATATCGTATTGGCAGTTAACCGTATCCTACCCTGTGGAATCATTGGATCTAAGACCCGTTAAAGGGAGTATATCCGTGTTTCTTCAACCATATTTTTCTAACCTGATCCAATGCCATTACAATTTCTAATACTTATGTAGACCTAGTTGTAGCTGGCCGAAACTGATTTGATGCGCATGTTGAGTTAATTGAGATGTTAAAACAAAACTAAAATTGAATTCAAGAAAGTGCTACTGCTAAATCAAGTTTTTGTTTGAAATCAGAATCAAACCGAATACGAATTCAAGTCCAATGACGTGAACCTACAAAACAGACACCATGAGCTCGTTACGGGAAGGACAAGAGGGGGGGGGTCTTCCCGTAACCACCCTCCGGCGTGAAAATAAGTACAATTCTGACAAAGATAATGCACTTAAGTAAATAGTGAAAGTACAGTGGGAGTGAATATGAATACCTCATGATGATTGAGAAGGTATTTATAGCCGAAGGGTATGAGAAGGGGATTGGGTCAGCTATCCCTTTGGAAGATGCTCTCGTAACCTCCTGAACACGTGTTCTCATACTATAGGTTTAGTTTATACGTTGCATGTGCATGTATAACAGTTGATTGGTCTAATACTGATTTCGATGATTTCTTCTTAGGGTAGGGGATCACTCTCGGGTTAAATACTCGAGGTCAAACGATACCATACTCCAAGACACTCCTATCAAAACAGGTGTTCGACGAAATTACTACTTACGTTCAGATAAGTTAAAGGTTGTTTACTTGCATTGGGTGCTTAAGGGGGTATTTTAAGTTGGAGTTCTACCCATTTTGCTTTATTTTGGAGTTATACCTTCCTCCTCTTATGCCTTAGCGGTTGTTGTGGGGTGCTAGATGGGGGGTGAGCAACCCGTAGTTGCTCCCCTCCTTCGAGTGTGAGGGGTTTGGTCTTTGATTCTTGCTCTAACTCATCTCGAGTCGGGGTCTTTAGGGGTCCGGTGTTTTTTGTGATTTGTTTGTTTTCTGTTCTCGTGTGTACCATAAAAAGAATTCAAAACGTAAATACAGGAGGGCTTGGTCCTAGCTCCACTTACGGTTTAAGGCCATGCCCCTTTAAGCATTTCCACGAGTGTAAGGATGGTAGACCTGGGTCCTCGGGGTTTTTCTGCCTACTTGAGCACATGCAAAGTACCCATTTCAAAACGGATACTCGGAAGAACCTTTTAAAAGATGCTATCTCCAAGGATTTGGACCTTTTTATAGATGTTGGGGAAGCCATTCGGGTGGGGAATAAATGGTTATGTGGGAGGTGCATGACGTTGCATGCCCTAAGCAGGGGGTGCAAGCATGCTGATGGTGTCTATTCTTTTTCTGTGGATTCTGGAGATGCTGGAGAATTCATCGTTGGGATCCAGAAACCTAATCGTGTGTCTGTGGATAGGGACCCAGGTCCATCTGTAGGAGTGGTTAGGGATGTATCCCTTTTGGAACGGGTTTTCTCCCTTCCCATTCAAACGGTTAAGAGCATCCCCCTAAGTTGTCATTTGGCGTTTGCTCAGACTTTGGCATGCGCTTTACGCAAGGTAGTGGATTCACCAGGCTCGATTGAGAATTGGGTCAAATTACTATTGCTGCCGCGTTGTACTTTAAGGGTGGTGAAACCTTCCACTAGGCAGGAACGCAGGTCAGGGAATCGAAAGTCTTTGCAATGTAGTAGCATTCAGCAAGCACTTGCGGTGTGGAAAGATGGATCTGGTTTTGCTGACTTGGTTCTTTCTCTCTTTGATAACGTGGGGGGAAGCACTTTTTCTAAAAGAGAGGTGGGAGGGGAGGAGGGTTCTGAAAACAACCTCAATATTAAACAATGTCTCAGGAAAGTCAGGGATGGTCATTTCACAGCTGCAGTCAAGGTATTATGCTCAAGTGGGGTTGCCCCTCTCGGAGATTCAACCATGAAAGCCCTCATTGATAAACACCCAGTGGTGCCGCCTCCGTCCTTGCCTTCTAGCTCTGTCGCCCTGCCTACTCTCTCTGTGGATGGGGACTGTGTGCTTAGATGTATCTAAAGGGACCTCATGCGGGAGAGACGGGATGCGGGCGCAACACTTGTTGGACGCTCTTAGTGGTGAGGGATCAGTGACTTCCATGGGTCTGCTCTCAGCCATCACTGAAGTCGTCAACTTATGGCTAGGGGGTCTGTGCCCCAAGGTGCTCGCTAAGTTTATTGCTTCGGCCCCCTTACCCCTTTATTAAAACCGGATAATGGAATTCGGCCCATTGCTGTGGGGGCTATCTGGCGTAGGTTGGTTTCTAAAGTGGCTATGAAGATGGTTGGGAAGGAAATGACTCAGTATTTAGGGGACTTTCAGTTTGGGGTGGGGACCCCTAATGGGGCAGAGGCGGTGCTTCACAGCGCGAACCGGTTTCTTAACTCCTTTCACGCGGACGGTTCTTTAGCTATGCTTACTGTGGACTTCTCCAACGCCTTCAATATGGTCGACCGCACAGCCCTTCTCCGGGAGGTTCATCATCATTGCCCGTCTATCTATCTATGGGTTCAGTTCCTTTATGCCTAGCCGGCTAGGTTGTACGTTGGTGATGACTGTATAGGGGCTACTACTGGGGTTCAGCAGGGAGACCCCCTTGGGCCCCTCCTCTTTGCCTTAGCATTACATCCTCTTGTTCTCCGGGTACAAAATGACTGTAACCTCCCATTTCATGCTTGGTACTTGGATGATGGGACTATTATTGGTGGTGCCAACGACAAAATCCCCAGAACGGATGTTTAGAAGTCGCTAAAGCTCTAGACATTATCAGCTCGGAAGGGCCATCATTGGGGCTGCAACTTAATATTAAGAAAACCGAGGTTTTTTGGCCAGCGTGTAATGGGGTGAAAGTCAAAGATGGGCTCTTCCCTAGTGGGATTGGTAGACCAGAGAGAGGGGTAAAGCTCCTTGGAGGGGCTGTTAGTCGAGATCCCTACTTTATTAAGGAGTTGGCGAGGCGGAGAGCATCTCGTGCGTTTGATCTTATGAAACTCTTACATTGCCTTAGGGATCCCTAGAGCGAACTCCTCCTGCTTAGGTCTTGCATGGGGGTTGCTAAGTTGCTTTTTGGGTTATGAACATGCCACCCCCATATGATGGATGATGCGGTATCCTGTTTTGATAAAGGGCTTCGAGAAGCCATCGAAGACATAGTTGTATGTGGAGGCCCGTTCTTTGGTGATCTTCAGTGGCGACTTGCATCTTTACCGATGCGCTTAGGGGGTTTAGGCCTTCTTTCGGCTCATGATGTTGGGGTTTACGCTTTTATAGCGTCGAGGGCTCAGTCTTGGAAGCTACATAATCACATCTTAAGGAATAGCGGAGTTGTCGACCTGGACTCAGACTACGTGCAGGCCCTGGAACGCCTAAATGGCACTCTCCCAGACTTTGACATTGGCGGTTTCTCTAATATGGACACCGCCCCACCAAAGCCTCAAAAAACTTTGGCGAATGCCCTTTTTGGCAAAATCGCTCAGAGCCTGGGAGAAGTTTTTGGATTGTCCCCCCGACAGAAGGCGATTATTGAATGCTTACAAGGTCCTCATGCCTAAGATTTTCTGACCGTTATCCCGATTGATGGCTTGAGCCAAAGCATGTCTGCGGTCGAGTATAAGGCCATTCTTAAGTACCGTTTGATGGTCCCAATGTACCCAGAAGACGAAACATGTACGATCTGCCATATGGCTTGCCTGGATAAATTCGGAGAGCATGCGGTTCATTGCAAGGAGATGCATGGGTTCAAATACCGACATGATTGGGTGCGGGACGTTCTTTGGGACATCTGAAGGCGAGCTGGGATATCAGCTAAAAAGGAAGCCCCCGTAAACTTCCTTACAGACCCCACGGAAGGGAGATCCACTCTACGACCGGCAGATTTGCTCGTCTTTGGTTGGGCCGGGGGAAAACACGCTTGTGTTGACCTCACAGGGTTATCTCCCTTAGCTGGTTTGAGGGATAATAGGTTTGTAGCTGGGCAAGCAATGAAAAGGGCTGAAACGAAGAATGTGGAGAAACATGCTAAAGCCTGCGAAGAGAACCAACATGTTTTTGTCCCTTTGGCTTTTGATACCTTTGGCTCCTTGGCACCGGAAGCTATCCGTTTCCTAACCAGGGTCCAACGGGTTGTGCATAGCAATGTGTCGACTCCAAAGGAGCAGGGGTATGTCTTTAGCAGGTTAGGGTTTGCAATTCAGAAAGGGGTGGCGGCGCAGCTTGTTGCCCGCCTACCTGCTATGTTGATGTAATATATATGTTTCTATATATTGAAAGAAGTAAATCTAATTATTACTTTAAAAAAAAACTTATGATTTAATTTAGAAAACTTTAAAGGAATCAAATCGAGAAAATCGAAACCGAATCACTAAAATCTTTCAAAGGTTCAATCCAACATATTTTATGTAATGAACTAAGGATGCATATGTAAAACATGTTCAACCTTGTCACAAACTTGATTATTAAATTTTCTATGTTTGAGAAAAAATTGACAATATTCTAACCCTTTTATATTTTCCAGATTTGAAAAACTATAAAAAAAGTTATTACTTATAACACCATAACTAATTAACTCCTTAACTTATAAATAACTAACCATATCTATATATATATTCGTTTTCTACAACTTTTAAGATAAAACCCAACGCACGAACACGTGTCTGGTGACGTGGAGTGTTGTTATCTCTCTCTCTCTCTACAAGCTGCAAAATAACCCACACTTCTTCTTCTTCCCTCCCATATGGCCATATTCTTCTTTCATATGTTTTAGAGAGAGAAAGTCTAGAGAGAGAAACTACACCTCTCAAACTATAACATAAGTATTCTAATTTTAATCCCAGGTATGTTTTATTAACCTTAATATTCATCTCAACTGATCCATAACACACAATTTATGTGACACTGTGTGTGTATGTGTGTGAGAGAGAGAGTCGTATGTTTTTTGTCACATGCTTACGATTTTAGTTGTGAAATTGTTTTCCAGATTTTAATGTTTTAGCATGTATTGGTTTTTAACTTTTTATGAATTTACATATGAGCATGTTATTTGGACAAATAATAATAATAATATTATTATTAATATTAATATTAATATTAATGTTTTTGTTGTTATTAATAATATAAATTTTGGTGATGTAAATATTGGGAGGACAATTTAGTAAATTGGTGGGTGGGTTATGTTTGATTGGTAATTATAAGTTGGACTTTGGTGGATGCTGTGTTACTTTCTCCTTGGATCATGAAAAGACAAAATAACCCCTACCTTTTTTTTATTTGTATTTTGTTTTTAATTTTCCATGTTATCTTTTGATCAAGATAGTTAATTACTAGATCCCAATAGTATAGTATGATTTTGATGGTTTAGGATTTGTTACATACTTACATATTGATGATGATAATAATAATAATAATAATAATAATAATAATAATAATAATAATAATAATAATTTACTCAATTAAGATATTCTATATTTTCTTGATATTATTATTATTAGTATGATATTGATGGTTTAGGATTTGTTACATACTTGCATATTGATAATAATAATAATAATAATTTACTCAATTAAGAGATTCTAAATTTTCTTGATATTATTATTATTATTATGTGTGTGTGTGTGTGTTCAACTGTAACATATTTATGTATGTTACCATTTTTGACGAAATCGGTAACGTTTAAGTTCTGAATATGGTATGATAGCGGCACTCGTTTATACTAGAAAACGAATACAAATTATTTCCCTTTAGAAGTAAAATTTGGTAAAAAATAAAATAAAATATTATCTTGATTTTTGGAATCTGGACTGCATTTGCAGTGAGTGAGCAAGTGAAGAAAGACAGTAAGACACTGCTTTGTATTGACTTTGACCAGTGTTGACCGTTGGAATCGGTTGAGGCGTTTGCCGATGGGCAGCTGTGAAGAAACGACGACTTGTAAACCTGAAAAGTCGTCTTCGCCTCCACCTGTACCTGTAATTTATAAAAACTTGTTCATTTTTTTTTATTCATTAATATATTTGTAATTATTACGTTTATTACGCGTATGGAAATTTATTTTTAATTTTGGCAGGAGCATCCACAGACCGGTGTCCATGCGTATCCCAATTGGGCACCCATGCAGGTTCGGTTAATTAACTGTTTAATGGAACTTGATTAATTAATTAAATCAAATCTAAATTACTATTACTATCGTCTGTGCAGGCGTATTATGCGCCTAGGATGGCAATGCCGCCGTATTATAACTCAGCTGTTGCATCCGGTCATGTTCCACCGCCTTACATGTGGGGTCCACCACAGGTATAGTACATTAGTACGCGTATCCAAAACATTGAAAATTTGAAACATATCATGGCGGTCAACTCATCGTCGTGTTGACTTTTATTTCAGCATATGATGCCACCGCCTTACGCTGCAATGTATCCACATGGAGCCGTGTATCCGCATCCTGGAGTTCATGTTGTAAGTCCTCATAACATTTTTATTTCTTTATATCGTTAATGACTTGTATATTAAATTTAGTTTTTGTCGTATTTGGGATATTGCAGGCGAGTCCTGTGTGCGTTGACTCTCCCGCTAAGTCATCGGGAAATAACTCTGACCGTGGCTTGATGAAGAAGTTGAAAGGATTTGACGGGTTGGTGATGTCTATAGGCAATGGAAATGATAACGGGATATCTCACAGGTATCATTAATCATTATTTCAAATAATACTCAAATCATATAATAATTAATCGAATAACACTTTTTTCAAAAGTGGCGAAGCCGAAGGATCTAGCGAAGGAAGCGATGGCAATACAACAGAGGGAGGTCAAAATAATAGGAAAAGAAGCTGCGAAGGATCACCTAAAGCTCGTAAGTTCACCGGACTATTAATATTTATTTTTAAAAATTGTTGTTTTAGTAGTTGACCTATGAAAAATTATACCGACAGCTGAAGTTGGCAAAACCGAGCCACTGAACGGCCAATTTTTTTCTACTGAACCAAATGAAGCCACCAAGAAACCGACTGCTGCACTAACTGTAACCCCTTATAAGGCTTCTGATACCGAGCTGAAAAAATCTCCGAGTGTCATGGCGTCTGCTACACTATCGATGATGCCAAGTGAAGCGCTGTTACAGGTCCGTTTCATTATTTCGTTTTTATTTTTATTTGGTGAAATTGTTATCTTTTTTGAATATTAATTTTGCGTGTCTTTTTTTTTAAAACTCGTGATAGAACGAGCGAGAACTTAAAAGGGAAAGGAGAAAGCAGTCGAACCGAGAATCCGCTAGGAGGTCTAGATTAAGGAAACAGGTAAAAATAAAATACTTAAAAAATATATAAAATTATAAATCTTTGAAGTTAAGGAAAATAGGTTTACTAAATATTACTAAATAAATGTTTGAAATTGTGATGATCAGGCCGAAGCCGAAGAACTCTCTATTAAAGTTGAAGCCCTCACTAATGAAAACTTGAACCTCAAATCCGAGATTAACCGATTAACCGACACGTCACAGAAGCTTAAGCTTCAAAATACCAAACTAATGGTAAGACAAAAAAAATAATAATAATCAAATAATGATATATGGAACCTTATTACATTTTTGTTCTATCACAGGAAAAACTTAAAACCGCACGGCAAGAGCACGATACGGAGGACCCGAGACCGGGTCGACTCTCAGCACAGCTAACCTCCTCTCTCGGGTCAAGTTCATCTTCTGGTGGAGAAGGTGAAGTGTACGAAAATAATAATAACCAAAAATCTGGAGCAAAGCTGCATCAACTACTGGACGCGAGCCCACGGGCTGACGCCGTTGCTGCAGGCTAATTATTAATCAAATAACCGACCCGGCCCGATTAAAGTATTCTGTTTTTTTTTACTTTGAAATTTAAAACTAATTATGTGATTTTGGCGTCGTTTTGAAGCTGGAATTACCGCTAACGCTAGTAGATAATGGGACTAGGACTTTTACAGACTCGTGTCTGGTTGTGCTTTGTGGCGAACACGAAACGTGTTTTCAGTTTCGTATTTCGCTTCGACATTAGCCACCGACAGTTTATCTGTTTTAAGTATCAAGAGGTGAGAATATTGATGGGTGTTTAGGTATTGTCATGGAACATATATATTATATATATATGGTTTGTGTGATATATGGAAACATGTAATGTAACATATTGGATTGTTGGTGACTACAATTTTATTTTTATTCAAAGTTGGTTTGCATAATGTTGGTGTTTGCCAATTGTAGTAGTAGGTTTGGAAATGAATTTTATAGCATATATTACATTATAAAACATTATTTCTCACTTGGATAAATTCTTTTAATTCATTTTTAAAAGGTATATTGGTTTTTTATTAATTTCAATTACTAATTGTTGGTCGCTGCCTGTTCCAACTAATTAATGAATTGGCTTCTGACGGTCCTAGCTTTTAACGTATTTAATTCCCACGGTCTGTGACTAGCAAAATCCTAACGCCGTTAGTTGCAGGTTGCCGGAAAAAAACGTTTTCGCCCGGAAAACTCAAATTTTTTTTCCTGAAAACTCAACATTATCGTCCCAAACATTTTTGTAACTTTATATCGGACCTTTAGGAAATTTTTTCTAGTAAAAGCCTCAATTATTGAGGTTGTCGGAACCCTGGAACAATCGTCGGAATCGGTTGGTGGTGTTCAAGTGGTAGTGGTGGCGGTGTTCAAGTGGTGATTTCCCGAAAAAATGTGACTTTTCCGGCCAAAAACGTTTTTCCGGCGACCTGCAACTAACGACGTTAGGATTCTGTTAGTCGCGGACCGTTGAGAACAAATACGTTAAAAGTTGGGACCGTCAGTAGCCAATTCGTTAGTTGAGACCGGCAACGACCAAAAGACGATAGTTGAGATTAATTAAAACCAATATACATTTTTATCACAATTTTTGAAAACCATGTAGATTTTGTTTAAAAAAAATCCGGATTATATTTCAATAACTTTGGTCATTTGATATTTTTCACATAGACCCATTTGGCCAGACATATTTTGGTCGAACCACGTTTTGGCCCAAACCAAATTGAATATGTTTGGGTCCGGTCCATCCTAACCCGAACTCGTTGATCCGTTACCCACCCACTCATTTTGCCAGACCTAATATTTACTTTATAGCTCAATCATTAGAGTTGCATGCAACTTTAGGTTGCACTTAAACGATAAAAGATATGTACATAGAGAATTAAAACTCGTCGTTTACTACTTTTTAAGTTTTTCATGGGAAGATAAGTGATGGAACTAGGAATTTTTACGGTGCATGAATTCATAACTATCCGACGTCAAAATTTCCAGGTCATATTAAGTTCGACCGGATTTTTTAGGGGGGCTTGTCAATTGGGACCGATTTGTAGAACAATTAATTAGGTTACATAATCGATCGGGATTTGTCACTTTGTCGAGCAATTGAGTTCGAGTAAGCGGCGTTCGTTAGGTGGGGAATTTTGATCAAGTTAGGTTGCGATCGTGAACATAACAAGTGTAACACCAATTCTAAATCAATCAGTATCATTAAAATTGCTCATAAAATCACATTGGATCGGCTCATTTTGGGTTTCATATTTGTAATTGAACTTTGTTGGCCATTAGCCCATTAGAAGCTAAAATTTGGTTTATTTGGGCCATTGGCACATTGCCGATTTAAAAAAATAAAATTGGATTTTTTAAAATTCTTTTGAACGACGACTATCTTTAATATTTATCCTATGTGGGACTTTGAATCCAATATCATTCTCTCAAACTCAGGTGTTTATAGGCTTTGCTTCGCCAATAAACCACCACCCGATTGATAATTTGGGCGAATCAGGTTCCAACTTTGTTTATAATTTCTTTATTTTGACATGCTACAAAGTAACGAGTTAACAACAATATCCTAAACATGATTTCTTAAAAAACAATAAACGTCAAAATTTGAACAAAATAGTAACACTTTTGAAATGATTATTTATTATTGTATCTTCTATTAGAGATGATATATTTGTTTAGTTTACTTAAATTAGTAAGAAATTTTATATGATATACCACTTTAACTCATTTAGTTTTTTACCAATCCGATTTTTCTTCAGTAATTTTCGTATATTAGCTTTTGAAAAACAGAAAAAAAAAAACCAAAATACGCAGTTGTGTTGAACCCATTTTATTTTGATTTTTTTCCTTCTCAAAAATACATTTAAAGATGAAACCGTTTTGAGGGGAAGATTCATGTGCATTTTAATTTTAACATGAGAATGTAGGAAATAATAATAATTTATAAAAAAATGAGAACGTAAGAAACAATACTAACTACAATACCAATCTACATAAACAATGATTTATAATAACAAAGAAAAAAACCTAAAAAATACAACAAAATAATCAAAATCAAGAACAAAATAATAACAGCAAATACCAACAAATATTTATAACAGCAAAAGAAAAAATCTAATAATAATAACAAAATATAAATCAGCAAATACTTATAACGTCTCATAATCGAAAACTAGCAAATACGAACACAAAATAACAACAAACACCTATAAAAATAAACATAATAATAACAACAAATTGATTCTCACTGTTTTCATGTTAAGAATAAAATGTATTTGATTATGTTTCACCGTTTTAATATGACAGTTTTAAACCGGACTAAATTGATACCTTTTGTATATATGGTCCGTTTTTATCAGCACTCATTTGATTTGAACTTACTAACCCGGTACCAACCCATTGTTTGGCTTATTTATAAGTTGGAAAATTTTCATAGTCCTTGATTGTACAATGTTATTATAAAATATAGTTCGAATAGTATCTAATATGGTTTATATCATATGCACACTAAAGAGATATTTTACTTTATTATAGTGGATAAAGTGGTAATCTAAAGAAAATATAATGGCTTAATCATTTTTGTCTTCTACATGAAAGTATTTTCTTTTCTTCTATTCTTATCCTCCATGATTATATTCTTGTTTAGTGTTTGATTGGAGACAAGATGATGATGGTAGCTTCCTTGAGGTTGAAACAAGTGCCAATTTTCTTTTGTTTAGTATTTATCCTAAATTTTCATGTTCCCTGTGTACATAACTAGTTTAAGACCCTCATACTATACAAGTAATTAAATAAAATATATTATTTAATAAATTATCGATATACAATAAACCTATCAAACACTGACACTGAAACTGCACAATCGTTAATAGTTTTTACACAAATTTTAAAATAAACAATACGCTTTTATTTTTTGAAGGGCTTTCAGTTTTTAACACAAATTAAATAAATCGAAAAGCAATAAAATACCCTTAAATTTTTATCAATCAACTTTCTTAGAAAAGTTATAAATAACAAATGTTTTAGTTCGTAGTAATATACTTTATTATTTGAATCTATCATAAGAGAACTTCAACAATAAAACATACATCTTTGTCATTAATTTAGTGAGACCTTCAGATACCTGACTGAGCAGAATGTTAGCAATGAAAGTCAAAAATTTGTATATGACACGCGATATATATGCTGTTTACAAAGTAAATATTTATTCAGTTTGAATTATTATTTGTATTAATCAGTATGGGAGATATAAAACAATATTATATTTGTTTTTAGATATGACAAAATTTGATAAACATACAGACGTATATTTCAACTTCAAACATTAAAGTTAAGTTTCGCTAAATGTACATATCTTGAATAATGTTTTTTCTTTAAATAAAAGATAATTATAAATTTCAAATATTTTTAAAAGTACAGAAAGTAAATAATTAATTAATAATTTTTGACGCATGAATTTTAAGAATAGTAACATTATTATAAACTAGGGCATAGACTCGCGTGACACGCGGGTGGAATAACATGTCACTTAAAAAAATCAATTTAAACATACGTTTAAGTTAACATACTACTTGTTCATATTTGTTACCAAAGTATTATAAAATTACATTGTCTTAAGATTTAAACTTCAAAATTACAATGACTTAATTTAAACAAAACCACCAAAAGACATTAACAAAAACACTAACCATGTTCTTTGATATTAAAACATCATCAAAGTCTTCAAAAGTTATACCAACATAAACTCTCATTTCCTAAACACCTGAAAGTTATAAAAACAACACAATATTCAATTAAATTAAACTTAACATAACAACATGTTTAATAATTACTAACATCTAAGCATTACAAAGTTGTTATGTACAACCTACAAATCTAAAGTTCATAAATATAGTTATTAGTTGGTCTAAAAAGATGTTGACAATATACTTCTTTTATTAAATCTATCAACAATATCTAAAGCATTAATATATTACCTTCTCCTTCATCATCGGACAACAAACTTTCCAGATAACCATCATAATCACTTTCATAGTTTGCACATTCGGCTAACCATTCAACCTTCAAACCCACATCCCTTTCCAACTCAAGATGTGCAATTTCTTTTTTATGATTAGATAACTTCAACATATCTAGCTCTCTTAAAAGGAACAAATCATCACATGACAATAGTTGTTTAGGATTCAAATTTTTATACTGTCCATTCTCAAACTTGATAACAACTTTGTTTTGGTTAGGAAAAAAAAAACCAATCCCTAACATGTTCAAACGGTAAAACATCTTGGTGGAGATCATCAAGGTGATGATGTAAAGGATTTATGAGAATGATTTCTTGTATACATGGAGAAAGTTTCCGAACACCAATCTCATGAATCTGATGTTTAAGGAGGTTATTAAACATCATCACAGATTCAATATTATCTTTGTGTATCATAAGGAAATCGCTAAACAGGAATTCATACTTAAGTAAAATCGTAGAAAACTTCCAATTGACAATGGTAGACATTTTTAGCAATTAATTTTGTTATGAAAACCTTTAGAGTGTAAAAGAAGAAGAAGATGAATTAAATTGATAATTATAAAATATAAAACTTAATGTATGAACATAAAAAACAACCCATGATAGAAATGTTCATAATTAACCAACAACATCAGTGAGTATCAACGAATGAGTAGCATCGTTATACTCGAAAACAGCCAATAGTAATATTATTATAGATTTATGAGTAAAGTGCCAAATTCGTCCATGTGGTTTGATCAGTATTGCGACTTTCGTCCAAAAAGTTTGTTTTTTGCAACTAGACCATTGAGGTTTCTCGATTCTTGCCAATTACGTCCAAGTCACTAACTCCTTTAAATTCCATTGTTAATAGAGGGGTAAAACCGTCTTTTAGACTATTTATTATTTTATTTATTTTCTAACCACCCCCCCCCCCCCCCATCATCTTCATCAGTTCATCACCCCACATCTCACCTAACCATTCCATCCTCCGTCCACTCCACCATCAAAAAGAGCCTGGCTACCGCCACCTCCACCACCTGAATCGCATGTATATAAAATTGTTGACTTTTAAGACAACGTGTTCTCATGTTGCTGATGTGCGATGGTGCCGATCAGTTTGTGGGATGTTGAAATTTGCTGGCGGTTTTATAGAGGGTGGTGACGATGGTCTCCGCAACTTCAAAGAGGAGAGGTGGTGTGGTGTATGAAGTGGTTAAACGGACTAGCTTTCTTCCTCCTATAGTAGCCGCCGTCGGTGGATTGCGATGATGTGGTTAAAACTTAAAACTTAAATTAAAACCGGTGGGTTAAAGTTCATAAAAGATCTGTATGTGTGTGAGTGTGACTCTGTGTTGGCCCTAATTAACATATATACATGAATACATCTATCGTTGTATGTTTTGAACAGGGTCTCATTAGTTAAATAATCGTGGTTTCATGAATGACACAAATGCCCTTCACTTAACACAAAATAATTAAAGGAGTTATTGATTTGGACGCAATTGGCATGAATCCGGAAACCTCAAGGGTTCATTTGCAAAAAACAAACTTTTTGGACGAAAGTCGCAAAAATGACCAAACCACAGGGATGATTTTGACACTTTACTCTAAGTTTATTAAAAATGTGAGATTTAATGTAGGAATGACAAGTGGCGAAACTTTTGATTTTATTAAAGAGTACATAATGCATTAGTTTTAGAATACCGGTGTATATTGCGTTCTATAAATGACATGATTGTGTATTAGTGTCACAAAGCTTATGCAATTGTTTTATTTTATACATATCGAGAAAGAAATAAAATTAGAAAAAAAAAAAGTGCGTATATGGTTTATATTATTTCGTGATTGGGTACTAGAAATCACACCTTTACTTCAGTGATTTGGGACTTCACCATGCGTCTATGTTATTGGTCCTTAGTGTGGATTTCAGTTTATTACAAGGATTGTCCAGCGGTTAGACTGAGGGGGTGTGGGGCTTCAACGGGGGCGCTAGAGCCCCTCCGCTCGCGCCCCCAGGCGCTAACGCCACACCACCAGGGCGCTAGCGGGGGCGCTAACGCGAAAAACAATGCAGGCGTGAGCCGGTTAGCGGGAGAAGAGAGAGGGCTGCACAACTTTTGATGGTTTTTTGACCGTTGGGAGCCGAACAAACAAAAAAAAAATATTTTTCCTATATAATTATACCCCATTTCACCCATTTTTATACCAAAACTTCAAACCTTCACCCAAAATCAATTCATCTTCTCAACTTTTTTTTACAAAAAATGGCTGGAAATTGGTTCCCAAACCTTGATTCAGATTATCTTGACGATGATTTATGGTCGTCACCGCACCAACCGATGTTTTATTCGGAGCCGCAAGAATCATCCGGCTTTCAACTATCCAACACACAACCGTCTCCTAACTTTGTTGTTCCGGAGACACAAGAATCACACGGTGAAGCTACGGGACCAAAAAGACGCGTCCACCGGAAAAAACAAGTTGCAACGGACGGGTCGGGACCGGCTTCGACTCCGAGAACGAAACGGAAAGCCACTCCGTGGTCATCGGATGAGAAGGAAGCCTTGTGTCGGGCTTGGATAGTCATTTCTGAGGATCGGCGTTGCGGTAATTGTTTTAACGTTTTTAAAAATGATTTTTAATAAAAAAGTTAAATAAAAAAGTTAAATGGAAATCTAATTTATTTAGTCATTTTGCAGCCGAATACTAAAAGAGCAAGATTTTTTGGACAAAGGTTAGGGAGACGTTCTACATGCTCGTTGGGAGTACAGAGCGGAACGCCGATATGATTTCGGGTCGGTGGTCCGAAATCAGAAAATTTGTCGGCTTGTTTACTAATCTTTTCAACAGGAACAGCGGTCGTATGAGACCAAGTGGCAGTGATGATTTGGCGGTTTACAATTTCACGGTCGAAGAGTGGAAGCAGGAGTGTTTGCGGAGGTATGGGATGGTGAAGACGTGGGACGATTTAAAGTTGTGGGAGAGGTTGAAAAGGTGTTCCAAGTGGGTTGAGCTGGTGGCGCCGGACTTTGATACGGAAGTAAGGCCGAAACGGACTAAAACTAGTTCGTCTGGAGCGTATAGCACTTCAACCGGGTCGGATTGCCGCGTTGGATTCGACCTAAACATTGCGGAGGAGGAAACGTCTTCACCGC
Source organism: Bidens hawaiensis (assembly GCF_021521415.1). NCBI lineage: Eukaryota > Viridiplantae > Streptophyta > Magnoliopsida > Asterales > Asteraceae > Bidens > Bidens hawaiensis. The sequence goes on along the minus strand of NW_027491048.1, from coordinate 490,705 downwards.
CGAGGAGGTGGCCATTGGGAAGGGACGCCAAGGGGAAAAAACCGGCTGAGGGGGAAGCCGTAAACATCGCCAATCTTGTTGAATCCCTCAATAAATTCAACAAAACCATGGAGGTGGTCTCTTATGACAAAAATGAAAAAAGTCGAATGAGAGATTTGGACTTTCTTACTAGAGACTTCAGTAACCTAAAACCGGTCGATCAAATGCTAATGGAAAAGCAAAAGGAACGTATCCGAAAGAGGTTGATCGAAGAAGACCAAGTCGAAGAATAAGAAGAATGTTTTTTTTAGTACTTTAATTTTTATTTTATTTTTAGATATTAATGTGTTTTTTTTATTAATGTGTGTTTTTTTAATAATTTATGAGTTTTTTTAATAATACGTTGTTTGAATATATTTATAAAAAAATAAAAAAAAATTCGCTGGAGCCCCTGCTGGAGCCCCCCCCACACCAGGGCCAGAGACTCCAACGGGGGCTCCAACACCCCCCTTATCCAGTTTCTCTCTCTGCCACACGTCATAATATTATTGGTTGGAGCCCCCATTAAAGCCCCCCACACCCCTCAGCCTTTAGTAATTTAGTATGATGTTCAAGTAGACATGTCATGCATGTGAACCCATGATGACTTGTTATAATCACTACATACGAATAAAAAAGGACTGTCGTTGGTGGCTCAATCTATCGGTGATGGGAGTCGCTGACTGTGTGATGTGCCACTGATATTCTTTGTTTAGTAATCCATACTTGTTTAGTTTATTTAAGTATCCCGTTACAAAAGGGTTATTTGTGTTGGTGTTGAGACGTGTGTTGTCCATGTTGATGGTAAAACCATAGTGATTAAGTGGTTAGGTTTTTCGTTTTAAGGTGAAAATATTTTATATTATGTTAAGAAGTGTAACAAAAAAAGTGACACAATAAAAGTCATGACTTTGTCATGGTTATGACCATGACCGTGGGCAATAATAAAGCCCGGCTTAGGTTAGAATGAACATTTAACAAAAGTCACGTGTAAGGCCCATAGATATATGCCCGTGAAAGTTACCAAAAAAACTATGTGAAAATATTTTACTCATGAATTCACCTAACATATCTACTAGACTACTACGGTTATTTGAATCATCGACTTTCAAAGAAAAAACGCATCTATTATGCCGCTAGATACCGTTAGACCAAATATCCTATGGTATTAAGTGTATGGTTAGCCACATAAGACAAGAAAGTAGGGATTAAAGGCTTTTGGTTCCTTAACACCCTCTCTATTATATGTCTGCTCTAGTATACTCCTAAAGTAATTACATATGCACTATTTACGATTTAAACATACAACTACTTGGTTGAAGAATACACCATTTTACCACATGAATTCCTTGCGAAGACGTCAAAAACTTAATAAATGACCAGACACGAATACTTTGAACTCAAATCAATAAAAACAAATGTAAAAAGTTCAATTCAATCAAATCAAATATTAAGTGGCCCTATGGCATTCCTCAAGACCCTCTTTTGAATTTGGTTGGCTAAGTTTAGCATAAAAACTAAAAAAATCTAAATATAATTACATTTTTTATTATAATATTAAGTAGGGATGTGCACGGTTCGGTTCGTTTCGATTATTAGCACTAACCCAACCTAACCGATCGGTTCGGTTAATTTCGGTTAATAACCAGTATCAAACTTGGGCCAAAATTTTGTTTAAAAATACATGAAATGAATATTTAAATACATTAAATGAATGCATAACTACATGAAATGATGGTATAAATATATTAAATTGAGATATTAGCACATGAAATGAATATATAAATACATGAAAATGATAGTATTAAAATATTAATATACATAATACATGAAATAGAGGGGAAAAGACTTGGAAATATTAAAAAATGAAGAGTTGATTCGGTTCGGTTAATTCGGTTTTCGGTTATATCGGTTCGTTTCGGTTTACGATTCGGTTATTGCTCACCCCTAATATTAATATTAAGGTATTAAACAAATTTGAATCATTCAATAATTATTTTGTTCTTAACCTTTACATTACAAAATCTTTTAGATGTCCTTTTCAATAACCATTTGTCAATCTAAATGGAACCTTCTAATCATATATTCAGGCGGGTTGTAAACTTGAAAGTTCAAACTAGAATTTGCAAACAAATAATAATAAACACAATTCAAAAGAAGCAAACCTTGTTGGTCAAAAACAAATTATGTCCTCATTAATCAACTGAGATACAAATTCGGTCCTCATTAATCATCTGAAATACAAACAAGACCAGGGCCGTCTCCGAGAATTTAAATACCCCGGCCGAGCCAAAAAAAAAGGCCCGTAGGCCTTAACGAAATTTTTTTATTCGCTAATCTACATGGATAAAACTTTTATCGACCGATTTATTATAACCAGAAACCATTCTGTGCATGTAATTATCTCATAAACCATTACAAATAACCTTGTTTTTAACACCAAAAAACATATATATGTAAAATGTATAAAAAAGTTTGTGCCCCCGAAACTTATGTGCCCCGGCCGACGGTGCGACTCGCACACCCTCCAAGCCTCCCCTGAACAAGACCCTATAATGCATAATGACCTTGATGAATTGGAGTGAGACTAAAGAATATGCATACATGGGTGCTTGGGACCGTATATAAGGAGTATTGTCTCTACTTCATAGTCAATCGGTTTCTACAAGTTGTCTTGTTACTTTCTAGCGGAGATTGCTTTAGTAAATTTTTCTAAAACTGAAAGTTACACAAATAGTCCCCCCGTCCCGGTCAAAGTGTCTTAGTTTGAAAAGCACCAAGGTTAAGGAAGATTAAATTATTGTTTTCTGTGCTTACCAAACGATAATGTCCTTGAAAATTGGTTCCATCAATATTGTTTATTAATGTTAGTTGTGTGTGTTTAAGGGTAAACTTGGAAATTGGCTAATAAATTTTGAAAGTAGACATTTACAATGAGACAAATAAAAAAGGAAATGTGGACACTTTTAATGGGACGGAATGAGTATCATATAAGTGCGTGATAAAACATGATCCAACTATATTAGAGAAAAGAACCATTATTATTGTCTCTACCTCATAGTCGATCGGTTTCTATATGTTGTCTTGCTACTTTCTAGCAGAGACTGCTTTAGTAAGTTTTTCTAAAACCAAAAGTTAAACAAATATCATCTAAGTTCGCGATAAGATATGATCCAACTATATTAAAAAAAAGAACCATTGGGTGTTGTTAAGACTTAAGAGTGGCACATATGGTAGTTAGTAAGTTTGTACTACACAAAAGATAGTATGAGTGAATGAGTCATAATCATTTGAATCCGTGAGATCTTATCATTCAAAAATAATCCATTCATCTTTAGTTGTCAACTTTCATTTTCATTTCATTTCATTCCATGAACATGACAACCAATTCCACACCACATATAGTGTATTGTAAATTTTCAATCGAAATTGCTTACACGTCTTTAAAACTGATCCAACTTATCCATAAGCTACCCCAAGAATATTGCATGTTGGAAAAAATAGTGAAAAATGAATTCTCATTGATTTGGACATGAATTATATTGTTACATAAGTAATTATTTATGGGTTTGCTTTCTACAATGTGAAAGTTTCCCGATGAACCAAAATGTGTATAAAACGAAATGAAGATGAATGAGATATTGACGTTTAAAGTTGTAGATATGTCCCACATAGGTAAGATGACAAAACTTGGATTGGTGTATAAAAAGGAACACTCGTTCAAACACTAGTGGGAGCTATAGAGTGTGCCACACATCCTAACTCCCACATATGTGTGTGGTGAGGGCCCAATGTGACAACTTGATGAACCCCCCCCCCCCCCCACTGACTATCACAAGACTTTGCATTTTTCTTCGCCGCGAACCACTTAAGAGTCACCTTTTGTGTTGCATGAAACATGGGTTAGTTGCCACTAATGTGGCACTTCCCACTACCTGTGACTCCGTGTTGTAACTAGGTCTCAACTGTAACTGCTCAGTATTAGTTCTACTGCTTGTTCATCACAAAGATTAAACTGACAATTTCAATTTCTCTTTATGTAAGTATAAAATGATCAAAATGGTTCATTTGGAAAATACACAAGAAACAAGTTCATACATACATTTTGAGAGAAAACCTCTAGCTGTAATTTATTGTAGAATCCTGGTAAGGTGGTTTTTACTTGGTTCAAACAGTGTCACCACTTCAATTTTTCCACAATCACCAAAGAACAATTAACTCGGGGCAACCATCAGCGCATGAGCTATCTCTTACATCACATAATGTTTCAGATGTTGTATATTGAGAGACAGACGATTTCTCCTAGGGGATACTCGAAATCTGCTTTAAGAGCCTTATAAACACAAATCCTTATCCACCACCGTAGATGAGAAGTTTGTTCATTCATGCGGCCAAATTTACTACAAGAAGGCACAATTTGAGTTCGGTCGACAACATCGATTCAAATAATATATAAATTTGTATTTTTATATATAATATTCGTTTTATATACAATATTGTAGTATTTATTCCCAAGAATAAAAATAGTATCATCATTATTATATTATTACTTGTCATAATAAAAAGAACATAATTTCCCTACATCAATAGTCTGTTACACTAACAAACTTTATATATACTTACCTCGTTACGCATACTGATTATATGTATCTAATAGCCATGTAAATGATTGAGAACCAAAGGGTATTTCGTGCCAATAGATGCACTAACATATTAAGTACTCGTAATACGCAATGGTGACCTTCGGTCTTTGAGGCTACGGGTAAAACTTGCCTAATTAGAGGCTTTAAAATAATTGTTAAAATCAAAATTTCATCTTTCTAAGATATAGAAGTAACATATATTCTTAAGGACCACCTTGAGAAAAAAAATATACAAGGGGGTCTTAATGTATTCATGTGATAAAAGAAGGCTCAAAATGAACATCTTGACAATCTATCATAATTTTCTTGGCCCATTTGCCATCCTATCAAGTACCAACCTCCTTACCTCCATAAAAATTTAAATAAAAAACAATTAAATAAATAAACTACCCCCTTGTATATACAATTTACATTCTAACCAATTCAATTCGTCCTGTTGTTAGTTGGGTGGGAGTTTGGTTCAATCAACGAAGTCATTTAAGTTAGGTGTTAGAGCAGTGTTGTTTCTTTAAGATATAGGGTTCTAGCCTGATTAAAAACGAATTTAATTATAGTCGTGAAAAGATGGTCTCTCTTCAGTACATAAAAAGATAAAATATTCAAACACAAATATTTGAATCCCTGGATTTCCTTTTTTAACTTCTTTTCCCCCTTAAATCTCGATTAGTGGTGGAAAGGAACTAAGCCATATATGAACTACCTGAGATCCGATCAACTAAAAGCTCGAAATGAGCTTCGGCTTTATTGAGCCCTAGCTGAGCCTGAACGTCAAAAAAGCTCGTTTAGTTATCGATCTCAGGCTCAAGCCATGTATTGAAACACCGTTTAGGTTCACCAAACCTAGTGTATTACTAAATTTAAAATCCTTTGAAATTCCATATATTTGTTTCACACACCACGACCGAGCTTGAGTCGAGCTCTTGCTTGTTTAATATACTATAGACGTGCTCGAGCCGAGCTTAGGCCTTATTAAGTTTTTTTCTCAACACACACACACATATATATATATATAATAATTAAAAGTATACACAAATTAATAAACAAGTCGAGCACAAGCTGACCACTAGCTTGAAAAATGACTCACGAGCCGAGCTAGAGACATTCTCACAAAGTTCGAAACAAGCTGAACTCATATTTAAACTTGAGCTCCACTCATTTACACCCTTTAATTCTTGATCATGTTTTTCCTCTTTCCCAGGCACATAAAAATTGAAACTTTCAAGATTTACTTCCCCTATTTTTCTGCTCAAGGTTTATATATTTCATTATATTAATAATTTAATATTAATTAATGGCACATGTTTTCACTCTTGGCCCATGTTTCTTTATTCTCTTGTTGTCTAGCTTTTAAAACAAAAACAAAAACAAAACCCCTGAAACTTTTAAAAGCTTCTTAAATTCTCTCTATTCCAAACGGTTACAACACATCTGAAAACCATCGATGTGAGTAGTATTTAAATAAATTTAAATAAATAAATCTTGTTCATTTTTCATTTTATTTTCTTGTTATTTCTTCATATGGGTCTTGTTTAGATTTCATTATTTGTTTGCTTAGTGTTCTTGTTTTCACAGATTTAGTTTCAAGATTTGTTTTCTTGAATTGGGGATAATGCTGTGGTTTCAACAGTTTGATGATGAGAAACTCAAATGGGTAATTAAAGATTGTGTCTTGGAATTGAAATTTGAGATTTTTATTTGATTTGGGGATATGGGTTTTGTTCATTGAATGTTGAGAATTATTTCTTGGAAATTTTTAATTTTTTTAAAGAATTTGGAGAGCCCCGTTCGCCCACTTTGGCCTGGACTATGTTGTCTTAACTGGCCCACACTGGCTTCAGAGTTTGGCTCGGGCGTTCCCGGAAACCATACCATGGGCTGCCACTTGACAGTCGTTGTGCCGCCACAAGAGCAGAACTCTCTGGCGTAACACACGGTTGGACGAAAACCTGGGTGGGCTCGAGATCCGAACTGACAACCTCGCAAGGCCACAAGTGGGGGTTTTGTTCATTGAATGTTGGGAATTATATCTTGGAAATTTTTATATGAAAGTGTTGGTGAAATTTACAATCTTTTTAATATTTTTTGTTTTAAAATTGGAAGAAAAATTAAAACTTTCGTGTTTCCCAGATGCTGGTTTTTTTTGTAAAGATTGATAACTAGTTGTTGTTGATGTGTTTCTATCAAGGGGGTAATCTATTAATCAATGAAATATACATGTATTGACAATAATTCTGGTTGAGTTTTTATTTATTGTTGAAATATAGGTAGAAGATCATGTATGATGTATCTATCATTTTGTGGTTTGTATTTAATTAAAGGTAACATTTTTAGGCATAAAGTCTTGAAACCTTAATGTGGACTCGTCTTTGAGAGCGATGGATGAATTTTGCAGCAACATGTGTTTTTGCTTGTTATAGACTAAATTTGTTGCTTTTGTTTGAAAACTTTGTTGAATCTTTAGGGTTTGAATATTAGGTAAGGATTCTTGCCTCAAAATCTTGACTTTGTCAATCTTATCCTTTTTCTAGGTGGTATGAACAAAAGCCTTCAATCTTGAAAACCGATGTGATGGAATATTTTGAGGGTCTATTTATGCGAAAAGCAGAATAATTAGCCCGGGATTTTTAAAGATTTTGAACACAAGATCACAAAAATATTTTTCTAAAGTTGACACTTGGCACCGGCTCTTGAATGATATCGGCGCTCGTACTTGAAAAGTGTGAGTAGGGATTTTTGGAAACAAATTAGGAAATGGGACACTCTGCAGCGGTTTGGGATTCCAGGTTGGCGCTTGAGACAATAAAGGATTGGAACGGAATCGAGCAAATCGTGCTTCGGAATCCACTAGGCGGTTCAGCTAGGGTTAGTTTGGTAACTACATGAATTTTTGTTTAGTTTATAAAAAGTTTTGTGTTAATCAGTCTTTGTATTTGCTTATTTTTGCAGGTTAGCTTGCATGGTGGTCAAGTGATTTCGTGGAGAAATGAAAGAGGCGAAGAACTTTTGTTTACGAGTAGCAAGGTGTGGCCTTTTTATTTAAGTTTTTGTTTTTTGTCATGAATTTTAAGATTTCATTTGGATTTTACTTCTTTTTATTCTCCAAATCGTTATCGGTTCAAATATTGGATAAGATTTATATATGATTAATCTTTAATAGATTATATTATATCATGGTTAGATTCGAAGCTATGAAAACAGATTAGATGTATTAATTTCATACGTATTACTAATATTAAATTTGATTAAAAAATGTTACTATTCAAATAATGATCTTTATGTTTTGCATAAAACAATTTAGGAAGGGGTAGAGGAGAGAAGGGGTAGAGGACGTAGAAAACATTACTATAGAGGGGAGAAGGGGTAGAGGACGACCTAAATTGACTTGGGATGAGAGGATTAGGCATGATTTGATAGACCTAAACCTCTCCGAGGACATGGTTGAGGATAGGAATTCGTGGAGAAGTAGAATTAAAGTTAAGGATTTTTAGAGAGAATTGAATAACTTAGGGCTTAGACTTAACTTATTTAGGTCACATACCATAATGGTATTTCCCTTACATATATTATTATTATTATTATTATTATTATTAGCTTTTATATTGCTGTTAAACTGTGACCTTATTATTAATATTATTATAATTAGTAGTAGTTTTTATATAACGGTTAAACTTTGATTTCCTTTATTTTGCTTCATACACATGTACTTAGAGCCGAGGGTCTCTCTGGAAGCCACCTCTTTATTCCTTTGGATAGAGGTACGGTGTGCCTACATCCCACCCTCCCCAGACCCTACCTATAGCTTTGCTGTCGGTGGGATTTTACTGGGTATGATTGATTGATTGATTGATTGATAAAACAATTTAGGAAGTTGTAAACACTTAATCTTACAGGTTAAAACTGGTTGTGGCCATAACAAGTATATTTATTTAGTATAATAAATATTCTAAATATGATTACAAAACTATTTATTATAATAACGATCCAATTTTATAGAAAATAGGAACACTTCAGAGATTCTAAACGCTTAAATATTGTGTAGCGTTGACTTGTTATATTTTTAGTTAAATATTCAACTTGCAGGACCATTTTATCTTAAATTTTGTGAAACTAATGCATAAATATTAATATTTGACAATTTTAGGGGATTCTTAAGTCCCCGAAGGCAATGCGAGGAGGTATTCCAATTTGTTTTCCTCAGGTACGTCTATGATTCCCGTGCATTTGCCTATAATCAACAAGCATGATTCACTTATGCATTTATTATTATTATTATTATTATTATTATTATTATTATTATTATTATTATTATTATTATTGTTATTATTATTCATCTTGATGTAGTTTGGTAACTGTGATTCACTTGAGCAACACGGCTTTGCAAGAAACAAAATTTGGGCGGTTGATGACGACCCGCCGCCACTTCCATCCAATGATTCCAACAGAAAATCTTTTGTTGATTTGCTACTCAAACCGTCTGATGAAGATCTCAAGTTTTGGCCACACAGGTTCGTGTCAACTTTTATATAGTATTTCTTGGCTTCTAAACCGTTTGACCCGTATCCTTTAAAGCTAATATTTGTTAAGTTTTATGATTCTTGACACGTTTTCTATAAAGCTAATATCTTTTAGTTATATAAATCTTGACCCGTTACCAATAAATTTTTACCATCTCCTTTAAAGCTAATATTTTTAGTTTTATAGATTTTATAGGTCTTGACCCATTACCAATAAGTTTTTTCACACGTTCCCTTTATAACTAATATTTTTTAGTTTTATAAATCTTGACCCATAACAAGTTACTTTTTGACCCATTTTCTTTAAAGCTAATATTTTTAGTTTTATAAATCTTGACCGATTACCAATAAGTTTTGACCTGTTTCCTCTAAAGCTAATATTTTTTCAGTTATATAAATCTTGACTAGTTACCGTTTACCAATAAATTTTGACCTGTAAATGAAATTTGTTTTCCACAGCTTCGAGTTTCGTCTTAGAGTTTCCCTTGGGATGGATGGAAACTTGACATTGATATCTCGCATTAGGAACGTTAACGGGAAACCGTTTAGTTTCTCATTTGCTTATCACTCGTATCTCTCGGTTTCCGACATTAGGTATGGATCTACAGTCTACACCTTTGATTTCCTATATTTTTAATATTTTATTAATCTTGACAATTTGTTTACTGAAAATGAGTTTTTGTGATTCATAGTGAAGTGCGGGTTGAAGGGCTAGAAACAATGGACTACTTTGACAACCTTTGTAAACGAGAGCGGTTTACCGAACAAGGAGATGCTATTACTTTTGAATCCGAGGTAAAAATTTTAGGACAATTTCAAAATTTTCATATATAATCTACATATTCAATTTATTATAAAGATTTAGTTTTTATAAGGATTGATTGTTTGTTTCAGATTGATCGAGTTTATCTTAGTTCTCCTAATTGTATTGCGGTGCTTGATCACGAAAGGAAGCGTACATACGTGATAAGAAAGGAAGGGCTGCCTGATGTTGGTGAGTAATAATCTTATTTTTACACGAATATTTATATTCATATTCTCCATGCAGCCTTTGACAATTTAGGTCGAACTTGTCAATTCTCATAGTCAAATTAAGGACCAACATTTTGCTAGTGACGGTCGTTATAATAATCCGACATAGCTCTTTTTTAAGTTTTCTCAGATATCAAAAGAACAATATGCATTTTGAAGTTCAAAACTTTGTCGGTTGACCATGTAGGTTAAACCCGTTGCATTATTTTCTTGCATTAAGCAGGATAACATATCTTTGACTCGTAGTTCTTGACATGTTTCGTGTCATTTTTGGCAAATTAACCAAGTTTTCATAGCAATAGACGCATCCTTTGACTTTTTATGTCAAATTGGTTACTTTTTAAATTTAAAATCAATGCGAATCTCTATACGTGTTTACGACTAACATAATTTTTTCTTAAATCTTTGTAGTAAATTTTAATTTTATTATCAAACGTCCATAAAAGTTTTGAAATAACCGTTGTCAAGTTTGAAGTTGAAACTATCTAAAGTTGACCACAAAAGTCAACTCACACCCTTTTTTTATTAATTTTGGCATTCAAGATAACATTTTTTTTGTTGTGATCTCTACGAATCTAGTGGTGTGGAATCCATGGGACAAGAAGTCAAAAGCGATGTCTGATTTTGGAGATGACGAGTACAAGCAAATGCTATGTGTGGACGGTGCAGCAATCGAGAAACCAATTACTTTGAAGCCAGGTGAAGAATGGACGGGTCGTTTGGAAATTACTGCTGTGCCATCGAGTTTTTGCAGTGAGGATCTCTGATTTTCAGTTGAGATGCCTCTTATAACTTTATAAGATAATCTTTTTGGGTTTGATCTTATGTGTTGAATATGCAAGTAGATTTTAGGCGCGTTTAAGGCTTAAACATCGTGTAATCTATGTTTAGGACGGTGACATGCTTTTTTTTTCTTTTATGGATGCACCAAAAATGTTATCTTGACCAGTGTTAAAGATTTCTAGTTTAGTCGGGCTGTAGTGTGAAACGATTTGGCTATTTATAGGAAAGCCAGGGATTCTATATCTCTTGTTGGTTTTATAAACAAGGATTTATACTTATTTTGATTTTATATATTCATGTTTGGTCTTCTTTATAACAGTTATGTATAGCCTTAATGGGCACAACTGGTTGGGAAACCAGAGTTCAAATCTATTCAGAATATCCAGTTATGTCAAAATGTGTTAGTTGGCGCATGATCGCTTATGGATTATCACGAACCATATGCGAACAAGCACAAAGTGCTTAGTATGGTCATAGAATAGCGAACTAGCACTCATCAAAAACCTTTCAAAACTTCAACTGAAACCAATTTACCAGAAACACTGCACATGGCCCGGTACTGCTGATGATTTTAACAGTTGACACAATTACTATTTCTTATTTTTAGGCTTGAGCTCATTCAAGTTCGGTCAATTCAATCCTTTAGCAAGCAGATCTAAAGTAATCCACGTAAACGATTTAACTCACATGATTAGAATTCAGAATCCAATCCCACCTACAAGGCATCCGAGGTAACATTACCTCAATGTCTTCGATGCTTCTCAAACTAACGCATGACATCATCAAAATCATACTTCAACAACAGGTTTACTAACTGACAAATACGATCATAATAATCAACATAAGAATACACACCGAATTTACAATCTTAGTTTTAATGCACACCATCACCAAGTAGCAAGCAAAAAACCAAACCGTTACTTCAACCCTTTTCTACATGATCATCATGAAGGCCCTGTAAAATAGATATCCGATTTGTTAAAAAGAACTAACGCATTTGATTTAATAGAAAACTAGACAAATATAGACGAAGAAAGGTAAGTACGAGTCTACGACATACTTAGCCTGTTCACATTGCTAACTTGGGATCAACGGTCCCTGTGGCATTTCCTTCCCCTGTTAGGAGATGATCCGGATCCTGAATGGCAAATAAATTCATTATAAAACATATTATAAAATTATAAGAAAAATGATTTATCGTATATTAACATACCTCCATTCCCCATTTTATATAATCCGGGGACTCACAGGCCTTATATTCATCAACCAAATTCTCAATAATGTCCCTTGCCTCGTCAAATTCTGAAAGATCGTTGTCCTAAACAAGGTTTACAAAAATCATTATATCCCATAATACATATGTGATTACATATTTACATACACTAAAATCATTATCGGTTTAGTGTAGTGAGAAATAACTTACACCAAATAACGGGAAATCCCTGTATTTGTCAAGAAAGGCCTGTCTCTTTCGTAGGAGAGAATACTGGCTCAAACATTTGGAGAATAAATGTCGAATCCCAGTATAACTTGCTAACATGAGCCCGCTCACCTAAAGGGTATAAAGCACACAAATTTCATTATTTCATCCATTCTTATATGTCAAATTCATCACTGTTATTATTAAATAAATATAGTAATGTTCCAGAATTTAAATAAGTCTCACCCTGTGAGCGGTTTGAACATATGGAGATTTTCTCGAGAGAGCAACCTGTTTCATAAAAAAAGGAAAAATTATAATTAAAAAAAAGGAATTAGTAAGTTATAATACCCAAGGTGTTGTTATAAGACATACCTGAATGCTAGCAGGGCCCCACTCAATGAAATTAACAAGCTTTCTTTCACGTATACGCTGCAAACTATCATGTACCTAATGAACCCACCAAAAGGTGTTTGCAAGTTAGAACTTAGAACAGAAAATAAGTGTTTCAAATAATATAACCGTAGATTGAAACAATATGTTGACTTTGACTCACTTGGGTGGGATCAACTTCTCCCTGAATAATGTTCAGTATTGATATGTATTTAGCCTGACTAGCTTCTTTAGTTCTAGCATGTGATGAAACCATGATATTCTTTGTCTGCAAAACATACATTTGTTAAAACATATGAAAATCCATGGTTCATTAAAATATAAAAAAATTACTAGTCTTCTTGCCTGAAGAAGTCTTCTCATCACATCCAGTACAGTTGTTTTGCGAATCATATTAGCCTGTAAAAAGATTATAAATTAGAAAAGCTTTTCATTCAAGATAATGTGACACACTGACACATAATGCCACATGGATATTGAAGTCTGACCTGGTGTTCGACTGTCAGTGGTGTATACCCTGTCATAAGAAAGTGGCACCTAGGTGTCGGGATCAAAGAAGCAAGAAGGCCAACCAGATCATTGTTCATATATCCAGGATACCGGAGGGTGGTTGTACTGGCAGACATTACAGTTGAAACTAAAGAATTTGTCTGAGAAACAGAAGGGTTTTGTATATGCAAACGTTCTACAGCAATTCTATTAAGTGCAGTGTTATCAAGAACAACAACACAGTCAGCATTAAGTGTGAGTCGTTTGAGAGTCAAAAGAGAGTTGTATGGCTGAACCACCACATCACTGATTTCGTTTTGGTTAGGAAACACACTGTATGTTTGAACAAGTTTCTTGCTGTAACGATCGTTTAACGTCTCCAAGAGGTATGAACCCATACCTACATAAGTTTGTGTTATAGAAAATAGTCAATAAATGTTAATAACACAGAGATAAAAATGCTAGCTAAATTATCGAAACCTGAGCCAGTTCCTCCAGCAATCGAATGACATAAAACAAATCCTTCAAGACTATCACTTCCATCTGCTTCTCTGTCAATCATGTCCATCAAATCCTCCTCAAAACTCTTACCCTGCAAAAAATGTTATTTTGTTACAACACCATGAAAATATTGGAGAATGATAAAGTTGTACATGATATAATTGTGGTCACAAGAAGGTAGTTACTAACCTGATGATATCCACTGGCCCAATTGTTTCCAGCACCTCCTCCTTCCCTTGAAGTAAATATATTCTCATGATTATAAAGATTTCTGTATTCACCAGTTTGGATTCCATTAATCACCCTGGGCTCCAAATCCATTAGCAATGCTCTAGGTATGTAGTGTTGATCATCAGCTTGATAGAAAAACACATCTTTTCTGTCACCTCCCTGCAACAAGGTTGTACACAAAATATTAAAACAAATCATGCAATGACTTAGGGCGGGTAACTTGAGGTTTGCACTTGTAACTCCAAAAACTCAAAACAGAAAGCTTGGCAAGATAACATATAAATCAACCAAAACCGTAGTAAGGATTACCAATGATCCTCTATTGAGGACTTGTAGAGAGCTCACAATACACAATTACAACATAAATTCCTAGCATCCTTGTCAGGCCACAGTACTCTAGTATCTACACAGAAATAACCTAAGTAACTAACAGAAATAATATTGTTGCATTTGGACAACAAACACCATTGACAAGAAGTTATGCTTAGCCCACTAGCAAAACCTAGGTTCATAATTCATTATCAACTTATGTGAAAAAAATACTACATTACTTTCTATCTTAAATTGTTCCTGAACAGAAACCTAGCCCAGTAAAATTACAGCATTCATAGATGACACTACAATGGATTCATAAACAGCAAGAAATACGTTCACATAGCATAACACAACATCCATACAGCCTGTAAAATTTATTCAGACAAGGTTCGACTGTAAGTTTGTACTTGTTGGTTGTAACACCAAAATCTCAAAACAGAAAGCTTGGCATGATAACATATACATCAACCCAAAGGCCAGAAACCATGGTAAGAATTATTGGTGATCTATTGAGGACGTGTAAGGAACTCACAACACACAATTACGACTTAAAGTCCTAACATCCTTTGTTAAGCCATTAACCCTAAGATATCGATAACCTATTATGTCAAAAGCCCTTCGGACGTGCGCCTAGGCCCTCGGGCAAAGCGAGGCGCAAGAAAAGCGCCTTTCTGCCTTCCAGGCCCTCCGGCGACCTTCCGACAAGATTCCAGCCAAATCTTGAAAGTTCTGGTATTATTTTGCAAAATCCAGGCAAACTGGTCTGTAACATCCAAAAATGACCTGGAACCTATGCAGTTAATGCGGAAAAATATCGGATATCGGTTACTGCGGTGGGATATCGGTAATTTTAATATGATGCAGAATTTATATACGTAGCAATTTAACACTAACAATTCAGTATACTCTCCTACCATTAACAAATCAACCTTTTCCAACTTACAAAACACAACAATTGTAGCAAGTAAGAACTGATTAAGACTTAAAATTAACAATTAAGACTTAAAAAACTGATATCGGGAAAATCAATGATATATCGGTCAATATCGCTAATACTATCAGTAGAGGTGTTCAAAAAAACCGGTTACGGAACCGGTTTGGCCGGTTCAACCGGAAACCGGTTTTTTAAAAACCGGTTTTTTTAAAAACCGGTTTGACCGGTTTACGTAACCGGTTTACGTATCGGTTATACGTTTTGGAGCCAAAACCGGTTTTATAACCGGTTTTTTTTATAACCGGTTTTTTTTAATAACCGGTTATTAAAAAACCGGTTAACCGGTTTTTAAAATAACCGGTTTATTACCGTTATAAAAAAAACCGGTTAACCGGTTTTTTAATAACCGGTTAACCGGTTAAACCGGTTTTCGAACGTTACCAAACGGCTTTATAGCCGTTTTTTTTTTTTTTTGACCGTTTTTTAGCCGTTTTTTTTTTGTTTTTTTACCATTTTACCCCCACAAACATCTATATATAGTTTAGGTTGGGTATTGGTTAGATCACACTTGATTATACAACTCCAAACGCTCTAAACGTTTATTTCATACGCGATTATACAACTCCAAACGCTCTTCTTTCGTAGTCGTTTATTTCATACTCGAGTATACCACTCTTAATTCGTAGTCGATTATCATGGCCTCCCAAAGTGCTGCTTCATCGGTCAACATGGGTGCCTCGAACACGGGAGAAACCGTCGTTCGGGTCATCCCCACGAAACGAAACCAAGATATTTGGCAACATTTCGACCTATGCGAAATGTCTAACGGAACCCAAAAAGCTAGATGCAAACATTGTTTGAAGTTTTATAACAAAGAAGCAAACTCCAGTTTAAGAGCTCATGTAGAAAAGCCCTCTTGCAAGGTCTTGAAGGACGAATCCGGAAGTAGTTCGCAGCCGGAGATGACGAATCAAGGAACGGTGTTTACGTACGACCTTGAAGCGGTACGTCAACAGTTTGGCAACTTTGTGATTCAACAATCACTTCCTTTCAACCACTTCGACAACCCTCAATTCACGGAGATGATGCAAAAGTATGTTCAACCACGCTACCAACACGTAAGTCGTTCGACCCTTAGAAGAGATTGTCTTAAAGCATGGAAAAACGCTAAATCCGAACTAATTTCATACTTTTCAAACTTACAAACTGGTGTGAACTTAACAACGGATGTGTGGTCGGTACCTAATGGTTCGCCCGACTCATACATTTGTGTGACGGCTCATTGGGTTGACCCCCGGTCGTGGCAAATGATGAAACGAACCGTTGCGTTTCAATTGTTTGATTACCCGCACACGGGTAGAAATATTTTTAAACTCTTGGATAAAGTCATTCGACAATACAAGATTGAAGATAAAATCTTTTCAATATCGTTTGATAACGCGTCCAACAATACGGCCGCGGTTGGCCATTTAAAATTAAAGTATAAACCTATCTGTGATGGAGCGTTTTTTCATAGCCGATGCATTGCACATATTATCAACTTGGCCGTGCAAGATGGGTTAAACGTGATCGAAACGCAAAGAAACAATTTTAAAAGAATGTTACGAGATGTTTTTAGCAACAATTCAACATTTTCAAGATACAAAAAATTTTGTGAAGAAGCTAACTGTCAATGGTTGGGGCCTAATTGGGATTGTCCAACAAGATGGAACTCGACTTGTGAAATGTTTGAGAAAGCCATCCAACAAAAACAATCGTTAATTGCGTTTCATCAAATTTTGTCAAATAGGGGTAAATGTGCACCGTACGATCCTAGAAACTGGTTATTGATTGAGATCGTTACGGAGGTTCTTCAAATTTTTAAATCTTGCACAACTAGTTTATCCGGGGTTTACTATCCAACAAGCCCCATTGCTTTACCAAAAATTGCTGTCATGTGCACAAAGTTGACTGAAATTCATTGTAGGGGTGCACCTTATTTTGATATGGGTGCAAAAATGAAAGAAAAATTTAGAAAATATTTTCAACAACTACCCGCTGTTTTGACCTGTGCGGCTGCGTTAAACCCTTGCATCAATGTTGGTGGTGTTGAAGCTTTAATAGAAAAAATTTGTGATGAGCTAGAGTTAAACGACGATCAAAACCCCCATTATAACCAAACTTTAAAGAATGCTTTCAACACCACCTTGGCAAACATGTATGATGTTTACCTTACAAAACACGGGTCGTCTTCCCAAATTCATGACTCGTTAAGAGCTGTTGCCCAATCCCAATCCCAAACCGACCTTGAAATGGGGATGTACTACATGATTTGGGAAGACGCCGGTAAACGTCAAAGGGTAAACACCCCAAGCAGTGAACTTGGAAGGTATGGTGGTACCAACTTTGTGAAACACATGACTCCGGATGAATTTAGAAGTCTTGATATGCTGGCTTGGTGGAGAGGTAAGGAGGATGAGTTTCCGATCCTCGCCGCCATGGCCAAAGATTTACTAACGGTCCAAGCTTCCACGGTAGCTTCGGAGTCTGCTTTTTCTGTTTCTGGCAGGGTTATATCGATTAGGAGGACTCGACTCACTCCACCAGCTGTAGAGATGTCGATTTGCTACAAGGATTACTTGGACTCTTTAGATAGGGCACAACATCAACGCTCACTCGAGGGGGAAATGGAGTATGAGGCGGCCTTGTATGAAGACGAGGTCAATCAAGGACACACTCAACCAATGACCGATGAAGAAGCCGCGTACGACGATTACCTAAGGAATAGCTCGGGATCGGGTAGCGAAGAAAATGAGTAACAAACATCAACTTGTTAATGTAATCGTGTCTAAGCATTCTTTAATGTTTGTATTTTTGAGTTACGAATATGCGATAACGATTTAATGTTTGTATTTTTAATGTAAAAGCTATAAATGAAAGTTATGTGTTTTTAATCTTCCAAGCAAAGAATGCTAACAACGAAACCCTAAACCCTAAACCCTAAAGCAAAAAAAAAAAAAAAAAAAAAAAAAAAAAAAAAAAAAAAACCGGTTAACCGGTTAGACCGGTTATTAAAAACCGGTTGTAAAAAAACCGGTTTAATAACCGGTTCTAACCGGTTTCTAAACCGGTCCAAACCGGTTTGGCCGGTTTGAGTTTTCATTGACAAAAACCGGTTAATAACCGGTCCGGTTAATAACCGAACCGGTTTTTTCAAAAAAACCGGTCCGGTTAATAACCGAACCGGTTTTTTCAAAAAAACCGATTTGTGCACCTGGAACTATCAGTACCGATATTCAGACTGCTATTTTGACCGATATTCTGCTAGAGGTCCAATAATCGCCTGAAGAAACACTAACCAGACCCCGGGCAGATTACTGGTAACCTGGGGGTTGGAGAGCTGTTTCCCACGAGGGGTTAAACCCTTGGAAGATGGTTCTTCTGATAACCTGCAAAACAGACACCGTGAGCTCGTCACTGAGAAGGGGGGGGTTCCTCCTTGTGACCACCCTCCGGCGTGAGAATCAGACTAGATTGCTCTTTAAATATAAAAGTATATTAAGAGATTGCTAGAGCAGATATCAGGTATATATGATAAGATAAGATGATCATACCATTGGGGTATTTATAGCCGAAGGTAGGTTTCCAAGGGGTTTAGCCGGCCCAACACGCTACCAACTGTAACCTATGCACGTGCCCTGCCTGTGAGTGGTGGATAGGTAGCGGCTGACACAGAGCAGGCGTGTCGTGCACTCTTCCTCTTCTGCCAACTACAGGCTAGGCACGTGGTATGGCAGGAGTTGGTGGGTAGGCGGCGGCTATTGGTCACAGTGCTGTGGCGTGCTGTCTGCCATGCTGCTGTCAGTGAGCTGTCGCATTCTTGGTCAGATCTTTTGTCTGTACCTCGTCAGGTATCACACAAAAGATCCTCCATCATACGGACTGGCTCGTTTAGGCGGGAGTTTTCCCCCTCCCGCCTTTGCTCATTCCTTCAGGTGACACTGGGGAGAGTTAAGTGCCTAGTGCGTGTAGCCATGCTGCGCGGGTGGCCTTCCCTCATGGCTTGTATCCGAGGCTGCGGGAACAGGCGGAGTCCTTCACCATGGGAGGCATTTCCTGCGGGACCAGCTTGCATACTGCGCGTAAGGACGTCACTTCTCTGAGCATGGTTGGTCCTGCGGATCCAGTTGGTCTCTGCGCAGACGTCCCTGTTTAAGGTGAGTCTTGCGGGTCCAACTGGGCTCTGCTGGGACCTACCTCTTCAAGTCCCCCCAGTCCAATGTTCTTCTCATGCGTGTTTAATAAAGTGAGGTGAACTTTTGGACTTAAAAGGGTTTTGAAAAGGGTTTTGTAAGGTTTTCCATGGGAAGTCCTTGTCACTTGCAGAAATGCCCGAGTTTCCTGCTTGGTCTTTGGGTATGATGCGGGTAGGTCTGTAACCTCCTCGCAAGTCAGGAGCATTGAGTCCCAGTTGTGTGGATTCTCCATGAGGTTTTGGTAGTTTTGAACATAGTGATCAATTATGTTAAAACCACCAATTCCATCCTGGAGCTTCAAACAACGTAGTTCTCGACGTTCCCGCTATGCGGGGATGTTATTTCCTTTTCCGCAAGCATTGCCCAGAAGATCCTTCTTGGTTTCAATTCCCAGCGGAGCGCTAGGTATGTGAAGGGTTTTGCCTTAACACTGTACCTGCGCTCGTCTTACGGTTACTTTACTTCCAAGGTATTCCTGGCGTCAATTCCCTGCGGGTGCTAGGTATGTGAAGGGTTTTGCCTTTACACTGTACCCGCACCTGTCTTATAGTTACTTGGTTGCCGAGGTACTTGGCTTCAATTCCCTGCGGGTGCTAGGTATGTGAAGGGTTTTGCCTTAACACTGTACCCGCATCCGTCTTATGGTTACTTGTTCGCCAAGGTTTTCTTGGCTTCAATTCCCTGCGGGTGCTAGGTATGTGAAGGGTTTTGCCTTTACACTGTACCCGCATCCGTCTTATGGTTACTTGTTCGCCAAGGTAAGGGGGTATTTTCCCGCTTCTTTTTAAATTTTGAATTTTGAAATTCGAAAGGTTGGTGGAAAGATAGGAACAGTCCAAACCTCTGAAACGTCGCGCGACGGTTTCTTCTGACTGTGTCAGGACGTGCAGGAAGTTATGGTGACGTGACATTATATGGTCATTCCAGACGCTTTTTCAGGCGCGTGGGCGCGATTTTTCGGGCGCGTGGCCGCGAAATTACTGGCACACGTCCTGTCAACAGCTGTTGCCAGTCTGCTTTTTGCCACGTGTCATAGTTTCATTGCACCTTCGAATTCTCTCTCCTTCGCATTAAATTCACCGCATTAATCGCGATTAGTATATAAAGGGGGAGAGGGTTATTTGCAATTCACACTTTTCACTTTCATCTCTTCTTCTCAAGTAATTTCCGGCGAATTTTTCTGTTCAGTAAAGCATTACCCTGAAATCTCTTTTCATCTTTCTTCCACCATGCCTTCTCATGATGCTGATGACCAGAAGACTGCTGGCGAATGCCAGTGCTCTCTTCCTGTCGATCTGTACCAGTATATCGTCAGGAAGTTCATGCTCGAGTCTCTCGAGCCTGAGTTTCCTGAACCCCACCATACTGTGTACGATGCCCCTAGTGGCAAGATCGGGGTTTATGCTGCATTCTTTGTCTACGGAAACCTTAGGTTTCCGTTGACAAAGTTTGTGTACCGTGTTCTGGAGAGGCACGGTGTGCACCTGACAGAGGTGCACCCCATGGCCATTGCCAAGGTCCGGCACTTTGAGTGGGTGTGCCGGATACTGGGCCTTGAGCCCCTCGTTGACCGTCTGATGACCTTCTACACTTGGAGGTGCATCCAGGGGTGGTATACTCTTACAACCGTATCAAGGGTTTAAAGATTTGTACCACCGAGCGGAGTCTTCGCTCATGGAGAAGAGAGTTCTTCTTCATATCCGCTCGCGCCATCCCCATCGCCATGAAGTTCAAGAATGGCCAGGCGCTTCCGAACCTTCCCGCCCTCAACTACGAGGAGGCGGAATGGTTCTCGAAGATATCCCGGGTCCAGTCCCCGGTTTTCCGTTTTCCGGAGTCGGCGATGGTGATGCTGGGGATGAGCCGGGTGTGGAAGGCGGCGAATGCGGATAAGGTTCCGATCGTTCTTGAATATGGTTCGAACTCTGTCCCTTATGGTACGTCTTGTTTCATTTTGCTGACTTCGATTTTTTCTAACTTTCTTGTTGATTTCAGAGGGGAACGATCTTCAGTCGCTCCTGAACCCGCGGGAGGAAGATGGTCCCGCGCGGATGGGTACTCGTGCTCTGGACGAGAACGAGTTGCCCATCTTAGAGCAGACCGCGGGTCGGTTCGTGGAGGTTTACCCGCCAGGCCAAGAGATCCTGAGCCACCGACGGCCAGGTAAGCCTATCTTCTACCCTGAACCTCTCAATGCTGTGCCTGCTGCTGGAGTTGACATTTCTTCTTCTGAGGAATCCGCAGAAGGTCCTCCACTGGTGCGGAAGAAAAAGACTGCCGTCGGGAAAGGCAAGGAGAAGGTGGCCTCTACGGCCGACCCGGTAGTCCTATCTGACTCGGAGTCAGATAGTGCAGAGGTGGCGGGGGAGCCCGGTGGTGAGGAGACCACCGCTCCGGAGGCTGTAGCTGTTACCTCCGGGGAGGCAGCGACGACGACGGTTACCGGTGTCAAGAGGCCGGCTCCATCGGGTTCGCCCCCGCTCGTCCGTACGTTCAAGCTCAAGAAACCCCGTAAGTGCCCCCATAATTCTTGTCTAGATTTGTTGTTTCAAATAAATTTTTCTAACACTTTTGCTTGTGCAGGTGTGGATGTTGACGCATTCCAGGGTGGAGTTGGAGCAAGTATTCCCCCGCCAATGAGGGAAGGCTCGGTCAGCCTTCCCGAGGCGTCGACCCAGGCGTCTGTGCCTGCTTCCGCTGGTTCCAGCCTTCCTGAGGCTGTTCCAGCTGAGAAGTTGTCTCCGCCGGCCGTGAGTGCAATTTTTACAGCATCTTTCACGGAGCCGGCGGTTACTGTTGCTGAGGAGGTGGCGCCAACAATGGCTACCACAGCGGCTGCCACTATACCTGCGCCACCGGCACCGATGGCCGGACCATCAGGTACGCGCCGGGCTTCCCGCCGATCTATGCCACCTTCCCGTCTACCTGACCTGTTGGATGGATTTCCTTTAGGTTCAGGTGATGGGTTTGGCGGCTATCGGCCTGTTATTGACCCTACAGGTACGTAGGGTTCTTTTTCCTTTGTATATTTTTATCATCTTTTCCTAACTGCCTTTGTTTCTTTTGCAGTGTCGGATTCCAATGAAGTGTATGTTCCAAGATGGAACATACGCCGAGGAACAACCCTTCGTACCCCTGTGGAGTGCGTGGACTGGGCTCGCCACGCTGCTCCTCATGGTGCGTTGGGGGAAGCCATGGCTAGCTACCAAGAGGGTAGGCTAACCAATGAGCTTCGGGTTCTCCAGGCCCGGACGCAGCCCCGCGTCGAGCTGCTTTGTCGTGAAAACGACAAGTTAAAAGCAGCTCGCGCCAAAGATGTATCTGAAGCGCGGGCTCTTCGGGAGGAGAACCGGCAGTTGGCCGCTGCCGCAGCCGAGAAGGAGAAGGCATTCAAGGCCCTCGAGGTTGAAGTCCAGGCGCGACTCGAGGCCCGCTCCAAGGCTGCCCAAGCTGTGAATGAACAGCTTTGGCTGGCCAAGGAGACTGCGCGAAGCTCAACTGAGAGGGCTGCCAAGGCTGAAGCTGTTGCTGAGCCGCTTCGCGAAGAGAATGAGCAGCTTAAATGCAAATTAAAGGCTCTTCAGCATGCTCATGACGCCTTGGCAATGGAAGATGCCAAGAAGCTGCAGGAGATCCTTGACCAGAGGGGGGTGCTTGACCGCACTGAAAGGAAACTCAAAAGCGTCGAAGAGGCTGCCGCCAAGGAAGTTCAACTTGCCAACCTTGATAAGAGCGGAGCCGAACGTGCTTACAAAGAAAGTCAAGCTACCCTCCAATGGCTGCTTCGAGAAGCGTTGCCTCAGGTATCTTTATCTTTTTCTTTACGCTTTCCGCTCGTAATTAGAAAATGTTCTAACTTGTATTCTTTTGTAGGTTGTGCGTCGGGTTCTTTCAGAGACCTCTTATGACGATGCGATGAGCACAGCCCTCAACGCTTCTCATGAGGATGGGGAGAAGACTGGCTTCCTGCTTGGTCTAGGGTTTGCTGAGAGAGGCTTTCCGCCCTCCAACTTCCCTTTATTCAATGTTAATACTGAAGCTGCTTATGACCAAGCTGTGAACCAGTACGCTGCCTTCCCGCATCCAGTGGTGGAGAAGGTGAACGAAGCTGCTGCTGCTGATGATGGGCTAAACATCCTTAAGGCTTTCCTTGGGCAGCCGCGCTCTGACGGTGCTGGTCCAAGCGGAGGTGGCCCTGAAGCCTGATCCTGAAGGTCCCTTCCCACTGCTAAGATAGACTTCGCTTTGTATAGATTTCTTTTAGGCGGGTAGTTACCCGGCCACTGTTGTAATATATCATTGAAATATACGATTGTTATTCCTTTCATTGGATTCTTTGCTTTATAAACTTATGACTTGCATACTTAGTTTAAAATAGCAATTTTCCAAGTGTTTAGAATAAGAACCTTTGAACGTGGTTGATAGTGGGTTAAAGTTTCGCTTCCTCCTTCGTGATTGTGCGGGTAGAACCGTCACTTGCACTTGGTAGGATGGCTAAACTTTAACTTTTATCTAACCTGCGTGCTGGTTTTTCTTACTTTTTGAGGATAAGTTAACCTTTGAACGTGGTTGATAATAGGTGTGAAGTTTTGCTTCCTCTTTCGTGATTGTGCGGGTAGAACCGTCACTTGCACTTAGGATGGCAAAACTTTACCCATACCTGACCTGCGTGTAGGTTTTCTTACCTTTTTAAGAATTTTGTTTTGAACCGTTCGACGCGCGGTTGTCGATAGGTTAGTGTTCATTTTCCTTTCATGATTCATGCGGATAGACCGGCACTTTCATTTAATGGGATGAACTCCTTCAACTGACCTGCGTGAAGGTTTGCCACGTTATTGGGTTCGTGCGGGTAAGACCGCCTTCCCACGCAACGACTTCACGTAATGTGAATGTCGTCACCAGTGTTGGATAGTTTTAACCGTTCGACGCGCGGTTGTTGACAGGTTATTATTCAGTTTCCTTAATGATTCATGCGGATAGACCGGCACTTTCATTTTTGGGTGCTGAACTTTTTCCCCTTCAACTGACCTGCGTGAAGGTTTGTCACGTTATTGGGTTCGTGCGGGTAGGACCGCCTTCCCATTCACTGACTTCACGTAATTATGCGGTGAAAACCGGCATATTAGTGTCCAGAAAAGTATAAATGTAAAATCATCAGCTTCGATATTCTTAAAGAGAATCATTTCCATTAGAAGTGGCTCTTGGCCTTCTCTTTACAAATTGGAATTGATTACATGCAAACTGTGTAATTGAACTCCCTTCCATGTTGGGACAGGAGTGCCATCGAGCCGACACGCACCTGTTTCGGGATCTCGTTCTTTACGCAGCATGTAGTCTCTATTGAAGCTGATTTTTTATTCGTGTTTACCCCAGCCGTGGTTCCACACGCACCTGCCTGCCTGCTTAGCTTTTATTTTGCCACGAGGTGCGCGAGCGTCCCATCTCTGACGAATGTTTCGACCATGTCTTTTACGTCTATGCATTCTTCAGTGTTGTGGCCTTTTGTTCTGTGATAGTCACAGTACTTGCTCCGATCAGCATCGTGACGATGTCGGATTACTGGAGGCTTTGGCCATGGGAGTTCTTCAGTAGCAAATATGTCAGTGACGCTTTTGGTAAGTGGCGTCCATCTGGAGTTCCGGTGCGGCTTTACATTATCCCTTTCACCCAATCGGTGCTGTAAGCCGGATGAGGTGTCAAAGTTTACCCTTGACTGCCAAATGCCTTGCTTCCGTTTTTTGTTCAATCGGGCGGTGAGGACGTTGTCCTCTCTCGTCCTCTGGGTGTAAAGGTTTGTGCTCTGCGGAAGGTCTCTACCCAGTTGCTTCTCCGTTTCCGCATAGCGTTTGGCTGCTTTCATGATGCCATCCCATGTGGATGGCATTCCATCTTTACCCGTTAGGGTGCGGATAAGCTCTGGGTCCTGCGCGCCCTGGATGAAGGCTGCGCGAACAAGATCCTCGCTGATATTGCCCAAACTTAACTTCTTTGAGTTGAAGCGAGTGATGAAGTTTGGCAGAGATTCATCTTCTTCCCGTGTGCATTTGAGGATTGTCCATTGCTCCTCGGTATATTTTCGCTGCTGGCTGAAGTGTTGGCTAAACTTCTGCTGGAAGTCTGCCCAGTCGTAAATGTGGTTAACCGGTAAACGATCGAACCAAGCCCTAGCAGCCCCCACCAGCGTCATTTGGAACATGTAACACCACGTGGGTTCCGTCCAATTGCTAACGGTTGCCCCCGCTATGAACCTGTTCAAATGATCGTCTGGATCAGATAGGCCGTCATATGTGCCTATGTTAGGCATTTGTTTAGCACTCTTCGGGGCAATTGCTTCAGCAATGTCCCTTGCAAATTTGGACGTTCCTGCATTTGTAACGTTTGGTCTGAACGTTTTAGAGAAGTCTCGTGGACTTCCATCTATGCTTTTTGGTTAGAAGGCTTGTCCAAAATGCCTTTTCGGTTGGGTTTCCGTTTCTTTACGCTTCCCTTTTGCCTTATGACGAGGGTTCGCGTCGGAGTCGGATTCCTCCGAGTCATCCTCCCAGTATTCGAATTCGTCGGCCTGTTGCACGGAACGCAAGCGTTCGTTCAACTCAGCCTGGAATTCCTTTTGTCGTGCCTCCGCCCATGCCTTGACTTCGTCGAGAGTCTGGCGGGGGAGTCTTCGTTTTTCAAACTGGGTATCGGTGGATCCCAGTAGGCGGTCATTTACTGCTCTTGCCCCTGCTTTAGTAAGTGGGGTAGTGTTCGTAAAATTTACTTCACTTGCTCCGGCTTCGGTAGCCGGAGTAGTGTTTGTAAAAACTGTGTTGCCGGTATTCCCCCCAATAGCTGGGGTTGTGGTTACCGGAATTTCTCTAACCATCTTTTGTAGAAAGTTTTGAAAAAACTGGAGAAAATTGTAGTTCTAGCTTTATGCACGGATGGCGCCAATGAAGAAACACTAACCAGACCCCGGGCATATTACTGGTAACCTGGGGGTTGGAGAGCTGTTTCCCACGAGGGGTTAAACCCTTGGAAGATGGTTCTTCTGATAACCTGCAAAACAGACACCGTGAGCTCGTCACTGAGAAGGGGGGGGTTCCTCCTTGTGACCACCCTCCGGCGTGAGAATCAGACTAGATTGCTCTTTAAATATAAAAGTATATTAAGAGATTGCTAGAGCAGATATCAGGTATATATGATAAGATAAGATGATCATACCATTGGGGTATTTATAGCCGAAGGTAGGTTTCCAAGGGGTTTAGCCGGCCCAACACGCTACCAACTGTAACCTATGCACGTGCCCTGCCTGTGAGTGGTGGATAGGTAGCGGCTGACACAGAGCAGGCGTGTCGTGCACTCTTCCTCTTCTGCCAACTACAGGCTAGGCACGTGGTATGGCAGGAGTTGGTGGGTAGGCGGCGGCTATTGGTCACAGTGCTGTGGCGTGCTGTCTGCCATGCTGCTGTCAGTGAGCTGCCGCATTCTTGGTCAGATCTTTTGTCTGTACCTCGTCAGGTATCACACAAAAGATCCTCCATCATACGGACTGGCTCGTTTAGGCGGGAGTTTTCCCCCTCCCGCCTTTGCTCATTCCTTCAGGTGACACTGGGGAGAGTTAAGTGCCTAGTGCGTGTAGCCATGCTGCGCGGGTGGCCTTCCCTCATGGCTTGTATCCGAGGCTGCGGGAACAGGCGGAGTCCTTCACCATGGGAGGCATTTCCTGCGGGACCAGCTTGCATACTGCGCGTAAGGACGTCACTTCTCTGAGCATGGTTGGTCCTGCGGATCCAGTTGGTCTCTGCGCAGA
Organism: Bidens hawaiensis; assembly: GCF_021521415.1. Lineage (NCBI taxonomy): Eukaryota > Viridiplantae > Streptophyta > Magnoliopsida > Asterales > Asteraceae > Bidens > Bidens hawaiensis. The sequence goes on along the minus strand of NW_027491048.1, from coordinate 463,405 downwards.
CGTCCCTGTTTAAGGTGAGTCTTGCGGGTCCAACTGGGCTCTGCTGGGACCTACCTCTTCAAATCTTGAAAGTTCTGGTATTATTTTGCAAAATCCAGGCAAACTGGTCTGTAACATCCAAAAATGACCTGGAACCTATGCAGTTAATGCGGAAAAATATCGGATATCGGTTACTGCGGTGGGATATCGGTAATTTTAATATGATGCAGAATTTATATACGTAGCAATTTAACACTAACAATTCAGTATACTCTCCTACCATTAACAAATCAACCTTTTCCAACTTACAAAACACAACAATTGTAGCAAGTAAGAACTGATTAAGACTTAAAATTAGCAATTAAGACTTAAAAAACTGATATCGGGAAAATCAATGATATATCGGTCAATATCGCTAATACTATCAGTACCGATATTCAGACTGCTATTTTGACCGATATTCTGCTAGAGGTCCAATAATCGCCTATAGCACCGATATTGTCTAAAACCCCCAAAATAATATATATTTACTCTATGTGCCTTGCTTATCTTAGGCCCTCGCTTAGGCCCAAGGCTCACTCTTTGCGGCTTTGAGAACAATGTCGATAACTCAATATACTCTCCTACCATTAACAAATCAACCTTTTGCAACTTACAAAACACTAACACATGCAGCAAGTAAGAACTAATTAAGACTTAAAACCTAACAGCAAGCACTAAAAAATGACAATGACTTAAACAACTGATATCGGGAAAATCAGTGATATATCGGTCGATATTCTGACTGATACTCTGCTAGAGGTCCACGCCGCTATAGCACCGATATTATCTAAAACCCCCAAAATAATGTATATTTACGCTATGCTCCTTACTTATCTCAGGCCCTCACTTAGACCTTTGCGCCTGGCGCCTTCGAAAACTATGTCGATAACACATTACACATACCGACAAGAGCTTGTACTCTAGCGTATGATGTGTATCTACACTAAAACAAACCAACACAAACAGCATTTCTGCATTCGGACAACTAGCAAACCCTAGACTCATAATTCAAAACATCATCAAGTAATAATAATATAAAACAAATACTAGACAAAACTTTACATCTAAAACTAGTCAATAAACAGACGCAAATGGAAAGAGTACTCATACATACTCAATTAGTTACATAGATCTCAATTATATAGCAAACTAAAGTTGAATAAGAATCATATAAGCTTGAATTAAGTAATAATAATAACCTGAGTAGCGAAATCTTCAAGGATGCCGTCTTCGGAGATACCGTGCTCCAAACAGAGTTGTTTCCAGAACTCCATTCCGATCTGGTTGCCGCATTGTCCTACTTGCAGTGTTATTATCTCACGAGGCATCTTCTCTGATTATTATTATTATCATTATTATTATTATTATTATTATTACTACTCTGTGTTTTGATTCTAGGGTTTTGAAGAAGTGTGTGTGTGTGTGTGTGTGTGTGGAGTGTGGCGGGGACGACGGTGGTTTATTTATTTAAAAGAAAAGGAAAAGGAAAAAGAGTGGAAAAATGTGAGCGGGTAATTGGCTGAACAAATCCCGGGTAAATGGTCGATAATAATTCATATTTACAATATAACTAATTTACTTATAGCTAAAAAGGATCGGGTGTGTGTATGAAAATGAAAAAACTAAAATGAAATGAAAACGAGGATTTGGTTTTTATGTTTTGTGAAAACCGGACTTTCGGTATCGTGTGTAACTAAAACCGAAAAAATCGAACTGAACTTATGGATTTTTATTTTCTGTTTTAAATTTTAAGTAATTTTTAATGTTTAACCCAAATATTTTGTAGCTCAAACTTATAATAATCAATTGATTGTTAGCTAACAAAAAAAACTTAGGTCAAATTTGTTCTTTTTGGTCAAGGTTTCTTTTTCGGCCTAGACTTATCAAGTCCAAATAGCAAAACCGAAAAAACCAAAAATAATTGAATTCAGACAAAAAAAAGGGAAACGAAAAAACCGAAATTGAAAGGTTTTCAAAAACTCAAAAACCGGCAATTCTGGTTTTGATTTGGTTTAAACCGACTCATGCACACCCTTAAAAAGGACATTTTTTTTATCTCAATTATGATGTAATTTGTTTTTAAAACAACATAAATGAATTAGAAACATATGGAGTTACTTTACTGTTAAGACGACATTGATTTTGACAACGAAAGTAAAAGCTAATTAGTTATATAAATTATTAAAATCCAATCTTCAATTCATTTATATTTTGAATGAAAACATACACACAAAATTACAAACAGACATTGTTAGGTTATTAACTTCCTAAAATCAAACTCACTTACAACTCATTAGCATACAATCCAATCTCATCCTAAAATCAAACTCACTTACAACTCATTAGCATACAATCCAATCTCATTATAATATAGGTTAGTTTGACTTGATAAATCCCTAACAAACTTTAAGCATATTAATATAAGACTTGGACCCTTTACTAACGTAACAACAATGTTAAAGTAACCTCCAACTTACCCTCTTTTTGACTCGTTGACCGTTTTGAGATAAACATGCATATTTCATTATTATTTAACTATAGATTTATCTTTCAAATCTTTATAGTTTATACCTATTTCAATAGATATAACCATTTGAAACGAATATACCAATCCTAAATCAACTTGGTACCAATATTCATCTTAGATCAATAAATGAAAGTTTAAGCTTTTACAATTCCATGCACAACTATTGTATTTCATGTTTTTTACCCCGTTACCGTCGAGCTTTGCTTCTTATACTCAAATTTATAAAAAAAATATACTCAATAAGCTTTCTGCTTATTTAAAAAAACGAAACATTCGGTTGATTTATATGTTTTTTTTCTTCTAAACATGGTTGTAACTAAGATATTATTACAAACCAACACTATTTTCTCATACAATTTCCACCCAAGACTCAATCAGACAATCAAACACCCTATTTCGTGGTTATATAAAATTCATCATCGTCGTCGTCGTACTCAATATATCCCCCCAATAGCAAAGCTATTGTAGGGTTTGAGGAGGGTAACATGTAGGCAGCCGCTACCCTTTAGGAATATAGAGGTTGCTTCTGGTGAGACCTCCGGCCCGATAGTAGTTTTGCATCAAGCCTTGGACATAGAGGTGCACAAAAAACCCGGACCCGATAAAAATACCCGGAACCGGTTTTTTAATACTCGGGTATTCTATACCCGAAACCGGAACCGACCCTACCCGTAGGGTATGGATAGGGTATGCATTTTGAGGTCAATACCCGTACCCGGAACCGTACCCGATTTATACCCGTAAATACCCGGACCCGGTCATACCCACCCGGTTATACCCGATACCCGATACCAATTTTCTAATACCCGAAATAATACATGAGTTTTTATAGTATATTTTTATGTTCACTTCACAACTTTTATGTTTAAGTTTTTGTAAAATGCATATTACTAAGTAAATAATTTATAATTAAGTGGATTTATGGTTTTTGTAATATAGTTTAATTATTTTTATAAATTACAAAGCAAATTTAAATTTTAAACAAACTAAAAAATATATAAAAAAAATTACAAATTCAAAAACGGGTATTAATACCCGGTCGTACCCGGTTCCAATACCCGAACCCGATCATACCCTACCCGGGTACATAGGGTTGAGTTTTTCTTCTCAATACCCTACCCGAACCCTACCCGATTTCTCTCAATACCCGATTTTCCAATACCCGATCATACTCGAAACCGGTTCTATACCCGAACCCGGGTATTAGAAAAACCCGATTTATGCACCTCTACTTGGACACAAGGCACATAACACTCAACCATCGGGACACCGCAGATTGGTGCATGTACCATTGTCTTTCGGCTATCAACGGCCACCACATGATGGCTGATTAACCTTCCGTCATTTTAACGTTATTTTCACGAGATTAGTAAAATAACGTCAAAATTAGTGCAAACTCATTTTTGCCCACCCAAGAGTTCACACATATATGCATTATATGCGTGCACCGCAAGCAGAACGATGGTTATATAAAATTGAATATCCTAAATATGTTATACGTAAGGTTTTTTTATTATGATTTATAGGATGCAATAGACACTCAACAACTTAAGGAATCATCCATTGAGCCTAAATTCATTAAGAACTCAAATCTTAATTTCATAAGTTTGCATATGCATTATATGCGTGCACCGCAAGCAGGACGATGGTTATAAAAAATTGAATATCCTAAATATGTTATACGTTAGGTTTTTTTATTATGATTTATAGGATGCAATAGACACTCAACAACTTAAGGAATCATCCATTGAGCCTAAATTCATTAAGAACTCAAATCTTAATTTCATAAGTTTGCATATATGATGATTTCTTTAAATTATAATCACTTCATCATAAATGTATCATAAATGTTGGATTTTCAACAACTAGAGATTCAAAATTTCTTTAATATATGAATATATGGATGGAAAGTTATATTGTAACTCCTATAATTCTACTTAAATATCCAAAAGGAATTCAACAAACGGAAATAAATAGATGAAGCTAAATAATAAGAATGTGAGACAAGTCCGACTTGGTCCAAAACTCATATCTAGAAGAACATGTCAACGAATGCAATGAATATGACGAAAATGAATGCGGTCTAAAACAAGTTGAGGCGGTCCAAATTCGAATCTAGAGGAGGCAAAAATAAAAATGACGAATAAGTGTGATATGGATTAGTGTAAACCACAAGAATCAAAATCAAGTGGAGTTCGAAGTTGAACAAGTGCAATCGCATACTTGAATCCCACTATTTGAATCTGTGTCAAAATCCGATGAAGACAATCGCAACGATGATGGAGAGAGGATGCATGGAAGTATGAAAATCAGGAGTTTGCAGGTTCGAGAAGTGGGGAGTGCCCGGGTAAAGGGAGGGAATGTAAAGAAAAAATGCAATGTTTTTCATTTATATTGGAGATATTCAATATCAAGTATTTTTTTATAGTTTTTACTTTTTAAAGTTTAAGTTGGGAAAATAAAAAAGACTTTTTTTATTGTTATTGTTATTCAACAATAAGATATAAATGATTGTTTGCCAAATAAGACTTTAGGTATAATTATCATTTATTTATTATGATGTTTATTATTATTTTATTTCTAAGATTTTATTTAGTATTTGTAAATATTTTGATAATGATATATGTTTTGTTTGATAAGAACACATGTATTGCTATATTGCTGTATATAGTATTTAATACTATATGGATTTATAATTATAATATTATTGAAAGAAGACAACAATACTATTATATTTTTATTATTTTTAATTGAGACGATGGTACTTTATAATGTTGTTTTTTGACTTTCATTATGTCTTTTCTTTTCATTAAGTTGTTGGACAATTATGTATAGTTCTGAACCATTGGGGATTTGATCTTATACTCTTTAATTCTTTATCTATTAATTGGTTTCAAATTTATTTAAACTCTTTGTAAGATAAAGGCTAACAATTAAAGAATGAGATTAAAATTGAGGACTCCACAATTATATTTTCAACCTAACTTCTCATTGTTTTATTGTTCAAATAAAATATTGATCATAAAGTTAACCACGCGTCTTCTAATCCATAGCACATACTTCGTAAAAAGGAGAGAGGGGGTGAGGTGGGCTCAGTTATATAATTACGAGCTTAAACTCTCATTCTAAAAGGTTAAATAACATCTTGTTATTTTACGATTAGTCAAAAACTTCATTATTTGAGGAGATTGATTTTATGCATTTGTAAAGTTTGAATCTATACGTAATTAGTTAATTATTTTATCTCAACTTCCTAGGGGGTGGGTTGCAACTTAACCAAGTGAAAAATAGCTACGTGTAGAGTTGTAGTGTGCTTGACCAAGCCAGTCAAAACGTTTTTCATTTATGAATTAAATCGTCTTGTTTCTAGCTTTCTAATTATTATATGATGGTCCTATAAGCATCTAAATCTATGAACCTTGGTCTTTTTCATGATCAACTTGTTTAATGGAGAACCATAGCGAACCTAGAAGGGAAGGTTAAGAAAGAAATTGGGAAAATATGATATGCTACTGGCGTGAACAAGAAAAAAAATGGAACGTTAAAGAAGAAAAATACGTACTCCTTCTCCCTCTATCAATTACGAGGCTAGATGTAAAGTTGTTCAACAAGCAATCTAATTTAAGCCTCGTCCGCTTGGTCTAGGGTCAAAACTATACGCATTAACTCGTTTCAGTTAGAAATCTCTATATCAAACAGAAATTTGAGCTTAATATCAACTCAAATAAATTCAAGCCACCTTGTGATACGATGAGCTAACTCTTTTATTTTATTATTATTTCTTTTCAAGTTTAATGCTCCAAACTAGCTTTTTAACATGTACCTTAAAAACATTGTTGTTTCAAACAAGAGATTAATACGTGTCCAATTTAATATTAAGCGAGTCAGGGTCACAAATTATTTAACCACTGTTTACGTAAAAAATATTGAAATGATTATGTGAAGAAACACTAACCGAACCCCGGGCAGATTACGGGTAACCTGGGGGTTAGATAGATGTTTCCCACGAGGGGTTAGACCCGACAAAGATGGTTCTTCTGATAACCTGCAAAACAGACACCGTGAGCTCGTCACTGAGAAGGGGGGGGGGTTCCTCCTTGTGACCACCCTCCGGCGTGAGAATCAGACTAGATTGCTCTTTAAATATAAATGTATATTAAGAGATTGCTAGAGCAGATATCAGGTATAATATGTAATATATAAGATAAGATATGATAAGATGAGATGATCATACCATTTGGGGTATTTATAGCCGAAGGTAGGTTTCCAAGGAGGTGTAGCCGGCTGAATAGTATTCCTGTTCAACCAACTGTGGCCTACGCACGTGCCATGCTGGTAGTTGGTGGGTAGGCAGCGGCTGATAGTGACCAGGCCTGCTGTGTACTATTCCTTTTCCACCAACTACAGGCTATGCACGTGGTATGTCAGGAGTTGGTGAGTAGGTAGCGGCTAATAGTGACATACAGTACAAGAGCATGCTGCTCGCCATACTGTTGTCAATGAGCTGTCGTATCTTTGGTCAGATCTTTTGCCCATACCTCGTCAGGTACAGTACAAAAGATCCTCAGTATCGTACGGACTGGCTCATTTGGGCGGGAGTATTCCCCCTCCCGCCATTGTGCGGGACTGTTCCCGGCTTGCTCATTCCTTCTTCAGGTGACTGCTGAATTATTATGAGAGTTAAGCCTTGTGCGTGTAGCCATGCTGCGCGGGTAGCCTTCCCTGATGGCCGGTATCCGTAACTGCGGGAACAGGCGGAGTACCTGGAAACCATTGGGAGGCGTTTCCTGCGGGGACAGCTTGCGTACCGCACGTGAGGACGTCACGTCTCTGAGCGTGGTGGGTCCTGCTGATCCAGTTGGTTTCTGCGCAGACGTTCCTTTAGTTAAGTCTTGCGGGTTCAACTGCGCAGACGTCCGTTAAGGAGTCTTGCGGGTTGAACTGCGCAGACGTCCCTTTTCAAGGTGAGTCTGCGGGTCCAACTGGGCTCTGCTGGGACCTACCTCTTCAAGTCCCCCCAGTCCAATGTTCTTCTCATGAATGTTTAATAAAGTGAGGTGAACTTTTGGACTTAAGCAAAGGGTTTTTGAAAAGGGTTTAGTTTTAAGGTTTTCCATGGGGATTCTTCCCGCGGAAGTCCTAATGTCACGCAGAATTTCCCACTGTTCTGCTTGATCTTTGGGTATGATGCGGGTAGGTCTGTAACCTCCTCGCAAGTCAGGAGCGTTGAGTACCTCTTGTGTAGATTCTCCATGAGGTTTTGGTAGTTTTGAACATAGTGATCAATTATGTTAAAACCACCAATTCCATCTTGAAGTTTCAAACAATCTAGTTCTCGACGTTCCCGCTATGCGGGGATGTTATTCCCGTTTGCGCAAGCATGGCCCAGAAGATCCTTCTTGGTTTCATTTCCCTGCGGAGTGCTAGGTATGTGAAGGGTTTTGCCTTGACACTGTACCCGCACTCGTCTTATAGTTACTTTACTCCCAAGGTATTCCTAGCGTCAATTCCCTGCAGGTGCTAGGTATGTGAAGGGTTTTGCCTTAACACTGTACCCGCACCCGTCTTATAGTTACTTGGTTGCCGAGGTATTCCTGGCGTCAATTCCCCGCAGGTGCTAGGTATGTGAAGGGTTTTGCCTTAACACTGTACCCGCACCCGTCTTATAGTTACTTGGTTGCCGAGGTATTCTTGGCTTCAATTCCCTGCGGGTGCTAAGTATGTGAAGGGTTTTGCCTTGACACCGTACCCGCACCCGTCTTATAGTTACTTGGTTGCCAAGGTAAGGGGTATATTCCCGCTTACTTTTGAATCTTTGAGACTTGCGTTATAAACGTTATATGAATTGCGCATGCATATTTTAGTTTATTTTAGCAATTTTCCCAGTGCTTTGTATAAGTTAACCGTTCGACGTGCGGTTGTCAATAGGTTCGGTTTCTTCTTATGATTTGTGCGGTTAGGACCGGCACTTTCATTTAGTGGAATGACCAAAGTTTACCTATGACTGACCTGCGTGAAGGTTTGCCGTTTTTTGGGTTTATGCGGGTTTTGCCGCCTTCCCCACGTAACGACTTTCCTCGTAATTATGCGGTGAAGACCGGCATATCCGTGTGGAAAGTTTATAAGTATAAATGTAAAATCATCAGCGTCAATGTTCTAAGGAGAATCATTTCCATTAGAAGTGGCTCTGGGCCTTTTACAAATTTGGAATTGATCTACATGTAACATTTGCGTAATTGAGCTCCATTCCATGTTCTTGGGACGGGAGTGCCATCGAGCCTTTCGAGCCGGTATGCGCCCTTTCCCAGCACTTGTTTGATAACGTACGGACCTTCCCAGACAGGGGTCAGCTTTCCTGGGCGATCTTGGTTCGAAGCCTCGTTGTTACGCAATATGTAGTCTCCTACATTGAAGTTGCAGAGTTTTACCCGCGTGTTGTAGTACTTTTGCATTTGTCGTTTGTAGTTCTCTTCACGCATTGCGGCTAAGTCTCTGCGTTCCTCGGTTAGCATAAGGTCTAACCGTCTTTCCGCATTATTGTCCTCTGGTTGAATCATGACCCTTGGTGAGGGTAAACCAATTTCGACCGGGACCATGGCTTCAGTGCCATAAGTGAGGCTGAACGGGGTTTCTCCCGTACTTGCCTTTTTCATCGTTCTGTGTGCCCAAAGTACGTGTGGAACTTCGTCCACCCAGCCGGATCTGTGTTCCAATAGTATTCTCTTTATGCCGTCGACGATGCTCCTATTTGCTCTTTCCACCTCACCATTACCCTGCGGGTACGCCACCGAGGTAAAGGTGTGGGTGATTTGAAGTTCTTTAAGCCACTGTTGTAGCTTCTTGTCAGCAAAGTTGGTGCCGTTATCGCTCACCAAATTCTGTGGGAGCCCGAAACGACGAATGATAAATTCCCAAATGAATTTTTTGATATGTTTCGCGGTCGTTTGGGCTAAGGGTTTTGCCTCTATCCACTTGGTGAAGTAGTCGATGGCGACCACTAGAAACTGGACGTTCCCTGCTGCTGTGGGAAATGGGTCTGTTACGTCGATGGCCCATTTCTGAAATGGCCATGCAGAGGTGACTGGAACAAGTTCATTCTTCGGGCGATGCGTGTTGGGTGCGTAGAGCTGACAAGACCTGCACTTTCTGATGTACGTCAGCGCATCCGTATGCATCCCCGGCCAAAAGTATCCTGCGTTGTTCAGCTTAGCTACAACTGCGCGTGGACCTGCATGTATCCCACAGATGCCTTCGTGTACTTCCCTTAGGAGGTAGTTGGCATCTTGGTCGTCAACGCATCTGAGGAGGGGGCCAAGAAAGTTACGTCTGTAAAGGATGTCATCGATGAGTTGATAGTTCAGTGCTTTACAGCGTAGTTTTCTTGCCTGTGTTTTTGACTCTGGTAGTATGCCCGCCGCAAGGTAATTTATTATTGGTGTCATCCATGTTTCTGTGCCGGTTTGGATGACACAGATTTCCTTGTGTGGGACTGATGGTGCTCCCAGGAGTTCAATGCGGATGTCCTTTCCCAAGTGAGTGAAAGCTAATGATGCAAGCTTGCTTAACGCATCCGCAGATTTGTTTTCGCTATGCTTGACGTGTATGACTTTACAATCATTAAAATCGCGCATGAGGGTTTTTGCTTGAGCGAGGTACAGGGCCATTGTGTCGTTTACGGCCGTGTACGTCCCGTTTATCTGATTGGCAACTAACATGGAATCCACATGGGCTTCCAAGTTCTTTACTCCCATTTTACGCGCAATCCTCAACCCGGCCAAGAATGCTTCATACTCAGCTTCGTTATTCGTACTTGGAAAGTCTAGTCGAATAGCGTAAGTGTATTCTTGGCCTGCTGGGTTGGTAAGTTTTAACCCTGCGCCTGAGCCCTCGCTGCTGGCCGCTCCATCAGTGTAAAGTCGCCAGACTTCATCGATGTCTAGTGCTGGAGAGGGTTGAGCCTCGTCCTGGCACTCTTTTTCCCGCGATGCGGGGACTTCGGCAATAAAGTCGGCCAAGACCTGGCCTTTTATAGCTGGCCTTGGCTTGTATTTTATCGGGTATTCTCCCAATTCTATTGCCCATTTGGCTAGGCGTCCCGAAAGTTCGGGTTTGCCTAAAACGTTTGCAAGTTTGAAGTTGGTGAGAATAGTAATTGGGTGACCTTGGAAATATCGTCTTAGCCTGCGTGAAGCCTGTACAAGTGCTAAGACTAATTTTTCCAGGGTAGAGTACCGAGTTTCGACGTCTGTTAGGAGACGGCTAACATAGTAGATTGGCATCTGGATGCCTTTTCGCTCGACTAACAGGACGGCCCCGGTTGCTCTATCTGTGGCGGAGAGGTATAGGATTAATTCCTCTCCCGCTTCTGGTGCTGTGAGCGTTGGGAGTTCGATCAAACGTGACCGAATTTCCTGAAAAGCTGCTTCCGCTTCTGGTGTCCAGCGGAAGTGCGTTTTCTTTAGGCAGTTTCTCAGCGTCGACACGAATGGGAACGACCTATCCGCATGATTTGCCAAGAAGCGGTTAAGTGCAACTAGGCGTCCGTTCAGTGTCTGAGCTTGTTTGATGGTAGTAGGTGATTCCATTTTGATAATGGCTTCGACCTTTTCAGGGTTCTCTGTGAAGCCATCTTTTGTAACAATGACTCCTAAGAACTTCCCTTCTTCCATCCCAAAGGAACACTTGCTCGGGTTGAGCTTCATGTTTATCCTTCTGAGTGTGTTGAATGTTTCTTCGATGTCTTTCAACATCGCTTCTGGGTTAAGGCTTTTAATGACCAGGTCATCCATGTATACTTCCAAGTTCCTCCCAATTTGGGCATGAAACTCTTTGTCCATCAGGCGCTGGTATGTGGACCCGGCATTCTTAAGTCCGAATGGCATCATTTGATAACAGAATGTGCCATCGGGCGTCCGAAATGCGGTTTTGTCCTGATCGTCAACGGCCATGTGGATTTGATGGTACCCTTTATACGCATCAAGGAAGCATTTAAGGCGAAACGGTGATAACGAATCTACCTTAAGATCAATTTCGGGTAACGGGTAACAATCTTTGGGGCATGCTTTGTTCAAGTCTTTGAAATCTATGCACATGCGCCATTGCTTGTTAGACTTCGGTACCATAACGGGATTTGCAACCCAAGTTTGATATCTGCTAACGCGTACGATGCCCGCGTCAAGGAGTTCCTTGACTTGGGTTCTACACGCGTTAGCTTGTTCCGCCCCCATTACTCTACGCTTTTGTATGACCGGCGTAAAAGCCTGGTCACACTTGAGCTTATGCTCTGCTTTACTTCGAGGTACACCAGTCATGTCTGCTGGTTTCCATGCGAAGATGTCAACGTTTTTTTGTAGTAAGCGTTTGAGTAATGTGCGCGTAGGATCAGTTATTGTTGAGCCAATGGTAACCGCCTGGTCGGGGTATTTTCCATTAAAAGCCCATTCTTCTGGTTCGGTGATGGTGGGTTTAGCCATCTTTGGTTTGGGTGTTGATGAGACAGATGCGATGCATACCTGGGGAATACCGGTGACCATCGCCACGCCCTCAGCTGTTGGCCATCCCATCATGCTGTGGACTGAAGATACTACGGCATTGAATCTTGCCATCCCGTCTCTCCCGAAGAGAATGTCGTACGTGTGGTGTGGCTTCCTCATTACGACAAAGTCCACATCCTCTGTGCGGGAGAGTTTTCCGTCTGTGAGAGTGACGGGGAAAGATAGGATACCCAGAGGGGTGTTTGTGCTGCCGTCGAACCCTTCCATCGAGGCGTAGACCGTTTCCAAGCGTTCCTTGTCTTCATCATCTAGCTTGTCGAAGAACTGCCTGTACATAACTGTTGACGAGGCACCGTTGTCAACAAGAGTGCGGGAAGTGATGTAGTGCCCCGGCTGGCTTTTGATGACGATAAGACCTTCTTTGCTGGGTCCTCCTGGCACTCGCGGGAAGCGCACCTCAGCTTCTTTCCATGCGCATGGTTCTGTCGTCTGTCTTTTTCTTCCTCTGATGTTACCACGAACCATGTGAATGCTGATGTCAACGGGCTTTCGTCCGTTGCTTTTGTATCGGTTGTCATTCTTCCCTCTATTCCTGATTGATGCCACCAGGTGTGTAAGTTTGCCCTCCTTGACGAATGTTTCGATAATATTCCTCAAAGATGAACACTTCTCAGTGGTGTGACCTTTTGTGCCGTGGAAGTCACAGTATTTGCTCTGGTCCGCGTCAGGTCGTTGTCGGACCGTTGGAGCTTTTGGCCATGGGAGTTTCTCAGTGGCAAATATCTCCGTGACGCTTTTGGTGAGGGGCGTCCACCTGGTGTGTTGGCCTGATGGGTGTGTATTATCCCTTCCGCCTAATAGGGAGCGAGAGCTGGATGAGGTGTCAAAGTTTACCCTTGACTGCCATATGCTTGGCTTCCTCCTTTTGTTTTGCCAGGCGGACTGGACGTTGTTTTCTCTAGTCCTCTGCGTGTAGAAGTTTGTAGTCTGGGGCAGATTCCCACCCAGTTGCTTCTCCGTTTCAGCAAAGCGCTTGGCTGCCGTCATGATGGCATCCCATGTGGGTGGCATGCCATCTTTACCCGTCAACGTGCGGATAAGCTCTGGGTATTCGGCGCCTTGGATGAAAGCGGCGCGAACAAGGTCCTCGCTTATAACGCCCAGACTCAGCTTTTTCGAGTTAAAGCGGGTTATGAAGTCTAGTAAAGGTTCATCCTTATCTCTAACGCAGTTGAGGATCGTCCACTGTTCTTCAATATATTTCCTCTGTTGACTGAAGTGTTGGCTAAACTTGTGCTGGAAGTCCGCCCAATCATAGATGTGGTGGACCGGTAAACGGTCAAACCACGCTCTAGCCGCTCCAACCAGTGTCATCTGGAACATATAACATCACGTGGGTTCCGTCCAGTTGCTGACGGTTGCCCCCGCTATGAATCTGTTCAGGTGATCATCTGGGTCGGATATACCATCATAAGTGCCGATGTTGGGCATCTGCTTGGCACTTTTCGGGGCGATTGCTTCCGCAATGTCCCTTGCAAACTTGGATGTTCCCGCGTTTGCAGCAGTTGGTCTGAAGGTTTTGGAGAAGTCACGCGGGTTTCCCCCCGCGTTCCTTTGTTTGAAGGTTTCTCCGAAATTCCTTCTCGTTTGGAAATCCGTTTCCTTACGCTTCCCTTTCGCCCTAAGGCGAGGGTTTGCGTCGGTGTCGGATTCCTCCTGATCATCGTCCGAGGACTCGCACTCACTGCTCATGTTGAGCTGTTGGCGAGTGCTTCCAAATTCGTCAGCCTGTTGGACGGAACGCAAGCGTTCGTCCAACTCAGCTTGGAATTCCTTCTGACGTGCTTCCGCCCACGCTTTACCTTGCTCAAGTGTTTGGCGGGGGAGTCTCGTCTGTTGTCTTTCCACCTGGGTATTATTGAATCCCAGGGGATGGTTGTTTACTGCACTTGCCCCAGCTTGGGTAACTGGGGTAGTGTTCGTAAAATTTACTGCACTTGCCCCGGCTTGGGTAACCGGGGTAGTGTTCGTAAAATTTGTGTAACCGCCGGTGTTCCCCCCAGTAGCTGGGGTTGTGGTTACCGGGGCTTCCTGGTAACTCGTTGGCCTTGGGACCGGAGTAACGTTAACCATCTTTCCAGAAGTTTGAAAAAACTGAAGAAATGAAGTTCTAGCTTTTATGCACGGATGGCGCCAATGAAGAAACACTAACCGAACCCCGGGCAGATTACGGGTAACCTGGGGGTTAGATAGATGTTTCCCACGAGGGGTTAGACCCGACAAAGATGGTTCTTCTGATAACCTGCAAAACAGACACCGTGAGCTCGTCACTGAGAAGGGGGGGGGGGTTCCTCCTTGTGACCACCCTCCGGCGTGAGAATCAGACTAGATTGCTCTTTAAATATAAATGTATATTAAGAGATTGCTAGAGCAGATATCAGGTATAATATGTAATATATAAGATAAGATATGATAAGATGAGATGATCATACCATTTGGGGTATTTATAGCCGAATGTAGGTTTCCAAGGAGGTGTAGCCGGCTGAATAGTATTCCTGTTCAACCAACTGTGGCCTACGCACGTGCCATGCTGGTAGTTGGTGGGTAGGCAGCGGCTGATAGTGACCAGGCCTGCTGTGTACTATTCCTTTTCCACCAACTACAGGCTATGCACGTGGTATGTCAGGAGTTGGTGAGTAGGTAGCGGCTAATAGTGACATACAGTACAAGAGCATGCTGCTCGCCATACTGTTGTCAATGAGCTGTCGTATCTTTGGTCAGATCTTTTGCCCATACCTCGTCAGGTACAGTACAAAAGATCCTCAGTATCGTACGGACTGGCTCATTTGGGCGGGAGTATTCCCCCTCCCGCCATTGTGCGGGACTGTTCCCGGCTTGCTCATTCATTCTTCAGGTGACTGCTGAATTATTATGAGAGTTAAGCCTTGTGCGTGTAGCCATGCTGCGCGGGTAGCCTTCCCTGATGGCCGGTATCCGTAACTGCGGGAACAGGCGGAGTACCTGGAAACCATTGGGAGGCGTTTCCTGCGGGGACAGCTTGCGTACCGCACGTGAGGACGTCACGTCTCTGAGCGTGGTGGGTCCTGCTGATCCAGTTGGTTTCTGCGCAGACGTTCCTTTAGTTAAGTCTTGCGGGTTCAACCGCGCAGACGTCCGTTAAGGAGTCTTGCGGGTTGAACTGCGCAGACGTCCCTTTTCAAGGTGAGTCTGCGGGTCCAACTGGGCTCTGCTGGGACCTACCTCTTCATTATGACATTGGTATAGAAAACTTTTGTTAACAGGCGGTCTAGGGTCAAAACTATACGCATTAACTCGTTTCAGTTAGAAATCTCTATATCAAACAGAAATTTGAGCTTAATATCAACTCAAATAAATTCAAGCCACCTTGTGATACGATGAGCTAACTCTTTTATTTTATTATTATTTCTTTTCAAGTTTAATGCTCCAAACTAGCTTTTTAACATGTACCTTAAAAACATTGTTGTTTCAAACAAGAGATTAATACGTGTCCAATTTAATATTAAGCGAGTCAGGGTCACAAATTATTTAACCACTGTTTACGTAAAAAATATTGAAATGATTATGACATTGGTATGGAAAACTTTTGTTAACAGTGAATTATATTTTTAGAAGGTAGTTAATCTACTAAGCAAAGGCTTGTTAAACTATGTAATATACACATTGCAATATAAAATGGACTAACAGGAATGACTTATTTATGTTACACAAACATCATATTTGTTTTTTTTAAAAGCCAATATCATTAAACAAAAAAAGAGGACCATTTACGAGAAGCAAAAGGCCCGAAAAGTACATGGAAAGAACATATAAAAACAACTACCCAGACAAAGACTTAAAGCGGAAAATTCACAAAATTAAATTTACACTATTTCTCCCAATCCAAGCTAGAGCGAAAACTTCTATGCTTAACCCATAGGAAAGATGCCGCTTTGATATCATGAACCACCTTAGACACCGAAAAGGGGGGCACCCTAAAAAATAACCTCATTTCGTGAAATCCAAATCATCCAACACGTGACCGTCGAGATGGATTGAATAGCAAGACATTCCTCCTTGTTCGAAGTGTACTAGGTGGGATATACGAGTAGCTCCTTCACCGAATCACAGTAATTTAATTTTGGTATCTTAACCCAATCATGCACGTTAGACCATACCAATCTAGCCACTTTGCATTTTACAAATAAGTGTTGTGATGTTTCAACAGTCACCCCGCAAAGAGCACACAAGCAATCACCCATCGAAATACCTCTGTACGACAACGTAATTTTCGTCGCAATCCTATCCATTAACAATTTCCAAATAAAGCAATTTATTTTAATCGGAGCCCAATTCAACCAAAAAGAAAAATCAAGAACCTGATGACCAAAATTATCAATTTTCCATCTTAAGGATTTCACCATAAAACGAGAGAGTACTCCATCTAAACCACTCCAAAGCCATTTGTCCGGACTAACAAAAATGAAATTGTTTGTATGTAAATAGAAGGTTTCTATGGTGTGACGAGACGTGAACACTAGGGGTGTGCGTGGTGCGGTTCGGTGCGGTTTTCAACTAAAACCAAACCAAACACTAAAACTTCAGTTTTTGGATTTTTTGAAACCGTTCGTTTTTTTTTCAGTTTCGGTTTTTGTTTTGTTTCGGTTCGGTTTCGGTTTTAGCTAAAAATTTTAGGTCGGAAAAAAAGTTGGCAAAAATAATGAATTTAGGTATAAACAATTTTGTTAATTGTAAAATAATAGACTATTATAGATTTGACCAAAAATATTTGAGTTAAATATTTATTAAATTCTTATAAAATACTTACTATAAAATATAAAAAACCAAAAATTTAGGAATTCGATTCGGTTTGGTTTTTCGGTTTTTATTACATGCAAAACCAAAACCGAACCGTTGGCTCGGTTTTTATAAAAAACATAAAACCAAACCGCTGGTTTTTGTTTCGGTTCATTTTCTTTTATTACATTTTTCGGTGTCTTGCTCACCTCTAGTGAAACCCGTGTATTGTTTTATTGCATACAAACGTGACCTACATATTAACAAGTTATAAACACGTATAAACTAAAAAAAATCATAATATGTTTTACTTTCAACCTTAGACTTTGTAAATTGTAGTGTAGATGATACATACCTAAGTTGTTTTAGGTTTGTATAACACGCCGTGTTTGATAGATGTAACGAAATTTAGAAAAAGAGTGAGAAACAGATACGTATAACAAAAATAAAACGTATAAGTTAAGAGTGTGTAATACTCACAGCTTATTACTAAAATTTGGTTCTGTATTGATTATCACGTAAAAGAAATATTTAATATATTCTATTTGTAGTTGTTTTTGTAAAATAATAATACGTCTTAGTCTTAGAAACTACTAGTTGATTGTTTGTATTGAGATAAAAACGTACAGTATAACTTTTATATTGTTTATAGGGTTATTAGGTTCTTGATTGTTGACAAGTTCTTATGCGTCATAACGTATTATAAAAGCTATAAGTCATTTTCTTTATTTCGTGTTTCTCAAAAACTAAATATAATAAAGAGGTAAAATGCACAAATAAGTTATTTGAGGCTTCATACAAGTAATTTTCATAGGCCGACCCATCTTATAGCGATCGAAATCTAGGACCCTACTAGATTTTGAAAATACATTGGGGCGTATGTAAGTATATAATAACCAAAATTATATATGTATCAGTAGTCGACCGTCGTACATATCATTTCCTTGTGTTTATTACGTTAATTATTTACAAAATTACTCGTTTTGTCACCTTTACTGCTACTCACTTCATATCTCTTGTGACTCGATCCGGGCTAGCCCGAAACGTGTGAAAAATCTCACCACCAAAGAAAGTGGTCCCATTGGTAAATAAATCATAGGTCCATTGGCAATAATATCAACAAAACAGACTTGAATGTGTTGAAATAATCATAACAAAGAAATACATAAAAATTCGAAGGGTTGTGTTTAAAGTTTACCTTTGGTCCTCAATTATAAGGAAATACATAACTGGTCCCAACTTATGTATAAATTAAGGATGACAATGAAACATGCACCTGATGAAACCGAAGATTCATGCGTCTTTTGCTCTAATATATAGCTTCTTAGTTCGCCACTATTGGTTCTAGGATTTGAGGATGATATTCTCAATTAATCAATCCATAAAGTTTCCAGCAGATTGAAGATTGTAAAGATAAAGATTTGAAAAATCCATGAGTTTCGTAAGATTTTGCTAGTTTTGCGAAACCACTAACATTCTAATATGTGAAAATCTTAATGGAAGCATGTGAATCTTCATGATGAGGTATATGTGAATATGGTCTAATTCCATTATGCGAAACTAGATGATGGTGTATGCGAATTTTCATGGATCTCTGCAAAAGTGCACATGTTCGTTATGAATGGTGGCTCGCTGAACCAAACTGACTGAAGGGTCTATAAGTAGCAAACTAGGCCTCATTTGTTAGTGTCGTCCTATTTTGTATGTGAGCCACCACTCTGGGGAGGCCCCCCATGGTGGGACAAAGTTATGCAAACCTCGTTATAATGAAAGCCATTTACCAAAATCATAACTTTGTTGTTCTTGTCATTTATATCTTTGTGTTTGTTCGGTCGATTGACTCGTACTCGACCCGTCTCCACCGCATGGACCGAAAACAATCACGAGTCACCATATCCACGAGTCACAACCACCACGTCCAATACAACGTGCAGCCATTGCTCGAGTATACACATTCCAAGTTTTCGTGTTCAGTATTTCTTGTTTTCCCTAGATTTCGCATATGTTAGTTATCGCAAAAACTAAAGTATTCGCACTGAAAAGTTCCCAGATAGACAAAACTTCCCATATGGACAAAATATCTATAGACAAAAGTTCTCACACAGTCTAAAGTTTTCGCAAATGACAACTATTACCTCTTTCATACACTCGAAGGGCATCCCGCAATTCATACAAGTTTGCATTTACCTTATCACCAACATATTACGGGCACTAGAAGACTATGTTGAGCATTTCCTAATCACAAACAATCTCTTTGGCTATGTTGATGGCTCTACCCGTGTCCTGGCCAAACTACTACCATTACATCATAGTACTCCACCGCAACTCTTAGCCTCTCACTATCAATCCAAACTACACAGTGTGAAAAAAGCTGGATAACATCGACCACCCTTAACCAGTGGATTGAATAAAACAGGGAATCCAAACTCTTGTAACAAGTCTCGACGATAGATCGTATCTTGTAATTTCTAGCTCCTTGTTAGTACCGTTTTTCTTTAATAATTTTTGTCGTCTTTAAAATATAAAAATAAAAAAAGAACTTACACAAATCACAATAGCCTCATATTTCTCTTATATACTTTGGTTATTACGAAACTACCCCTACAAGTATCCAACTTCACCCCTATATATATTGTTCCAACATCCTAGAATCTTGAACTCCATGATTCATTCCAACCGAAAAAAACAAGAGTAAGGGGTAACAATTAACAAACACTCATAACAAGGTATATCTCTATAACTCTTATGATTTTTATATACAAATTTATATATTCAATGTGTCTATATCGTATCTGCCATCATTGTGTTCTTCATTGGTGTGTGTTTTTTGTATCTTTATTAATAAAATAAAATAAAACCTAACTCTGTTGTGTGTTCTTGCTGTGCTCAATTGTGCACAGTATATAGTATAAAGAATCAAATTCACCAAACAATGCAACTTGTCTTATTCACTCTCTCTCTAGATATTATTATGTGTTTCTCTCTCTACAAATTAAACCTATTTTCCAGATCAAGAAGATTCCTTTAGTCAATACTTATAGTCCCACAAGATTTTAACCATTATTATTATTATTGTTATCATTATCATTATTTATCAATCTATCCACTCATAGTGTGTTTCTGAGTGTTTCTTGATCATCATCTATATCATCATCATATTATTTGGTATTACTTAGATACTTATAATTGTTTTCTTGATTGTAGATTCTACCTTTTGATATTCTTTTTGTTGCTGCTACTTGCTAGAAATTATAAATTTTTTAAAAAATCAATCTTTTTTATTACTTTATTTGATCTGACTACACAACCACACTGTTTCATCATCTTTTTTCACATGGGTGTGGTCTAAATACAATTTCATGACATGGGTTATGTTTATCTTGATGAATCTTGGTGAAAAGTTGCAAACTTTATCAAGAAATTTATCAAGAAACTGAGTCTTTTTGTGTTATTTGCAGGATCAAGAAACTATGTTGGAGAAGATGGAAAAAGGGTTTGATCCTGAACAAGTGATTGAAGAATTTGAGGCTTTAACCAAAGATGCTAAGAGGGTTCAAGTTGAAACTTTGAAGAAAATCTTGAAAGATAATGGTGAAGCAGAATATTTAAAAAAATGGTGTCTTGATGGTAAAACTGACCCTGAAAGTTACAGCTCTTGTGTGCCTCTTGCAACTCATAAAGATTTTGAGCCTTTAATTCAACAAATTGCTGATGGTGCACCTTACCCTATCCTCACTGGCAAACCAATCACCACCATTACATTAAGGTACAATTTTGGGCTTTAATGGTTTGTAACTTTGTATTTCACTATTTTGTGTATTTATAGCTGTTTGGTGAACTAGTTTAATTTCATACATAATTGTTTTCTTGATAATTTATAGTTCCGGGACTACTGAAGGAAAGCGAAAGTTTGTACCTTTTAATGATGAATTGACCGAAACAACTATGCAGATTTACCGTACTTCGTTCGCCTATAGAAACAGGTAAACTTTTAGGGCGAAAGCCGAAAGATCATAATTTTATTTTAATACCGTTAGTTAAAACTCAAAAGGCGGAACGTCAGTGAAAACTAGATTCGAACATGTGATTTTATTTATTTTTAATAAAATAAAAGGACTCAAAAGCTTAAGTTAAAAAGTAAATACATTCTGACATGTTATGAATTTATCCATATTCCTTATGCTTTCTGGTAAAATTATTGATTGTTTGGACCATTTTTTTACTAGAATTGTTTTATTACCTCATTGTTAAAATGGCATTTTAAGGTTTGGTAGAAAAGTGTACACACTGTCTTTTCCTTATGTTTTTTCTTAAAAAGACTGTTGATAGACTGTAGTCATCAAAATTGCATATTTAAAGCTTCTAGGCTTTGCACGAAATTATTTCCGTGTATCCGCTTTTATTTTCGGATATTATTAGACACGTCTTGAAATGTACAGACCTGACCTGTTTAAAAAAATAACTATTTTGGTTATCTCGTGTGTAAATATACCAAAAATTTATGTTCATGTAACTATATATATTATTATGTGTAGGGAATATCCGATTGGAAATGGGAAAGCTTTGAGCTTTATTTACGGGAGTAAGCAATTCAAGACGAAAGGCGGTTTACTAGCAGGCACTGCTACAACTAACGTATACCGAAGTGAACAATTCAAGAAAACAATGAAGGAGATGCAAACCCCGTGTTGCAGCCCGGATGAAGTCATTTTTGTTCCCGATTTTCACCAATCTTTATACTGTCATCTTCTTTGCGGGATCATTTTTCGTGATGAAATTCAAGTTATATCTTCAACTTTTGCACATAGCATTGTGCACTCATTTAGGACCTTTGAGTCAGTCTGGGAAGAATTATGTTTCGACATAAAAACCGGAACTTTATCGACCCGAATCACTGTTCCAACTATCAGAACCGCAATGGCCCGGATACTGAGACCGAATCCCGAGTTAGCCGACAAGATTCATGAAAAATGTTTGAGTTTGAGTAACTGGTATGGATTAATCGAGGAGTTGTTCCCGAATGCGAAATATATTTATGGGATCATGACGGGATCGATGGAACCTTATTTAAAAAAGTTAAGGCATTATGCGGGTGGAATACCGTTACTGAGCGCAGATTACGGGTCTTCTGAAGGGTGGATTGGCGCAAATGTGAACCCAACCCGACCGCCCGAAATGGCTACTTTTGCAGTGCTTCCACATATTGGGTATTTTGAGTTTATACCCTTGAGAGATACTGGTGCGGGTAGCCCGGATCACGGTGAACCCGAATCTCAACTGATTCGGGTCGAGCCTAGACCCGTGGGTTTGACCGATGTCGAGGTGGGCGAAGAGTATGAGGTGGTTGTCACCAATTTTGCAGGTACCAAATATGTCATTTCTTTTGTTTATTTACTATTTTTGGTTCATTGAGTGTTGACTATTTGACTTTCCCGATGCAGGTTTGTATCGATACAGGCTCGGTGACGTTGTCAAGGTAGTCGGATTCCACAACTCGACCCCGGAGCTCCAATTTATTTGCAGAAGAAACATAATGCCGCCAATCAACATAGACAAGAACACCGAGAAAGATTTGCAGTTATCAGTTGAAGCCGCGTCCAAGTTGTTGGCGGCTGAAAAACTCGAGTTGGTTGACTTCACAAGTCAAGTTGACCTTTCGTCGGACCCGGGACATTACGTAATATTTTGGGAGGTAAGCGGGAACGCAACCGATGAAGTATTCCAAGAGTGTTGCAATTGTGTAGACTTAACATTTATTGACGCTGGTTATGTGAGCTCCAGGAAAGTCCAAGCCATTGGACCGCTGGAGCTCAGAATTTTGAAAAGAGGGACTTTTCAAAAGATATTGGACCACTATGTCGGGCTAGGGTGCACCCTGAACCAGTTCAAGACACCAAGATGTGTGGGCCTGGTTAACAGGCCCGTGCTGCAGATTTTGTATGACAATGTCGTAAAGAGTTATGTTAGTAGCGCTTTTGGTAAGGGGTGTCGGGTTTGCGAATAAGGGGTATCTTTGTGTGTGTTGCATATATGTTAAGGACTTTAAGTAATGTGCTTTCATTGTTGCTTTGAGTTCTATCACAAGTGTGTAGAATTTCATACACAAAGTTACCGTGTAATATATTAAAGTTTAAAATGTATATTGTTAAACTTTGTTTATAAGTTCTTTAACTTTTATTATTATTATTATTATTATTATTGTTATTATTATTATTATTATTATTATTGTTATTATATATTTATCGCTTTAAATATTTTATTATACATAACAACACAAGGGGTTAAAAACTTTAAATACAAGAAGTAATGTTTAATTTGTCTTGTTTGTTCGTTTGTTTCCGTCTTGGGGTTTTTTTTGCTAGTTTCCCCGCTAGCCTCTTTATAAAATCTGTCGTTAAAAAAAATGGTCCAAGAACCTTGTGGACCTAGATAGTTTTGTCGAATGGTCCGGTTTAAAACCATAATTTGTAAAATTCAATGAATTCCTATTTTCCTGAATTTTGTCTTATATATCATAAAAGACACACACACACACGATATCATCATATGTTTCGAATAAAGGGCAATAAGTCGTATCACTGTCCAACAAGCCACATGCTATGTTATGTTACATACGTGCAACAAACCTCTTTTAGAGTTGCAAGTTTATATGGTCGAAATTGTGAAAGTAACAAAACAAGCAAGAAGTTTCAATGATCTTTAATATGACTCCTGTGTCGCTTCAACTAATAAGGCGCACACGTACTAGTAATTTATATCATAATCTTACTTTAATCAACGTTTACCAATAAGAAGAAATGTCAAAATAGTTTGAAAACGAAACAATGGTATACAAGTATACATGATTAAACATATGTTACAACTCTTAATAGACAAGATATAAGTAACCTACATCTATTTCATATAGGTGATATTTATAATAGCAACCTAGCAAATAGATAAATGGAATGTGCATATACATGACAATCTTGTATAGTTGTATTTTAGTTTGATTGATATTGATAGCCATTTGGAGTTGAATGGGTACCATGTAACACAATTAAAAAAAAAATAAAAAATAAAAACA
The DNA here is from genome assembly GCF_021521415.1 of Bidens hawaiensis. Lineage (NCBI taxonomy): Eukaryota > Viridiplantae > Streptophyta > Magnoliopsida > Asterales > Asteraceae > Bidens > Bidens hawaiensis. The sequence continues at coordinate 439,482 of NW_027491048.1, read as the reverse complement.
ATTTGGACCACACATTTAATTGTGTAATAATGGTTTATGATGTATTGATGTATGATGTTGAAATTGTTGGTTCCACCATTTATTGTGATAGTCGATTAGCCACCACAAGAAGTAGATTGTGCAATCAAGTATACATATTGGATCCGGTTAATGAAATTAGGTATATATGATTTAGCTAAGCAATCAAGTATACATATTGGATCCGGTTAATGAAATTAGGTATATATGATTTAGCTAAGGTTACCGACAATGTTTTGAAATTTAAATGGTTCATTGATCGGATGTTAGATATTTTAGTGTAGCTAGATTGACTTGTCGACGAATATAATCATAATATACATTAAACAAGTCAAGAGATGCAGAGTGCACACTTGTTTTAGTATATTATGATGTTAGGGTGAAGCCCCAAACGAACGGGAGTCTAGGAGCAGCGCCCTGGTAGTAAGGTACAAGGTGTAGCACCCCTGGCTAGGGTCGAGATGCCAAAGACAATAATCAGATTCTTATTTGGATATCTCGTTCATTTGGTCGAACACTCTCATTCTGGTTCACGTAGAATTCACTATCAAAAACACATACGAAGTTCTTGATATTTTCTAAATTTATCCGTTTGATATATTTGGAGAATTACTAAATACTTTCAATCTGAAAGTGCAAATGATTCTCAAAAAATCCATGCAAGTTGTTATTCCTGAAATCCCTAACATCAGATCGACCTGTTTAAAAACAAATGACATCATAGATTATAATTAATTTTAATAATTAACAAAAGAAAATTAGAGGAGTGCAATATATATACAACATTTAACTTAAAGACAGATGTTAGATGAGACATGATTAACAATACAAAAAAATTATAACAAAACTAAGAAAACATACTTTATGTACAAGGTGCTACAAAAACACTTTTAAACTTTTTATAATAGCAAAACTAGTCTTTTATGTTTACGCGTTAGTTCAATAGTTGTCTTTTAGCAAATTAAATGACAGGATGCATACTTTATGTTTTAAATTCCTATCACGTTACATCTTTTGACAATATCCCCGTTAATTTTTCTTGTTAAATCTGGTCATGTGTCTTGCACATGAGGTAGTTTTGTAAATTTACAATTAATTTAATAATTAAAAAGATCCATACTACAAATATATTAGTTACGTACACTGTTATTATATATGCTCATTAAAAACCAATCACAACATTGATTCAAACATAAGTTAAAATTACCATTGCATCGATTTAGATGCACCGTTGTAGCTAGATGTGCTCAGATTTATATACATACGTGTCAAAATTTATTACAACACTTAATAAAATCTCAAGAACGAACCCAATTATAGATAATGAGGCCGCCTTAAGGGGTGTTGTCCCTTGACCCAACAATGGGCGTGCACGGCGCATCTTGAGCCCTGCTTTTTTCGGATTCCTGGCACTAAATTGTTGAATGTGCAATTGTAATCAAAAGTTAGTCATGTTAACAAATGCCATTTTTTTCATAAATTTATACAACACTTGTACTGAACCAGAGAAAATAAATTTTTGGACGTGATTGTATGGTTTTAAAAAAAAGACATCACACTAAAATCACCGACAATTCACATAATGTTTGGTATTTGTATAAGTTATTGAACTCTATTTGTAACCTTCGTACTTCATTTTAGAAAAAAAGAACATTAACAAAAGGACCGTTGTAAGGTAGTTTTTATTTAAATTAAAAATTCAACGTGTTAGGAAGAATGTCATGTCTTGAAAAGTTTCTCAAACACCAAACTCGTTAATGTTGAATATTACATAATGGAGTCGACTAACAATCACAAAACGAATTGTGATCAACAGAGAACAAGAAATCTATTTCAAGAACTCAAGGATATATCTTTAAAACAAACGAAGTGGAATAATATTAAAGAAAGTGTAACTTGGGTTCTTTAGTTCGGATTGACCAAAACAATTTAGGAAAAATTTAACTTTAACTCCAAATTATTTGAAACTAGTTATAAACTAATTGTTATTTTGATCTCCTTCAGCCTCTCCCGTACCATCCTAAATATTGTCTCGTTTAACAGTTAAGTTAATTGCTCATTTATTTTATTTGAAACTGCTAATTATCTATTTAGTTATGAAGCTTGGGTTTCTCAATAGAGACTCATGATCGATTCCCACTTACAACACTTTAGGAATGGCATGAGTGACTCAGTAAAGAAAGACGAGATCTTCGTGATCTCCGGTTCGATCTTGAGGGTGCCCAGGTTTTACCACCAGTCACAAGTGGGACATTTGCTCAATGGCTCCGTACGGCTGGGTTGGGTGAGCTGATGGTGGCTTTTTGTTATCAGGTCACACTATACGAAGTATGTAGACAATTCTATGTTTGTTAGCCGACGTCTTTTTCAAAATTATATATATATTAAATAGAGGATTTCATCCCCCTCACATATCCACTATTCATTTTACTATTCAATATTTTAATATTTTATTAATTATTAATTTATTATAACTATTAAATCACTAACTATAATTCCATAAATAAATTAATGATTTTTATTTTCTTTATTTTACGTTTTTTTTTCAACTAACTAAAATTTTATAACGTACTATATTTTTAAATACAAAACTTGAACAAGTGCCGGCTTTACATGTTTTATTTGCTGGTAAAACAATTTTCTTAAACTTTGTTTTCATATTTTATATAGTTCGTCTTTATAATGGCCGAAAGTTTTTTCATGATTTAAAATATCCAATCATCGCACGGTTTTATATTCGCGTTTCAATTTTGATACATCGCATTTAAAATATCTTTATTGACTTACTAATATATGTTTATGAATTTGTGTTGGTAACGCTAATACTAACCGAATTTGTATGAGTTTGCAACTGTAATGTGCCGGTTTATTTAGTTTTACGTATGATAATTTATTGCATTTTGGCATTGATTGGTTTATTTTTATTGTTTAGTTTCAATGCCGAAACTTGATACACACTAACTTCGCGTCGATTTGCAGCGAGTTTATGGTTTAACGTTTTTAGTTATGTTTTTTTGTTCTATTTAACAGTCCCGCCGTGAAGCGCGGGGTCGTAAAACCTAGTTAAAAATAAAAATAAAATCGTATCTTCGATTTCTAAATATAATTTGTCCTTTTATATTTACAATCATTTTATAACTAAAGTTGGGTCATTGGCCCACTAAAGAAAACTTAGATTTTTTTTTGGGTCTCCCTCTACTTCACAATTAAACCCATCAAGTTTTGTGTTAAAAACATGCAAAAACTAAAATTTTGTGGACACAAACTATAACCTCACATCATGGTCCTTCACTAGTAAACTACAAAGAATCACTTGTTATAACTTTGTTTTATTATAAACATGTAAGAGAGCCTTAATTACAAAACACACCAAAATCACACAAAATAAATTATTTTCCAACAATCGTTCTTCATCTTTCCTGATCTTCATATTCGACACACACATTTGGGTGTATGTGTCTTCCCCGACAATAATACTGTAACATTGCTTTGGCTCATTGGCTGTCAACATTGAGAAACACACGCATTCTTCTTAGAGACCCGTAAATATTTCACAGGACCCATAATGAACACGTATCCTTAGGGAAAAACATTTTAGTCTTTATCTTATTTTTGCATTTTATTATTTTTCAGTTTTATCTAAATTATTTTACTGCTTTTCTTGTATTTTAATATATTGAGATTAATAATAAAAGGTTTTTTGTTTAAATTTTATTTTTATTATTCGTACGAATTCTTACACCTTGTTCTCTGTTATAATCTTAAATCTTAATCTTAAATATATATAAACGAAACCTCCATAAATTTTTAAAGTCACTAGACTGTTTTATTTGTAAATGAAGGTTTCACATGCATTTGACCGAATTTATGAGTATGAGTCTCGCCAAACCCAGATAGCCCTTAAACGGGTTAAAAGATCTCATTATAATAAAAATTAATATCATCAGATATTTGATATTAAAAACCTATTTTAATAGGGATATACAAAATATTAATATCCAATTTTTTATAGATATTATTTATAATTAAAAAACAATTTATAGTAAAAAAAAGCGGGTCATGGGCCTCACCAAACCCAGATAGCTTTTAACCGGGTTATAACATCTCATTTATTTGTGAAACTATTTCATCATCAAATCCTAAGTATATTATTAACTTTTTTTACAATAGACAATAAAATTAAAATCTTAAAAATTATATAAATATTAGAAACGAATAATGTAAAACAACCCCGTAATACGAGAGACAAAAACTAGTCATATACATATATATATATATATATATATATATATATATATATATATATATATATATATATATATATATATATATATATAGGGCTCGTTACATTTGATTTTCTTCTATTACTAAAATTTTCAACAACTAGTAATATATTATTTCTCCAAAAGTATATTGGGTTTATCATGGGCTGTCCAAGTGTATGATGACTAACCCATTTAAGATCTTGTAGTCATCGCCCATTAAGGCCATCATGGAACTTGTATAACTTAATGGCTGCTTAATAAAATTTTAGTTGCAACGAATTAAGGTGCTTATTATTTTGGTGAATTTCATAACTTGAAAAATTATCTCTCTCATTATCTCAAATTGTAATTTAGCATATTTTGTATTTCCTTATATTGCCATAGATTGTCTATGTTTGTCATCCTAAGCCTTTTCTGTTCACATTAAAGTTTGTGGGGTCGATAAATTCTCTAACGAACGCTCATACGTCGTTTTGAATAAACTTTGGGTCGTAACAGACACTTGTAGTCAATAAATACGTACATCTGCTTATAGCCATTTATTTCCATTCCGAGATATACTAAGCGTAAGTGATTTCCTTAACGGTTATCAACATTCCCATCATCGTGTTCATTGAAACTTGTAAGTTGTGACATCACACCTAAAAACGGGGTTGGACCATCACTTCTTAGATAGAAATAAATGTCTTTATGTTTAACTTCACCAGAACCCAACCACTTTTTGATATTACTTTCCGTGAGAAACCCACAAGCAACTTTACAGAAAGTAACATATTTTTTGTTTGGTCAGAAGAGTCATCCGAATTTGATATTGGACTAGTGATTCAAAAACTTGCTTGTTCATCACATATCTTAAATTGAGTCTCTTGTTTATAGATTTTTTTTTCTCCTACAATCAAGTGTATCCAAACCAAAAATGAGTATGGAAAAAAGATTGTATTGTCTCTTTCTTTGATTGAAACAATCAAGTGCAAGTGGTAAGTAGAAACCAAAAATGAGTTTCTTAAATTAGAAATAAAAAAAATGTGTTGTCTATTTCTTTGCTTGAAACAATCAAGTGTAAGTGGTAAGCACGACCATATTTGTCAATCATGTATTTGGGACCCAATTCAATTCGTGGCATTACATTAAAATATAAAGATTTTGGATTAGTTAATACAACAATAGTGGGTTGTTCACCCTTTATTCATATAAAATTTACATTGTCGATTTCTACCGGTATTCCATAGGAAAAAAAGTGCATAATATCATCAGCAACGTTTATTTGTTGTTTCAGTTCTTCTCAAATACAAAGTCATTCCTTAATCTCCATTCTCTATAAAGCCCACCAAATGATAAAATAATTGACCCAATAAAATCGTTTTTTTTCTTTTTCTTTTTTTGTGTTTTTGTACATTCAAATTTCGAGCCACATCATTATATCACCTTGGCTATAAGAATTTACCGGTAGAACCCATCCAAGACACAATGAGATGCCAAATCCAAATAGCAACCGAGCGATTACCAAACATATGATCGTTAGTCTCTGTGAAGTCATGAAATAAAGGAGATAAAACATTCGAAACATCCACACGCTTTCCCTCCAAGTTTACTCTAGTGGGAATCCTATTCATCAACACCCGTCAAACAATAATATTAACTTTCCGAGGAAGCAAGTTAAACCAAATAATCTTTTGTATCCTGTCGGAAGAATATAATCATTAATAATCTTTCTCGCCCGTTACCCGAGAAATCATTCGTATCCCCAAACTTCCAAACCCACCTCACATGATTATCGCCAAACTCTATGATTCAAAATGTTTTTGAGTAGGATTAGAATTATAAGTGTTATAAAAAACAGCAATTGTTTTCAAATATCAAGAGTCGCATAACGTTGATTATTAATAAAAAGAGTTTCATAACGTTCATGCATATATCAGTTCGTGTTCTTTAATCACTTGATCCATTAAGTTCAACATCTAAATACACACACTTTGCTTTATTTTTTATCCACAAAAAAGGCCTAAAATCTTTATATCACTGAGAATGCTATTGATCCTAATGGACTTGGTTTCAAACCATCATGATTTGCTCCGAGCTCTTCAAACATACCAACAAACCATCATGATTATCGAATATCGATCGTACCATATTCTTCCTAGTGTTTTTTTTTTGTTTCCTCGGATGACAATTAATTAGTATTGTCATGTTGGATATGTACACCGATTGTTTAGTTGCCAACAAACCGGTGTTCATTGGCTGCTGGAAACAACAAACGGGTAGTTGAGCGGCACCTTCACTTGAAGTAAAATACTACTTGCATATATTCAACTTCTTATTATTTACACAAAATGTAAAATGACATGACGTGCTAAGTATTTTATATTTGTATGTTACTTTATAGCTTTCTTAATATACAATGTTTTTTTTTTCAGAATCAAACATGGTGTTGTGATATATGTATTTTTATCAATGTTTTAATATAAACTTTTTCTAGAAAAACGGAGCCGTATCATATATGAAATCATGTATGAAGTTTATGAAACTTCATATTAAAATTAAAACTTTACACGTGACACGGCTCCTTTCTTTTATAACAATTTTATTGAAGCGCAGATAAAAATAAATACATCACAATAGCATGTTTGTTTTCTGTATAAATGTTGTATATTAATGTTATAATACATAAACAAAAATATTAATTAACCTATTAAAGTGGTTCACTTCCTAAGGTGAAATACCTTAAATCAAGGTATCTCATACATAGTCAAACTTGTCAAAGCATAATTACATTCTCTCTAAGGGTAAATTAAACAATACACAGTATGAACTATAAACTAAAATGGAGGCAATCTTTGTTTCTGTCTTAGCTAAAATTGTCAACCTAATGTGCATACAAAAAGTAAGCCTCACTTTAAGTTCTATCTTTACTATACTACTTATACAACACAACGTGTTCAAGGCATAAGTATTAAGTTCATTTATGAGTGATGTTGTGTAAAACACACATGTTTTCCTAATAGTTTTTATGTTATTTTGTGCTTAAACGTTAATGATTATTTTTTATTCTTGCATGAAATTACATGTTTGTGTATGTGATAGGTCCCATGTTGAAGAGAGCGATAAAACGAGTCAAATGAAAAAAAGAATCAGCTAAAACGGAGCTTGGATGAAGCCGGTACGCACAAACGAAGTTTAAACGAGTCAGCAATCGATAAACGAAGACCCAAAGGGCATGGACACGCCGCGCGGCCACCTGAACTTTCATGGTCACGTAGCTCGGGGCTCTAGGGGTGTTCCATGGCTGCCCAAATGCATCAACATGACTATTTTGTCTTATATGGGCTTAAATGGGCTTGTTTGGACCTAGTTTGGCTTGTTTATCAAGTTTAATGATATATTTAATAACCCTAAACCCTAAAAACGATTTTTAATCATCTTTCCAGCCATCACATCTGTTAAAGTCGAAATACCAAGGAGGAGGAGCTTCCGGATCGGAGTCTCATCAACCGATTGTTGGTTTTGCTTGTTTTAACGTTTGTGAGTTCGTTTTTGAGTTTTAGACTTTGAAACAAGTTCCAATCAGTTTGTAATGAATACTTTGAGCTTAATTATCATTATTATCTACTTTTCATTCATTATGGTTGGCTAAATTTGTTTGAATCGCCTAAGTTTGATGTTTAACGGTTGATTTATCACTTTTCGGGTGCTGATTTCGTGTTTGATTGTTTAGTTATTGTAAACTTCATAATTTGTGATATTATTCCATGAACCTTGCTGCCATTAGATGTATTTTAGGTTGCATGAGCCTCGGTAGTTGATTATTTCATGAATTTGTTTCGTGTAGTCGTTAATTGCTTGTTCGGTTAATACTGAGTGTGTTAATTGATTGTGGTAGAGGCGTGCCATTAGGGTTTATGTTTCTTGAATCATTTAGGTCAGCAGGATCATCCTCTTTGAGTTGGACCAAAACCTTAGGGGTTAGCTTATCTCTCTGCTTTAGTTGATTTAGTTACCCGTTGCGAGATCACGTGCAGTTTTCTAGCTATCGACTAGGTTAGTTTGTAAGTTGAGTTATTTTATCCTTAATATTGAATTACCCCTCTCTTCCTAGGTTTGTAATTAGCTCGAGCCTTAGTGAGGATTGTGATTTTGATACGGACCAAGTAATAAATCATTAGGGTACGTAAATAAACAACCATAAATAAAAAGCTAAATAGACGTTGTTAGGGTTTTCTGGTAAAACTAACCGTAGGGACCCAGTTGCCTTGATTCCATTTATCTTAGTTCATCTTAAGAAGCCGGTTTCAAACTCTTGTTAGCACCTGAGCCATCCTATATCCGTTAAGTCATGTTACCTAGGTGATTCGTTTTCTTATTATCGTTAAATACCGTTAAATTTCCAATTAGTTTCGTTAAGTGTCACCGTTATTTAAGTTAAGTTAGTTTAGATATATAAGTTAAATAAATATATTATTTAGGCAGGACTTAGATTAGGGTTAATTATCTGAGCCGTTCTCACGTGTCTTTGTGTTCGACATTCGGACTTCCATTAGACTGTGCTGCTACGCGACCGGTACACTTGCCGTTTGTGTGAAGCTTAGTTAGGATTGTTTGGTTTTATAAATATAAGACTTAGTGTTGAGTTGCGATTTGTCTTTACTATTTATTGATACATTTTCGCACATCAATGAGTCTAAAAACAATCAATCTAACATATTTATGCTTCTAACTTTATTGATTTGGACATGACCACATTCATTCACATTTACAAATGAAATGGCCAACATATGCCACAGAGGTGTTGCCAAAAGTATACCCATACAACTTACAAGGCTTAAGTTGTGCCCATACAAGGGCCTGAACTTGAAGTAGACTAATCGCTTTAGCACATAATACATACATTCAAAAAACATTAGTTTACTACATTCATGTATGCACATCATCCAAAAAAACCATATATAAGTAGGATCTAGAACTCACCTAATCTCCTAACACGTACTTACTACCGAAGATATTCTACGCGAACCGGACACTTTAATCGATTTTACAAGGTCTGCTCATCAAAATCACAACTAAAAACAAAAACTATCAAAGTTCTCGCATTTTACCAAGTTCTTGCTTTTTACAGTTTTCACATGCAACAGTTCTGTTTTGAATTAATTAATCGGATGGTCCAGTTTTCGCTTCACATAGTTTTTGCATGGCCAATTCAAAAACTCTATATGTAAGCGAAAACTTTACTTAATGATAACTATGTTCTAAGTACAACTAATTCTTATTCGAAAACTACACTCTAATGCGAAAACTAGACAAAAGCTATAACTGCCGGTTAGAGTGAGAACTAACCTTAAATGAGAATACTCCCTACCCGAGTAAAAACTTCAAGTTGTTCATCCCGAAATCGGTTCCCATGTCTGATTTAGCTCAAAATCCAAGTTCCAACGCCTGTACGATTCAAGTTTATCACTTTCTTGATCTATGGGGTTCGATTAACAACCCTTAAACGAGTTTCTTACCTTTAAATGGGCACATACTAATCCCGAACGATCGATTTGATGGTGAAAATGCTGTTGTTGAATTCATAAACATTGTTTTAAGTCCATTATGCATAAGATAAATAACAATAAAGTCCATTATATTATAAAAAACTTTGGGATGTTACATTGGGCCCCTTGTTGAATCAAACTGGTATAAATATTTGCATGGTCGTGCTCAAAATGAATCTTATTAGAATACTTACAAAATATTTGTATGATTTGAGTTTTATTTACACCTAGTCAGGGATTTATTAATATACTATTAGGGAAACATCATGGTTTTATATATAATTTAAATCTCATTTTTATAAGTCTTGTTGTATTGTTGGAAGTAGGTTTAGAATCTCTAATTTCACTGCATATTCATATTGTTGGTTTGAGCATTGACCCAAACTTGTTAATGTAGATTTATAAATCTTGATTCTTGTAGGCTTGAATGATCATCATGATTGCCAAACTTAGCGGAGCATAAAAGAAGATGATCGGTAGAAGTAACAAATAAACTGAATCGGTCCAGATACCGATACCAGTACAGGTAGCAGTATGCGACTGGTACCGAATGGCTAAACTGGTGCATGTAAAGTACGGTACCGACATTCAATAAGTTATCATACCCAAACCGTAACCGCTTGAAGCCTGACTTACTTAGAAACACCGTCAACAAGGAAACCAACCACTGTGACTGTGAGTTACTTGCACACCACATTTTTTTAAATTCTAAAACATTGTAAATGTAATAATTGTTTAAATAACAAAACTATGTAATGTGTGTATTTTAAATTTATTGACTTATATACTTCTTATAATACTTTAATACCTCAATATATATATGGGATGGATCTTGCGAGAAGTGATATTACAGCGAGAAGTGCGAGAAGTGAAGGTGTAACTCCATTAATCCCTAATTTCACTCCATTTCTTATGATGTTACTTACATGTAAGTAGGTTGGTTGTATTTATGTCTTAGTTATACACATTCAAACCTACCTACACACATATGCATGCGTGCCTACACACATTCAAACCTACCTACACACATACAAACGTACCGAGCCATATTCAAACCTACATACCTACACACACACAAACATACATACACATATACAAAAATACGTACCTACACACGTACATACGCACCTACACAATAAGAAAGGGAGTGAAATTAGGAATTAATAAAGTTACGCATTCACTTCTCGCACTTATATACATACTTCTAGGCTAAACATGTATGCGTTTTAATTTATTTGAATTTTAATAGTTGAATACATTTTTACAATTAGTTTTATTTGCTATAAAGAATGTTGCGATAATATGAAAATATAAGGATATGTAAAGATGTTTGTAACGTCTGAGAGAAAATAAGTGAGTTTTTTAAGAATGAGTGAAAATTAAGTAAGCATATTTATCAAAAGAGCTTTCTTGTAATATTAAGGTGTGAAAAAAATATGTCTTATCCTAAATTATAGAGTGATGTTACCGTACAATAATTGCTTAACGTACGATAGGTACGCGAATCACGCTCAAAAGCAAAAAATAAAATGCTCAGCCAAAAAACTAAAACGCTCAAAAACGGCTTTCGTGAAGAAAAGTAAAAAATTGATTGATTAACGATTCAAAACTGTTTATTTTTGTGACCAATGATTAATGGATATGTATTGACGATTTCAAGATCTTGCGATGTGATTTCATGGATTGATTTCACGAATATAAGTGTTCTTGTACCTAATGTACGTTAACCAATTATTGTATTTTATCTTTTCTCCTATATTATAATTGTTCAAATCACTTTCTAAATTATTTGATTTTTTAAGCAAAGAGTTTTCTTTTAACCATCGTCATCACAACGTCTCCTTCCCACCATAATACATTCAAAATAGAACTAAAGTGTGGACTTTTTTTGTAATATTATTATTAATAAATATGTTGGAAACAAATTGTTAGCATATTAATTGAAAATTCTACATGTAGACTAGTTCATTTTTATGTTCTAGATATATGTTGACAAAAGGCATTGAGTTTTGTCACAAATAGTTGGATCTTCTGGAACCAACCAAATAAAATAATATTGAGGTCACTTGAATATTATTTATTAGGAAAGTTAGTCCGTGACATTTGAATTACTATGATGTGAAGTGATCGAAAATGAAATGATTATGATGCACAAGCGGATTGATTGAATGTTTATTACATGAGTCTTGAAGATAATCATAACTGGGAAGATCTTCTTTGAGGAGGTTATGTCCCACGAGACGAAACAAAGAATCAAAGATTGAGTCGACCTAGTTACGTGCAAGGCGTGACTTTCGGACTATTAAGTTGCCGATACCAATTTTGTTATGAACTTATAACAAAATGGGATCCACGTATTAACAACATGTGTAACTGTGTGAGTAATATTCTCCAAGTGGGACCACTCGTAGAAAACTATAATAACGACTAGTCTATAATGGGGATGAGCTCGGCATTGAACCGATACCGATCCCGAATTCTCAAAAACTTGGCATCGGTACCGTGCCGAAATGCTCAGTTAAGTACCAGGCTCGTAGGCAAAAAGTTCGGTAAATACTAGTATGGTACCAAATGGTATTGATCCTAAATTTCCCGATCCCGATTTTCTTAAAAACTTGGTACTGCTACTAGTACCAAAATGCACGTTTCGGTGCCGCTACCCTGTACCATTTTCCCATCCCTACTCTGGAAGAGGACCACTAATGGTCCGGCTCAACCTAAAGGGTATAAATTCACATATATGTCAAGTGCAATGAGGTCATCATAATCTATTCCACTATACGCTCTTCATTCCATTTACTCGTCAGAAACCCATTACTTATTCTCACGTCGGTGGGTGGGCGGAGAAGAGTTCCTCTCTTCGATGAGTCTAAATCTAATAGGCGTTCTGTTATACAAGTACACTTTTATCGCACTTCCATCACACTTAGATTACCCTCAACCCAGAGACTACAAAGTTTAGTATACTCTGTTGAGCTAACTCTCAATCTAATTTTATGTTGAGAAATATAAGAACCGCATAAAATAAGCGTATTATGCATTGATTATACAATGGATATTAGGACTGACTGCTATGTAAACGCATTATATATCTTACTTAAAATAAAATGTAAAAAATTACTATACCATTTGCTCAATTTTTAACATATTATTGGCTCCAAATAAAATGCTAACTTACATTTAAAAAAGTTAAAGGGCGTAAATGCTTTGTGAATCACAGTTCACAAATATAAAAGGCTTTATTTTCACAAATATAAAATGCTTTGTGATGTAGGGCTATAGATGTTACCGGTTATTAATGACATGCACATGTAGTGTGGATCCATTTGTACATTGTTTCTGAGTTCTGACATGTTTGATGTATGTCTTCATTTTCCAAAAAAAAAAAAACATTAGGGAGGTGGGGGCGGTCTTGGAATATCCCGGGATATTCCAGGAACCCACCGTCACCCTTTAGGGTTAACATCCCAAAGAAGGTATGAGAGCGAAAGCTTCAAAGACAGGTGGTCACGGATTCCAGTGGATAGTCGATGGTTTATTGAGATGGCACCCGGGTTGTTGGGTTTTCATAGTGAGCACCCCCACCTCCCTTATCTTTCATAGTCTAGTTATACTAAAACAGCAACAAATGATAAAATAAATTAGTAGCAATAATTTATGAAGCGACATGAAATTATATACGAATAAATAGGCCGTGTTAAGATAATCTATAAATCCATTCGAGTAACGAGTTTTGTTTTGGTTAATTTGTTCAACTTGTTTAATTGAACAAATAAGATGTCATCCACCTGTAGCTGGAATACAAAAGATATTAATTCGTAAGTCCAACTAGCTACAACGTCCAGTTTATTATAACATGTTTTTATTCACTTTAGCTTGTTTACAACATGATTGCAACCCGTTTACAAACACCCAAATAGATTGAATCGTTTAAATACATGTGTTACATCATATTCAGATTACATAATTTTTAACGTGTTGTGTTCAGACTTATAAATTCACCCGTCAACCAAAAACTCGTCCATCTATAAACATGATATGATTGACATCTCTCTAGTACTCTACGAATTTCTAAGAAAATAAAACCCTGGGTTGTTGCTTCTAACCATCAACTGATGGATGTTTATGCATTAGAAAATATACAAATGTGACGTATAGATCTAGCATAGCTTGAGGAGTAGCTCACGCCACACGTCAATGTTTTTGGCGAATTACATTTTTAGTACATTTTTTTATTCGTTTTATGTATTAGCTACCTCTGAACAAAAACTTCTTAGCCAACACTAAATTACTATTTTTCTTCTAGATCCGTCACTAGTGACGTCTCATCTTAAAACTCATAGGTTATCTTAACCAGGTAACAAAACTCGCCGCAACGGTAACACGACAATAAACCCTGAAAATAAGTGCGCATGCCACAAAGTAGCATCACACATGTATAGCTTATAATAAAAAAAACATATTTAAATTAACGTGCAGTTGGTTGATAAATCCCGCGTGGTGCAGGTGCGTGTTGACATGTATTCGGTCAGTAGCATGTATATATGGCTCCGGAACTAAACCAAAAAATAAATCCATCAACTACAAATACAACAATTTAACATATTTGAAAAAACACGTGTAGCGACGAGTCACCGCACCAAAATAAAACCATGCTTGCGATACCAAGCATGGTTTTTGTCTTATGTATAATAACTAGGTAGTAACCCACCGCGTTTATTATAAATGTATGTTTATAAACAGTTGGTCCTATTTTGTTTTCAGTTTTCGTTGCTTAATAAAATGTTTAGTTTGAGCTCGAGTAAACCGATCGTGTTCGACCGATGACCCACTTGAAGTTTTATAAAAACTTGTATAAGATAACACGTTTTTAGTTACTAGACCCACTGTTTAATTGAGCTATGTTATACTAATAGCAGACTATGTGGTTTAAGAATGTTATAGTATCACGTCTTTGTCAAGTAGTGGTTTTAATTTAAGAAGACATGTTAAAGTGACACATCTTTACTATATTGACACTAGAGTTTTTAGCCTATGTGCTTAACCATACTTTCACGAGGGTATAATGGTTATATCTAAATAAAATTTGTGATTGACTGGTTTTGAGTTGGTCCCACACCCTCCTTCCCCTAGTGTCTGTTAAACCTTTGGCGACTTTAAATTTGACGCCCCGTCATGGTCTCCATTATACTCGGTCTAAGATTAAAAAAAAATAAGCGACTTTTAACCGTCATAAATTTAATCTGGACTCCAATATCTGATACCTTACTTTTTTACACTTTTCAATATTATGATTGCAAATACTTTTGACATTAACAAATTTTATCTCCTAAACTTTAAAAGTATTCATGATAATGATATCCAAAAGTAGACTTTAGGTGTTTATCAATCATAAGGAAGTAGTGGCCAAAGCATTCATATAATTTGCTAATGGTTTGTGGAGAAAGGAGAAATAATGGCTCACAAAGTGGTTATGACATGATTTTGGCACTATCTTTTTGTCCATCTTTTGTTTGTGTTAATGTCAAGTGCTAACACCTGCAACTATATCTGTCCATTAATTAAAGTGAACAGTTTCTATGGGACCAACATGATATTAGATATATTCTATTAAGTCTACTATTTGAGCTTGGTTTGGATTGTAAATTGGCTAAAACATTTTTTTTCATATAAGCTTATGAATTTGCAATTCATACTGAATTTGTCACGTACAACATAAACAAACAGGACGAGTTCAATGAATGTGAAGGCCTCAATCGAATTAAGATTTTGGGGTCTTTTAATGATAATTGTTAAGAAAAAAAGTGCTTACTAAAGTTTTGAACTCATGACCTTTTTTAACAATTAGGCTACCAATACATTATTTTGAATTTACTTTACTCATTACAATATATCTATACATAATGTTTTTTTTTTACTTGAAGACCTTAATTAAGTATGGGCCTAAAGCCTTAACTTGTTTTCGTTGGCCCATGAGCCGGCCTTGTAACCGAAGAACATTGGCAAGTAAAATCAGGGCGAAGCATACTTAGGGCCCGGGGTGGCCCCGGCCCCCCTGTTTTTTTTGCGTGGAAGTGTAAATTTACCCGTTTTCATCCGAATTTTTTTATACGTGGTGTATATTTAGCCGTTTTCGATTGAAAATTTTAGCTTGCCCTCCCTCATTTGTGATTTTTATAATACATTTTGAGTCCCCCCTCCCGGCATCTTCGTCCAAGCTTCGCCACTGAGTAAAATAGTTATTGATTTTGATGGAAACAACGATTAATCCTGGTAGTTGATACTATTTAGATTGACATAAATAACTATCGTGAAGGACTATAACCCTTAACATTTTAGCCGGGTGCAACCATTTGACCATGCTCACTAGTCGGCTACTGACTAGCCACAAGGGGCATTGTTGTGTCCCTTGTTGCTAACACGTGTCGGGTCTATCTTCTTGTTAGCTATACGCTTATACTTGCAAACAACAAACACTTTCTACTTAGTATTTCACAATTACATGAAACAATCAAATAGTTATGATAATAAAATCATAGAAAGTAGTTTTTTTATAGAAACAGAGTTATAGAGAGTTCTATTCTTCTCTATTTATCACATTTTGATGAGACGCAAATGTTATAGTTGGCACATATTTAATGAGAAAATGAAAGCAAGACACGTATGCAAACATTAGAAAATATGTGACTTTTAACTGTGGGATGTCAATGTTTTAAAAACCGCTATTTTATTCATATTATATTTAGTTAAAAAAAGGGTACAAACGATTGAATCGGGATGTATCGTAATGTTCAACCGAGTTGAATAGTTTACTTTGTAATTCTATATAAATACAACTTTAACTCAGAATAACCCTAAAGTACATTAATAAGCATTACACATGAACAATATTGAGTTAAATAGAAAGATTGTACTTTGTATATGAAATTAATCAATTTGAGAAAAGAGGTAAAGAAACCAACATTAGATTGGCAAGATACAAGATTGGTTGATTAATGAATCATTATTTACTGTGTTTACTAGTTTTAATTTTATTCGTCAGGTTAAAAGTCATTTTTTAAAAATATGGGATGCAAATAAATATCAAAAATCTCTTGGTTTTAATATAGGTTTGTCGGTTTAAACCGGTATTTAAAAAAACCGACAGTACGGCGTTCTAGCGCGCCACCTAAAAATATATAGCTCTAAATATCGGTTTTCTTACCAGACTCCGATATAACCAGTTCAACCGACCAGTACGTACTGATTTTTAAAACATCGATAGAGGTACACAAATAGCTAAACGAGAAAAGGTGGGCGACACATTGTATTAATGACATGACACACCTAATTTGAAAACAACCCATATAAATAATGTGAAACTTCATTTATTGAATAAATTTTATTGTAGGTTGAACATATAAATACCATGAATATATGATATACTTGTTAGTTGTGTATAAACACGATTAAAAATTACTAAGAGCATTCTTAGCTTCTTTCTTAAAAATATGTGAGTGAGATTTATAAATTATATGGTACAGTAATGATTGGTTATGAGTAGAGATGAAAAAAAATGTTATATGAAAAAATTAAGTATAAGATTTCACTGTTTATGAGAATTAAAACTTGGAACCAACCATGTAAATAAAACATTCCTTTTAACCTTTCTTATAAATCAGAACCTCCTGTTTCAAAATGTTAATAGAACCGTATATAAAAGATAAAAGATAAAAAATGAACCCCTATACAAAATTCAAAAGAGTAATATATTCAAGAGTAAAGTGTCATTTTTGTTTTTGTGGTTTGACAAATAATGCGAATTTGGTCCAAAAAGTTTATTTTTTGTATATGGACCCTTTACGTTTCCCAGTTTTTGCCAATTACATCCAAATCACTAACCCCGTTAAATTTAATCGTTAAGTCAGGGGTAGACATGTCTTTTCACTATTTCTTTATTATAATACTTATTTCGGTGAACTTCGATTTCTGTCACTCTGGTTTGTCCAAATATGCAGTTTTAGTCCAGCAGTTTTAAATTTGCAATTTTTTCCCTATGGTTTCATTTCACTTGCAATTAAACCCAAATTTCTTAATCTCGTTAAGTCTGATCATTGAACCCATCAGTGTGCCCTTCATGTGATGGGCGGTTTTGCATCTTCTTTTCTCCTTTTTCCCCAAATACACCCATCGCCTCACGTGATAGGGTTTGCGAATTAGGACTGAAATTTATTTGGGGAGAAAAACAACAAAATTGGTCATCACGTGAGAGGCACGCAAATGGGTTAATGATCAGAGTTAACGAGGCTAATAAATTCGGGTTTAATTGCAAGTGAAATAAAACTACAATGACGAAAATTGCAAACTTGAAACTATTGGACTAAAACCACAGATTTGGACAAACTACAAGAACGAAAACCGCAGTTCACTGAAATAAATATTATAATAAATAAATAGTGAAAATACATGTCTACCAATAACTTAACGATTAAATTTAACGGAGTTAGTGATTTGGATGTAATTGGCAAGAACTTGGAAACGTAGAGGGTCCATGTGCAAAAAAATAAACTTTTTGAACTAAATTCGCATTATTTCCCAAACCATAAGGACGAAAATAGCATTTTACTCTATATTCAAAGTTTATATTATTGGATTCGTTTTAGTTAATTCATTCATGATCTTCCATTTGTGACCCAGTGGTAGGAATGTTTTGGGTCTTTAGTGGAGACCCAAGTTCAAGATGAATATTGACAATGAATTATTGGAGTCAGTTCATATCCTGAGCTTATCTGGATTTTCGTCTCAACGTGTGTTATGCAGAGAGTTCTACTATTGTAGCAGCATAACGACTGTCAAGTGTCAGCCGGCAGAATGGTTTTCCATGGCACGCCTAAGCCAAACTTTAGATCAAACGTGAACCCCGTTAAAACAATATAGTCTGACAAAAATGAGCCAACGGGTTCTCCAAATTTAATAGTTCGGTGACCTAAATACATAAACAAAATCGTCATTCTAAAAAATAAAAAAATATATATAAAAAAAGTGAATTCATTCATGAGTTAATAATATTACATTATTATGGGTCCACCAGTCAACTTTGTGTACAAATTGTTCTGCATAGAATACACGTGCTTCCAAAAAGGTTGCCCAGTACTGTTCACATGGTGCATTATTGCACATTTATATCTTGCCCTGCCACCTTTGCATGATGCAAGCCTTACATTTGAAATACGTCATCAGTTTTTAGCCAAATAAAAAAAATCAAATTTTGTCGATGCTAACAAGTACCAACCTTGTTTAAAGTTATTAATAATATCCCAATCACTCTTATTTTAAGATTATGCTACTAATGGATAAAGCTTAACTGTCTTTTTTTAATGTTTGTTTCCAGTCAATTTTCTGTTTATAATTAACCTTTTGTATATTTTGGAAAAACAATATATATGATATTTGAGGCCACATGTCATGTTTGGTTCAACCAGAAACTAGTTTTATATATTATATAGCGAATTACATAAGCATTTGTATATTTAAATCTGGTTTAAAATCAAATATATTACATTTAAAGTAATTGATATAAATAATTCTACACTTTAATGCTATACAACTGTTAAAACTAAAAGTACTTTTTGATAGTTATACACTTGTATCTTATAATGTTATATCTTGGTATTAATGAGTATCAAATTTATTAAGGAGTAAATGTCAAATATGGGTAGAAAATTAACATTATGACCATCCGTGGACCGTAATGGTTAATGCTATTCAAAGGACATTTCTGTCATGTCATCACCTTTTTAGACAAAAACATGTGTAATGATTAAACGACCCTTAATTCCGCTTTAATCGTATCTGCCCTCATAAGCCGCACGGATGGTCTAATGAATGAGTGAAACATGAAGCATATACTACCCAAATTTTTAAATACACATATACTTGTATTTATTATCTATTTTATACTTTGGCATTTCATTTATGCATAATAATTGTTTTAGTATTTAACTATATTTGACTTGTATACAAAATTAATGAATGGAAGAAAAATCAAATATGTCTACTTAAACTATTTAATTATTGTTTATAAGTATTTGTGGGATCCCATTATTTGTTCAAACTCTCACTTGCATTGCATCTCATCTTCCTCATATAAAGGAATACAATACGTTATTATTTGTCTATATATATCACCATCTAATTTCATTTCATTCATCTCCTCACATATAACTCACCTCTCTCTATATATATTCTATACATATATTATTATTATTATTGTCTAGCTACAATGGAAAGACCACCACATATAGCCATTGTACCAAGTCCAGGAATGGGACATTTAATCCCATTAGTCGAATTTGCCAAAAGATTAAAAAACAACCACAACATCTCTTCAACTTTCATCATTCCCAATGACGGCCCGTTGTCGATATCCCAACGGGCCTTTCTTGACTCCCTCCCGACCGGGTTAGCCCATGTCGTGCTTCCTCCGGTAAATTTTGATGATTTACCGGACGCACAAATGGAAACCCGAATAAGCCTCGTGGTCACGCGGTCACTCGACTCGCTACGTGAGGCTTTTAAGTCATTAGTAGCCGAAACAAACACCGTGGCCTTGTTTATTGATCTCTTTGGCACGGATGCATTCGACGTTGCTATCGAGTTTGGTGTTTCGCCTTATGTGTTTTATCCATCGACCGCTATGGCTTTGTCTTTGTTTCTTCATTTACCGAAGCTTGATCAAATGGTTTCGTGTGAGTTTCGGGATTTACCCGAACCGGTTCAGATCCCCGGGTGCATACCGGTTCGGGGTCAAGACTTGCTTGACCCGGTTCAAGATAGAAAAAATGATGCTTATAAATGGGTGCTTTATAATGCTAAAAGGTATAAGATGGCTAAGGGTATAGCGGTAAATAGCTTTCATGAGTTGGAAGGTGGAGCTTTGAAAGCTTTGCTAGACGAAGAACCGGGTAAACCGAGGGTTTACCCGGTTGGACCATTAATACAGATTGGTTTGGGTTCGGGTTCAGGTTCAGGTTCGGGTAGTGATGTAGATGGGTCAGAGTGTTTAAAGTGGCTAGATGGGCAACCATGTGGTTCTGTTTTGTATATATCTTTTGGGAGTGGTGGGACCTTATCTTTTGATCAACTTAATGAGTTAGCCATGGGTTTGGAATTGAGTAAGCAAAGGTTCATATGGGTGGTTAGAAGCCCGAGTGATAAACCGAACGCGACTTACTTTAACTCACACGGTCACGAGGACCCTTTGGAGTATTTACCCAAAGGGTTTCTGGAAAGAACTAAAGGTACTGGGTTTGTGGTCCCTTCTTGGGCCCCACAAGCCCAGATCCTGAGTCATAGTTCAACAGGTGGGTTTTTAACCCATTGTGGTTGGAACTCGATTCTCGAAACTGTTGTCCAAGGTGTGCCTATAATCGCGTGGCCGCTTTATGCTGAGCAGAAGATGAATGCGGTATCTTTAACCGAGGGTATAAAAGTGGCGTTAAGGCCCAAAGCTGATGAGAATGGCCTTGTGGGGCGTGTGGAGATTGCGAGGGTCGTGAAGGGTTTGTTAGAAGGGGAAGAAGGAAAACCGATTAGGAGTCGAATTCGGGAACTTAAAGAGGCTGCTGCTAATGTTCTTAGTAAAGATGGGTCTTCTACAAAAGCCTTAGATCAACTGGCTTCTAAGTTGAAAACGAAGAATAGTTTAAGCATTTAAGTTATTAAGCATTTTAATAAAACTTGTTCAATATTTTGCCTTGTGAGTTATTTATTTTATGAATCCTTTTTAGTGTGTAAATTATAAAAGTCAAGTTAAACATGCTGGCACATATATGTGAACTGTTTTGTGTTAAAAACTTATTTAAATCATATTTTACGATCAAAAAAACTTTTATGTTTAGAAAAAAAACAAACAGAACCTTTAAAATCCGCTGCAATTGACTTTCTAGTCTAATGGTATGGATGAGGTTTCTTTGAATTCTCATGTTTAAAACCAGACTCAACGGGGTTTTCTAATTTCCATAGTGGTAGATTCTTCATTTCTCGGTGAGGCAGGCCAGGAGCGGCAAAATCAGTTAGGGGTGCAAACAAGCCGAGTTGCTCACAAGCTACTCGAGATCGGCTCATGAAAATGCTCGATCAAGCGAGGCTTAAACGAGCCTAAGCCCGAGCCTAAAGGTAGGCTCGTTTAATAAATGAGTCTGTGCCAAAGCTTTAGTTATTGAACTCGAGCCGGCTCGCGAGCCTCTCCTAAATATAAGTTTTACAATATATATTTTATATATCTTTAATAACTTTTAATTAATCTATACAATTATATAATGTTATGAAAAAATAACAAAATAATATATAGTATGTTATACAAAAAAAACTATATTAATAATTATAAATATATAAAAATTAATTAAAAAATAGTAAACAAGCCAAGCTTGAGCTTGAAAAACTATTCACGAGCGAGTTCGAGCTTTAGAAATAAAGCTTGAAATAAGCTGACCTCGAGCTCGAGCTCGAGCTCTGTGAAAATTAAACGAGCCGAGCTCGAGCCTAGTCGAGCTCAAGCTCGGCTCGTTTGCACCCCTACAATCAGCATACCCGGTTGACATTGTATCTAAGAAAAGGTCACTCGAGTATTAAAGGTAGCTCTAAATGTTGTTCAAAGAAAAAATTCCGCCTAAAGTAAACTCAACATTTATAACAATTCAAATTGGGTGACTCATAAATAACTAGATCAGTGTTTTAACTAACAGAATGTATCATTTAATTGCAAACATTATAATGCTTGCGGGTTCAATAATTGATTGTTACTCCCGATTTAAAAAAAAATGTATAAATGAAATTATTCATAAAACAAGTGTTTAGGTACCTAATCAACCTAACTCAACCCGTTAGTTTTAGCCCAATTTAAAATTTTATAGGTTCAACATGCTATCTAACCACTCAACTAAACAAATACACATAGAAATATTGTTATCAAACTTATATTAATATAATATGCTTGATCTGTTACATTTCGAAATGCAATAGATCAATCATAAGCCCTGCAAAATCCGAACCCACAATTCGGGATAGGTAATGAGACTGGTATTAACTACAAGACTGAGTATGTGGTGGCTTTTAGAATTTTTTCCGGGTTTCAGATGTACATGATTAGGTGATATCCATTCGCTTACCCATATATACAATAAAATTATATAATAAAAATAAATAAAAGATATATCTTTAATATTTAAATACGAATTTTGAGGTGGGATTAATATTAGGTTTCGGGTAAGGTCGTAAGAGCATCTCAACGGATAATTTTGTATCACATAAGATGATAAACGGATATATAAGACAATCTGAAAATTGATATGTGACATGGATTATCTAAACCCATTTAATACCCTACCATTGACTTCACTAATCAGAATAGCTTCCGCAATTTGCGCTAAGAGAAATCTGTGGTGAACAAATCGGGGTTTTCAAATACCGGTTTCGGGTATGAAACAGGGTTCGGGTATGATCGAGTATTCGCAATAACCGGTTTGGGGCCGGGTCCGGGTATTGCATCTAAAAACCATACCCTATGCATCGGGTTCAGGTCGGGTATTTAAATACCTTATTTCCTGGTATTGAAAAACCATATTTCGGGTTTTTTGTCGGTGATAAATTCGATTTCTTAAGGGGTTGCACTTTTTAGGAGTATTTTTCAGGTATTTTACGAGTAATTTCGGATATAGATCGAGTATTTGTAAAACCCGATTCCGGTTTTCGGATATTACCGGGTATAAATCGGGTCCGGTTCCGGGTACGGGTTTTGGTACTGAAATGCATACCTTATCCGTACCCTACGGGCAGGGTTGGGTACGGGTTCGGGTATTAAAAACCTGGGTATAAAATAAACCGGTTCCCGATATTTTTTCTGGTCCGGTTCCGAGTTCGGGTTTTTTTTCACCTCTAGTGCACTAGGCAAACATTTGATTATTTGAAGTTTTAAACAATCCGGTTCCGAGTTCTGTTTCTTGAATCAAGAATCACAATTGGGTCTAACTATTTATTTATAAATTGGATAAAAATCACTGCTTTTTGGTGTATCTTTGGTTTGAAATCTTTGAACACTCCCTTTCCGTCTTCGCCTCTCACCCACCACCGCCACTGTCGTTACCCCCCCCCCCCCCCATCTCCACCTCACTGCTCCACCCTTATTTTGCCACCGTCATCACCCATTCTCGGTTTTTGCTTATTTGGTCTTCTAGCATTTCATTTTCTAGGCGATTTGTTTTGAATGACATTAGTTTGGAGGTTTCGCTAGTAATGCCCGCCAGGTGTTTGATTAAATGCCAACACCAAATTTTATTTTAATTTCCTTTGTTTCCAAAAACAAAAAAAGTTTTAATTTCTTAAGTGATTTATGAGGGCCTGTGGTGGAGAGCCCGGTCCTAGCTCGGGCACGGGGATTTGGCGTTGCCCCTTTAAAAATTTTCATGTTTGCAAAGATGATATCCCGGGATACAAGGGGTACTCTAGGTTACTCATGCATTTTCAGCGGGATCACTTCAATGTAATGGAAAGGAGAGATCAGTTAAAGGAGCGTCTTGCTTCGGACTTGGAACTCTACAATGACGTTGTTGAAACCTCGCGCTTGCTTAAGAACTGGTTATGCGGGGAGTGCATGGCCATGCATGCCTTGAATAGGCCTTGTCTGCACGGAAAAGAAGTTGTTAAATGCACCCCACGTGCAGGAGGCGACTTTGATTTTATTGTGGGGATCCCTCAACCCCGCGATTCGCAGATGGAACTTGGGAGTGGTCAGTCTGAAACGTTTGTGGTAGATGTCGCTCTCCTTGAGCGCGTCCTCGCCATTCCTATTGCCACTGTCAAGAGTATCCCGCCCGCGTGTCGCATGGCTTTTGCCTAGGCTTTGTCAGGGGGGCTCCGTAAAGTGGTGGATGCCCCGATGTCTATTGAGGCGTGGGTTAAACTTTTGCTGTTGCCTCGTTGCACGTTACGTGTTGTCAAACCGGCTACTAGGCAATAACGAAGGTCCGGTAACAGGAAATCGCTTCAATGTAGCTCCATTATGCGGGCTTTGGCTGTTTGGAAAGATGGGGCAGGTTTAGAAGAGTTGGTGCTACCGCTCCTTGAACTTCCAGTGATGTGGGATTGCCAACATAAAGAAGAGGGAGGGGGCAATATCAAGCAGTGCCTCCGGAAGGTAGCAGACGGCCATTACACAGCGGCGATCAAAGTCCTGTGTTCATCCGGGGTCGTGCCTGCCGGGGGGATACTTTGAGAGCATTGATTGATAAACATCCTGTGGTGGCCCCCCCGACCATGCCCTCCGTCGTGCCATCGGAATCAGCCTTGCAGGTGGACGGTGATTGTGTGTTGGAATGTATTAAAACCATCCAGAAAGGTACATCTTGTGGGAGGGATGGTTTGGGGCCCAACATATTTTAGACGCTTTCTGTGGCCAGGGGTCTCCGACCGCCTCCGGGCTCTTAAAGGCCATCACTGATGTTGTTAACTTGTGGTTTGGGGGGCTTTGTCCAAAAGTTCTAGCGGAGTTCATTGCTTCGGCACCGTTGACCCCCTTGTTGAAGCCTGACAATGGAATTAGACCCATCGCAGTGGGGGCCATTTGGAGAAGATTGGTGTCGAAAGTCGCTATGCGTAAAATAGGGAAAAAGGTGGCTGCTTATCTAGGGGATTTCCAAATCGGGGTTGGGATCCCTAATGGGGCAGAAGCGGTATTGCATAGTGCTAACAGATTTTTGAGCGCGTTTCATTCTGACGGGTCCCTGACTATGCTCACTGTTGATTTTTCTAACGCATTCAACGAGGTGGATCGGACGACCCTTCTCAGGGAAGTTAGCTGCATATGTCCATCCATCTTCCCATGGGTCCAGTTTTTATATGCCCGCCCTGCCTGTTTATATGTGGGGGATACTCATATCGGGGCTTTTACTGGGGTGCAACAAGGGGACCCCATTGGCCCTCTTCTTTTTGCGTTGGTCCTTCATTTCTTTAGGGTGCAGGGGACCTGTTCCTTGCCCTTCCATGCTTGGTATTTAGACGATGGCACTATTATTGGTAAGGTTGAGGAGGTCGCTAGAGCGTTGGGCATTATTCGCTCAGAGGGGGCATCTCTAGGGCTTAGGCTTAATATTCGAAAAACAGAGGTTTTTTGGCCGTCATGTGATGATTCGAAGAAAGTGTCGGGTTTATTCCCTGGAGAGATTAGCAGGCCTGCGATGGGAGTTAAACTCTTGGGGGGAGCGGTTAGTCGGGATGCAGGGTTTATTCGGTCTTTGGCAACTAAAAGAGCTTTGAGGGCGGTTGAACTTATGAAACGCCTGCCGGACCTGAGGGACCCCCAAAGTGAGCTCCTTTTGTTACGCTCGTGCATGGGGGTTGCTAAGTTAGTGTTTGGGCTCCGGACCTGTCAACCTGAACATGTCAAAGAGGCCGTGTCCATCTTTGATGCGGGCCTGCGGGGGGCAATTGAAGATATTGTTGTGTGTGGAGGACCGCATTTTGGGGACCTCCAGTGGAGGTTGGCTTCCTTCCCTATGCGTTGCGGAGGCTTAGGAATTTTCTCGGCTGAGGATGTCTCCGCATATGCATTTGTGGCTTCCAGGTCTCAGTCGTGGAAATTGCAGGACCACGTCCTGCGAAACGCTGGTGTTACGGAGGTAGATCCTGACTACTCTTTTGCACTTGGTAATATTGGAACAACTCTCCCGAACCTTGATATAGGCGGTTTTACTGATAAGGAGACCGCCCCCAAGAAACCTCAACAAACCTTGGCGAGTGCTCTTTATGGTAAACACGTACATGATTTGGAGGAACGATTCGATATGACCCAGAGACAAAAGGCAGTTTTAGCTTGTCTGAAGGGGGCTCATGTAACACCCCGACCGATGGCGGATTATACATCGGGGCGCCACATATTGTTTCATTACTCGTGACACTATTTGGTGTCAATATTTATTAATACACATTCATCGCGCACGCGCAACGCAATCACAAGATAACATAAATCAATATATTATAATTCAAAATATTCAAATAACATAAACTTGTCTTGTTACATTTTAATCTAGGTCCAAAATAAAAGCAAACATCCTATGTGTCCTCAAGCTCCGAATGCAGCTACTGCGAACCTGAACATGTGTTAAAATAAAACGTCAACACTTGCGTGTCGGTGAGAAATCAAGTTTAATACATATAAATAGATAACAATAGATCTGCGCGCAACATGTGTAAATCTGGTGTTTAACAAGGGTGTAATCAGATTGTGATCAAGCCTAAATAGATCATAGCTCATAGTTCAATCCGTGCTCCCAATTGAGCACAAAAACAAGAAATCATCTGTGCACGTGTAAACAAAAGAAAACCGTAAACGATAGGTCTCCCGTGTTCATCTAATGGATCCATGAAAACTTCGGAATAGGCCGAACAAAGCGGTTAATGATTCACACATACAAATAAACAGCCAAGTAAACGTCCCTACACATGGGATACTGCGCGACTAAAGTTCATAAACAAGTTTAAGACTCAAGTTTGTACGAACACATGAACATCCCAAAACGTTAAAAATAAAAAAGGGATTAGGTACGAGATTACTCACCTGAAAAAGGTGTGTTGAAAGATAATGCAAGAACCAACTTTTAAACAAGAACAAGTTAACCTATAAATAAGAGTTTATTGGTTTATCGATTGGTTTTAAGTCTTGAATAAATGTAACCATTAGTAATATGTATCTTAAACAAATTATTATATATATATATATTACCGGAAATGCAGGGAGGACAGAGGAGAAAACGGAGGCAAAGAGAGGAGGCGGCTGAGGAACAACGGCAGAGAGCAAGGAGAAGGAAATTAAGTGTTTGTGTGTGTAGTGTTTAAGAAACCAGAAAATAGCTATATTTATAGGCAAACCCTAGGGAACACAATCCCTAGAAAAGGGGAACAGATCTCAACAAATCAAGCAAAAGATCTTAAAAAGCATAAGAAAACAAAAGCAAAAGATATCAAAAGATATGGCAGCAGGGGAACAGGAAAAAGGGCTGACAGGTTACAGAATAAAGCAAAGGAGGTGTCAGGTAAAGGTTATGGAAAAGCAGATCTCAAAAGATAATGTCAGTCACTTTTTCTGCCAACCAATAGGGTTGGTGCGCATGCTGCGCCGAAAGTGGCTTTTCAGACATAAGGCAGGTTAGGTCAACAGCACAGAAGATAAGATATCACAAAAGCAAACAGGCTGGATAAAACAGAAGAAAAGACTTGAGGTCTAGCGCGAGAAGACTACGCGCGAGAAGGCTAAGGCGCGCCGCGGGAAGAATTACATTTCTTAGCGCGCCGCGGGAGGAACTACAATTCCTAGCGCGCCGCGGGAAGAACTATAATTCTTCGCGCGTCGTGGGAAGAACTACGATTCCTTAGCGCGCTGCGAGAAGAACTACAGTTCTTAGCGCGTCGCGGGAAGAACTACCGTTCTTAGCGCGCTGCGAGAAGAACTACAATTCTTAGCGCGCTGCGAGAACAGTTCGCCTCGCGAATCGCAGGAACAGCCGGTCTTTACGCAGGCTTCCTTGTAAGGAGTCTGGCGCGTGGAGCTGCGCAGACATCCTTAGGCGGGAAGAACCAAAGGACAAGCAAAGAGTTAAGAGAAAAAGGGGGGTTCAAGGCGTAAGGGTTAAGCAGAGGGGCGGGACGGCGACAAGAGATAGAAAGAGCGAGATGGCGACAAGAAAGAGAAAGAGGCGGGAAGGAAATTATTATTAGTAAGTAATATACAAATATTTATGTTAAATTACAAAGGTTAATAATCAAATTTTAAATCATAAAAAGAATCGGATTCGAAAACGGGTACCTGGGTCGGGTCGGATAGGGCAGTTGTCACAGTCTCCCCTACTTTAAGAAATTTCGTCCCGAAATTTATCTCGAAGTAGGTTGCGCAGAGAAAAGGTGCGGGTACTTGATCTTCATCTGATCTTCCCTTTCCCAAGTGAACTCGGCTCCGCGCTTGGACTGCCAACGAATTTTAACAATGGGGATGCGACTGCGCTTGGTTTGCTTTACCTCGCGATCCATAATCTCAACAGGCTTCTCAACGAAATGCATAGATTCATCAACTTGAACTTCATCAAGTGGTATGTGAAGGTTCTCGTCAGCTAGACATTTCTTGAGATTGGATACATGGAACGTTGGATGCACATTGCTGAGCGCGGGCGGCAGGTCAAGTTTGTAGGCAACTTTTCTTACGCGCGCGAGAATCTTGAACGGACCAACATAACGAGGTGCAAGCTTACCTTTCTTCCCAAAGCGGACAACACCCTTCCAGGGCGACACTTTGAGGAGAACAAGATCACCAACTTGAAATTCGAGAGGCTTCCGCCTGCGATCTGCGTAACTCTTCTGTCGGCTTCTGGCAGTCAGCAGATGATCACGGATCTTGGCGATTTTATCGGTTGTCTCTTGAACTAGTTCGGGTCCTGTGATTTGAACTTCACCCACTTCGCTCTAACAAATCGGTGAGCGGCACTTTCGACCGTAAAGTGCTTCAAATGGGGCCATACCGATGCTGGAATGATAGCTGTTATTATAAGAGAACTCGATCAGAGGTAGGTGTGAATCCCAATTACCTCCAAAATCAAGAACACAAGATCGAAGCATATCCTCAAGGGTTTGGATGGTTCGCTCAGACTGTCCGTCAGTCTGAGGATGATATGCAGTACTCATATCCAAGCGAGTTCCTAACGCAGATTGGAGAGATTTCCAAAAGCGAGATATAAAACGGCCATCGCGATCGGATATGATGCTCAAAGGAGTACCATGACGGCAGACAATTTCTTTGACATAGAGCTGCGCAAGATGCTCAACACAGTAAGTTTCACGAATGGGCAGAAAATGAGCAGACTTGGTCAATCGATCCACTAATACCCAAATGCTATCATGTTTGCTTGCAGTCAAAGGTAACTTGGTGATAAAGTCCATTGCTATACTTTCCCATTTCCACATAGGAATTTCTGGTTGTTCGAGCAAACCAGATGGGCGTTGATGTTCAGCTTTTACCTTAGAACAAGTCAGGCATTTAGCTACGAACATAGCAATATCCTTTTTCATACCGGGCCACCAATAAGTAGTGCGCAAATCCTTGTACATTTTATCAGCGCCAGGATGAATGGAATACCGAGTTTTGTGCGCTTCACTCAGTAGGACAGTGCGAAGATCTTCATCACAAGGAATCCAGATGCGATTGAGATAGCAGAGAATTCCACTCAGATTAGGGACAAAATGCGCTTCCGCGCCACACGCTAACTCGGCGCGAAGGTTGCCATTGCTGATGGATGCGCGCTGCGCGTCACGAATGCGCGATTCAAGGTTGCTTTGGGTCGGCGCGAAGTGAAGCTGCGTGCGCGGCAAGATACAGTTAAGATGGCTGGGTTTGCGGCTGAGCGCATCAGCTACAACATTAGCCTTCCCAGGGTGATATCGGATCTTACAATCGTAATCGCTGATGAGTTCGTTCCATCGGCGTTGTCTCATGTTAAGTTCCTTTTGATCAAAAATGTGCTGAAGGCTTTTATGGTCGGTGTAGAGGATACACTTAGTACCATAAAGGTAGTGTCTCCAGATTTTCAAGGCAAATACAACTGCACCAAGTTCGAGGTCGTGAGTCGTATAATTCTTTTCATGAATTTTGAGTTGCCTTGACGCGTAAGCGATAACCTCGCCTCGTTGCATAAGTACACAACCGAGACCTTGGTTGGATGCATCGCAATACACGACAAAATCGTCATTACCCTCAGGTAGTGCTAGAACAGGAGCTTCGCACAACAATCGCTTGAGCGTTTGGAAGGCTTCTTCTTGCTTCGAGCCCCAAATATACGGTTTGCCTTTGTGCGTTAAAGCTGTTAAAGGCAAAGCGATCTTTGAGAAGTTCGAAATAAATCGCCGGTAGTAACCAGCTAAGCCCAAAAAGGAACGGATTTCGGTAGGAGTGGATGGCGTAATCCAGTTCTTGATTGCTTCAATCTTGGATGGGTCGACATGAATACCCATCTTGTTTACAACATGACCAAAAAACTGTACTTCATCCGACCAAAATTCACACTTGGAGAGTTTGACAAAGAGTTGCTCGGTTCGAAGCTTTTGCAACACCAACCGAAGATGTTGCTCATGCTCGGCCTTGGTTTTAGAATACACCAGAACGTCATCGATAAACACAATCACGAATTTATCCAAGAAAGGCCTACACACCCGATTCATTAGATCCATGAAAACAGCGGGTGCGTTGGTTAAACCGAAGGACATGACCAAGAATTCAAAATGGCCATAGCGAGTTCGAAAGGCAGTTTTAGGAATATCCTCTTCGCGGATACGCAACTGGCGATAGCCAGAACGGAGATCGATCTTGGAGAAACAAGAGGCACCTTGGAGTTGATCAAAGAGGTCGTCAATACGCGGTAAGGGATACCGGTTCTTAATGGTGAGCTTGTTCAGCTCGCGGTAATCAATACACATGCGAAACGAACCGTCCTTCTTTTTAACGAACAACACCGGAGCACCCCAGGGCGAAGAGCTAGGGCGAATGAATCCTTTATCGGTCAACTCTTGAAGTTGACTTGCTAATTCTTGCATCTCAGCGGGCGCAAGACGATAAGGAGATTTGGCTACGGGGGAAGCACCAGGGACAAGATCAATACGAAACTCGACTTCCCGAACGGGAGGTAAACCAGAAAGATCATCGGGAAAGACTTCAGGAAAGTCACGCACGATAGGGATTTCACAAAGTTTCTTCTTTCCTTCATCGGGTTTGACCACATGGGCTAAGAATGCGATACATTTCTTCCGCAAGAGTCTTCGGGTTTCAGCGCAAGACATAAGTTTAAGACCGTTAGACGGTTTCTCGCCGTAGATATGCAGATCACCATTTTCTCGAGGAATGCGAATCATCTTCTTGGCGCAAATAACTTCAGCGCGGTTTTGCGAGAGCCAATCCATACCAATAATAACATCAAAACTTCCAAGAGGCATGGGGATGAGGTCGATCAGAAAATCGTTTTCGTTAAGGTTAAGCGTGCAATCTTTGATTACGGAGTTTATTAAAATAGTTTCACCATTAGCCAATTCAACTGAAAAGTTTTCGCTTAAGTTTATGCGCGGTCGCGCAAGTTTCTGCTCAAATGCGCGAGAAATAAAACTTCTATCGGCGCCAGTATCAAAGAGTATAGATGCATAATGTCCGTTAAGTAAAAATGTACCATTAACCACGTCATTATTCGCTTGCGCTTGGTGCGCGGTTATGTTAAAAGCTCGTCCGCGCGTCACTTGGTTCGAAATTTGGTTAACTGGGTTCGCTTGCGTAATCTGAACTTGCAGTCTCGGGCACGCGTTCCGGAAATGACTGGGATCACCGCAGTTATAGCACGACCTGGGTCGTGGATTAGGGTATGTTGGTTGTGGGTTCTGCAGGTAGGTTGGTGGTGTTTGCGCAATTGGGTTGGAGGGAAGGACTCTACAGTTCTCAGCAGTGTGACCAGTACGGCCACATCGGTTACATAGCCGACACGGGACTTGGGTTGGATGGTGAAGTCTACAGGTTGGGCAAAAGGGTTGGTTTCCTGTGTAGGGTTTCTTAGTTGGCGGGGCAGGGAGTGCGGGATTGGTTAAGGCATAGTTATGGACTACAGGGGGTGTGGGGTAGGGTGACAGTGGGTTAGGAGCGTATACTAGGGGTTGGTAGGCGGGTTGTTGGACAATGGGCGGGTTGGTAAGCGCATAGGCTTTGCGCCTGCGCTTGAGGTTGTTACGGTTTGAGGGTTCTGGTTTGGTTTCTGATGGTTCTGGGACAGTCTTGGTGGGTTTGGTCTTTTCGGCTCCCCGCAGGAACAGAGTTCCTGCCCTGACATGGTTGTCGCTGAGCACAGCGGCCAACTCGATGGCGTCAGAGAGGGTTGCTGGGTTTCTGGCCCATACAGAGTCTTGAATTTCCATGGGGAGACCCCCAAGGAACTTCTCGATGGCTCGGCGGGAAGGGGTAACTAGGTGTGGGACAAGCAAGCTTAATTCATGGAAGCGCGTCGCGTACTCGCGCGCTTCACCACTGTACTGTTTAAGATTCCAAAATTCTTCCTCCAGGCGCTTTACTTCGTTGGGAGGGCAGAATTCTCGCGTCAGGAGATCCTTAAATTCCTCCCAGAGCATGCTAGAAGCAGCTTCTGCGCCACGCGCATGAGCTACTCCGTTCCACCAAGTAAGCGCCCTTGATTCCAGGACACTAGAGGCATATAAGGTTCGTCGGTTTGGAGGGCATTGGGTATGGAGGAAAGTGTTTTCAATTTTCTCGAGCCACTGGAGCATCACGGTGGCTCCTTCAAGTCCGGTGAATTTCGGAGGGTTACCCGCATTGAAGGATTTGATATTGTATCCGGAGGGGTTGGTATTAGTTTGGTTTAAGGCTTGGGCTATTGTGGCGGCAATTTCCTGGGAACGTTGCTGCCTACGTCTGCGCGAGGCTTCTCTCCTCTGATGACGGCGAGATAGCGGAGGCATTCTATAAAAGTTTTAATTTTTTTTTGTTAACATCTTGGTTTTAGCGCAAAATATATCCTTGCAAAACTTGTTTCGCGAAGTTAGATACTATCAAATGTTGAAGTAAAAATAAAATGAATTTTAAATGCAGACTTAGCACAGGTAACAAATTCGAATTAAAAATCGACAATTCATGCATCACCATGACTTTCCTAATTCTCAATTTAAAATACGCGGGTAAACGAGTATTGAAGATTGACAATTCATGTATCACCATGACTTTTCAAATCTTCAATATAAATTATACAAGTAAACGAACATTGGAGATCGACAATTCATGTATCACCATGACTTTCCAACCTTCAATGTAAAAACATAAAGTAATGGGAATCGAAAGTCAACTATTCATGTATCACCATGACTTTTTGGATTTTCAATCCTCCACAAACGAATACGTAAATAAAGAAACAAATCGGAATTAACAATAAAATTCGAAAGATCGCGGAAAACATAAAATCATACGCTGCGTATGCGCAAGCATATTTATAAATAACGAGTAATTAACAATAAGCGCGCGAACATGAGATTTCTCTCATGCGCGAGAAGGGACTCTTAGGTATTCTAGGTCGTTACGTCTAACCACCTATCCTAAAGTCACAGAGCTCTGATACCAATCTGTAACACCCCGACCGATGGCGGATTATACATCGGGGCGCCACATATTGTTTCATTACTCGTGACACTATTTGGTGTCAATATTTATTAATACACATTCATCGCGCACGCGCAACGCAATCACAAGATAACATAAATCAATATATTATAATTCAAAATATTCAAATAACATAAACTTGTCTTGTTACATTTTAATCTAGGTCCAAAATAAAAGCAAACATCCTATGTGTCCTCAAGCTCCGAATGCAGCTACTGCGAACCTGAACATGTGTTAAAATAAAACGTCAACACTTGCGTGTCGGTGAGAAATCAAGTTTAATACATATAAATAGATAACAATAGATCTGCGCGCAACATGTGTAAATCTGGTGTTTAACAAGGGTGTAATCAGATTGTGATCAAGCCTAAATAGATCATAGCTCATAGTTCAATCCGTGCTCCCAATTGAGCACAAAAACAAGAAATCATCTGTGCACGTGTAAACAAAAGAAAACCGTAAACGATAGGTCTCCCGTGTTCATCTAATGGATCCATGAAAACTTCGGAATAGGCCGAACAAAGCGGTTAATGATTCACACATACAAATAAACAGCCAAGTAAACGTCCCTACACATGGGATACTGCGCGACTAAAGTTCATAAACAAGTTTAAGACTCAAGTTTGTACGAACACATGAACATCCCAAAACGTTAAAAATAAAAAAGGGATTAGGTACGAGATTACTCACCTGAAAAAGGTGTGTTGAAAGATAATGCAAGAACCAACTTTTAAACAAGAACAAGTTAACCTATAAATAAGAGTTTATTGGTTTATCGATTGGTTTTAAGTCTTGAATAAATGTAACCATTAGTAATATGTATCTTAAACAAATTATTATATATATATATTACCGGAAATGCAGGGAGGACAGAGGAGAAAACGGAGGCAAAGAGAGGAGGCGGCTGAGGAACAACGGCAGAGAGCAAGGAGAAGGAAATTAAGTGTTTGTGTGTGTAGTGTTTAAGAAACCAGAAAATAGCTATATTTATAGGCAAACCCTAGGGAACACAATCCCTAGAAAAGGGGAACAGATCTCAACAAATCAAGCAAAAGATCTTAAAAAGCATAAGAAAACAAAAGCAAAAGATATCAAAAGATATGGCAGCAGGGGAACAGGAAAAAGGGCTGACAGGTTACAGAATAAAGCAAAGGAGGTGTCAGGTAAAGGTTATGGAAAAGCAGATCTCAAAAGATAATGTCAGTCACTTTTTCTGCCAACCAATAGGGTTGGTGCGCATGCTGCGCCGAAAGTGGCTTTTCAGACATAAGGCAGGTTAGGTCAACAGCACAGAAGATAAGATATCACAAAAGCAAACAGGCTGGATAAAACAGAAGAAAAGACTTGAGGTCTAGCGCGAGAAGACTACGCGCGAGAAGGCTAAGGCGCGCCGCGGGAAGAATTACATTTCTTAGCGCGCCGCGGGAGGAACTACAATTCCTAGCGCGCCGCGGGAAGAACTATAATTCTTCGCGCGTCGTGGGAAGAACTACGATTCCTTAGCGCGCTGCGAGAAGAACTACAGTTCTTAGCGCGTCGCGGGAAGAACTACCGTTCTTAGCGCGCTGCGAGAAGAACTACAGTTCTTAGCGCGTCGCGGGAAGAACTACCGTTCTTAGCGCGCTGCGAGAAGAACTACAATTCTTAGCGCGCTGCGAGAACAGTTCGCCTCGCGAATCGCAGGAACAGCCGGTCTTTACGCAGGCTTCCTTGTAAGGAGTCTGGCGCGTGGAGCTGCGCAGACATCCTTAGGCGGGAAGAACCAAAGGACAAGCAAAGAGTTAAGAGAAAAAGGGGGGTTCAAGGCGTAAGGGTTAAGCAGAGGGGCGGGACGGCGACAAGAGATAGA
Source organism: Bidens hawaiensis (assembly GCF_021521415.1). Taxonomy (NCBI): domain Eukaryota; kingdom Viridiplantae; phylum Streptophyta; class Magnoliopsida; order Asterales; family Asteraceae; genus Bidens; species Bidens hawaiensis. The sequence goes on along the minus strand of NW_027491048.1, from coordinate 403,611 downwards.
AAGAGCGAGATGGCGACAAGAAAGAGAAAGAGGCGGGAAGGAAATTATTATTAGTAAGTAATATACAAATATTTATGTTAAATTACAAAGGTTAATAATCAAATTTTAAATCATAAAAAGAATCGGATTCGAAAACGGGTACCTGGGTCGGGTCGGATAGGGCAGTTGTCACAGCTCATGCCCAAGATTTTTTGACTGTTGTGTCCATTGAAGGTCTTGGGCAACGGATGTCGGCAGTTGAATACAGAGTCATCCTTAAATACCGGCTTATGATTCCCCCCTTTCCCTCCAGATGAATTATGCCCCATTTGTAAAAAAGCTTGTTTGGATAGATTCGGTGAGCATGCCCTCCACTGTAAGGAATTGCCGGGATTCAAGTATCGTCATGACTGGGTTAGAGATGTGTTATGGGATGTGCATAGACGTGCCGGGATCTCAGCCAAGAAAGAGGCACCTGTTAACTTTTTGACTGATCCGCGTGAGGGAAGATCTACCCTGCATCCTGCGGATGTTCTTGTGTTTGGCTGGGCAGGGGGTAAGCATGCGTGTGTTGACCTCACTGGGGTGTCCCCGTTGGTGGGGTTGAGAGACAGTGGCTTCGTACCGGGACAGGCGGTTTTGAGAGCGGAGTCTAGGAAGGTTGCTAAGCATGAGACATCGTGTTTGGAGAATCAGCACGTGTTCATTCCATTTGCCTTCGACACTTTTGGATCCCTAGCTCCCGAGGCGGTTCGCTTCTTGGAGCGGGTGCAGAAGGTGGTCCACAGTGACTCGCAGAGCCCGAGGAACCAAGGATTTATATTTAATAGAATAGGCTTTGCGATTCAAAAGAGGATAGCGGCGCAGCTTGTTGCTCGCTTACCCATTATCCAGATGTAGTTCGGTTTGTGTTATATATAAAAGGATCAAGTACTAAAACAATCCAAGAAAATTCGGAATTCTTTATTGGGCCACACAAGTTTATCCGGCCCATTTGAAAGCCCATACTTATTTGTTCATCACCAAAACTCCAAAAATAAACGACTAAAACAAAGATATTAACATGTCTTTTGCTAATTTTCTTTTTTACTTTGAAAATTGTGATTTAAAAACTAAAACAAAATATTAGCATGTGATGTCTCATTTAAACCACAAGCATACTTGTTCTCTATTTGGTTCTAAAATGAAATCTCGTAGCGTTCGTATTTGTTAGATAAATTTCGGTTTGTATAGATATTGTAGTGCTTGATTTGTTACGGTTCTTTTATAGCAACTTTGTTGAAAGAACTTGAAGAACATCAAATAAATCACAAAACATAATGGAACTAACCAAAGGGCATGCGTTTAGCGGCATCAAGGTGTGTAGAAATGCCGACCCTTCACATGAGGTTAAGGGTTCAAATCTTATGATAGTTAAATGTGAAGATTTAGGAGTACGATTAAAAAGTATGTGTTACCCGTTTAAAAAAATTATCATGTATGCTAAGTACTTTAAAGTAAATAATACATGCTACAAAATAATTGTTTTTTCAATTAACAAATGTTAAAAACAATAAATAATCACAGTTAATAATGTGACAATTGATAATCCATCTTTTAAACATGAAAAGAATAACTGAAAAATAAACAATATCGTAATTTGACACATCGGTTGGGTTAAACGGGCGGCTTTCAATAAGAGACTATATATGATAGGAAACCAATAAAAGCAAGATTCAAACTTAAGACCTCTGCTGAAATAAACTCATGTGTTTACCGCCACAACACCGCTTGAAGGTTTCAAACAAGTGATTATCTAACGAAGTAGTGTTCTTCTATGCCTCTATGGTTATAGTTTCTATGTTCTAAACAACCTTATGATACATCTTATAAATTTTTCATAAAACTTATAAAACAGAAAAAATCATAACTAGGAGGACAAAATAATGATCATAAGAAATGACATAAAGTTAGGGGGTTGATGAAAGACTGAAAGGTTATTGTTATCGTTATCGTTATCGTTATTGTGATTGTGATTATGATTGTGATTGTGACGAGTATTCCTTCAGGATCGCAATCTCGCTGTAAATGGTCAAAATCACATCAGAAAACATGCACTTTAAATTAAGGGTAGGCACGGTTCGTTTTCTGTCATGTTTGGGCAAAAATCGAACTAAAAACTGAAACTTCCGTTTTTAAATTTTTGATAATCGTTCAGTTTCAGTTTTTTGGTATCTGGTTGATTTGACTCGTTTTTTCGGTTTTACCACTTGAGTTTGAAAATTTTAAGCTGAAAAATAAATTTACCATGAATAATGAATTTGAACATAACTCATTTTGTTAATTAATAACTAATTATGGTTGCACAAGTAACTAAGCTGATAACTCGGTTGACTCGGGAGTTGTGAGTAATCCTTGTTAGTCGAGGATGACTTGCCGATTACTCGCCAGCTAGGTGAGGAGTACGTGCTCAGGGACTACTCATTTACTCGTTGAGTAATCGGCACCAAGACACGATAGAGATAATTACCCTTATTGTCATAAATATTTCGGTGATGAGCTAGCTAATCTTCTAACATCATCTCTATCCTAATGGTACACCATTGATCATCATCATCATCATAATCATGTCTTCTTTCTCCGTATGTCCAAATCTAAAAGGCATACGTAATTCTTCATCATTAATTGTTATAATCTTATCTTAGAATTGATAAACACACCCTTAAGTATAATATATATCATAGTTATTCAAATTGTTTATTAGTAAATCTGATATAAAATAATAGACTAGAAGTTTATATTATTGGATTCATTTTTTAACAGCAAAATTTCATTTTTATCTTGTACTTATAACTTGTAAGAATTTGAATTCGTAATCTTATATTTATTTATATGAGAACATACCACTAAACCAATATGTCATGAGTTTATTAGATTATTTTAATTAATTCATTTAACCCATAATAATATTAAAGTTCCACCGACCACAAATCAACTTATTCAGCATAGGATACATGTGCTACTAAAAAATTTCACTTGCTGCTCGAGGGGTGGATTTACATTGAAAGGAGGTGGTGCACGAACCCTCGAATTTCGAAATTATAGTGTAATGCTATATATAAAATATAGATTGCACCCTCTTATATAGTTGGGGACTGAAGTGCATCCCCAATCAAACTAGAAAAGTGATGAAGTGGATAAGGTGTTGTTAGTTAACTTATATGTCCAGAGTTCGATTCTTGTTAGCTAACTCGTTTTTAAATTATATTTTTTCTAGCATTGTCTAAGCAGTTTGTATATAACCCTTTTTAAACATTTAATGTACATTTATTTTATTATTTTTAGTATTTTTTATATCACTTTTAGTGGTCTCAGTAATTAACTGCTTGTTTCTTCTGGTTTTTTTCCTTTGCACTCCATATTTTTTGAAAGACCGTTTTCTATGAGAATATGCTTATTTGTGCAACCATGAACTTGGATTAGGAATGATAGTACAAATAGTTTTGAAAGTTTGGAAAATACATACAATCACAAGTCACAAAGTGTATTAAAAAATAAACCTTTGATCCAAATCATTAAAGGCTAGCAAATAGCAATACCATAAAATTCAGATTGAAATTCTTTACTCGAGAGCACATTGTTAGACTTTGTGTAGTGGTTTTAACTAATTGTTTAGTTAGAATGTTACCTAGACACCATGTAGGCAAAAATGAATTCACTAAAGCCCGTTTAAAATCAAGTGTAATGGTTTTAACTAATTGTATTTATTACTTAATCAAATTTTCATTTACTTATTATTCTATTATCCAATAAACATTATTTAAATAATAAAACCAATAAGATACTATAGATACTAGAAATAAAAATAAAAGATACAAACATGTAGGAATCAAAAGTCGATACTTGAAACAAGAAAATAATAACCAACTATATTTGAAATAATAAAAAAAAAACAAAAACAAAGGATACTTTAAATAAAAAATAAAATAATAGAACCGCCCTTTTATTTAAAAAAAACGACTACTCATTAGCACGATATTTGTCACGGGTTTCTTTTTTTCCTTTGCACAAATAGTACGATCTCTGGGTGGTAGATGAGATAAGTCTTTTTCGAGGAAAGCAAAATTGATATCGATTTGGTGTTCCTTTCTAAACTCGATTATCATACATAGCTCTTTTAATAAAATAATCTTTCATCAACCGGCTATGAGCCACCACAAGATCCCGTTCGAGTGGTGGTCATCGTCTAAGCGGTTCCGGTCGTGATGTATGGTCGTGCTCGACTGAAAATTTTAATCCCACTCAAACAAATTCGATTATCACCGCCTCGTCCACTTCCCCAAAAAAATTGTCAGGTAGATGATCCATTTTTTTATAAAATATAAAATAATTAAAAACAAATTATGAGTATATATAGTTGAAAATATATATAGCATCAATGACGCCTGCTAAGGACGTAACGAAAAAAATGCTCAATTGTCAATTTCACAATTTCGTAATGGTCTTAACTAGAATTAAGAGTCCATGTCATTCATTTAACGCCCAAATACAAATCCCCTACGTGTAGTCTTAGCAAGTAGCACCTATCCTACATTAGCAAATCTGTAAATATTGATAGATTGGTCTTTACATGAAATACTTAAAGATCATATTTTACAAAGGCCCACAAAGTTTAAACCGTGAAACTAAATTGGAACAAAATCTTTAATGATGATGTCTTTTTATAATTGTATCGCATTTTTATTACGTGATGAACCTTACACCAAGCAAACCGTCGAACCGATCCAAATTTTTATATATCAGACTTTAAGAAATTAAAGTATCTAAAAACAATACATTCCCTAGAAAAAAAATCTTAGATTCACCACGGTATAACTCACCTGACGCATTTATTACACATTTATATCTTTGCTTAGCAAGGGTGTTGCTATTGGTAGTTGGCACACCATTTTGCTAATTTTGACAATTGACGGCCATCTTGTCATACGGTTAATAAGTCTATCTAAAAATAGGCAATGTTGTCCCTTTACAGTGCCACGTCATTGCTATGTGAGCATTGGGGGCTACAAAACCCCTTCTTTAAAACACAATAAAATACAAAAAAGTAAATAATATTAAAACTCTACCCAAAACCCCTGTGGTAATCAATACTCAATCATTTTTTTTTCTTTTTTGCATTTTTATTTTTTATTATAACTAAACCAATAATATTTCCTTAATAAAATAAAAATTAAAATAAAATAAAAACTACTAGTCTCCCTCGTTTTCGTCCTCATCTTCATCTTTGTTATCGTCGTCGCCTTCATCTTCCTCATCAAACTCGTCTTCGTCTTCATCGTTGCCCTCGTCTTCGTCTTCATTTTCACATGAAACGTGCCGAAACATCCAAGCATGTTGGACCAAATCCACCATAAGAGCTTTACGTATTTCTTTTGAACACACGAAATACACGTTTTCTAGTCTCTCCTCCATTGCTGTTGGAGTTTGTAGTGGATCACCGTTTGGTATATAAGTTAGACATATTGCTCTCACATCATCTTTGTATCATGTTATGCAATATGATACACGTATAAATAACACTTTTCATTCTTTCTACCGACCATAGACAACAAAGATTTTTACAAAATGTCAATGCTGTTGCAGAACCCCATAACACTTCTCTATGTCCTTTCGCAAATACTCTCTTTTTTCATTGATTCGGTCTCTAAACTTTTTCATGATAATTGAATACTCCGTATATATCTCATCACCCAAATAGTAACCGTGTGGGTAGTAGCTATTGTCCAGAGATGTTGCCTTCCATCACATGCGACTGTTCCAAGACGTCTATGTCGTTGTTGGAACCAAGGACACCAAAGAATGCTAGCCAAATCCAAAGAACGCTTAAAACAATCGTTTGAAGAATAATCGTTGGTCCGTTTTGATCACCCTCGGTGTATTGACTTCGTCAATATATAATCTTAGGTGTATTTGACCATACTTTTATAAAATGAATGCATGAATGAAAGAGAAATCAAATATGTCTTATATTTCTAAACTATTTAATTATTGTTTGTAATTATTTGTACAAACTCTCTCTTGCATTGCATATGCCCAAGCTAACCTAAAATGTCTATATATATCACCATCTAATATCATTCATCTCCTCACATATAACTTTCTCTCTATATATCCTATACATATTATACATATATTATTATTCTCTTGTTACAATGGAAAGACCACCACATATAGCCATTGTACCAAGCCCAGGAATGGGACACTTGATCCCATTAGTCGAATTTGCCAAAAGATTAAAAAACAACCACAACATCTCTTCAACTTTCATCATCCCGAATGACGGCCCGTTGTCGATATCCCAACGGGCCTTCCTTGACTCCCTCCCGAACGGGTTAGCCCATGTCGTGCTTCCTCCAGTAAATTTTGATGATTTACCGGACGAACGAATGGAAACCCGAATAAGCCTCATGGTCACATGTTCACTCGACTCGCTTCGTGAAGCTCTTAAATCATTAGTAGCCGAAACAAACACCGTGGCCTTGTTTGTTGATCACCTTGGCACGGATGCATTTGATGTTGCTATCGAATTTGGTGTTTCGCCTTAAGCGTTCTTTCCATCAACCACCATGGGTTTGTCATTGTCTCTTAATTTACCGGGACTCGGACTCGAGCAGATGGTTTCGGGTGAGTTAACAGAGTTTGAGTTAACGGAAATTCTTGGACCGGTTCAGATCTCGGGCTCCATATCTGTTCGGGGCCAAGACCTACCTGACCCGGTTCAGGATAGAAAGAATGATGATTATAAATGGATGCTTAACAATGCAAAGAGGTATAAGATGGCTGAGGGTATAGTGGTAAATAGCTTCAAGGAGTTGGAGGGTGAAGCTTTGAAAGCTCTGCTAGAAGACGAACCAGGTAAGCCGAAGATTTACCCGGTTGGACCGTTGATACAGACCGGTTCGGGTTCAGGTTCGGGTAGTGATGTTGATGGGTTAGAGTGTTTGAAGTGGTTAGATGGGCAGCCATGTGGTTCTGTTTTGTATATTTCTTTTGGGAGTGGTGGAACCCTATCTTCTGATCAGCTCAATGAGTTAGCCATGGGTTTGGAATTGAGTGAGCAAAGGTTCTTATGGGTGGTTAGAAGCCCGAGTGATAAACCGAACGCGACTTACTTTAACTCACACGGTCACGAGGACCCTTTGGAGTATTTACCCAAAGGGTTTCTGGAAAGAACTAAAGGTACTGGGTTTGTGGTCCCTTCTTGGGCCCCACAAGCCCAGATCCTTAGTCATAGTTCAACAGGTGGGTTTTTTAACCCACTGTGGTTGGAACTCGATTCTTGAAACTGTTGTCCAAGGTGTGCCTATAGTCGCGTGGCCGCTTTATGCTGAGCAGAAGATGCATGTGGTATCCTTAACTGAGGATATAAAAGTAGCTTTAAGGCCCAAAGCCGACGAAAATGGCATTGTGGGCCGTGTGGAGATTGCGAGGGCCGTGAAGGGTTTATTGAAAGGGGAAGAAGGAAAACCGATTAGAAGTCGAATTCAGAAACTTAAAGAGACAGCTGCTAACGTTCTTAGTAAAGATGGGTCTTCTACAAAAAGCTTAGATCAATTGGCTTCTAAGTTGAAAACGAAGAATACTTGAAGCATTTAAATTATCAAGCATTTATATAAAACTTGTTATATAAATAAAACTTGTTAAATTATTCTGTCTCATATATGTGAATTATTTAAATAAAACTTGTTCAATTATTCTGTCTCATATATGTGAATTGTTGTGTTAGATTTTATTAAAATTTTAAAAATATTAAAAATATATTATACTAGTTTGATCATCCCGTGTTACGGAAGTTTATTTAAATTAAAAAGTTATATTTCATATGAGACAACTATATTTATACATACATGTACTTTGACTTTTCCCGATAAAATATTTCTTTTCAAATTCCAAATGAGACAATTTCCAATTGTCGAATGCTTTGCAAAGACAATGAATATGAGTCATTGACAGTTTATTTCCATGGTTGATTTGGTCCTTTGATGTCCTGTTTTTTCCAGTAAACAACTGCATGTTGCATTATCCTAAGTAACGAGCAAATGCGGCTTAAAGTTATTATTAGATAAACATGGGAAAACTTTCGACAAAACTTCAAATGTTGTATACGAGAAGATTTTTTTAAATTTGTAAATTATAAATTCAAAACTTCGTTGTACATATAGTATAGATAGAAGTATATATGTAAGTACATCTTTACACATAATTATGTACTTATTGTTTACGTTTAATTGTGTTTTTTTATTTTCATCATATTATCAACTGTAATTTAAACATTGATCCATCCCATGTAATAATACACGGGGTCTAAATCTAGTAGTTAATAATTTTACAATTGATAATCCATCTTTTAAACATGAAAAGTATAACGGAAAAATAAACAATATCGTAATTTGACACATCGGTTGGGTACAGATTTGATAATGTTACATGAATTATATGGTTATAAATAGATTAATTTAATAAAACTAATTTTTAAGTTTGAACGGTCATATGACTGTTGAGATATGGCCCACCACAAACATCCCCACGCCCCCCCCCCCCCCCCCAATCGGTGTTCAACGCCCTTTGTCTCCCCATCGTAGCCCCCTTTGAAGCCCACAGTGACGTCCAACAATCATATGAATATAATACCAAGATTATGTGTGATCAAAACTAAACACCACAAGTCATTTTACGTCATGTATCGTCCAGTCAGTGTATTTTGCAAAAAAATGTAGTTAAAGCTCTACCCATAATCCTCTAGCAATCATTACTCAATCATTTTTTTTTCTTTTTTGCATTTCTAATTTTTTTTAATTAAAACTAAACCAATAATATTTTCTTAAAAAAATAAAAATAAGTTTAAAAAAAAAACTACTAGTCTCCCTCGTTCTCGTCCTTGTCTTCATCTTCGTTATCACCATCGCCGCCGCCTTCGTCTTCCTCATCAAACTCGTCTTTATCTTCATCATTGCCCCTGTCTTCGTCTTCATTTCACCTGGAACGCGCCGAAACATCTAAGCATGTTGGACCAAATCCGCCGTAAAAGCTTTACGTATTTATTTTGAACGCACGAAATTCACGTTTTTCAGTCTCTCCTCCATAGTTGCTGGAGTTGGTAGTGATCATCGTCTGGTATATAAGTTAGACATATTGCTGGAGTTGTTATGCAATATGATACACGTATAAATAACACTTTTCATTCATTCCACCGACCATAAACGACAGAGATTTTTAACAAAATGCCAATGCTGTTGAAGAACCCCAAGACACTTCTCGGTGTCCTTTCGCGAATACTCTCGATTTTCATCGATACGGTCTCTAAACGTTTTCACGATAATCGAATACTCTGGATGTATCTCATCACCCAAATAGTAACCATGTGGGTAGTATTTATCGTTAACCAAAAACAAAGTGACAAAAACAAAAGTGACTGATATGGTACTGGAGATGTAAACCTCCATCACTGGCGGCTGTTTAAAGACGTCTATGTCATTATTGGAACCAGGGATACCATAGAACGCCGACCAGATCCAAAGGTTGTATGAAGAAATCTTTTAAAGACCGATCGTTGGTCCGTTTTGGTCACCTTGTGTGTATTGACCTCGCCATATGGTTGGACAATTAGCTCAATCCTAGTGCATAGAACATATACTCCTACCAGGTAAACCATACACCATTGCATACGCCTCGGAAATCCGTTTGTTACGATTGGGCATTTGTAGATAATGTGAGGCATCTAGCTTAAAAAAAAAACAAATAATATTTTTTTAATAAAACAGTTTTAACTATTTTTTTTAATATAATGTTGTTCGAGTGGCTTGGGTTATAGCATACAAAATTATGTGTATCATACTAGTAGTATGGTTTATTGATTATTTTTTTTCAAACTAGTAGCTTTTAGGTGTTTGAAAAGAATATTAATGGATTTTAGGTGTTTTTCTATCTCAGATAGATGAACTTATCTAATGACACGTCAAGTCAGCGATGATGTGTAATGGATCCAAGATTCATCCCTTGTGCCACATGGCAGCTTAATATAAATCCTTCATTTGAGATTGAGGGAATGAATTTCATATTTTCAATTTTAGCGAACTTACATATAATAAAAAAAAGATATGAAATGAAATAGGGGGAACTTGAAAATGAGTGAAATCCTTCATATAAGATGGAGGGATTGTACTTCAAAATTTCAGTTTTTGCACCCTCACGAGTGTGGTCTTGGTCACATGGCGTACGCACTTTTAAGACATATATTTCTAAGTTTTTAATTTATGGTATACGACCTTACATCATAAATTTTTAATGAAGATTTGCACTTGTGGTCAATATGTTGATGTTCGTACATCCTGGACCGATTGCAACCCTGATCGTAGATTATATTTATGTCCACATTTTGTGAGAACCTTAACTTTCTTTGTTAATTCATTTGTCGTTTTTTTATAAATTTAATATACTTTATAGGGTCCCACATGTCAAAAATTTCTAGGTTGGATAGACCGGCCCATTTGCGATCGTCCAGTAGCCATTATTCCTGGACTTTTGCATTCTAAAAACATGCTAGAATATGAAGTTACCGTACTTCAAGCAAAGCATCATTTGAATAACATCATCACCTTTATCTTGTTACTATGTTTTGTTGTTAAGTCTGTAGTGTAGGAGGGTATTAGTTTGTTTAATGTTTGTTTTAGTTTCAATAAACTCGTATTTTTACATCTCTAGATCTTATTGATTACAATTGAACAACAATGATTTAAACTTGATTTTTGTGCTTTGATGACAATTATAACAACATTAAAAGATGAATATTCTCTCACCCTATGTGACCAAGACCACACCCGTGAGTGTGCCAAAACTGAAAATTCGGAGTTCAATCCCTCCATATCATATGGAGGGTTTCACTCATTTCAAGTTGTCCCCCTATGACATTTTATAACTTTTTTTTATTATACGTAAGTTTGCTAAAACTGAAATATGGAGTTCAATCCCTCCATCTCAGATGGAGGATTTCATGGTAAGTTGCCATGTAGAGCAAGGGAGGAACCTAGATCCAGCCATTTCAGATAGAGGATCCAGTCATCTTTAAATTACACGTCATCACTGACTTGGCGTGCCATTAGAGCATTCCCATCCAACCATTTATCCCTAAATCCAAAATTACACTAACACACACTGCATTTTCTCTCTCTTTTTCAATTAAATAATACTTTTTATACCTTTATCATTACTATTTCTCTTTCCTTCACTCACAACCACTTTCAAAATATATTAAAAAATTATAGGGGACGAAAGTAGCTTTTCAAATATACAGAAAAATCACTACGTTTTCTAAAATATAAAAACTCTTCACTCAAAACATCCTAAATCACTCTCTAAATTATAAAAACACTCATTTACATAATATGGAGTGTTGGATGAGAATGCTCTTAGATCACTTTTCTTTATCAAGAACACCTAAAATCCATTAACACTCTTGTCAGGCACCTAAACCCACTTTCTTTTAGTATGTTTTTTTAGATGTATCATATAAGTCGTCTCCTAATATTACTAAAATTTCAAAGCTATAATGATGGTTTGTAGATGTGGAAGATCAGCCAGAATTAAAACCTTCTAAACTACAAATAATATACATGATACATTTTGAGGATTATAATTTTATTTAGGCCCTGTTTGTTTTTGCCTCTTTTCTTTGAATAGAGGAAAACGCCTGATTCGGTCAGACGTAATCAGACGTGGGGTTGTTTGTTTTTTTTCTGGCATTAAGAGGTTCAGCGTCTTAATAGCATCTGAACCAGTAAGAGCTTTTAGTGGGTCTGAAAACCTCTTAACCCAAAAAAAACATACGTTTGTCTCCGGCCTCCATTAACTTCTAACCCGGAGACTAGGCTCCATCTCCGACGACTAGAGGTTCATCTCTAGCCTCCACCTCTTAATGATTCAGATTTCAGACATTTGAACCACCTCTTAATATTCAGATGTGGTATTCAGATTCAGACTTAAATCTCTAAAAAAACAAACGGGGCCTTAGTTTCTATTTTATACATTATAACTTCGTCAATATATAATCTTTGGTTTTCTTATTATATTTGATCATACGTTTATAAAATGAATGAAAGAGAAATCAAATATGTCTTATATTTCTAAACTATTTAATTATTGTTTGTAATTATTTGTTCAAACTCCCACTTGCATTGCATATACCCCAGCTTACCTAAAATGTCCATATAACTACATTCTACACATGCATCTTTCTATACACATATTAATATTGTCTAGCTACAATGGAAAGACCATCACATATAGCCATTGTACCAAGTCCAGGAATGGGACACTTGATCCCATTAGTCGAATTTGCCAAAAGATTAAAAAACAACCACAACATCTCTTCAACTTTCATCATCCCGAACGACGGCCCGTTGTCGATATCCCAACGGGCCTTTCTCGACTCCCTCCCGAACGGGTTAGCCCATGTCGTGCTTCCTCCGGTAAATTTTGATGAATTACTGGACGCACGAATGGAAACCCGAATAAGCCTCATGGTCACACGGTCACTCGACTCGTTACGTGAGGCTTTTAAGTCATTAGTAGCCGAAACTAAGATGGTGGCGTTGTTTGTGGATCACTTCGGCACGGATGCATTTGATGTTGCTATCGAATTTGGTGTTTCGCCTTATACGTTCTTTCCATCAACCGCCACGGGTTTGTCTTTGTTTCTTCATTTACCGAAGCTTGATCAAATGGTTTCGTGTGAGTTTCGGGACTTGCTTGAACCGGTTCAGATCCCGGGCTGCATATCGGTTCGGGGCCAAGACCTACCTGACCCGTTTCATGATAGAAAAGATGATGCTTATAAATGGATGCTTAATAATGCAAAGAGGTATAAGATGGCTGAGGGTATAGTGGTAAATAGCTTCAAGGAGTTGGAGGGTGAAGCTTTGAAAGCTCTGCTAGAAGACGAACCAGGTAAGCCGAGGGTTTATCCGGTTGGAGCAATGATACAGACCGGTTCAGGTTCGGGTTCAAGTAGTGATGCAGATGGGTCAGAGTGTTTGAAGTGACTAGATGGGCAGCCATGTGAATCTGTTTTGTACATATCTTTTGGGAGTGGTGGAACCTTATCTTCTTATCAGCTCAATGAGTTAGCCATGGGTTTGGAAATGAGTGAGCAAAGGTTTATATGGGTGGTTAGAAGCCCGAGTGATAAAACGAACGCAACGTACTTTAACTCACACGGTCACGAGGATCCTTTGGGGTTTTTACCCTATGGGTTTTTGGAAAGAACCAAAGGTATTGGGTTCGTGGTCCCTTCTTGGGCCCCACAAGCACAGGTCTTGAGTCATAGTTCAACTGGTGGGTTTTACGGTAGTCTATGGTGTGCCAGTGATTGCGTGGCCACTTTATGCGGAGCAAAAGATGAATGCGGTATCCTTAACTGAGGATATTAAAGTAGCTTTAAGGCCCCAAACCGACGAAAATGGCATTGTGGGTCGTGTGGAGATTGCGAGGGTCGTGAAGGGTTTATTGAAAGGGGAAGAAGGAATACCGATTAGAAGTCGAATTCGGGAACTTAAAGTGGCAGCTGCTAACGTTCTTAGTAAAGATGGGTCTTCTACAGAAAGCTTAGATCAATTGGCTTCTAAGTTGAAAACGAAGAATACGTGAAGCATTTAAAGAAAAAATAAAACTTGTTCAAGTATTTTGTGTCATATATTTGAATTATTTAAATAAAACTTGTTCAATTATTCTGTCTCATATATGTGAATTGTGGTGTTAGCATTTATTAAAATTTTAAAAATATTATAAATATATTAATATTATGGTTATCAACAACTAATATAAATTTAGCTGTTTCCCCCAAGTTTTCCGATACATCTCATTGTAATACATCTTAATCACTCAATCATAGCCAGTGGAGTCCCACCAATAGCAAAATTATAAGTAGGGTCTGGAAAGGGTAGGATGTAAGCACATTGTACCTCTATCCAATGGGATAGAGAGGTGGCTTTCAGAGAGACCCTCAGCTCTTGATTACATATGTATGCGGCAATATAAAAGGAAATCAAAGTTCAACTATAGTATCATTGATAGTAGCACGTAGTAAAAATGATAATACTATATATATATATATATATATATATATATATATATATATATATAAAATACCATAATGGTGTGTGACCAAAAATAAGGTAAATAGAAACCCCTAAGGTATTCAATTCTCTCTAAAAATCCTTAACTTTAATTCTACTTCTCCAATAATTTCTATCCCTAACCATGTACTCTGAGAGATTTAGGTCTATCAAATCATGCGTAATCCTCTCATCCCACGTCAATTTAGGTCGTCCTCTACCCCCCCCCCCTTCCCCCTATAGTAATGTTTTCTACGGATCTAACCGGGTTCGTCGTCTGTCTTCTCTTCACATGTTCAAACCATCTCAATCTCCACTCTCTAATCTTGTCTGATATGTTAGCTAACCCTAATCTCTCTCGAAACACAACGTTTCTTATTCGGTCTAACCTTGTGTGCACACATCCAGCGTAGCATTCTCATCTCTGCTACCTCCATCTTCCGCACTTGTGCCTTCTTGATGGCCCAACAATCTGTTCCGTATAGCATTGCAGGTCTAACTGCTACCCTATAAAATTTTCCCTTTAGTTTAGTTGGGAAACTCTTGTCGCATAATATACTTGTGGCTGCTTTCCATCTACACCATCCTACTTGAACTCGACGGGTCACATCACTGTCTAATTCCCCATCGCTCTGAACAAATGATCCTAGATACGTTACCTGCGGAACCGCTTGCCCTTCAATGGTGATCTGGGCGTCCTCATTGTCATTTACTCCACCGAAATCATAGTGGAGGTACATCTCATTGTAATACATCTCATTCTAAAAACCCAATAGGCATTAAATAACCGATATCCAACGGGTATGAGACACGATTTGATAATCCGATATGAGACACCGATTACTAAAAACCCCTATCATACCCTACCATTGACATCACTAATCAGATTAACTGCCACAATTAGCAGTTTAGCACCATGCAATTGCAAACATTTTATTATTTGGACAGGCCCAGGAAAATGTGGAATTCTGTATCTTGAGCTAGGCAAGTTTAGTGGCCCGGTCTGCAACTCCTGAAATATTATGATTCTTTGAAAAAAAAACATTAGCTTGGCTCGTTTAAACCACAAGCAGACACGTGTCTCTATTAATTCTAAAGAATTGCAGATCTTGTAGTGCTCGAGTTTTGTTAGATCGGTTTTGATTTATCAGGGTTCTTTTATAGCGATTTTGTTTAAAGGTCTCGTAGAGGACATATGTGTAGATTTTGGAGCATGATTAGAGGGTATGTGTACTAATCGTTAAAAAACAAAGTAACATTTATTTATATTACTTAAAAAATGATATATGGTAAGTAATAGTAGATGCTATATGCTAAAATAGCTTTTTTAATCAACAAATATTCAAAAAAATAATAATAATCAGCAGTTAGTTTGACACATATGTTAGTACAACACGGAATTGATAATGTTCCAAGAGTCCTTAACCTCAAGCAAACCAAACTACTGACAAATTACGACCCAATACTCATGTCAAACACATGAGTCATCAGAACACGATTTATAATCAATGGAAACGACCAAAAGTTGAACTACTCGGGAGTGTTAAGCCAAAAACGAAACACTATTATCCTTTGTAACATAAGTCAAGTAACATGTACCTCAGCGAACGTTGCACCTTGTTGCAGAATTTGGTCCAAGTACGACTTTACAATATTATTGCTTTTTTGTAACCAAACAACATTGCTTCTTTTTTATTTTTAAGCAGGCTCATAAAGACCCAACATGTGACCGTCAATGCACCGCATTGCAGCTACCTGTCCAACAAAGCAAGAAAATTGGAGGCTTTCGGTTAATCTTTTAATCGCGTATTATGCAGAACTGCTAATTTCGACCAGTATACGTATAAGGTATAAAAGGGTCAATTCAGGATTTCGGGTAATGTTTAACCTCTATTCTCTAATTCGTCAAATGGATAAAATCCCGGATTAAAAAAAAAGTAGTCAAATGGGTTGAAAGTCACCCGCAGCATAATCTTAACGCATACTACCAACTAAATACCTTTACTAAACAGAACAAGAATATTTATGTAATAATAAAAATGAACTAATCATTATTCTTCATAAAAAATTTCTAAAATCTGGACCAAAATGTGGGTCAACCCGGCCCGTTTGGTACAAAAGGTTTGACAACTCTGGTATGAAACAACCCCTTGAAGCCATGAGGTTTGACAACTCTTGTATTGGTGAAAGGTGGTTATTATTATTAATATTATTTACCTTTCCATGGACCTCGTATTTGATAGGGCCATCCATCTCTGCACCTAAAGCCATGAGTTTAGTCACTGTACTGTTAATGTCCGTCACAGTGAATGATAACAGTGACGAATACCCCTTCGGGATCGCAATCTCGCTGTAAAGAGTCAAAATTACATCAGAAAATGTGCACTTTATTTTTTGGGTGTACATGGTTCAGCTTGGGGTAGAGGTAAGGCTGTCTACATCTTACCCTCCTCAGACCCTACCATAGCTTTGCTATCCGGAAGCAGCCTCTCTATCCCTATGGGGTAGAGGTAAGGCTGTCTACATCTTACCCTCCTCAGACCCTACCATAGCTTTGCTATTGGTGGAATATACTGAGTACGATGATGATGATGGTGGTGGTTCAGCTTGGGTCAGTTTTGTGCTAAAATGAACCAAAAACCGAAACTTCCGTTTTTCCGTTTTTGAACTTTAGAAAATCGTTCGGTATCCGGTTTGGGTTCAGTTCGGTTTCGGTTTGCCATTTGAGCTTGAAAATTTGAAGCCAAAAAATAAATTTGGCCCAAAATAATGAATTTCAGCCTAAATCATTTTGTTAATTAATAATTAACTAATTACTATACATTTCAGCTAATATACGTATGTTACATATTTATAATATTCTTATAAATAAAAAATCAAAATACGATAAGCGGTACATATTTTTGTGAGAAAGATCGCAACATGGGATCATATTGGCTAGTAACATTCTAAGCAACACTTATATTTCGACATTATTATGCACATAATCCAACGATGATTGCAGATATAATTGTCCACTTTAAACTTTACACAAATCTT
This sequence comes from Bidens hawaiensis, assembly GCF_021521415.1. NCBI lineage: Eukaryota > Viridiplantae > Streptophyta > Magnoliopsida > Asterales > Asteraceae > Bidens > Bidens hawaiensis. The sequence continues at coordinate 386,446 of NW_027491048.1, read as the reverse complement.
TCAGTGACCTTACAATACTTTTAAGGTTCAGTTAAGCACAAATTTTATGTGACTTAAAATAGAAAATAAAACATGAAAATCTATAAATTTGGTTCGGTTTTCGGCTTTTACTACATCCAATTAGGAAAACATAAAACCAAACCGTCGATTTTCGTTTTGGTTCTGTTGCATTTTTCAGTTTCCAATAGAGAAATTACTTAAAAGTTAAAATAAAAAATGAAAATATATAAATTCAGTTCGGTTCAGTTTTCGGTTTTTATTACACTTCGGATATGTTTTTCGGTTTCATACACACCCCTATTTTAAATAACATTAACTAAATTTTTTTTTTATAAAAAAAAGGTTAATCAAGCATAACCCCAATATAAAACCCTAATAATAATCTATTCCATAATATTATACTGAAATGAAACAGGATCTGAATTAACTAGTAACCTGGAAGAATGCATGAGGGCCAGCTTAAGTGGGCCGGATTCGAGTTCGGCCCACCGGAGAGTGCACACATTAATGCTGAAATCGAGTCCTTCTTTGTAGAATTTAGCTGCTTTTGGTACGTCTTTGTGCAATTGCAGTATCCATCTGAATGAAACCGCCATGTTTACCGCCGGTGGTGATCGATTATTAATATTAATATGTCCCGGTTTTACTTTCCGGCGGCTTCTCCGATCACCTGTAATGATGGCTTTCTAATATTGGGCCTTTATTTAAACTCTTTAATCGTTAAATGGGCCTTTTTTTCTTTTTAAGTCCAAAAATAGATAAGGAGTAGACCGTAGAGCAGAGGTGAAATAAAAATCCGGACCTGAAAAAAAATACCCCGGACCGGTTTTTTTATACCCGGGTATTCTGTACCTGAAACCGGAACCGACCCTACCCCTAAAGTATAGATATGGTATGCATTTTGAGCTCAATACATGTACCCGAAACCGTACCCGATTTATACTCGGAACCGGTCATACCATATACCCATTCCCGATTATATCTGATACTTGATACCAATTTTCTAATACCTGATTTGTGCACCTCTAGAATAGAGGACTAGATGTGTATAAATCGGGTAATTTCAGTAACCAGAACTAGAGGTGCACACAGAAGTGAACTTGGTAAACCGGTTACTAACTGATCCAGTCCTAACCGATTACTAACTGATCCTAACCACAGGTCAGTAACCGGTTTATATTATTGATTTTGAAACCAGTTATAAACCGGTTAAACGATTTATTTATTATTATTTTATTAAAAAACGATTTTTTCCAGGTTATTAACCGGTCGAAACCGTTTCTCTAACCGGTCAAAACCGGTTACTACCCAACCCGAAAAACCGGTCTAACCGGTTAATTCCCGCAAAAAAAACAACAAAAAAACAAAACAAAACAAAAAACAAAAAAAAACTGGTTAGTAAAATAACCGGTTAAACGCTTTGTGCACCTCTAACCAGAACCGGGTATGAACCAATTCTTGGTACGGTAAACAAAAGTCAAAACCAGATCAGGTAGAAACCGGTTTGGGTATAATCGGGTATTTGACCTGGTTTTCCGGGTTTTTTTGGGTTTCGGGTTGGGTCGGGTTTGGACCGGGTACTTCCAGTTCCGGCGAGTCCGGGTCGGTTCCGGTTACGGCTCCGAGGATAAATCCTATATTGTGTCGTACATGCGGGTCGGGTACGGGTACGAAGTGGTTCCGAGTTCGTTACACCGGGTAGGATCCAGAACTGGTATTTTGTGCACCTCTAAAGACCAAAACTGAACTGTATAGTTTACATTCATACTCATTGTTTCCTCAAAATGAAGCTGAAGTGTTTCATGTGATTTGCTTGGTTACGATGTGGTGTCTTCAGAAGAAGCGAAATGTGTTATTTCATAATGGGACTCCGATTCAGACATCGAGCTTGTTTGAAAAGATAAAGTCAATCGACTTCCTTTGGGTTAAGGATAGGTCCATGTTGACGTGAAAAGATTGGAGTAAGTTTCGGTAGTTATTTGTGTGTGTTTTTTTTGTTTGTTTTTGTTTCTTGGGTGGTGTTTGTATGGGCTGGCCAACTATGTTGCACGGGAACTGGTATAGGAACGGGAAACGACAAAACTCAAAAAATCAAGAAATGGGTACGGCACGGGTACGTCAATAAATACATAATATATATATATGGGGTTTGGTTCAAGAGAGAAATGATATTATTGCAAGAAATGATTATGAACCACTAGTTATGTTTTAAGTTTTAAATGCTTAAAGCTAAATAAAGAAACTATTAATTATTCTCTTTCTTTAATTAATATAACTAATAAATCATAATATTTATTTATTTAATTAATATAACTAAAATTATTATAATTAAAAAAATATTAAGAACTCATTTATTTTTATAACTTACTTTTTGTTTTCTTGAATTTTTATTCTACACAAGTATAATTTATTCATACATTAAAATTTATTTCCATCCAAAACTAATTTCTTCCAACTCAATATATTAATATCCATCAACACATACTTACATTATGATAAATAATACCAAAAAACATTTTACATGTGTTTGCATTAGATATCAACAAAAAGCATTCAACCTACACAAAAGTGTATAATCTACACTTGTTCTAAGAATAAGACAACATATAACCTACACACGAAAAACATTTAACCTACACACAAAATTCATCATCAATAAAATACACACGCACACGAAAACATATAACCTACACACGAAAATTTTATCTTACACAGATACAATTTATTCATACATTAATTTCTTTTCAAAACCAATTTCTTCAAATTCAGCATATCAATATCAATCAACACGTAGTTACATTGTGATTAATAATACAAAAAAGTATCTTACACATGGTTGCATTAAATGTCAATAAAAAATATAGAACATACACAAAAACATATAACCTACACTTGTTCTAAGAATAAGAAAACATATAGCTTACATACGAAAAACATATGACCTACGCATGTGTGGGGTATGTGTATCTTTGTGTAGTTTATATAATTGTTGATGTCGAATTACATATGTAAGTTATATGCTTTTTGTATGTTGTACATTTTTATTGCTCAAAACAAGTGTTGGTTATATAACTTTGTGTATGTTGTATATTTATTGAACTTAAATACGTTGATATATGCTAATATATTGAGTGAAAATTATTTTTTTAATATAAAGTGTAAGGCCCCGTTGCCGGTAGCCTTACGTTAGTGTTGGATTTACTCATAAACGCAGTTCTAAAATCAGAGTTAATTAAAAACTTTACGCGGAATATAAAACTTTCATAAAACATTACATATCAAATCATAAATATGTCTTAAAACATTCTTCTTGTCTTTCAAAATTAAAACATAACTTATAAAACATAAAAGGGTCTTCAGATGCCAGACTCTTATTCTTCTGCCATGCCTCCCCGCTCAAGCCAGCTGTCTCATCCTACTTACATGCGTGCATACTAAAAGTCAGCTACGCTGAGTGAGTTCTAGTCAATAACATCACATACATTACATACATACATCCTTTCATTCATACTTTCATAACTCAAATTCTACTTTACTCTATTCTATTCTGCCTCGGATATTATTAGGGTCCGGTCCCTTTTTCTGACTTGGATATTATTAGGGTCCAGTCCCTTTTCTGTCTTGGATATTATTAGGGTCCAGTCCCTTTTCTGCCTCGAGGTTATTAAAGGGCCCGGTCCCTTTTCTGCCTTGGATATTATTAGGGTCCAGTCCCTTTTCTGCCTTGGATATTATTAGGGTCCAGTCCCTTTTCTACTTTTCTATTTCTTACAATTGTTCATAACATACATACATACATATCATTCATAGTCCATACATACATTATAACTTGACAGTGCGTGCAATATCCGAAGATCGTTCACGTACCGACAAGCAATCATTCTTACCTTTCATAACGTACATACATATCATTCATATTTCGTACATAGCATTATAACTTGACAGGACGTGCAATATCCGAAGATCGTTCACGTACCGGCAAGCAATCATTCTTACCTTTCACATAATCACATAAGACATACACTTATCACTTAGGATAAATGTATTAACAATCACGTCGAGTATGCACACAGCCCCGAAAACATAACACAGAAATGGGGCTAGAAACTCACCTGTATGCGGTTACGTTCACCGTTAATAGTGATTCCCTTCATGAGCTGTGCGCGGCTAACTGTATAATGTGACAATCGTCAATTTCAGGTTAACTCCGTTAACTCAACTCCGTCAATTCAAACTTAAAGATTACTGAATCTATAACGCACACCTCATTACATTTAAACTAGGGTTTAAATGACGCTTGACATTTACTACATGTGTAGTCTTTCGGGAATTGCACCGAAACGCAAACGAGTTGACGCAAACAATTGGTGAATAAACGAAAAACGTCAAAACAATAATTATGTGATAATTATGTGTTATGTGATAACATTCTTATAAACGTTAACTTAATATGCAAGAACTTAATATGCAAGAACTATTATATTATTATTATTAATATAAACCTAAAACCCTAACTCACCTCTCTCTTTCTCTCCCAAACCGACGGCAGCCTCTAACCCCCCCTCCCTTGCGATCGGCCCTCATACACACACATACAATCAAGATTGTTCAAGTTTGATTGAAGATTAAGGTGCTAGGAAGGTATAAACAACTATATTATGCATCCTCTATGCTTAATTTCGATTTTAATGGGTTAATTATAAACCCTAGGTCCGATTTTTATATGTGATTATGTTCATGTGTCTTGTTTTAATTGAAAGATGTATTGATGGTTGAATTGATAGCTAGTATTGGTGTTATTGCATGTTAATTGTTTGTTTCTTGATTTTGAGATCAAATAAAACCCTAACCATGTATGTATGGTGTTATTGATGTGCATGGATAGTGGTTATGGTGTCTAGAATGTTATATGAATGAATTGTGGTCCATAGATGGTTAATATGTTGAGTTTTGTTGCAAACAGTTTCTGGACAGATTGTGTTGTTGATGTTCAATTGACTGTAACGTGGTGTAAATGTGAAAATTGGTTGAGATTATTGATACTACAGTAAACTAGGTTGAGTCTAGTTTCTAAAGAATATAAATTTGAAATATTTTGGACGTGTGAAAGTTAACCTTTATGATTTTACAAAAACGTTGTGCAAAGCTGAGTTGTTAGACCTGCTGTTAGGTTGTTTTGTAAATGTTATATCTCATGAACTACGAGACCTAACTTCTGGAAGTTGACTTGTTGAGTTAGGAACCTAACCCAAGTGGTCTTGCATTTGTTGGATTTTTCGTCTAATGGGAATTTCAAATATCATTCTGTTGCGCATAAATTTGACTGTTGTGAGTTTGCTGTGGTAAATTGGTCATTGTGAGAAATATATATGGAATAAAAATACAACAAAATATGTTCTGGAAACCTAACACATATATACTTTTGTGATGATTTTTGGTAAATTAATTGAGATGCTATGATCGGTGGAATAGACTAGTTTTACAAGTAGAATTCTGTCGTTAAGAAACTAGTTGCTGAATTTTGTAAAAGTTGCATGAAACATGGTATTTGCTAATTAATTGTCGTGTTTTGACCAGATTGCCCTTGAGGGGAATGATTGCTAATTAATTGTCGTGTTTTGACCAAATTGCCCTTGCGGGGAGTAATTGCTAGTTGATTGTTATATGTGACCAAATTGCCCTCACGGGGAGTAATTGCTAGTGATGTACATTATTAATACATGACACGTGAATAATTGCTCACACATGTAATGTATCACAAATGTACTTGTTAAAGTCACACACGATTCACAAACGAAACACGAAACTTATTGTGTGCATAGGTATTATGTGCCGGGTCTAGAGACTCGATAATAGTTCCGACACTTAGAAAATCTCTTTGCTGTTTTACAACGCTAGAGAGAGTTTTCTGTGACGCGCATCACTTGGTGATTTTATTTGGGGATTCTTCGCAAACAGTGAGTTCACTTACCCCTCTAAACTATTTTCAAACGCTTTTCACTTGGGGAGATAACATACTCCGAAAACGCATTTAAGATTTTGTTAATATAAATTATATATCACTTGTAAAGACTAAGTGGCAAACGCAATAACTAAAGTCCTTCATTCACATCGAACCGTTTTATATTGGATAATAGCGAGTCATTGTTGAGTAGTACTACTGGGTTTGACAAACCCCACCCAACGCTAAACTCGACTGGAGGTCGTGTGGGTGTAATCTTGGCTAAACACATACCATGGTCGGGATAGACCTGGTGGCAAGGCAAATGATAAACAGTCAGCTTCGGTGTCGAACACTTAGTAATACTTGTTTTATAGGCTAGCTACCTATAGATATATAATTGACATAACACTATCTGGTAACGCAAAACGCTGAACGCAAAACGCTGAACGCAAACGCTAAACGCTTTATTTTATATAAACTTGTGAACTCACCAACCTCGTGTTGACACTTTTAGTATGTTATTCTCAGGTAGCCGAGGCGGGCGCGCGGTATAGGATCATGCATTGTTTGAAACGCTTTTGTTTATGCAACCTGATTTTAAACTGTTACTATGGGGTTTTGAGTCGTCCTGCGTGACACAACTTTTATCTTTTGGTTTTTACGCTTCCGCACTTATTTTCATTTAAACGTTTTTATGGTTTGATTATAACTAATGATTCCGATCCTGTTAGTTCACACCATCTGACGGTAAAACTCCGTTAGTGGATTTTGAGGAGGAGGCACACTCAGAGGTGTCCTCAGACGATGACATCTAAGGATGATAACACCTAGATGGAGGGGTTTTCTCCATCCAAACTATTATTTTCTATGATTTTAAGGATTGGTTTTAAATACTTTGTAGCGAATACAATGGTTTTAATCATGAATTATTATTTGGATTAATATGTGTTTGTGATGTGATGTTTGTTCCTTATTTCTTTCTCACCTATCTTTTTATTACATGTATGGCGTGTTGCATATGAAAGAAAAATTCATGTTTAACATTTTATGCTGTGATTCTAGGAAATGGCTGGAAGAAACGCTGGACACGGACGTGGTAACATCAACTTGACTGCAGCAGAACTCCAAACTCTGCTGAACGACCACGCGGCGGCCGCTCTAGCCGCACATGTACAGAATCAAGCTGGAGGTCCAATTGGAACGTGTACCTTCAAGAATTACCTTGACTGCAAGCCCAGTACGTTTAAGGGCACTGAGGGAGCTATAGGCTTCCTGCGTTGGGCTGAGAAGGCCGAATCGGCGTTTGAGATGTGTAATTGTCCCCCCTGCCAGTAGGGTCAAATTTGCTGCTGGAACACTTGAAGATTCTGCCATCACTTGGTGGAATTCAAACGTGCAGATCCTTGGATTGGAACTGGCTAACGCTATGAACTGGGAGGAGTTCAAGAACATGATGCGAGAAGAGTACTGTCCGAGAGAGGAGATTGCAAAGTTGGAATCCGAGTTTTGGTCATTGAAGATGGTGGGTTCCGAAATCGAAGCCTACACCACCCGTTCTCACGAGTTAGCTGTGATGTGTCCACGGATGGTAGACCCGCCGAGTAAGAGGATTGAAATGTATATTGATGGGTTAGCACCGAAAATTCAGGGCATGGTGACGTCTTCCAGACCAGCCACGATTCAACAAGCGATCCGGTTAGCTCACAAACTGACGGATCAAGCAGTGACCCAAGGTGCGCTACCACATAGGGGTTCAACCATCAAAGCCCGTGACAACCCAAGCACTGACAACAACAGCAACAGCAACCCGAGCAGCGGAAAGAGAAAGTTTGACAATACCAGATCCTCATCCTCGAACCCCCCACAGCAACAAAAACACTACCGCAAGCCCGAATTCACTCGGAGCTTCAACAATCAGGGTCACAACAACAATAACAACGGTAGCGGGCAGGGTTCGAGCGGATATGCTGGGAAATATCCGAAGTGCAACAGGTGCAACTATCATCATGCTGGCCCGTGTGACCGTGTCAAGTGTCAGAGATGCGGAAAGATGGGTCACCAGGAAAAGGAATGTAGAGTTGACCTGGCGGCAAAGAGTGCTCCTAAACCACCTATGACGACGAAGGGATGTTTTGAGTGTGGTCAAGAGGGCCATTTTAAGAAAGACTGCCCTAAGCTGAAACAGAACGACAACAATGGAGGTAATGGAAGTGGCAGTGGTGGTGGAAACAATGGTAAAGGAAGAGCTTTTGTTATTGGATCGGGTCAAGCCCGCAATGATCCGTACGTGGTGACTGGTAAGTTCCCTGTGAACGATTGTTTTTCTTCTGTATTGTTTGACACTGGAGCTGATAGGAGTTTTGTGTCGAAAGCCTTTAGTCGACTCTTAGACTTAACTCCAACCCCGTTAGATGCTAAGTTTCCAGTAGAATTAGCCAACGGAAAGTCTGTAGAAACGACTCATGTACTTGCGGGATGTAAGTTAAAACTGTCAGGTCATGTTTTTGATATCGACCTTATACCTTTTACACTTGGTAGTTTCGATGTCGTTGTCGGCATGGACTGGTTATCTGAGAACCGAGCAGAGATTATATGTCATGACAAGATAGTCCACATTACTACCCCTTCTGGCGAGATCATTTCGATCCTGGGCGAGAGAAGCGGTATGACCACCAGCGTTATCACCCTCATGAAGGCGCAGAAGTATCTACGAAAGGGTCATCCGGCAATTTTAACGCATATTGTCGAGAAACCAGCGGAGGAGAAACGAATCGAAGATATACCGATTGTGCGAGATTTTCCGGAAGTTTTCCCGGAGGATTTTCCTGGACTCCCTCCTATACGACAAGTCGAATTCCAAATCGAGTTGACCCCCGGTGCAGCACCCATAGCCCGAGCCCCGTATCGGCTCGCACCGGCGGAGCTTCAGGAGTTGTCCACCCAGTTGCAAGATTTGTTGGATAAGGGTTTTATCCGACCTAGCTCATCGCCATGGGGAGCCCCTGTCTTATTTGTCAGAAAGAAGGACGGGACTTTCCGCATGTGCATCGACTACCGAGAGTTGAACAAGGTGACGGTCAAGAACCGTTATCCTTTACCCCGAATTGATGATCTGTTTGACCAGCTTCAAGGATCGAGTTTTTACTCGAAGATCGATCTACGGTCTGGTTACCATCAACTAAGAGTGCGCAAGGAAGATATTTCAAAGACGGCTTTCAGAACACGGTATGGTCACTACGAGTTTTCGGTTATGCCTTTTGGCTTAACTAACGCACCAGCCGTATTTATGGATCTCATGAATCGAGTATGCAAGGCGTACCTCAACAAGTTTGTGATTGTGTTCATTGACGATATCCTGGTCTATTCCAAGGACAAGGCAGACCATGAAGAACACTTGAGAGTGATTCTGGAATTATTGAAGAAGGAACAACTGTACGCAAAACTCTCGAAATGCGAATTTTGGCTTCTCGAGGTTCACTTTTTAGGACATGTGATCAACGAGAATGGTATCCATGTCGATCCCGGTAAGGTAGAGACCATCAAAACTGGGAAGCACCTAAGACTCCGACTGAGGTGCGGCAATTCCTAGGACTGGCCGGCTACTACCGGCGTTTCATCGAAGGATTTTCAAAGATTGCTCAACATCTCACCGCTTTGACTCATAAAGGCACTAAGTACAATTGGGGTGACGCGCAAGAATCCGCTTTTCAACTGTTGAAAACCAAACTCTGTAGCGCCCCTATTCTAGCCCTACCCGAGGGAACGAAGAATTTTGAGGTACACTGTGACGCATCGATACAAGGTCTCGGTTGTGTGCTGATGCAACTCGAGAAGGTTATAGCTTATGCCTCTCGACAACTACGGGTTCACGAGAAGAACTACACGACCCATGATTTGGAACTCAGAGCTGTGGTGTTTGCCCTTAAGATGTGGAGGCATTACTTGTACGGTACCAAGTTTACCATTTACACCGACCACAAGAGTCTCCATCATATCTATGATCAGAAGGAGCTGAACATGCGACAACGTCGTTGGGTCGAGCTGCTTAAAGATTATGATTGTGCCATCAAGTACCACCCTGGCAAGGCCAATGTAGTGGCCGACGCCCTCAGCAGAAAAGAAACAGATAAACCCAGACGAGTGCGAGCATTGTAACTCACGATTCATACCAACATACCTGACCAGATTCGCGATGCCCAACTCGAAGCTTTGAAAGATGATAATCTTCCATCGGAACTCATGCGGGGAATGAACAAGCAACTTGAAACCAAATCGGACGGGGTCCGATACTTTGGGAACCGGATTTGGGTTCCACGATACGGAGGGTTGAGAACTCTAGTGATGGACGAAGTTCACAAGTCCCGATATTCTATCCACCCTGGCTCAGATAAAATGTACCATGACTTAAAGGCACTTTACTGGTGGCCAAACATGAAAGCCGACATTGCCATCTACGTGAGCAAATGCTTGACTTGTGCCAGAGTCAAAATAGAATACCAGAAACCATCTGGTCTGCAACAACAACCGGAACTTCCAATGTGGAAATGGGAACACATTTCAATGGACTTCATCACGGGTTTACCTAAGACACCGACGGAATGTGATACCATCTGGGTGATCGTGGACCGGTTGACTAAGTCGGCACACTTTTTGGCGATTAAGGAATCGGACAAAATGGAAAGACTGACTCGCGTCTACATGAAGGAAGTAGTGTCAAGACACGGAGTTCCTGTCTCAATCATTTCTGATCGAGATTCCCGTTTCACTTCGCACTTTTGGAAGTCGCTACAAAGCGCACTAGGCACCCGCCTTGATATGAGCACAGCATACCATCCTCAGACGGATGGGCAAAGTGAACGAACTATTCAGACCTTAGAGGACATGTTGCGTGCATGTGTGTTGGATTTCGGAAAAATTTGGGAACCTCACTTGCCTTTGGTAGAGTTTTCGTATAATAACAGCTACCACGCAAGTATTAAAGCAGCGCCGTTTGAAGCACTGTACGGACGGAAGTGTCGATCACCTCTCTGCTGGGCAGAGGTGGGTGACAGCCAAATCACTGGTCCAGAACTAGTACTCGAAACTTCGGAAAAGATTGTTCAAATCCGAAACCGCATGGCAGCAGCACGAGATCGCCAAAAGAGCTACGCCGACAAGCGCCGAAAACCTCTCGAATTTCAAGTGAATGATCAAGTGTTACTCAAAGTCTCACCTTGGAAAGGTGTGGTTTGCTTTGGAAAGCGAAACAAACTCAACCCACGATATGTTGGTCCTTACCGGATAACGGAACGCGTTGGTCCGGTGGCGTACCGACTGGACTTACCAGCGGAACTCAGCAGTGTACACAATGTTTTTCACGTATCCAATTTGAAGAAATGCCTATCTGATGAAACCCAAGTAGTCCCTTTGGATGAACTGCAAGTTGATGAACAATTACGCTTCATTGAAGAACCAGTCGAAGTTTTGGATTGGAAAACCAAAACGCTCAAGCACAGCAAAATTCCAATCGTTAAGGTTCGTTGGAACTCGAGACGTGGACCGGAGTTCACGTGGGAACGCGAGGTTCAAATGATGAAAAAGTATCCTCACCTTTTTGAAGGTCTGACCAAACACAGAAAACCGCGAAACCCGACAAACCGTCAGAAATCACCGGAGGTATGAATTAAATTTCGGGACGAAATTTCTTTCTACTAGGGGATGATATGACAAACTGAAAATTTTTCTTACTTTTTCAGAGACTCATCACTACTTGACTTAAATTTTCGGGACGAAAATTCTTTAACATGGGAATGATGTGACAATCGTCAATTTCAGGTGAACTCCGTTAACTCAACTCCGTCAATTCAAACTTAAAGATTACTGAATCTATAACGCACACCTCATTACATTTAAACTAGGGTTTAAATGACGCTTGACATTTACTACATGTGTAGTCTTTCGGGAATTGCACCGAAACGCAAACGAGTTGACGCAAACAATTGGTGAATAAACGAAAAACGTCAAAACAATAATTATGTGATAATTATGTGTTATGTGATAACATTCTTATAAACGTTAACTTAATATGCAAGAACTAGTTAATTAAGCTAGTAAAGTAACATTTGAAAGTTAAGGGACCAAAGTGTATTATATTATTATTATTAATATAAACCTAAAACCCTAACTCACCTCTCTCTTTCTCTCCCAAACCGACGGCAGCCTCTAACCGCCCCCCCCCCCCCTCCCTTGCGATCGGCCCTCATACACACACATACAATCAAGATTGTTCAAGTTTGATTGAAGATTAAGGTGCTAGGAAGGTATAAACAACTATCCTATGCATCCTCTATGCTTAATTTCGATTTTAATGGGTTAATTATAAACCCTAGGTCCGATTTTTATATGTGATTATGTTCATGTGTCTTGTTTTGATTGAAAGATGTATTGATGGTTGAATTGATAGCTAGTATTGGTGTTATTGCATGTTAATCGTTTGTTTCTTGATTTTGAGATCAAATAAAACCCTAACCATGTATGTATGGTGTAATTGATGTGCATGGATAGTGGTTATGGTGTCTAGAATGTTATATGAATGAATTGTGGTCCATAGATGGTTAATATGTTGAGTTTTGTTGCAAACAGTTTCTGGACAGATTGTGTTGTTGATGTTCAATTGACTGTAACGTGGTGTAAATGTGAAAATTGGTTGAGATTATTGATACTACAGTAAACTAGGCTGAGTCTAGTTTCTAAAGAATATAAATTTGAAATATTTTGGACGTGTGAAAGTTAACCTTTATGATTTTACAAAAACGTTGTGCAAAGCTGAGTTGTTAGACCTGCTGTTAGGTTGTTTTGTAAATGTTATATCTCATGAACTACGAGACCTAACTTCTGGAAGTTGACTTGTTGAGTTAGGAACCTAACCCAAGTGGTCTTGCATTTGTTGGATTTTTCGTCTAACCGGAATTTCAAATATCATTCTGTTGCGCATAAATTTGACTGTTGTGAGTTTGCTGTGGTAAATTGGTCATTGTGAGAAATATATATGGAATAAAAATACAACAAAATATGTTCTGGAAACCTAACACATATATACTTTTGTGATGATTTTTGGTAAATTAATTGAGATGCTATGATCGGTGGAATAGACTAGTTTTACAAGTAGAATTCTGTCGTTAAGAAACTAGTTGCTGAATTTTGTAAAAGTTGCATGAAACATGGTATTTGCTAATTAATTGTCGTGTTTTGACCAGATTGCCCTTGAGGGGAATGATTGCTAATTAATTGTCGTGTTTTGACCAAATTGCCCTTGCGGGGAGTAATTGCTAGTTGATTGTTATGTGTGACCAAATTGCCCTCACGGGGAGTAATTGCTAGTGATGTACATTATTAATACATGACACGTGAATAATTGCTCACACATGTAATGTATCACAAATGTACTTGTTAAAGTCACACACGATTCACAAACGAAACACGAAACTTATTGTGTGCATAGGTATTATGTGCCGGGTCTAGAGACTCGATAATAGTTCCGACACTTAGAAAATCTCTTTGCTGTTTTAGAACGCTAGAGAGAGTTTTCTGTGACGCGCATCACTTGGTGATTTTATTTGGGGATTCTTCGCAAACAATGAGTTCACTTACCCCTCTAAACTATTTTCAAACGCTTTTCACTTGGGGAGATAACATACTCCGAAAACGCATTTAAGATTTTGTTAATATAAATTATATATCACTTGTAAAGACTAAGTGACATACGCAATAACTAAAGTCCTTCATTCACATCGAACCGTTTAATATTGGATAATAGCGAGTCATTGTTGAGTAGTACTACTGGGTTTGACAAACCCCACCCAACGCTAAACTCGACTGGAGGTCGAGTGGGTGTAATCTTGGCTAAACACATACCATGGTCGGGATAGACCTTGTGGCAAGGCAAATGATAAACAGTCAGCTTCGGTGTCGAACACTTAGTAATACTTGTTTTATAGGCTAGCTATCTATAGATATATAATTGACATAACACTATCTGGTAACGCAAAACGCTGAACGCAAAACGCTGAACGCAAACGCTAAACGCTTTATTTTATATAAACTTGTGAACTCACCAACCTCGTGTTGACACTTTTAGTATGTTATTCTCAGGTAGCCGAGGCGGGCGCGCGGTATAGGATCATGCATTGTTTGAAACGCTTTTGTTTATGCAACCTGATTTTAAACTGTTACTATGGGGTTTTGAGTCGTCCTGCGTGACGCAACTTTTATCTTTTGGTTTTTACGCTTCCGCACTTATTTTCATTTAAACGTTTTTATGGTTTATTATAACTAATGATTCCGATCCTGTTAGTTCACACCCTCTGACGGTAAAACTCCGTTAGTGGATTTTGAGGGTGTGACATATAACATGTACATGTATCAATTAACTATTGCTACTCAAATCGTATTTTTATCTTTATATAACCCACAACGAACGGGGGTCTGGGGGCAGCGCCCCTGGCAGCAGGGTTCTAAGGGCGGCAGCCCCTAGCAGGGTCCAAGGGGCAGAGCCCCTGGCTGCGGTTAAGCTGCCAGGTCAGCTTGGAAAAATTTTATTTCCATTAACTGTCTTAACATATTTTTCTCTAGGATTTTAATTCATTTCTCAGCGAACTTAACTTTTGGCGAACTTAGTATTAAGCGAATTTAACATTAGCGAACTTGTTGTTCAGCGAAGTTAACATTGGCGAACTTACTGTTCAGCGAAGTTAAGGTGACGAAGTTAGCGGCATGCGAACTTATCAGTGGCGAAGTTCAACAGTGGCGAACTTAGTTTGCAGGCGAAGTTGCTTAGCGGGGTTACTGTTCGTTCTAAAACCCCTTAATCATAATCGTTTCATCGCGAAATCCTTGAATGCGATTTTAACCAAACCCGTAAACATTCTCATGTTCATTTCCGGGTAAAACTTGACCCAAAAGCGCATAAAGTTTGGACCTTTAAGATTAAATGTTCAAAACTATATCTTAGGGTTCCATTTAATCAAGCCGTACAGGTTTAAGGGTTTATTAGTTTCGTTTTAGCATCAAGTTTACAACTTTAATACTCGTTTATACCCGATCTATCCCCGTCTTAAGTCTCAAGGCTAAACGTTTATAAAAACGTAAACTTTTAAGATCAAAACATACCTTTATACGTTCGGTTGGTCGCGTTTTGCTTGTTTATCTTATATCTAGCTCGGATATGAGATATCTATTGCTATTCGATGTTCGTTCGTCGTTTCACCCTCTTCCTCTCTCTCTCGGCCGTAAATTAATAAGGAAGTGTGTGTGTTTTTGAGTATGTAGAGATTAGGATGGAAATGAATGAGGGTTTAGGATTTTAGGTTGGTTTAACAGGGTATTTATACCTCTTGAAGCCCATGGACCTAAAGCTCATTACCATTTAATCCACCTTAATTAATATAAGTCCATGATCCGTTCTTTACTCGATATTAATTAATAACGCAAAATCACTACACGTCACTTTCTTTATTTAACATTATAATATTTTAGGATGTTACATAAAGAAATAGTATTATATTAATAAATTGTATTTATGTTGAATAAAATGAAGAATGTGTAAATAAAAAATAAAACTATAAGTAGTGTTTTCATCTTTTTAAGTATTATAGTTAAATTAGTTAGTTATATTAACTAGAGATATTTATTATGGTTATATTAGTTGTATTAATTGGATAGAGAGAGTGCATTTATTGTTGCAATTACATCTTTTTTATTTATATTTAAATATTTAAAACCTAAAATAAAACTAGTGGCTCATATTCATTTCTCTCATTTCTTGCAATAATTTGATTTTTTTTAACTTAAACTTATATATATATATATATACTAGTTTTTATCCTCCGTATTACGGGGGTTGGTTTATATTATTCTAATATTTATTTATTTTTTGAATTTATATTTTTTTTATTGTATCAAAGTTAATAATATACTTATGGTTTGATGATAAATTGTTTCATAAATAAATGAGATGTTATAACCCGGTTTAAAAGCTATATGGTTTTGATGAGACTCAAGACCTGTTTAATTTTTCTACTATAAAATTGGTTTTTTTTAATTATAAATAATAATTATGAAAGTTAATAATATACGTATGGTTTGATGAGCCCCAAGAGCCGTTTATTTTTGTTACTATAAAATTGGTTATTTTTAATTTAAATAATATATATATATATATATATATATATCTTTTTTAAAATAAATAAGATATTAATTTTTAATATATCCTATTTTATAGGATTTTTACATCAATAATTTGGTGAGAATAATTTTTTATTTAAATAGATGTTATAACTCGTTTAAGGAATATATGGGTTTGGTAAGATCCATACCCATGAATTCGGGTCAAATTCATGAGAAGCCTCCTTTTAAAAATCAAGCAAATCTGGTGACTCCAAAAAAAGGGGGAGCGACCACATCGCGACACCTAAGGTTTTTGGATCTTCGTTTATATATATATATATACATAGGTAATTAATTATTAGTGACAAATAAATAAATATATAATTTTTATTTATATATAATGTCATTTAAACATTTTATGTATAAAATTACAAGTTGAGGACCAAATATAAGCTAGTCTAGATAATGAGGGTTACATGTTAAAATGCATAACCTAATTTAATACTATTTATGTAAATATTAACAAAGTCTAGGGACTAGATGCAAACAATTGAAAGATCAAGGGGTTTATTGTTTAAACATATTATAATCTAAAACACTCAACCGCCGTTCTTCTTCTTCTTCCTCCATCTTCTTCATCCGTTTTCCGGCGCCGAAATACTGTATATGACGCCGGAATTCATCGGATACGGTCTGGAAACGTCCTTTTAACTTCCGGAAACGTTTAAAAATCGTCCCCAAAGTTCTGAAAACGTATCGAAACACTGTTTGAATTTTTGAAACGGTCAACGGCTGTCCCCAACTTTACAGAAACGGTCAAGAAACGTTTCTTGCCGTCCCGGCGAGTTTCCGGGACGGGGTACGGCACATAGGTCGCGTTTCCGTGCATCAGAGCTGGCCAATTCCGACCCACAATGTGTTAATAGTATATTAAATCTCAATACTTGAGTGTATAAACAAGTTTATCTAATATCCCTGGTGGTGGATCTAAGCCAGGGACGAACGTGAGGGAACTACATACTCGGAAGACTTTTAGTGAAGATATTTGTCACCTCTAGGCTTGGTTGGTACAAAACTTGGTATATAATACAGAGAGAAGCAATAAATCCTCAAAAACCCAAGAACAGAAGATATTAACGTCTCTCTTCCCAATAGACTAATGGCCCTGATTGAATTAAACATAAATATTTTGGCACAGCTCACCAATTTTATTAATCAAGAAAATAACTCAAAACTTGAACAATTCTCTCTTAACCTTTACATGAATTCTTTGGGATTTTATAGAGGCTCGATTACAATTAGGGTAAAACACAAACTCTTAATCTATGTCTAATAAAAAAATAGATGATTATCTCTAATTGCAATAATTAATTAATTAATGAGATTGATCCCTTAGATTGAACCGGCCCCACCTTCCCGAACCATAACTTGGTTTGGGAATTAACTCCAACATAGACAACAACTTTGCTTTCGAATGTATTATCCCACGTTTAATCGTAACTACTAGAAAAGTGTTCTTCCTTTACTACAAACATGGGAACCTCATTAACTTCAATCCCATCAATCGATTTCTCCATACGTTGACAATAATTACACATGATCAATGGTTAGGACTCGCAACAAGACAAAGATCGATGTTGTGTTCGGCCATAATTTCGTTTTTTCTTTACAATGTAATGGAAGGCAAGCAGGCAACGATTGGTCTTTGACTTTATTTGTTTGCTATACTAGTTTTTCAAGTGTTTGTAAGATAGAAACATATCAATCGATGTAATATAAATATTCTCAACATATATTTAGGTTTAATATCGATTTGACCTTGTTTTTCAAAGCTTTTAACAGGTATATATTGTACATACTTGCGCTTGGATTGCGAACCTTAATATTAATAAAAATAATTCCGATGTAAAATTATTACACAAACCATAAATGAAATTCAACAATGCAACTTACCTAACCCCTTTCAGGTGCAATGAATGTTGATTTAAACATGAGTAAACTGCGTTTTTTTCTATGTGGTTTGTCCAAAATTGCGATTTTAGTCAAATAGTTTTAAATTTGCGGTTTTCGTCCATGTGGTTCCATTTCACTTGCAATTAAACCCGATCTCACTAACCCCGTTAAGTCTGATCCTTAAACCCATTAATGTGCTCCTCACGTGAGAGGCATTTTTGTCCTTTTTCTCCCGAAATAAACCCCGACCCTAATTCACAAGCCCCCTTCACGGGTGGGTTGGGGTGTATTTGAGAAAAAAAGGACAAAACTTGAGGGGCACACTAATGAGTTTAACGATCAGACTTAACGACGTTAGTGTGGTTGGGTTTAATTGCAAGTGAAATGATACCACATGGACGAACATTGCAAATTTGAAACTATTGGACTAAAACTGCATATTTGAACAAACCACATAGACGAGAACCGCAATTTACTCTTTAAACGTTGTTAAAATCATACCTCTAGTTTATATTACTAAAGTCCGTAACAGTGCTCGTGGAATAAAACAGTGCTCGTGGAATAACATTGGCGGACCCGTGTTAAGGGTAAGGGGCGGCCACCCACCTTAAAGTTTTTTTTAGTGTTATTTGTATTGAAAATCCCGATCGCCCCCCTTAAAATTAGTGTTAAGTTCCGGTATTATTTCTCCATAAAATAATTCCTGGGTCCGCTCTGATTTCATAAGCCCTAACACAAAGGCAAAAACAGTACTCAATGTGCCAATATAAAGCTAGCACATGCATATATATGACTCCATAAACCACATTCACTCGCCACCTTCTTTCCAATTTCAATCTTTTACACTATTACAAACAAAAATGGTGAAAGTTGGGCAATGTTTCATAATAACACCTTCAAAACCAACACCAAATGCACCTATGTGTGTCTCTGAGCTAGACCAAGAGAAACCTATAACTCAAATACTCCGAGACTCTCTGAGTCAAGTCCTTGTGCACTTTTACCCTCTCGCGGGACGCCTACGTTACATCCCTCATACGGGTGGTCGAGTAACTCTCGAATGCAATGCCGCTGGCGCGGTGTTCCACGAAGCGATTTCAAGTTACAAAATGGAAGATTTCAAAGACTTTGCACCCCCAACCGAGCTGCGGTCACTTGTGCAAATTGTCGATTATGACGCGTCCGATTTGCATGAACTACCACTTCTCATGGTGCAACTTACTGAGTTGAGGTGTGGTGGGATTAGTTTAGGAATTGGAGTGTCGAATATTATGGTGGATGGGACATGCGCGTCCCATTTCATGGACGAATGGGCGAGAATAGCGCATAATGGTTTAACTGGAAACCAACCGTTTCTAGATCGGAGTGTGTTGCTGGCTGCAGAGCCAGCAACACCTCCACGGTTCAAACACGAAAGGTTTGAACCAAACTCGTTATTACTTGGTCAGACTGATGACCAAGAGGAACGTAATAAGGAAACAAAAATTGTCATGTTACATCTAAGCAAAAAACAAGTCCAAAAACTAAAAGACACCGCGAACGAAAATCGCCCGGGGTATATTTCACGTCCGTTTAGCCGATTCGAAGTGGTGGCCGGGCACATGTGGAGGTGTGCTAGTAAGGCTAGGGCACACCAGCCTACGCAACCAACGAAATTGTTTATTCCAGTTAGTATTCGAGGCCGGATGGCATTGCCAAAGTGGTACTTTGGCAATGCCATTATGAAACAGGCAGCGTGTAGCCACGCTGGTGAGTTGGTGAGGCGGCCCTTATCTTATGCGTGTGGTAAGATAAGGGAAGCCGTGGAAATAGTCACTAAGGACTATGTTAAGTCAGCCGCCGATGATACGAAACGTCAGCTGGATTTAATGCCTTTCCGGACGTTTCATACCATCGGGTCCACAACGGGTTCTTTCAATGGGAACCCGAATATGGAGATTATAAGTTGGTTGGGTATACCCTTTGAAGGTTTAGATTTTGGGTGGGGAAAGAGTGTTTATATGGGTCCCACGACTATTAATGTTGATGGTAAGGGCATTGTTTTCCCCGGTGAGGGCGGAGATGGTTCGGTGTTAGTTGCATTGCGGTTTCAAGTTGCGCATGTTGAGAACTACGAGAACTGCTTTTATCAAATTGAATAGATTGTTGTCCCTTGTCAAAGAATAATGAAAAAGTCTTACCATACCGTTTGAATACTCATTCAAATGTTTTAAATTATGGAGTTGTAATATGGATAATAATCATTTCAATTTTATTGATTATGAAGTACCTAGTATGTTTTTCACTTTATGTGCTTGGAGAGAAAAAACCCTGCAATTGAAATAGAAATAATTTCTTATTAGATATACATAGTGGTTTCACATAGAATGAAAAACGTCACGTCATGTTACTATCACGTGGGTGTAAAACGAACCATTAGAAACTTGCATAATGATCATTTTCCATGTGTTTCAGACTTTCAGCGTTAGGCTAAATTGCTGGCTGGTTGTGGCTACCTGGACTATGAGTCTTTGTTTCATTGGGTTTGTCTGGTTTCACAAAGTAATAAAAACTATGACGTCATGTCACGTCATGTCACTATCATGTAGGTGGCAAACGACCCACTCAAAACTTGTGTAGTTGTTTCACCCATCCCATGGTGCCGCCAAATCATTTTCTGTGGGTTTCAGCGTTAGGCTAAAGTGCTGGCTAGTTGTGGCTAACTAGACAATAAGTCTTTGTCTCATTGAGTTTGCCTGGTTTAACAAAAAAATGAAAAACGTCACTTCACCCACTAGAAACTTAGGCTGAGGGGTGTGGGGGGCTCCAACGGGGGCGCGAGTAGGGGCTCCAGCCAATAATATTGTGACGTGTGGTAGAGAGAGAAACTGGATAAGGTGGGTGTTGGAGCCCCCGCTGGAGCCCCTGGCGCTGGTGTGGAGGGGCTCCAGCAGGGGCTCCAGCGGATTTTTTTTTTTTATTTTTTTATAAATATATTCAAAAAACGTATTATTAAAAAAACTCATAAATTATTAAAAAAAACACACATTAAAAAAAAACACATTAATATCTAAAAAAAAACACATTAGGAGACGGTTGTATGTTGGATGGTTGAAAGCCGGATGTTTCTTGCGACCCCGAAAAAAACATCGATTGGTCCGGTGACGACCATAAATCGTCGTAACTATACCTGAATCTAGGTTTGGGTACCATTTTCCAGCCATGTTTTTAAAAAAAGGTTTGGAAGATGGGTTGATTTTGGGTTTTTATTGAAGTTGTGGTAATTGTTTTATGTGATTTTGGGTGTGGTATGTGATTTTGGGTGTGGTAATTGGATTAGGTTTATATATAGGAAAAACAGATTTTTTTTTAATAAAATTAAAGAACCCAACGGCTCATTTCTCATCCCAACGGCTCTTTCACGCATTCCCATGTCCCTTTACGCCTCTTCCTTCACGCGAACAGGCTTGCGCCTGCTTTGAAAGCCGTGCTCGCGCCCCTCTCGCGCCTCGGTGGTGTGGTGCTCGCGCCTGGGGGCGCAAGCGGAGGGGCTCTCGCGCCCCCGCTGAAGCCCCACACCCCTCAGCCTTATGTAATCGTTTCACTCAACCCATGGTGACGACAAATTATTTTTCATGGGTTTCACCGTTAGGCTAAAGTGCCGGCTAGTGGTGCCTAACTATATTGTTTGGTTCACATGCAACTACTGGAAAAGTGTACTTCCTATACTCCGAAAATAGTAACCCCATTAACTTCAATAGTTCAATTCCATTACCCAATTTGCTCCATACATAGACAATAATTAGGACCCGGGGACCAGACAAGCTATCCTGGTTTGTTGTGATTTGCATTCCGGTCTAGGATAAATATATTTTAAGCGTTGAGTCGAGTTGGGTCATAATTTTTATTTCGGTCTTTGTTGTTTTTTGTATGCTAGAACGGTTTTTTAAAGTGTTTAGAAAATAGATACATACTAGTGTTCACACACGCGCTTTGTGGCGGGGGAGTAAAGATGTTTATTCCACACCTGCTTCACTTAAAAATATGAAGTCATCACCATCGCCTTCGATCACCATCATTTCTCTCACGGTTAATAACTTTCGTGAATCATTAAGAAAACCGTCGCGCTGTAGCGGGGTTATAAACCGAGCCAAATGCCACACCACCGCCATCGACCACTAATACTCGAAAAGCTCGTATAAGAAAAAAAATAAACAAAAAAAAGTAAACCAAACGAAAAGCTGATGTAGAAACGTTGAACCACGTACGTGAAACGCAAAACATTGGAAACAATAACTAATTAAGTTGATCTAGAACCCGCACGTTGCAACATAGTTGAACCACACACGCACGTTGCTCCGTGTTAACTCGTAAAATTACGACCACAATGTAAAACGAAGTATTTGTTGAAGATGAAAAGTGTAGGGGACCAAAGTTGAAAGTGAAAAAGTATTGTGGTTAAATTATAGAAGATGTAAACGGCGTCATTATCATTATCGTACTCAGTAAATCCCACCAATAGCCAGTGGCGGCCCAAGGTTTTAAGAGACCTCAAGCTAACTAGCTAGTTGGGGCCTTTTCAATTTTTTTTAATATATAAACTCTCCTCCTTTACATGTTTAGTGAATGGCAACTATAAACTAACACGTTATAGTTGACAAATGTGTTTTTTTTACAAAACTAGGGCCTTTTTGAGACTTTTGACTAGGCCTGTAAACGAACCGAACGTTCGGTGAACTATTCGTGAACCGTTCGACGGGAAGTTCGTTTATGTTCGTTTATTTAATAAATGAACGAACACGAAATAAAATTTGTGTTCGTTTAATTAAACAAACGAACATGAACACATGTTCCGTTCGTTCATTTATGTTCATCAACGTTCGTTTATGTATTAATTGAAATAATTAATTATTATATGGATGAGCTATCTAATTAAAAGTTTTATACTTTTTAATTTGTGTTCATTTAAGTATTTTCATTTACGTTCGTTTATGTTTGTTTGTGTTCATTTACATTTGTTCATCTATGTTCATGTATGTTCGTTTATCTTTGTCTAGTTATGTTCGTTTAGATTATAAACGAATGAATATAAACGAACACAAATGTTCATTTTTTTTAAATAAACAAAAGTGAACATAAATATATGTCTGATTAAGCGCTCGTATTCATTAAAGTTTAATGAGCGAAAACGAACATGCCCTTGTTTGTCTATATTCGATTCATTTACAGGCTTTCGTCATTCACATTGATGAATACGTGGGTCTCAATCTCTAGCTCTGTTGATTTAATGTTTGTTCGCTTGTGTTCGTGAACCATTCGTGAACACATTCATTTCCTTAATGAACAAACATGAACATAAAATATCGTTCAGTAAGTATTCGTGAACCGTTCATGAACACATTATTTCCTTAACGAACAAACATGAACAAGGCCTTGTTCGTGTTCGATCGGTTCGTTTACAGCCCTACTTTTGACCACATGTGGGGTTTAGTTTTCTTCTAATCACAAGAGGGGTTGTCGACATTAGTAGTGACGATTAAGTTAGCATATAGGTGTGTAAGGACGATGGCAACTCCTCTTGGGGTTATTACCAACTACTAATGTCGACAATCCCTCTTGTGATAAAAAAGAAAACTAAACTGGCCATGTGATCAAAAGTCTCAAAAAGACCCTAGTTTTAAAAAAATATCTTGTGAGTGTGAACAATGTTTACACAAAATTTATTTTTTTAGCTTTTGATTTGGCATTTAACTGTTTGTAATAATATTTAAGTATTCAGCTAAGATGTGTACAACTAAGATTTTAAGAAACAAATAACAAGCTAATAGATTATAATTTGGTCTAGCAAATAGTAATTACTAATTAGGGCAAGTTTTGATGTTAAAATTGGCAAATTTAATCTAACTATACTAATAAAAGAAAATAATGAAGGTGATGTGACAATCCCACATTCATTATTGGCCTAATCCCTTTTCTCATTCATTTGACTTATTCTTGGGTTTTGAAGCAAAACCATATTGACAAATGAGTTATAATTTCCTTTCTAATTCTCTAATCTCTCATTTAATTTTACCTAACAATCCATGGGTCATGAGTCAAGATAATTTTGACAAATGGCTTATAATTTCATTTCTAATTATCTAATTTCTCATCTTATTTATTCTAACAATCTAAGATCATGGGACAAAACAATTTTGAGAAATGGGTTATAATTTTCATTCTAATTTTCCAATATTTCATCTCATTCATCATAGTTATCCACGGGTAATTGGTCAAAACAATTTATGCAAATATTGTATATAAAAAATCGATTTTGTAAATTTGAGATTCTAGACTTTTTATTGTTTGTACTATATATTTTATTATTACCTTTAGTTTTGTTTATTTCTTTTAAATAATAGATCTTTTTATTATTTGACAAACCTCGTGTAATACACGGGTTCAAATGCTAGTAGCATAATATTAAAAAGTGATTAAAGTAATTACCAACTCAAAAGTCAATACAGTTGAATCGAGTAACTGAGTCCATGGCCACTTAAATTTCACTCCATGCCCTTTCAAAATGGCCCAACATGGCTGATTGAAAAACATTAAACCTTTTTTATAAAAAAAAAATTAGAGGCCTTTATATTTATGGGGCCTCAAACCCTTAACAACACATTTGGGCTGCCATGTCAATAGCAAAACTATGGTAGGGTCTGAGAGGGTCATGTAACATTCGTCATTTTTCAAATCCGAAACCCGACACATTTATTATTATTATTAATATTTTCTTTTCTTAACTCTTTTGTCTCATTAATTATTCGAACGTTCAATGATAAATAAATTATCGTGCCGTTTAAACATATGTAATTTTCTTTTATTAATTTATTTTTGTTATTTATCGATTTAACTATGAGTTATGTACAAAATCCACCCCTAGCTAACATTTATCCACTTGTGTACCCAATCCTAAAATTTAGGGTTCTTTCTCCCTTTCCCGTCACCACTGTCGCCCCCCCCCCCCCCTGCTTCATGACCCACGATTAAGGCCTGGAATCACGGAATTGACTTTGTATAAATGTTAAGTGATCAAAAACGCGTCCAAATCATACCTTAATTGTGTTAATCAACAACGAATTAACAGCTATAACTCGTTTAACGAACCGCGACCCAATTGATCCCTAAAACCTATAAATACTGGTCTTCAGTGCAATTGAATATACACACACCATCCTCTTCCCCTCGCCGTCATAACCCCTCAAATCAATTGAATTGACCTCGTCGTTTTCTTGTCTGTTCGTCATCAAACCCGCCGGCCGAGTTCTGCTCTTGTTTACCCACGTATAATCTTCATTAGAGGTAATTAAATACATGGTTAGGATCGCGATGTTGTGTAGATTAAAAGCCCTAAGGCTTATTGGATAAACATTAACAGATTTGGATCAATTGATTCGTTAGGGTTCTTAGCCAAATCTGTTGATGTTTGCTTATGTTTATATTATTTGGGTTCTGGGGTATTGTTGCAAGATGTTGGATGGCTCAACTGGTTAAGTCACTTGAATCCCGGGGTAGAGGTCGCGGGTTCTACCCCCTGCCACCCCGTTTTGCCTTTATTTTTAGTATTTTTGTTAAACTAATCAATTTCAATGATTTAAAACCTTAATAAATTATATAAAAATATATATATCTTATTAAAACCAACATATTAACTCGTTGTTTTCCGAATCTCGGTTAAAACTAGATATAGATATATATATATATATACATATATATATATATATATCTATATATCTATATATATAAATATATGTATAATAGTTATTAAAAGTTTATAAGGGTTTTTTTTTTGTAATGAATATTTAAAAAGATTTTGTTTATCTAGAATACGTAAATTAAGGTTTATAATATTATTTTACATAATAATTTGGCTAGGTAATTTATAAACAAATGGCATTTTTATAAATATATATTGTTACCGCTTAAATAATATAAGTACGAATATTTTATAAACAGTCATATTTTATGCAATACTAAGTTATAAGTAATTCTTATTAATCTTTAACTTTAAATAAAGGAATGTTGGATTTTAATAATCCCTATTGAATGGTATTGGCCGATAATAATCCCTATTCATTTTATCGCCACTGACGGTCCCAAATTCAAAAACGTTGGCCCTCAATGGTCCCCCGTTAAATATAACTTAACGGCGTAACAGTTTTTTCTAAATTTCAAACCAATGTTTTAGGGCTTTTGATTGTTAGGAGGATACGATTCGATTGATGTAAAACTTAGTTCGAAACAGTGCTTCAAAATGACGAAGCAATGCTTCAATTCAGGTGTTTGAACTTACAATTAACCAAAATCAAGTCGTTTAGATAATTGTTTGGAGCTAACTTTTATATCATTCGACTCGTATCTTCCTTTCGATTAATAGCCCTAAAAAGTTAGTTTGAAATTCGGAAAAAAGTATAACGCTGTTAAGTCCTTTTTAACGGGGGACCATTAGGGGGGGCAACTTTTTTGAATTTGGGACCGCTAGTGGCGATAAAATGAATAGGGATTATTATCGGCCAATACCATTCAATAGGGATTATTAAAATCCAATATTCCTTAAATAAAATATGCTATACGCTCAATACCCGTTCCTATCTCGTTTTCTCTCTTAGTCCATTTGTTAATTTGTAGTTTTCCCGTTATTACACTTGTTAGGATTTGACTTTGCTACCTCTCGAGCGCGACGCTTATTCTCCTACCAATCTTAACGTATTTATTCATTTGCTTACTCTCTAAGGCGAGTTTACATATCCCCCTTTTTCACCTTTTAAGTTTTGGGGGTGGCATGTATACCCTATTTACATTACACATTTTTATTTCCGTATCTATTCAAAACACAATTCAATATATGTTTATGTGTGACTATTGCATGCTCTATGATAATGCTCTATGTGCTTAATTGTTTACTTTATGTTTGGTGGTTGGTATCTCATCCTCATCTATCCTCATCTAGTATGATCATACATTTACCTAAGTACTTTGATTTCGTATCAATAAGAACGGGTCCACATCTATTTAGTTTGTTTACATTTTCATAAGAATTGTAATACTCGTCATTTACATATGAATTGTGATTTATCTATATATATATATATATAACTAAAACTTATGTATTCTCACCAACATTCATGTTGATAAACTTATGTAATTTACCTTGATCAAGATTGAAGATATTAGTTTTTACCTTAGGACATATATGCAAATAATAAATATGATGTAATTGTTTTGATTATTATAATTGTGTACCTATTTTGATATTAATGAATTAAATAATTATCGTCACTTTATTTAGTGTCTTTTGAGCTACTGTCCAATCAATACGTAACGCCCCGGCATGTTCCGTCTTTGGTCGGGGTGTGACAGGTCACATGTAAACAGTCTTACCTCTACCCGTAGGAATTAAGAGGCTACTTCTGGTGAGACCCCCGACTTGATAATAGTTTTGCATCAAGCCTTGGACATAAGGCACATAACACTCAACCCACCGGCCAATTGGTGCATGTACCATTGTCTTTCACCTATTAAAGCCACCACATGATGCCTGATTAACCTTTCCGCCATTTTTAACGTTATTTTCACGAGAGTAGTAAAATAACGACAAAATTTAATGCAATTTCACTTTTACCCACATGAGAGTTCACACATATATACATTATATGCGCGCACCACAAGCAGGGCGTAATTTGTTTGATTTAATTCTTATATATAAATAGAAGTACACTTTTCTATATGTAACACCCCGGCCTATCGTACCACCAATATTGTCCGCTTTGCCCTAGATGGGTTGCCCATCCGGGAAATCACGGATTTGATTTTGGTTGCCCAGATGGAGACTTCCCAGGAGGTCACCCATCCTAATACTACTTCCACCTAAGCACGCTTAACCGTGGAGTTTTCATGTGCTCAACAGCCAACTAAGCCCAAAACGCGTTGGTGATTGAAGAGGCTGGACATTTACTTATGAACCAAGGATCTCTCTTGTCCACAGCCGATGTGGGATAGCCTAAGAGTGGGACGATGTTGTGTTTGCCAAGGGTGTTACATGTGGTATCAGAGCCACTCTTGTGCCGTTCGGGATGATGGGACATGCCTCATCGAGGACGATGAGTGTCGGTTTAACGCGTTTAAGGTAGGCTAATGATATGATAACGCCAATTACGCGATTTTGTCCGAAAATTATGGTCCAAGATATGGGGGGTTCTCGTCGGCTGATCGTAGGTGAGTAAAAGGAATAAAGGAATTTAATTAATATTTTCAGTTTGGTCCCTAGTCTATAAATGTGGATTCAAATAGGGGTTGATTTTGCACAATCCTATAACTAAAATCAAATAAATAAATAATAATAATAATAATAAAAGAATTTAAACGAGTCGGGTTTTCGGGTCCGAAAATTGACGAATGTTACAGTATTCACAACTTTTTAAAAATTTCGTCCCGAAATTATAGAAAAACATAACATAATGAAATAAGGTAAGTGTCAAGAGATTTTTTTTTATATATATATAAAAATAACACCGATCTTCAGGTGACCCAAATAACGCTACAAACGGAAGACATGATAAGGACACTTATATATAGGATGTACCAACGGCGTATACACCATGCCCTTATCACATCGATATTTGTACCGTTACCCAAAATCACCCTAGGTTCCGAGTTATGACACACAACCGTATTCACCATGAGTTCCATGAGATGACTTTGATAATTATGCGTTCACTCATAATTATTTAGGTCGTCACATGATGCACATAGTTCGTCCCGTTGTGCGGGTTCGAAAAACAAGGTAAATGAAAAACTTTTTAAGTCGATAAATAAATGGAACTATCTGAGCAAGAGCAATAAAATAAAATAAATAAATAATTGAGTGAAATTTGATTGACATAAATAGCTAGTAACAACTTTGAAAAATAAAGCGAAATTACTAAGTTAATCATCAAAAGTAATAATAACTAAATTAAATAAATAGATAGAGGGAATTTTGAATAGAAATACTTAGGATGACAACAAAATTTACGAATAAGTATTCACATAGTCAGGTTCACATATCAAACGAATCACATGATTAGAGAAATATAATAACATATGAGGCTTAAAATCAAGATTATAAAACCGGATGAGGAAAGAGTGACGTGAGGATGAGGTGAGTTTGGAGGGTTTGGGTAGTCATGTATTAAATATCGAAATAAAATTTGTACATGTGACTCCTATTAGATAACTATGTACAACACATGTTCATAGTCCCAATTTCCAAAACATTTGTAGGAAATCGGTCATAGGTAGTTTATGATACAAATACGGTACTATTAGATAACTATGCACATCACCATGCACATAGTCCCGGTGAATAACCGGTCATAGACCACTTAAATCATGCTAATAAATTGTGTAGCAATAAATAGTGTAATAAACGACAAGATAGGAATAAATAAGAGATTGAATACCATTATAAATAACCATAATTCTTATTCGTAATAAAACTAGAGATTTAATGAAGTTAATACATTAGATTTAAATGAAAAGAACTAAATAAAAGAAACGTCTTTGCGTAGCATGTCTTCATAAAGGGTTAGGCTTAGACTTGGGAACCGTTGATGTAACACACTTTCCCTTGGGTAGCTTGGTCACTTGAGGCTGGTTGGTTGATTGGGATTTGGTTGACTTGAATTGGTTGAATGGGTTGGGCTTGAATTGCTTGGATGGGTTGAGCTTGGATTGGTTGAAGTTGATTTACTTGGGCTTGGTAGGCTTGATATTGAGCGGTTTGAGTTGGGTAGGATTAAATTTGGTTCATGTATGCGAGTCTTGGGCATGCATTGCGAAAATGGCTAGGGTCTCCACAATTGTAACAAGCTCTAATAGTTGAGGGTGCTTGAGTAAACGGTTGAGCATAAGGTAATGGTTGGGTAAGAGGTGAGGTAAATGGTTGCATCAAAATTTGGCTGCGTTCACGACATGTGGTAAAGAGGTGACCAAATCGATTGCAATGGGTGCATTTTCGACACTTGAGGTTAGGCGAATGGTGAAAGTTACAAGTATCACATAATGGGTGGGGTCCTGTGTAGGGTTTCTTGGTGGGTTGGGTTTGCGATTGGGCCAAGACATAGTTTTGGAAATTGGACTTTCTTTTATTGTTACGGTAATGGGGAGAGTTGTTGTGCTTGAATGATTCGGGCTTAGAAGACTCGGGTTTGGGAGATTCGGGCTTAGGTTCTTTGGTGGGCTCGGATGCAGGCTTATCATTGGGCTTCTTGGAATTTTTCCGCGTCAAGGTCCCGACCTTAACGTGGTTCTCTGTGAGGGTACCGGCTAGGGTGATAGCATCATGGAGCGTTTGAGGGCCACGGCTTAGAACGGAGTCTTGGATTTCCATCGGCAAACCCGAGATGTACTTTTCGATTGCACGCTCAAGTGGGGTGAACATGTGGGGAATGAGAAGGCTCAGTTCATGGAAACGATCATTGTAGGCGATGTCATTACCACTTTCTTGTTTCAAATTCCAAAATTCATCTTCCAACTTCCGAATCTCATGTTTCGGGCAGAACTTCTTGAGCATAAGTTTCTTGAGGTCATCCCATGGCAAGGCCATGGCAACCTCAGCGCCAAGCATGCGCTTCTCACCATTCCACCAATTGAGGGCATTCTTCTTAAACTTGCTCGAGGCGTAATTGGTTTTCTTGTCCTCGGGACATTCACATTGGAGGAATATGCTCTCCATTTCTTCGAACCATTGGAGGAGAACGGTAGCACCGTCGATACCGGGGTATTTGGGCTGGTTGGCACTCTTGAATTGTTTGAGAGGGTAAGCAATTGGGTTCGGAGTAGTGGATGATGAAGAAGCATTCACAGTTTGCAATTGAGAGATGATTGTTTGGAGGGCTTCCACAATTCCCTTGGCGATGCGGGATGACATGCTACGGGCCGAGTTGCTGGTGCGACGGTTACGGTTGATAAGGCGGGAAGAAGACATGCTACAATGACGACACGTGAAAAATTTATTTTTTTTTTTGGAAAAAGAAAAATTGTATAACTATGTGAAATTTCGAGTTTTGTGGAAATACATGAGAATACAAAATAAAATTCTAATAACCTTAACTTAGAGTATTGATGAAATTGATAATTTGAGAAAATATTCATTCTTAACAAAATAAAAAAATACGTATTTAAACAAAAATTTCATCGTTGATTTAAGAGTGTGATCGTCACATGACCATATTGATACAATGAGTGTAGTAGATTCGAGTACGTTTGGTGTGATATGCTTTGGCCTAATAAGTTCCACACCCTTACCGAACACTCCAGGAAGGCAACCAGGTCTCGCGGTTGGTTGAGATTTATACGCATTGCACTTCCTTAGGCTCGCAAGCCTTGGTGTCAAGGGTTCGGTAAACAAGTGTGTCCCTCTTACAGTTACTACATATCCGTCCCACGAATCATCCTCAAGGAGAGGGGAGTAAAAAGGCGGGATTTCTTAAGGAATTTCCCATTTTTTAAAAATCGTCCTAAAGTTTTGAAAACAATTTTGAGAGTGAGGCATAGCCTCGGATTAAGTGTGTGATTTTGTGTACAAGAATAATATTAAATCATTAAATAATATTTAAGCTACTGCAATCAATAATATAATTCAGGATGCAAACACGTAAAGACATATCACGTATAGGACCCTAAGCATGCGACTAGGTCGTTATATCTAACCACCTATCTTATAGCCTTCGGCTCTGATACCAATCTGTCACACCCCGACCAAAGGTGGCGGAACATGCCGGGGCGTAACGTATTGATTGGACAGTAGCTCGAAAGACACTAATTAAAGTGACAATAATTATTTAATTCGTTAATAACAAAACAAGTACACAAATTCAATAAACAGAACAACGATTACATCATGTTTTGTATTTTTAATAATATCCTAAGGTAAAACTAAATTCTTCGATCTTGAACAATGTAAATTACTTGTACCTATAGCATGTATAAAATTAGAGTTTGTCAACACGAATGTTGGTGAGAATACATAAGTTTTAGTTGAGATACATATATAGATAAAAACCACAATTCATATGTAAATGATGAATATTACAGTTTCTATGAAAATGTAAATAACTAAATAAATGTGGACCCGTTCTCATTGATACGAAATCGATGTACTTGGGTAAATGTATGATCATACTAGATGAGGATGAGATACCAACCACCAAACATAAAATAAACAACTAAGCACATAGAGCATTATCATAGAACATGCAATAATCACACATAAACATATATTGAATTGTGTTTTGAATAGATGTGGAATAAAAATGAGTAAAATAAATAGGGTATACATGCCACCCCCAAAACTTAAAAGATGAAAAGGGGGGATATGTAAACTCACCTTATAGAATAGGATAAACGAGGACGAGATAATAAAAGAAAGAGCTAGGATGAAAACGGTCAACCTCCTCGAGGTTCACCGAAAGATAATCCTTGTATGTTAACGAATTGAGGGAGAACTAGGAGTATATGGTCGCGGCCCTAGCTTGAACACGAATCAGGTCTTAGCGGCTTTGTATGCTTAAATTAGGTGAGGGGTTAGGGTCGCAACGTAACAGGGGTGGTATGGTGTGATTTAATTGAATTTTAATCGAGTTTATATAGGGTTTTAAAAGTGATTAAGTGGCGGTTCGTTATGGTTGTAATTGCGAATCAATTAGCTGTCATACATGATGTTTTACCACAATTAGAGTGTCGGTTAAACGCGTTTAAGGTAGGCTAATGATATGATAACGCCAACTACGCGATTTTGTCCGAAAATTATGGTCCAAGATAGAGGGGGGGGGGGGGGGAGGTTTCTCGTCGGCTGATCGTAGGTGAGGAAAAGGAATAAAGGAATTTAATTAATATTTTCAGTTTGGTCCCTGGTCTATAAATGTGGATTCAAAAGTTAATCAAAGTTGGCTAGGGGTTGATTTTTCACAATCCTATAACTAAAATCAAATAATAATAATAATAATAATAATAATAATAAAAGAATTTAAACGAGTCGGGTTTTCGGGTCCGAAAATTGACGAATGTTACACTATAAGTATAGGATTTTGAAAGTTATGTATTTCATTTATTAATGGACTTAGATGAAGAATTAGAGATGCAACCACAATCACAGCGTCTACCTTCTAAGGTCTTCGAACCCCTCTTAGCACGTGGTATTTGAATTCTGATAATGTTGTATGCTACCACTTGCCGACACTGACATGAAGGAGTTAAATCACGTATTTCATAGAAGATTTTCACCTTCTTACTACCGAGGGTCAATCTGAATTCTATAAAATAAGGCGTTGGTTGTACCTATTGTATGCTTAACGCACCCTAGTGACAGTTGCGTGATATGTACTAGTTAGTTCAAAGAAAATAGAACGGAACTAAACTTAATAGAATTATGGAGGGATATCACACTAAATCATCTTCTTCATTCATGATCATAATACGAAAATTAAAAAACCACTATACAGGCTAAAATAGCCGAAACAAACTAATAGTATCGCTAACCTACTAACTCTAAACGATTAGGAATAATAATTGGTTCGTGGGTGTAATGTTACGTGGGTGAGTTGGCACGCATCATTGTGAGTAAAGTAGAGACATGATATGACTAATTTAACAGAGGGAAGATAGTACATTTGGTGATAAGGTAAAAATTGTAACGTTGGTTGGTGCACTTCCAACATGTTGGCCTACTTAAAATGCCGCATTAGCTTTCTACTTATTCTTCTCACATCCAACCTTAATATTTCACATCATCATTATACTTTACATTTTTATTGAATAAATGTTTTCTTTTTGTTTTAAGAAATAATTTAAATAACTAAATAAACTTATTAATTAAATTTTATTGTAACATTGATATTTTTAATAGTCGTTGGAACGTTTTAAAAAATCTAGCTGATGGACTTTTAAAATTATTAAATAAATAGTTGTTGAATATTTTAAAATTATTAAACTAAATTAAAATAATACATGAATAAACTTGCATCTTTTTAAAAAAATAAATTACACAGATAAAACTTAAATAAGAAAAGCAACAACACTACATAATTTTAAAAAACGGAGACCCAAATGTTGTACTTATGTTAGATCAGCTTATACAAAACTTCATTAACGCTTCGTTTTTCCTGGTCAATATATCTTGTGTTGATGAAAAGTATTTCCTGCTATTCTAGCATTAACTTCTTATGTTCCAAGCCATTAAATCTAACCATTCTTGTGCTGAACTCCTCGGTTGCCCTCGACTCACCTCATCTAGTCGTTATGGAAAGAAAAAAACTAGCCGTTATTAAATTATTATTTATTTAATGTTATTACTTAGTTGTTAATATGCATATTTTTCCGTTATTTAAGTTACTTATAATTGCATTAAAAAATTATTATTATTAATTTATAATTATAAAACTTACTGTTGCAAATTAACAGAAGAGTCGTTCATAAAAACAAGGAAGAAAATTAAACATTTAAATTGTGTGGGCCCGTTGTGAATGTATTTGCGCTGCACGTGGTGACAAACGGGTCTTTAAATGCAAAGATGGATCAATGGTGTATGTGGGGCATGCACTTGCCAGCTCCATGCATATACTCTAGTTTGTCTCGCTAAAACAAATTGCAACTTTTTATATTTCAAGGCAACTAAAAAAAATATACCGTGTATAAATACCAGAGAACTAGTTCATCATATCAAAATTATAAGTCATTTTAAAGAAAATAAATACACGTTAGCTCATCATTTTTTTCAAACCCCATGTACTTTATAAAAAGCTTTCAAGATACAAGCCAAATACTAAAGGTTTAAAGTCTTATAAACTCTACCAAGATAACTAAAAACTTTCTGGGATTCATAAGATTCAAATAAATGTGTCTCTAATAAAACAGTCTAAAAAAGGATACAACTGTTACATTATCAAAAACCAAAATCCAAGTTTTGGGCTTTTTCTAAACCCGGAAATAAGAACACATGCATTTAACTCTCCGCGTGAACATCAACTAAGTTATTAAATTGCTTAATAATCTTGAGTTGAACATGAACCGGTTCAGCTGATGATCATTTTCGTCAAGTACTCGCTGTGCTCCGGGAAGTATTCCAACAACTCGTCCTTCGTCACCCACACGAAATCTTTGCTTTTAATATCAAACTTATTTGTTGCAATCACTTGAGACTTAAAGAAAAACCTCTGGAAAACAAATTCAAAATATAAAATTTGTCAACGCCAAGTTCAAAGAAAAAACTTCAAACCGATTATTGCAAATTCAAGAATCAAGTCATTTTGCATACCATGAATTGATTATCTTTGTCGTTCTCGGTAGGTGGCATTGCAATATGGCCCATTGGGGCATTTCCGACAAAGTAAGTATGCGATAAATCTCCAATAACAGATTCTAGTGCAGATTCTGCACACTGAATGAATAGTTTATTTAACCAATGAGTACACGATATTAACGAAAATATGTTAGTAAAATTACAAAATGTCAAAATTACCTTTGCAGCGTCTCTTCAGACTTGTAAACTTTTTCAGGAAAGTGCCATACGGGCAGCCTTTGGGAGAACCATATGCATCACCATAAAGAAGATACAGCCTTCTGTCAAGAGCTCTTTGCAATGACCTACAAAAACCGAGTGCAAGTATTAAATATTACTCAAAGGGCAGTTTGAGAATACCAAATTTTGGTTAAAAATCGTACTTTTTATCATCGGTTTTGTCGGCTTCAGTGATCCTAGGAGCTGGTTTAAAATCAATTTGGTATTCGCCTTTACCCCTGAAAATAGACGTGCAAGAACAACACCAAAAAAAACATCCAATATATTAAGGGCTTAGGGTAGTTTAAAGAGCACAAAATCCGTCCAACTGCTACAAAAAAAATTACCTCGCATCAGATTTTTTTAGGAATTCTTCAGGATATGCCCGACGAAACTGTTGCCTCCAATTAAAGCTACATGTTTTCATGAGAGGATATACACATTAGACTAGAAAAACACAATTAAATAGTGAACTAAGGTATTACAGCATCATCGTCTAACAAAATTAAAAGTCGAAGATCCAGTAACGAGCAGTAACACAATGATGACCAGTTGATAAATCTTTTGTAGAAGAAAGTAAATGTTAAAGTTGCATATATGCAAGAAGCATTTGCTTGACAAATAAACCATGAGCCAACAGGCGGCTTTAAAAAAAAAGAAAAAAAATACTAAAATGAAAATTTGAGAAAAATGTAAGTTCCAACCATAATAATTGCATTTTATTAAGTATGAGCTGCGAGTGAGAATTCAGCATACTACTTATCAATCTGAATCCAGATTTAAACAGATTGCAAAGTGTAGTCAAGTTAACAACTCATTGCAACTCAAGTTCAAGGATAAGACAGACACTTTGACCTTAAAACTGAATAATAACTGATAACAAAAGTACATAATATCTTCTGTGTCATTCTCAATTAATCAGAATAAACCTAAAAACCCAAACCAAACAGAAACATAAACCGACGGTTTGGTTTGATGTTTTCGTAGAAACCAAACTTCCGATTCGGTTTTGGTTTTGTGTGCAACTAAAACCAAAAAAACAGAACCAAACTTATCCATTTTTAGCTTTTCTTTTAAATTTTGAGTAATTTATAATAGTTTAAAATATAGTTTACCCAAATGTTTTAGCACAAATGTATAATAATCGACTAATTAATAGCTAAAAAAAATAATAAACCCATATTCATTATTTTTTGGACCATTATTTTCAAAACAAAATGGCAAAATCACAAACCAAAAAAGCAAAACCAGGCGGTTCTAATATACTCAAAAAACCAAAATATTGGTTTTTGGTTGGTTCGATTTTAGCCCAAAACCAAAACTGAACAGTTTCAAAAACCAACATTCTGGTTTTAGCCCAAAACCGACCGCAAAGCAAAAAAACCGCAACCGAACGTTTTAGAAAACTCAAAAACCTACATTTTGATTTTGGTTTGGTTCGGTTCTGTCCGGTTTTAGCCTAACAGCAGAAAAACCAAAACTGAACAGTTTCAAAAACCGACATTTTGGTTTTAGCCCAAAACCAACCCCAAAGCAAAAAAACCGCAACCGAACGTTTTAGAAAACTCAAAAACCTACATTTCGGTTTTGGTTTGGTTCATTCTATTCGGTTTTAGCCCAAAACCAGAAAACCCAAAACTGAACAGTTTCAAAAACCAACATTTCGATTTTAGCCAAAACCAACCCCAAAGCAAAAAAACCGCAACCGAACGTTTTAGAAAACTCAAAAACCTATGTTTCGATTTTGGTTTGGTTCGGTTCTGTTTGGTTTTAGCCCAAAACCAGAAAAACCAAAACTGAAAAGTTTCAAAAACCAACATGTCAATTTTAGCCCAAAACCGACCCCAAAGCAAAAAAACCGCAACCGAACGTTTTAGAAAACTCAAAAACCTACATTTCGATTTTGGTTCGGTTCTATTCGGTTTTAGCCCAAAACCAGAAAAACCAAAACCGAACAGTTTCAAAAACCAAAATTTCGATTTTAGCCCAAAACCGACACCAAAGCAACCAAAAAAAAACCCGCAACCGAACGTTTTGTAAAACTCAAAAACCAACATTTCGGTTTCGGTTCAGTTCGATCTTAGCCCAAAACCCACCCTACCCCAAGGCACACCCTTTCATCATTTTAAAATCATAATTTCAGCTAAACCCTAAAACCCAAATAACACCCCTAATTTCTTTCTACCTCAATTAATAAATACAATTTCCAGATAATATAATAATAATAATAAATAGAATGATAGAAATGACTAACGAGAACTCTTGAAAGGCGTAAACAACGGGATCGACTTGGGGGATAATGACCGGAAGCCGTTCGAAGAGCACTGACGCTACGATCTTATCATCTTTTGTGGATGTGGAAAACAATCGGTTTGATACGAGAAGCCGTGATAAGCCTGTACATGATCTCTGCATAGCTTTTTATCGATCGATTGATTGATTACACTCACTGTGTGTGTTTGCTCCAGAAGATGATGAGGGTTTTAGAATTTGGGCGAAAAGTTCGGCCCGTTAATGAAACCGGATCTGGGCCTTATATTGTGGGTTGAGATCCACTTGATGAACAAAGTTGGGCTATCTATGTGTGATTAGTTAGAGGCAGAGGTGTGCAAATTAACCGCCATAACCATTAACCGAACTATAACCGACATAATCGAACCGATTTTAACCGATAACCGACATAACTAGCGGGCCGGTTTAATGAATTTTTGAAAATCGCAAAATACGGGTCGGTTTTGGTTAAAGATAATTTCAAACCCGGCAAAACCGAACCACCCCATTTACAAGATTTACAACTTTATGTAGTATGATTAGACACACTGTTGATAATTTGGAGAAAATTAAAGAAGGTAATAAACTAATATCACTATCATTTTTATACTATATGATTCCATTTATCGTTTGTTTGAATATATATTATTAATATTAAGAATTATATATTTTGTTGAACCATGTCATGTCATTTTTATTTTTTTATTACCAAAAATTTAGACTCAATTATATATTAGTTTGGTCACGATTAACCGACCCATAACTGACTCGCTATAACCTTGAAAACCAATTAACCAAAACTGCCAAAACGGATCGGTTGCATCTTATTTTTCTATGTAATTTGACTTACGTGAAGATTGTTATGTAATTCATTTTGATAAATTACATAAACAAATTAGCATAAAATAAAGACAAAAGCATTGCATTACATTATTCGACCACAATATATGCTAAACGACTTCAAAGTGATTTAATTATACAAAAGTGATAAATAGTGTTAACACGTTATTAATGTGATAAACTTAAATGCTAACCCTGAGCATGTTTAATCATATTTACTTACGAACATACAAGATTTAAGAAGAAAATGGTGTCGCAACAGCCAAAAGTGGAACCTTTTTACGAATCGTAAGACCAGGTCTTTCACTCATGTCAAGATATTCTGCATTTCCTCCATTAGGTAGCTCCCAATCGAATTTGTGCAAAAGGTTCGCCAACAAATTCTCATTTGTCGCCATTGCAAAAGCAATCCCCGGGCATCCCCTCCTCCCGACACCAAATGGAATCAAATCAAAATCAAGCCCTTTGAAATCAATATTGCAATCTAAAAACCTCTCAGGCCTGAATTCATTAGGGTCATCCCACACTTTATGGTCTCTTGCAATGGTCCATGCGTTAATTATAACCCGAGTTCCTTTTTAACGTCATATCCCATGACCTTGACATCTTGACTCGCTACTCGAGGGACTAGAGTTGGGATGGGTGGGTGAAGACGAAGAGTTTCTTTGAACACGGCTTTCAAGTACTTCATGTTATCTATGTCTTCTTGGTCTATTTGGTGCTTACCCTTGAGAATCATCCTCACTTCACACTGTGCTTTCTTTAAAGCCATACGATGTTTTAGAAGTTCACTAAATGTCCATTCTAATACTGTAGTTGTTGTATATGTTCCAGCAGTATAGGCGTCCTACAATAATATTATTTTTTATTAATATTGTCAAACTAGTTTATAAATTTAAACGTTTGTCACATTATTTGGTCATGTAATAAATCAACACCCTTACCCATGTTATTTAATTTACCCCATTTCACATCGTGTGCCCCAAATCATTCCCATATGTGTAATGAAAACGATATTACAACTTTTTATTATTTTATTATTTTATTATTTTATTTTTCTTCTTAAGAAATAATAAACCATATCTTATTCACTACTACTATAGACGTTAAAATTTGTTACCAAGAGGAGTGCTTTGATGGCAAGCTTGTCAAGAACCACTCCTATCTTGTCTTCTTTTTGTATCCTTATCAATGTATCAATGAAGTCTTCACCACCA
This sequence comes from Bidens hawaiensis, assembly GCF_021521415.1. Lineage (NCBI taxonomy): Eukaryota > Viridiplantae > Streptophyta > Magnoliopsida > Asterales > Asteraceae > Bidens > Bidens hawaiensis. The sequence goes on along the minus strand of NW_027491048.1, from coordinate 346,524 downwards.
TCACCACCATCGCCACCATCTGACAATTGACCCATCAACCGCTCCTCCACGACACCATCCAAGAACTCATCCATCTCTCTAGCAACCTTCACGACTTTAGCATGAAACTCTCTTACCCGGTCCACCCATGCAAGCCAAGGAACAAGATCCTCCAAGTTAAAGCCGCTGAGCACCTCGAAAAACTCGTCTAACATCTTCCTAAACTTCCTCCCACTCTCTCCATCACTATACTTCTTCCCAAACGTCACCCTACACGCCACATCATTGGTAAACCTTACAAACAAATCACTCAAATCCACCACCTGTTGTCATATGCAATATATTAGTTACATTGTTATTATAATTGTTAATTTCTTTCTATCATAGTTACATATATGATTTGATATTTTGTCATATCACTTTAAGACCATTCTCGTTCACATACCACCTTAATACAATCTTTAAACTAATCTCTCTCTCTCTCTCTCTCTCTCTCCCCAACCCAACTAAACCAAATCAATCTTTCCACACTTATTACTTTATTAGCAACTCAAACTTCACTATTTTTTATTAAATAAATATAATTTCTAATTGTTTTTTATTAAATGTGTATAAAAATATATAAAATAATTTCTATATTTAAAAATAAACAATATATATTTAAATTAAAAATATTTATATTCATCAAACATACTTAATAACATAATTTTTTTATTCTATTCATAAAACGAACCCATATTAAAGAAAGTTGAAGTAAATTTGTTTTTCATAAAAATTATATCGAATTGTTCACAATAAATAGTTAAGCGAAACTGTATTATTTATATTTATTTTATCTTTGAGTTAACCATTACAAGTTACTAAAGCAAAATTAAATTAATAGTGAAATTAAATGTTAGAAAGAAATATAAAAGATAAAAAAGAAAAGTAATAAGATTAAATAGAATATGGACATGTGACTTTGTTTAATAATAAACTAAGAAGTGATCTGACAATAAACTCAAAACCGGTTCGGGTTAAAACCGGTTCGGTTTGGTCAACCAAAATCAAAACCGGTTTATGATCGGTTTCGGTTCGGGTTGAAACCGGTTTCTTACCATGTTACGATCGGTTTCGGTTCGGGTTTTGACCGGCTTCGGTTCGGTTAACCGGTTAGAAACCGGTTTTGGTGGAGAAAACTACAAACCGGTTCCAAAACTCCGGTTTCAATCGGTTCCAAACCAGTTTCTACATAATCGGTTCGGTTTCGATTCGATTTTCGGGTCGATTAGGTTAACCGGTTTGTTTGCCCACCTCTAAGTTTATCGAATCATTTGTGGATTTGGATTGCACACAACTGATTTCTCATATATTTATTTCTAAATACATGTGGCAACCCATACCAAACCAATCCAATAAAGTAGGTACCTTTGATTTATTGATTTTGTCAACAACAATGGAGATCTCTTCTCTTCTAATCTCACGATGTGCTTCGATCTTTTTATTGCTTAATAAATGAAGAACCATAATACTCTTGACTTGTCGCCAATATTCACCATAAGGTGCCACCGACACGACTTTTAAGTTGCAAAGGAGTTGGTGCCACACTTTAACATCGGGTCTATTAGCAAATAAGAGATCATTAGTTTTCATTATCTCACGGGCTGCATCAGCTGATGAGACGACCAAGGTTGGGACAGAGCCAAGGTGAATGAGCATGAGTGGTCCACCATGGTTTTCGGATAACGAATGGAGCGAGTGGTGCAGGAGTCGACCAATCTGGTGGAGGTTGCCGATCACCGGTAGTTTTGGTGGTGAAGGTGGTAGGTTTTTGTTGGTGGAAGTTGGATTAATAATTAAGTGGACAAGAAATAAGAATAAGGGTAGTAACAAGAGAACATACACCAATGGAACCATGATTGATTATTTAGTTTCTATGGTTTTAATGTTACTTATAATAATGTTACAAATGAAACATGAAAGATAAGATTCATTGTGAAAGTTAGTGCCATGTTTGATTGTCGAAAAGAGTACTATGAATGCGACTTATAGAATTTATTAAATAATAACTTTTTTAATGATTAATTTTTGGCTGGTTTACATGTGCCAACGCCTTAAAGTATTTGTGCAACAAAAGCACGGTCCACCAAGCGGTGGTTGTTTATGTAACGCAACTATATTTAAGTTGAATGTTACATTGATAATATTAATTAAGTGAATGCTTGTATTTACAAATTTATTTTTAAAAAATAAGTTATGTTGTATATTTGTAGTCTAAAACCAAGAAACAGATTAAACAGATAAACCTAGAAATCTTATGCCTGTGCAGACAATTGAATTGAACCCTTTATCAGTCTTTGAAACGTGATAAACCTGTTTGTTGGTTACACGCAATGATTTATGGATTAGGCTGAAATTTCTGTAGATGGTATTGAATAATGAAGAATAATTGTATTCGTTGATGGTCTTCTGTAACCATTTGTTAGTATGTGTACTACGATCGAGAGAGAGCTAGAGAAGGAACCATTGGCCAAAGAGTCATCGGACAAAAATAAAACCGATCCATCTATTCTGATCAAATTAAGTCAAATTAACATAACACTTAAGCACAAATAAACTATTACTCAAACCAAAGCATAAAATCTAATAACAAGGCCCAAATAATGTTAGTGTAAAACGTGTCCGCGCTCTCGCGTCATATAACTCGTTTAGTCTCTAACGTTATTTTCTCGACTGACAAGTTAATCTATATACTAAAATATATGTTGATAATACTAAAATTACCAACAACAATAAGCAATAAAATAATAATATAAAGCGTAAAAAGGGTAACTTTGTAAAATAACAACCAAGTTTTAAAAGTGTTTCAATTAAGTCACTCAAGTTTTAAAAATGTTTCTATTAAGGTATTCAACATTGATATTTTATTTAAATGATAGGTTTTAACATGTTATTATTTTCTTTTTTTGTTTGAATGAGGAAATCTCTTTGTTTATTTTTTATGTTGATATGGAGTGGTAACACATATTTTACTTTTAATTTTTAATATAATTGAGTTTTTTTAACTTTTTTTCCTCCATTGCTTTTTGACCAATAAAAATCCAGTGTCTTAATTTATAATTTTAAATTGATTTACACAAAATTTGCATAAGTAACTTAATTGAAAACTTTCTTTACTAATTTCAACATTTCCTTGTTAGGTGCTGATGGTGATGAGAAAGTAGGGTGAGAGAGAAATGGAATGAAAAAAAAGAAAGGGAGTGGGAATGAATGATTTTGATGGAATGAGATTTCATGTGTAATGGATGATTTCATTTCATTGAGTAACGAAACATCACTTCCTTCATTCCCACATAAAGAATCATTTCATTCCCCCTGTCATTCTTGTATACTAAACGCTACCTTAAAAACTTAACTTACGAAGACAAAAATTAATAATTCATCTTTAAAGTATCACGTGATCCACTCCAGTACAACGTATGGGAACACGTTGGATGTTCTCACCTTTTTTATTTCCAAGTACGTAACCCTTTTTTTTATTTTATCTTTTTGTTGTCTTTTAACTACTATAATTATTAATTACACTAAAAAACACTATTTTTCCTTTCTTATTTTTAATTAAATAATATTTATTTTATATTTTTAACATTACATTTTTTCTATACTCTACTCACAATCACTTTTAAAAAATCATTAAAAATTACAGTGGTCAAACAATGTTTCTCCAAGTTACTCATCAACAAACATTTCTCTATTTATCCTATTCACGACCATTTACAACTACTCTATAGAACATAGAGAGCTCACTCACAATAATATAGAGGACCTAATGAGAATGATCTTACTCTTTGTTTCTTTCAACTTCTTTTTGCCATTCCATCTAATACCCATTCAATCACATGGATTATTGAGAATTTCAATAGGTAACTTTTAACAAATTAATATGCGTACATGATCACGATATGTAATAAGTAACCGGTTACCTTTGTGTATGTTACACGCTTTTATAATCAGATATGAATTTGAGATTACTAGTGTTTGTCCCATTTATAACCCTAACTGATAGTTTGGTTTTGTATAATTTGATACTTTCATAAAAAAGAAATAAAGTTATCAAAATAAATGTACCAAAATGCCGAGCTAACGAGCAAGCTCGAGACAGAGACGTGATATATAAAAGCACAATTTTTGACTGTCGGGTGGAGATATATAAATGAGCTTGCTCGGACTCGAATAGCATTCAATCTATCCCCCCATGATAAATGGACTTCCTCTCAACTTTCTAGAAATAAACTCATTAACCATTCTCCTTGAAACAGATTTCAAATAAACATTCCTGGCTTGATTCAACAAAGATATAAGTTACATTCTTCTCTTTATAATTTGTAAGTGTGATTTAAATACAAAATGAATTATGAAAGCTGATTAAACGGTATGTATATATATGTTGGGCTCTTATGAGCCTAACCAAAATGGGTTTTATCTTATTGCTTTTAACTAAAAGGTCCAACCTGTATCACTCTATCCAATAAAAAAATACCTCTGCACGTTACATAAATGAACCCATAGAAAAAAAGGATTATTGGATTAAAATAATCTCATCTTTAATAAGTTGGCCAATAATAATTTCACCTGGGTTATTTCTCTCTGGCAGTCCCACTTTTTCCATGTTTTTTGTTTTATGATCCCCCGTTAAAAATATTTAACGGAGTTAACTATTTGCTGATGTGGCTAGATGAGTTGGCACACACACACACCCCAAAAATCCTACATGGCTTTTCAAATCGCACCCCCCCAACACATAGTTGCTATGACGTCGTTTTGCACCTCACCGTTTCACACCAGAATATCCTCTAACCACCATCGGACAACTCTACCGTTTTCAACCTCTATCCGACCTTCACCAGCCGCTCACCTACCTCTCTCCGGTTATCAATACACCGTCAGGCGGTGGTTGCGGCAGCTTCCAACGCCGTAGAAGTCGAGAAACCGGAGGTTTCGAATTAGGGTTCAGATGACATCAGTTTGTTGATCGTCTTCTTCGAATTAGGGTTTAAAAGATACCGTTTTCAACCTCTATCCTGACCTTCACCAGCCGCTCACCTACCTCTTTCTAGTCATCTGTAAGGCCCCGTTACCGGTAGCCCTACTTTGGTGTTGGATTTACTCATAAACGCAGTTCTAAAATCAGAGTTAATAAAAACACTCGCGGAATATAAAAACTTTCATAAAACATTACGTATCAAATCATAAACATGTCTTAAAACATTCTTCTTGTCTTTCAAAATCAAATCATAACTTATAAAACATGACAGGTCTTTAGATGCCAGACTCTTATTCTTCTGCCATGCCTCCCCGCTCAAGCCAGCTGTCTCATCCTACTTACATGCGTGCATACTAAAAGTTAGCTACGCTGAGTGAGTTCTAGTTAATAACATCACATACTTTACATACATACATCCTTTCATTCATACTTTCATAACTCAAATTCTACTTTACTCTATTCTATTCTGCCTCGGATATTATTAGGGTCCGGTCCCTTTTTTTCTGCCTTGGATATTATTAGGGTCCAGTCCCTTTTCTGCCTTGGATATTATTAGGGTCCAGTCCCTTTTCTGCCTCGAGGTTATTAAAGGGCTCGGTCCCTTTTCTGCCTTGGATATTATTAGGGTCCAGTCCCTTTTCTGCCTTGGATATTATTAGGGTCCAGTCCCTTTTCTACCTTTCTATTTCTTACATTTGTTCATAACATACATACATACATATCATTCATAGTCCATACATAACATTATAACTTGACAGTGCGTGCAATATCCGAAGATCGTTCACGTACCGACAAGCAATCATTCTTACCTTTCATAACGTACATACATATCATTCATATTTCGTACATAGCATTATAACTTGACAGTACGTGCAATATCCGAAGATCGTTCACGTACCGGCAAGCAATCATTCTTACCTTTCACATAATCACATAAGACATACACTTATCACTTAGGATAAATGTATTAACAATCACGTCGAGTACGCACACAGCCCCGAAAACATAACACAAAAATGGGGCTAGAAACTCACCTGAATTCGGTTCCTTTCTCCGTTTATCGTGATTCCTCTCTTTAACTGTGCTCTGCTAACTGTATATAGGTTACACGTATCAATACTCGTCTAATCTAATCTAACAGTCTAGTATTAGTTTCCTTTTACTTGGTCGCTAAGCGAACTTAAACGGTTAAGCAAACTTATACATTTAAGCGAACTTAAACAGTTAAGCAAACTTAAGCATTTAAGCGAACTTAACTTAAGCGAACATATTAGGCGAAGTTCACAGCTTGGCGAACTTATAACTAGCGAAGTTCACAGCTGAGCGAACTTATACTAGCGAAGTTCATAGCTTCGCGAACTTACATGCGTGCGAACTTATCCTCGGGCGAACATATAGATAGGCGAAGTTATCAACAGTAGCGGAGGGTTTTGATTTTAACTTCATTAACACCCATGTTCAACCCGTAACCCTTAATGATGATGTTAATCAGTCTCGCGAACATCCCCATGGCCATTTTTAAACAAGATTCGGCCCGAAAACGCGTAAAGGTTGGACCTTTAAGTTAAAACGTTCAACACTAGTTTAAGGTTCTCTTTTAATCAAGCCGCACATGATTATGGGTTCATTAGTTTCGTTTTGGTATCAAGTTTACAGCTTTACGTTCTATTTACACCCGATCTAATCTCGTTCTAAGTTTCAAGGTTAAACGTTACTAAAAACGTAAACTTTAAGGTAAAAGACATACCTTAAATGCTCGTTTGGATCTCGTTTAACTTGGTTATGAACTCTCAATCTTGAATATAGCTCGTGTAATAACGATCTAATCCCGACTAGCGTTCGTTGGACTCAGATCTCGCTCCCTCTCTCGGCGGCCGTATGTGGTGTGGTGAATGTGTGTGTTTTTGAGTGTGTAGAGATTATGGAAGATGGAAATGAGGATTTAGGGTTTTAGGATGGTTTAGGGGGTATTTATATCCCCTAAAGCCCATGGACCTAAGGCCCATTACCTTTAAATCCATCTTAATTAATCCAAGTCCATGACACTTTCTATATTTAATATCAATTAAATATTAACACACGATAATTAAAACACGACTTTCTTTATTTAGTATTAGAATATTTTAGGATGTTACAAGTCTTCCCTCCTTAAATAGGTTTCGTCCCCGAAACCTAACTATTACTTAAACAAACTAGAGTAGAACTTGCGCATCTCATCCTCAGCTTCCCAAGTAGCATCCGATCCTTTGCGATGTTTCCATATCACTTTTACCAAAGGTATAACTTTGTGACGAAGCTGCTTCTCCTTGCGATCAACAATTTCTATTGGTTGCTCGATGTAGTTCAGCTGTTCATCAACCTCAATGTCCATCAATAGCACGTGAGACGTGTCATCAGCTAGACACTTCCTCAGATGAGAAACATGGAAGGTTGAATGAATTCCCTCTAACTCATCAGGTAAATCCAGCTTATAAGCTACTTCACCCACACGATCTAAGATTTTAAACGGTCCGATGCACCTCGGACTCAACTTTCCTCTCTTTCTAAAACGAATTATTCTCTTCCAAGGCGAGACCTTGAGCATCACGTTGTCACCAACGTTAAACTCAATCGGTCGTCGCCGCTTGTCAGCATACGACTTCTGTCTGTCTTGAGCGGCTTTCCTTCTTGCTTTGATCTGATCAAACTTTGATGAGGTTTCTTGCACAACCTCTAGGCTTCCCATCTCTTTCTGACCAATCTCACCCCAACACACCGGGGTTCTACATCGCCTACCGTAAAGCATCTCAAACAGCGGCATACCAATACTCGAATGGTAGCTGTTGTTGTAGGAGAACTCTGCCAGGTGCAGATGATCATCCCAACTTCCACCAAAATCTAAAACACAAGCACGCAGAATATCCTCAAGGGTTTGGATCGTCCTTTCAAACTGCCCATCGGTTTGAGGATGATACGCCGTACTGATGTTCAATCTTGTTCCCATAACTTCATGGAATTTCTTCCAAAACCTCGAAGTGAATCGAGTATCTCTATCGGACACGATCGATAGTGGCACTCCATGCTTAGATACAACCTCTTTGATGAACAAACTTGCTAACGGTTCTGACGAGATGGCCTCTCGTATAGGCAGAAAGTGAGCACTCATGGTCAAACGGTCCACTATCACCCAAATGGTATCATGATGCTTAGCTGTACGAGGTAGCTTAGTTATGAAATCCATGGTGATGTGTTCCCATTTCCACTCAGGTATCTCAAGCGGTTGCATTTTCCCATAAGGCTTCTGATGTTTGGCTTTGACTTGTAAACAGGTTAAGCACTTACTAACATAATCAACCACATCATTCTTCATTCCTGGCCACCAGTAGTCTCTTTTCAGGTCTTGGTACATTTTGTTGGAAGGATGAATCGAGTATCTTGACTTATGAGCTTCATCTAAGATTCGACCTCTGAGATCTCCATGGCGTGGGATCCACATGCGGTCAAATCTAGTCTTAACACCATGAGTGTTTTCCATCAACTCATCTTGCTGGCCATAAATTCTTTCCTTTTTTTACTAACCCTTCCTCAGCTAGTACTTCTGTCTGCACTTTGATGATTTATTCAAAAAGGCTTGAGTTCATAATCAGCTGGTAGGACTTCACTGTTGCAATGACTTCTTCATTCTTGCGACTTAGCGCATCAGCGACCACATTAGCTTTACCGGGGTAATAGTTAATATCACAATCGTAATCTTTTATCAGCTCTAACCACCTTCTCTGCCTCATATTCAGTTCTTCCTGCTCAAAGAAGTACTTCAAGCTCTTATGGTCGGTGTAGATAGTACACCTAGTACCATATAAGTAGTGTCTCCAAATCTTTAGAGCATGTACAACTGCCGCTAGTTCCAAATCATGCGTCGGATAAGTACTCTCATGGACTTTCAACTGTCTAAATGCATAGGCTATCACCTTTCCTCGTTGCATCAACACGCAACCTAATCCTTGATGCGAGGCATCAGCACAAACAACTAAATCCTCGTCACCATCGGGCAGAGCAAGGATTGGTGCTTGTGTGAGTCTTTTCTTTAACTCTTCAAATGCTTCTTCTTGGAACTTTCCCCAACTGAATACTACCGACTTTCGGGTCATACCGGTCAACGGTGCGGCTATCTTGGAGAAACCTTCGATGTAAGGCCCCGTTACTGGTAGCCCTACTTTCGTGTTGGATTTACTCATAAACGCAGTTCTTGATATCAGAGTTAATTAAAACATTCGCGGAATATAAAAGCTTTCATAAAACATTTCATAACAAAACACCTCTTGTCTTAAAACAACATCTTGTCTTTCAAAATAAACAAAATATTAAACTTAAACGTCTTGCGTCTTCCGATGCCAGCCCCTTATTCAGTGCCACGTGTCTCCTCACGCGAGCTGCCTCATCCTACTCACCTGCGTGCATACTAAAAGTCAGCTACGCTGAGTGAGTTCTAGTTAATCACATAATCATACAATACCTTCTTACATTTCATACTCAACCTCTTAACTTTCTTACATACACACGTAAGTGCATATACTTTCATTCTTACCTTCATACTTCCTTTACATACATAATCATACGTTTTAAAGAGCCTTTCGACCTATAACCTCACAGATATTATAAGGGTCTGGTCCCTAACATCACAGATATTATAAGGGTCTGGACCCTAACATCACAGATATTATTAGGGTCTGGTCCCTAACATCACAGATATTATAGGGGTCTGGTCCCTAACATCACAGATATTATCAGGGTCTGGTCCCTAACATCACAGATATTATTAGGGTCTGGTCCCTTTGTTTCGTGTAACTGTACCATACCTGTTCATACATACTTTCCTTGACAATACGTGCAATCTCCGAAGAGCGTCCACGTACCATCATCATAACATACATACATTATGCATACATCATATATTCATACATACATCATATCTCTCATCATACTTATCAATCATATCTTAACTACCACCTGACGGTTCATGCAATATCCGAAGATCGTTCACGCACCGTCAAGCAATCATCATACATAAATCATACAAGGCATACACTGATCACTTAAGATAAGTGTATTAACTATCACATCGAGTATGCACACAGCCCCGAAAACATAACAAGGAAGTGGGGCTAGAAACTCACCTCAAGGCGGTTGCGTTCACCGTTTACGGTTATCCCCTTCTTTAGCTGTGCGTGACTAACTGTATAATAATTATACGTATCAATAACTATCACTACACATATCGTCTTTCTAGTTTAATTATTACCCTCAACGAACGGGGGTCCGGGGGCAACGCCCCTGGTAGCGGGGTTTTAGGGGCGGCAGCCCCTAGCGGGGTCCAAGGGGCAGAGCCCCTGGCTGGGGTTAATTAAATCAAGGGCGCTGCCCCCGGACACATTTTCCATTAACATTTTGAATCGTTAATTAATCTGCTACTTAAAAGTTCAAGGGCCTGATTGTAATTAAATCATTCTTTTCTAAGTCCAGGGACTGTTATTGTCATTCAGTTAAACTTCTAATTCGTTATTGGTTCATAGCGAATTGGATTATCCTAGCGAACTGGTTCTTATAACGAATTGAACCCTTAACGAACTGGACTTCTTAACGAATCAGTCCATATAGCGAATTGGACCTTCTAATTCGTTATTTATTTTAACGAACTGATCATAACGAATCAAGGGTAATTCGTTACCCTTTTCCCTTAACGAATCGGAGACGAATCATAGACGAACTAGAGCTAGTTCGCTGTGCTCCCTTAAGCGAATCAACTAACGAATCACCTTCAATTCGTTAAGCCCCCACAGCGAACTAGGGTTAGGTCAGGGAATGTCAGAACATTCCCTGACATTCCTTATCCTCGTACCACTATTCCGGCGCCGCCTTTGCCGGAAAGCCGCCGGAAAACCGCGAACACGTCGGAAAAACGAGTTTTAACTCGTTTTTCACCGTTTTTCGTCCCGTTCGATCCAGATCTGAGCTAGGGTGACCCCTAAGCTCATCATAGGTTCGGTTTATACCCGATTCCACCCGGATCTCGCGACTTAAACGGTTTAACGGTGTCGGCTCGTCGTTTAGTGACCATAACTAACGGATTTAAGCTCATACAACAAAATATTATCATACCTTGGGTCGGGATCCGATTCTTCTTCTATATTTCGGCTAGAGAGGCTAGAGAGAGAGAGAGAGCTTAAGTGTGTGTGTTTGAGAGGTGTAAGGGATATGTGTAAATGAATTAAGTGGAGGATTAAGGGTATATATATTTTTTTTGATCATGGGCTTAAGCCCATGGTCTTTCCTTCATTCCTCCATAACCCAAGTCCATAACCCATATCCATTTACCCAACACAAGTCCATCTCGTATTCTATTCAACTAACCGATAACGACCCGCTATAAAATAAACGAACTTTATTTTATTAATATAATCGAAAGTAGGATGTTACATTCGATGAATCTCCTATAGTAGCCAGCTAACCCTAAGAAGCTTCGTATTTCAGTCGGATTCTGCGGAGTCTTCCAATTTGTTATCGCTTCAATCTTTACGGGGTCTATCATAATCCCTTCCGGATTAATCACGTGTCCTAGGAATTGCACTTCTCGCAACCAGAACGCGCACTTCGAAAATTTAGCATATAACTTCTCCTTCTTCAGAGTCTCCAATACCTCTCTCAGATGCTCAGCATGGTTAGACTCGCTCTTTGAATAAATCAATATATCATCAATGAAGACGATAACCGACTTATCCAACATCGGCCGACACACCCTATTCATCATGTCCATAAATGCTGCAGGAGCATTTGTTAGACCGAATGACATCACGAGGAACTCGTAGTGTCCATACCGCGTCCGAAACGCTGTCTTAGGGATGTCTGCCTCTTTCACCTTGAGCTGATGATAGCCTGATCTGAGATCTATCCGTGAGAACCAACTTGAACCTTGCAGTTGGTCAAACAGATCAACGATCCTTGGCAAGGGATATCTATTCTTTACCGTAAGCTTGTTCAACTCGCGATAGTCTATGCACATTCTCATATTCCCATCCTTTTTCTTTACGAATAACACTGGCGCGCCCCACGGGGAAACACTTGGTCTAATGAAACCTTTGTCGAGGAGTTCTTGCAGTTGGGACATCAGTTCTTTCATCTCGGACGACGCTAAACGGTAAGGTGCTTTCGCGACGGGCTGGGCTCCTGGTACTAAATCTATCTGGAATTCTATCTCTCGCTCCGGTGGCAACCCCTGAATATCCTCAGGGAATACTCTAGGTAATCGCGCACTATAGGAACATCTTTCATTTCTTTTGTCTCGGTCGTAGCGTTGACAACATACGCCAGGTAAGCACCGCACCCTCCCCTTAACAATCTCTCGGCTTTTATCATCGAAATGACGTTAAGCCCAGAACTTTCCTTATCACCATAAACCGTCACCGCACTACCATCCAAGGACTTTAACCTTATTATCCTACTCTTACACACTATCTGAGCTTCATACTCAGACAGCCAATTCATTCCCAAAACCACATCGAACCCTCCTAAGGTCATAACATACAAGGTAACAGGAAACTCATGTCCCTCTAACTCTATCTTACAGTCCTTAACCATTCTCATTATTTTCACCGAAGTCTCGCTACCGGTTTCTACTATCAAGGTTTCAGACACTCGCCAACATTTCATTTTAGCTAGTTTACTAAATGTCGTAGCTACAAAAGTTCTATTCGCACCTGAATCAAATAATATTGAAGCGGAAATACCATTTACTAAGAACGTACCAGTCACAACATCAGGAATCTGCTTGGCTTGCTCTTGGGTCAACATGTAAGCTCTGGTCCTTGGTCTTGTCAGTTCAGCATCCTTCTTCCCACTTCCTCCCGCTTCATTCTCAGTACATTCCCTTGCAAAGTGACCCGGATTACCGCACTTGTAACATGCGGACCTTGCAGTACAATCTGGAGCGTAATTCCCCACCTTTCCGCACTTGTAGCAAGAATTCGTACCGAACTTGAACTCACCAGTATGACTCTTCCCACACTTGTAACAAACATCTGAACCCTTACTCCATTTACACTCACCAGCATGTGCCTTACCACAAGTTTTGCACGACCTTTTCTCCCATACTTTCTGCTTCTTGTCTTTAGGGTTCCATAACTGAGTACCGGGCCGTTTAACAGGAGCAACCCACTTCCTATCCTTCTTCTCTTCTTCCACCACAATATCATCCGCAGCCAGATCTGCATAAACCATCTCTGCAAGCTCGACAACAGAGTCAAAGGTAGCAGGTTTACTTGTCCTGACTAACATGCAGACTTTTTTGTGGCAATCCTCTCATATAACACTTGATCCTTTTTGCCTCAGTGTTGACCATATCGGGTACCAACTTAGACATTCGGTTGAACTCGGTGGTATACTCACGATGTGTCATCGTCCCAGCTTTCAAGTTCAGGAATTTCATCTCCGCCCTCTCAACCTCGTCGTCAGCACATAATTTCTTCATAACCAGTTCTTTCAGATCTTCCCACTTCATGGCCTTGATTTCCTTTCGACTCCTCCTTTGCTCAATCGATTCCCACCAATACATCGCCTCATCTTCAAACGATTGGGTGGCATAACCGACAGCTTGGTCAGGACGACACTCGCTGATTCGGATAATTTTATCCATGGCGGTTATCCACCGAAGAGTGGCGATGGCATCACCCAAACCAGTCAGTTTCGGCGGGTCACATCCCTTGAAGGACTTATAGTTGCACTCGCCTCGGCCTCTCTTCCTGTCACCGGCTTTCACAGACCTAACTCCACTCGAGGCCTCCCTCTCTTCTTCTTCATTTCTCACACCATCACCCCTTGCCCCTCCAGCAGTCCTTTCCCGACTTCCAGCAGACCCTCCCAGAGTAATATTCTTCACAGCAGTGGCTAGCTGCTTGAATTGCGGGATCCAGTTGAACCCCTTCGTTGTTGACAGGACCTCCTCCAGCTGAACTCCCCTAATCTCCGGTGTTGGAAGCTGTCTCAACCGAAGGTTGCTGGACACGACGAGGCCTGCCGCGTCGTCCAGTGCGACCTCCAGCTCTAGCAATGTCTCCAGCTCCAGCCATCGTATTCTAAAAGGGAAAACACAAACATCATCACTTAAGGAACTATTTAGTACAAGGATAGTAAGGCTAACAGGTAATAACAGTGGCCAGCTGTGATTAGCTGATCACGTTACTTTCCGTGTCCTATACACTTCCCCTTATGAGTCTATTTGTGCTGGTTCTACTTAAACAGTTAGTCAATCAAAACAATCAATTAATCCTATTCCTAACATTCACATATCCTTTCTTTATCATTTAACATACATCATTTAATCATACATCTTACCTTTGATGAGCTTTCTTGAGCGACACATGGCATTCTTGGACTGGCAACTTCTTTCTTTTCTTATTTAAATCCCATTCTCTGTTCGAATCTAAGCATGTAGGATGCTTAAATCTCTCGAACTTTGCTTTGATACCAACTTGTAAGGCCCCATTACCGGTAGCCCTACTTTGGTGTTGGATTTACTCATAAACGCAGTTCTAAAATCAGAGTTAATAAAAACATTCGCGGAATATAAAAACTTTCATAAAACATTACGTATCAAATCATAAACATGTCTTAAAACATTCTTCTTGTCTTTCAAAATCAAATCATAACTTATAAAACATGACAGGTCTTCAGATGCCAGACTCTTAGGCCCTGTTTGTTTTTGCCTCTTTTCTCTGAATAGAGGAAAACGTCTGATTCGGTCAGACGTAATCAGACGTGGGGCTGTTTGTTTTTTTCTGGCATTAAGAGGTCCAGCGTCTTAATAGCATCTGAACCAGTAAGAGCTTTTAGTGGGTCTGAAAACCTCTTAACCCAAAAAAAAACATACGTTTGTCTCCGGCCTCCATTAACTTCTAACCCGGAGACTAGGCTCCATCTCCGACGACTAGAGGTCGTCTCTAGCCTCCACCTCTTAATGATTCAGATTTCAGACATTTGAACCACCTCTTAACATTCAGATGTGGTATTCAGATTCAGACTTAAATCTCTAAAAAAAACAAACGGGGCCTTATTCTTCTGCCATGCCTCCCCGCTCAAGCCAGCTGTCTCATCCTACTTACCTGCGTGCATACTAAAAGTCAGCTACGCTGAGTGAGTTCTAGTTAATAACGTCACATACTTTACATAAATACATCCTTTCATTCATACTTTTATAACTCAAATTCTACTTTACTCTATTCTATTCTGCCTCGGATATTATTAGGGTCTGGTCCCTTTTTTTCTGCCTTGGATATTATTAGGGTCCAGTCCCTTTTCTGCCTCGAGGTTATTAAAGAGCTCGGTCCCTTTTCTGCCTTGGATATTATTAGGGTCCAGTCCCTTTTCTGCCTTGGATATTATTAGGGTCCAGTCCCTTTTCTACCTTTCTATTTCTTACATTTGTTCATAACATACATACATACATATCATTCATAGTCCATACATAACATTATAACTTGACAGTGCGTGCAATATCCGAAGATTGTTCACGTACCGACAAGCAATCATTCTTACCTTTCATAACGTACATACATATCATTCATATTTCGTACATAGCATTATAACTTGACAGTACGTGCAATATATCCGAAGATCGTTCACGTACCGGCAAGCAATCATTCTTACCTTTCACATAATCACATAAGACATACACTTATCACTTAGGATAAATGTATTAACAATCATGTCGAGTATGCACACAGCCCCGAAAACATAACACAAAAATGGGGCTAGAAACTCACCTGAATTCGGTTCCTTTCTCCGTTTATCGTGATTCCTCTCTTTAACTGTGCTCTGCTAACTGTATATAGGTTACACGTATCAATACTCGTCTAATCTAATCTAACAGTCTAGTATTAGTTTCCTTTTACTTGGTCGCTAAGCGAACTTAAACGGTTAAGCAAACTTATACATTTAAGCGAACTTAAACGGTTAAGCAAACTTAAGCATTTAAGCGAACTTAACTTAAGCGAACATATTAGGCGAAGTTCACAGCTTGGCGAACTTATAACTAGCGAAGTTCACAGCTGGGCGAACTTATACTAGCGAAGTTCATAGCTTCGCGAACTTACATGCGTGCGAACTTATCCTCGGGCGAACATATAGATAGGCGAAGTTATCAACAGTAGCGGAGGGTTTTGATTTTAACTTCATTAACACCCATGTTCAACCCGTAACCCTTAATGATGATGTTAATCAGTCTCGCGAACATCCCCATGGCCATTTTTAAACAAGATTCGGCCCGAAAACGCGTAAAGGTTGGACCTTTAAGTTAAAACGTTCAATACTAGTTTAAGGTTCTCTTTTAATCGAGCCGCACATGATTATGGGTTCATTAGTTTCGTTTTGGTATCAAGTTTACAGCTTTACGTTCTATTTACACCCGATCTAATCTCGTTCTAAGTTTCAAGGTTAAATGTTACTAAAAACGTAAACTTTAAGGTAAAAGACATACCTTAAATGCTCGTTTGGATCTCATTTAACTGGTTATGAACTCTCTATCTTGTATATAGCTCGTGTAATAACGATCTAATCCCGACTAGCGTTCGTTGGACTCGGATCTTGCCACTTTTATTTAGCAATTCATTAGCAAGTTCCCTCAATCATTGCTAAACACATAAACATAATATTTAATATTAGCAAGTTCCCTCAATCATTAACTTGTAAGGCCCCGAACCCGGTAACCCTACTTTAGCGTCAGATTTACTCATAAACACAGTTCTTACAAATCAGAGTTAATTAAAACTTTTGCGGAATATAAAAACTTTCATAAAACATTACAGCAATCCAAAACTTGCCTTAATTAAACATTCTTGTCTTTCAAAATAAACGTCAATTAACATTAAAACACCTTGAGTCTTCATATGCCAGTCTCCTATTCGCCCACCATGTGCCCGCTCAATCTAGCTGTCTCATTCTACCACCTGCGTGCATACTAAAAGTCAGCTACGCTGAGTGAGTTCTAGTTAATCGGACGCCATACAATACATACACATACATACATATCCGAAGATACATATCCATACTTAATCTGTTACCCTACTACCATACATACATGCATATCTACAATCACTAACCTCAGTCTACCGAGAGTACGTTCATAGTCCGCCGTCTATACCTGTACTCAAGATCGTGAACACGTAAAAGGTCTGTAGTCCTTACCTATGTTCACCAGTTATGGTACGTGCAAGGTCCGCAGTCCTTCCCTGTACCATCCTATATTGACAACACGTACAAGGTCCTCAGTCCTTCCCTATGTTGCAACCTAACCCATAGCACGTGCGAAGTCCGCAGTCTTCCCCTATGCTACCAGAACACAAGTATAGCACGTATAAGGTCCACAATCCTTTCCTATGCTGACGCCTATCTATAATACGTATAAGGTCCGCAGTCCTTATCTACGTTGGCGTCTATCACCTATAACCATAGCACGTACGAAGTTCGCAGTCTTCCCCTATGCTACCACAACACAAATATAGCACGTATAAGGTCCACAGTCCTTTCCTGTGCTGACGCCTATCTACATTACGTATAAGGTCCGCAGTCCTTATCTACGTTGGCATCTATCTCCTATAACACGTATAAGGCCCACCGTCCCTATCTACGTTTACATTTATTATCTACATCACGTATAAGGCCCGCAGT
This sequence comes from Bidens hawaiensis, assembly GCF_021521415.1. Lineage (NCBI taxonomy): Eukaryota > Viridiplantae > Streptophyta > Magnoliopsida > Asterales > Asteraceae > Bidens > Bidens hawaiensis. The sequence goes on along the minus strand of NW_027491048.1, from coordinate 328,829 downwards.
CCTTAACTACGCCATCCCCTGCCAAGTCTAGGTCAAACAGAAGTTAGAGGGATTCGCCATCCTAATTTAATACGTCAGACATAGAACTCAAATACCATTTTTGTACCTGTACACACATACTTCACATATACTATAATTACATTGTAGCATAAGAACACTCTAGGCGTTCTTCACATAATTTTCACTTAACAGTCATACCCCTTGTCGAATACGTGCAATATCCGGAGATCGTTCACGCCCCGACAAGTGTTCATTTGTAATGTTCATACATCTTCCATATATAATATTCATACATTTATTTATAACCTGACAGTACGCGCAATATCCGAAGATCGTTCGCGTACCGAAAAGCAATCATTCATATCTATAACATATATCACATATGGTATACACTTATCACTTAGGATGAGTGTATTAACAACACATAGAGTATGCACACAGCCCCGAAAACATAACAAGGAATGGGGCTAGAAACTCACCTGAATGCAGTTCCTTTCTCCGTTTACCGTGGTTCCTCTCTTTAACTGTGCTCTGCTAACTGTATATAGGTTACACGTATCAATACTCGTCCTATCGTATCAGATTATTTCAACTTAGTGCTAAGTTAAACTCAGGTGAAGTTAACCTCAGGTGAAGTTAAGCTTAGGTGAAGTTAACCTCAGGTGAAGTTAACCTCAGGCGAAGTTAACCTTAGGTGAAGTTATCAACAGGTGAAGTTAACCTTAGCGAAGTTAACCTTAGGCGAAGTTAACCTCAGGCGAAGTTAACCTTAGGTGAAGTTATCAACAGGTGAAGTTAACCGTAGCGAAGTTAACCTTAGGCGAAGTTAACCTCAGGCGAATTTAACCTTAGGTGAAGTTATCAACATGTGAAGTTAACCTTAGCGAAGTTAACCTTAGGCGAAGTTAACCTCAGGCGAAGTTAACCTTAGGTGAAGTTATCAATAGGTGAAGTTAACCTTAGCGAAGTTAACCTTAGGCGAAGTTAACCTCGGGCGAAGTTAACCTTAGGTGAAGTTATCAACAGGTGGCGGCGGTTTTGATTTTAACTTCATTAACACCCATGTTCAACCCGTAACCCTTAATGATGATGTTAATCAGTCTCGCGAACATCCCCATGGCCGTTTTTAAATAAGGTTCGGCCCGAAAACGCGTAAAGGTTTGACCTTTAAGTTAAAACGTTCAATACTAGTTTAAGGTCCTCTTTTAATCGAGTCGTACATGATTATGGTTTCATTAGTTTCGTTTTGGTATCAAGTTTACAGCTTTTCGTTCTATTTACACCCGATCTAATCTTGTTCTAAGTTTCACGATTAAACGTTATTAAAAACATAAACTTTAAAGGCGAACGGCTTACCTCGATGCGTTCTTCGGTCTCGGTTAGCTTGCTTAAGGGCTCTAGATCTTGTGTCTATCTTGAATCGCGTGTGCTTGCTCGGATCTCACCTCTTTCTCTCGGCCGAAGGTTTATGGTGTAGGTGTGTGTGTTTTTTAAGTGTGTAGAGATTTGGGTGAAAACAAATGAGGATTTAGGGTTTTAGGGTGGGTATTTATACTACTAAGGCCCATGGACTCTAAGCCCATCCCACTATCTTGATCCATTTTAATTACCCAAGTCCATAATTCTTTTCTTTATTTAGTATTATTATTATTCCACTAACTCATTTAATTCACCTAACGAAAATATTATATTAAATATTAATCTAAAAATTTCGGGATGTTACAAAGTTCCCTCAATCATTGCTTTCTCGGTGTGAAACCTTCTTACGGTGCACGAGTCTAGCAATCTTGGACATCGGAAGAAAAAGACATTTCACAGAATTATCCTCAGAATCATCCTCACAACTTGTTCGTATATTTGGAAATTAAAATATAAAGTCATCTTTGAAAACAAAACGGCGAACTTAAGCAAAACTTTGATCAACATTAAGTCTTTGTATTGACTTTTTATTAGCATTTCATATATGGCATGACCGGTGTCCGTTTTTTCTAACTCTCGGGTTTTCTTCACTGTTTGCGTTTTTTTAACATCTCGCTAGCTGTTTAAAGAAAGTTGTCTTTATTAAAAAAAAAATTTATCTGGCATATACAACTCTTAATTCACAAGGGACAACCTTCCTTTTTTTTTTCTTTTTTCCTATTTTTTACTCTATTTTCTCTTTCATCCTAAAAAAAAGAAAAAACAAAAACAAACACTATCAAAAGTCAGCAACATGTGACGCACACCATCCATCATGCTTACGTCATATAAAAAAGTCAACTTCCTCCGGCCACCGGTAAAACACCTCCGGTCACCGGACTTGCAAGTTCATCCAACCCTTCAAAAAAGTCATCATCAATTTTCGAATCAAAGGTGTCGTCTTCGGTGTCGTTGTTATCTTCGGTCATTTCGGTAGCTAGAGACGGGTGGCTGGACGCAGGAGATGAAGTGTGCTTGGTTCGGGTACTTCCGGCTGAAGAGTTCCGGTAAGATGGAGCCTGGTGGTTGTGTTCGCCGGTGTAGGTGACGATAAACATATTCGGGTCGGATTTGTTTCGCTCCACTTGTTTTCGAGCCATACACTCTTTTAATGTGCTACATTTGTAGTATCCTCTGTTCATCAACATTAAAAAAAATAATGTTATTAACTAAAGCATAAAAAAATTCAAAATATTCTTAACAATCATTAATTTTTTTATTTACTAGACCAATAAATAAAAATAACTGATGACACGTGTTATAATGTTAGCATTTTATGCCAACTAATATTGGTTTCACCAACCTCTCTCCCTATTAAATATTATATACCATGTATCGAATTCTGTTGAAGTATAGATATTGATTAATTTATCGTCTCTATATTATTAAATAATAATGATTTATAACATAGTGTGATAAATGAAAAAATATGATACATTTTGACCTTTTATCAAAACAACATATATAATCTTTATATCATAAACTTTCAATCAAAATTAAAAAATAAATAAAATGTATGAAATTACAAACCTTGGGTATGGAGATCCTTTAATGGGTTTTTGGCCATATTTTCTCCAAGACCATACATCAGATGATAATTTATCAGCAGGCACTTGACAAACCTTTTTCTTTTTCATTTGATTCTTTCTGTAAAATAATAAATCAAATTAATTAATTAAAAACTACTTTAATCAATTAATTAACTAATTAATTATAAAACATTTATAATAAATAAATTAAATGTTTTATAAAAAACCCATAAAGAAAAAAAATGAGAAAATTATATTTTTTACTACTTATTAATTTATTATACCTTTTTTTGGACTTTGTACTTTGTGGATTAGAAGTTGTACATCTAGACACACCAAAAGCTTGTTGTTTTCCATGAAATTGTTTTGGCTGATAATGGTTCATGAGAGGTGGATCTTGTAATCCTCCAATAACAGAAAGGGGTGAGAATGGCAAACTTAGTGAATTTTGAGGTGGTTTTTGTAACTTTGGAAACTCTAGGGGGGTGTTTAGAGCATTCAAACATTGTTGAATAGAATCAATACTATTATAATTTCTTGTTGGAAATGGATTTGGAAAAAAGTCAACCCCTTTAATATTTTCAGTTTTTGACCATGGAAAAGATGCTCCGGCGGCGGCGGTGACGGTGGTGGTGGTGGTGGCGGTGGAGGAAGAGGATAAAGAAGTGGTGGGACAAAAGGTTCTGACCACTGCATGTAAATCCCAGTCAACCTCCATGGGCTGACTTTTGTTGGTTGGTCTTAGAGAGAGAAACCAAGGCGTTGACTTTTTTTTAGAGAGAGAGTGAGAATGCTGGCGAAGAGATTTTGGGGTTGAAATGAAAAAAAGAATGGTTTTATAAATATTTTTTAGAGAGAGAAAGTACGGGCAGGAGAGAGAAAAGGGCAGCTGGCAACATATGACATATCCAAAGGCTTTTTATCTTTTTTGCTTTCAATATTTTATGCTAAAGTCAGCCCAATGTTTTTTTATATACTTTTTCAAGATTGTTACAAGTTTCAAACATTACATTTAATATTTGCTATAATATAATCATATTAGAATCGTATGTAAGTTTAATGTATCATTTGATGTTTGAGAGAAAACCGTCTAGGTTAAGGAGTGTGATCACTAAGGTAAAGACTTTAAGCTATTTGTGGGTAAAAAATCGGTCTAAATGGTTGGATTTAACGTGAGAAAGGTGATGTGCGTTTAATGTATAATTTTAATTACGAGTGTAATTAAGCGGAACTGGGGAGGGTATGTAGTTGTAATTTCTTATTGTACGGGTGTAGTTGGTGGAGTATCTTGCTAGTGCTTTGAATAAAATTTTGATGGCCGTTCAAAAATAGAATCTTATGTAAGTTCTTTGAGAATTTGATAAGAATTTTATCTAAAATAATTGTATTTAGTAAATTTTCATAATATATATGCAATCATAGTAGATGGATACTATGCGACAATTAAGGATAAGCGTATCGGACTAGATGCTATTACTTGATAAAAAGTTTTTCCGGTTTCTCAAAGGGTTTTTACCAAAGATGACGAGGAATTAGGGTTGCGACTTTCATGGAGCGGGAAGCATGGGCCAAAAAGGGATGTCATTAAAGAATTTGTTATATTTGAACAAGGACTCGAATGCGTCATCATCTTACCATATCAAATTGACCCATGGATTAGAATTATATATGACGTATGAACGTTCTCAGTGATTTTCTGATGAAAACCGCATTATGATAAGCAATCTAGGAATAAATTATAAATATTGTCTTTTTTAAATGGATTCATTAGGTTATGTCCAACATTAATTACTTTGCGTGCCAATGACGCAAAACGGGATTTCACTTTCAGTGAATTTTAGGAGTTGAGGCGTTTTAGTTTCATATTCCACTTGTTGCCACTACTAGAAAATACATCTTTAATGACGCGTAATGCGCGCCATAAAAGAGGTAGATGACACGCTAACCCGTATCAAGGAAGACCCTGTCATAAAAAGATAACACATATTTGCGTATCATCTATTTATGACACACATTCTTGACATTCATTTTTGACATGCATTTACGACACGCATTTAGTCCTGCTTGCGGTGCGCACATATGATGTATGTATGTGTGAACCCTCGGGTGGGCAAAAGTGAAATTGCATGAATTTTGACGTTATTTTACTAATCTCGTGAAAATAACGTTAAAAGTGACGGACGGTTAATCAGGCATCATGTAGTGGCGTTGATAGCTGAAAGATAAGGGTACATGCACCGATCAGCCGGTGTCCCGATGATTGAGTGCTATGTGCCTTATGTCCAAGGCTTGATGCAAAACTATTATCGAGCCGGGGGTCTCACCGGAAGCAGCCTCTCTATCCCTATGGGGTAGAGGTAAGGCTGCCTACATCTTACCCTCCTCAGACCCTACCATAGCTTTGCTACTGGTGGGATATACTGAGTACGATGATTTACGACACGCATTTGGTGTCATGATTTTAGGTGGTTTAATTTTTTTTTATTGGTATAATTACCATTTTTTCACATTAAATCACAATTAACAATTCATAATACAAATTAAAATACACATATAGCAAACAATTCATTTCATAAAAAACTAAACAACATTCAAAATTAACATTTCAAAGTTAACAACATTTCATTAACGTCAATACAAAATTACACCAGCAAATGAAGGTTGCCACAAAAGTCGACCATTCTTCACGAATTCCATCTAAATCAGCATCTGTGTATTCATCCTTCTATCCTCAACCAGTAAAAAATTTTGGATTAGTGAGAGTGATTAGAACTAGAACTAAGTAACACCTAATTGCACTTAAAACTACCAAAAATTCTTCTTTCCCTCTTGAAATGCCCTTAAACATCAAACCAAAAATTTGTATAAAATCCTCAACCAGTTGCGATATTTTGAACCTAAATTAAGCCCTTAGTCTGAACTACACAAGATTATTTGCAGCTTTGACTATAAAAAGTCAACCTTGACACAAACTTTGTAAGGACTAGTAATTATACCCTTGCCTTTTGGTATAGTATAGTCTTAAAATTGAAAATTTAGTTCGCGGAATCAGTATAGTAAATTCACTATAATAACTCGACTAGTCGTCTAAAAACTAAATCTGACCTGTAACAGTTTTGAAATCCCATGACATTTGAGTAAAAGTGGTACAAATTAATAAAAAAAATGAAAATAAAAATGATGCTATACTTACAAAGTGGAAGCCCTTTCTCTTTTACCCTGGTGAAGTGCATTCACAATTTTCTTCCGCACTAATCCTACATCTGGATTCACTTGATATTCTGAACCAAAACTGCATGTCAAACACACAATAGAGAATTAAAAGAATCGTCAAATAAATCTCTATAAACCCTAGAAACCAGACAACCAGTCATGTTTCTTGCTTTCAGTCACAGTGATTGTTTCATATCAAATTTGATAAAAAATTGTAACTAATGGAGGCATGAAACTTGAAAAATAAAAGGTAATGATGCTACAAAATATGATCAATTATCATAACATAAAATGTCGTAGAACTTCTCCATTCATTTGGTACTCCTTTAGTTGAATTAAATCTAGAACTCTCATTTCTTACCTATACAAATGCAGTATTCACAAGTTGTGTCAATAATGTTTGAACACCTGTGCCTCCTTTTGGTAACTAATAGCATAACTATATATAAGTCTCATATGCAGTATCCATATCAATTGTGTTTCAAATTTAATTACCATTCATGTCAAGTCCAATACAGTCTACAGATTTCCCTAAACAAAACTTAAAATTTGAAAATTTTGGTTAGCTGAAAGTAGGGGTGTAAGTAAGCCGAGGCTGAGCCCGAGATCATTAAGGCTCGATCTCGGCTCGTTTTAACTTAAGAGAGCTTGAGCTCGAGCTCGGCTCATTTAGAGCTCTATATCTAGAGCTTGGGCTCGACTGGCTTATCATTTTTTGAATCAGTATTTTTATTGATAATACATATAATATACATTACTTAATTATTAATTTATATTTATCATAATTTTACACATAAGAAAATTTATATATAAATATATCAAGTAAAATCACACAAAGAAAAAGCCCGTTTGCTCGCGAGGAGACTCAAGCTTGATATACGTGATGCTCCATCTGGGGCTCGTTTACTAAATGAGCCTCAATAAAAGCACGAGCTCATTTAAGCTCCGCTCAACTCGAGCTTTAACAAGCCGGTCTCGAGTAGCTCATGAGCTGCTTGGCTCATTTACACCCCTAGTTGAAAGCAACCAATTTGGCATCAAAGTCAAAGTATAGCTTCTTAATGAAATGGTATATAAAACACTTTCAAATTTGAAGTCTATTAGACCTGCTTAACACTGATATCAAATTTTAGAACAATGTGAAATAATTTCAGAATTAATATCACAAACTGTACCAATCTGGTTGAGTAAGACTTCCGAATCGCTGGCGCCGGGCTTGCTACTGATCAAAATAAAGAGATTCAAATATCAAAATAAAAAATTTAGTTTCTAAAAAAAAGTCAACCCCTTTAATATTTTCAGTTTTTGACCATGGAAAAGATGCTCCGGCGGCGGCGGTGACGGTGGTGGTGGTGGTGGTGGTGGTGGTGGCGGTGGAGGAAGAGGATAAAGAAGTGGTGGGACAAAAGGCTCTGACCACTGCATGTAAATCCCAGTCAACCTCCATGGGCTGACTTTTGTTGGTTGGTCTTAGAGAGAAAAACCAAGGCGTTGACTTTTTTTTAGAGAGAGAGTGAGAATGCTGGCGAAGAGATTTTGGGGTTGAAATGAAAAAAATAATGGTTTTATAAATATTTTTTAGAGAGAGAAAGTACGGGCAGGAGAGAGAAAAGGGCAGCTGGCAACATATGACATATCCAAAGGCTTTTTATCTTTTTTGCTTTCAATATTTTATGCTAAAGTCAGCCCAATGTTTTTTTATATACTTTTTCAAGATTGTTACAAGTTTCAAACATTACATTTAATATTTGCTATAATATAATCATATTAGAATCGTATGTAAGTTTAATGTATCATTTGATGTTTGAGAGAAAACCGTCTAGGTTAAGGAGTGTGATCACTAAGATAAAGACTTTAAGCTATTTGTGGGTAAAAAATCGGTCTAAATGGTTGGATTTAACGTGAGAAAGGTGATGTGCGTTTAATGTATAATTTTAATTACGAGTGTAATTAAGCGGAACTGGGGAGGGTATGTAGTTGTAATTTCTTATTGTACGGGTGTAGTTGGTGGAGTATCTTGCTAGTGCTTTGAATAAAATTTTGATGGCCGTTCAAAAATAGAATCTTATGTAAGTTCTTTGAGAATTTGATAAGAATTTTATCTAAAATAATTGTATTTAGTAAATTTTCATAATATATATGCAATCATAGTAGATGGATACTATGCGACAATTAAGGATAAGCGTATCGGACTAGATGCTATTACTTGATAAAAAGTTTTTCCGGTTTCTCAAAGGGTTTTTACCAAAGATGACGAGGAATTAGGGTTGCGACTTTCATGGAGCGGGAAGCATGGGCCAAAAAGGGATGTCATTAAAGAATTTGTTATATTTGAACAAGGACTCGAATGCGTCATCATCTTACCATATCAAATTGACCCATGGATTAGAATTATATATGACGTATGAACATTCTCAGTGATTTTCTGATGAAAACCGCATTATGATAAGCAATCTAGGAATAAATTATAAATATTGTCTTTTTTAAATGGATTCATTAGGTTATGTCCAACATTAATTACTTTGCGTGCCAATGACGCAAAACGGGATTTCACTTTCAGTGAATTTTAGGAGTTGAGGCGTTTTAGTTTCATATTCCACTTGTTGCCACTACTAGAAACTACATCTTTAATGACGCGTAATGCGCGCCATAAAAGAGGTAGATGACACGCTAACCCGTATCAAGGAAGACCCTATCATAAAAAGATAACACATATTTGCGTATCATCTATTTATGACACACATTCTTGACATTCATTTTTGACATGCATTTACGACACGCATTTAGCCCTGCTTGCGGTGCGCACATATGATGTATGTATGTGTGAACCCTCGGGTGGGCAAAAGTGAAATTGCACTAATTTTGACGTTATTTTACTAATCTCGTGAAAATAACGTTAAAAGTGACGGACGGTTAATCAGGCATCATGTAGTGGCGTTGATAGCTGAAAGATAAGGGTACATGCACCGATCAGCCGGTGTCCCGATGATTGAGTGCTATGTGCCTTATGTCCAAGGCTTGATGCAAAACTATTATCGAGCCGGGGGTCTCACCGGAAGCAGCCTCTCTATCCCTATGGGATAGAGGTAAGGCTGCCTACATCTTACCCTCCTCAGACCCTACCATAGCTTTGCTACTGGTGGGATATACTGAGTACGATGATTTACGACACGCATTTGGTGTCATGATTTTAGGTGGTTTAATTTTTTTTTATTGGTATAATTACCATTTTTTCACATTAAATCACAATTAACAATTCATAATACAAATTAAAATACACATATAGCAAACAATTCATTTCATAAAAAACTAAACAACATTCAAAATTAACATTTCAAAGTTAACAACATTTCATTAACGTCAATACAAAATTACACCAGCAAATGAAGGTTGCCACAAAAGTCGACCATTCTTCACGAATTCCATCTAAATCAGCATCTGTGTATTCATCCTTCTATCCTCAACCAGTAAAAAATTTTGGATTAGTGAGAGTGATTAGAACTAGAACTAAGTAACACCTAATTGCACTTAAAACTACCAAAAATTCTTCTTTCCCTCTTGAAATGCCCTTAAACATCAAACCAAAAATTTGTATAAAATCCTCAACCAGTTGCGATATTTTGAACCTAAATTAAGCCCTTAGTCTGAACTACACAAGATTATTTGCAGCTTTGACTATAAAAAGTCAACCTTGACACAAACTTTGTAAGGACTAGTAATTATACCCTTGCCTTTTGGTATAGTATAGTCTTAAAATTGAAAATTTAGTTCGCGGAATCAGTATAGTAAATTCACTATAATAACTCGACTAGTCGTCTAAAAACTAAATCTGACCTGTAACAGTTTTGAAATCCCATGACATTTGAGTAAAAGTGGTACAAATTAATAAAAAAAATGAAAATAAAAATGATGCTATACTTACAAAGTGGAAGCCCTTTCTCTTTTACCCTGGTGAAGTGCATTCACAATTTTCTTCCGCACTAATCCTACATCTGGATTCACTTGATATTCTGAACCAAAACTGCATGTCAAACACACAATAGAGAATTAAAAGAATCGTCAAATAAATCTCTATAAACCCTAGAAACCAGACAACCAGTCATGTTTCTTGCTTTCAGTCACAGTGATTGTTTCATATCAAATTTGATAAAAAATTGTAACTAATGGAGGCATGAAACTTGAAAAATAAAAGGTAATGATGCTACAAAATATGATCAATTATCATAACATAAAATGTCGTAGAACTTCTCCATTCATTTGGTACTCCTTTAGTTGAATTAAATCTAGAACTCTCATTTCTTACCTATACAAATGCAGTATTCACAAGTTGTGTCAATAATGTTTGAACACCTGTGCCTCCTTTTGGTAACTAATAGCATAACTATATATAAGTCTCATATGCAGTATCCATATCAATTGTGTTTCAAATTTAATTACCATTCATGTCAAGTCCAATACAGTCTACAGATTTCCCTAAACAAAACTTAAAATTTGAAAATTTTGGTTAGCTGAAAGTAGGGGTGTAAGTAAGCCGAGGCTGAGCCCGAGATCATTAAGGCTCGATCTCGGCTCGTTTTAACTTAAGAGAGCTTGAGCTCGAGCTCGGCTCATTTAGAGCTCTATATCTAGAGCTTGGGCTCGACTGGCTTATCATTTTTTGAATCAGTATTTTTATTGATAATACATATAATATACATTACTTAATTATTAATTTATATTTATCATAATTTTACACATAAGAAAATTTATATATAAATATATCAAGTAAAATCACACAAAGAAAAAGCCCGTTTGCTCGCGAGGAGACTCAAGCTTGATATACGTGATGCTCCATCTGGGGCTCGTTTACTAAATGAGCCTCAATAAAAGCACGAGCTCATTTAAGCTCCGCTCAACTCGAGCTTTAACAAGCCGGTCTCGAGTAGCTCATGAGCTGCTTGGCTCATTTACACCCCTAGTTGAAAGCAACCAATTTGGCATCAAAGTCAAAGTATAGCTTCTTAATGAAATGGTATATAAAACACTTTCAAATTTGAAGTCTATTAGACCTGCTTAACACTGATATCAAATTTTAGAACAATGTGAAATAATTTCAGAATTAATATCACAAACTGTACCAATCTGGTTGAGTAAGACTTCCGAATCGCTGGCGCCGGGCTTGCTACTGATCAAAATAAAGAGATTCAAATATCAAAATAAAAAATTTAGTTTCATATTCATTTAGTAAGCAATACTGTGGAGAGATTGAATTAGATACCCTTGCACACATGAAAGATCTCTACGGAGGCGGAAATTGATCACTAGAAATAGACAGATCTCTGGTAAACACTTTTTAGTTCACATTTCAAATAGGTAATATTTGATTAAAAGAATTTACAAAAACGGTGTCTAGATGTTTGGAACATTGGATTTACAATTACATAAACGAACTTTATTAGGATTTCATACTCATAGAAGAAGAAATTGCTATCTTTCGTGCGTAAGAACACCCCATAAATAAAACTTCCACAATAAAATCCAAGACAAACACTTATAATCAAATAACAAGTCTACTATTCTTGCTTAAAGCAAACAGTATATACACCACTCTTCACAATATTTGGGTACTGAATGTAATGAACATCAATCATCAAATTAAAAGCATATCGGTGTCCAAATTCAAAATCACGAACTTCAAGTTACAATACATCTAAATATCTAGCTACTGTTGATTTCAATTTCATAAACAAATGCAAGTTCTACACAAATGCTAATGCATTCATCTAATAACCAAACTACAGCTTACATAACAAATCATAAAACCTACTGAAAAACAAATTAACTAACCCTAACCTAACCAAAATTTGATATACGAAACAATAAAATGTACCTATACGAGGCATCTCAGAGTTGTTAGGTTTCATAAACTTGTGCTGAATACTGGAAAACGCAGACTGTCCGTTCGATGATTGGTCTGTCGTTTCCGCTACCGGTGATCGACTTTGACGGAAAGAATAGATGCTGCAAAACCTAACAATTTATGCAAAATTGAAGACTAAAATTGATAGATTAATCAGTTCGGGTGAGTAATTATACCTTAAATAGTGAGTAATCGGTTTCTGAAATCAACAATCAGAGCCACAATCAACAATTAGAGCCGACAAACAGAGCCATAATCTGAAATCAACAATAGATGATGATGAGAGGTGAAGCGACGATGAGAGGTGATGAAGATGACGTGAACGATTTGCCAGATTGTGTGTAACTGTGTAATTGGGACGACCGATGAGTGCTTTGTAGAAACCCTAGAAATTATATAGTGACAACTAAATATGACACACATTCAAAGCATAGGCGTGTTTTTTTTTTAATTTTGAGTGACACGTAATATTCGTTGTGTTTCAAATTTCGATAAAAGATGACAATATTTAATGACATGCGGTTTTTAATTGTCATAAAATGTTTGGGCGTCATAATTCATGTGTCATTAAAGGTAGATTTTCTACTAGTGTGCTCCCGTGATTTGGCTGATGAGGAGGTTATTCACACCTTCTTAGTTGTGAGTTCTCGGACGCTATTTGAGACTGTTATGTTCTTTAAGCGGTCTTTACACACACCTGGTTAACATGATGGATCTTATCTTCTTACTTAATGTCACATTGGTTCATTGTAGTCGAAACAAGCCAACATAATGGTGATCTAGAAGGCTGGAAGCTCATCGGTTCGTAGAAGGGATACTTGCTCCCATTTGAAGATAATCCACAACTTTGATCACTCATGCCACGTTCTTGCTAAGTTTATGTCAAACTATTACATTCAATATTTGTTATAATATAATCATGTTAGATAAAGCTTTATCTTTTATGCTTTCAATATTATATGTAAATTAGCCTAATATTTTTTTATGTTTATTTAAGATTGTAACAATTTTCAAACTATTACATTCAATATTTGTTATAATATAATCATGTTAGATAAGTGCTTTGAAAATTTGTTAAGTTTATCTCAAATAATTGTATTTAGCTAGTTTCTATTTTTATAATATAGACACGAAGTTTATCGTACCAGATGTTATTTCTTGATAAAAAGTTGTTTGGTTTCTCAACGGGTTTTTATCAAAGATGATGAGGAATCAGGGTTGCGACTTTCATTGAGCTAGAAGCATGGGCCAAAAAGGGACGTCATTAAAGAGATTATATTTGAACAAGGACTGGAATACGTCATCACATTACCTAATCAAATTGACTCGTGGATTAGGATTAGATATGACGTATGAACATTCTCAGTGCATTTGCTGAAAACCATTACGATAAGCAATCTACGAGTCGGTCTTGTCTTTTTTAAATGGATTCATTAGGTTATGTGCAAACATTAATTACTTTACGTGCCAATGACGCAAAATGAGATCCCACTTTCAGTGAATCTTAGGAGTCGAGGCGTTTCAATTTTCATTTTCCACTTGTTGCACTTGTGACTTGGTTGATGAGGGTTGATCACACCTTCTTAGTTGTGACTTGTGAGTTCTCGGACACTATTTGAGATTGTTATGTTCTTTGAGCTGCTTTTACACATGCCCGATTAACATGGTGGATCGTATCTCTTACTTAATGTCACATTGGTTCACCATAGTCAAAACAAGCCGGCATATCACCAAAAGGCTAGAAGCTCATCGATTTCCCATTTGAAGACTGAGGAAATCAAACTTTATTCGTTCAAATTCGTTCAACTCAGTATAGGGATAAGAGATATAATTTGTTTTCTCTTTTATCTTCTATGTTGTTACTTGTACTCATGCTAGCGTCTTGCTAAGTTTTTCTTTTTGTGTTATTCTATTACCGTCATTCTTGAACAATGTAAGAATATACATATGAAAAAAAAACTGTGTGTGAAACAAGAGGGTTGGTCAGTTACCAACGAGCCTTTGTATTGCCGATACCAAGACGTTTGATAAACTTTAACAAATTGTATTACAATTTTAGATGATAAAGCATAAAACTTCTAATCATGAAGAATAACAATCGTAGAGAGGTTTCTTTTTTAACCATTCATCACTCTCCATCGATAAATCTCACACTCTTCATTTGGACTTGTCTAACTAAAATGCAGCATTTTTAGTTTCAAAACTTTCCTTTATTAATTTGTCATTGAATTGTCTCGTTGTCTCACTAAATATGCAATATTCTTATTTTGCAGAACAAAAAAGGATTGCAAAGTTTTAAGCCATATTTGAAATAAATAAAATCCAGGAGACTAAAATGTAAGAAATATAGAAACATGGTGAGTTTTAGCACTATTGGCATTTGAGGGGAAGTGGGGATTTGGTAGGAGGCCGTAGAATTTCAAGTTCAAATCTGATTTTAATCAGGTTTTATTGAAGTATGCCTTCAGACAGGCTATCCTAAGTATCCAGACTTTATTTGTGGTTCGTTAAAAACAAAAAAGAAAAAAAGAAAGATCTTTCTTCCCTATAGACTGGTGTGGATCGGTGTATGTGTGTGATTTGCTTTGACTTTTTAAAATGTCAAAGGGATGTCGGCCTCAAATTTGTAAATCCAATATTGAAAAGGTCAACGCGTTATTTTTGTACATATAAGGGTAGTTAATTAAATGACTATTTGACATATACGTGAATCTTGTATTTTTATTTTTTTAATAACAACGATGTATGGCCTTCAACTAAAAAATTGTTACTTTTAGTCTCACTTTGATACATATTACATAGAGTAACAAAAAAGAAATTAGCCAGGTGACCGTTTATTCTTTTATTTGTTTCATGATCAAATGCTAAAAATTAATTTACTCATAAATGAATATGCATCAATGATAAATCCATTAATCATCTTGTGGTCGTTGTCGTACTACAGAAGATTTACACTAATTCATGAGGGGCCTTTCTTATCTACTAGTCAATTTCTTTCTTCTTTTCAAATTATTATTTTGTTTTTTGTTTTTTTTTTCTGAAATGACACTCCAAATATTTTTCACATGGAAATGTATGGTTATCGACTCTTAAACTAGTCATTTCTTCATCCAATCATTCTCGTTCTAAAGTCTATCATCTTTATAACAAGATGTTAGATAAAACAATCTTACGATTACACGGTAACACAATCGTGCACCAAGTTGGTCAATCTTTAAGTTGGAATGAGGTGCACAAATCGGTTAACCTATAACTGGTTATTTTGCTAACCGGCTATTTTTTGGGCGGGCATTAACCGGTTATACCTGTTTTTCGGTTAGGGTAGTAACTGGTTTTGACCGGTTAGGCCGGACCGGTTAATCGGCTAATAACCGGTTTTTTATAAAATAATAATTAAAAAATCGGTTAACCGATTTTGAAATCAAATATAAAAATCGGTTACTAACCGGCGGTTAAGATCGGTTAGTAACAGGTTAGGATTGGACCGGTTACTAACCGGTTACAAAATCATTTGCATCTCTAAGTTGGATTATTCATTATAGTTGTGGATCTTTGACTTGGGTTAACTAAGTGGGCCTGGCCCAGTCTTTTCAATTTTTTCTATCTTCAGTTTTTTTTCTTTATTTTATTTTAGAATTGTACTTTGTAACTTGTTTATTTTTCAGAACGACGACAGAGAAAAGTTTATTAAACCATCAAACGGTATAGCAAAAAAAATAACCGGGCCAGGTACAATCAACCTCCCGAATGAAGAAACACACCAAGATGCAAAAACAAACACCATAAAAACACCTCCTTACAAGTTAAAAGACCTCCAATTCTCCCACGTTATATCCATCATTTTCGATCTATTAAGCACCCATAAAAAGCCCAAAGCTTTTATATTTCCCACTACAATACCTAAATGAGCCGATTTCCCATTAAAAATCACGTCATTCCGGGTCTTCTTAAGACACCAAATTGTCGCAAGGCAAATAGCTTAGAAAACTTTATCCTTCCGCTTTGGAAATCGAGTATATTTATACGTCTCCAAAATATCATGAGTACCGAAAGCAAAAAAAGACGGGACCTTACATCATTATGAGATCACTTGCCAAGTTGCTTGAGTGAAGGGACATGAAACCATAATGTGCTCCGCCCCGCAAATCGGACAAATGACCGTCGAGACCGCAACGTTCCGTTTTACAAGCGACAGGAGGGAAGGAATTTTCTCCATTGTAACTTGTTTAGGGCTTTGTAGGTTGATGTCATTTTAAGCGAAAATGAAGAAAAAGATTAAAAAATATTGATGGTTGAAAAAACTTATTACGGATTAAAAAAGTTCATAAGAAAAAAACTCATCTTTAGAGTTTGAGAGCGTGCTCTTTTTAGGCAAGAAAAAAAACTCAAAAAGGAGTTTGACCTATATAATTTATGTATGTGTACACACTATTTTTAATTTTATATAAACTCAAAGGAGTTGTGTCATGTCATGTGTGTGACAAAACCATTAGAAAGGACACACGCCAAGTCGTATTCATCCTCTCAAGTTTGTTTAGGCTAAAAGTTGATAATATTTGGAGTTTGTTTTGGCTAAATCTTGATCCTCTCGACTTCTCGAGGCCGTGTATAAATGTTTAAATAAATGATATATTAACTTTATAACTTGAATTTTGGTTGTGATACTGGTGTTCAGGTTGTGGTTTCCTGTTAAGGTAATCTTCATCCTAGTCTTTATATTGAAGGAATAATGTCTCATATGACACAAATACTTGACTGGTTTTCAAACCGGACCGCTCTAAAAGTCGGTTTGAAACTACACCGAATCCACTGGTTTGACATCAGTTTGAGAATTATCCGTTATAACAAGGTTGGAACCAGTTATAACCGAACCGGTTTCAAACTAACCCGATTCAGTTTGGTCCACTTGAAAACTGGTTATAAAACCGAATTGGTTTGGACAAAAATGAGTTTTGACTTCTGTTAACCGGTCTGGACTCAAAAACCGGTCTTTGCATTTGAGTATACTGGGCTGAATCCCATATCCAATATCTTTTTCTCTATCGACACGTTGCAAGCCCATCTAGCCCAACATCAAATACATGTCTCATTTATATGTGTTGCATTGTATCCAGTATCCACAGACCACGAGACGGTGGTACTAATTTAAGATGAGTAATTATAAACTATAGGTTTTGAGGTTTTAAATTTAATAACTAATTGATTAAGCTAAATGGTTTTCAAAATAATTTTAATACGAGATTTTTGTTAGTGTTTATACGAGTGTTATAGGTCAGTTTATGACCACGTAAATAGATTAGAAATGTCTAACATAGCTACCAATAATAATAATAAATACTAATATATTATTGACTATTAGATGCTATAAGCTCAACCAATCAACTAGAATAATATCCTGGTAAGTTGGTTAAGGTGTAAAATAGTTAGATAGAGGATCAGTTACTGAGTCACGAGCATGATTTGACTTTCATACTTTTAAGGTGATATAATGTTCTTTTAAAATCAGGTACGCTTCAAAATCTTCAATTTGTAATCCACTTTATAATGTTTCACACTACTTGCTCTTAGTGGTACGTCTAAACTTTACAATGATACATCTAACTATTTGAGCTGTTTTATCAATCTTCATAGTTTGTTTTCTAAAAAAATGAACTTTATATACTACAACGAAAGAAAACAACAATCAAAAGATATAACAATTCTTGATACTTTTCTCACATGTAAAATAATCAAAGGTAACAATCAAAAGAAAACAGATTTTTGTGCAAATTTAAACAATACAATAATTCATGTTATATTTAGGCGATTATCTATGAAACATAAATTCATAAAAACATCAAGTTTATGAAGTGAAAAGATTTAACACAAAGAGTTATCGTTCTATGGAAAAGGAGTCATTAGATAATAAGAGCTTTTAATAAAAAACTGTCTATGATAAATAAAAAAATTATTATATACATCGATATGGAGATACGTGTATACAATATTTTATAATTTTATGATTTATACATAAGAGTTATTTGATTATATTTTATAATTTATACATAAAAGATATTTATGTCAATTTTTTTTTTGTCTCGGATTGAGTTCTAAAAAGTAAAAGAATTTTACCTAATACCAGTTTATCATTGAATGTACAATTGAAGGGAAATTGTCATCTTTTCAAACTCTATTGCAACTTCTAAAAAAATATTTTTATTTATTTATTTCTATATACAACATGTATAAGAAACTATTACATGAATTTATAGATCCTTATGTAGTTATTTTACAAGTGTTATTTTCGTCTCTAAATTTACAATTATGTGCTTTATATTGTATTAACACATCATTGAAAACTTATAATATTAGTCAAGTCAACCAATTTAGACACTCCCACTAGATTTATCCTTTCACCCAATAAATGGTCCAATGGTTGTTATCTTGGGGTTGATGAGACATATAGTTGGTGAGGTTGTTGGTTAAACTTTACTTTCATTTTAACCCCTTTTATTTGTAATATACAATCTCATTTAACCCGTTTTGAATCAAACTTTTAGCAACACATTCTCAAATACCTCACAAACAACTTCACTCGTTTATACCTAAAGCAAAACCTTCTAAAATAATATAATATAATAACCAACTTCCAACAAAATGTGAGGACCAATCTAGTGTATACTCAATAAGTGAAACTCAGACTCGAGCATGACCTTCTTATTAGTAAACTTTTTTCACGCTCAATCTCAAGCTCATTTAAACCCATCTCGAATCAATCTTTTAATAAGACATTACCAAGCACCCCACGGCCAGCCTGACTCATTTATACCCAAACAAAACCCTTCAACAATAATATAACCACCTTCCAAAAAAGCAGGGGTGCAAACGATCCGAGCTCGAGCTTAAGTGCTTAACTAGCCTCGTTTCAAGGTCTAGTTTCAAAGTTCGAGCTCGGCTCGTGAGTCGATTTTCAAGCTGATACTCGGCTTGTTTACTATTTATTAAATATCTTTTTATATATCTATCATTATTTATTAATATTTTTTTTTCAATTGTAGTTTTATGTATAAAATAATATACTCTATTTAGTTATTTTAATTAGTAATTGTTAAATATATATTTTAAAAACATACAAATGACATGCTTATTTAGGCTCGTGATCTGGCTTGAAATCTGGCCCATTTATTTAACGAGCTTGCTTTTAGGCTCGAGCTCAGAGGCGAAGGAAATTGAGGGCCAGGGGTGGCCCCGGCCCCCTGTTTTTTCGAGCGTTAGTGTAAATTTAGTCGTTTTTCGTTCGAAATATTTTATGCGTAGTGTAAATTTACCCGTTTTTGATCAAAAATACTGTATACATTTTGAGTCCCCCCCCCCCCCGGCGTTCACGTCCAAGCTTCGCCACTGCTCGAGCTCATCCTCGATTAAGCCTGACTCGATCAAACTTTTTAACAAACCGATCTCAAGCCACTCGACTGGTCTGCACCCCTACCAACAAAGTAAAGGGACTTCATTTATCATACTCCCAAAACCAAAAGGATCCAAAAACACAGTCATCAGTCATCATACTATAAAACAATCAAACAGATCTTACCAATTTTGCTATGCCTGTACCCACAATCTGTATACTCACTCAATTCGCCTACAAACATGAAGGTAATCGACAAGATCCTGGAGTCCACGTCACCCGGGTGGAGAAGATTGATTACGCGCTGGAGAGTGTGAAGAAGGATGGGATTCAGAATGTGTTGGCTTTGAGAGGTGATCCGCCACGTGGACAGGATAAGTTTGTGCAGACTGAAGGAGGGTTTGCCTTTGCCTCTTGACAGGGCCGTCTCAACGTTAGTGGAGGCCTAAAGCGAACTAATGTTGAGGCCTTTTTAAAAAAATCCATTTGTCTAAACCCTCATCCTTTTCCCGGGCTTGGGACCGGCAATAATAAACTAATAAAATATTTGTTTCTTTAACCTTTTAGATTGACCCGATTCAAAATTTCGAATTGTATTTGACATTATAAAAAAATCTAACTATAAATAATCTAAAACTTTAACCATCGGCCGCCATTAGCTTATGTCCTTATTTTATTTTTTATACTATGGGTGTCTTAATACAAGGATGAATCATTTAATGACATGGGCCTCACTCTTAACTTGACCCATCAACAAGTTCTTAATAAAAAAGCCTAGTTTTAAAAGATGTAGTACATAACCCATATAAAATTAGAGGCCTATAAACAATGGAGGCCCAAAGCAATTGCCTTAGTTGGCTGGCCCATGGGCCGACCCTGGCTCTTGATTTGGTAGGTGGGATTGTGGTTTGGTTGATTATGGTTAGGACTGGAAAACGGGTCGGGTCAGGTGGGTTCGGGTTGGAATTTGGGTCAATTCAGAAAAGGGTTATTTTGGGTCGGGTCAGGTGGATTCGGGTCAATTCAGAAATGGGTTATTTTGGTTAGGTTCAGGCGGGTTTGAGAGAATTTGGGTCAGTTCAGAAAAGGTTTATTTTGGTTCAGTTCGGGCAGGTTCGGGTCAGAATTTGGGTCAATTCAGAGAATTGTTATTTTGGTTCGGGTCGAAAGGCTCGGGTCACAACAGGTTTTGGGTAGGGGTGCAAACGAGCCGAGCTGCTCGTGAAAAAGCTCGATCGTGCCAAGCTTCACTTCTAAACATGTAAAATATCGTTCGTGTGAAGATAAAATCAATTCATGATTTCCATTAAACGTAAATGCAAGTTATATACACAAAATATGGAGAGAATATCTCCTTACAATTATGAGAAATATAACAACATAATGACAAGTTAAAGGTATTTTAAATTTTGAATTACGTTTGGCGGATATTAGTTCGTTTCTTTTAATTCAATTTGCTCGGTTCAGTTCGTGAAAAACACGAGTGTTTTAGATTTAATCACAAAAATTCAAGTGTGTTGGCACTTGTTTATTAGTTCCCGCCACCCAATTCCCATCAGTTTCACTTCAAACTTCAAACCCCAACACACACATATACATACATACAACAATAATAATTAGGGGTATTATGATGGATTCATTCGGCGGCAAGGCGATTTGTTCAATTTGCTATGATGATCTGAAACCAATTGTTGAAGATCTTCAAGTTATTGCTATGTAGGGGTTAGAGTATACCCATCTTTAAAGTGGGGAGTGGTTTAACCATCTTTAAAGTGTCATGTCATTTTAACCTATGTAGGGGTTAGAGTATACCCCATGGCCCAAGAGACACCCACCAACCACGATGTTCATTTTTTTCTAATTTTTGTTCAAGGACGGATTTTACTAGTATCAATGTTTCATTTTTACATTTCAGAATATTTTATTTAGATCAATTATCTTAGTTTTTATATTAAAATTAAAAGAATAGCAAATGGTGTGTTGTAACATTCAAAAGGTGATGACAATGTTTGACTCCTACGTTACTTAATTTGGTTTATCCGAAAACTTATGTTTAGTTTTTGTTAATTGATGCTACAGTTCTTTGTTTCTAGCTATATTTCGTTTCATTCAGTTTGAAATTTAACTACATTGTATGTTTACACCAGCTTTTAAGCAAAATTTAGTTGTCCAACACTCTGTATAATTATTTATAGATGAAAAATACATAATATTATTTCATAATTATTGCCTGCGAAAAGGCAAAAAACGAGACAATTTTACAAAAATGACACATAATCATACATGGTATAATACGCTTTTTATAAAATTGACGGGCCCCATCACAAAACCATTAACCCTTGCCCACAACTTTCCCATGTGGTTTTGATAAACCATGGGTCACCTCCCACATCAACCAATCATTCTTTCCTCCGTCCTTATAAATACCCATCACCGTCCCACACTTCTTCCATCCATTTCAATATACAACTTCTCTTCTTCCCTCTCTCTAACCATCCCCCTCCCCATCTCTCTTCCCCTCTCCCTATCTACATTCTTCATTTCTTTTAACAAATCAAGCCCTTAACTACTATTTGGTTCAACTATGGTAAAAGATTGAAGATATTCTAGTTGATCCCAAGCCACAAAGCCACAAGGATTATTCAATACAACAAAAGCCCCAAATTACTACCTTCTCACTCTCTCTAAGAGAAGCTTAGAGGTAGTAGTTAAGGGCTTTTGTTATATAGAATAATCTCTCTAAAAGATTGAAGATATTCTAGTTGATCCCAAGCCACAAAGCCACAAGGATTATTCTATACAACAAAACCCCCCAAATTACTATGTGACAACCTGCAAATATCCTTACAATTCTTAGACAGTAAGTAGACATAATGACCTTATATAATTGTTCTAAATTAGATGCATATTCATTAAATCATCAAAAGTTGCATTTATGTATCTCATACACGTTAAGTGATTATAGAAAATACCGCGTCACACACACAAGCATATGACACTACGATTATCGATACTATATTAGATCTTATAGAATGAACGGTGCGCTATATATATGTATATGAATAACGACTCAGATTTATGTCCAAAGCATAACAATATTTTATAACGCGGTGACGAATTAACACGCGTAAATGAACATACTTAACGACTACCATGAGTGTGAATCTAAATTTAAATACATGAAATTGTCTTATAATAATGTTATTAAACATATGTGGGATCGTAGAAACATAATTAAGTCTCATATACAAACTAAACTAAATATAAAGAATTATAAATGAAGAGCCTAAAACTAACTTAAACCTAGTAGTCTAGTCTAGCCCATAAGACCCCCCCCCCCCCCCCCCCCCCCCTCTTTGGGTTGCATCTTGAATGGTATATATGCATACACAGTATTTCACCAAATTGAATAAAAACAATAAAGCAAGTGACTATTCATCCATTTGACCAAGAATTTTGCCAAATAGAGGTTTACATAGAAATAGTTTATGAGAGGATTAAGATAGAAAGGTTGCTCAACTCTTTCCACTTTTCTCTCAACCTCACCCTTGACCACCTCTATCCATTTAAAAATAAAAAAAAAAACAAGAATAACATAAACATACTCACACTCACATATATACGTTGATGTGTGTGTTAGGAAGCACAAAGAAGAACCAAAAAATGTGCAGCCTTTAAACTTAACCATAGGATCATTCTAAAACAATTCCAGCCCTTGGATCATAACCACATCACATGGATCACCATCCTCTATGTATTCAGATCATCCGTTTAACATGCATAAATATCCCAACAACCCCGAAATCGTTCAGCCCACACTTGCTCAGTTTAATTTGGTGCAAGCAAACAAATCATATTCAGCTTCTGTCCAAACTAATCGGACCACTTTGTACGATCATATCTCAACCTCTACACCTTCAAATAACGATTTTCCACTTGGAAATAAAGCTCCTACTTCACCCTTAAAATCTCCAACTGGTTTCACTTCATTTGGCCAACAATTCAACCTCTAAATTGCCTACGTTGCCAAACTGCGCAGATTTCCCAGCTGCTGTTTAAATACCTCAATTTGGGGTATCAAACGAACTCCAAATTTTCTGATTCTTTTTCCTATTATCTAGGGTTTCAGGGAAGTAACACATACCAACATTTAAGTGGTATTGGATCCCGTTTGCTACCTTAAACGAGCCTCAAACCTGAACCCTTGCCATTTTTGTTTCATCTAAGCCACATTAGGCTCAAATATCTCAAAAGATCCAAGTGCAAGTGTCAATGAGAACTTCAAGAAGGTGTAACTAAGCTCAAGATGGGTAGCAAAGTGTTAGGAGGTTCGTTCAAGTGCTAGAAGTTGGATTAGAGTGCTCAAGATCTTTCTTGTAGCTAATTCCTAGACCTTTTCCACTTACAAGCCCACGTAGGACGAATACAAACAAGAGTTTTTACGCGTCACTCACCAACACCAAGGTGAGTTTCACGGCCCCTTTTCTCTTTTACTGTTTTACAAACTAGGGGGAGAAACATACTAAACTTATTTGATAACTTTGCATGGACTTAGTAAATTTGCATAAACTTATTTAATAACTTTTCATAAACTTGTTTGGTTACGTTTCATGAACTTATTTAATAACTTTTCATAAACTTATATGATTACATTTCATAAACTTATTTAGTAACTTTGCATAAACATATTTGATAACTTTAAATAGATTTATTTCGTAACGTTGTATAAACTTATTTGACAACTTTACATAAAATTATTTAATACGATAGTTAGTAAGCAAGACATAGAATCTTTATATGAGCATGAGTTACACAAGGCCCTTAAGATCTTCGGATCAATACATTCTATAATCATTAACTATGGGTTTAGCCAAGGAATATGTGGGTAGTACTATCGGGATTGATCCCCCGCTCATGGTTAGTCGCTCTAACCGACGTGTTAATGGGAACATATATTCTATAATTCACACCGTGATGGCACGGTTACCGGGCATACATATGGATTTGGGTTTGATTATAGGCTCATTGTCATATATTAATTCGTATTCTTAGCTAGTCTACGGAGGATTATCAATCTTGTTTAGGTTATCGTATATATCATATTGCATTGCATATACTCACTTATATATTTAAAAGGGCTTTTAAGTACGTAAGCGTAAACTTTTTGGACATCGTTTTCATCGGGAAAACTCACTCATAACAAACAATGTTTTCAACTTCATAAATAAGTCTTTATGTACATTTTAATCACGAAAACATAAATAACTTTAATCTACGTTTTATTTACGTAAACATGAACAAGTCTTAAAGCACGTTTTTGTCATGAAAACATAAGCTTTTGATAAATGTTTTAATTCAATAAACCATATATTTGAGAAATCATAACTTGTTTTATACATTTTAAACATTTGAAACTCAATATTTTCAAAACAACGAGTTTAATCATGCATTTAAAACCTGTGAACTCACCAACATTATGTTGACTTTTAAGTATGTTTTTTAGGGTATTAAATTAAGGAAGATATTTGTGGACATTTACAAGCATCGCATCGCATGTAGGATCACCACGTTAATCAATAGCTGTTATTATCCATGAATGTCGCGCGCCCGCGTTTCCGCCTTGGCGGGGTGTGACAGATTGGTATCAGAGCCATTGGTTATAGTGAACTAGAGTGTCTAGTCTATAACTAAATGACTCATTAAAAAACATTTTCATTTCATTTGAATTTAGATAACATACATAATATTTTACTTTACGGATATTAATGTCACAAAGATGTCGTCCTCAACATTCACTCGCTCTGAGCACTTTTCCTTAACACTGCAAACAATAAATCGGCTCCCGATAGCCACGCTACTGCAGAATGTAATGCGCTAGTCCTTTCTCCCGCATTAGCCGCTTGCACCCTTAAAGTGGATGGATACTTATACGATTAACGACTCAAAGTTGTGTTTCCACGCGTCTAATGGTAAGTGGTTGGAGGACTATTCTTTTGGCGTCCAGACAAAGCTTCCGCATAACTTTCTAACTCGAGGACGCACCTAGTGGACCCCTCTCATCCATTCCATCCTTTAAAACTTCAATAATAGGCTAAAACTTTCACTTTCCTTAATATTCGTTATGCGAGAAAGAAACTAAATGAATACCTTGGTTCCTTGAACCAGGAGCTTGAAATTTGAAAGCGCCCGAACAATCATGCAAGGCAAATTATTATTATGAGTGCACGCATAATAATGAGAAACTTTGCTTGAAAAGCCTGGCGAGTTCTATGATTCGAGCACATGTTCATATAGTCCCAAATCTTAAGTTCATTAACCGAGATCTAGTCTTTATAATAAACGAACCTCTGTAAGGATAACCAAAACAATACCCTATGCCAACCTATGAATATTTCTCTATTTTGCGTTGATCGGTAAAAGCACAATGCCCTAGGCAACACGACCGGTTATGTATTTTGTTAAGATCATATCTTGGTTTATGGGTTTTCTTAACCGATCTCTCTAAGAGAAGCTTCTCTCTCTCTAAGAGAAGCTTAGAGATAGTAGTTTTGGGGTTTTGTTATATAGAATAATCTCTCTAAAAGCCATCAAGGGTGAGAACACCTTTCTCCATTTTGCTCTTATTCATCTATTTTCTTTAAACTCTTCTTATAACAAGTTAACAACACGCTAACTTAATCATGGATTCCGTTCACTAGGATGGAAATACCTCTGCATTCTGTGTATCCGCATTAAATTAACCATGGATCCCGTTTGCTCCACATTTTGTGAATCCACATTAACTTAGTCATGGATCCTGTTTGTTCTGCATTATGTGAATCCGCATTAAGTTAATTGTGGATCCCCTTTTCTCGGCATTCTGTGAATACGCACTAAGTCAATCATGGATCCCGTTTGCTCCGCATTGTGTGAATCTGTACTAAATTAATCATGGATCTTGTTTGCTAGGATGGAAATGCCTTCGCATTCTGTGATTCCACATTAAAACAATGTTTACGTACCTGCAAATAACTTTTTTTAACACAAAACTGTTTAAAATCCTACGAATGTGCATATAAGTGCAACTAGTCTTAACAACTTTCTGACCCAATTTTTAATTGTTTATAACCTATTAATAACAAATCCAAATGTGTTCAATATTGATTCTTTGAAAAAGTACATTGAAAGACGAATCCAACGATATATATAACGTCAAAAAACACTTTCCAAGCAGTCCTCTTCAAATAGTCTGTAAATCTGAATACATTTGAAAGATGAACGTTTTTCTTCTCATATTTCAGGGATCCAATATAATATATTTTCGTAACGAAAGTTGTTCACAACGCAATAATTTAGTAAACTAGAAAATTTCATATATTTTTGTCGAAGTTTGATATTTTTAACAAATCAGAAAATTCGGGTCATAATCAGTCCAAATCAGAAAGAGACATTATTAACATCTTTTGCATTCTAAATTTCACCTATTGATATCTCGTTAAACCCTAACATTCTGGTAACACCACCCTACCCTAAATCAAATATTTTTAATTCTTTAGGGCGCCAACACCAATTCATGTCTTCGTGGGTACACAAGCAAACTTGTGCATTTAGGTGAGTCTTCAAAGCCCCCCTTTCGCTTGTTTTATTGTTTTAAAACTCGGGGGAGAAACATACCTCAAATATCATTTTACAATTACCACGATAACACGAAAACAAGCTGCATAACATGATTTTGTGAATATATGAGACAGTTACATTGGAGCTCATTAAGTCACCAACATTAACTTGTAACCATTAGTTATCCCAAGTCGAATGTTCGTATATTATCTAAGTATATCATGTGGACTACCACAAAACGAGCAAAAAGGAACCTGTCATGCTTAGTTATAAACTCAGATATTGCAACTCGTTGTTTTAGGTTGACCACAAGAATCACTCTACCTTGTTTTGGTTATCGTAACATACACTGTGATTTATTATCATTAATCGTGTTCCGTTATACAAATATATAAACCTGTGAGCTCACCAACATTATGTTGACTTTTTTAGTATGTTTCTTAGGCTAGGTAATTAGGCGATGCTGCATGGTTAAACTACTTAGGAAAATAAGCATGCAAGTCCTTGATACACATTTGAAAGATTAGTATAACCCAAATCATTGGGTCGTATTTGAGAAATCTTAAAATAGTCATCTTTTAAATTAAATAATTTGGTTGTAAACTCTAAACTTTAACTTTGTATCCAATGCATGTTTGTATTTGCAACAATCACATGCTCATTGAACCATTTTGCGCTCCACCCTGATTCCGTCTTGGAGGGGTGCAACACGAATGAAAATGGAAGGCTTACCAACCTTCAATATGTTTGAAGCCGATGGGTTTAGCGAGTCGATTGTGAAAGTGGTTGCTGCAATCTTTGAAAGCTTTGTTAATGAAGTTTCGGGTATTATTGAAGGAGGCCAGGTGTGTTTAGCTTGCTTGACGCAACGAGATTATGCATTGAAAAGGGCATCTATGCATACGACTGTTGAAAAAATAGAGAAAAATCAAGATTTCATGGACCAGCAGTACATTGCTCATGTGGCTACAAGGAAGTGGTGGCCTTGGTGCTGGGTGCAACCATTTGGCTTTATTGATGTCTAGAGTGGTTATGATGAAGAAACTCAGAAATACCATCCATCATTACTAATTTAATGAATACCCATGAACAACACTCTAAGAACTACAACATTATTGGCAAAAGTAATCTTTCTATTATAATATTATGCTCTCTCTCTCTCTCTATATATACATATATATATATGTATATATTACTAAGTTAACTGTTTAACAGGGATCTCATATCATGTTGAAGCATGCAAGCTGAAAATTTATCAAACGGTTGACTTTAATGGGCTTACTTAACTTAACTCTACAACGATTACATAACCGACATATGGCTATTAATGAGAGGTTTCTTTACCAGATTCAAGTTGTATTTTAAGTTGACTCTGGACTTTTATTCTCTTCCAAAAATCGAGAGTGAAAAGGAAGCGATAAACGACATGAACGGAAAATATTCTACGAGCGATTAGGATGTTTGGGGGGTGGTATTAAAAGCGAAAAAGTTGGGTTAAAAGTTGAGTTGGAAAACGTGAAGCGCATAACTAATCAACTTTGTTATCTAAAAAAGAAGGCGCTATTGAGGAAAAACGAGCGTATGGACTTTAAAGCCTTCGCCTGTGAGATCCACGCAATGAAGATTTTAAAAATGTTATATAGAAGCAAGTTTGGTCTGCAAATCTGAAGAGGTATAACTGAAGGTAGATTGATAGGTTTGAATTATAATGCTAGAAAAATGTATAAGTTGGTATAGTTAGTGGTGGAAGGTTGTTAATTGCTAAGAGTGATTGAATTACAAAGAAAATATATGACCATCATTTATTCTACACTAAGTGAAGTAAAATACCATGACTCTTTTTCGAATTTCATTGTTACACTAACTAAATAATGAACTAAAGGGTTTATAGTTGGCGATATGGATGAGTTCCATACCATACCATACCACACCAGTATCAAATTTAAAAAAAGGTGAGGTATTAGAGACTGTATCTTTGGTATCGGTTCGGTACAATACTCGTTACAAAATGTTTAACTCTATATGTTGTTGGTATCAAATTTCAAGAAAAGTAGGTACCAAATATGTTGGTACGATTTGGCACGCTACCGATATCAGTACTCGATACCAAATGATGGAATTAAAATATATTTTGTTGTGTTATATATTTTTGTTTGTATATGATAACTTTTTTTATAACTACTTTCTTGTCTATTTTTAAATTAGAGTATCGTTTCCCCACTCTGGTTAGACTATGTTGTCTTAATCGGGTCCACGGTGGCTTCAGAGTTTGACTTGGCCGTTCCCTAGGAAACCATACTGCTGGCTGCCACTTGGCAGTCGTTGTGCCGTTACAAGAGCATAGCTCTGTCGCGTAACACATAGTGAGACGAAAACTCGGGTGGACCCGGGATTCAAACTGACGACCTAACAAAGCATAACTCAAATCCTTAATTACCATAATCTACAAAAAATAATATAAGTGAGAATCAAACTTGAGTCTCCTAAGCCCTAACCCAAACATTCATATTACTAGGCCAAAAGTGATGAATCTTGTGTATAATTACTATGTTTAGATTATATTTATTTTCTAGTTTTAATAGATAAAAATTGTGGCAACAAAGTTTTGTATTTGACAAATTGAAGTGACATATTTCTAAATGTTCGATTTAAGGTTACAAATATGTTTGGACGAAAATGTTGGGTTTCCTGCTCAGCAAAAAAACGTTTTTCAAACAACCTGCATCTAATGGCGTTAGCATTTTGCTAGTCACGGACCGTTGAGAACAAATATAATAACAGGTAGCAAATTCTTTAGTTGGGACTAGGGGTGTTATTGGGGTAGTACTTTCTTGTTTCTCGGTTCGGGTTCCGCGGGTTTGAAAATTTTATTTTGAATACTCATACCCGACCCTAATCTCTCCCAGGTTACTCGAATTCAGGTTTTATGAGTATGGGTTTTCGAGTATTTGACCTAAAAACTAAAATTGTATTTATATGCTAAAATTCTAGCAAATATATCATCTTTGATAAATTTAACTTCATAAGCAAATAGCAAACCACATAACCCAAAAATACACAATCTTTTAACAATTAGTTCTTTTAACACTGATCAAAGATGAGTCACCTTAACACTGATAAAAAAATGATATGTTTTTCTTATTAAATATACATATTATTTTAGGATAACTCGTAGTTCCTTTTTTATATATAAGGGAAATTGAGTAATACTTATATATATAACTTTCTTCTAAAAATGCTATATTACAAACTAACATGATGTAATGTGAAAATTTTCTCCATGAGCCACGTGATATTTAAAAACTAAAATAATTTCAAATAGGATATAAAATAACTGAATTACTTAGTCAAACGGGTTATTAGGGTATATCAGAAACCTATAAAAAAGTACTTGGTACTCAATTCATGTTAGTTCGGGTTGGGTTTGTAAGATTCGGGTTCGGGTTTCATGAGTACAAGTACTTTCGGATTCGGGTTAATAGTTATTCGGATCGGGTTTCGGGTCATGGATTCGGGTTAATAGTTTATTATTATATTAAATTTATGTTAAGGGTATTTTATTACATATTCATTTTAATATGAAAAAAAATAATTTAATCTCATCCATTTTGATGACCAAGGATGTTATATACAATATTGTACATAAAAACAACATATCTAAAATTGTTTATATTTTTATTTGGGGGCTAAAGTTGTAATTTGGCAAAACCTCAAGAACCATCAATTTAATTAATTTTTAAAATATTCATAATTTTGTTAAAAAATAACATGTACAAGGATTTTAATATGCAAAAAATTGTTGAGGGACTTTTGTGAACAAAAATGAAAAGTGTATTGGTTTTTTATGGCATTAGCCCTTTTAGAAATTGTTCAAAGTTTTAATTGTTTTGCATTCACATTGGAACCTCTATTTCTATATACATAAGTTAACTAAAACACACACTTATTTTATTTATTTTCCTTCTTTTAATACACTCAAAACAAATTATAAAGGGTTGAGTGGTTGACTACTTGACTATGATCCTCCAATATAGAGAAGTACTTTGGATTTGAATTTTCTTGGGAATCGCCTCGGCTGTGGATATTAATGAAAGCCATGGAGTAGCAAGTTTGAATTGGTTGCCGATGTCATAACAAGAAATAAGTGGTTGCAAAACCATGGAGTAGCAAAACCAATGTTATGCAAAGCAACATTGAAATAAAATTTGTAGTAAGTCACCAACCATCCAATATGTTATGGAAAGAATGTTGCCTATAAATAGGTAATTACAATTATAACAACTAGGGACTGTTTGTTTGGGTTTGAATGGGACCATTAAGAGGTTCATTTCTGATTCGGTCAGAGAGATGTTTGTATGGTTCGTTAAATTAAAACTTCTTAATGGTTCAGAGGTAGTATACCTCTGGACCATTCAACTTCAAAATCTTACTAAACCATTCAGCAGGCGCATTTACGCGCATACCTCTTCAGTCCTTCTTCAAAATCTCCCCTTCTTCACCACTGATCTAATCACCGCGATTCAACCTCTCGCATATGATTGAAACATCAAATTGTAACATCAATTTATTTGTTTACATGTTCTATCCTATGTTACCTAAGGGGTTTATTTTTAAACCAAACGTAGAATTAAGTTTGACAATGCAGGTTTGAATATTGTTTGATGCCTAAAGAAACCTATACATGTAGTTATCAAAATTAAGTGGAGAATAGATAAATCCATATTGAACATTTGAACAATGTATATCTATTTGATTCTGGATTCAATATGTATATGTCTTTTCTTCTGAGCATTACAATGATATGATCCTCTTGTTGATGATCGATTATTTGGCAAGTAAGAGTTAAGCGCACTTCACATTTTGATTGTTTTTATGTGTTGATTGTTTGAAATGTATTAAAAAATGTTCAATTGGTAGGTTAACCTGACTCGGTTAACACGATTCATAATGCGTCTATTGTATTGTTTTTTTCTTTAATAACTCAATGCAAAAATCAGTTTCATTTTTACACAATAGTGTATACTAAGATATAGCCCGTGTTACACACGGGTGAAAAAGCATATCAACAAACCATATAAATATAAACAACATATTTAACCAACAAAAATATGTTTCGAGCAAGATGATACTTTTTGGCTGCCAAAGTTAATAAACTAAAATATTTTTCCTTTTTTGGAATATGCTCATATTGAATTATTTCATACGGTAGGGGTTTTGATAACCTACGATTTCAATAATGGACAACAAATATTTCAATTAAACTTTCAAACGGTAAGGGTTTTGATAACCTACGATTTCAATTAAACTTAAAAAACATCAATTAAAAGAATACTTTAGATAGATAGAAGACTGAACTTGTGATTGAAGAAGAGCTGGAGTGGCAATTAAGGTTTTGGATGGTGGTAGGGAATGAGAATGATTGTAACTTATATAAAGAATATCAAATAATATAGTATAAAAGTTTCGGCTTGTTGGGTTAACGGGGCACTCAAAACCCACGAGAATTGACACTTAAATGGGTAGTCGGGTATTTTAAGTAATAGTTAATGATTAATAAGGAAATTATCTACATGGCATCTAAGTGGCATCCTATGTGGACAACCTCGGTGATGCCATGTGGGCACACTATATTTTGCTTTAATATATTAGTAACATGTACAAACATAGAGTGCTTGCTAAAATGCTTAGTAATTATGATGTTAAATTCTTTTGGTATTTTAATGGTTTTGTTAAATCCCTAGTTTGAGACCAAATCTTATCATCATTAAAGCAAATATTATTAAGCATACAACCAAATATGACCAAATAGATACATTTTAATTAGCACAAAATAAATCAGAAGGGTAAAATGGTGATTTTGTATAGTCGTTCAGAGGGTTCAATCAAACAATATCTATTGGCTCAGCATTTATGTTCGTGTTCACTTATTAAGAAAATGTATCTATTCGTTAAGTTTTTCTAAACTAAAACAAGCAAACACTGAGCGTTCGGTTCGTTTACTAAGCTAAGTTTAGTAGTATTTTAAAATGAAAAAAATAGCGTGTGCCAACATTCCATTCAAATAAAAAGGGGTAACGAATAACCAACCGTTTGTTATTGGCTCCAACCAACAAACAAACACACAGCTCGTTCAAGTTGAAGAAAGAAATCAGGGTTTCGTTAGGGTTTTCAGTTCATCTTCCATCTTCTCGTCGTTGAATCTCATATCCCCAAGGTGTTTTTGACTCCTACGTTACTTACTGACTGAATATGCATATGCATGCTGTATGTGTTTCATTTGCTTTCTTCCATACTTAATGTGGTTAATTATCCGAAATTTTGTGTTTAGTATTCGTTCCATGTTGTTAGTTGATCCACATTGCATTCAATCGAGTAAGTGTTGCTTGTTTCTTGTTGTTAATTGATCCACAGTACATTCAATCAAAACCAGTAGTAAGTGTTAGTTAGGACTACGAAACCCTAGGGTTTTACTGAATCCGATATCTGTTTGTTTTGGTGCAAAGTTCTTCAATCTGTGGAAGTGGATTAATATTTCATGAAACCTTGGGGTTTACTGAATTTGATCTTGTTCAATGCATTATTTTAACTCTGTTTTGGATGCAAAATTCCTAAACTCTTTTGGCTTCGTTTGTTCAATGTTTTAAGTCTATCTATCTAGGGCGGGTTAATTAGTTAATGTTTGAAACGAATCTCGTCTCTGTTTTGGTTTCTTTGATTTTTGAAGATTTCTTGCTCGGGGCCTAATGAATCTGTCACCTTGACCACTTATTCTTGTACATGATACTTGAATTAAGAACTTACATGTTTTATTTTCTATTGTTAAGTGAGATACTTTTAACTTAAGTAAATTATTATAGTTTAGGGGGAAGGGGTGTTCCTTTCGTGTGACCGGGAGTACACACAATACCACTTCATTCTTACTTAGAACTTCATCTTTGTGGCATCATTCTTTTCAAATACCATAAACCATTCTTTGTAATTCTTATTGCTTTCGGTTTTACTTTTGCATACATAAAAAGTTGTTAATGTTTGTGATGAGGTTTGCACCAAACAACTTATGCATCAAAAAGGGCCTCTATGCATGCTATTGTTGAAGAAATTATGAGGATGATAGATTTCATGGATCAAAAATACACTGATCATGTGGCTGCAAGGAACAGGGAGGTGGTGGTGGAGCCCTTTGACTCTACTGATGCATTTAGTGGAGGATATAATGAAGAGACTGGGGAGTACTTTCCACCTTTTGGCATTGCTGATGTAATGAAGGGCCATGAACAACACATGGAGGACTATGGCATTATTCAGGGAGGACTATGGCATTATTCGCAGAAGTAACTACTTCTTTCTCTTATAATAATATTATTTTTCCTCTCTCTGATATATTTTATTATGTTTGTGTAAAATTGGGTCGGTCCGAAAAAAACCTGAATAACCGGACTAATGTTACCCGACCCTAAATTACATGCATGAAATCGGTCCCTAGTTTCTGTGGATTGTTGGTCTCTGGCCAGTCATCGGTTCCAAGAGGTCACAGCCTCACGAAACCCGAGTAACCGAGTAGTAACTAAATTTAACTCTTTGAAAGTTGAATTAAATGGTGCTTAAAGTATTTTTGAAAGTAGGCATTTAATCAATGCTATAATCTGCACTCCCAAATACCAATAAGCATATAATAATACTTTCTTTATTTTAATGATTTCTATTTTACCAAAGTAGAAAACCATGAACTCTCCTACCATCTTCACACCCAATAGAACCAAAAAAGAAAAAGAACTGAAGAAAGAGAGCACACGAGGTTAACCATTGTGGAATAATGTGTGGCTGTGTGTTAAATTAAGGTCCTATTTTAGGAGAAAATAATAAAGAACATGGTGTCTTAACATGCATTTATATATATATATATGTATTTGACTATGTTATTTGTTTAACAGGGATCTCCTATCACATAGATGCATGCAAAGTAAAAATAGATCAAGGAGTTGACTTTTATCGCCTAACCTTTCAAATCTACAGGGATTATATAAACGAGGTTCGGCTAATGATTAGGGGTTTTAGTTCTAGATTCACTTCATATTTTAATATGGTTATTGACTTTCACTCTCGTGTAGACATCGAGAGTGAAAGGGAACAAACCCGCGATTTGAGGGACACATTCTATGAACGGTTGTGTTATTTTGTGAATGGTATTGAAATCAACAAGGCTGGGTTGAAAAATGTGATGGAATCATGATGCGCTTCACTCATCGACTTGAAAAATGTGATGAAATCAACACTCTGAACGATTTACTTGCTGCAAGTGATTGGATCTTGCTGGGCCTCTCAAACTCCATCTCCACATGCAATCCTTTTATCAACTCAGGGCAAACATTCATATCTTCAAATCTTCTTACCTAACAAACAACCCCATAGCTACCTCAATTAATAAACAAACAAATTAATTAATTAACTACTTCTGTTTATCTTACAGCTCGGGTATTGGTAATACCCGGTCGGGTACGGGTTCGAGTATTAAAAACCCGGGTATAAAAAAACCGGTTCCGGGTTCGGGTTTTTTGTGCACCTCTAATTATAACATGTTCGAGAGTTGAATTATATATAACGTTAACAAAGTTAATAAAAAAACAACTATAAAGTTTTTCAACTTTTACTCAAATATACCCAAAACCTCACAAATATCACTCGTGTATACTCAAAATCATCTTAAAACAACTCTTTCGATTATAATCCTATCTTGTATATAAAAGTTTATCATGTTATCTTTCAAGAAAATATAGAAAAAGTAAAAATACTGTAGAAGTCATGTATAAATCGAAGTATTAGATATGCGCACACATAACGATGAAAATGGGTGTTTAGTGTTGAGTGATGAGACAGCACACATTTAATCGATATAAAACTATGTATTTACATCATACAATTATGAAAATACAAACACAAGTTTTTTTTATTATCGTCTACTTCAACTTTATCTAAATATTCCCAATTAAAGCATGCCACTTTTTAACAAAAAAAGGTCTTCTGGCCTCTAGGGGTTATCTTTGCGTTAAATTTGCATCAAGATAATGTATATAACAACCTCTTAGAAGATTTAATGAAAACACTTAAGTGCATCGCTAGTTGCAACTTAATTCAACAAATGACACATGCATTTGGGTTCTCCTCAATGCTATGGTAATGAGGTGGTTGATAGTTATAGTAAGTATGCATAGGAGGGTAATAAGGTCTATAGGGCATAATCCTTCCTACAATTTGCTCTTGTGGGACAATTTTCTTCTCTTCCTTAGGCTCATCTTTCTTTGATTCTTCTTTTGGGGCTTCTTCTTTTTTGTCATCTTCTTTTATAAACTCGTCTTTCTTGGGCTCTTCTTTGTCTTCCTCTTTCTTGGGCTCTTCTTTCTTCTCATCTTCTTCTTGCTTTGGCTCCTCTTTCTTTTCTTCTTCCTTCTTTGGCTCCTCTTTCTTCGGCTCTTCTTTCTTCTCTTCTTTTTTGGGCTCCTTTTTTTCGGGCTCTTTAGCAGGCCCCACGGAAACTAAATACGTAGGCCAAAGTTTTCGAAGTTTGCTTATAGCACTTATTGCATCAACGGTTCCAATTAATGTCATGCTTTTTTCTTTCATGTTTATGGTGATTGAATCAATCCCTAAAAAAATAAATAAATAACATGTCAAATATTGTTAACCTTAAGTTACTCAAATGGCATGTGACAAGTATAATCATACATAAGAAATTTTATTTTGCATCCTTGGTTAGGATGTTATACCTAATGTTTCCTTCTTTATGCAAGTATACAGCCAAATCAATTGCGGTTTGATGTTGATAAGGAACAAACAAAGCTATTTTTAGGTTTTGTTGTGTTCTAAAATTCATATTCTCTTAATACCATCCAAAATTAATTTCATACCATTAAAGTAGCATTACTACATATGAGTAACAACTTCACTTATCCTTATGTTAGCATAAGTCATCTAATAAGGTGTTGCACGCCTTATAATAATAATAATAATAATAATAATAATAATAATAATAATAATAATAATAATAATAATAATAATAATAATAATAATAATAATAATAATAATAATAATAATAATAATAATTGATTATTAACAAAACATCTAAAATGCACCAAACTAAAATTATAAACAAAACTTATATAAACTTTGGACTAAGATACCAACCAAAAAAGTATTTTTTTTTTGAACAACCAACAAACAAAACAAGTTTACCCGAGGTAATTCAATGAAAAAAAAACGTTCACATGCGCCCGTGATGGTAGCCTAAACCCACCATATCATATTTCGAGAAAAACCCGTCGCCTGAAAGCTCATTCCAGTATAACCTGATTGAAATTGGTTTTGAACATAAGACCTTGTGATCTTTAGTCCAAATCTTCACGTTCCTTCAATACTAGTTGACTTAAAGCTCATTAACTTATTAAAAATATATATTAATTTGGAATTTAATTTTATCAAAGTGTGTGTCAATTATTTATTCAAGAAACCCCACCAAATCGATCATTCCTAATTTGCACCAAAGCTAAAGTGAATGGCAAATCGGACTTACTGCGCCACGTCATTCTTGGTGAAACAACACATCAAGACATCAAGTGTCATTTTCCTCACCCATTAAATTTTAATAATGTTATCTATATATTATTTGTACCTTGTACTTTTAGTCATGCGTAGAGTACAACTACATATTGCATGATTTTATAGAATAGATGGGCTACCTAATTGGAGTAAAAGAACAGAAGAACTCGATTAAAAATGTAATTACAAATATTATTCTTTTTATAAAAGAGTTCTGGATCTACCGACCCTCTTGGTGGTTTCAAAAGATTAACGCACCAATCATCATCTGCCACGTGGTATGCAGTAAAGGAAATCATCATCATCGTACTCATTATATCTCACCAATAGCAAAGCTATGGTAGGGTCTGAGGAGGGTAAGATGTAGACAGCCTTACCTCTACCCCGTAGGAATAGAGATGTTGCTTCCGGTGAGACCCCCAGCTCGATGGTAGTTTTGCATCAAGCCTTGGACATAAGGCACATAACACTCAACCATTGGGACACCGGCCGATTGGTGCATGTACCCTTGTCTTTCGGCTATCAACGCTACCACATGATGCCTGATTAACCTTCCGCCACTTTTAACGTTATTTTCACGAGATTAGTAAAATAACGTCAAAATTAGTGCAATTTCACTTTAGCCCACCTGAGAGTTCACACATATACACATTATATGCGCGCACCCAAGCAGGGCATGAGTAAAGGAAATATAAATAATTATTTTATTTTTACATACGTCGCATGATTTAATGGTTTCGTAAAATAGGGTCAAGTTATTCTATAAATAAAAATAAAAAATATAAGAAAGATTTGTAGTTACAGGAAAAATTTCTTACAAACAAATAAAAAAAAGTTAATAAAAAAATCATAACTTAAAATTTGTGTTCTGCATTTTGTTATATTTTGCGATTTATTGTGTCTGTTTTTAGTTATAATTGTGTCTTTTGTTCATTTTCGTCATTGTGTCTTTAACCTCAACATTGTGTCTTTTTGTCAATTTTTTTAACGGGTATGATGACGGAAACAATTTAGCTTTTTAAATGTTTTTGTTTTTTATTTATATTTTAAGTTATGATTTTTTTAATATTTTTTTTGAATTTAATGAGTTTTTTGTGTGATCACAAACACATCTCATTTTTGTCTTCTTTTGTATTTTAACTTACCTTCATAAAATAAGCAAATATATAGGAAAAGATATAAAAAAAATCATTCATAAATCCTATCTTTGCTTGTATTTCACCCTGTTTAATTTATTTAAAGTATATCATATCTTCGATATAAATCATACAAAACAAAGTTAGCTATCAGCCTATCATAGTACCATTAACATTTAAGTTATATAATGAAAAACCCAAATTAATATATTATTTACTAATAATTAACTTATAACAAACAAACATGACACGTTTTAAGTAGTATTTCACCTGAAAGAGCTGCAACAATTTTCATAGCCTTTCTCTTGTCTTTATCATCATTCAACTCCAACTTCAATATAAACTTCTGCAATTTCAATAAAACATATAATAATTCAGTTAATATATATTAATCAAATGTTGCCATTTTAATTCCATATAAAATTATAAACATCGGGTGACGAAATATATATAAAAAAAGTTAGATAATATGCATATAGGCACAAGATCCTATGGGATCAACAATAAACACCCAAGACATGAAGATTCATGAAGTTAACATAGTTTCATATCTCAATCATGGCTTTTTTAATATTGAAAGTGCATCACAAATCAAGAATAAGCTCTTAGAATCCTTAACATGGATTCAAAGTTAGTTTTTCTTTTTTCCTATAAAATGATATTATAAGTACAAAAGCAACAATTTATAATAATAATAATAATAATAATAATAACCCATTAATAAAAAAAATAAAGATTTAAAGTATAACCCACAAAATTAACAACTTATTTAACTCAAAAGATAGAATCAAAGTAAGTATTAAAAATGATTTATTTAATGAAACACACATATTCGATTTGAGGATTGAATCTAAAGCTTGTGAGAGGATTTTAGAAAATAAACATAATATTATAACAGAAATACATGATCTTGTAAACTTTGAAAACATGGAATGATGTGTTTATAATAAAAGAAGAATCTAACCTTCATGTGGGTGCTTTGGGTTTGGGTTCTTGAGTTAGGAGAATTGCAATGGGAGTTAGAACTCAATGGAGAGAGAGAGAGAGGGAGTTATAAAAAGAATGTTATACTGAAAAAAGAGAGAAGGTGTGGGTGGAGGTATAAAAAGACAAGAATATGCAGAGTAGGAAAGAGAATGAAAATAATAATAATAATATATATTTTGTGTGAGATGAAAGAATTTTAGGTTTATGTTGAGACGAGTATGATGAGGTAATGACTCCTTTAGTTCTCTCTCTGTTGTCTATATGAGTAGTTATTGAAATTATAGTTTCATTTGTATGATAAATAAATGGTAAATAAGAGTGTGTTATAAAGGATCATTTAGTCAATTAGTCATTTACCATCTTAAATCCGCCATCTTTACGTTATATGGGTTTTGAATAACAAATGATAGTTAGGTTTATGGAGGCTCAGGTTTCGGTTTGGTTTAATGAAGACATGATATTGGTTATTGGACTTAATGGAGATTGATGATAACGAAGGCTTGTGGGCCAACCCTTTATCTCTTTTATTTATGCTTCTTTACTTTTTTTGTTCTTGAAGTTAGAAACCACATATATATCTCTATATCATTGTACTTGTAATTCCTTATCATGAGTGTTGAAAGACAATTATAAATTCTTGATTGCAACTCGTAGACATAGGTCAGCTTAGATCAAATCACGTAAATCTTTGTGTCTTGTTCATTTAATGTATGCATTTTGATTGTGTATGCATTTTCCATAACCAATATCCTAACAATAATCACTAAATGAATTAGTAAGAGAGCAACTGAACAAGTGATCATAACTTTTGAACGACATTTTTTAGTCACCGTCGTCTGGCATTGATCGTGTATACACATCAATAGACTTCTTGCCTTTGCCTCTTATGGAGAAGATGAATACGAATGAAAGTAATCGAGTCATCCACTTGTTATTTTTTGTCTCCTCGTTAACATCTAGTAGTCATGTGGCCATTGAATGTTCGGCAATAACACACAAAAAGAGCATTCATGTATGGATACATGATCACACCAACAAACAACCAAAACATAAAAGTAAAACATGTGAAACTAAAAAAAACGTTGAACTATGTGGTTTAGTCAAAAGAGTAACATTAATTGTCCACCGTTGCGCTAGCAAGCATCTCTTTACACAAGTGTTTGGATTAGGACTTGTGGAAAGTTCAACACAAAAGTTGATTAGCATATCTTTTTACAATTTATGACTTTAAAATAAGCAATAAGCTTAATGATAATCTCGTAACATGTTTACAACAAACACACGCGCGATTAAAAAAAAAGAAAAAAAAGGCATGTTATGGTAGTTAGGCTATGTGCAGTGGATGAGCTACAAAATATGATGATTTACGCCATGTGACGTCCAGTCAGTAAAATGTGAGTTTTTGTTTTAGGGTGTAATGGTTTTGTAGGCTTGTAGCCCCATACACACACATATATATATGTGTGTGTATATATATATATCTCACACACACGCACACACTATTATAATAATAATAATATAACATAAACAAGAACATACAACAAGTTCTCTCCCCCCCCCCTCTTTTATCGTCCATTTTGTCGCCCCACTACGGGTGGGTTTATGAGGTTTTATTTTAAAACACCATCCAACAAGATATATAATTATATGTAATCAGGATTTATACCAGAAAGTTATACATTATTTTAAAAACCTGATCTCAAGACTAACATAAGGATCTATTTCTTCTCAAAAGTATAAATATAAAACTTTTATTACTTTTAGCAAGAAACTATAGTTTTCCAACAAGGCTCTGAATATAAATAAGTAATTTTTTTTGTTAAAAGTTATTGTTATTGCCACCGGCCTATTAGATCTCTAACAAAACATTATGTTTATTGTTTAACTTGATAAAGTAGTAACCACTTTACTAACAAATACCATGATTACCATCATGATATTTGTAACATTGCAACAAATGATTTGATGTTATCACGAACTCCACTTGCATCGATGCCTAACATGAAATAGGACTTCAACAATAGTTTTGTCACGAGAGTTGGTTCTAGTGATTAATCTCTAACGTAACATTGTAACAATAAGCAAAATAATATTTACAATGAGTGCATTTCATTATTAGACTAGCTAATAACTTTAGTGTACCACATCAATTGAGAAACAAATAAACTCGTTTCTTATAAATTTATATTTTACTAACATTCGATTTTGTGGTGGGAAATAACTCAATAAGGACATAAGATTAGGTGACACAATCCTAGTTGGTCGGGGAATCTTTGCATGTTTTAGCAATTTTTCATGTATCCCACTCACATTCTTTTTTAAGTTAAGGTATGGTTTTTTTACATGGTTTATTGTACGACCTAAAATTTGGTATTGTTTTTTTTTAATGTATCATAAACTTGTGGATGGTGTTATCTTAGGTATATTTCCTTTTATATACTCCATTGTCCGTTATGTTTGGTATCATCTATGCATTTGTAATACCCTTCACCACTTATGGTTTTCTTTTATATGTGTTTTTATAAATTATAAATTATTAAAGTGTTTGGTCATAATTTGGAATGGTGATCACATAGTTTGTGAGAAGATTGATTGGTGAGAACTATCGGACTATTGTGATATTGTCACACCCCAGTTTCCCGTGGCATCACGTGACGAACTGGTATTAAACTTAAAGCAACATAAAATAATCAAACGACATAAATAAATGAAGTGTCAATGTGTAGGCTTGATCACGACTACCCACATAAGTCCTAAACCAAATAAACTCATACCAAATGAAACATGTCTAATAATCACAACATTAACAACACATTGTCTAAATAACAAGTTCATAAGGTCGTCTAAAATAAGGTGTCCTCATAGCAGTAGCATTCTATGATCCAAGCTCAAAATCGTGCTAATCAACGTTCATAAATACATGCTCAACTTATATGTTAGTGATATAGGCATATAGCTATTTGAGTTTGTAACATGACACATAAGTCAACCATAGTAAAATAACAGTAGCTCTATCTAGACATATAAGATTTGTGTCCACCAATCAAGACGCATTTGAGGATGCAACCAAGAATGCAACTATATGTTATAATAAAATTTATATAAGTTGAGTTAAATTGGATTGGACTAATTTGAATTTAGTTGATCTTAATTGAATTTGGGATCAAAGTTGAATTTGGGTTTTCATTAATTTCGACCCTAAACGAGTATGGGCTGAGCACAATGGGCCTAGCCCATATTTGATTATTCTAATTATCTAATTGTACACCGGACTAGAGGTGTACAAAACCGGTTTTAAACCCAAACCGAACAGGTTGGTCAACGACTGGTCAAAACCAGTTTGACTCAAACCGGTTTGGTTTATAAACCGGTTTAGAAGCAAGATAGGCCGGCCTAGTCACACCGGTTCAGTTCGGTTTATAAACCGGTTCGGTTTAAAACCGGTTTGATAGATTTGAAGGGGAACCGGTCCTGAATCTTACGGTTTGAAAACCGGTTTGGTTGAAACAGGTTTTAAACCCAAACCGGTTCGGTTTATTTTGTCTAAAACCGGTTCCAAACCGGTTTTTTTACACCTCTACACCGGACCCTAATTAATACAAGATGACAATTAACTTCTTTATAATCAGACCTGAATATTTCATGTGTGTTACAGGCTTGTGTGGTTTTTACATGTTCACTCGTTTTAACATGGGTATAATGCAAATTTCATTAAAAAATAGTTTTTTATAATAAAAATAGAAGGAATGTGTATTTTTGAAAAGAAATAAACTCTTATAGATACATGTAATAATGTACTCTTACAATATTTCATAAGAGCATCTTTTAACCCGAATTAGCACTAAACTGAGTTTCATTTCATAAAACCTTTTAATACAAGTTAAATGGACTCAGATTAAACACAATGCAATGAGCTAGCGGGAAGAGGGATTAGAGAGAAGGTAGAAACTTTTTTTTGGCTAAGTGCAAACATTAATATAATAACTATTTAATCACTTTTACCTGTAAACTCAATTTGTCATAATCAAGCGGTCAAACACTCAAGCTTAAACTCAAATTAATAAAAGTAAATCTAATCAAAATTGTGTTATAAGAACAAGTGTTATGAAGTTGATACGCGCGTCACCTACCTACCACCTTTACACAACAATACGTCTTCCACCATGACATATGATATAAGGGTGTCACTCATATTCCTTCCCTCTCACTAGCAGGTTAGCACTTAGGCTGATGAGTATATACTAGTGGACAACCCTCACTGGTCTGACGTGGCAGCCATATAGAAGCCCTCGCACGAGGGGTCTCACTGGAACACCGAGCTCCCCATATTCAGGTC
Organism: Bidens hawaiensis; assembly: GCF_021521415.1. Taxonomy (NCBI): domain Eukaryota; kingdom Viridiplantae; phylum Streptophyta; class Magnoliopsida; order Asterales; family Asteraceae; genus Bidens; species Bidens hawaiensis. The sequence continues at coordinate 284,701 of NW_027491048.1, read as the reverse complement.
ACGCGTGACCTAAGGCTACTAATGGTGGTTAATATACTCATTCACTCATCCTCTTCTTAGCCAACCATATATTATTATTTTTTTGTTTTTTTTTCTTTTTCAGTTATTTTATTATAAAATGGAATTATAGCGAAAGATGGAGAATAGCGTATTTCCTTGGTTGAAGGGTGACGTTGAATGATGCGAGGGAAGTTGACGTGGCAAATTAGAGGAATAGCGTTGAGGGGTGTATACACCTTAGCATTAAAAATCAAGAGGGGAAATAAGGTGTTCAATTAATCGTTTTTTAAACATCTTAGTTAACTAACCCTTACACTTATCTTTTTAAGTTGATTAGTTAAACCTCATTGTCTACTGACTAGATAACAACAACGTTACGCCTAAAGGTGCACAAACCGGTTAGGGTTGAAACCAGTTCGGTTTGGTCAATAAAAGTCAAAACCAGTTTAAGATCGGATTCGGTTCAGGTTGAAACCAGCTTCTTGACCAAGTTACAATCGATTTCGGTTTGAGTTTTAACCGATATGAAACTGGTATTGATGGAGAAAATTACAAACATATTACATACTCGATTAACCAGTTTATTTGTCCACCTCTAATTATACCCGGATAACGTTTTATCTGACCAAACCACACATAATAAGTATCAATATTCAAAATTTAACTCGCTCTACAGTCTACACACTTACACAAGTAGTAACGAACAATGACGTCATCAACGGCGAAACGAGATCTGGAAACCACCAGATCACCGGCAACAATGTCCAACCGTACAACCACCACTTCACAACCATCACCATCACTTCCACTAGTCATCACTCTCAACTGCATCGAATCACCAACAATCGAACACGAATACCTAACCGGCATCGCGCGTGTCGAGCACGTGCCCTTAAGCCTCCTCGCCGACGCAAAAATCGAGTCCGCCGCCGCCGTACTCCTCCACTCGCTCGTCTTCCTCCCACGCGCCGCCCAACGCCGCCTCCGCCCCTGGCAGATCATCCTCTGCCTCGGATCCTCCGACCGGTCAACGGACTCAGCTATCGCCGTTGACCTAGGGCTTGGTAGGTTTGTACACGTGGATGTTTCACGAGCTGAGGAGGTTGCCGATACGGTTATGGCGTTGTTCCTAGGGTTATTGAGAAGGACGCATTTGTTGTCGCGGCATGCGTTATCGGCTTCCGGATGGCTCGGTTCGGTCCAGCCGCTATGCCGTGGAATGCGGAGGTGTAGAGGACTTGTGTTGGGGATTGTGGGACGGTCCGGCTCGGCTAAGGCGTTGGCGACTCGGAGTTTGGCGTTTAAGATTAATGTGCTCTATTATGATGTTCAAGAGGTATAAATGTATAATTAATAATTGAACTACAGTAGGATTTGATTTATGTGAATATGTGGTGAAGTGTTAATAGAATCACTCATAATTTATAGTCACCATAGGATTCACTTTATTTTTTTAGTAATTTCCTGTGCTTATTGAATATCTGGTGAGCTTTTAATAGACATCTGATTTACCGTCCAATGGCGCATCTGTTAGAATCACTCATGCTAGTTAAATATCTGGTGAACTGTTAACGACGTCTGATATATGGTGGAGTGTTGTGACTGTTCGAATCACTGATGAATTGTTTATTACCTGATTGAGGTGTCTAGATTGCTTAAATTTAAATGTGACACGTGCTATTACTTTTTAGCGAGTAATTGATGGAAGCTTTAGCTAATTCACAGTAGATTGGCCATAAGAATTTGTTACATGTACACAGTAGACTAACAATTGACAAACTGAACATGACTCTTTTTTTCAAGCGTTTACGCCATCTGGCAAACTAGTTTGTATTATTTATAGGATGGATAGTCGAAGTTTGGCGTTTAAGATTAGTGTGTTCTATTGTGATGTTCATAATTTGCTGTATTTTTCAGTAATTTTTTAGTTATTTGAATATATGGTGAACGGCGTCTGATTTATTTGTTGAGTGGTGAAACTGTTAGAATGATTTTTAATACTTGATTGAGGTTTAGACCGATTAATTGAAATGTGACACGCTTGCTTACTTTTTATGAGCAATTTGGAATCAGAACTTCTTTGTTTGATGGAAGCTTTAGCTGATTCATAGTTGATTGGTTTTGGGGTTGTTACTATTTGCTTTAGTGTTTAGGAAGGTGATACACATAGACTAACAGTTGACAAACTGAACAGAGCTGAACAGGGCTCGTTACATTCAAGCGTTTATGTCAGATGGGAAACTTGTTCCTTCAAATTTAGTTATAAGATGGATATATTTTAGTTGTGGTAATCAGTTAACATAGATGGATTTTTATCAAGATGTAGTGTTCTAAAGTAAGATTATGCTGGCCCCGTCGTCAGATAGTTCAACTATGTTAGACATGATTGAGCATGGTCACATACTGTTAAGTTCGGTTATGGGGTATCTTTCTTACTCTTTACTTTTATATTAAGTTGAGATATGAGAGTGGTTCTTTATGGGATGTTAGTAAAATAGTTTGTCATTTGAGAATGTTATACTTTAAATATTTACATAATATATTACTAAATACTTATACTGTTACAAATATAGGAATTTCAACTATCACAAGTATTAAGGATTAATATTCCCATTTAACTGCTTAGGTATCCACATCGTATACGATTCAAAGGCCTTAGTTGAGCTTAGACTTTTATTGAAACATTGGCTAAGTTGACCGGCATATGAGAAGTAGGGTGGATTGTTTCTGAAAGTTCATTAGAATGAGAAAATGAGGAGGTTTTGCAACTATAAGCACTTAGTGATAAATTGATAATCATTGTGCTCCCTTGCTAGTAGAGGGCATGACATAGAGGTCCTGTTGCAATGCAATTCAATATGGAAATAATACAATACGAGAGGCCAACTATCATATTGATGTTAATCTGGATCTATAATTAGTAGCCCAAGCCTAACAGCTTTGGCCTTATGTTGTTGTATTGATTGCTATCAATTAATGGGGTTTATCTTGTTGAATCTATAATATTAAATAAAGATGGTTGGCTAGTTTGGACTTTATGGTTTTATGAATTTTAGGCATTGTAGTAAGGCTCAAAATAATGTATGTAGTACGATGTCATATCACATACGGTTCATGTACTGTGCTTCGAGTTTGTGATTTGGTCAGAGGAATGTTTACTACATCTTCAAAAATGAGAGTGTGACTTGAAAATTCTGTTAGCAGATAGTAATATCTGAGGTACAAATATAAGATATCCCCATGACAATAATTGTGTGATTATATTTTACAGAACTAATGTATAGTCATTCAGACAAATACAGAAGCACAATTTTTCTGTAAATTATATAATATAATACACGCCTATAGATGTTATTTAGGATTTTTCCCATTCTTCAAGGGCGTAAGCATGGTCTATTGAGCCAACACCACAACAATGAACTGTCAATTTTCAAATGATTTTTTTAAACAACGGGCTGATTGTGGAAGTATTTTGTTGAAATTCAATAAACAACAAAGTATTTATATTTTAGTTATTTGGAAATATGAGCTTCTTTAATCAGTTAGCATGTACATGAATAATGTACCAATTGGGGAATAGTCTTTCCGTTTCCAGTTATTTTTTTAGATTATGAATAACTTGCATTTGCTTTTGTTTCATATGCAGTTTTTCTTTCTCTTTATTAATTATATTTTTATTTTTCAGGAAAAAGGTAAGAGAGTAAGCAGGTTTCCTCCAGCTGCCAGGAGGATGGACACTCTGAACGATTTACTTGCTGCAAGTGACCTCATTTCACTCCATTGTTCCCTAACCAATGATACAATTCAGATTATAAATGCTGAATGCTTGCAGCATGTCAAGCCAGGTACTTTTTTGGTCCCTTTGTTAATAAATTTTATATAGTTTGATAAAGGGTATGCAAATGCCTACTCATCTAGACAAATTTTGCATATTTGTACAGGGGCGTTTTTGGTAAATACCGGTAGCAGCCAGCTGTTGGATGATTGTGCAGTAAAACAACTTTTGATTGATGGCACCCTCGCAGGATGTGCTCTCGATGGTGCCGAAGGACCTCAATGGATGGAAGCATGGGTAAGATTGTGATACGTGTAACGTGACACAAATTATGTGCTTAATGGTGTAATGTAATATAATTGCTTTCATGTAGTGAGTACTACTTTTTGTTTGATACTGATTTTCCAAACACAAACTTACTTCAGGTACGTGAGATGCCCAATGTTTTAATACTTCCCCGAAGTGCAGATTACAGTGAAGAAGTATGGATGGAGATTCGGGGAAAAGCAGCATCTATATTACACACATTCTTTTTGGATGATGTCATTCCAACTGATGCCGTTTCTGACATCGATGAAGAAGAGAGTGAAACACTCTATGAAACCGGACAAACTGACAAACAAACCAAACACGTGGCATCACACTCCTTTAACATATCACAGGGGACCCACATGAAAATTGATATCAGCCAACCTCAAGAATCAACACTATCACAAACCACTTCCCCTCAATCCGAAGTCAAACGCAGTAGATCAAGTAAAAAAGCTAAAAAAAAGCACGCCCGTCAAAAATCAATGCATAAAACTGGTGATAAGGAGAGTACATCACACAAAGAAGATGATACTGCTATGAGTGGTACGGACCAAGTGTTGAGTTCTAGCTCACATTTAGCATCCCTTGATGATTTAAGAAGTAAGAGGACACCAATATTTGGATCAATCCATGATTCATCAGCTAAATATGTTAAATCAAGCGCTGGTGTTGGTAAAAATTCTCTTGAGCTGTTAAAAGATGGTTGTGTTATTTCTTTGCAAGCTCGAGATCGTTCTGCACTGCATGTTTCTAGGCAGAGAGCTCAAGGTGGTGGATGGTTTCTAGACACCATGTCGAATGTAACAAAAAGAGATCCGGCTGCACAGTTTCTTATTGTTTTCAGAAGCAAGGTTTGTGAAATGCATTTCAATTATGTACCTTGAATGTTCTATACGTTTTTATGGTGTGCATAGGGTAGGGGCCTACCTGACCAAATCCACAAAGAAAAATAATGAAAGCGAGATACCATGAATTGAAACATATACGGATTTGTCATAATTAAAAAAAAGTCAAAAACAACTTTGAAATAATGTAGAATCAAGAGCCGAATTTGACCCTTTGGCTTTGGCCCCATGGACCAAATACTTTGTCCTATCCCATTTAAGTTGAATCTCTTGTTTTATATGCAGGATACAATTGGTTTAAGATCTTTCACTGCTGGTGGGAAGCTGTTGCAGGTGTGTTTTCACTTCAAGTTATATTAATATAAACTGGCATATAGGGAGTGAACTGCATATTTTACGGGTTTTACTTGCATAGTTCATCAAGTAAACAAGAAACTTACTGGAATTTCTTTAAATATGTGGAATCCCACGGAAAGATTAATTTTTCAGCATGAAAGGCGAAATACTAATAATAAAAAAGGATCATTTTAGTGCCCTTTTGATTTGTTTTTATTTTGGTTGGAGAAAGAATACGCATGATTAAGGTGTTTGATCTTAAATAAATATAAATGTGCAATGATGGAACTATAGAGCTTACATGATGGAAGTTGCAAAATTTTGAAGATGAAATTTTTATTTGAATTATGCAGATAAACCGAAGGATGGAATTTGTATTTGCCAGTCATAGTTTTGACGTTTGGGAGAGTTGGACCTTTGAAGGATCGTTAGATGAATGCAGATTGGTTAACTGCAGAAATCCTTCTGTAAGCACTTTTTCCTCTGCAATTTCATAGCTTGGAATTTTCATGTACTTGTATAAAAGACACGTGTTAAAACCCAATTTCTGGTTTTTCTTTTTTCAACTTTTATCTTATTCGACTTGTAAATATGATACGTTACAAAAGTCGTAAACATAAAATACAAGTGTCACTGACATTTAAACCCATGCAAACTGCAGGCTGTTTTAGATGTGCGTGTGGAGATTCTAGCAACTGTAGGAGATGATGACAGGATAACTCGGTGGCTTGATTAATCCCTCTACTAACTTCGGAAAGCTAAGCTACTGTCTGATGAGGTTTGTAACAATGTAATTCTTATTGCTTTTTCAGTTGTACTTTTACATACATTAAAGTTGTCAAAGTTCACGAGTGTGACCAGTTGTCATTCTCGAGTTTTTGTTATACATATGGTTTTATTCAGGCATTCTTTGCCTTGAGGTGTGTATCACTAGCCCTATACTGTTCGGCTTTATGTAAAGAACATTCTTTTAAGTAGTTGACTGGTTTCTCCGAGTATTTCGTTCATTAGTGGTGACTCTAGGTCAAGGTGCTTCTTTTTGTTTGTTGTTTGTTGTAAATAGTAATAGAAATATCCAACATCATTAACAATATAAGAAACAAATTCATTCTCCATGAAATATAATACAACCGGCTAATAAACGATTGTGATTGCATTTAGTGTGTCATTCTATGGTTATTCCAACCATATGATGCTACCAAACGAAGGCTCTTCATAAAAAATCGACAGCCCACACGAGCGATTACTCCTGCCAGCTCGACAAACGTTAGTAGTTAAGTGAAAGAACGTATTCTTATACACAAAATTAGTAAATTTGAACAAGGGAAAAGGTAAACTGGAGTGGGATTTGTACTTGGTGGTATGTGCAAGCGTCATATAACTAGGGGTGCAAACAAGCCAGCCGAGCCCGAGCTCGAGCTCGACTAAGCTCGAGCTCGGCTCGTTTAACTTACACTGAGCTCGAGCTCGGCTCGTTTCGAGCTCTATTTTCAAAGCTCGAGCTCGGCTCGTGAATGGATTTTGAAGCTCGGGCTCGGCTCGTTTACAATTTATAAATTATTTTTTATATAATTATAATTATTTTATATATTTTTTTCTATTATAATTTTATGTATAAAAGAATATATATTATTTAGTTATTTTTTATAACATTATATTTATTAATTAATAATTATTAAATATATATTTAAAATTTTTTTTACAAATGGCAGGCTCGTTTAGGCTCGCGAACCGGCTTGAGCTCGATAAGTAAAGCTCGGGCTCAGGCTCGTTTATTAAACGAGCTTATTTTAGGCTTGATCTCGGGCTCGGGCTCGATAAGGCTCGGCTCGAACGAGCTTTTTAACGAGCCGATCTCGAGTAGCTCGCAAGCAGCTCGACTCATTTGCACCCCTACATATAACGGTTTGGATTTGGTTTGGCTTATAATAACTAGCAAATACCAAATGAGTTTGATAGTGTAGGATTGGTAAAAATGAGTTAAGGATTGGCAAAAATGAGTAGTTCAATGTAGACAAAAGGAACACCCCTCTCCCCCTAGGCCCTAACTATTATTTATTTGAGTTACTAAGGTCAATCAGTATACTCCAACTCCTCTCACGTGTGAGAGGATTTAATTTGATGTAACGTCCTGTGTGGAAAGGGGTCACGCCGCCCCTCCCCTTTGTTGGTCACGAGTGATGTGAAGATTGTGACCGTGGTCACTCCCATCACGCCCTCCCCCCTCTACTTTCTCTATCAAATCCGGTTAACCGAAACGGCTAAAACCAGGCAAAAACTGGTCAAAACCCAAACAAAAAACAATCATAATCTGGTCAAGAAACCGGTTTCAACCCGAACCACAACCGACCATAAATCGGTCCTGACCTTTGTTAACCAAACCAAACCAGTTTCAACCCAAACCGGCTTTGAGTTTTAAATCGGTTTGTGCCCAACTACTCCCGACAGGTGGTTTCGGATCAGAATTGATGTACGAACTTCCTTTCCCATCCCTTCGGGACGTGACAACTTAACACCTCACAGTTCCATACTCAGAAAATGAAGATAATCAGACGGACTACTAATCCATTAGTGTACTAAAAGTATCAAAGTGCTAAATTATCCAGGACCAAAAGTGTATCATTTCCATACATAATAATCTCTTTATCCACACACACACACACACACACACACACCTCCAATGGCACTCATCCTCTGCTTCTTCCTTCATCTCTCATTTTCCGGCAGTGTCTACGGCCAAGTCCGTACGCTTACCTCCGTCGTTCGGAAACCGGCACGGCGGCTTATCGGTGAAGGCGGAGGCGGCGTCAGGCATAGTGCTGGTGGATAAATCGGAAGCGGATAAGGTTAATCGGCTGAAAACGTCTTATTACGAGAAGATTGTGCCGTTGCTTAAGGAAGAGTTTAATTACACTAACCTTCATCAGGTATTTGTTTTATAATTTTTATAGTTTAGGGCTAATGTGTTTAATTTTATGTATTTGAAAGTTTTAGTTTCTATGAATTATGATTATGCTGTTGTTGTTGTTGTATATTATGTGTAATGTATTTGATTTTACTGATGAATTGATTGAATGAATTTGGAGAAATGTTAGTTAAGGTTAGGGGTGTAAACAAGCTGAGTCGGAGCTTGACTCGTTTATTATTTATTATTTAATTTGTATACGCTTTTAATTATTTTTTAATATATTTTTGAGAAAAAACTTAAACAGGCCTAAGCTCAGCTCGAACTCATGTAGTATGTTAAAAGAGCCAAAGCTTGATTCGAGCTCAGTTGTGCTGTGTGAAATTAATACATAGAAGTCCAAAAGACGTAAAACTTAAAAATACACAAGGCTCGACGAGCCTAAATGAGCTTCACACACAAGGCTCTTGCTCGGGCTCAATAAGTCGATAACTAAACATGCTTTGTTGAGGATGGGGCTCGGCTTGTTTCGAGCTTTCTATCGATCCGAGCTCGAGTAACTGAGTTATGGTGATGTATAAGGTGCTATGCAGTCGATATCACCGATATATCAGTGATATATCGGTTATCGGTCCCTTGGCGATATATAAATCAGAATATCGGTTCAGAATATCGGTACCGATAATATCAACGATATTGACCGATATTTGACCTATATTGGACTAATATTTGACCGATATATCACTGATAATCCCGATATCAGTGTTTTAAGTCTTAATCATCAACTTTTAGTGTTCAATGTTAGTGTTTTAAGTCTTAATTTCAACTTTTAGTGTTCAATGTTAGTGTTTTAAGTCTTAATCTATTCTTACTTGCTACGATTGTTAGTGTTTTGCAATTTGCAAATGGTTAATTTGTTAATGGTGGGAGACTATACTGAATTATTAGTGTTAAATTGCTATATATATGATTTTATATGATATTAAAATTACCGATATCCCACCGATATCTCACTGCGATAACTGATATCTCTGATATCGGTCCTTGACCGATATCCGATATTTTTCCGCAGTTAGGACCGATATCCGATATTTTTCCGCATTAACTGCGTAGATAAGGTGTTACAATAAATAGTTTTGTTCAGGAAATAGTGTTATTGTGGAAGGTAAGTATTCAATTTAATTAACCTGATCAAATAAGCCTTAAATATGAATGGTCCTTATGATAATTTAGAAGCAATTCAGATTGTTTATTACTTTAAAGTGAGTAATATGTTATGAAGTTGAGATTGCTATGTTCATCTGAATTTGTGAGTTCTAAATTAGTACATTCTGACTTTTGAGGTCAAATAAAAGATTCTTTAAATTAAGTAATTAACACACGTTCTTGAATTTTGAAGACAAGCATATGACCTCAGTATTTGTAGCAAGATTACTGTTAATATAGTGCATCAGTCAACAGAAGTCTACTAATTAAGTCAAACTCATCTATGTCAACTCCGAGATTGAATGTGTTACAACTATGGGAGTAAACATTTGGTTAAATAGAAGTTTGGATGCTAATGTTCTGTTAGTGAAACTTGAGGGTCCTAATGCGACAATTCGATAGTGCAGTTAGTTAATGATTGTTAGCTATTAGAATTTGGGGATCAGGACTATAAATAGCCGAGACGTTTAGCTGTTGAGTTAGTTCCCACTTCCTAGTTCTGATCCGTTTTGTTTTCGTTTCTTGTAATCATTTCATGCTCTTCTCAGTAATAAGTGAAATCGTTCTTTCTTTGGTGTTTTCATAACAGTTACCTATAAAAAAAATTGGAGATAAGTAGTGTGCGGTTAGCTTGTTTATTACGAAATATCTATCATTCTTTTATAATTTCTCAATTTCACAAGATTTAAGAAAATTGGTGTTTTTGTGTGTGTCAATGGTTGGGTCTTTTGTGATCAAATAATCAATGGTTATTTTGAGTCAATTCCACACATTTACAAAACTCAAATATTGTTGTTTAGTTTTCTTTTCTTGTTTTGATATTGTATGTTATTAAATATGGTAGGTCCCGAAGGTTGAAAAAATTGTGGTGAACTGTGGTATTGGAGATGCTGCACAGAATAGCAAAGGTCTTGATGCAGCAATAAATGACATGGCACTCATCACAGGACAAAGGCCTGTTAAAACAAAAGCAAAGAACGCCATTGCTACTTTTAAAATCAGAGAAAATCAAACGCTTGGAATCGCAGTCACCCTTAGGGGAAATGTAAGTTTTCTCTTTTTAGAGTCGGTTAACTCTAAAACATTATTTTTGAAAATTTAGTTACTAATACTTGTTTCAACCTTTAATTATTTGTTTAAGAAGTTTTCTTTTTGAACATTTGATGAAAGCTGTCACATAAAACTTTCCAAATATTCGTTCTGTTGCACCAAGAGTCTAAGTATGCCTCTTTTAGGGGTCTACGAGCTGAGCCCGAGTTCGGCTCGTTTCAAGCTCTTTTCTAGAGCTTGAGCTCGTGAGTCGTTTTTCCAAGCTCGAGTTCAGATCGCTTATTATTTATTACATATTTAGTTATTTTATATACATTTTCAATTATTTTCATAAACTTTTAGCTTGTAATTTTATATATAACTATATTATTTTGTTATTTTATCATAATTTTCCATATAGTAATAAATATTATTATATTAATATGTATTTAATGCGTTAAATAATAGTTATTAAAATAATAGGCTCCTTTAGGCTTGCGAGCCAGCTCGAGCTAATTTATTAAACAAGCTTATTTAAAGGCTCAAGCTCGTTTAAGCCCGGATGGATTCGGATTTTTAACAGGCTGATTTCGAGTATCTCACGAGCCAGCTTGGCTCATTTACATCCTCTTTTTAGAGGTGACCAAACTGGGTGGGCTGGATAACAGGCCCAAGTCCAAATGGGTAATTCATTAGCCTGGCCCAAAACCATTCTTGTTTATATATTCAAAATATTTATTATTTTGAATATGATGGTGTTATTAAGATAATAGTCAAGCGGTTAAAAATTTTGTATGTATTAAAAGGTGAAGATGATTTCTACACCACCAAAATCACTTACACACCAATATATAAATCAGCTCACATTTAAACAGATAACTTTTAAATTTTAACCTGTATGACTCGTTTTCAGATGTTAACCAAAATTAATCAGATTAAACAAGCGTAAATCAACGATTTTTGATATGTTGACATGCTGTTACAGGTGATGCACGCGTTTCTTGACCGATTCATCAACTTGGGTCTTCCCAGAACCCCGTGATTTTCAAGGAGTGAGCCCAAACAGCTTTGACGGGCACGGTAACTACAGTGTCGGACTAAAGGAACAAAGCGTGTTCCCAGAACTAAGCTATGATGCCCTCGGTAAACCACGAGGAATGGATGTGTGTATAACCACAACAGCTCAAACCGATAAAGAAGCCTTTAAACTTCTAGCCTTAATGGGAATGCCCTTCCGTGAAGGTGCCGGGCCCGTCACGGTGACTATTGTTAGGAAGAAGAAGTTGAAGTCTCACCATTTCAACACAAAACCAAGGCAAAGTCAAGAAGATGATCCATCTTTTGTTATAATTGTTGTAATGTTTGATGCATTATTTGCTTGTGTAGTTGTAATTGTACCATGCTGATATAAACATGGACTTTGTCTTAATTAGTAAGTTTTTATATTTCTAAACCTCATTTTAGCCACAAAAATTGGTTTAGAGACAGGATTTGAATAATGGGTTGGGTTACTTTTAGTGGGTGGAGCATACAAATAACAACCAAGCATTTGCAATGGTGGGTTTTATCTATAATAAGCATGTTTAATATTAGGCGTATAATAAACCACTTAGATAATGGGTTGTTGACGTGGTTATAGGCTTGTTAGGTTTTAGATTTATAATAAAGTACCTTTGTATATTTTGTCTATGCAAAGGGTGTAGACTGGTGACTGAAAAATGGGTGATACGGAGACTAGGACCGGACCGTGTAGGGCGGTATAGGGTTTGGTTGGTTCCGGTTCGGGTTTACTAGAATGCCAAAACTTAGAACCAGTTTGGACATTTTTGTGTGGTATTAGTTTTATAACGATGTTATCGACTTCCATAACATTATCATTATAAAATTTCAACGGGCCTACTATATAGGGTACGGGGTCAACTGACCTTGTAGTTTTTTTTTTTATTGACTAGCAATATTGTGAACATTGAGTATTTGAGTTATGAGTTTTTAAAATTTACATAGAAAAGATCAATCCATTTGAATAACAAAGCGAAAAGCTAAAAAAATGAGTATCGAGTTCGATGAAGTACTTCCGTTAATAATTCTAAATGGTTATTGAACCGTGCATTACTTTTTTACGGTCATTATTACATTAAAAATTCATTGTAGATCTTGGTTAACGGTTGCAATGTCAAGTTATCATTATCTATGTCTATTTGATCTTACTCGATTCAAAAAAGGAAAATTTAGACGTAAGGCTAAAAGACATTTGAGCAACGGAAAGTTCAACACCAATAGAAAAAGTCTTAGTTCCGCAACATATTATAAACCAAATTTTCTTCTTTTCTTTTCTCTTCTCTTCTCATCCTGTTCCTTAACAAACAATGTATAGTATTAAAACTTAGGTGAAGTAATTAACATTTACCAGATAAACCTAGGTATATGGCTATATGCATGAACTTAGTTATGTATATTTCAGTGGCGGCCCAACCTTTTTGGTGGCCTAAAGCGAGTTAAAATATATGGGGCCTTTTTTTCCAATTAAAATATATAATTTTTTTTTGCTTACGATCATAACACGTCGAAATATAATCAAATTAAGTAATAAGATTTTATATGAGACGTTTTAGCTACTCCAATTCAAAATCTGCCACTATAAGACAAATAAAAATAATTATAATTTTAACATAAAGCAACTGAACTTAGTGGATTTAACAAAGGAGAAAAAAAATACATAAATAATTAACTAGGTAGAAATCTTGAATCATGAAAACGAAACCTTAAATCGTGAAAGATGGATGAAAACAATCTAACTTTTGAAACCTTGACTCATGAATGTCGGTTGATTGTGAATTGTGAGGGCCGATGATGTATAACATGAATAAAAAAAATAATATAACATAAGAAAATTTGAATGAAGAATATGTACTCTAATCAAATATTGAACAGGTAGTAGGAAAACATATTATATCACATTAATAAAAACAAGGGAAATTTATTACAAATTGAGGATAAACGGGATGACATGTATGGCACGAACCTGTGCCTCCGTGGTAAAAATGGAGTGAGCATACTACTGCACTGCGCACTGGTTATTTGGTAAAGTTACTAAGTACATATTAATATAAACGTTTAAGGTAAAAAGATTTTTAAAAAATGAGGCCTTAAAATTTTGAGGGCTTAAAGCTTTGGCTTCAGTTTCCTATACCGTTGGGCCGGCCCTGTGTATATTCTACTATTCACTATTCCAACCACCTCACAATCAAAGTCAAACAGTACTAAGTAACAAAACTCACATCAAACAAATGAAACTTGCTCACTGTTAACAAAAGAAGCTTGCAAACTTCAACCAATTGGTGAAACTTACACACTTTAATCAAAGAAATTTGTAAACTTTTGTCAATGATTATGTAAGCAATCAATGAAACTTGCTGACTATGTTTTCATAAAATCACTTCATACATCATTTTGTTCTTAGGCTAAGGGGTGTGGGAGGCTCTAATGGGGGCTCTAGTGGGGGCTCCAGCCAATAATATTATGACGTGTGGCAGAGAGAGAAACTTGATAAGGGGGGTGTTGGAGCCCCCGTTGGAGCCCCTGGCCCTGGTGTGGAGGGGCTCCAGCTAATATATATTTTTTAATTAATTCCACACCCCTCAACGGCTCTTTTTCGAACTCCAAGACACCTTTTATCTCTCTTCTCCCGCGACCAGCCTCACGCCTGCCTGGATTTCCGCGCGAACGGGGCGCGAGCGCGAGCCCCCAGGCAGGCGTGAGTGTGGTCGCGGGAGAGAGAGAAAAGTGAACGTTGGAAGGAAAAGAGCCGTTGGGAACATCTTAAATTAAAAAAAAAATATTTTTACCTAAATAATACCCCATTTCATCTATAAAATACCCCATTTCACCCATATCAATCACCACAACTTCAAAATAAAACCCAAAATCAACCCATCTTCCCAATTTTTTTTAAAAAAATAATGTCGTCGTACTCGTCTGATTCCGACTCCTCCGAAGAGGATGATTTGCTTCTTCATGTAGGGGGAGTTTTGACCGCAACCGTGGTCGATCTCTTGCAAAATCAAGCCCATCAACCTCGACTCCCGAGGGTTAGAGCACCACCTCGTGATCGTGATCGATCGGGTGCTAACGATACTTTGTTTAGGCATTATTTTAGCCCTCAACCGGTATATGAGGAGTCGGATTTTCGAACTCGTTTCCGAATGAGCAGACAATTGTTCATGCGTATAGCAAGTGATTTAGAGGCACGGTATCCCTTTTTTCAACAAAGGGAGGATGCTAGGGGTCTCCCCGGTTTTACCCCTCTTCAAAAATGCACGGCTGCTATCCGTCAATTAGCGTACGGCATCTCGTCGGACGCTTTGGATGAGTATTTACAGATGTCGAAAAGGGTTGCACGTGAATCCCTTCATTTTTTCTGCCAAGGTAAAAAACATTTATTTTACTTTTTATTAAATATTTATTACATTTTGTAATATATATTATACGTAGAAGTCATATCGACTTACGCTCGGAGATATCTGCGTAAACCTACAATGTATGACATCCAACGCATATATGAGGTGCACGCAGAAAAACATGGTTTTCCTGGGATGCTAGGTAGCATCGATTGTACGCATGTTGGATGGGCTATGTGTCCAACGGCCTGGCGAGGTCAGTTCCACCGTGGTGATCATGAAGGGCCGACCCTTATACTTGAGGCGGCGGTGTCACAGGATCTTTGGTTTTGGCATGCTTTTTTTGGTGTTGCTGGGTCAAATAACGACCTTAATGTTATCGATCAGTCACATTTGATCAACGACCTTATCGACGGGGTTGAACCACCTCAATCTTTTGTTGCAAATGGAGAACTCTTCAAGTACGGGTACTATCTGGTCGATGGTATTTACAACGAATGGGCTTTGTTAGTTCAAGCTTTTACAGATCCAATCGCCGACAAACGGAAGTATTTTACGAAGAAGCAAGAGTCTGCTAGAAAAGATATTGAAAGAGCTTTTGGAGCTATAAAAAAACAATATTATGTTCTGGCGAACCCGATACGTTATTGGACTCGGGAGAGGATAACGGACGTCGTCTACACGTGTCTGATCCTACACAACATGACGTTAGAAGACGAGGGCAAAGCTATCTGCCAAAACTACCAAGGTGACATTCCGCCACAACCGTCCACAATCAGTGATCAACAAAGACTTCATAACATAGCAAATATCAAGAGCCGTGAGATACTCGGGGATCTTCGACATGAGTTGGTTGAACATTTGTGGGCGAGGCGACCCGATGATCTTGTATTAGATTAGTGTTATTATTAAGTATTATTGTTTGTTTAATTTTTAGTATGTTTTTTTTTGTAATTTGAATTTTAAAAAAAATGTGTGTTTTTTTTAATAATTTATAGGTTTTTTTAATAATACGTTTTTTGAATATATTTATAAAAAAATAAAAAAAAATCCGCTGGAGCCCCTCCACACCAGGGAAAGGGGCTCCAACACCCCCCTTATCCAGTTTCTCTCTCTGGCACACGTCACAATATTATTGGCTGGAGCCCCCACTCGCGCCCCCATTAGAGCCCCCCACACCCCTCAGCCTTATATAAAAAACAACTAAATACAAGAAACATTTAAGCTACTTTAAAAATTGCTTAATGAATAATTAGTGTACGATGACATTTTCATAACATTTGATCCGCCGATGAACACTATATATTGACAATTTTATGGGATAATTTTATTTTCAAAATAATTAACCATACAAAAGTTACTTGAGCGTAAAATTAATATATCAGTTCTTTAAACTTATTATTTAAAATCTAATCGACGCCTTAATCTTAACCAGTGAAATAGTGAGATCAGATGAACAACGCATATAACTTCCTACGCCTTTCGTACAAATAAGTGAAATCACCTTTTATTTTGATATGTACTATCTTTATATAGTTTGATAACTCTTTACTAACATATGCACATAACAAAAAACAAAATCTATAATAATCTAGTGTCATATAATATTCTCACACGATATGACATAATATTGTGGACCATCGCTAATGGATGCCCCGTGAAGTTGAGTGGGTCGGTTATGGAGTTCAAAAAGGCACTTCACGGGTGGGTACAATAACAATAGAATAGTAATAATAATAGACACCTCTGACTGACCTCACCAGTCACCAGTCACCAGTCACCATACTCAATTGTTTCTTTTTTCCATCTTTAACAAAATGATAAGTGTGTCCCATAAAAAAGATAATATTTGGATGGAAAGTTGGATACATAGTATATTTCAAAATTGTTGCATAACCTATAATATATATGTCTACAAAATCAAATGATACCAACCAATATTGTTCAATTTATCCACTATAAATTCAGATGTTCGTTTTGTTACCCACACATATATTTCACGAAAAATCATCCGTCCTTGGATTATCTCATCTGAGCACGCTTCTTGTTCACTACCAACGTTTCTTAAACGTTTAAGTGGTATATGAGACGGAACATTTTTGTGAATCCAACATATCTTTTGTACGCGATCTATGTGATATTTGTCAAGGATGTTATAGTTCTAGATTAAAGTCTGTGTGTATAATAAATGTATAAAAAGGAGCTTCTAGAAGTATTTGTTCATTTTACAATAAAAGAAAGTATGTACAGCTTATTAATAGTTTATGATGTTTTGTTAACTTTAATTATGCAGATAAAAACACTTTGGGATAAGAGACAGTTCCCAAAATTTTCTCGTGCCACAAGTTTCCAAAGTTCAATCATGAATCACATCACTAAGTCACAAGAGAGAAAAAAGAAATCTTAAATAATATAAAAAATTAAAAACCATAAAATTGAACACTTAGCATGAGATACTCAAGAGGATGTAAATAAGGATCTATACTCTTGTAGCTCGAGCTCATCTTATTTAACTTAAAGTTTTAATTTAACCAAGCTCGGCTCATGTATATATGCTTTAACTAGTCTAATGTTCGTCTCTTTTGTTATTTAACTATTCTAATTTCATAAAAATTATAATTACTTATGTACACTATATACTTTTTAGTTGATTTAATCAAAATTTTATATGTATACAAATAATATCTCATGTATTTTGTCAAATTTGATACTTAGTCGTGTTTGATCATCATTTAATATGTATAATTATTAAAATATTAAAGTTTATACACATTCTTATTTTATACGTAAATAATAGACTCGTGTCTTTTGTCAAATTTGATAATCTTGTTTGATCATGAATTTGTTTGACAACTCGCTCTCTAGATCTATATATAATACACATCTTTACACTATATAATTTATTTTCGAGAAATCAAATGTACATAAATGGCTACTAAATAACTAGGAAGTAATAAAGCTACATTTTAACCTTTGATAATGAAATGAACAAAATAAGGAAATACACCCCCCCCCCCCCCCCCCCCCAATTCATTGAATGGAAAACACACAAGAGAAAGATATCAACAGTCATTAAAATATAATAATCTAAAAACGGGAAAACAGTTTTAACTAATTCTTATCATTATTTAATAATCATAATCAAAGAATTTTAGGCTCACAAAAGTTGCTCCTTTTGGTCCTATAAATACCCACAAAAGAGTTCATGTTTTTCCAACACCTCACCAAACACAAATCATCACATTATTCTTCAATCCTAACAATGTTGTGTTGCTACAACACCAAAACCATTACACATCTTCAAGTAAGTACACACTTCTAAGTTCTACCTTAACATTTTCAAATTCAAAATCCGCGTAAAATCGTAAAGTGACAGAAACAAAACTTTTTAGTCAGGGTTATCATAAGGTCTCTTTTCTGTCACTTATAACTACAGGTCCAACTCATTTTTTTATTTAAATTAGTTCTTATATAAAAATCCAACAAATACCGGAACAACATACCCTCTTGACGCCCTGGTTTCGCCCTTATCCCAAGTGCAAATAATATATTATCAGCATGAGTTATATAGTTATTTTTATATACATTTTATAGCTATAGAAAATATACCCGTCTTTAGGGGTGTAAATGAGCCTAATTGAGCCTAATTTTGACTAGGCTCAAGCTTAGCCCGTGAATTGCTTAATTAAGCTCGGGCTCGGCTAATTTATTATTTAATAATTAATTCATACACGTTTTTGATTGTATTTATATATTTGAAGAAAAGCCTTAAATGAGCCTAACCTCGGCCTGAGCTCATATAGCATCTTAAACGAGCCAAAACTTGGCCCGAGCTCAGTAATGTAGGTAAAACTTAAAAAACACACTAGACTAGTTAACTCGAGCACGACAACTAAACGAGCTTTATTTGAGGCATGAGTTCGAAAAAACACTCCGCCTATTTCGAGGTTTTTATTGATCCGACCTCGAGTAATTCCCGAGTGGCTCAGCTCGTTTGCCCCCCACCCGTCTTATACATTATATCAAGTAAAATAACAATTTTAGACTATTTTAATATTTTCATCATTTTTTTTTTTTTATTTTTTTTTATTTTTTGCAGATGAGAGACATGGTATGGTTATTCGTGGCGGTGACATTAGCCGGAATCATGGCCGGAGTTGAGGGTAGAAACGTAAGACACTTAGAGGGGTCATTAGAGTACACCGCATTAAACTGCAGGAGTCATAGTGCATCAATAACAGAATTTGGAGGGGTTGGAGATGGGAAAACATTAAATACAAGGGCCTTTCAGGAAGCCGTGAATACATTGAGCCAATACGGCTCAGACGGCGGGGCTCAGCTCTATGTACCGGCTGGTCAATGGTTGACCGGCAGCTTTAATCTCACTAGCCATTTTACACTCTTTCTTCACAAGGATGCCACCATCCTTGCTTCACAGGTATTTTAATATTTAATTTAAATCATACTTATATTTTTTGTTTAAATTATTTGTTTGTGTTTTTGTAGCATATATTGGTACAACTTATTTGGGAATTTAGTTGTCATTATTATCAAATATATTTTTCTATTTCTATTAATACAGACATCAAAGATGCAGGCATAGGTGGTTTATAGAATGATTTAAGAGTATGTTAGTTTGCCGTTAAAAAAAAAAGACAAAAAGATACGAGTTTGGTCTGTATTTTGTATTTTTCGAATTAATAAATTTGAGAAACTTTTTGTATTTTTTGAATTAACAAACTGGAGAAGCAGAATGAATTCAAGAAACTGATTTGAATTTGGGTTGATTCGAATAAACAAAATTATAAAATTTGATTATAAATATATAAATTAAATATAAATATATACATTTATGAAAAAATTAATTTATATATGATAGAGGACTTATCATGTAAATATTCATATCTCCAAAACAAACAAAAGTACACACACCAATGAAGGAGTAGAATTGCTTTTGTATAAGGCCTTTTGGCTTGTTTCGAATATGTGATATAGATTTGTCTCTATTTCATGAATATAAATAAAGTATAAAAATTTGATCATAACTTATAACTTTAGACAATTTAATGCAAAAGAAGTAGCTTTTATTTAAAATAAATAAATAAAATTTATATATTATATATTAAAAGCAATGTTTTAAATACCGGAACTACAACTAAACCGTTAGCTTTGGTAGTTCGCTAGTTCGACTGGATGTTATCGTCTAAAAGACTTCTATTTTTTCAATTTCGCCAAACGGTCCTGATTTCCATACACCGGGGAAAAAAACAAGAAACAAAATTACATAGTAAATAGTAGTTTACTTTTGTCTAAACTGCAGTTTACAGCAAAAAGAGGGAGTATGAAAGAACTTAAAAAGTGACCCTTTGCTAATTAAGTTATTAACTAATAATACTCAAACCGTATGGTTCCAGTTAAGTTGAACCAACGGTCCGATCTGATTTTCTAGGCATGAAAACTTGTATGCTAATAATTTTTTATAACTTGATGATCACAGGACATAAATGAATGGCCAGTGATTGATCCTTTGCCGTCATACGGTCACGGAAGAGATGCAGCAGGAGGAAGGTACATTAGTCTCATATTTGGAAACAATCTTACTGATGTTATCATAACAGGTAAAATTAACTAACTAAACATAAATATAACTTTTTATATATAGATAGAAAAATTTATTTAAACCGTCGAAACTGAATTGTGACACGATTGGATTAGGTGACAATGGGACGATCGACGGGCAAGGTTTACTTTGGTGGCAGAAATTCCATGGGAAGAAGTTAAAATACACCCGACCGTACTTGTTTGAGATAATGTATTCCGATACCATTCAGATTTCGAATGTCACGTTTTTAAATTCTCCCTCGTGGAATGTTCATCCCGTTTATAGCAGGTAATCATAGTTAAACCATGCGCAAGGGATGTTCATAATTCGTCGAAACCAATAAAACCATACAAACTGAAGCAAGTCAGCCGGTTTAATATACATACCACTTGGTTCATATTTCAAAACTTATAACCAGACTTGTAAAACCAAACTATGTATAATGTATTATTATTATTATTTTTTTTTTCAATTTAGTAATATGAATTATATGTATTATATTCATGAACCACCATTACTATTATTTAAATAACTAATACAAAATATGCTGTTGCAAAAAAAGAAAATTAGAAATATTGGTTCAAAACTGTCAAACCAGTAAATTCAGCTAGGGGTGTGCGTTGTGCGGTTCGGTGCGGTTTTTGACTAAAACCGAACCGAAACCAACTTTTTTATGATATTTTAAAACCATTTGGTTTCGGTTCGGTTTTGCTCATCGAGCCAAAACTTTTTAGGCAAGAAAAAAAACTAGACCCAAAATCTTGAAATTGGGCAAGATATATATTTTTTCTTTAAACTATTGATTAATAGAATATTGAATATTTAGACTTAAACATTAAAAGAAAATAAAAGACATATTAAAAATCAAAAATCAAAATCAAAACTAAAAGTACCAGAATTATTAGTTATGTATCATATGTAGAAACCAAATATATTTGTTATTAACCATATGTTAAAACTGAACAAATAGTCATTGGTAGATTTTGGTTTCATGGCTTAAAATGTTATAGTTATTTCGATTTTTTGGTTATTTCGGTTCGGTTTTTTCGGTTCTTAACAAAATACAAAACCGAACCAAAACCAATATTTCGGTTTTGCTAAAGTTCAAAACCGAACCGCCGTTTCTAATTCGGTTTGTTTTTTTTTTGGTTTGTACAGTTTTGATTTGGTTTTTTCGGTTTTGTGCACACCCCTAAATTTAGTTAACCAACCAACCCGCCTGGTTTGGTTTTATATTTTTCCTAAAAACCATAATTAGCAGTTTGGACTAGAATTTTTATAAGACTGGTCGAACTGGACTGTGAACATCCCTAGCGCAATATGCACGTTATGCTGGTTGTTCGTATTTCCTAATAAGCTCTTTCTTCTTAAAACCAAAGGTCTTATATAATAATTATTGTAATGCAGCAATATTCTTTTCCAAGGCATTACAATTTTAGCTCCAGTTCAATCTCCAAACACTGATGGAATTAACCCAGGTTAGTTTTAACTTTTTAACATAAGTTTATTCATCATTTAATTTATTTAAATCACTTTTTATTACATTTTATGAACTTAATGTGTCACAGATTCCTGCTCAAACACAAGGATAGAGGACACTTACATAGTGTCTGGGGACGATTGCGTGGCAGTTAAGAGCGGTTGGGACGAGTACGGGATATCCTACGGTATGCCAACACAACACTTGATCATCAAACGCCTGATGTGCATTTCACCTTACAGTGCAGCCATTGCACTAGGAAGTGAAATGTCGGGAGGGATTCAAGACGTGCGGGCGGAGGATATCACCGCCATCAACACCGAATCAGCGGTCCGGATCAAAACCGGAGTCGGGCGTGGGGGGTTTGTGAAGGACATTTATGTAAAAGGCATGTCACTTCATACCATGAAGTGGGTGTTCTGGATCACAGGAAACTACGGGTCCCACGCTGACACACACTGGGACCCAAAAGCTATTCCTGTAATCCAGAACATTAATTATAAAGACATAGTGGCGGAAAACGTTACAATGGCCGCTCGACTGGAGGGAATCTCAGGGGACACGTTTACTGGGATCTGTATATCGAATGCGACCATTGGGATGCGTGTTAAGGCTAAAAAGGTCCCGTGGACGTGTAGTGACGTCGAAGGGGTGACTAGTGGTGTGGTTCCGACGCCGTGTGACTTGTTGCCTGATCAAGGACCGGAGAATATCGGAATGTGTAAATTTCCTCAAGAGAAATTAGATATAGAGAATGTTGAGCTCAAGAAGTGTTCTTATGCTATGCCACAATTCTAGAATTTGTTTTTTTTATACACTTGTATTTTATTTTATGCATTTAAAGTCGCGTATGGAGTTCATTTAGCGACTACATGAATTTATAAAGATGGTTTGTAACTTTGTATCGTGTACGGTTGTGCTTTCTATTATGGAACATGATTTTGGTACAGATAAACTGGAAAGAACATTTATAGGATGTAGAGTAACTAGTAAAAATATTTATATATTTATAACAACTATGCGCGCATTTCTTACTGGCCGGGATTGAATTTTACTGACTCCTTCCAGATGAGCTCTTTGATATTCTCCTCAGTGCAAGATGGCTGCTCAAAGTCAAAACTGAATGGTCTCGGGCATACAGGCTCCTCGTTGATGTCATGAAGCGGTGCTAAGTACGGGTGACAAAGCGCCTCATTAACTGCAAAAATGAAAGCCCAAAAGTTTCAAGAATCTTGGATGTGTGACATAATAATCAGTTTATTTAAAAAAAAAAATATTTCTGTTATTTAAGGCGGTATAATACCTGCAATACGCCTATTCGGGTCAAAAACAAGCATTTTTTCCAGCAAATCCAACACCCCGGGAGATTTATTCGGGAATCTAGCAGAGAATTGTTGCTTTGGATACTGAGGAAGTTGTCGAACATATCTTCGTGCATTATCGCTTCTTAGAA
The DNA here is from genome assembly GCF_021521415.1 of Bidens hawaiensis. Classification (NCBI taxonomy): domain Eukaryota; kingdom Viridiplantae; phylum Streptophyta; class Magnoliopsida; order Asterales; family Asteraceae; genus Bidens; species Bidens hawaiensis. The sequence continues at coordinate 261,361 of NW_027491048.1, read as the reverse complement.
ATCCAAGACTCGCGTCTTCTGGTGAACCTATCAGCTATTAAAAACAAGTAAACATGGTCAAACTGCTTAGAGTGAACTGCAGTTTTCGTCCATATGGTTTGTCCAAATATGCGATTTAAGTCCAATAGTTTCAATTTTGCGGTTTTCGTCCATGTGGTTTCATTTCACTTGCAATTAAACCCGAATTCACTAATCCCATTAAGTCTGGTTGTTAAACCCGTCAGCGTGCCCTTCACGTGAGGGGCAGTTTTGTCCTTTTATTCCCCAAATACACCCCATCTCCTCGTGTGAGGGGGCTTGCGAATTAGGACAAGTTTTTTTTTAGGGAGAAAACGGACAAAAATGCCCTTCACGTGAGGGGCACGCTGATGGTTTAAACGTAATGAATTCGGGTTTAATTGCAAGTGAAATGAAACCACAGAGATGAAAATCGCAAAATTGAAACTATTGAACTAAAACCGTAGATTTGGACAAACCACAGGGACGAAAACCGCAGTTTACTCAACTGCTTATTTACAACATTGTTTTAAACTAAGGTGTAAAGGATTATAACCTCAGTGATAAGTCTAAGTTGATGAACATAATCTTTGCCCGGGAACAAGGGTTGTCGGGTCATAATTTCGCCAAGAATGCAACCTACTGACCAGATGTCAATTGCTGCTGTGTACTCTGAACAGTTTAAGAGCAATTCTGGGGCCCGGTACCATCGAGTGACGACATATTCAGTCATGAAATCTGTCTCGGATGTCGTTCTCGCAAGTCCAAAATCCGCAATCCTTAAGTCACAGTTAGCATTCAGAAGCAAGTTGCTCGGTTTTAGATCACGGTGCAATACATTTGCAGAATGAACATACTTAAGTCCTCTTAATATTTGATATAGAAAATACTGCATAGCATGCATTAAAGGATTAGTAAACAAATAGTTGCATCCAAAAGATGAAAAGTGTTACAATAGTATAAGCCATTCAAAAATGGAATACTGATTATGATTTTTTAAACTTTAGTAAATTGCGGTTTTTGTCCCTGTGATTTGTCCGAATATGCGGTTTTAGTCCAGTAGTTTCAAATTTGCGATTTTCGTTCCTGTGGTTTCACTTCACCTGCAATTAAACCCGAATTCGTTAACCCGTTAAGTCTGGTCGTTAAACCCATCAGCGTGCCCTTCACGTGAGGGGTAGTTTTGTCCTTTTTTCCCCAAATACACCCTAGCCCCTCACGTGCGGGGGGCTTGCAAATTACGACTCGGGTTTATTTGGGGAGAAAAAAGACAAAAATGTCCCTCACGTGAATGGCACAATGATGGGTTTGACGACCAAACTTAACGGGGTTAACGAATTCAGGTTTAATTGCAAGTGAAATGAAACCACAAAGATGAAAATCGCAAATTTGAAACTTTTGGACTAAAACCACAGATTTGGACATTTCAAAAGGACGAAAACCGCAGTTCACTCAGTAAAAGTCTACAATAAGAGGAATGGGGCCGAACCCGACAGTGATCATCAGCTAGGGGTTGATTAGAGCGTATACACTGATGAAGATCCGTGTCCATTAACTCATAAACAATGTATACATCATTAAAGTTTTCCTTCAGTGGAGGCCGTATGATGTCTTTAATTGCGATAACCTGCAGACGTTGAACGCAAATCATAAACTTGTGATTGTGCATAACAAGTAACATTAACACATTAATAAAGAAACTCACATTTTCATGGTCCATGTGGCACAGAAGCTTGATCTCTCTTAACGTCCGTTTGGCATCTATTCTGTTATCAAATGCATTACCGATTTTCTTGATGGCAACTTCTGCACGCGTCTCTGCATTCATTGCAGCACTGCAGTAAACGAATAATAAAAGTCAGCTCGCTTCATTTTCTTTAGAAAATATATGTACCAACAAGAGCATAATGCTAACCAACAAATATAAACCATAAAACAGTACAATAACTATAATTCAACATTATACATAAATCAATACACTATGTTGATTAATAATACTCCAAACGAGTTCGAGGATTAAACTAACTAGCATGGATTGTGGCATCAAATCGAATCCATTCATGATTATTGGATGTTAGGTTTACTATTATAGAGTTTGCATTTCGTTCTTTATATATTGTATGATATACAAACATAATCAACTCAATATTGTACCGTCTTACATGATATCAGAGCCTTGGATTTCTCGAACCGTCTTCCCTACGTATACAACACACAAAAATGCAAATCCCAGATACCAAATGGTAGGGGTGAGCAAAAACCAAAAAAAAACCATAACCGACAAACCTAATTGGTTATGGTTAAGTGAATCTGGTTAATCGATCATTTGGCTATGGTTACATTTAATGTGTCTTGTTAACCAACTTTAACTGAAATCGAACCGAACCTTGTATGATTGTGTTTTTAAAAATTCTATACCTCTATTTTCATCTTTTATACCTTCGAACATTTAAATTCATACTACAAATGTCTATAACCGAGCTTGGAACACCATAACCAAGCTTGGAATCGGCATATTTCAGCTTCGAAACTTCAAAAATCAGCTTTGAACACCATAGCAATATAACATAGCCAATCAACAAAACCTAAGGAAAAAAAATAATAAAAAAATACGTTGGACAAATAACAGAACTTAACCAAACATATGGTTAACAGACCATTCGGTTATGGTAAAGCCGACTTTGCACACCCGTGAACTCATAATAATAAACCTTATATCCAATAACTTACAAAATGATCAAATTTCACTAACTACAAATCAAAAACACAAAATCAACTTAAAAAAAACGTATCACAACGAGTTCGATTTCATACCAAACAATACCGTAAGCTCCTCGACCAACCGGACGTATAGGAGGAACATATTTCCTAGTAACTTCAAACAAGTTACCATAAATATTATACTGAACGTAACGGCCACCATGTGTAACAACTCCTTTAATATTATTGTTACTATTATTATTATTATTATTGTGAGGATCTCCTGTAGTAACAGTGGTGTTGTCCATGATTGATTTGTTTTGTTTAGAATATGAATATGTGTTTTGTTTTGTTTAGAGAAATGGTGAAATTGAGGAAGAAAGTAGTGAGATATTGACAGTTGACAACTTTTGAACTGTACTTGTGATATCCATGAACAAAGTTAGATTTTTATATCTTTTTTTGTGCAGTTGAAGATGTGGTCTCATCGGACCCTACACCTGTTTATGATGGCTTTGACTTTTCAACTTTTCAACTACTAACACTCATCTTGGAAATTATATTATTAATTTATTATTATTTTATGTGAAATAATTAAGGGTGGTAGGTTAAAGAAGCCAAGAAGGTATATTCCTATATATAGCTAGAGCACACGTAGTGGATCTCGTGGAGAGCCGCGAAGAAGCCGGCACCGGGTGGAAACATCGGTAGGGGTGTGCGTGGTACGGTTTTGGGCTAAAACCAAACCGAAAACCAAAACTTCGGTTTTTGGATTTTTGAAACCATTTGGTTTCGGTTTTCGTTTTGGTTTCAGTTCGGTTTCGGTTTTTTTGGATTTTGTCATTTGAGTTTAAAAATTTTAGGCCGAAAATAAAATTCGACCAAAAATAATGATTTTAGGTATATATAATTTTGTTAATAATTAACCAATCGACTATTATACATTTTAACAAAAGTATTTAAGTTACATATATATTAAATTGTTATAAATTACTTATAATAAAAAATAAAAATCAAGAAATTCGGTTCGGTTCAGTTTTTTCGGTTTTTATTACATGCAAAACCAAAACCGAATCGCTAGTTTGGTTTTAGAAATATATAAAGCGTAACTGTCGGTTTTGTTTTGGTTTGGGTTATTCGGTTTGAAATTTTCGGTTTTTTCGATTTCGGGGTGGCTTTTTCGGTTTCGTACACACCCCTACCCACCGGTTTCTTCCGAGTAGTTTTTCACTGGAATACGTGGAGTGTATCCTGTTTTTTATGGAAAAGTGAAAAAAACTCCGTATAATATGATTAATAATTAAATTTGTAACTATTATTTTAAAGTTACTTAAAAATGTTGTTGAAAGGTTGTGAAATGTTCCAACCAGTTAATTTTTTTTATAAATGTTTATAAGTTATTTAAAATTTAATAAACCAAATAAAATATAACACTTGGTTATTATTTAGTGATTGATTTATGCTAATTTTGTTTTACATTAATCGACCAATTATGAAACTTGATACTACTGTTTAGTTTCTGCTTCAATTTAATTAGAAAAAAAAATAGCTATAAAATGTTACATTTAGTTTACTACATTTTAAAGTTTTAAATATTGATAAAAAGAATCACAGGATTTAAACATCTAATAAGAATTTAGTGATTTTACATAAACAAAAAAAACTTTTAGCTATTTTAGTGAAACACTTAAAAAATTCTTGATTAATATTAGGTGGAGTGTCGTGTAAACAAACATATAAATTAATCTATTTATCTATCTATAATATATATAAACGAAAACCCAAAAATCCTAAGTGTCGCGATGTGGTTGCTCTCCTCTTTTTTGGAGTCACCAGATTTGCTTGATTTTTAAATGAAGGTTTCTCATGCATTTGACCCGATTTCACGGGTATGAGTCATATCAAACCCATATTTTTCTTAAACGAGTTATAACATATCATTTAACTAAAAACTAATATCACCAAATATTTGATATAATAATCCTATAAAGTAGGGATATACAGGGGCGGATGTACGGCAAAGGCAGGGGTAGCACCCGCTACCCCTCAACTTTTCCGGCGTAGAGGAAATTCTATTTTTCTTTTTACGTTTTATGTATTACGTTATCCCTGAGGTTATATTATGTTTCCCCTGAATTTAGCGAAGAAGATGGAGCGGCAAATATAACTCAGAACATATTTGAAGACCGGTGAAGAAGATGGAGCAGTCGAGCAGACAAGCAGATGAAGAAGATGGAGCAGACAACATGTGTTGTTTTAAGGAATTAATTTCATTGTTTCATTTAGGCCCTCCATGTTTAACTTTATAATTTATTTGGTCCCAATGTATTTAAAAGAAATTTATATAATACCTCCTTCTAGTTTCGTGTATGCCTACTATTCTAAAGATTAACTTTATAATTTATTTGCATGCTAATTGCCCATTTAGTTTATAATAATTTTTTTGCATGTTCATTGCTCCAAAGATATTTAGTATTAGACGAATTTAGGAACTTTTCATCATCTTTAACAATGTTTATTGTCTTAGCGTTACATGGAAGTTAGGATTATGAACTTTAGCTCCATGACTTATTTTTCATAAAAAGTTATGTTTATTTTAATAACTGAAACTTTTAACATTTGATTTTCAAGTACAAAAAAAGTATTTTGAACTACAATATGCTACTATTTTAAATTAAAAATTTTATGTAAACATTTTCTTTAATTTGATTTATAGTTATTACCGTCATTTTGTTGTATCACATCAAGTCATAAGCAAATAACATTTTTCTAAATTTATTAATTTCGTCATCTTCATGGTTTTAATTATATATATAATTATAAGCAATTAATATTTTTAGCTTAATTTTGTGTATACCCTTTGTAAATCAAGGAATCGTCTAGCCTGCAAACTGCAATTTCTTCTTCCCTAAGAATCAAAGACCGACATGCTCGTTATTCTACTTCTCCTTCGATTAACCATTGTTTGAAAATCGTGTTGGCCACCCGTGTTTGAAAACAAAAAGCATCGACCATCGGATTGTAAAAAACTTCGCCGACAACCTCTTTAAAAAACACACATCGCAGTAAAAAAAATTATGTTACCCCTGAAATTATGTTCTAGATCCGCCACTGAGGATATACTAAAAATTAGTATATGATTTATTTAAAAACATATATATATATATATATATATATATATATATTATTTATAATTAAAAAACAATTTGTAGTATAAAAAAATAAATGAGTTTTTGGTCTCATCAAACCTATATAGCTTTTAAACCAGGTTATAGCATATCATTTATTTGTGAAACAATTTATCATCAAACCATAAGTATATTGTTATTAACTTTCATATAATTAAAAAAATAAAAATTCAAAAAATAAATAATATAAAACAACCTCCGTAATACGGGGGATAAAAACTAGTAATAATATAAATAACTAGGTTTTAATATAATCATAAAAACTATTCGTTTTTAATTATTGTTTCATTTTTATGAAGTTTTCTTATCTAGTGGCCCTTTTCCTTTACAATTACTATGTACTTAAGCTTGAAATACATAATCATTAAATCCTAACAATTACTATGTACTTAAGTTTCATATTTATTCCATTTAGACCACTTATTTTTATATAAAAAAAGGCACTCTAATTGAAAAATATTCCATGAAACAATCCTAAAACATATGTTAGCGTACAGGTGTACTTTATTTTTTTTTTTGAACTGTGAATTTTATAAACAAGGAAACAACAAGACCACCTCCACACCTCGGAGGAAAGTCACCAAACACCAAAAAAATCTACATAAGTTTAAACTTACACCAACTAGACCAATCTAAGAATCTATTTTTTGATCTATATTTGAACCATAAAAAGCCGAGAGACTTTATATCCCCAATAATATCTTCAATCTTGATATCTTTTCCTTCAAACACCTTTTCGTTTCTAGCCTTCCACACCCTCCAACAAGCAATTATAACTATACCATGAAAAGCTTCCTTCTCAACCGGCCCAAGCTTACACGATTTGTGAAGCTCCAATAAATCTCTAACCGAGAAACCGTAGATGGGGGGGGGGGGACTCTACACCACTTACTAACGTGATCCCAAACTATCGCCGCAACCATACACCCGGTGATTATGTGATCGGCCGACTCGTTACCCAACTCACAGAAAACACACAAATCATTCGTTACCGGGACATTCCTTCTAACTAACGCCATTCGGGTAGGAATTCTATTCATTTCCACCCTCCAAACGTGAATGTTACACTTCGCCGGGACCCATTTACTCCACTTCATAACGTAATTATTAACATCCTCTTTTTCCTTTAAAATCATTTTCTTAACCGATCTCACCGTGAAATCCCCTCTGCTATCTCCTAGCCACTCCCAAGCATCTTGGCCACCTTTCCAGACAGCCAAAGTCATAATTTGAAAGCACTTCTCCCACTTTGCCATTTCTTGAGCTGAATTCGGATACCTGATCCAATCCCATTTCCAGCCAAACTCTCCACCAATCCTCCAAAACATGTCACTAACATTGCACAACTTGTTCCTTTCCAGTTTGAAGAGGTTAGGACATACTTCCTTTACTCTTGAATTTCCAGCCCATATATCCTCCCAAAACTTCATGTTTTGACCATTACCCAAAATCCCTTTTATTAGATCCACCATCTTTCTTCCATCCTTTTATTAGATCCACCATCTTTCTTCCATCCAACTTAAGCTTGTTAACCGCTTTGACAATATTTAACCAGACACTTGTAAAGCCATTATTAACCGGAACTACATCCCCAACTTTAGTTTGAGAATGGATAGACATTATCAACCTCTTCCATAACCCATCTTTCTCCGTCTTGAATCTCCAAGACCACTTGGCTAATAAAGAATTGTTAACGTCTTTGAGCCTTGAAATACCCAGACCGCCCCTATCTTTCGGAAAAGCGATCCTTTCCCAAGCGACCCAATGAATCTTTTTTTCATTACTCGACCCTCCCCATAAGAAATTCTTCATAATCTTTTCTAAATTTCTAAGTTCTCCACAACTTTGTCTGGCACTTTGAACAAAGAGAAGTAATAAACTGGGAGGCTTTCAAGAACCGATTTAATTAAAACCACTCTACCACCTATTGACAATGAGTGAGCTTTCCAAACCGCCAACCTTTTCTCGAAAACATCAACGATCCGGTTCCAATTGTTAACCTTATTCACATTGGCTCCCACTGAGATGCCTAAATGTAAAAAAGGCATCATCCCACTTTTACACCCAATCACCCTAGCCGTATCTTTGACCTACGTCACGGACACATTACTACCGATGACCTCAGATTTTTTTAGATTAATTTTAAGGCCTGAGCAAAGATGGAAGCACCTTAAAATTCTGTTAACATTTACCAAGTTAGTTTCCGACCATTCTCTAAGGAGCATGGCATCATCAGCATATAAAAGATGGGAAACAACTGGTCCTCTATTTGGCGTGCGAAAACCCTTAAAAATACCATCCGCCACAGCTTTACTAATCATATTCGAAAAAGCCTCCACCATTATAATGAACAAAAACGGGGAAAGGGGGTATCCTTGCCTCATGCCTTTATGGCATTGGAACTCAAAAGTAGGAGATCCGTTCACTAGAACCAAAGATCTAGCCGAGGAGAGGACTCCAAAAATCCACTTACACCAAACTTCTGGAAACCCATTTGCATCATAATTGAAACTAAGAACTTCCAATGAACATTATCGTAGGCTTTCTCAAAATCAATTTTTAAAAAGAAGGCTTTGTTTGGTCTCTCCTCCAAAGTCTCTTTAAACCTGGCCCTGAAAAAGCAAAAAACTTCCTTTTTAATAAGTTTTGGTTTATCACACCAAAATCCGTTAACTTCCAACCCCGGAATAACATTCTGCCTTTTCCTGTTATTAATAAATCTATGAAAGAAAGCAGAATTGTCATCTCCGAACATAGCCCACCGAATCCTCGACCTTTGCTTGAGATCTTTAACTTTTAAGTTTGCCAACTCCGTTAAATCTTTAAGACATTCCATTCTGACCCATTCTTCGTCCTCCGATAAATCCGTAGATTCCATATCCAGCTCAACCTTTTCCAACTCCATTTTCAACATTTTCTCCTTCTTTTGCTTTAGTTTTTCCCCACCACCTTTTTAATTCGTTCCTCAACATTTTAAATTTTTTAACCAAAGCTAAATCAGGAGGCCCTTCATAAACCCACCTCTCACAAGCCTTGCGAACCACTTTATCAAAATCCGGCCAATCCATCCAAGAGTTAAAGAACCGGAATGGACGGTGTCCAAAGTTAATCTCCTTCGTGATAAGAATCAAAGGTCTATGGTCCGACAAAAACCTTGGCAACACTCTAAGACACGCATTCGGCCATAGGTTAACCAATTCTGGGCTGACCAAACACCTGTCAATTTTGCTCATCTTATTGCCCACAGAGAAAGTATACTTGCCCCCTTTCATATCATACTCTACCAAGTTATTTTCATAAATAAACTCATTAAAATCTCTCGTTCTAACCGGGTTGAAGATAGAATTCCTTCTTTCGTCTGGAAATCTGACCACATTAAAGTCCCCTAACACGAACCATAAACCAGAGTGTCTGCCCTTTACGCTCCCACAAACTTTTCTTCTCCGTCGTTCCTTGAGGGGCATAAACGTTAATAACACAGATAGGGTCATTGCTTCCCACCATTTCCCCTTTTATAAATAAGAAATTTCTATTTTTAATAGACTCCAATAACTTAAACTTCACATCTAGCAGTAGCACCAACAAACTCCATCCCAAAGGAAGAATATCAATCTCTACCGCAAGCGTTTCCTGAACCGCCAAGAATCAAATCTCTTCCTTACACTTTATATCCCTGATTTATTAGTAACGTTTTGTTTTATGTGTAAAATTTAAAAAAATAATAGTTTATTTTTCCTGTATAGATTTATACATATATAGTGTAGATGTTATTATAAATTGCACATATATATTGTTATTTGTGTGTTGGGTTACACATTTCCTTTCACAAATTGTTAGTTCCTTTCATTTTCACAATTTCATTAACACATAAAAAATATTCAAACAACATATAACTAATTTAAAGTATAAAAAAAACATAGCTAAAAAAAATACATAACTAAAAATATAAAAAAACATAACTAAAGAAAAAAAACATAACTAAAAAATATACTAATATCCGTAATATTCGCGCATTTTTTCACGTCGTCGTTGAAACAATAATGCGGCTTGCTCATGAAACCCCTCCGCTTTGAGGGATTCGTAGTCTTCTTTCATTTGACGTAATTCCAACGTCTGGTTCAGCTTTTCTTGTTGTTTGTTGGATGCTCGAAGGTCGTTTCCTATTTCCGTGGCATTTGTTTCCAAATGACCGACCAACTCGTTTAATTCACTGGGCGCCGTATTGAATCGTGTTGACGACGAACCTTCCCCCTTATTTTTTTCTCGATCTCCCGCGTGGTCGAGGCAACTCCTCTACGTCTTCGTTGTTGGCTATATTAACATCGTCGGCTAAATTAACCGTGTCATCCAGGAAGAAGCTACGAGCATCGGAGGGTGTGTTTGGTGTGCTCAGATTTGTCGACGACGATGTCTTCGACTTTTTTGAAGGCTGGGATGAGTCGGCTCTTCGGGCGACTGGAACAGTTAGTGCCCCGTTCCATTTCGCGCAACGACGTAGTTTTTCCCAACAATTCAAATACTTGAACGGTTTCCCGGGCCGCTCTAAAGTTTGGCCCTGAGCTCGAAAGTCGCTCAAGGCTTGAGTTATAATGTCGCCGTCGTTATGCCCGCTACGCCAGCGGGATCCCTGCAACCGGTTAATTATCCCGGCAAATTTTTGACAATCGGCGTTAAGCCCCTTTCAGTGGGCTTGAACCGTTTCTTTTCCCCGGTATTCTTTGGGTTTATCGGTTATCGCGAGCCAAGCTTCAAATACTTTCTTCCAAAACACTCCGGTGGCTTGAAAGTTAGCTACAAATTAAAATTATTTGTCACAGTTAGTATACAATTTAATAAACACTAAATACATTTTTAATAAATGCTTAATATTAAAAAACTTACCGACGTTGGGATCCTCCGAAATGACGATCCAAGTCCTTGCGAGGGTCACCTCCTCCGCCTCGCTCCAATGCTTGTATGGATCACGTTGCGCCATCGGCTGCCCCGGTTGTTTTTTTTTTGTGTGTTTACGGGTTGCCTTTTTGCTTGAACCGGAGGCCCGTGCCGTTTGTGTCTCCGGCACCGTCACCGGCTCCAACTCCGGTGGTGTAGACCCGAACGCCGGCATTAAGTTTTGGGGGCTGAGATAGTTGGCGTACATGTTTACGTTCGGGTCGGAAAATTGAAACGGATAGCTCGGTTGGTTTAGGTTCATCGGGTTTCATTGTAAGTTTGGTTGGTTCGATTGGCTTGGTTGCGAACCATACGTTTGACCGAAAGGAGGGAATTGGTAGTTCGGTTGGTTCGGGTTGTTTTTAGGATTCATTTTGCTAATTTTTTGTAAGAATTTGGGTATGAATTAAGGCTGTCACTTTTACCCGAAACCCGAAACCCAACCCGAAAAAACTCGTACCCGAACCCGAACTAACCCGACTCGAAGAACCCGAACCCGAGAAAAGACTAACCCGAACCCGAACCGAAGTAATTCGGGTTGATTCTTGGGTTTTATTTATAAGATTTGGGTCAACCCGATTAAACTTTTAGTTTTGAAATTAAATATATTTTTATGTATAACAGGCTAAGTCTTGGTCACTAAAGTTATCAGAATTTGGCTCTAATCGACTGTTGTCATTCTAACTATTATGGATGCTTAGTATTAATTTATGAATTCCGTTTATTACTAATAGCAACCATAATCGAACAACCAAATCACGCCCAATTGAATACGATTATGGTTCGAGTTAGTTTTCCTCTTCTTTTGAATTGTGTTATCAAGTTAGGTTAATTTATTATTTGATTATATTTGTTATAAGCAAAGATGAATATTTTGTTTTAACTTTAGCATTATAGTTTTTAAAAAAAAATTGGTTTTGCGCTTTTTTCTAGGATACACGAAACCCGATTAATCCAACCCGAAAAAACCCGACCCGAATTACCCGAACCCGAAAAACAAACCCGAAGAACACCCCTAGTATGAATTGTGTATAAAATGGATATAAAATGGAGAAGAAGGGTGTATGTTTATATATATATATATATATATATATATATATATATATATTGTTTTAATTAATTAATTTTTTTTACATTTGACCGTTTGCAACGGTCCATTAAATATAATATTATTATTTTTCAAACAACCCGGCGACAAAAGAACCCCGCCCCCGCCCCTTTTTCGCCCAAAAAACGGGGGGGGGGGGGGGGGTGTTTGTGCCCCTTCTCGCCATTTGTCGCCCAAGCTCAAGCCCACTACATATGGCCTTATGGGGTGCAAACGAGCAGAGATGTTCTCGAGTTACTAAGCTCGGATCGATAAAAGCTTGAAACAAAAAGAGCGTTTTCGAGCTTAAGCTAGTCAAATAAAGCTCGTGTAGTTATAGAGCCCCAACTCGAGCCTTGAATGGGAAACTTATTTAGACTTGTGGAGCCTTAACGAGCCATGTGTATTTTTAAGTTTACTAATGTTGGACCTTTTATTTATTAATATTATACTGCATAGTCGAGTTCGAGCCGAGGTTTTGCTCGTTTAAGGTGCCACACGAGCTTGAGTCGATCTTAGGCTAGTTTAAGGTTCTTTTCAAAATATATCAAAATAATTAAAATACTTATATAAATTAATTAATAAATAAACAATCCAAGGCCAAGGCTGAGCTGAAAAAATAACTCACAAGCCTAGATCGTGTTTCCTAAAAATATCTTAAAACAAGCCGAGTTCGAGCCTACTCGAGCTTGGACTCGACTCGTTTACATCTCTGGTTTGTTAAATATTTATTATTGGGCTGCCCAAAATATATGGGCCCTTCATATGTATCCCGGTGGACTACCACAACAAACTTATAATTTGTTGTTTGGGTATCTTTCTGGGCCTAACTAGGACAGTATTCAGTTATTCACTATCCACTGTCCATTACATATAAAGCCTCTCGGGTCTCGGCATTGTTGGTATTCATTGCATATAAAAACTTGTTTAATATGTACAATCAGTGGCGGATCCAGGATTTTTTTCGGGTGGTGCACTACTTTTAGACGTTTCTATTTCATGGAGTCGGGTATAAAAAAATCCGGGTCGGTTTAAGGTTCGGGTCGGTTCGATGGTTCGAGAAAGTTCATTACATAATAAAAATACGATAAAATAATAAAAGAGACACCGTCATTAGAAATTAAAAACTAACAAATTAAAACCAACAATCTAACAAACTAAAACTAAATTTAACAAATAACTTAACAATCAAGAGCAATTAACATTTTACAAGAAGTCAAGAACAATTAACATTTAACAATGGATTGTGAATGTAAACTTACCTTCAAAGTGGGAGGATTAGAGGATTCGAGTAAGAGTAGGCAGTGGCAAGAGGACGGGGACGGCTGAGTGGCTGACAGAGTGAGGTTGCCGACGTTCCACGATGGTCGGAGTGACGAGGACGAGTGGCTGACGGAGTGAGGCTGCCGGCAGTCAGGGGCTGAAGAGGGTCAGGGGCTGGGGACAAATAAACAACTTAAAGATCAATTAATTTTCAAATGACTTAGTTTTGGTATTCAAAAAGCTTTAAATTTCAGTATATATATATATATATATATATATATATATATATATATATATATATATATATATATTATTACGAATACGCAATTCATAACAAGAAAGAACAGACTAGTTTCTATGTCATCAATCTAGTTTGATAAGTCAGATCTAGAAGCTTCAAGTTCACGACTTGTAATTTACCTATAACAAATTCCTTAAACTATTAATGAAAAAAAGTGAATTACCAGATGAGTTATTGTTGGCTGAGAAAACAAAAGGCTTAGGCTTATTGTTATCCTGAATTCGGTCTTTGAATCCCTGGAAGTCAGCTTCGAAGTCATCTGATGGTGGTGGCTTTGAGAAGTAATAGTTTGATAAATTGGAATCACGGAGAAGATCTGCGGCGGTTAAACGACGAGACTGGGGAGGCGCTGTGTGGTGTTTTGTGGACTGGTCACTGGTTGTGTTTATTATACAACCCTAACTAAGTAAAAAAAAATGTTTCAAAAACCAGAATTGAACCTGTGACCTCCGGGTTACAAAACCAATAGGTTTCCAGCTAGACAAAGGCTTCAAATGTTTGTAAGGTGGTTACTTTCTAATTTATAAGGTGGTTCCTTTATTATTTTCTATATATAAATACACAATTATTTCAAAACTCGGGTGGTTCCTCGGAACCACCCGTTTTCACTATAGATCCGCCCCTGTGTACAATTGTTACCATTACATATAATGTTGTTTTCTAATACTAAAATTTTGTACTATTTTACACTTCCACATGTCCTAAATGGCTAAATGTACTATAGTTGACGCTTTCAAAACACTGATATTTGTGTGTTTTCATATGTGATTTTAATATAGATAATAACGTTAACTTAACTGTTGTATCCTAATTGAAAACCATTTCACTTCCACACGACATACGTAAACCTTGGTCACGTATATGTGTTTGCTCATCTGCCAAATTTTGTTTCCGACGCTACCAGCTTAAAGTGCACATGCTACGCGACAATAACTCTTGTATCTTACTTTTACTCGTATGTAATGAGGTCTTATTAATTATAAAGCCCCGCAATATCCAATTACAACTCGCGTATGTACTTATACTTGTTAGGTTTTTCACTTTCTTTATATCTCGACCCGACCGGCCTCGAAAAATTTCACGTTTGGTTGTACGAAATTAAACACCCCAAAAAGATGAACCTATAAGAAAACTAAATCCGCTATTAAACTATTTAACTACATTAATGGAATAAATATTATAAAATATGATACAAGGGCAAAAGCAGACACATTACAATGAATTATGTATGCATAAAATGTAATTGATTATGGAGTTATATAAAGAAAACTAATTACTAGTTTACTACTTTCTTAAATATTTTAACTCAATTTTACGATCTAGTACTCTACATGACTTCATTAATTATCACGCATTCTAGAAAATTCCATGTCATCCTTGAGAAATCAGCATGCCACGTAGACCTGCAACTTCTACTATAAATGGCATGTCACCCATAGAGCACGTGTCAGCTACAAAAACACACATGTATAACCATAGTACCACGTGCATATTGAACCCACGCCTAACGCCACTCGAATTTAATAAAAAAGGATCCACATTTTCTAACTATTTACTATTAATTAATTAAGTAATTATAGGGCAAATTCCTAAAATAGACTAAACGAGGATAGGCACAAAAAAAATTAAGAGAAATTCCATAATGATTCATTGAAAACTCAAGGAGTCGTGATATTTGGGTATGTGCTTTGTGTTTTCGTTGGCCACTAATGTTATGCCACACATGTATGATGTCTGACTCTACCCATGAGTTCTCAAACCAAAATCCGTCTAACCCTTGAGTTTTGACACCAATTAAAACTGTTTCTTTGAAAACCATCTCCATCGTGAGATTTGTTAAAAGTTTGAATCCATCTCATTCCACCAGTGATTCACCACCACCACCATCTATGACCATTGTCGGCTAAACTATCTCCGAGCACCGTCGCTAAACCATCTCTGATGGTCGGAGAGATGGTGAAGGAGACGGTGGCCGGAGAAGGTGAATGCGACGGTGGTTGGAGATAGTGTAGCCAACGGTGGCCAGAGATGGTGGTGGTGTTGGTGTTAATACAATGGTGGAATGAGGTAGTGCAAGAATCATTAACTTAATATTATATATGCACACCGACAGATATATAAGAAATTAGTGAAGTGGGCACAAGTGTGTGCCTTGGGAATAAAGTAATCGTGAAAGGTGACATAAAACTGTTTGCATGATCGTTTGCATGATCCGTGCAACATAAATTCCCTTATCTCCCACATGACATAACACGAACCTAATAAAAAACAAAATATTTAAATTCTCTTACATCATTTAAAATTTTCTAAGCTAATTAAAAAAAGTACAATATATGTTATGAATAAGTTTGGTGCCGTTTTAGCAAGAGGCACATTAATTGTATAGCACGCAAGACGATCCTGTATGAAATAGCAGTTTCATGAAGAACCAAAGAAAGATGAGCCTAAGAAAGAGAAGAAAATTGTCCCACAAGAGTAAATTGTAGGAAGAATTATGCCCTATAGACCTTATTACCCTCCTATGCATACTTACTATAACTATCAACCACCTCATTACCATAGCATTGAGGAGAACCCAAATGCATGTGTCATTTATTGAATTAAGTTGCAACTTGCGATGCACTTAAGTGTTTTCATTAAATCTTCTAAGAGGTTGTTATATACATTATCTTGATGCAAATTTAACGAAAAGATAACCCCTAGAGGCCAGAAGACCTTTTTTGTTAAAAAGTGGCATGCTTTAATTGGGAATATTTAGATAAAGTTGAAGAAGACGATAATAAAAAAAACTTGTGTTTGTATTTTCATAATTGTATGATGTAAATACATAGTTTTATATCGATTAAATGTGTGCTGTCTCATCACTCAACACTAAACACCCATTTTCATCGTTATGTGCGCGCATATCTAATACTTTGATTTATACATGACTTCTACAGTATTTTTACTTTTTCTATATTTTCTTGAAAGATAACATGATAAACTTTTATATACAAGATAGGATTATAATCGAAAGAGTTGTTTTAAGATGATTTTGAGTATACACGAGTGATATTTGTGAGGTTTTGGGTATATTTGAGTAAAAGTTGAAAAACTTTATAGTTGTTTTTTTATTAACTTTGTTAACGTTATATATAATTCAACTCTCGAACATGTTATAATTAGAGGTGCACAAAAAACCCGAACCCGGAACCGGTTTTTTTATACCCGGGTTTTTAATACTCGAACCCGTACCCGACCGGGTATTACCAATACCCGAGCTGTAAGATAAACAGAAGTAGTTAATTAATTAATTTGTTTGTTTATTGATTGAGGTAGCTATGGGGTTGTTTGTTAGGTAAGAAGATTTGAAGATATGAATGTTTGCCCTGAGTTGATAAAAGGATTGCATGTGGAGATGGAGTTTGAGAGGCCCAGCAAGATCCAATCACTTGCAGCAAGTAAATCGTTCAGAGTGTTGATTTCATCACATTTTTCAAGTCGATGAGTGAAGCGCATCATGATTCCATCACATTTTTCAACCCAGCCTTGTTGATTTCAATACCATTCCAAAATAACCCAACCGTTCATAGAATGTGTCCCTCAAATCGCGGGTTTGTTCCCTTTCACTCTCGATGTCTAGACGAGAGTGAAAGTCAATAACCATATTAAAATATGAAGTGAATCTAGAACTAAAACCCCTAATCATTAGCCGAACCTCGTTTATATAATCCCTGTAGATTTGAAAGGTTAGGCGATAAAAGTCAACTCCTTGATCTATTTTTACTTTGCATGCATCTATGTGATAGGAGATCCCTGTTAAACAAATAACATAGTCAAATACATATATATATATATATAAAAATGCATGTTAAGACACCATGTTCTTTATTATTTTCTCCTAAAATAGGACCTTAATTTAACACACAGCCACACATTATTCCACAATGGTTAACCTCGTGTGCTCTCTTTCTTCAGTTCTTTTTCTTTTTTGGTTCTATTGGGTGTGAAGATGGTAGGAGAGTTCATGGTTTTCTACTTTGGTAAAATAGAAATCATTAAAATAAAGAAAGTATTATTATATGCTTATTGGTATTTGGGAGTGCAGATTATAGCATTGATTAAATGCCTACTTTCAAAAATACTTTAAGCACCATTTAATTCAACTTTCAAAGAGTTAAATTTAGTTACTACTCGGTTACTCGGTGAAGAAACACTAACCGGATCCACGACAGATTACGGGTAACCTGGGGGTTAGATAGATGTTTCCCACGAGGGGTTAGACCCGGCAAAGATGGTTCTTCTGATAACCTGCAAAACAGACACCGTGAACTTGTCACTGAGAAGGGGGGGGGGGGGTTCCTCCTTGTGACCACCCTCCGGCGTGAGAATCAGACTAGATTGCTCTTTAAATATAAATGTATATTAAGAGATTGCTAGAGCAGATATCAGGTATAATATGATGATAATGTGATAAGATGAGATGATCATACCATTTGGGGTATTTATAGCCGAAGGTAGGTTTCCAAGGAGGTGTGGCCGGCTGAATAGTATTCCTGTTCTACCAACTGTGGCCTACGCACGTGCCTTGCTGGTAGTTGGTGGGTAGGCAGCGGCTGACAGTGACCAGGCCTGCTGTGTACTATTCCTTTTCCACCAACTGCTGGCTATGCACGTGGTATGACAGGAGTTGGTGAGTAGGCAGCGGCTAATAGTGACATACAGTACAAGAGCATGCTGCTCGCCATACTGTTGTCAATAAGCTGTCGTATCTTTAGTCAGATCTTTTGCCCATACCTCATCAGGTACAGTACAGAAGATCTTCCCGTATCGTACGGACTGGCTTTTGGGCGGGAGTATTCCCCCTCCCGCCTTTGTGCGGGATTGTTCCCGGCTTTGCTCATTCCTTCAGGTGACACTGAGTGATTGAGAGCTAAGTGCCTTGTGCGTGTAGCCTTGCTGCGCGGGTGGCCTTCCCTGATGGCTTGTATCCGCAGCTGCGGGAACAGGCAGAGTCCTTCACCATTGGGAGGCATTTCCTGCGGGAACAGCTTGCGTACTGCGCGTAAGGACGTCACGTCTCTGAGCATGGTGGGTCCTGCGGATCCAGTTGGTTTCTGCGCAGACGTCTCTCTTCAAGGTGAGTCTTGCGGGTCCAACTGGGCTCTGCTGGGACCTACCTCTTCAAGTCCCCCCAGTCCAATGTTCTTCTCATGAATGTTTAATAAAGTGAGGTGAACTTTTGGACTTAAGCAAATGGTTTTGAAAAGGGTTTAGGTTTAAGGTTTTCCATGGGGATTCTTCCCGCGGAAGTCCTTGTCACTTGCAGAAATTCCCGATTTTCCTGCTTGATCTTTGGGTATGATGCGGGTAGGTCTGTAACCTCCTCGCAAGTCAGGAGCGTTGAGTCCCACTTGTGTGGATTCTCCATGAGGTTTTGGTAGTTTTGAACATATCCACCCATGTGGTACTTCATTATACCATATATATAAGATCCATCTGTATAGATATCACCATCTACATCCAGAAAGCCGTATGCTTTGGAAGAAGCTTGTACAGTTTGGGAAGGGGTTTTGATTGATAAAAAAGAAGAATCTACTTCAACCGATATGCCCTTAGGCACGGCCATACATAACATAGAAATCACACTTGGAAAGGGTGGACAATTAGCTAGAGTGATCAATTATGTTAAAACCACCAATTCCATCCTGGAGCTTCAAACAATGTAGTTCTCGACGTTCCCGCTATGCGAGGATGTTATTTCCGTTTCCGCAAGCATTGCCCAGAAGATCCTTCTTGGTTTCAATTCCCTGCGGAGCGCTAGGTATGTGAAGGGTTTTGCCTTGACACTGTACCCGCGCTCGTCTTATGGTTACTTTACTTCCAAGGTATTCCTGGCGTCAATTCCCTGCGGGTGCTAGGTATGTGAAGGGTTTTGCCTTAACACTGTACCCGCACCCGTCTTATAGTTGGTTGCCAAGGTATTCCTGGCGTCAATTCCCTGCGGGTGCTAGGTATGTGAAGGGTTTTGCCTTAACACTGTACCCGCACCCGTCTTATAGTTACTTGGTTGCCGAGGTATTCCTGGCGTCAATTCCCTGCGGGTGCTAGGTATGTGAAGGGTTTTGCCTTAACACTGTACCCGCACCCGTCTTATAGTTACTTGGTTGCCGAGGTACTCTTGGCTTCAATTCCCTGCAGGTGCTAAGTATGTGAAGGGTTTTGCCTTAACACTGTACCCGCACCCGTCTTATGGTTACTTGGTTGCCAAGGTAAGGGGTATTTTCCCGCTTACTTTTGAATCTTTTTGAATTTTTGAAATTCGAAGAGTTGGTGAAAGGATAAGAACAGTCCAAACCTCTGAAACGTCGTGCGACGGTTTCTTCTGACTGTGTCAGGACGTGCAGGAAGTTATGGTGACGTGACAGTACATGGTCATTCCAGACGCTTTTTCAGGCGCGTGGGCGCGATTTTTCGGGCGCGTGGCCGCGAAATTAATGGTACGCGTCCTTTCAACAGCTGTTGCCAGCTTGCTTTTTGCCACGTGTCATAGTTTCATTGCACCTTCGATTTCTCTCTCTTCCGCATTAAATTCATCATATTAATTGCGATTAGTATATAAAGGGGGAGAGGGTTCTTTGTAATCCACACTTTCACTTTTCTCTTCATCTTCTAAACGATTTCAGGCGAATACTCACATTTTCAGGCAAGCATTCTCTTGAAATCGTTTTCTTCTTTCATCTGTAAGATGTCTTCTCGTGATCTCGAATCTACAGCCCAGGAGGCTGGGGTGTTCGCCGATGACAAGAGTACTGCTGGCGAGTGCCAGTGTGCTCTGCCTGTCGATCTGTATCAGTACGTCGTCAGGAAGTTCATGCTCGAGTCTCTCGAGCCTGAATTTCCTGAACCCCATCAGACGGTGTATGATGCCCCCAGAGGCAAGATCGGGGTATATGCTGCATTCTTTGTCTATGGGAATCTTAGGTTCCCATTGACAAAGTTTGTGTATCGTGTCCTGGAAAGGCACGGTGTGCACCTGACCGAGGTGCACCCGATGGCGATCGCGAAGATTCGCCACTTCGAGTGGGTGTGCCGGATTCTGGGCATTGAGCCCTATGTCGACCGCCTGATGACCTTCTACTCCTGGAGGTGCATCCAGGGATGGTATACTCTGATAAGCCGGATTAAGGGTTTGAAGATTAGCGCAACCAAGCGCAGTCTTCGCTCATGGAAGCGGGAGTTCTTCTTCATCTCCGCTCGCCCCATCCCCCTTGCCATGAAGTTCAAGAATGGGCAAGCACTTCCCAGCCTTCACGCCTCCAACTACCAGGAGGCGGAATGGTTCTCGAAGATATCCCGAGTCCAATCTCCGGTTTACCGGTTTGCGGAGTCCGGGATGGTGATGCTCGGGATGAGCCGGGTGTGGAAGGATGTGGATGCGCAAAAGATCCCAATCGTCCTTGAATACGGTTCGAACTCTGTTCCTTACGGTATGCTCTGTTTCTTTTTGTTGATTTAGAATCTCTTCTAACTTCTTTCCTGTTTATTTCAGAGGGGAACGACTTGCAGTCGCTCCTGTATCCGCGGGAGGCTGACGGTCCCGCTCGGATGGGTACTCGTGCTCTAGATGAGAACGAGTTGCCCATCCTAGAACAAACGGCGGATCGGTTCGTGGAGGTCTACCCGCTAGGCCACGAGATCCTGAGCGCCAGGCGGCCAGGTAAGGCGCTATTCAACCCTCGACCCCTCAATGTTGAAACCTCTGCTGGAATTCCTCTAATCTTATGTTCTGATGAGGAATCCGCAGATGGTCCTCCGTTGGTGCGGAAGAAGAAGGCTGCCGGCGGGAAGGGGAAGGAGAAGGTGGCCTCCACTGCCGATCCGGTGCCTCGGTCTGACTCAGAGGCCCAGAGCGAGGAGTTGGCGGGGAACCCCGGTGGTGATAAGACCACCGCACCGGAGGCTGCGACTGTCACCTCCGGAGAGCCCCGGATGACGACGGTGAGCGGCGCAAAGAGGCCAGCTCCATCGGGTTCGTCCCCGCCTGTCCGCACTTTTAGGCTCAAGAAAACCCGTAAGTACAAACTTCCTTTATCTTTAACTTCATAGCTTTCCATCATTAACACTTTATCTTCTTTGTGCAGGCGTGGATGTTGACGCATTCCAGGGTGGAGCGCAGAGGAGTACCCCTCCGCCCATGACGGTAGGCTTGGTCAGCCTACCTGAGGCGACGACCCAGGCGGCAGCGCCTGCGCCTGCTTCCGCTGGTTCAGTTGCTCACTCCGTTGAGCCGACTGTTCCAGCTGTGATGACATCACCGCCGGCTGTCAGGGCCATTTTTACCACATCTTTCACTGAGCCGGCGGTTACTTTTGCTGCGGATTCCGCAGCGGCGACCGCAGCGGCTGTTACCATGCCTCCTCCGTCATCGGCAACGACGGCCGATCCTTCAGGTATGCATGGGGCTTATCGCCAACCTCTGCCTCCTTCCCATCTGCCTGACCTCTTGGATGGATTTCCATTGGGTTCAGGTGATGGGTTCGGCGGCTATCGGCCTGTTGTTGACCCTACAGGTGCGTAGGGTTCTTTTGGCCCTTTTCATATTTTTATCATCTTTTCCTAACTGCTTTATGTTTTTTGCAGTGTCGGATTCCAATGAAGTGTATGTTCCACGATGGAACATCCGCCGAGGAACAACCCTTCGCACACCTGTGGAGTGCATGGATCACGCAGCTCCCAGTGGTGCGTTGGGGGAAGCCATGGCTAGCTACCAGGAGGGTAGGCTAACCAATGAGCTTCGGGTTCTCCTGGCCCGGATGCAGCCGCGCGTCGAGCTGCTTTGTCGTGAAAACGACAAGTTAAAAGCAGCTCGCCTTAAAGAAGTAGCTCAGGCGCGGGCTGTCCGGGAGGAGAATAGGAGGCTCTCCGCGGCTGCTGCGGAGAACGAGAAGGCGTTCAAGGCCCTTGAAGTTGAGGTTCAGGCCCGTCTCGAGGCTCGTTCCAAGGCTGCCCAAGCTATTAATGAACAGCTTCGGCTGGCTAAGGAAACTGCTAGGAACGCAACTGAAAGGGCCACCAAGGCTGAAGCTGTTGCTGAGCCTCTACGCGTGGAGAATGAAGAGCTTAAAGCCAAATTAGAGGCTCTCCAGCAGGCTCATGATGCCTTGGCGATGGAAGACGCCAAAAAGCTCCAAGAGATCTTGGACCAGAGGGGGGTGCTTGACCACATTGAGCGTAAGCTAAAGGGCGTCGAAGAGGCTGCGGCTAAAGAAGTGTTGCTTGCCAACCTCAACAAGAGTGAAGCCGAACGCGCCCGTAACGAAGCTCAAGCTGCCCTCCAGGAGGCTCTGGTTGCCAAGGAATGGCTTCTTCGAGAAGCGTTGTCTCAGGTATGTTTAGCTTCATGTCTTCACGCTTTTCTTTGTAAATAGAAAATGTTTTGATACTTGTATTTTTTCTTGTAGGTTGTGCATCGAGTCTTCACGGAGACGTCTTATGACGATGCTATGAGCGCAGCCCTCAACGCTTCTCATGAGGATGGGGAAAAGGCCGGTTTCCTGCTTGGTCTAGGGTTCGTTGAGAAAGGCATCCCGCCTTCCAACTTCCCTTTATTTGATGTAGATACTGAAGCTGTATACGACCAAGCAGTGAATCAGTATGCCGCCTTCCCGCATCCGGTGGTGGAGAAGGTAAACGAAGTTGCTGCTGCTGATGATGGGCTAGCTATCCTTAAAGCTTTCCTTGAACTGCCACGCTCTACTGATGGTGCTGGTCCAAGTGGAAGTGGCCCTGAAGCTTGATCCTGAAGATCCCTTCCCACTGCTAGGATAGATTTAGCTTGTATAGATTTATATTCTTGTAGGCGGGTAGTTACCCGGCCATTCTTGTAATGAATATTATGAAATATAAATCTTTGTGCGGGTAAGACCGCTACTTTCACTGGATTCCTTGCTTTATAAACGCTATATGACTTGCATACTTTAGTTTAAATTAGCAATTTTCCAAGTGTTTAGAATAAGTTAACCTTTGAACGTGGTAGATAATAGGTTGAAGTTTTGCTTCCTCTTTCGTGATTGTGCGGGTAGGACCGTCACTTGCACTTAGTAGGATGGCTAAACTTTACCTACATCTGACCTGCGTGGAGGTTTTCCTCATCTTTTTTGAAATTTCTAAGTGTTTAGGATAAGTTAACCTTTGAACGTGGTAGATAATAGGTTGAAGTTTTGCTTCCTCTTTCGTGATTGTGCGGGTAGGACCGTCACTTGCACTTAGTAGGATGGCTAAACTTTACCTATATCTGACCTGCGTGTAGGTTTTCCTCATCCTTTTTGAAATTTCTAAGTGTTTAGGATAAGTTAACCTTTGAACGTGGTAGATAATAGGTTGAAGTTTTGCTTCCTCTTTCGTGATTGTTCGGGTAGGACCGTCACTTGCACTTAGTAGGATGGCTAAACTTTACCTATATCTGACCTGCGTGTAGGTTTGCCGTTTTTTGGGTTTATGCGGGTTTTGCCGCCTTCCCCACGCAACGACTTTCCACGTAATTATGCGGTGAAAACCGGCATATTAGTGTTGAATAAATTAACCGTTCGACGCGCGGTTGTTAATAGGTTAGTGTTCAGTTTCCTCTATCATGATTCATGCGGATAGACCGGCACTTTCATTTAGTGGGATGACTGAACTTTACCCTTCAACTGACCTGCGTGAAGGTTTGCCGTTTTTTGGGTTTATGCGGGTTTTGCCGCCTTCCCCACGCAACGACTTTCCACGTAATTATGCGGTGAAAACCGGCATATCCGTGTTGAAAGTTCATAAAAGTATAAATGTAAAATCATCAGCGTCGATGTTCTAAGGAGAATCATTTCCATTAGAAGTGGCTCTTGGCCTTTTCTTTACAAATTTGGAATTGATTTACATGCAAACTGTGTAATTGAGCTCCCTTCCATGTTGTTGGGATGGGAGTGCCATCGAGCCGATACGCACCTGGTTCGGGATCTCGTTCTTTACGCAGCATGTAGTCTCCACATTGAAGCTGGAAATTTTTATTCGTGTTTTCCCCAGCTGGGGTTCTACACGGATCAGCCTGCTCAGCGTTCATTGCGCCACGAGGTGCGCGAGCGTCCCATCTCTGACAAATGCTTCGATCTTGTCCTTTACGTCTGTGCATTCTTCAGTGTTGTGGCCTTTTGTCCTGTGAAAGTCACAGAATTTGCTCCGATCAGCATTGGGACGATGTCGGATTATTGGAGCCTTTAGCCATGGGAGCTCCTCAGTGGCGAATATCTCGGTGACGCTTTTGGTGAGTGGCGCCCATCTGGAGTTCTGGTTCGACCGTACGTTATCCCTTCCGCCTAACCGATGTTGCAAGCCGGATGAGGTGTCAAAGTTTACCCTTGACTGCCAAATGCCTAGCTTCCGCTTTTTGTTTAATCGGGCGGTAAGGACGTTGTCTTCTCTTGTTTTCTGGGTGTAGAGGTTTGTGCTCTGTGGGAGATCTCTACCCAGTTGCTTCTCCGTTTCCGCAAAGCGTTTAGCTGCTGTCATGATGGCATCCCATGTGGATGGCATGCCATCTTTACCCGTTAAGGTGCGGATGAGCTCTGGGTCGTTCGCGCCCTGGATGAAAGCAGCGCGAACAAGATCTTCGCTGATATTACCCAGGCTAAGCTTCTTTGAGTTGAAGCGAGTGATGAAGTCTAGCAAAGATTCATCTTTCTCTCGAATGCATTTGAGGATTGTCCATTGCTCCTCGGTATACTTTCGTTGTTGGCTGAAGTGTTGGCTAAACTTCTGTTGGAAGTCTGCCCAGTCGTAGATGTGGTTGACCGGTAGACGATCGAACCACGCTCTAGCTGGCCAAACAAGCGTCATTTGGAACATGTAACACCACGTAGGTTCCGTCCAATTGCTGACGGTTGCCCCCGTTATGAATCTGTTCAAATGATCGTCTGGGTCAGATATACCATCATATGTGCCTATGTTGGACATTTGTTTGGCACTTTTTGGGGCAATTGCTTCCGCAATGTCCCTTGCAAATTTGGACGTTCCCGCATTTGCAACAGTTGGTCTAAATGTTTTGGAGAAGTCACGTGGACTTCCACCTGTGTTTTTTGGTTTGAAGGCTTCTCCAAAACGCCTTCTCGGTTGGGAGTTCGTTTCCTTACGCTTCCCTTTTGCACTATGGCGAGGGTTCGCGTCGGTGTCGGATTCCTCCGAGTCTTCGCACTCACTACTCATGAGTTGAGTGCTTCCAAATTCGTCAGCCTGTTGGACGGAACGCAAGCGTTCGTCCAACTCAGCTTGGAATTCCTTCTGACGTGCCTCCGCCCATGCCTTAACTTCATCGAGTGTTTGGCGGGGGAGCCTCGTTCGTTGTCTCTCTAACTGGGTATCGGTGAATCCCAGTGAGCGATTATTTACTGCACTTGCCCCAGCTTGGGTAACTGGGGTAGTGTTCGTAAAATTTACTTCACTTGCCCCGGTTTGGGTAACCGGGGTAGTGTTTGTAAAGACTGTATAGCCGGTATTCCCCCCAGTAGCTGGGGTTGTGGTTACCGGAGTTTCTTTAACCATCTTTCCAGAAGTTTGAAAAAACTGAAAAGAAATGAAGTTCTAGCTTTTATGCACGGATGGCGCCAATGAAGAAACACTAACCGGATCCACGACAGATTACTGGTAACCTGGGGGTTAGATAGATGTTTCCCACGAGGGGATAGACCCGGCAAAGATGGTTCTTCTGATAACCTGCAAAACAGACACCGTGAGCTTGTCACTGAGAAGGGGGGGTTCCTCCTTGTGACCACCCTCCGGCGTGAGAATCAGACTAGATTGCTCTTTAAATATAAATGTATATTAAGAGATTGCTAGAGCAGATATCAGGTATAATATGATGATAATGTGATAAGATGAGATGATCATACCATTTGGGGTATTTATAGCCGAAGGTAGGTTTCCAAGGAGGTGTGGCCGGCTGAATAGTATTCCTGTTCTACCAACTGTGGCCTACGCACGTGCCTTGCTGGTAGTTGGTGGGTAGGCAGCGGCTGACAGTGACCAGGCCTGCTGTGTACTATTCCTTTTCCACCAACTGCCGGCTATGCACGTGGTATGACAGGAGTTGGTGAGTAGGCAGCGGCTAATAGTGACATACAGTACAAGAGCATGCTGCTCGCCATACTGTTGTCAATAAGCTGTCGTATCTTTAGTCAGATCTTTTGCCCATACCTCGTCAGGTACAGTACAGAAGATCTTCCCGTATCGTACGGACTGGCTTTTGGGCGGGAGTATTCCCCCTCCCGCCTTTGTGCGGGATTGTTCCCGGCTTTGCTCATTCCTTCAGGTGACACTGAGTGATTGAGAGCTAAGTGCCTTGTGCGTGTAGCCTTGCTGCGCGGGTGGCCTTCCCTGATGGCTTGTATCCGCAGCTGCGGGAACAGGCAGAGTCCTTCACCATTGGGAGGCATTTCCTGCGGGAACAGCTTGCGTACTGCGCATAAGGACGTCACGTCTCTGAGCATGGTGGGTCCTGCGGATCCAGTTGGTTTCTGCGCAGACGTCTCTCTTCAAGGTGAGTCTTGCGGGTCCAACTGGGCTCTGCTGGGACCTACCTCTTCACTCGGGTTTCGTGAGGCTGTGGCCTCTTGGAACCGATGACCGGCCAGAGACCAACAATCCACAGAAACTAGGGACCGATTTCATGCATGTAATTTAGGGTCGGGTAACATTAGTCCGGTTATTCAGGTTTTTTTCGGACCGACCCAATTTTACACAAACATAATAAAATATATCAGAGAGAGGAAAAATAATAATATTATTATAAGAGAAAGAAGTAGTTACTTCTGCGAATAATGCCATAGTCCTCCCTGAATAATGCCATAGTCCTCCATGTGTTGTTCATGGCCCTTCATTACATCAGCAATGCCAAAAGGTGGAAAGTACTCCCCAGTCTCTTCATTATATCCTCCACTAAATGCATCAGTAGAGTCAAAGGGCTCCACCACCACCTCCCTGTTCCTTGCAGCCACATGATCAGTGTATTTTTGATCCATGAAATCTATCATCCTCCTAATTTCTTCAACAATAGCATGCATAGAGGCCCTTTTTGATGCATAAGTTGTTTGGTGCAAACCTCATCACAAACATTAACAACTTTTTTATGTATGCAAAAGTAAAACCGAAAGCAATAAGAATTACAAAGAATGGTTTATGGTATTTGAAAAGAATGATGCCACAAAGATGAAGTTCTAAGTAAGAATGAAGTGGTATTGTGTGTACTCCCGGTCACACGAAAGGAACACCCCTTCCCCCTAAACTATAATAATTTACTTAAGTTAAAAGTATCTCACTTAACAATAGAAAATAAAACATGTAAGTTCTTAATTCAAGTATCATGTACAAGAATAAGTGGTCAAGGTGACAGATTCGTTAGGCCCCGAGCAAGAAATCTTCAAAAATCAAAGAAACCAAAACAGAGACGAGATTCGTTTCAAACATTAACTAATTAACCCGCCCTAGATAGATAGACTTGAACAAACGAAGCCAAAAGAGTTTAGGAATTTTGCATCCAAAACAGAGTTAAAATAATGCATTGAACAAGATCAAATTCAGTAAACCCCAAGGTTTCATGAAATATTAATCCACTTCCACAGATTGAAGAACTTTGCACCAAAACAAACAGATATCGGATTCAGTAAAACCCTAGGGTTTCGTAGTCCTAACTAACACTTACTACTGGTTTTGATTGAATGTACTGTGGATCAATTAACAACAAGAAACAAGCAACACTTACTCGATTGAATGCAATGTGGATCAACTAACAACATGGAACGAATACTAAACACAAAATTTCGGATAATTAACCACATTAAGTATGGAAGAAAGCAAATGAAACACATACAGCATGCATATGCATATTCAGTCAGTAAGTAACGTAGGAGTCAAAACACCTTGGGGATATGAGATTCAACGACGAGAAGATGGAAGATGAACTGAAAACCCTAACGAAACCCTGATTTCTTTCTTCAACTTGAACGAGCTGTGTGTTTGTTTGTTGGTTGGAGCCAATAACAAACGGTTGGTTATTCGTTACCCCTTTTTATTTGAATGGAATGTTGGCACACGCTATTTTTTTCATTTTAAAATACTACTAAACTTAGCTTAGTAAACGAACCGAACGCTCAGTGTTTGCTTGTTTTAGTTTAGAAAAACTTAACGAATAGATACATTTTCTTAATAAGTGAACACGAACATAAATGCTGAGCCAATAGATATTGTTTGATTGAACCCTCTGAACGACTATACAAAATCACCATTTTACCCTTCTGATTTATTTTGTGCTAATTAAAATGTATATATTTGGTCATATTTGGTTGTATGCTTAATAATATTTGCTTTAATGATGATAAGATTTGGTCTCAAACTAGGGATTTAACAAAACCATTAAAATACCAAAAGAATTCAACATCATAATTACTAAGCATTTTAGCAAGCACTCTATGTTTGTACATGTTACTAATATATTAAAGCAAAATATAATGTGCCCACATGGCATCACCTAGGTTGTCCACATAGGATGTCACTTAGATGCCATGTAGATAATTTCCTTATTAATCATTAACTATTACTTAAACTACCCGACTACCCATTTAAGTGTCAATTCTCGTGGGTTTTGAGTGCCCCGTTAACCCAACAAGCCGAAACTTTTATACTATATTATTTGATATTCTTTATATAAGTTACAATCATTCTCATTCCCTACCACCATCCAAAACCTTAATTGCCACTCCAGCTCTTCTTCAATCACAAGTTCAGTCTTCTATCTATCTAAAGTATTCTTTTAATTGATGTTTTTTAAGTTTAATTGAAATCGTAGGTTATCAAAACCCTTACCGTTTGAAAGTTTAATTGAAATATTTGTTGTCCATTATTGAAATCGTAGGTTATCAAAACCCCTAACGTATGAAATAATTCAATATGAGCATATTCCAAAAAAGGAAAAATATTTTAGTTTATTAACTTTGGCAGCCAAAAAGTATCATCTTGCTCGAAACATATTTGTGTTGGTTAAATATGTTGTTTATATTTATATGGTTTGTTGATATGCTTTTTCACCCGTGTGTAACACGGGCTATATCTTAGTATACACTATTGTGTAAAAATGAAACTGATATTTGCATTGAGTTATTAAAGAAAAAAACAATACAATAGACGCATTATGAATCGTGTTAACCGAGTCAGGTTAACCTACCAATTGAACATTTTTTAATACATTTCAAACAATCAACACATAAAAACAATCAAAATGTGAAGTGCGCTTAACTCTTACTTGCCAAATAATCGATCATCAACAAGAGGATCATATCATTGTAATGCTCAGAAGAAAAGACATATACATATTGAATCCAGAATCAAATAGATATACATTGTTCAAATGTTCAATATGGATTTATCTATTCTCCACTTAATTTTGATAACTACATGTATAGGTTTCTTTAGGCATCAAACAATTCTCAAACCTGCATTGTCAAACTTAATTCTACGTTAGGTTTAAAAATAAACCCCTTAGGTAACATAGGATAGAACATGTAAACAAATAAATTGATGTTACAATTTGATGTTTCAATCATACGCGAGAGGTTGAATCGCGGTGATTAGATCAGTGGTGAAGAAGGGGAGATTTTGAAGAAGGACTGAAGGGGTATGCGCGTAAATGCGCCTGCTGAATGGTTTAGTAAGATTTTGAAGCTGAACCATTAAGAAGTTTTAATTTAACGAACCAAACAAACATCTCTCTGACCGAATCAGAAATGAACCTTTTAATGGTCCCATTCAAACCCAAACAAACAGTCCCTAGTTGTTATAATTGTAATTACCTATTTATAGGCAACATTCTTTCCATAACATATTGGATGGTTGGTGACTTGCTACAAATTTTATTTCAATGTTGCTTTGCATAACATTGGTTTTGCTACTCCATGGTTTTGCAACCACTTATTTCTTGTTATGACATCGGCAACCAATTCAAACTTGCTACTCCATGGCTTTCATTAATATCCACAGCCGAGGCGATTCCCAAGAAAATTCAAATCCAAAGTACTTCTCTACATTGGAGGATCATAGTCAAGTAGTCAACCACTCAACCCTTTATATTTTGTTGTGAGTGTATAAAAAGAAGGAAAATAAATAAAATGAGTGTGTTTTTTAGTTAACTTATGTAGATAGAAATAGAGGTTCCAATGTGAATGCTAAACAATTAAAACTTTGAACCATTTCTAAAACTGTGAACATCGTCATTATTTTGATGATGATGTTTGTATATGCTAAAAACCATTTACTTGATGTTCAAGGTTATATTAACAACACTGATAAAACGATAAAATCTACATCACGCAGCATTATACTCACTAGTCATATTGACCTGTTTTACTGTAAAAGTGATTGATCTGCGAGCTCCCCCGAGACTGCGAAACACTTGCTTTAGACTCATTCTTGTCACTGTTAGCAGAATATAATGATCCCTTAGAGTCCTGCTTGTATATATTTGAAAAATATCAGCAAATAACCACATACAAAAAAGTATCATGTTAATATGAACCGTTCATTGGACTGAAAACTTACAAGTGAGAACAAGTTTTGGGATTTCAAAGTATTCGTCGTACCACCTCTACCGTCAGGTCCAACAGAAACAAGATCATCAGATGCTTGTGTTTGCATAAATGAAGCATAAAACCCCTTGCTTTGACTCTTTTTGCACCATTTTCCAAGGTGTCTTTGTGTTCCACCTGGACCTAGAAGTCCAGCTGAAAAACAAAAGTCTGCATCTTTATTATTTTGTGAATCATTTGATGAGGAATTAGGTGACACTGAAACCTTCGGCGCATCATCGTCATCGTCGATTAAAATGCAAGAACCGCCAGCATCTTTATCACTACTTTCATTAATAACCTCACACGCTCTTAACCTCTTTGTTTTTCCAAGATGAATACCAGGCTCCTTTATTGTATTCCGCGTGGGGTCCACTTCATTTTCTTTCGTTTCCTTAGCTTTCTCGGTTTTTTTTTTTTCTATTAAAGTAACACACTGTAAATTATCCATTAAACAAAAGTTAGTTATACAAAAAAGTTATTGTAATGGTTTTACCATTAGTTTTTCAAGCTCTTTACGAGAACGGGCCTCGTTTTTCTCCAAAGCTTTGTACTTAGTCATTAGTTCCATATACGCCCTATTAGAAAAACATGTCGCACCACATTATGTCCTAGTGTATATAGTGAAAATTACGTATATGAAAGTTATAAAGGTAATAAAACTTACTTGTTACGAGAAACCAATATCTGTGATAGAATGTCCACACTGTGCTTATCGTGGGGTTCGTCTAAAGAAGCAAGTTTGATAATTTCATTCTCTTTCAAATCGAAATCAGAGGCCCTGCAATAGCGCAAAATAAAACCTATAAATCAGAAGTAGCAATTACCATGAAGCAAAATAAGACAACATCTTTGAAGAATTTGAAAAATTATAATTATTAATCGAGTCCCGTCAATAAGTTTGATATTACATATAAAATTCAAATCCCATTAATCCCTATTTGGTACCCCCACCTCCCAGTTAGTGCCTAGCGAGTTCTACAACATTTATTAAACTAAGAAAAAGAAGGTTAATTTGATTATAAGATCATGATTCATGATCATCGCCGGTTTAAGTAACAAAAAAAAAAGACAAACATAAGTGTCACCGCCGCTTGAGTAAAAAGATATCCCTTTGCATAAAACACTATGTTCAAAGAGACAAACCGGTTTGAGGGTCCAAATCATTTCAGGTTATAAACCAGACCGGTTTAGTCAACAGCCGGCCAGCCAGTTTGGACCAAACCGTTTCGCGTTATAAACTGGTTTAGGAGGAAAAATGTTCGAATCTATTAAACCAATTCGGTCCAGGTTAAAAACCAGTCTGGGGCAAAAAAAATCCGGTTTGAGGACAAAAAACAGTTTTTGTTTTTTTCAAAACCAGGTAGGTTCTTAAACCAGTTTGACTATTCAAGTATGAACCGCTATACAAACCTACGGGTTGGATCGGTATGGAAACCAGTTTTGGGTTGTTATCGATTTATCGGGCCGGGTTGGTCGGTTTGTAACCGGTTTTGGTCCATCTACAATTCATCAATTAAAGACTAGGGCTTTTCAAATTTGTTAATTTCAATATCACAGATTATGCAATGAGAAGAATTAACTACCAAAAAAGGATTCATTTTAATGTATATCAAGTAAAAAGTATTATAATAGATAAATTATTAATAATAATAATAATAGGAGTTGCTGATTAATAATTGAGTACACACCAGAGTTCATGGAAGACATGACCGCAGATAGAAATGACTTGAAGATCATCATAGCAAATTGAACATATAGCTTTGCCGCCGAATGGATCCATCATCATCTAGTTCTACAAACAAAACCCTAATTCTCTCTTTATTTATTTTATTTTACATTGAGTTGAGTTGGTTGTATGTATATGTGTGTATATATGTGTGTTAGGGTTTCAAGTTTGAAGTGAAACTGATGGGAATTGGGTGGCGGGAACTTGAGTTTTGTGATTTGTATATTCCATGTCATTTCCAAATCTTGTTCAACAATGTTCATCTATTAAATCTAAAAAAATATACTCATATTATTTTTTGATTTATGTTTATCCCAACTAGGGCTGTCATTTTTATCCGTAACCCGATCCGAATAACTATTAACCCGAATCCGAAAGTACTTGTACTCATGAAACCTGAACCCGAATCTTACAAACCCAACCCGAACTAACATGAATTGAGTACCAAGTACTTTTTTATGGGTTTCTAATATACCCTAATAACCCGTTTGACTAAGTAATTCAGTTATTTTATATCCTATGTGAAATTATTTTAGTTTTTAAATATCACGTGGCTCATGGAGAAAATTTTCACATTACATCATGTTAGTTTTGTTATATAGCATTTTTAGAAGAAAGTTATATATATAAGTATTACTCAATTTCCCTTATATATAAAAAAGGAACTACGTGTTATCCTAAAATAATATGTATATTTAATAAGAAAAACATATCATTTTTTTTATCAGTGTTAAGGTGACTCATCTTTAATCAGTGTTAAAAGAACTAATTGTTAAAAGATTGTGTATTTTTGGGTTATGTGGTTTGCTATTTGCTTATGAAGTTAAATTTATCAAAGATGATATATTTGCTAGAATTTTAGCATATAAATACACTTTTAGTTTTTTAGGTCAAATACTCGAAAACCCATACTCATAAAACCCGAATTCGAGTAACCTGGGAGAGATTAGGGTTGGGTATGAGTATTCAAAATAAATTTTTCAAACCCGCGGAACCCGAACCGAGAAACAAGAAAGTACTACCCGAATAACACCCCTAGTCCCAACTAAAGAATTCGCTACCTATTATTATATTTGTTCTCAACGGTCCGTGACTAGCAAAATGCTAACGCCATTAGATACAGGTTGTTTGAAAAACGTTTTTTTGCTGGGCAGGAAACCCAACATTTTCGTCCAAACATATTTGTAACCTTAAATCGAACATTTAGAAATATGTCACTTCAATTTGTCAAATACAAAACTTTGTTGCCACAATTTTTATCTATTAAAACTAGAAAATAAATATAATCTAAACATAGTAATTATACACAAGATTCATCACTTTTGGCCTAGTAATATGAATGTTTGGGTTAGGGCTTAGGAGACTCAAGTTTGATTCTCACTTATATTATTTTTTGTGGATTATGGTAATTAAGGATTTGAGTTATGCTTTGTTAGGTCGTCAGTTTGAATCCCGGGTCCACCCGAGTTTTCGTCTCACTATGTGTTACGCGACAGATTTATGCTCTTGTAACGGCACAACGACAGCCAAGTGGCAGCCAGCAGTATGGTTTCCTAGGGAACGGCCAAGTCAAACTCTGAAGCCACCGTGGACCCGATTAAGACAACATAGTCTAACCAGAGTGGGGAAACGATACTCTAATTTAAAAATAGACAAGAAAGTAGTTATAAAAAAAGTTATTATATACAAACAAAAATATATAACACAACAAAATATATTTTAATTCCGTCATTTGGTATCGAGTACTGATATCGGTAGCGTGCCAAATCGTACCAACATATTTGGTACCTACTTTTCTTGAAATTTGATACCAACAACATATAGAGTTAAACATTTTGTAACGAGTATTGTACCGAACCGATACCAAAGATACAGCCTCTAATACCTCACCTTTTTTGAAATTTGATATTGGTGTGGTATGGTATGGTATGGAACTCATCCATATCGCCAACTATAAACCCTTTAGTTCATTATTTAGTTAGTGTAACAATGAAATTCGGAAAAAGAGTCATGGTATTTTACTTCACTTAGTGTAGAATAAATGATGGTCATATATTTTCTTTGTAATTCAATCACTCTTAGCAATTAACAACCTTCCACCACTAACTATACCAACTTATACATTTTTCTAGCATTATAATTCAAACCTATCAATCTACCTTCAGTTATACCTCTTCAGATTTGCAGACCAAACTTGCTTCTATATAACATTTTTAAAATCTTCATTGCGTGGATCTCACAGGCGAAGGCTTTAAAGGCCATACGCTCGTTTTTCCTCAATAGCGCCTTCTTTTTTAGATAACAAAGTTGATTAGTTATGCGCTTCACGTTTTCCAACTCAACTTTTAACCCAACTTTTTCGCTTTTAATACCACCCCCCAAACATCCTAATCGCTCGTAGAATATTTTCCGTTCATGTCGTTTATCGCTTCCTTTTCACTCTCGATTTTTGGAAGAGAATAAAAGTCCAGAATCAACTTAAAATACAACTTGAATCTGGTAAAGAAACCTCTCATTAATAGCCATATGTCGGTTATGTAATCGTTGTAGAGTTAAGTTAAGTAAGCCCATTAAAGTCAACCGTTTGATAAATTTTCAGCTTGCATGCTTCAACATGATATGAGATCCCTGTTAAACAGTTAACTTAGTAATATATACATATATATATGTATAGAGAGAGAGAGAGAGAGCATAATATTATAATAGAAAGATTACTTTTGCCAATAATGTTGTAGTTCTTAGAGTGTTGTTCATGGGTATTCATTAAATTAGTAATGATGGATGGTATTTCTGAGTTTCTTCATCATAACCACTCTAGACATCAATAAAGCCAAATGGTTGCACCCAGCACCAAGGCCACCACTTCCTTGTAGCCACATGAGCAATGTACTGCTGGTCCATGAAATCTTGATTTTTCTCTATTTTTTCAACAGTCGTATGCATAGATGCCCTTTTCAATGCATAATCTCGTTGCGTCAAGCAAGCTAAACACACCTGGCCTCCTTCAATAATACCCGAAACTTCATTAACAAAGCTTTCAAAGATTGCAGCAACCACTTTCACAATCGACTCGCTAAACCCATCGGCTTCAAACATATTGAAGGTTGGTAAGCCTTCCATTTTCATTCGTGTTGCACCCCTCCAAGACGGAATCAGGGTGGAGCGCAAAATGGTTCAGTGAGCATGTGATTGTTGCAAATACAAACATGCATTGGATACAAAGTTAAAGTTTAGAGTTTACAACCAAATTATTTAATTTAAAAGATGACTATTTTAAGATTTCTCAAATACGACCCAATGATTTGGGTTATACTAATCTTTCAAATGTGTATCAAGGACTTGCATGCTTATTTTCCTAAGTATATTAACCATGCAGCATCGCCTAATTACCTAGCCTAAGAAACATACTAAAAAAGTCAACATAATGTTGGTGAGCTCACAGGTTTATATATTTGTATAACGGAACATACTTAATTTAATACCCTGAAAAATATACTTAAAAGTCAACATAATGTTGGTGAGTTCACAGGTTTTAAATGCATGATTAAACTCGTTGTTTTGAAAATATTGAGTTTCAAATGTTTAAAATGTATAAAAAAGTTATGATTTCTCAAATATATGGTTTATTGAATTAAAACATTTATCAAAAGCTTATGTTTTCATGACAAAAATGTGCTTTAAGACTTGTTCATGTTTACGTAAATAAAACGTAGATTAAAGTTATTTATGTTTTCGTGATTAAAATTTACATAAAGACTTATTTATGAAGTTGAAAACATTGTTTGTTATGAGTGAGTTTTCCCGATGAAAACGATGTCCAAAAAGTTTACGCTTACGTACACCCTTTTAAATATATAAGTGAGTATATGCAATGCAATATGATATATACGATAACCTAAACAAGATTGATAATCCTCCGTAGACTAACTAAGAATACGAATTAATATATGACAATGAGCCTATAATCAAACCCAAATCCATATGTATGCCCGGTAACCGTGCCATCATGGTGTGAATTATAGAATATATGTTCCCATTAACACGTCGGTTAGAGCGACTAACCATGAGCGGGGGATCAATCCCGATAATACTTCCCACATATTCCTTGGCTAAACCCATAGTTAATGATTATAGAATGTATTGATCTGAAGATCTTAAGGGCCTTGTGTAACTCATGCTCATATAAAGATTCTATGTCTTGCTTACTAATTATCGTATTAAATAATTTTATGTAAAGTTGTCAAATAAGTTTATACAATGTTACGAAATAAATCTATTTAAAGTTATCAAATATGTTTATGCAAAGTTACTAAATAAGTTTATGAAATGTAATCATATAAGTTTATGAAAAGTTATTAAATAAGTTCATGAAACGTAACCAAACAAGTTTATGAAAAGTTACTAAATAAGTTTATGCAAATTTACTAAGTCCATGCAAAGTTATCAAATAAGTTTAGTATGTTTCTCCCCCTAGTTTGTAAAACAGTAAAAGAGAAAAGGGGCCGTGAAACTCACCTTGGTGTTGGTGAGTGACGCGTAAAAACTCTTGTTTGTATTCGTCCTACGTGGGCTTGTAAGTGGAATAGGTCTAGGAATTAGCTACAAGAAAGATCTTGAGCACTCTAATCCAACTTCTAGCACTTGAACGAACCTCCTAACACTTTGCTACCCATCTTGAGCTTAGTTACACCTTCTTGAAGTTCTCATTGACACTTGCACTTGGATCTTTTGAGATATTTGAGCCTAATGTGGCTTAGATGAAACAAAAATGGCAAGGGTTCAGGTTTGAGGCTCGTTTAAGGTAGCAAACGGGATCCATTACCACTTAAATGTTGGTATGTGTTACTTCCCTGAAACCCTAGATAATAGGAAAAAGAATCAGAAAATTTGGAGTTCGTTTGATACCCCAAATTGAGGTATTTAAACAGCAGCTGGGAAATCTGCGCAGTTTGGCAACGTAGGCAATTTAGAGGTTGAATTGTTGGCCAAATGAAGTGAAACCAGTTGGAGATTTTAAGGGTGAAGTAGGAGCTTTATTTCCAAGTGGAAAATCGTTATTTAAAGGTGTAGAGGTTGAGATATGATCGTACAAAGTGGTCCGATTAGTTTGGACAGAAGCTGAATATGATTTGTTTGCTTGCACCAAATTAAACTGAGCAAGTGTGGGCTGAACGATTTCGGGGTTGTTGGGATATTTATGCATGTTAAACGGATGATTAAGAGCTGAATACATAGAGGATGGTGATCCATGTGATGTGGTTATGATCCAAGGGCTGGAATTGTTTTAGAATGATCCTATGGTTAAGTTTAAAGGCTGCACATTTTTTGGTTCTTCTTTGTGCTTTCTAACACACACATTAACGTATATATGTGAGTGTGAGTATGTTTATGTTATTCTTGTTTTTTTTAATTTTTAAATGGATAGAGGTGGTCAAGGGTGAGGTTGAGAGAAAAGTGGAAAGAGTTGAGCAACCTTTCTATCTTAATCCTCTCATAAACTATTTCTATGTAAACCTCTATTTGGCAAAATTCTTGGTCAAATGGATGAATAGTCACTTGCTTTATTGTTTTTATTCAATTTGGTGAAATACTGTGTATGCATATATACCATTCAAGATGCAACCCAAAGAGGGGGGGGGGGGGGGGGGGGGTCTTCACGGATGGGCAAATGGATGGTGAAAGAGAAATAGTGTCTACATTTGTTTTCCATTTCTTGATTTCTTAAACTTCCATCTTTGTATAATAATTAAAATTGGGTAAGGATTTGTGTTCAAGAGAGAATGATGTCTTTTGCTTTATTCACTACTTGGTGAAAATTTGAGTTTGCATGCATGTGATATGAAGCATACATGTGACCATACAAAAGAAAGAACATAATCGACTGGAAAAGGTGCTAGGGCAATCTTATGGGCTAGACTAGACTACTAGGTTTAAGTTAGTTTTAGGCTCTTCATTTATAATTCTTTATATTTAGTTTAGTTTGTATGTGAGACTTAATTATGTTTCTACGATCCCACATATGTTTAATAACATTATTATAAGACAATTTCATGTATTTAAATTTAGGTTCACACTCATAGTAGTCGTTAAGTATGTTCATTTACGCGTGTTAATTCGTCACCGCGTTATAAAATATTGTTATGCTTTGGACATAAATCTGAGTCGTTATTCATATACATATATATAGCGCACCGTTCATTCTATAAGATCTAATATAGTATCGATAATCGTAGTGTCATATGGTTGTGCGTGTGACGCGGTATTTTCTATAATCGCTTAACGTGTATGAGATACATGAATGCAACTTTTGATGACTTAATGAATATGCATCTAATTTAGAACAATTATATAAGGTAATTATGTCTACTTATTGTCTAAGAATTGTAAGGATATTTGCGGGTTGTCACATAGTAATTTGGGGGGTTTTGTTGTATAGAATAATCCTTGTGGCTTTGTGGCTTGGGATCAACTAGAATATCTTCAATCTTTTTGAGAGATTATTCTATATAACAAAACCCTTAACTACGACCTCTAAGCTTCTCTTACAGAGAGTGAGAAGGTAGTAATTTGGGGCTTTTGTTGTATTGAATAATCCTTGTGGCTTTGTGGCTTGGGATCAACTAGAATATCTTCAATCTTTTACCATAGTTGAACCAAATAATAGTTAAGGGCTTGATTTGTTAAAAGAAATGAAGAATTAGATAGGGAGAGGGGAAGAAAGATGGGGAGGGGGATGGTTAG
The DNA here is from genome assembly GCF_021521415.1 of Bidens hawaiensis. NCBI lineage: Eukaryota > Viridiplantae > Streptophyta > Magnoliopsida > Asterales > Asteraceae > Bidens > Bidens hawaiensis. The sequence continues at coordinate 221,802 of NW_027491048.1, read as the reverse complement.
AGAGAGGGAAGAAGAGAAGTTGTATATTGAAATGGATGGAAGAAGTGCGGGACGGTGATGGGTATTTATAAGGAGACAGAGGAAAGAATGATTGGTTGATGTGGGAGGTGACCCATGGTTTATCAAAACCACATGGGAAAGTTGTGGGTAAGGGTTAATGGTTTTGTGATGGGGCCCATCAATTTTATAAAAAACGTATTATACCATGTATGATTATGTGTCATTTTTGTAAAATTGTCTCGTTTTTTGACCTTTTCGCAGGCAATAATTATGAAATAATATTATGTATTTTTCATCTATAAATAATTATACAGAGTGTTGGACAACTAAATTTTGCTTAAAAGCCGGTGTAAACATACAATGTAGTTAAATTTCAAACTGAATGAAATGAAATATAGCTAGAAATGTTTTTCACACCATAAATCATATATTCCTCATAAAATATATTTATGAAATCCAAGCGTACGGATTATATTTATGAATTTCTAGGATTTACAAGGCAGTTTCCGATGTGCATACCGGGTATTCAACTACATTGTGATGCATAGATCACAAAAACTGAAATTGTACGTAACATGAAGGTTTTTATCTAATGTAAATGACTGACATTAGTTGTGATCAACCTAAATAACTTGTAATTAGTATATATGTAATAGATTACAGTATGAGGATTTACGGTAATTTTGCCGGTTGTCATAGTTCATCTGCAATTAACATATAGTTTTAAAAAAATTGATTCAAAAAATCTGGACAAGAAACCAACAAACTTTGCTGCATCAAAGAGAAACCAAATTGATCTGAAAAATACATATGACAGGTCCATTAACCCCAAGAAATCTTAAATCAAAGAAATCAAAATAGAGATCAGATTCATTTCAAACATTAACCTGTCCTAAAGTTAAAACATTGGACAAACCCCAAAAGAGAGATCAAACCCCAAGGTTTCAAATACAAACCACACCCCCTTAGAGTTAAAATGTTTAAGAATTTTATAATTTGCATCAAAGAACCACACAACAGAGTTAAAACATTGAATAAGCCAAAAGAGAGATCAAATTTAGTAAACCCCAAGGTTCAATATTAACCCCCACATATTGAAGAATTTTGCATCATAGAACCCCGGCCAAAACAAAGATCGGGTTAGGGTTTTGTAGTCCTAACACCTACTCGTTTGAATGCATGTAATGTGGATCAATTAGCAGCACGAAACAAAGAACCGTAGCATCAATTAACAAAAACTAAACATAAGTTTTCGGATAAACCAAATTAAGTAACGTAGGAGTCAAACATTGTCATCACCTTTTGAATGTTACAACACACCATTTGCTATTCTTTTAATTTTAATATAAAAACTAAGATAATTGATCTAAATAAAATTTCTGAAATGTAAAAATGAAACATTGATACTAGTAAAATCCGTCCTTGAACAAAAATTAGAAAAAAAATGAACATCGTGGTTGGTGGGTGTCTCTTAGGCCATGGGGTATACTCTAATCTCTACATAGGTTAAAGTGACATGGCACTTTAAAGATGGGTTAAACCACTCCCCACTTGTATTAATTATGTATTAATTACTAATTGATTTGTTATATTAATTGTGTGTTAAATAGGTTAAACCATTTCCTTTGGATGACATAGAGTGAGTGAGAAAAAAATGATGATGTGGAACTTATGTGAAGTTAAAATGGGTTAAAGTATACCCCATGACCTTACTGTCATGTCAATCCCCAAGTGGTAACTTAATTTGAGAATGAATACTAGTTACTTAAATTTAACTAGATGAAATGTTCTCGGATTTTAAATAAATCCTCATGGTCATGTGATAGATTAATTTATTTTGGATGTTCAGTCTTCAACTTCAAATGGTAAATTTGTTTAGGATTACCAACTTTCCTGAATAGGTGTTGCTTTTGACACTCCAATCTCCAACACTCACTCTATAAATAATCTAATTATTAACAAATATTTAACTATTATTATATTTTAATTACGTCACCCTAATCATTCTTTATTATTCTATAGGTATTTCCATTATTTTTTTTATATTTTTATAATAAAGTTAAACTTTTGTTTACAATAGGTTATATATTTATTTTAATTTTTCATTTAATTTTTAAGTTTTATTATATTAAATATTAAAGACGTGATTAAAAAATTAGTAACAAACTAAATGCAAAGAAACAATATAACTTTGTAAGCTAAAAAACAAAATTTACAACATATTGTTCTAAGCTTTTGGTTGCTATCATGTGTGTATACAACTAACTTGATTCTTTGCAAATACACTCTGAGGATGGACCACCTGATGTACAACACACATATCTCATTATTCTCAAAACCTGTCATTTGACCAAATTGTCGTCGACACCACAGCAACGGCCGGGACCAACAACGTTTGGGTTTACTGACCTTTTGTTTTAGCTCCGACACCGCAACAAACGTAACCAAGACCGACCAATTTCGCGTTGACTCACCGCCGCAACACCCACATTTCAAATGTAAACAGTTTATCCCAAATGTTGTATGCATATATTGTATGATCGTCTCAAGAAACATCGCAGTAGTAATGTGTTCCTCTTTACATAGACTTAAGTCGTAGACTGTGGCTAATATTACTGAATTAAGAGTATATTACGAGTCGTTCAAGAAAATAAAAATAAAAAAGTAAATACATAAAAAGGTAAAAAGCCATATATTGTAGAACATACTATTCTAAGCGTTTGTTTGCTATCACGTTTTATACAGCTAATTTGATTCTTTGCAAATATGTTGTGAGGATGGACCACTTTATGTACAACACACATATCCCATCGTTTTCAAAAGGTTGTAGGTACCACACATGCTAGAATTGCCTAATCACCTATTTCTTCACAATAATCTTGGCCTAAAATATTTCCAACCATTTTTAGCATTGGCTTCCATTACCGTAACTAATTTGACGGAAATATACTGAATTTGCGTACTCGTCATCTCAACACCCGAGATGGACAACGTTCGTGTTATACCGACGCTCGTGTATTGCCAACCGACACACGTCATTGGTTCACCTCAATTTTTATAGTTTTTTTGTTATATTTTTTGTTTTAGTTCCGGTACAATAACGCTTGTAACCGAAATCGACCGAATTCACGTCGACTTACCGTCTTAACCATTGAGACTGACAACGCTTGGTTTACCGCGCCCGTGTTTTACCGACCTATGCCAGCGCAACGCGTCGGGTAAAGGATAATTCACATAAAACTAAGTACTTATTATTTTTCTTGACATAACAAAATTATTATAGAGGTAATTTAGTTCCACGTTTCCAATGTTAAAGCATGTTAAATTTTACATGTTAGATTTTACAGTTTACACTAATGCAATGATTTGAGAATTGAAGTTATTTTATTCACTATGGAATTTACAATCTATAAATAGCTAACAAAAATAACTTCCAAAGATTAATATATTTGTAAAACTAAAGTAACTATAGACATTGAAAAAAATAGAGTGACAAAAAATTTAGATGGTCCAAATTAAATTCTATTGGGTCTTGTAGTCAACTTTAATTAATATAAGTAGATTATGGTGTTCGTAGAAAATAGAGTAAGGTGTTAGAAAAAACCATTGTGTATTGTGTGATTACTTGAAAGTTACACAAATTATAACATTTAAACTTTTTTTACTACATGTTATGTAAAAGACATAGAATATGTGAAAATCATGGTTTTGTAACTGGAATGTGTGCATTGCGTGGTAGCTTAAATCACTATATTACTAACACATGTGTATGTGAAGTAGAACTTCATGGATATTGATGGAATTGGCTTTTGTGGCATCATGAAAAGGTTGTTCGCGGTTTCTACTTGATCGTCGTTGAGCTACGATGGTTCATCGCAGATCTACGACTAACAAGTAAAGTACTGCTTGACGTGGTGAAATCAAAGACTTAAAGGTGAGTTCATTCAAGTTTCAAAGTGGTCGTATAACTTTTGTTTTGTTAAAAAGATGTACGTACCAACATTGAATTATAAATGTGCTAGGCGATGTATATTTAGATGAATCAAGAACCGAAAAGTAAAGCTTATTTCCGGATTTGTGAAGTGGACTTTGAACCACGACATTATTGTGATGCGGTTTCAACTGTCTCGTTGGCCAAAAGAAATTAAGAACGAGAAGATCGACCAGCTAGAAAACCAGAACATAGTTTAGACTAATATCATAATTTCATTCATGCCAAATTCAGAGGTGTGCTAAACCACTAAAAGGTTTTAATCTAGCAAACACACCTATATCTGACCGAATCAGACAAACCTCTTAAATAGTTAAATCTTAATGGTCTCGGATCCAAACAAACAGTCCCTAAGATAGTTGTATATCAAACAATGATTTTGTATAATTATCTCAAAATAAGAAATATAGTTGTTACTAGAGGTGCACAAAAAGGTCAGGTCTGAACCCGACCCGGAACCGGTTCCTAATCGTACCCGACTCACGGGTAGGACCAGATATAGGATTTCTCCCCAGAGCCGTACCTGAAACTGGTGGAACCAGAACCGGGAATGCCCGGTCAAAACCTAACCCTACCCTACCCGAAACCCGAAAAAAACCCAGAGGAACCGGTCAAATACCCGACTATACCCGGAACCGGTTCCTACCCAAACCCGGTTTGACTTTTGTTTACCATACCTGGTTCCGGGTTTATAAAATACCCGATTTGTGCACGTCTAGTTGTTACAATTGTAATTTACCTATTTATAGGGAAAAAATGAATGGAAATCAATTGAGCAAAACATTATGTAACATATTGGATGATTGGTGACTTGCTAAAAAATTTATTTCAATGTTGCTTTGCATAAAATTTGTTTTCCTACTCCATGGTTTTGCAACCGCCTATTTCTTGTTATGAGGTCAATAACAATTTCTAATAAAAATTCAAACTTTCTACAACCTTTTAACAAAAACTCAAATGGATTTAATACCCAAAGACGACGCGATTCCCAGCAGATTTCAAATCTAAAGTACTTCTCTATATTTGGAGGATAGTAGTCAGCATAGAGAGTTGGATGTGAAGGATCGTAGATAGAGATAGAGGTTCCAATGTGAATGCTAAACAATTAAAACTTTTTAACCATTTCTAAAACTGTGGAGATGTATACGCCAAAAAGCGTTAAAATAATGATAAAATCTACATCACACAGCATTATACTCACTAGTCATATTGACCTGTTTTACTGTAAAAGTGTTTGATCTGCGAGCTCCCCCGAGAGTGCGAAATACTTGCTTTAGACCCATTCTTGTCACTGTTAGCAGAAGATAATGATCCCTTAAAGTTCTGCTTGTATATATTTAAAAAATTGTCAACAAATAACACACAAAAATCACTTAAATATGAACATAGAAGCAAATAAAATGAAAACCGAAAACATACTAAAGTAAACCGTTCATTGGACTGAAAACTTACGAGTGAGATCGGGTTTTGGGACTTCAAAATATTTATCGTACCACCTCTACCGTCAGGTCCAACAGAAACAAGATCATCAGATGCTTGTGTTTGCATAAATGATGCATTAAACCCCTTACTTTGACTCTTTTTGCACCATTTTCCAAGGTGTCTTTGTGTTCCACCTGGACCTAGAAGTCCAGCTGAGAAACAAAAGTCTGCATCTTTATTATTAAATGAATCATTTGATGAGGAATTAGGTGAAACTGAAACCTTCGGCGCATCATCATCATCATCGATTAAAATGCAAGAACCGACAACATCTTTATTACTACTTTCATTAGTAACTTCACACGCTCTTAACCTCTTTGTTTTTCCAAGATGAATACTAGGCTCCTTTATCGTATCCCGCGGTGTACATGCTGATGTGGGGTCCATTTCATTTTCTTTCGTTTCCTTAGCTGTCTCCGTTTTTTTTATTTTTTTCTATTCAAGTAACACAGTAAATTTTCCATTAAACAAAAGTTAGTTACACAAAAAGGTTATTGTAATGGTTTTACCTTTAGTTTTTCAAGCTCTTTAGGAGAACGGGCCTCGTTTTTCTCCAGAGTTTTGTACTTAGTCATTAGTTCCATATACGCCCTATTAGAAAAACATGTCGCACCCGGCACCACATTACATCCCAGTGTATATATGTGAAAAATACGTATATAAAAGTTATAAAGGTAACAAAACTTACTTGTTACGGGAAACCAATATCTGTGATAGAATGTCCACACTGTGTTTACCACGGGGCTCATCTAAAGAAGCAAGTTTGACAATTTCATTCTCTTTCAAGTTGAAATCAGAGACCCTGCAATAGTGCAAAATAAAACCTATAATTTAGGAATGGCAATTACGACCCGTTTAATTATAAATGCGTTAGATGGGTCCAAACATGAAACGTATCCAAATTACCCGACTTGTATTTGTAATGCATACAACCTTCCGATTTGTTTTATTCAAACATTTAGATTATTATCATACTTTTTTGTAATTATATATAACACATATTGCAATATATATATATATATAAACTGGACAGGTAGGTGTATGTGGGTCGACCCAACCTGACTCATTTCAACACAAATGCAGTTATTTTTAACACATTACATATTTTATAAAACTTTGCCACTTCTACATGCTATTATCTAAACTAAGAACCAGAATACTTACAATCTGAGTGCAGCAAGTTCTTTGGCTAAAGCAGTATTCGTCTCCTGCAACTTAATACGCTCTAATTCTGATTTATTAAGATCCTGTAACATATTTAATAGTAAGAATAACCTTAATCAAGAGCTTTGTTTAAAATTAGCATTTTGATGATTACCTGTGTTTTCGAGTTAAGTAAGCTATTGAATGTGTGTGCTTGCTCCTTGTACACGCAAAGCTACAGAAAAAATATATCATAACCGTAATCAGACAAAAGTAGTCAACAAAATTATAGACAAATAAGAATAAGTGCATTGTATCATTGTAATAGTTAGATAGATTACCTCATTATTAATGTTTTTGAGATCATTTTCTCGACGTTCTAAAGCTAAATTGAGCTCATTATTCTTTCCTTCAAGTCTTCTGACCTCTAACTTAAGTTCATTTGGATCTTCTTTGTGAGTTTGCGGTTTCTGAGAGTCGTTAGAGTCATCAACTGACTGAAAATAAAGCCGGCTCACATCGGATGCGGAACATGTTTGCTTGCAAATTGGACATTTTTTCTTCCCCTTTGAAAAAAACTCAAACGTTTCTTGTATGCTAGATTTTTGCCACCGTTAAAAAAATAAACTTTATCAATATAATCCGTTATCCGTAAACAAAAAGTAATCGACTCGTATTCAAATTTACAGGGTAATTTGCAGTCACAGCAAGCACTAGCAGGTAGCATATATTTTTTATCATACAACGTAACATATGCACTATCAAGATCAAGACAAGGGTTATTTGATAGTCCATAGTTCATCCAATTAAACATATGATAGAGTAAATAGTAAATAAAAATGTACACCAGTAACACCACACATATGAATCACATGCAAACAACTTGAAAGTCATTAAATAACAGCTAGGGTATTATAAATTTGTTGATTTCAATTTCCATCAAGATTACATATGCACAGATTACAGAACCGATAGGATGTTGTCAAAATCGGATCTATGAACCAATTAAACGGAAATAGTATCTAATCGCTGGGCTTCCGACGCGATTTCACGTAATTGGCCCCTAAAAGAGATGAGCAATAACCGAACCGGACTGAAAACTGAACCGAAATAACCAAAAATCAGATACCGCTTCTTTTTTGTGCCGCTGGTTAACTGAACCATACCCAAACCATTCATATTTTCATATATTTCTAGCCTCTAAACCTCCATTTAATGTATTATACCACCATTTCATGTATTTGTATCTTCATTTTCATGTATTTATGCATCCATTTACCGTACTTAACCAAAAAGTATCGAAAAAATAACCGAATAAACCAAACCGACTAACCGAAAAATGATTGGTTAATTTGATTGAGGCTAATAACCGCCCACACCTACCTAATATCGGTGATCAGTAAAAATGAATGAAAATCGGTCAAAAAAAAGGTTAATTTGATTATATAACTGCAAATTCTTGATTGAATTCCAAAACCATAACTTATAAGATCATGTTAAGTAAAAAAAATAAACTTTTTGCATAAAAAGAAGACAGACACATGAATTCATATCAATTACAAACTAAGGTTTTACATATTTTTGTTAATTACAGTTTTTAAATCATATCACAGATATAATAACTATCTAAAAAGGATTGATGTTTGGATATATCAAGTAATAAGATCGTAATACATAAATTATTAATAATAATAATAATAATAATAATAATAAATAATTGAGTACAAACCAGAGCTCATGGAAGACATGACCGCAGATAGCAATAACTTGAAGATCTTCAACAATTGGTTTCAGATCATCATAGCAAATTGAACAAATCGCCTTGCCGCCGAATGAATCCATCATAATACCCCTAATTATTATTGTTGTATGTATGTATGTATATGTGTGTGTTAGGGTTTGAAGTTTGAAGTGAAACTGATGGGAATTGGGTGGCGGGAACTAATAAACAAGCGCCAACACACTTGAATTTTTGTGATTAAATCTAAAACACTCGTGTTTTTCACGAACCGAACCGAGCAAATTGAATTAAAAGAAACGAACTAATAGCCGCCAAACGTAATTCAAAATTTAAAATACCTTTAACTAGTCATTATGTTGTTATATTTCTCATAATTGTAAGGAGATATTCTCTCCATATTTTGTGTATGTAACTTGCATTTACGTTTAATGGAAATCATGAATTGATTTTATCTTCACACGAACGATATTTTACATGTTTGGACTTGGTTTGGTTTGAAACTGAGCGGCTTGGATCGGATTGGTTTTGTTTGATTTCGTATAAAGTTTTAAATTTTAAATTTCTAAACATGTAAAAGGGGCAGGGGTATGTCTTTAGCAAGTCAGGGTTTGCAATTCAGAAAGGGGTGGCGGCGCAGCTTGTTGTCCGCCTACCTGCTATGTTGATGTAATATCTATGTTTCTTTTAAAAATTGAAATTAATTTCTAAACTCCAAAATTATAATTAATTCAAAACTTTTAACTCTAAAATGTCTAAACTTCCCATTTATAAATGCATAAAACTAAAAGTTAAAATATATATAAAAAACGAGCGGATAGTGTTTAAATTTGAACTTTAAAGTCAACACAAAAGAATAACATTTTTAAAAACTTTAAAAAAGTAGTTTATTTTTATATATACACACAAAATTTATATATAAATGTAATAAATAACAAATAATTCGAGCAAAACAAACCGAACCAAACCGAGCGAAACGTTGCTCGTGCTTGGCTTGTTCATAAACCAATTCGAACAACTCATTTACATACCGAGCGAAAATCGAACAAGCATTTTATAAACAATTTTTGAGCGAGCAGTTTGGGCAACCTTAATATGCACAAACAAAAATATATAAAACACACCAAAATATTTTTTAACTCCCGCCATTTGGTACCGAGTAACCATACCGTAGCGGTAGCGTATTAAACTGTATTGAATCTTTCGTTACGGTATTTAGTACGCATTTTACTTGAAATATAGTGCCGGCTTGGTACCTATATGGCTATACCATATAAAAAAACATTTTGTAACTACCGTACCGAACCGAAACCGAAGATACGGTACTCGGTACGTACTTTTCTTGAAATTTGGTACCAGTACCGCTACGGTATCAATCTATAAACTTCTTAGTATATCATTAACAGTCTAAGTCCACTTAAAGAATGAGTGTAACAATCCGGGTATAAAAGTATTAAAGATGAATATAATCTTAACATAACCGACCCAGAAAACATAGGTGGTTTGGGTTGTAATCTGGTTAATGGGCACAAACCGGGTTGAACCGGATCCATTTATTCAATAGCTAGTCAAAACCGGTTTGGTTTAAACATGTTCAGGTTGTAGTGAATAAAGAAAAATAAACGAACATATTAGATCAGTTTGAGTTAGGTTATAAACCGGTTTGGTGCAAAACAAAAAACGTTTTTTTTTCAAATCGAACAGGGTCTTAAACTGGTTTGAATCTCCAAAGTGCGAACTGGTATACGAACTTACGGGTTGGGCTGGTTTGGAAACCGGTTTTGGGGTGTTATCGGGTCGGTTTGTGAACACATCCACCTAAGCAGGTCCCCAACCAGGATCATTCATAGATTTCAACGACTATATTAAATACAAAAACATAATACACTGATGTAAGTAACATAAGATGGTACATCATGCATTGATGCTTGTACTAATGCAACTAACACGGGCTCGTATAGTCGTATGCCCATCGGAGTAAATAAATCGGTTGCTTAAGCACACATAATTTGCACAACGAATGTAGGAGCATTACAAATACAAAAAAAATTGAAAATAGCAAATTGTAAGCGCAACACCATCGTTCCTCTATAGAGATCCATTACACGGATCATGACCACACGGTTTACAAGTCCTTGAACACGTTAAACAAGTCACTGTTTATGTAGTCATTATCAACCAAGCTAACCAAGTAGTAAGTGTTCTATACCTGTTAACCAATAACAAAATAGCAATCAAATGAAACTCGCTCATCTAAAACATGTCGTATAAAAACTAGAGATTTTTACATTTTTCCACTTCTTAAAACCATTAATTACATATTTCTTCAAGCCAAAAAATCAATTACGTATCTCCCCTTTCTAAAACATATATATTACATATTTATCCATTCGACTACATTTGACTTATCGAATGACTATTTTACCCTTGTTTTTACTAAAGGTATTTAGTTAAGAATTGACTACTTTACCCTTATATTTACTAAAAGATTTATACCGACGTCGGACACGTTAACCGCCAGTTACAATGGTATCACGTCCGACGACATTTACACGTCAGGTATCGGTTATGCGTCCGACACTAGTAACCTGACGTGTAATTGTCGTCAGACGCGTTACTAGCGTAACCGGCATAGAACGCGTATCCGACGTAGGTTAACATGTCCGTCGTTTGTAAAAGTCTTTTCATAAAAATAAGAGTAAAAATGTAAAATAGTACTCCCTCCGTCCCTTTGAAAGTGTCTACATTTCCATTTTAGTTTGACCCATTGCAAATGTCCACTTTTAAAATTTATTAACTAATTTCCAAGTTTACCCTTACACAAATACAATCATTAAAACTTTTTAAATTTTGTCTTTTTATATATGTAAGGGGCATTATAGTCATTTGTTAAGCAAAAAGTGCAATAATTCAAAGTTTCTTAAAATTTGTGTTTTTCAAACCATGACACTTGTTAGGGGACGGAGGGAGTAATTTAGTAAGTTAATATATGTTTTTGGAATGGAAAATATGTTAAAATCCTTTTGTGAAGTAAGGGTAAAATGGTCATTCAATAAGTTAACATTAATGAACAACTATATTGCAAGCAAACCTCTTGAAGAAGTGATCTTGAAGAATCATCTTCAGGGTACAACTGGGCCCACCCTCTTGACCAGATTTCAAATGCTTCATCTTTCCATATCAAGAAGTTTGACGGGTCAACGACAGTTGGTTGAATGATTTCTTTAGCTGGAAACACTCCCCATGTAACTGCATTCACATCATTTTTGCCCACATTTGATATCAAGTTTCCTTCTTTGTTCACTGCTATGTATGTGTGTGAAGGGTACGCCTTCGATTTCTCCACTAGAGCGTTTAACTTATCACCGGAGCAGAAGAATTCCACATATGCTTTCTGGTATACGTACCCGCCCGCTGGGCCCCATCCTTCAAAGCCAAAAAAACATTTATTGTTACAAATAAACATAAACAATATACATTGTAGTAGAAATAGGCTGGTTGGGGTTATGTTAGTTATATATCTATTTAACAGCATCCACTATGGTACACCATTTTTGGAGGTTTATTAATCTGACATGTCATGCCACATCATCAATTCATATATATGTTTTTGGTAAAAAAAACTATTTACATGCCACATCATCAACTCATATATATATATATATATATAAAAACAATTTACACTATACATGAGTTGAACCATTTTGGAGGTTTATTAAATGTGACATGTCATGCCACATCATCAACTCATATATATGTTTTTGGTAAAAAAAAAAACAATTTACACTATACATGAGTTGAACCATTTTGGAGGTTTATTAAATGTGACATGTCATGACACATCATCAACTCATATATATGTTTTTGGTAAAAAAAAAACTATTTACACTATACATGAGTTGAACCATTTTGGAGGTTTATTAATGTGACATGTCATGCCACATCATCAACTCATATATATGTTTTTGGTATAAAAAAAAACTATTTACACTATACATGAGTTGAACCATTTTGGAGGTTTATCAATGTGACATGTCATGCCACATCATCAACTCATATATATGTTTTTGGTAAAAAAAAAAACCATTTACACTATACATAAAGCTTTTAGAGACGCCCTGCTTGCGGTGCGCGCATATAATGTATATATGTGTGAACCCTCGGGTGGGCAAAAGTAAAATTGCACTAATTTTGACGTTATTTTACTAATCTCATGAAAATAACGTTAAAAGTGGCGGAAGGTTAATCAGGCATCATGTGGTGGCGTTGATAGCCGGAAGACAAGGGCACATGCACCAATCAGCCGGTGTCCCGATGATTGAGTGCTATGTGCCTTATGTCCAAGGCTTGATGCAAAACTACCATCGAGCTGGGGGTCTCACCGGAAGCAGCCTCTCTATCCCTATGGGATAGAGGTAAGGCTGTCTACATCTTACCCTCCTCAGACCCTACCATAGCATTGCTATTGGTGGGATATACTGAGTACGACGATGACGATGACGATGACGATGACGATGACGATGACGATGACGATGATGATGAAGCTTTTAGAGGTTTACAAACCTTAAATCAAAGCTCTCAAATTCTTTAGCTATTGGGATAGAAGAAATTTTAAAAAATATATAGAAAATCGTACCAACAGATAGGGAATCAGATTTCGCTCCATTAACGGGCGGTTGGCTGTTGATGGTGAGGAAACCCTTGAGGTTTATTGAAGCTAGTTGTTCATTAATAATCTTTGTCTCCGGCTGAAGTGCATCTAGTTCAGACCAAGGGCTGGTTTTCAGTTGCCCAAGGCAGTATTTCATGAATTTCTGATATAAAATGTAAATTGTAAATATAAGCACTTTTGTCACGCGAAATGTTGCGATTAGCCTCTAAAGATTGAACAAATTTATAAAGATATACCATACCTCAGAAATGTCATCAAACTTTTTCAAAGGAACCACCCACTCCTCTTGAAGCTTCTTGTCACGTGCACGTGGTCGCAAGAACTGCTCACACATTAACAAACATGTATTATTTGAAGAAAAGGATAATATATTGTTTATATGATGGCCATGCAAAACATGAAACGTTAAACGGGAGGTAGCGTATATGTGATAATGGACACATTTACAAGACTCGTGCAGTCGTACACAAAAGTTAAAATTTTTATGTACCTGATGATCGGTCAATGCACCATATGAAGCATTAGAAGCATCGCCCCAACGCCCATGTGGATACTGCTCCCAACCAATAGTCCTAGTTATGTAACTCTTTGGACGATTGGCCTAAAAAAACAAATCATTTACAATGCAGAAAATTGTCGATTTGTAAATGCACGTGTTTGTTGCATACCAGAATATTGGCCTCACGTCTTCCTTAAGACGAAAAAGGTTGGTAGGTTTCCTCCATGGCAATGGCCTTGATATTTTGGACTCTTCAATCAATCCAAGATTCTGCACGGTAAAATTTTAACATTTATAATTAGGGGTCTGCGTGGTGCTGTTTGGTGCGGTTTTAAGCTAAAACCAAAAACCAAAACTTCGGTTTTTGAAGTTTTGAAACTGTTCGGCTACGGTTTTTTCGGTTTCGGTTTTTCGGTTTTCATTTTGGTTTCGGTTCGGTTTCAGATTTTTTCAGTTTTTCCATTTGAGCTTGAAAATTTGGGTAAAAATAATGAATTAACGAAAATAAGTATAAATAATTATGTTAATTGTTAACTAGTTGATAATTATACATTTGGTCAAATATAATCAAGGTACATATTTATTAAATTATTATCAATTATTTAAAATAAAAAATAAATATATAAAAAAATTTAGAAATTCGGTTCGGGTTTTTTGGTTTTATTTCATGCAAAACCAAAACCGAACCATAAGTTCGGTTTCTACAAAAACATAAAACCAAACCAGCGGTTTTTGTTTCGATTCTGTTTTTTCGGTTTAGATTTTTCGATTTTTCGGTTTTGGATCGGTTTTTACGGTTTCTTGCACACCCCTATTTATAATAATGAAAATGGTGCTACTAGTTTGGAAGCAGCTACTATTTTAAAATAAAAAATATTATTTAACGAGTTCCTTACGGTCAAAATTGCCAATGCAGATTTCTCCATGTTGAGTGTATAAAGATGCAATGTCTTGATTCCACTAGCCATAATTTTCTTACACATTTCAGTTCCAAGGTGAACTCCATAAGCTCTAACGGCTTCCTCGTTGTCCTTAATGGGCTCCAATGCAGCAGTGATTTCAGATGGGATCTGCAATGAAAAATGTAAGTTTCAGGCCAATTTCAAATAGCAAAGATAATAATAATAATAATAACAACAACAACATTAAACAACAATACCTTAGTTTTGCAAAAACCAGTCATGCGAATGAAGCCATTATAGTTGTTAATGGGCATGATGCCGGGAACAATGGGACAAGTAATTCCAATTTGTCGACAATCATTCACAAATTTGAGAAAGTTGTCGACATCATAGAAAAGTTGCGTGACAATCACATCTGCTCCTGCATCAACCTGCAAATAAAGAATCACATTTATAAGTTACAATTGGTAATCGTCTACAAAAGCAGTTAATCGTCTACCTTGCACATTGTCCTAATCTAAGAAAATGAAAAACTACATCAAAACACATACAATTTTAAAAAAGATTGTACCTTTCTCTTGAGGTAAGCAAGATCCTTGGCGTATGCTTCGGGTGTAGCCAAACCGTTGCTTTCGATGACCTCAGGATGTGCCTCTGAAAATATTTTTTTAGAGACATTTAGAAAAGGAAAACTACAAAATATCAACCCGAAAAAAATAGAACAATAATATGCATGGGATATTTGGTTATGGAAACCTGGATAACCAGCAACGGCTATGCCAAAATAATCACCGTATGACTTACGGATATGCTCCACCTGCAAAGAAAGAGGGGCAGATATTAAGTCTTATATCTTAAACCTTCAAAACCATTAACTAAAATTAGTTACTACAATCAATACAGGCTGCAGCTTAATCAGGTTAACTGTGATTTCATATACTCTTAAGGCACCATGTTGTAAAGTTCTTTATAGTCAACATCAGCTTTAGGATGTTATTAAAGACTTCATAGATCTCAAAAGATATATCCAACCATCTAACGTTGCTCAAAACCTATTATATCACAAATCAAAAATATTATATTTCAAAACTGGTTCATTTATTAAGTAATTAGTAGTCCCCATACAAGTGATTTGTATAATCTTGATAAAATAACCTGCTGCCAGTTCAAAATGTAATGCTGCATACACAATATAGCACGGTCTCGGTAGCTAAGTCAGCAACTCAATAAACAATTTGACTTCAAATTCACAAATTTGAATCTAAGTAATTGATCAAAAACTGTAAAATGAAGTAATTTGACTAATTTCCAAAAAAAAAACATTTTTCAAAACCAACCCGTTTTGATCTGAACCTATTCTAACCCGAAACCGATTCTGACCCAAGACCATTTGATCCGAACAAAAATAACCCATTTTTGAATCGACCCGTTTCGACCCTAACCCATTTTGATCCGAACCAATTCTAACCCGAAACCTGTTCTGACCCGATACCCGTCCCGTCCCGACCCGAACCAAAAGACCCTTTTTTGAATCGACCCATTCCGACCTGAACCCGCTCAACCCAATCCGTTTGCCAGTCCTAACCACAACAAGATCACAAGCAAAGCCTCCTTGGACCCAATACAGATTCTGGTAACAGAAAATAATCTTTTTTGAATCGACTTGTTTTGACCCTTACCCATTTTGATCCAAACCCGTTCTAACCCAAAAGTAGGGGTGCAAACGAGCCGAGCCCGACCAGGCTCGAGCTCGGCTCGTTTTGATCTTTATTTATAAACCTCGAGCTCGGCTTGTTTCGTAGTTTTTCAAGCTCGAGCTCGGCTCGTTTAATATTTATTAATTAATTTTTTATATATTTATAATTATATTTGTATATTTATTTTCATAATAACTTTATATATAAAATAATATGTTATTTAGTTAATTTTTTTCATAAAATTATATATATCAATTAATTATTAAATATATATGTGTATATTAATATATATAGTTACAAAAAAATATATAAATGACAAGCTCGTTTAGGCTCGCGAGCCGGCTCGAGCTCGATAAGTGAAGCTCAGCACGATCGAGCTTTTTCACGAGCAGCTCGGCTCGTTTGCACCCCTACCCAAAACCTGTTGTGACCCGAGCCTTTCGACCCGAACCAAAATAACAATTCTCTGAATTGACCCAAATTCTGACCCGAACCTGCCCGAACTGAACCAAAATAAACCTTTTCTGAACTGACCCAAATTCTCCCAAACCCGCCTGAACCTAACCAAAATAACCCTTTTCTGAATTGACCCGAATCCACCTGATCCGACCCAAAATAACCCTTTTCTGAATTGACCTAAAATTCCAACCCGAACCCACCTGACCCGACCCGTTTTCCAGTCCTAACCATAATCAACCAAACCACAACACCACCTACCAAATCAAGAGCCAGGGCCGGCCCAACTAAGGCAATTGCTTTGGGCCTCCATTAGTTATAGGCCTCTAATTTTATATGGGTTATGTACTACATCTTTTAAAACTGGGCTTTTTTATTAAGAACTTGTTGATGGGTGACCAAGTTAAGAGTGAGGCCCATGTCATTAAATGATTCATCCTTGTATTATGACACCCATAGTATAAAAAATAAAATAAGGACATAAGCTAATGGCGGCCGATGGGTAGAATTTTAGATTATTTATAGTTAGATTTTTTTTATAATGTCAAATACAATTCGAAAGTTTGAATCGGGTCAATCTAAAAGGTTAAAGAAACAAATATTTTATTGGTTTATTATTGCCGGTCCCAAGCCCGGGAAAAGGACGAGGGTTTACACAAATGGATTTTTTTAAAAAGGCCTCAACATTAGTTCGCTTTAGGCCTCCACTAACGTTGAGACGGCCGAGGCAAACCCTCCTTCAGTCTGCGCAAACTTATCCTGTCCACGTGGCGGATCACCTCTCGAAGCCAACACATTCTGAATCCCATCCTTCTTCACACTCTCCAGCGCGTAATCAATCTTCTCCACGGGCATGTTCGTACACGTCAGGTGCATCATCGTCTCCACACACACCAGGTTCTGCATCCGCCTCGCTATCTCCAGGGTCAACTCCGCCGTTAGGGTTTTCCGGATGACCCGGGTGACGTGGACTCCAGGATCTTGTCGATTACCTTCATGTTTGTAGGCGAATTGAGTGAGTATACAGATTGTGGGTACAGGCATAGCAAAATTGGTAACATCTGTTTGATTGTTTTATAGTGTGATGACTGATGACTGTGTTTTTGGATCCTTTTGGTTTTGGGAGTATGATAAATTATGTCCCTTTACTTTGTTGGTAGGGGTGCAGACCAGTCGAGTGGCTTGAGATCGGTTTGTTAAAATGTTTGATCGAGTCAGGCTTAATCGAGGACGAGCTCGAGCCTAAAAGCAAGCTCGTTTAATAAATGAGCCCGAGTCCAAGCTGGACACGAGTATCTCTACTCACAATTAAAAAAAATGAAAATAACCAAAACCGGAACCAAAAATATATTTATATAGTTGTCATACCAATAATATTTTTTATCTTGTGGTTATCTTGCAGGTGATGATCTATGTTCTTATTCTCTTGATTTGACACCAACATGCACATTTAACCTTTGTGCAAAAACTTGCGGATATATCACACCTATCGACTCATCAATGATAGCAAGCTTTTGTCATGGCACCCTTTGCATTTGTTGCGCATTTGCGGACAAATGTTAATTTGACAACTATTTTAGTAGTTCTTCAATGTGAAATTAAAATGACATTTTTTGTCATGTCCATCCCTTGAAAATTCACATCAAAACTTGTCATAACTAGTAGTATACCGAGTGCGCATCTCATATTAGAGAAAACGATTTTTCTTTTGTTATCATAAACTACAACGAATATGGATATTCTACCAATATCATCCCGCTACTAAATCAAATTGAACTGTGACTGACCTTACAACAATTATATCAGTACATATGTTAATTTTTATATGGTTTTCAGTTCTGCTAAAAAGATTAAAATTGTATATCAATATTAATAAAGCACATGATTTGTAACTTTCAATAAAAGAACGATTAAAAACAATTAATATAAAAGTCATATATATATATTATATATATATATATATATATATATATATATATATATAATTTACAAAAGTCATGGATTTTATGTTTTTTGACTTTTAGTTATACGCTTAACATTAAATAAAAAAAAATCTTATTTTGAATTATATTTATGTTTATTTCATTATATTTTTGGATAGATTGTAAAAACTATAAAAGGATATTAGAATACGAAGTTTAAAATTTTTTCTGAAAAGAAAAACAATAAATATATACTATATTCAGTGATAAAATAGTGTTATAATATTATTAATTCATTGATAGAATAAAATATTCTATGAAACAATCTTATAACATAGGTGGTTTTATAGTTTAGAAAAAGTTTGAGTAACTTTAATAGAATATTAAAGAAACATAATTATTACTATTAAATATAACATTGTACGAATAAAATGTAATTTTAAAGCTCTACGTCTAATTATTTATATGATTTTTTTTATTAAATTATTTACTTAAGATTGGTATATATTGTGTGTACATCTTAAAGACATCTACCGCTAATAAATTGCATGTCTTCTATCTACCCTCTAGTCGATAGGATGATGCATCGTGATTCCTACGCATTTGTGATTATTAATTACTATAAATAGAATGTCAGTGTCACATGATTCATTAGACACTACTCATTTTAGCCCATGATCACAGGCCCACCTTCTCATGTCTATCTTTTAACATCCACTTGATATAGGGGTGGAAACGAGCTGAGATGTTCTCGAGCTACTTAAACTCGGATTGATAAAAGCTTGAAACAAACAGAGTGTTTTCGAGCTCAAGCCTAGCTTAAGCCTCAAATAAAGCTCGTGTAGTTATCGAGCCCCAGCTCGAGCCTTGAATGGGAAAGTTATTTAGACTCGTGGAGCCTTAACGAACCATGTGTATTTTTAAGTTTACCAATGTTAGACCTTTTATTTATTAATATTATACTACATAGTCGAGCTCGAGCTGAGGTTTTGCTCGTTTAAGGTGTCACGCGAGCTCGAGCTGATCTTAGGCTAGTTTAAGGTTCTTTTCAAAATATATCAAAATAATTAAAAAACTTATATAAATTAATTAATAAATAATAAACAATCTGAGGCCGAGGCCGAGTTTGAAAAAATAACTCACGAGCCGAGATCGTGTTTCCTAAAAAAATCTTGAAACGAGCCGAGTTCGAGCATACTCGAGCTTCGGCTCGATTCGTTTACATTCCTGGTAGAGGTGCACAAATCAGGTTTTTCAAATACCCGGGTTCGGGTATGGAATCGGGTTCGGGTATGACCAGGTATTGAAAAATCGGGTATTGGTAATAACTGGGTCGGGGTCGGGTTCGGGTATTGTCTCTAAAAACCATACTCTACGCATCAGGTTCGGGTCGGTATAGAACCGGGTATTCAAAAACCGGGTATTTGAATACCTTATTTTCGGGTATTGAAAAAACCTTATTTTTGGGTTTATGGGGGCTTTTTTCCGGGTATTTTTCGGGTATAGATTGGTTTTTTTAAAAGTTTGCACTTTTTAGGGGTTTTTTTCAGGTATTTTTAAGGTATCTTTCAGGTATACATCGGGTATTTGAAAAACCCGGTTCCGGGTATGGAACCGGTTCGGGTTTTCGGGTATTACTAGGTACAAATCGGGCCCGGTTCGGGCTCGGGTTTTAGTACTGAAATGCATACCCTATCCGTACTCTATGGGTAGGATCGGGTACGGGTTCAGGTATTAAAAATACTAGTTCCAGATTTTTATTTCGGGTCCGGTTCCGGGTTCGGGTTTTTTTTTTCACCTCTAATTCCTGGTTTGTAAAAATTTTATTGTTGGGCTGCCCAAAATATATGGGCCCTACATATGTATCCTGGTGGGCTACCACAACAAACTTATAACTTGTTGTTTGTGTCTCCTTCTGGGCCTAACTATGTAGGGTATAAAACCTCTCGGGTCTCGGTATTGTTGGTATTCATTGCCATATAAATACTTTATATATGTACAATTGATATCATTTCATATAATGTTGTTTTCTAATACTAAAACTTTGTACTGTTTTACACTTCCACATGTCCTAAATGTACTATAATAGTTGATGCTTTCAAAACACTGATATTTTTGTTTTTTCATATGTGATTTTTAATAAATAAAATAACATTAACTATTGTATCGTAACTAAAAACCATTTCACTTCCACATGGCATACGCAAACCTTGGTCACGTATATGTGTTTGCTCATTTGCCAAGTTCTGTTTACGACGCTACCAGCTTAAATTGCACATGCTACGTGACCATGACTCGTGTATCTACTTTTACTCTATGCAATGTCGTCTCTTTAATCATAAAGCCCCGCAATATCCAAGCACAAGTCGCATATGTATTTCATAAATGTTAGGTTTCTCATTCTTTTATCCTTACTATAGTTCAAAGTATGAAATTCTTTGTTTGTATTGTAACATTTAATTTATAAAATGAAGTTGATAGTAAGGATAGATCAAATAATTTAAACATAAAATATTTGTGTCTCTTCAGTTGATATAAAATCGGATGTGTTTATGATAGAATGAGTGTGGAATGGGGTTGTTGGGTGAGGTGAAGTAGGTTAATTGGTTTAGAAATTAATTAATAATCGAAAAAACAAAAAGACAATCATCATGTTCTCATGCCCGCAAGACCATCGACGCTCTTGCACTCACACATGTGTGTTGTTGAGACCCCAATTCACCCCGTGTTTGGAATGGACTCAGGTCTCATCGTGGGAGGGGGAAATCCTTCGGCTCATAGCCATCATTGTTTTATCCCTTGTGCATATGTCTATGTATGTGAAGACAAACTAATCAACATATGTATGTGTATGAGAGTGAGACAAAGAAAGAGTAGTCACCAGGAAATTCATCTTGCTAGATGTAAGATATCTCACTACCATATATAGTGAGTGAATGTACCTAATGGGTTGGCTCCATTTTAACTTATTGAAATTGGACTTCACAAATTGGACTGTTGAGTTGAGTCATGAGATGAGATAAAGGACCCAGCATATATAAACTCGGCCCTATATAATAAGCCCAATCCTTCATATGTGATTTTTAGACAACGTCAGGGGCAGATCCAATACAGGTTCCTCGGGTCACGGGAACACACTGATTTTCAGGTTTTACGTCAAAGCGATATATAAAAAGTTTTAGTGAACCCATAAAATTATAAAATAAATCATATCAAAAGGTTTAAGATGGTGTAGTTGTAAGCTCTTTGTTCCTACAATTCTTATAAAGTTAAAAAGTCTCAAGTTCTAGTATTTCTAAAACCGGTTTTGTTTCTAGTAAACCATCACTGTGTTATTACTTATTAGCGGGGTTTTAAATAGCTACAAGACAACCGTTTCACTTTTGGTTACTTTTAGACTTGTTCAAACATCATACGTTCACAGCCCATTTGGATAGATTCGGTGAGCATGCCCTCCACTGTAAGGAATTGCCGGGATTCAAGTATCGTCATGACTGTGTTAGAGATGTGTTATGGGATGTGCTTAGACGTGCCGAGATCTCAGCCAAGAAAGAGGCACCTGTTAACTTTTTGACTGATCCGCGTGAGGGAAGATCTACCATGTGTCCTGCGGATGTTCTTGTGTTTGGCTGGGTAGGGGGTAAGCATGCGTGTGTTGACCTCACTGGGGTGTCCCCGTTGGTGAGGCTGAGAGACAGTGGTTTCATACCGGGACAGGCGGTTTTGAGAGCGGAGTCTAGGAAGGTTGCTAAGCATGAGACATCGTGTTTGGAGAATCAGCACGTGTTCATTCCATTTGCATTCGACACTTTTGGATCCCTAGCTCCCGAGGCGGTTCGCTTCTTGGAGCTGGTGCAGAAGGTGGTCCACAGTGACTCGCAGAGCCCGAGGAATCAAAGATTTATATTTAGTAGAATAGGCTTTGCGATTCAAAAGGGGATAGCGGCGCAGCTTGTTGCTCGCTTACCCATTATCCAGATGTAGTTCGGTTTGTGTTATATATAAAAGGAATTGGGTTTACAAATCAAAAAAAAAAAATTAGTGACCATGTAGTTTTATTATGTGTTTTTAAAACTAACATATTATTTTATCATGATATCGAATTATATAATATTCTTCGACCGGCCCAAAAGACTTCATGTTTGGTTGTACGAATTTAAACACCAAAAAAAATGTAAACTCATAGAAAAAACATCCTGG
Source organism: Bidens hawaiensis (assembly GCF_021521415.1). Classification (NCBI taxonomy): domain Eukaryota; kingdom Viridiplantae; phylum Streptophyta; class Magnoliopsida; order Asterales; family Asteraceae; genus Bidens; species Bidens hawaiensis. The sequence goes on along the minus strand of NW_027491048.1, from coordinate 199,100 downwards.
ATCCGTCTCTGGACAACACTAACGAAATAAAATATCGTACAAGAGGAGCAAAAGCAGACACATTCCAATTCATTATGCATACATAAAAATAAAAGTAATTGATTAGAGTTATATAAAGAAAAATAATTACTATTTTCTTAAAGAAATTGACTCAGTTTACGGTCTAGTAGACACGATTCGTCTGTATTCTGGTATGACTTCACTAAATTAGCATGCCACGTAGACCTGCAACTTAAACTATAAATGGCATGTCACCCATAGAGCACGTGTCAGCTACAAAAACACACATGTATAAACATAGTACCACGTGCATATTGAACCCACGTATTATTAAAAAAGATCCACGTTATCTAACCAATTACTGATCATTAATTATATACCAAAATTACCAAAATTAATACATAAAAGTTAGTTTCTTTTTCAATTGACTTTTACGAGTAAGTTTTAACATATGAGATAAGTTCATTAAAAAAACAATTCTAAATAGAGTAGTGCAAGAATCATTTAACTTAATATTATATATGTTCATCGACGGATATATTGTGGCGTTTCAAAACGGTGGTTCGGAACGAAAACGGACAAATCTTTTAGACCCGTTTTACTTATTTATGTCGTTTCGATAATTATTAATCCATATTAATAATCAACCTTATAAACTAAACAATAAAACGCAGCGGATAAAAACGAGTTAAAAACGAACGATAAACCGAAACCCGAACCGGGATCCTATTACAAACGATAGGAGTACGACTAGCAAATAATAATAATAATCAACCATAGGGTGTTTTCGATATACCTCGGTTAACAAGAACCGGGAAGACACACCGAGGAATTAACGAGAGTGCTAGACTGGACACAATCAACAACCAACTGGAAATCCGGCAGCGGCGGCGGCCTGCGGCGGCGGTGGCGGATTCCGGCAGTATGTAATGACGGCGGCAGAAGGTATTGAACTCAGATCCAACAGCTACAAGACACGGCGGACAGCGGTAAACCTTGACAGCAAGCAGCAGCAACCTTAAATCACCGAAACGGAGTTCGCCGGAAAAACGTGACTCGCCGGAGAAGACGAACCAGGTCGCCGGAAAAACGTATGAGCGGTTTCTGGACAGCACCGGAGCTATAAGGAGCTACGGTGGTGTTTGTGGTGATTAAAGGACGATGAATAGTGGTTGTTTGGTGCTTACGGTGGCCGGATGGTTCTCGCCGGAAAACCGGTGGTGCCGGAGTTGCAGGTTTGCGGGGATCTCGGGTCAGCCGGAGCTTGTATAGAGCAGCGGCGGTACTAGCTGTGACTAAGGAACAGGTGGTGCAAGCGTTTGGTGGCTGTGATATGAATATGGCGGCCGGAATAGACCCGCCGAAAAAACGGCTGGCCGGAAAACGACGCCGGAGTAAATATGGCAGCTAGGGTTTATGTTTTGTTAAGGGTTAGGATAAAATAATAATATCTTATTATATATATAGTATTATTATTAGGGTATTATCCAAGTTAACCAATTGGGCTTGAGCCTAATTAACAAACAAAGCCTAGTCCATTACTCTGTCCATTATTTTATGTGTCGGGCCTAATTAACCTTTAAGTAGCCGTTTATCTCGTTATCCCCGGTGTAACTCTGTCCGGGTCACGTTCGGGTCGGTCACGTTAACTTGACCCGAAACGTCCATAAAATCCAACATATATAAGAGAAAAGTCTTGCTCAAAATTATGTTAACGACTTGGTGGTGTATTTAGAAGGCGAGGAACGAAGCTGTATTCAACGGAAAGTCCTACAAGCTCCCCGAAGTGTTGGAGATGATCAAGTCTTTAGCTTTTCTATGGATTAAAATATGTCTTCTTTTAAATCCTTGTCTTGGAAAAATTGGTATAACTTTTCGTTTTAGTCTTGTGTTGTTTTGGCATTTACCTTGCTAGCTATGCCTTTTTATTGAAAGTTGTTAAAAAAAAGAGAGAAAGATATAAGAAATTAGTGAAGTGGGCAAAGTGTGTGCCTTGGGAATAAAGTAATCGTGAAAGGTGACATAAAACTGTTTGCATGATACGTGCAACAGAAATTCCATTATTTCGCATATGACATAACACGAACCTAATAAAAAAACGAAATATATAAATTCTTTTACATCATTTAAAATTTTCTAACACTAATAAAAAAACACCGTACAATATATGTTATGGACGAGTTCAGTGCCGTTTTAGCAAGAGACACGCTGATTGTATAGCACGCAAGAAGGTTCTTTTACTTTTGGCGCCCTATACAAAGCGATGTGAAATGGTCTAATTGGCGCCATCATGCTAAGGTGGTTGATGTGCTAGTCTAGTAAGCCCGACCTTAATTTACAAGAAAAGTTTATTAAATTTTTTTTCTATAGGTTGATTATTTTATTTTTTATTAAAAAAGTTGTGTTGAAACCTGCATTTGAACTGACTTTTATATATATAGACATTTCTAACATGTTGCAAAATCGATCTTCTCTACACAATTTGTTGTCACCTTTTACCTTTTTGATGACCAAGAGGACCACAACCTTTATCATGGGGTTCAAGTAACTTATGACCTTAAATTTATCATCGTTTATTTTTCTTTTTAACGATCAATAATATTCCGTTTATGGCGCTCTAGCAAGAACCTAAATGCATCAATACAACCACTAAAATAACACACACTTAACAACCACCAAGTTTCATCTTCAATTGAAAGGTATGTAGTTCTTCAATTTAATAAATAATTGTTATTTTTTTAATTTCACTTTTATTAAAAAGAAACTTGAAAATTAACTAGAAATGTTTTGCACAACTGCATATATTATGTTTTTTTAAATTACGACGTAAATTTTTCGTTGTTAAGTTTTCATATGATAAAAGGAGTCTTGTCGCAACAAATCGAACACGTGTACATAGCATTTTTGTCACATCATGACTTTATATTTTGGGTTCCTTTTCAACTACTATAGGCTATAGCATATGCAGGTGCTATATTATAACGAACTGAATTAATATCAGCCAAGTTTTCGCCTGTACATGTACCTGCCGTAACACACGAATTTTAAGTAACTAGTTACTCATTTCCTAAGAGTTTGTTATTCAATTTCCATTTTCTTTTTAAATACTATAAGCAAAAGCGTAAGATGCCACTTATTAAAATTACGTTATACATAGATTTTTTTATTTAAATATTTGACTATAATTTAATTAATATATTCATTCTTATTTAAATTGATTACTAATATCAATTTAAATATATTACTTTAATGTTTTAATTTCTTTCTGAAAATAAAACTTTGATTCTGGACTACTGATTTATGAATTTAAAAAAAATAATATAGATTGAAGTGGCCGGTTTTGGAAAACTTAAGCTTATCATTATGTAAGAATTTAATTTTCAAAAGTTTCTCTATATATACCTTTAACATATATGTGAAAAGATAATGACAAACAATATTTATCTTACTTATGAAATGTATTTGTGTTTCATGTTTCACCCGTGTAACAAACATGTTTGATAGAGAAGGTGATGTGAGTATGTGACTAATACCACATCAAATTCAGTTTGCAAAGAAATATTCAATTATTTGACTTATAATTGTATCTTTTGTGTTTATGATTATTAAATGTATTTTAATACGACATTATCTAAATAATAAATGCTAAGTTAATGATCTATTTGTAAATTATTCATGTTGTTTAATGTCTAATACCTTCTATAATATATATTCATATGTACACTTTAATTTAAAAATCTCGTATAATACACGAGTTTTAAGCTAGTGTGTATCTATATATTCACACACATGTCAAACATTAAAATTTTGTTATTTCCAAAATTGCCCTTTGTCACAATCAACCTTAAAATCTAACATTTCTATAAATAACTCTTTCTCTCTTTATTGATTCGTTAGGCAACCCCATTAGAGAGTTAAAACCCAAGAAGGAGAGTAAGAAGATGATGCTCATGAAGATGATCAAAGGGGTTACACTAATGGTGTTTATAGGATACCTTTTCCTATGGGTGATCACACCTACTCATGTCTTTTTGTACAAGTGGCTCCGTAAGGTTCGAGCCCACACCGTTTCTACTTACTTCGGGTATCAAGGTTTGATTCTATCTCTCGAGCCATCATTATTTGCATCAAATCTGAATACGCTAATCTCATTATGAGATAATACTAAATGAAAGTTGCATAAACGAATTATTATGTCTAATTTTCTTTGTAGGTCCAAATATGTTACTCTACACATTACCCGTTTTGTTCATCGCCGTCTTGGGAAGTCTATATCTTCATTTAAGAAAAAAGGCGATTCAAAAACACGATGAAGGGTATAATAGTTGTTTTAGTTAAATGTACGTTTTTTTATTAATTTTTGTGTTATTATGTTATAATTTTTTTTTCATAAAACATAGAGTTAAAGAAGCTACCAACAATAAGTTGAATATTTGGAAAAGGCCAATGATCATTAACGGCCTAGGGATCGTCACCAAAGTCGAGCTTGCTTTCTTTTTGATGTTTATCGCTCTCGTCGTCTGGTCTTTTGCAACTTACTTACACGTTGGTTTTGCCACAATCACCCCTATGTCTGCTGCGGAAAATGGGGAGACAGTGTACGTTGTTAATCGATATTTTCTTTTTTACTTTTAATGAAAATGAACTTTGGTTAGTAGTCACTTTGTGACTAGTTAAATTACATATTTACATGACATTTGTTGCGGATACAGTTGGCAATCGAAGTTGGATTCAGTGGCTCTACGGTTGGGACTAATAGGGAATTTATGTCTAGCATTTCTTTTCTTTCCAATTACTCGTGGCTCGTCGATATTGCCATTGTTCGGGCTTACTTCCGAGGCTAGTGTCAAGTATCACATATGGCTCGGGCATATGGTCATGGCCCTCTTCTCTGCTCATGGTGTTTGCTACATCATCTATTGGATCGTAACAAAACAAACATCAGAGGTATTGGTTGATATATTGTTTTACAAATCATAATTAATCAAATGTCTAAATGTCTTTTAGTTTTGGCAATCAAAATTTTATTGGCGGGTCCCAATTTTTGCAACCTTTTGAACACGAAAATATTCAACCAACCAATTTGGAAAATCATAGGATAAAGTGCATACTTAGTGGAATATATTGGTCAAGACAAATATGTATGGATACAATTGTTGAATTTTTTTTCTAAAAAGAGTGTCGTGGATAAAAATATTTACTAATATGGTGTTGCTTTAAATGTATTTACCAATTAAGTGTTTTTTTGGACTTCTCTATCTTAAAATCATTGGATAGTTTTTAACTTCAACAAAAACCAACTTTTTTTTAAACAAAAACAAACTATTTTAATATTTTGAAAAGCTGATTTTGAATTTTTTTTAAATAAATATGTTTTTCTATTTGATAATTATGTATTTTATATAAAAAATAACATATAAAATATATAAAATAACACATAAAATTTGCCTTTCTATCTTTATAAATAAAACAAATATAGTAAATATAATGTTATGTATTCTATTGTTTATAATTTATATGTTATTGGATAACATAACTTTTTAAACAAACTAGTTTTAATATTTTTAGAAATTACCTTTTTTATTAAATAAAATTGTATCTCTTTTTTTTACATGTTTTTTTATTGCAGGTCTCACATTTTAAAAAGATTCTTTTATTCATATTATTTTTAATAATAGAAGGGTTTGTAAAAAGATAATGCATGTGAAGACCACACTAATATTAAAAGTCTACATAATAAATAAGTTTAAAAAAACAATTGCCATTAATATTAAGCTAGCGTACATTGTTGTGTAATACGCGCTCGTTTTTTTAATAAACATTTTCTTATATACATAAAGACATTGCTTTATGTAATAGGATACAAAATAAAGGTACAATTTTTTTTTTATAAAGATCGAGAGGCATATTTTATGTATTATTTTTGTTATTTTTATATATTTTATATGTTATTTTATTATAAAGTACATGTTTATCTAATAAAAGAAAAAAAACAGAATTATTTAGTAAAATTCAAAATCAGCTATTCAAAATATTAAATTAGTTTGTATTTGTTAATAAAAAAAGTTTATTTTTGTTAAAGTTAAAAGCTATGTAATGATTTTAAGAGAGAGAAAACTAAAAACACTTAATTGATAAATATTTTTGTAGCAACACTATATTAGTAAATATTTTTTTCCACAACACTCTTTTGATAAAAAACTCTATAATTGTTACATGATTGATAAAAAATATTGACTATAACCGGTCAAAGTTATGTGACAAATATGTATGGATACAAGTTGTTAGGGAGGGGTGGTCCTCTTTAAGGATATCATATACTTTCATAAAATCACTTATATAATAGGCATCACTCATCTAAGTATTTAATTTCAAAAACACAAAAACAAACAATGAAACATACAACAATAACTAAACCTTTATTTAAATTAATAGAAAGCTACATATTTCAAACAAAAAAAAAAAAACCATTAAAATATGATAACATAAAAAAACTACTCTTCCTCGTCAGAGTTGAGAAAATAATCGTCTATGAATACTTTTTGAGCTCGTTCACAATCACGCGACACGCTTCTTATTGAGATGTAGAGTTGTGTCTTCGTCTTCGAGTTGATCAATCAAATTATTAAAAGAAAAACTAAATTGCAATCGTCCGAAAAATATCGTCAACGATAGGAGGAATAACAATCCGAGTAAAATTCATCTTTGTATAAAATAAAAATTGGGAAGATTTATTTGAAAATGTTTATAGAAGATGAGTAGAGAAAATGGAAGTGAGGTGTGTTTGAAAAATAATAGTGAAATAATATGTATTTAAAGGGGGTATGTATTTTTTTTAATTCTCACTAAAGTCACCATCCAACGGCTACATGCTCCTTATATGTATATCTTTTATAATCTTATTTAGAATGCTAAACAATGTCATTATGCTTTTGGTTTTGATGATGATTTTAGATGTTGAAATGGACGAAAACCGGCGTATCAAATGTGGCCGGAGAGTTATCTTTATTAGCGGGATTAGTTATGTGGGCAACAACTATCCCTCGGATTAGGCGAAAGATGTTTGAGGTTTTCTTCTACACTCACTACTTGTACATCATATTCGTTGTGTTCTTCGTGTTCCATTTAGGCATAGCTTACGCGTCTATCATGCTTCCTGGATTCTACCTTTTCATGATTGACCGATTCTTAAGATTTTTACAATCAAAAGGGAACGTTCGTGTAGTTTCTGCTCGTGTTCTTCCTTGTGAAACTCTCGAACTCAACTTCTCGAAAAGCGTAGGTACAAATGATCATAATTGAAAAGTAAGCCATGTAATGTTTTGGTTAACTGATAATGATTCTCATGATTTCTTTTAATAGATTTGAGTTATACACCAACAAGCATCATATTCTTAAATGTCCCAAGTATATCAAAAATTCAATGGCATCCATTCACAATTAGTTCAAGTAGCAATTTGGAGACTGAAAAGCTAGGTGTTATAATCAAAAGTGAAGGAAGTTGGTCTAAGAAGTTATACCAAATGCTATCATCTACAACTTCTATTGATCGACTTGATGTGCGCGTTGAGGGGCCTTATGGACCTATCTCGACTAATTTTCTAAGGTAAATAGTTCACAAGAACATGGTATGTATTATGTTCGTTTGCTCTTATTGATAATCGAACTCGCAACCCTATTATTTGTGGGGCTACTACTTTGACATTGCGAAGTCAAACGTATGTTAAATATTTCATGACAAATTATGGTTACAGGCACGATAAGCTAGTGATGGTGAGCGGAGGAAGTGGGATCACACCATTTATTTCAATTTTTAGGGAACTTATTTTTCTCGTGGAAACCCTAAAACGTAATGTTCCTAAAGTTCTTTTGATAAGTGTGTTTAAAGACTCTTCAGATCTCACCATGCTAGAATTGCTATTACCTGAATCCGGTGCACCTATAAACTTTTCTAAACTAGAGTTACAAATTGAGGCCTATGTGACAAAAGAGAAACAACCCGTGGCCAACGATAAGAAACAAGTGAGGACCATTTGGCTCAAACCAAACGCCTCCGATGCACCTATAACTCCTATATTAGGACAAAATGGTTGGTTATGGCTTGGCGCGATTATTTCATCTTCTTTTGTGTTGTTTCTTCTGTCCATGGGACTGTTAACGCAGTTTTACATCTATCCCATTGATAAAAACACGTATAGAGTGTACTCGTCTGGAGCGAGGGCCACTTTGAACATGCTTCTCATTTGTGTTTCTATAATGGTAACATGTTGTGTCGGTTTTTGGTGGAACAAGAAAAGAAACGCAATGGATTCAACGCAGATTGAAAACATGGGAGGTGTGACACCGGTTAGCTCAACGAATTCATGGTTTCATAACATGGATAGAGAGCTCGAAAGCGTGCCCCAACAATCACTCCTTCAGTCCACAAATGTGCATTTTGGCAAAAGACCGGATCTTAAAAGTAAGTTTATATTTAACAATTAACATACATCTTGAATGGAATAAAGATTATACAAAATGAGAAAAAAAAGTGTATTTTGATAACATTACGCATGCCCCTATATTTGGAAACTAACCCTTTTTGAATATAAATTATTTATAGGGATTTTGTTTGAGCAAAAAGAATCTAGTGTTGGAGTACTTGTTTGTGGGCCAAAGAAGTTGAGGCATGAGGTTGCAAACATATGTTCATCTGGGCTAGCTTCAAATTTGCATTTTGAGTCCATAAGTTTTAGTTGGTGATGGGCCTAATTGTCTGTAATTCAACTCACTTGAAGGTTTCAAAATTAAAGGGTTAAATTATATAAATGTCAATTGTGAGTTGGTTATGTAAGAATGCACATGAATACATGTTAGTCTTTCTTATTTAATTTGTTTGTAAACTTTGAATAAATAAGTAAACGGTTCTTTGTTCACTAGCAAATGAATATTTTTAATTAGAGTTTTTTATCTATTTCTTTGGTTGTGTGGATAAGATACTTTCATACCTATTATAAAGATCAATAATATTAATTGAAGGATTAATCTTGAATTATAAGTAAAGTTAAAGGTTTACTTTGTTAAGTTATAATTTAGTTATTTGAATTGTAATAGGATTAGGAAAGGTATGTCTTGAAGAGCAAGTTAAGTATGTCTATATATAGGGTCTAGATTATCAGTTTTGTGAGGTGAGAGTTGAGAGAGAGTCAAGGTGTCTCATCTCCATGTACGTTTGATAAGTTCGTGAAGTTCGTTTGGTATGTTCGTTTGATTATATGAAAAGAGTCGAGGGTTGTCACCCAAATATCGTGTGTTCGTTTGTTTGATAAGTTCGTTTGATTCGATTGTTTGATCCGTTTGAGCCAACAATTGGTATCAGAGCTTTGGCTCGTTTAATTATCGGTTGGTTCGAATTGTCGTGTCTAGTTGTTTTTTTTTGGTCGATCTTGAAAAGGTTTGTTTTGGGAGTTGTTTTGACACCATTTGCAAGGAGGAATTAGTTCATATTTTCTCTAGTCAAGTTGGAAGGCATCAGTGCGTCACCACGAATTGTATTATTTGTGTTTCTTTTCTTGAGATAAAAAATTACTACCACCGCTGGAGATTTGTTTACCCATTCCAGCCACCATATATTATTAGAAGTGCAATTGGTTCTTTTTTGTCTTATTCACAAAGAGGAACAGTATATATATTGTTGTCTTGTGTGATACACAAAGTCAACCCGACCAACAATTGATTGTTTTGTTTTGTTTTATATCATCGAGTCATGGCTGGTGATAAAGAGGTAGGAAGCTCAGGAGCTATGAAAGAATCAATAGGTGGTTTTGTGTTACAAGCACCGAAGTTAACTTCGATCAACTACGCGTCATGGTCGGTTATGGTGAAAATTATTTTGGGTGCAAACGGTTTGAACGATGCGATTGATAAAGAAAAGGGTGCAGGAATTGAAGAAAGAAAGAAGTTTATGGCATTGGGTGTTATCTTTCAAACCCTACCTGAAGACGTGATGCTTCAGATGGCCAAGTATTCAGAACCGAAAGATGTTTGGGAAGCGTTAAGAGTTCGTTATCTTGGTGCAGGAAGAACTCAAAAAGCTCGTGTTCAAATGCTAAGAACCGAGTTAGATGGATTGAAGATGGGGGAGACAGAAAGTATTGATGATTATGCAGCGAAGTTGGGTTAAGTACAGTCAAAGTACAAGAGCTTGGGAGCGGTACTTGAAGAAGAGGTTTTGGTAAGAAAGTTCTTGAACTCTATGCCGGATAAATATTTACCCGCTGTTTCTTCGATGGAGCTACTCTCAGACATTGAAACAATGGCGTTTGAAGATGTGGTTGGACGCTTGAAGGCATATGAAGAAAGAAACAAATTCAAGAATGTGAATGGAAGTTCATCCCAAAGTCAGCTCATGTTCACCCAAACCGAAAAGAAAGTTGAAAACTACCGAGGACGTGGTAGAGGCCGTGGAAGATTCAACGGACGAGGAAGAGGGAATCCAAGATGGAATAGTGAACGTAAGAATGATGAACGGGGTGAATACCGGAAAAGGAACCCTGAAGAATGGGAAGATAGAAAGAAGTATGTAACGTGCTACAACTGTGATAAGATTGGGCACTACTCGAATGAATGTAAAGAACCAAGCAAAGGGAATGATGAAGTGAATTTGACAAAGAAAGAAGATGATGTTGATCCTGTTGGAATACCGTATGCCCGAGGCACATAATTAGGTTAATGTGGCTAGCCGTGTTTGATCCAAGTCGGGTCATACCCAATAACGAGTTAGACACACACCAATTATGTATTTGTTGAGATATGATCTATAAAACAAATACAGAACACAACACATTCAGAAATCGGGTTTCTGAATAATTACTTGAAAGTGTTAAATAAATTAATTGGTTAATTTATTTATTCAAATAATTATTATTGGAATGATTATTTAAACATGTGTTCTTTTATAAAATGGTTTATAAAAGATGGGATGTTTATATATTTTATAAGGTATAAAATATATATTATTTAGACATGTATGCCTTACACCCCATACACTTGGTCAAAGTTGGTAAGGACTTGATGGAGGTTGAGTAACTTTTACTTGACCAAAAACCTAACTTAAGATATGAATGAGATATGATCTCATTTATATAAAGATCAACAAACTTTCAAGATATAATAAGTAACCACAACTCTCTCTTTCCCTCTAGCTTTTGGTTCGGCCAAAGTCAAGAAACAAAAGAGGTTCGAGTCTCGGTTTCTCGTGTTCAAGCTTCCTAACATAGCTCGGTGTGTGTTGGAGGCTCGGGGTATCTTCCGTTTGAGGATTTTCCCTTTGAAAGTCTAGCATCAACATCATCATCTTCTTCAACCATCAACTACATCTCTTAAGGAGTTAAGAATGTAAGTTTTACAAGCTTTGATAGTTTAGTTTTTCCGTATTATTTGATCCTTAGTCTCGGGTTTCTAATCTTAAGATTAATGGTAATCTTGAAACAAGAATAAAGGGTTATTCATAGATTAACACACATATGAACTTGTAATATATATATGGATATATGTACATAAAGTTTATAGATAATCACGCTTCCGCCTTTTAATGACTAGTTAAATGATTAACTAAGTCTAAAATATCCATAGAAACCCAACAATTGGCATCAAGAGCCGGGATACGGGAAACTAAGCTTCGGGTTTTCGGTTTTATATTTTCCCCTTGAAAGATTTTATACAAATAATTAACATGCATGATTTTTTTTGTATTTAATCTTGTTATATTTTTGGCTTTGTTCAAAAAAAAAAATAAATAAATAAAACCGAGCTATTGGGCCGAAGCCCACTTCTTTTGGTTAATGGGTTAACCGAAAAAAGGGAAGAAAGTTAAATGGGCCGAAGCCCATGAGACTTTCTTATGGGCCGAAGCCCAAGAACAAGTTATTGGGTCAAACCCAAATGGGTTGGGCTAGGCCCGATAAGGTCAAGGGGTTTTGGAACGGGATCCTAAAACATAACGGGTTATGTTTGTTATTTATTAAAACTAGACCGAGCCGTAGACCAAAATGGATGTTTGTTTGTGGTTGATGATTGTAATTGTAATTAATTATTCAAGTTTCGGTTTGTAATAATTAATTAGGGGCAGTTTTGTAATTTTGTAATTATTTATTCATATGGGTATGTAATAAATAGATTATTTGTAATATCTTTATTTTATAGAATAAAAAATGTATTAGGACATTTGGTTTTGTAAAATTAAAGAAGATTGCAAAATTGGAAGTTTGGGCCTTATTGGGCCGGGTATGGTGATAATGGGCCTCACAAGCCCATTAAGGGGATTCAAGCCCAAAAGGACCTAAGCCCACCAATTGAGCCCAAATGGAAGCTTATGGAAGCTAAGGCCCAAGTTCAAGCCCAATGGATTACAACGAGGTTGAAGAAGATGCTTGACGCATTTGGATGCGGGATCAAGTGGGAGCTACAACATCCATGTGTCGTGTGTCCCTTAGGATCGGACCTAAGACACACACTTGTTTCGGCTAACAAGTGTGGTCTAACTTAGTGGCTCGTGTCTAGTATAATTGTGTATGCTTGTTAATTGATTGTTTGATTATGTGGTTGTTAGATATTAGGATATCAACTTCGTCACATAGAATTAATTAACAAAGCATAAAACGGGTTCTAACAATTATCGGTAATCACGTGACACGTAGTTTAATAAAATGGATTTATTAACTAGCCGTCTCACGCCCATAATAAAATGGTTTTATTATAAATTAGAATTTTGAAAATGGTTTCAAAATAATCATGTTACTAAATGCATGTTAGAACATGATTTAAAGTTTTACAACTAGAATTATTAAAACTAAAAATCCCTTTTAAAATTAAGGATAACAAGTTAAACACCATCCTTTTGTATAACGCTTAACATATTAGTAAGCTCTTAGTGGGAAAAAGGTCACCTAACCGCGTAGAGTAAATTAATATGTTGAGGTAATATTGGCATATAAATGGGAAAAAGGTCACCTAACCATTTGTATGTTGATATTACAAGTTGATACAAGTAGGACGACTTAAATTAGAACCATGTGAAGAGGGTCACCCAAGCATGGGGTCTAATAGGTGTTGATGGGATAAACATGCCGACACGAAATATGATTTCGAACCGGTCCCATAAACTCTAGAAGTTGCAAAAGGGTTTGCAATTGTTATGAATAACTACCTTGATAAACCGACAATGGGAAAAAGGTCACCTAACCGGAGTCGGGTTTATCGTTGGATTCTAGATTTTAATTATTAATTATATTTGGTATATATAAAAGGGTATTAATAATTAAAATAAGTAAAACACTAAAATGAACTTAATTAAAATTCTGCAGATGGCCGCACACGTCGACGACAACATAATCCCTAACGTCCAAAATGTATCTCTCCGATCTATTCTCGCTAAAGACCGTCTTAATCACAATAACTTTTCGGATTGGTTCCGAAATTTAAGGATTGTTCTAAAACAAGAAAAATTATATCATGTTTTGGAAACACCTATCCCCAACGAACCGGAAGAGGGAAGTGAGGTCGAATACATGAATTGGGTCCAACACACGGAAGATTCCATTCAAGTGTCATGCCTCATGTTGGCGACTATGGTTCCCGAAATCCAAAAGGATTTCGAAAACCATAATGCGTACGACATGATTACTCAACTTAAGGAAATGTTCCTTAAGCAATCGAGGGTTGAAAGGTTCGAAACGGTTCGAGCCTTGCATGCATGTAGAATGGATGATAATCAACCAGTTTCAACTTATGTACTTAAGATGAAAAGTTACATTGATCGCCTCGCCAAGCTCAATTGTCCCATCTCAAAAGAGTTAGCAACGGATTTGATCCTTAACTCTTTGTCGAAAAGGTTCGACACTTTCGTGTTAAATTATAACATGAACGGGTGGGACAAAAACATTGGAGAACTTCACTCAATGCTTAAAACAGCCGAGGCGAGCATGGGTAAAAGGGTTTTACCCGTGTTTGCGATCAATGAAGGTGGATCCAAGAATCGATCTCAGCCCAATCCTAAGGCTAAGGTAGCAAAAAGAAAGGGTCCTCCTGTGCATCTTAAGGGTAAGGGCAAGGCACCGGTTATGGCAAAGAAACAAAAGGTTGTGGAACCGAGGGGTCATAAGGATGATCCTTGTTTTGGTTGTGGGGAGACCGGACATTGGAAACGCAATTGCCCGGTCTACCTAAAGGAGCTAAGAGACAAGAGGAATGCGGGGCATGCCTCGGGTAATGTCTTTATGATTAATATTGAGCTAAATCTTATTTCTTCTAACACATGGGTATTGGATACCGGATGTGGAACTCACATTTGCAATTGGTTGCAGGGGTTCAAAAGGAATGAAGACTTAAAGAAGGGCGAAGTGAGTCTTTTCATGGGCAACGGTGCAAGGGTGCACGTGGTCGCTAGAGGAGACTTCACTTTATCGCTTCCAAGTGGTTTGGAAGTTGTTTTGAGGAATGTTTTGTATGCTCCTAGTTTGACTAGGAACATTATTTCCGTGCACCTTCTTAGACAATGTAATTTTGACTTTAAATTTGTAAAATCAGAAATGCATGTATCATCTAATGGTATCTTTTATTTTAAAGCTGTACCAAACAACGGTATTTATGAATTGGTTCATGATAATACCTCAAATAGCTCATTATATCAAACTTCCACCAAAAGACTCAAAAAGGATTTGAGTGATTCCTACATTTGGCATTGTCGCCTTGGACACATAAACAAGAATCGTGTAAATACTCTCCAAAAGAATGTTCTTTTGAAAACAAACGAGTTAGGTTCGTTTGATGAGTGTGAATCTTGTATTCAAGGCAAGATGACCAAAGAGCCTTTCAAAGGTACAAATGAAAGGGCAAAGGACTTGTTAGGTATCATACATACGGATGTATGCGGACCTCTCAAGCCCACTAGTAGGAATAGTGAAAAGTACTTCATTACCTTTACCGACGATTTTAGTCGATATGGGTATGTGTATCTAATGAAACACAAACATGAAGCCTTTGAAATGTTCAAGGAATTTCAAAATGAAGTACAAAATCAGCTCGACCGAACAATCAAGGTACTCCGCTCCGATAGAGGAGGCGAATACCTAAGTGATGTTTTTCAAAGTCATCTTAGAGATTGTGGAATTGTTTCACAGCTCACTCCTCCTGGTACTCCTCAACATAACGGAGTATCCGAGAGGAGGAATCGAACACTGTTGGACATGGTTCGATCAATGATGGCACGAAGCTCACTACCACCATCATTTTGGGGATATGCACTACTTACAGCAGCTCGTATTTTGAATATGGCCCCGACCAAAAAGATGGATCGAACACCCTATGAAGTGTGGCATGGAAAGGTTCCATCCCTTTCATATTTAAGGGTATGGGGATGCAAAGTTTATGTTAAACGTGACACCCCAAATAAGCTTGAGGCTCGATCCATCAAGTGTATCTTCATAGGATACCCAAAGGATGATATAGGATATATATTCTATGATCCTAGTGAACAAAGAGTGTTTGTTTCACGCAACGGATACTTCTTAGAAACTAAGTTCCTTATGGAAGGACCTAGTGAAAAGAGAGTGGAACTTGAAGAGGTTCAAGAATCACTGGATGATACACAGTTGGTCGATACTAGCTTTCAACACGAGGATGTTGAAGGTGATCAAATGGTTGATCATACACACGTTGCTCGCAGATCTAGTAGGGTTAGTCAACCTCCCGAGAGATATGGATTTCTCGTGGATGGTTGCTACTTGGTCGATTCGGATGAACCGATCTCCTACAAAGATGCTATGTCACAACCTGATTGTGAAAAATGGCTTGAAGCCATGAGCGCCGAGATGCAATCCATGCACGATAACCAAGTTTGGGAATTGGTTGATCGTCCACTTAACTCCAAACTGGTTGGATGTAAGTGGGTCTTCAAGAAGAAGACCGATATGCATGGAAATCTAGATACTTACAAAGCACGACTTGTAGCAAAAGGTTTCACACAAACTCAAGGGATTGATTATGATGAAACCTTCTCGCCGGTCGCGATGCTTAAGTCGATCAGGATATTATTTGCCATTGCAGCCCATTTTGATTATGAGATATGGCAGATGGATGTCAAGACCGCTTTTCTTAATGGATATCTTGAGGAAGATGTCCATATGGTTCAGCCTGAAGGTTTTGTCGATCCATCTAATCCTGACAAAGTATGTAAGTTAAGGAAATCAATCTACGGGTTGAAACAAGCATCACGGATGTGGAATCATCGTTTTAATGAAGAAATCAAAGCGTTTGGTTTCGTCCAAAACGGTGATGAGGCGTGTGTATATAAATGGGCTAGTGGGAGTATAGTCATGTTCCTTATTTTGTATGTCGATGATATACTTTTATTTGGAAATGATATACCAAGTATGGAAAGCGTTAAAGCGTGGTTAAGTAGTCGTTTCTCAATTAAGGATCTTGGAGAAGCGACATATATCTTGGGAATAAATGTCTATAGGGATAGACAAAGGAAATTGATCGGACTCAATCAAAGTGCATACATTGATAAAATCCTGAAAAGGTTCAGGATGGAAAACTCTAAGAAAGGTTTGGTACCTATTCCTAGAGGAACCGTGTTAAGCTCATCCCAAAGTCCTAGCTCTAAGGAAGAGCAGGATAGGATGAAGCATGTTCCTTATGCTTCGGCAATAGGATCTATTATGTATGCAATGATGTGCACTAGACCGGACGTCTAGTATGCTTTAAGCATAACGAGTAGATACCAGCACAACCCAGGTGACAGTCATTGGATGGCTGTCAAGAATATATTAAAATACCTTAGAAGGACTAAGGATATGTTTTTAATATATGGGTCTGGTGAGGAGGAACTCGTCGTAAAGGGTTACGTGGATGCGAGTTTCCAAAATGACCGAGATGATTCTCGGTCACAGTCGGGATATGTCTTCATTTTGAATGGAGGCGCTGTCTCTTGGAAGAGTTCGAAGCAGGATGTTGTCGCGTTATCCACTACAGAATCTGAGTACATCGCCGCTTCAATGGCAGCCCAAGAGGCTGCATGGATGAAAAAGTTCATCATGGATCTAGGGATTATCTCTACCATTCAGGAGCCCCTAGAGATATTCTGTGACAATGAGGGTGCTATTGCACAGATCAAGGAGCCTCGTGCTCATCAGAAAACGAGGCACATTGAGCGCAGATTCAACTACATAAGGGATGAAGTTGAAAAGGGAAAGATATGTATTCATAAAGTTCATACCGATCAAAATATTGCGGACCCACTCACGAAGCTCCTCGATAGGCCAAAGCATGAGGGTCATGTTTGTGCATTAGGACTTCGGTATTCTAGTGAGTGGATTTAATCTGTGTTTAGTGTTTGTATAAGAACGAATGTAATGGGTATCTCATGAAAATTAATTATGTTTTAATTATTCAATGAGTTATGTTCTATATTTGCATGTTTAATCCATGAATGACTTATGTTGTTCTAAACGTCCGTAGTCGATCATACTTGTGGGAACAAGTATGAAGGTAAGACTATTATGAACCCGGATTGGTTGATATTCATGTGATGAATATAGGGCATAGGTTTGCCACCAAAGTTCATAGATATTTGTGGGATACAAATATTGGACTGACCCGCTCTCAAGGATCACTGCATGGAGTTAGTGTAACTGATCATAAGTAATCCTTGAGTAAAGGCGAGTATCATTGTGTCCTTTGACCTAAGATGCATATTGGATCTGGTCTTTCATCAAGTCTGATAACTTGACTCTCTTCTTTGTTATTTCGGTAACACGATAACGTGTAAGAAAGAGCTCAGATATCATACGAGATGTCAACAAGGGTGTATGCAGTCAAGATGGGATTTGTTCCTCTTATGTGTTGAGAGTTTAGATGTCTAAGTTTTTTTAAGTTAAATCATTGAGAGAATGATCACTCTGTGTCTCTTCGATTTGACAGGATATCTAGTAACAAAGGGATGTAGTGATAAGACTTACCTATATCATATCAAGTATGGACTTGAAGGGGATGATGTTATTGAATGGCACTTAGTCAAACACACCAGGGATGGTGACCTGTTGTTAGGCGGTATTCACCATTAGCATTAACTTCCTATGAGTCACGTGCAAGTGGGAGATTGTTGGAATACCGTATGCCCGAGGCACATAATTAGGTTAATGTGGCTAGCCGTGTTTGATCCAAGTCGGGTCATACCCACTAACGAGTTAGACACACACCAATTATGTATTTGTTGAGATATGATCTATAAAACAAATACAGAACACAACACATTCAGAAATCGGGTTTCTGAATAATTACTTGAAAGTGTTAAATAAATTAATTGGTTAATTTATTTATTCAAATAATTATTATTGGAATGATTATTTAAACATGTGTTCTTTTATAAAATGGTTTATAAAAGATGGGATGTTTATATATTTTATAAGGTATAAAATATATATTATTTAGACATGTATGCCTTACACCCCATACACTTGGTCAAAGTTGGTAAGGACTTGATGGAGGTTGAGTAACTTTTACTTGACCAAAAACCTAACTTAAGATATGAATGAGATATGATCTCATTTATATAAAGATCAACAAACTTTCAAGATATAATAAGTAACCACAACTCTCTCTTTCCCTCTAGCTTTTGGTTCGGCCAAAGTCAAGAAACAAAAGAGGTTCGAGTCTCGGTTTCTCGTGTTCAAGCTTCCTAACATAGCTCGGTGTGTGTTGGAGGCTCGGGGTATCTTCCGTTTGAGGATTTTCCCTTTGAAAGTCTAGCATCAACATCATCATCTTCTTCAACCATCAACTACATCTCTTAAGGAGTTAAGAATGTAAGTTTTACAAGCTTTGATAGTTTAGTTTTTCCGTATTATTTGATCCTTAGTCTCGGGTTTCTAATCTTAAGATTAATGGTAATCTTGAAACAAGAATAAAGGGTTATTCATAGATTAACACACATATGAACTTGTAATATATATATGGATATATGTACATAAAGTTTATAGATAATCACGCTTCCGCCTTTTAATGACTAGTTAAATGATTAACTAAGTCTAAAATATCCATAGAAACCCAACAATTGGCATCAAGAGCCGGGATACGGGAAACTAAGCTTCGGGTTTTCGGTTTTATATTTTCCCCTTGAAAGATTTTATACAAATAATTAACATGCATGATTTTTTTTGTATTTAATCTTGTTATATTTTTGGCTTTGTTCAAAAAAAAAATAAATAAATAAAACCGAGCTATTGGGCCGAAGCCCACTTCTTTTGGTTAATGGGTTAACCGAAAAAAGGGAAGAAAGTTAAATGGGCCGAAGCCCATGAGACTTTCTTATGGGCCGAAGCCCAAGAACAAGTTATTGGGTCAAACCCAAATGGGTTGGGCTAGGCCCGATAAGGTCAAGGGGTTTTGGAACGGGATCCTAAAACATAACGGGTTATGTTTGTTATTTATTAAAACTAGACCGAGCCGTAGACCAAAATGGATGTTTGTTTGTGGTTGATGATTGTAATTGTAATTAATTATTCAAGTTTCGGTTTGTAATAATTAATTAGGGGCAGTTTTGTAATTTTGTAATTATTTATTCATATGGGTATGTAATAAATAGATTATTTGTAATATCTTTATTTTATAGAATAAAAAATGTATTAGGACATTTGGTTTTGTAAAATTAAAGAAGATTGCAAAATTGGAAGTTTGGGCCTTATTGGGCCGGGTATGGTGATAATGGGCCTCACAAGCCCATTAAGGGGATTCAAGCCCAAAAGGACCTAAGCCCACCAATTGAGCCCAAATGGAAGCTTATGGAAGCTAAGGCCCAAGTTCAAGCCCAATGGATTACAACGAGGTTGAAGAAGATGCTTGACGCATTTGGATGCGGGATCAAGTGGGAGCTACAACATCCATGTGTCGTGTGTCCCTTAGGATCGGACCTAAGACACACACTTGTTTCGGCTAACAAGTGTGGTCTAACTTAGTGGCTCGTGTCTAGTATAATTGTGTATGCTTGTTAATTGATTGTTTGATTATGTGGTTGTTAGATATTAGGATATCAACTTCGTCACATAGAATTAATTAACAAAGCATAAAACGGGTTCTAACAATTATCGGTAATCACGTGACACGTAGTTTAATAAAATGGATTTATTAACTAGCCGTCTCACGCCCATAATAAAATGGTTTTATTATAAATTAGAATTTTGAAAATGGTTTCAAAATAATCATGTTACTAAATGCATGTTAGAACATGATTTAAAGTTTTACAACTAGAATTATTAAAACTAAAAATCCCTTTTAAAATTAAGGATAACAAGTTAAACACCATCCTTTTGTATAACGCTTAACATATTAGTAAGCTCTTAGTGGGAAAAAGGTCACCTAACCGCGTAGAGTAAATTAATATGTTGAGGTAATATTGGCATATAAATGGGAAAAAGGTCACCTAACCATTTGTATGTTGATATTACAAGTTGATACAAGTAGGACGACTTAAATTAGAACCATGTGAAGAGGGTCACCCAAGCATGGGGTCTAATAGGTGTTGATGGGATAAACATGCCGACACGAAATATGATTTCGAACCGGTCCCATAAACTCTAGAAGTTGCAAAAGGGTTTGCAATTGTTATGAATAACTACCTTGATAAACCGACAATGGGAAAAAGGTCACCTAACCGGAGTCGGGTTTATCGTTGGATTCTAGATTTTAATTATTAATTATATTTGGTATATATAAAAGGGTATTAATAATTAAAATAAGTAAAACACTAAAATGAACTTAATTAAAATTCTGCAGATGGCCGCACACGTCGACGACAACATAATCCCTAACGTCCAAAATGTATCTCTCCGATCTATTCTCGCTAAAGACCGTCTTAATCACAATAACTTTTCGGATTGGTTCCGAAATTTAAGGATTGTTCTAAAACAAGAAAAATTATATCATGTTTTGGAAACACCAATCCCCAACGAACCGGAAGAGGGAAGTGAGGTCGAATACATGAATTGGGTCCAACACACGGAAGATTCCATTCAAGTGTCATGCCTCATGTTGGCGACTATGGTTCCCGAAATCCAAAAGGATTTCGAAAACCATAATGCGTACGACATGATTACTCAACTTAAGGAAATGTTCCTTAAGCAATCGAGGGTTGAAAGGTTCGAAACGGTTCGAGCCTTGCATGCATGTAGAATGGATGATAATCAACCAGTTTCAACTTATGTACTTAAGATGAAAAGTTACATTGATCGCCTCGCCAAGCTCAATTGTCCCATCTCAAAAGAGTTAGCAACGGATTTGATCCTTAACTCTTTGTCGAAAAGGTTCGACACTTTCGTGTTAAATTATAACATGAACGGGTGGGACAAAAACATTGGAGAACTTCACTCAATGCTTAAAACAGCCGAGGCGAGCATGGGTAAAAGGGTTTTACCCGTGTTTGCGATCAATGAAGGTGGATCCAAGAATCGATCTCAGCCCAATCCTAAGGCTAAGGTAGCAAAAAGAAAGGGTCCTCCTGTGCATCTTAAGGGTAAGGGCAAGGCACCGGTTATGGCAAAGAAACAAAAGGTTGTGGAACCGAGGGGTCATAAGGATGATCCTTGTTTTGGTTGTGGGGAGACCGGACATTGGAAACGCAATTGCCCGGTCTACCTAAAGGAGCTAAGAGACAAGAGGAATGCGGGGCATGCCTCGGGTAATGTCTTTATGATTAATATTGAGCTAAATCTTATTTCTTCTAACACATGGGTATTGGATACCGGATGTGGAACTCACATTTGCAATTGGTTGCAGGGGTTCAAAAGGAATGAAGACTTAAAGAAGGGCGAAGTGAGTCTTTTCATGGGCAACGGTGCAAGGGTGCACGTGGTCGCTAGAGGAGACTTCACTTTATCGCTTCCAAGTGGTTTGGAAGTTGTTTTGAGGAATGTTTTGTATGCTCCTAGTTTGACTAGGAACATTATTTCCGTGCACCTTCTTAGACAATGTAATTTTGACTTTA
Source organism: Bidens hawaiensis (assembly GCF_021521415.1). Taxonomy (NCBI): domain Eukaryota; kingdom Viridiplantae; phylum Streptophyta; class Magnoliopsida; order Asterales; family Asteraceae; genus Bidens; species Bidens hawaiensis. Next base: position 177,082 of record NW_027491048.1, on the reverse strand, counting down.
AATTTGTAAAATCAGAAATGCATGTATCATCTAATGGTATCTTTTATTTTAAAGCTGTACCAAACAACGGTATTTATGAATTGGTTCATGATAATACCTCAAATAGCTCATTATATCAAACTTCCACCAAAAGACTCAAAAAGGATTTGAGTGATTCCTACATTTGGCATTGTCGCCTTGGACACATAAACAAGAATCGTGTAAATACTCTCCAAAAGAATGTTCTTTTGAAAACAAACGAGTTAGGTTCGTTTGATGAGTGTGAATCTTGTATTCAAGGCAAGATGACCAAAGAGCCTTTCAAAGGTACAAATGAAAGGGCTAAGGACTTGTTAGGTATCATACATACGGATGTATGCGGACCTCTCAAGCCCACTAGTAGGAATAGTGAAAAGTACTTCATTACCTTTACCGACGATTTTAGTCGATATGGGTATGTGTATCTAATGAAACACAAACATGAAGCCTTTGAAATGTTCAAGGAATTTCAAAATGAAGTACAAAATCAGCTCGACCGAACAATCAAGGTACTCCGCTCCGATAGAGGAGGCGAATACCTAAGTGATGTTTTTCAAAGTCATCTTAGAGATTGTGGAATTGTTTCACAGCTCACTCCTCCTGGTACTCCTCAACATAACGGAGTATCCGAGAGGAGGAATCGAACACTGTTGGACATGGTTCGATCAATGATGGCACGAAGCTCACTACCACCATCATTTTGGGGATATGCACTACTTACAGCAGCTCGTATTTTGAATATGGCCCCGACCAAAAAGATGGATCGAACACCCTATGAAGTGTGGCATGGAAAGGTTCCATCCCTTTCATATTTAAGGGTATGGGGATGCAAAGTTTATGTTAAACGTGACACCCCAAATAATCTTGAGGCTCGATCCATCAAGTGTATCTTCATAGGATACCCAAAGGATGATATAGGATATATATTCTATGATCCTAGTGAACAAAGAGTGTTTGTTTCACGCAACGGATACTTCTTAGAAACTAAGTTCCTTATGGAAGGACCTAGTGAAAAGAGAGTGGAACTTGAAGAGGTTCAAGAATCACTGGATGATACACAGTTGGTCGATACTAGCTTTCAACACGAGGATGTTGAAGGTGATCAAATGGTTGATCATACACACGTTGCTCGCAGATCTAGTAGGGTTAGTCAACCTCCCGAGAGATATGGATTTCTCGTGGATGGTTGCTACTTGGTCGATTCGGATGAACCGATCTCCTACAAAGATGCTATGTCACAACCTGATTGTGAAAAATGGCTTGAAGCCATGAGCGCCGAGATGCAATCCATGCACGATAACCAAGTTTGGGAATTGGTTGATCGTCCACTTAACTCCAAACTGGTTGGATGTAAGTGGGTCTTCAAGAAGAAGACCGATATGCATGGAAATCTAGATACTTACAAAGCACGACTTGTAGCAAAAGGTTTCACACAAACTCAAGGGATTGATTATGATGAAACCTTCTCGCCGGTCGCGATGCTTAAGTCGATCAGGATATTATTTGCCATTGCAGCCCATTTTGATTATGAGATATGGCAGATGGATGTCAAGACCGCTTTTCTTAATGGATATCTTGAGGAAGATGTCCATATGGTTCAGCCTGAAGGTTTTGTCGATCCATCTAATCCTGACAAAGTATGTAAGTTAAGGAAATCAATCTACGGGTTGAAACAAGCATCACGGATGTGGAATCATCGTTTTAATGAAGAAATCAAAGCGTTTGGTTTCGTCCAAAACGGTGATGAGGCGTGTGTATATAAATGGGCTAGTGGGAGTATAGTCATGTTCCTTATTTTGTATGTCGATGATATACTTTTATTTGGAAATGATATACCAAGTATGGAAAGCGTTAAAGCGTGGTTAAGTAGTCGTTTCTCAATTAAGGATCTTGGAGAAGCGACATATATCTTGGGAATAAATGTCTATAGGGATAGACAAAGGAAATTGATCGGACTCAATCAAAGTGCATACATTGATAAAATCCTGAAAAGGTTCAGGATGGAAAACTCTAAGAAAGGTTTGGTACCTATTCCTAGAGGAACCGTGTTAAGCTCATCCCAAAGTCCTAGCTCTAAGGAAGAGCAGGATAGGATGAAGCATGTTCCTTATGCTTCGGCAATAGGATCTATTATGTATGCAATGATGTGCACTAGACCGGACGTCTAGTATGCTTTAAGCATAACGAGTAGATACCAGCACAACCCAGGTGACAGTCATTGGATGGCTGTCAAGAATATATTAAAATACCTTAGAAGGACTAAGGATATGTTTTTAATATATGGGTCTGGTGAGGAGGAACTCGTCGTAAAGGGTTACGTGGATGCGAGTTTCCAAAATGACCGAGATGATTCTCGGTCACAGTCGGGATATGTCTTCATTTTGAATGGAGGCGCTGTCTCTTGGAAGAGTTCGAAGCAGGATGTTGTCGCGTTATCCACTACAGAATCTGAGTACATCGCCGCTTCAATGGCAGCCCAAGAGGCTGCATGGATGAAAAAGTTCATCATGGATCTAGGGATTATCTCTACCATTCAGGAGCCCCTAGAGATATTCTGTGACAATGAGGGTGCTATTGCACAGATCAAGGAGCCTCGTGCTCATCAGAAAACGAGGCACATTGAGCGCAGATTCAACTACATAAGGGATGAAGTTGAAAAGGGAAAGATATGTATTCATAAAGTTCATACCGATCAAAATATTGCGGACCCACTCACGAAGCTCCTCGATAGGCCAAAGCATGAGGGTCATGTTTGTGCATTAGGACTTCGGTATTCTAGTGAGTGGATTTAATCTGTGTTTAGTGTTTGTATAAGAACGAATGTAATGGGTATCTCATGAAAATTAATTATGTTTTAATTATTCAATGAGTTATGTTCTATATTTGCATGTTTAATCCATGAATGACTTATGTTGTTCTAAACGTCCGTAGTCGATCATACTTGTGGGAACAAGTATGAAGGTAAGACTATTATGAACCCGGATTGGTTGATATTCATGTGATGAATATAGGGCATAGGTTTGCCACCAAAGTTCATAGATATTTGTGGGATACAAATATTGGACTGACCCGCTCTCAAGGATCACTGCATGGAGTTAGTGTAACTGATCATAAGTAATCCTTGAGTAAAGGCGAGTATCATTGTGTCCTTTGACCTAAGATGCATATTGGATCTGGTCTTTCATCAAGTCTGATAACTTGACTCTCTTCTTTGTTATTTCGGTAACACGATAACGTGTAAGAAAGAGCTCAGATATCATACGAGATGTCAACAAGGGTGTATGCAGTCAAGATGGGATTTGTTCCTCTTATGTGTTGAGAGTTTAGATGTCTAAGTTTTTTTAAGTTAAATCATTGAGAGAATGATCACTCTGTGTCTCTTCGATTTGACAGGATATCTAGTAACAAAGGGATGTAGTGATAAGACTTACCTATATCATATCAAGTATGGACTTGAAGGGGATGATGTTATTGAATGGCACTTAGTCAAACACACTAGGGATGGTGACCTGTTGTTAGGCGGTATTCACCATTAGCATTAACTTCCTATGAGTCACGTGCAAGTGGGAGATTGTTGGAATACCGTATGCCCGAGGCACATAATTAGGTTAATGTGGCTAGCCGTGTTTGATCCAAGTCGGGTCATACCCAATAACGAGTTAGACACACACCAATTATGTATTTGTTGAGATATGATCTATAAAACAAATACAGAACACAACACATTCAGAAATCGGGTTTCTGAATAATTACTTGAAAGTGTTAAATAAATTAATTGGTTAATTTATTTATTCAAATAATTATTATTGGAATGATTATTTAAACATGTGTTCTTTTATAAAATGGTTTATAAAAGATGGGATGTTTATATATTTTATAAGGTATAAAATATATATTATTTAGACATGTATGCCTTACACCCCATACACTTGGTCAAAGTTGGTAAGGACTTGATGGAGGTTGAGTAACTTTTACTTGACCAAAAACCTAACTTAAGATATGAATGAGATATGATCTCATTTATATAAAGATCAACAAACTTTCAAGATATAATAAGTAACCACAACTCTCTCTTTCCCTCTAGCTTTTGGTTCGGCCAAAGTCAAGAAACAAAAGAGGTTCGAGTCTCGGTTTCTCGTGTTCAAGCTTCCTAACATAGCTCGGTGTGTGTTGGAGGCTCGGGGTATCTTCCGTTTGAGGATTTTCCCTTTGAAAGTCTAGCATCAACATCATCATCTTCTTCAACCATCAACTACATCTCTTAAGGAGTTAAGAATGTAAGTTTTACAAGCTTTGATAGTTTAGTTTTTCCGTATTATTTGATCCTTAGTCTCGGGTTTCTAATCTTAAGATTAATGGTAATCTTGAAACAAGAATAAAGGGTTATTCATAGATTAACACACATATGAACTTGTAATATATATATGGATATATGTACATAAAGTTTATAGATAATCACGCTTCCGCCTTTTAATGACTAGTTAAATGATTAACTAAGTCTAAAATATCCATAGAAACCCAACAATTGGCATCAAGAGCCGGGATACGGGAAACTAAGCTTCGGGTTTTCGGTTTTATATTTTCCCCTTGAAAGATTTTATACAAATAATTAACATGCATGATTTTTTTTGTATTTAATCTTGTTATATTTTTGGCTTTGTTCAAAAAAAAAAATAAATAAATAAAACCGAGCTATTGGGCCGAAGCCCACTTCTTTTGGTTAATGGGTTAACCGAAAAAAGGGAAGAAAGTTAAATGGGCCGAAGCCCATGAGACTTTCTTATGGGCCGAAGCCCAAGAACAAGTTATTGGGTCAAACCCAAATGGGTTGGGCTAGGCCCGATAAGGTCAAGGGGTTTTGGAACGGGATCCTAAAACATAACGGGTTATGTTTGTTATTTATTAAAACTAGACCGAGCCGTAGACCAAAATGGATGTTTGTTTGTGGTTGATGATTGTAATTGTAATTAATTATTCAAGTTTCGGTTTGTAATAATTAATTAGGGGCAGTTTTGTAATTTTGTAATTATTTATTCATATGGGTATGTAATAAATAGATTATTTGTAATATCTTTATTTTATAGAATAAAAAATGTATTAGGACATTTGGTTTTGTAAAATTAAAGAAGATTGCAAAATTGGAAGTTTGGGCCTTATTGGGCCGGGTATGGTGATAATGGGCCTCACAAGCCCATTAAGGGGATTCAAGCCCAAAAGGACCTAAGCCCACCAATTGAGCCCAAATGGAAGCTTATGGAAGCTAAGGCCCAAGTTCAAGCCCAATGGATTACAACGAGGTTGAAGAAGATGCTTGACGCATTTGGATGCGGGATCAAGTGGGAGCTACAACATCCATGTGTCGTGTGTCCCTTAGGATCGGACCTAAGACACACACTTGTTTCGGCTAACAAGTGTGGTCTAACTTAGTGGCTCGTGTCTAGTATAATTGTGTATGCTTGTTAATTGATTGTTTGATTATGTGGTTGTTAGATATTAGGATATCAACTTCGTCACATAGAATTAATTAACAAAGCATAAAACGGGTTCTAACAATTATCGGTAATCACGTGACACGTAGTTTAATAAAATGGATTTATTAACTAGCCGTCTCACGCCCATAATAAAATGGTTTTATTATAAATTAGAATTTTGAAAATGGTTTCAAAATAATCATGTTACTAAATGCATGTTAGAACATGATTTAAAGTTTTACAACTAGAATTATTAAAACTAAAAATCCCTTTTAAAATTAAGGATAACAAGTTAAACACCATCCTTTTGTATAACGCTTAACATATTAGTAAGCTCTTAGTGGGAAAAAGGTCACCTAACCGCGTAGAGTAAATTAATATGTTGAGGTAATATTGGCATATAAATGGGAAAAAGGTCACCTAACCATTTGTATGTTGATATTACAAGTTGATACAAGTAGGACGACTTAAATTAGAACCATGTGAAGAGGGTCACCCAAGCATGGGGTCTAATAGGTGTTGATGGGATAAACATGCCGACACGAAATATGATTTCGAACCGGTCCCATAAACTCTAGAAGTTGCAAAAGGGTTTGCAATTGTTATGAATAACTACCTTGATAAACCGACAATGGGAAAAAGGTCACCTAACCGGAGTCGGGTTTATCGTTGGATTCTAGATTTTAATTATTAATTATATTTGGTATATATAAAAGGGTATTAATAATTAAAATAAGTAAAACACTAAAATGAACTTAATTAAAATTCTGCAGATGGCCGCACACGTCGACGACAACATAATCCCTAACGTCCAAAATGTATCTCTCCGATCTATTCTCGCTAAAGACCGTCTTAATCACAATAACTTTTCGGATTGGTTCCGAAATTTAAGGATTGTTCTAAAACAAGAAAAATTATATCATGTTTTGGAAACACCTATCCCCAACGAACCGGAAGAGGGAAGTGAGGTCGAATACATGAATTGGGTCCAACACACGGAAGATTCCATTCAAGTGTCATGCCTCATGTTGGCGACTATGGTTCCTGAAATCCAAAAGGATTTCGAAAACCATAATGCGTACGACATGATTACTCAACTTAAGGAAATGTTCCTTAAGCAATCGAGGGTTGAAAGGTTCGAAACGGTTCGAGCCTTGCATGCATGTAGAATGGATGATAATCAACCAGTTTCAACTTATGTACTTAAGATGAAAAGTTACATTGATCGCCTCGCCAATCTCAATTGTCCCATCTCAAAAGAGTTAGCAACGGATTTGATCCTTAACTCTTTGTCGAAAAGGTTCGACACTTTCGTGTTAAATTATAACATGAACGGGTGGGACAAAAACATTGGAGAACTTCACTCAATGCTTAAAACAGCCGAGGCGAGCATGGGTAAAAGGGTTTTACCCGTGTTTGCGATCAATGAAGGTGGATCCAAGAATCGATCTCAGCCCAATCCTAAGGCTAAGGTAGCAAAAAGAAAGGGTCCTCCTGTGCATCTTAAGGGTAAGGGCAAGGCACCGGTTATGGCAAAGAAACAAAAGGTTGTGGAACCGAGGGGTCATAAGGATGATCCTTGTTTTGGTTGTGGGGAGACCGGACATTGGAAACGCAATTGCCCGGTCTACCTAAAGGAGCTAAGAGACAAGAGGAATGCGGGGCATGCCTCGGGTAATGTCTTTATGATTAATATTGAGCTAAATCTTATTTCTTCTAACACATGGGTATTGGATACCGGATGTGGAACTCACATTTGCAATTGGTTGCAGGGGTTCAAAAGGAATGAAGACTTAAAGAAGGGCGAAGTGAGTCTTTTCATGGGCAACGGTGCAAGGGTGCACGTGGTCGCTAGAGGAGACTTCACTTTATCGCTTCCAAGTGGTTTGGAAGTTGTTTTGAGGAATGTTTTGTATGCTCCTAGTTTGACTAGGAACATTATTTCCGTGCACCTTCTTAGACAATGTAATTTTGACTTTAAATTTGTAAAATCAGAAATGCATGTATCATCTAATGGTATCTTTTATTTTAAAGCTGTACCAAACAACGGTATTTATGAATTGGTTCATGATAATACCTCAAATAGCTCATTATATCAAACTTCCACCAAAAGACTCAAAAAGGATTTGAGTGATTCCTACATTTGGCATTGTCGCCTTGGACACATAAACAAGAATCGTGTAAATACTCTCCAAAAGAATGTTCTTTTGAAAACAAACGAGTTAGGTTCGTTTGATGAGTGTGAATCTTGTATTCAAGGCAAGATGACCAAAGAGCCTTTCAAAGGTACAAATGAAAGGGCTAAGGACTTGTTAGGTATCATACATACGGATGTATGCGGACCTCTCAAGCCCACTAGTAGGAATAGTGAAAAGTACTTCATTACCTTTACCGACGATTTTAGTCGATATGGGTATGTGTATCTAATGAAACACAAACATGAAGCCTTTGAAATGTTCAAGGAATTTCAAAATGAAGTACAAAATCAGCTCGACCGAACAATCAAGGTACTCCGCTCCGATAGAGGAGGCGAATACCTAAGTGATGTTTTTCAAAGTCATCTTAGAGATTGTGGAATTGTTTCACAGCTCACTCCTCCTGGTACTCCTCAACATAACGGAGTATCCGAGAGGAGGAATCGAACACTGTTGGACATGGTTCGATCAATGATGGCACGAAGCTCACTACCACCATCATTTTGGGGATATGCACTACTTACAGCAGCTCGTATTTTGAATATGGCCCCGACCAAAAAGATGGATCGAACACCCTATGAAGTGTGGCATGGAAAGGTTCCATCCCTTTCATATTTAAGGGTATGGGGATGCAAAGTTTATGTTAAACGTGACACCCCAAATAAGCTTGAGGCTCGATCCATCAAGTGTATCTTCATAGGATACCCAAAGGATGATATAGGATATATATTCTATGATCCTAGTGAACAAAGAGTGTTTGTTTCACGCAACGGATACTTCTTAGAAACTAAGTTCCTTATGGAAGGACCTAGTGAAAAGAGAGTGGAACTTGAAGAGGTTCAAGAATCACTGGATGATACACAGTTGGTCGATACTAGCTTTCAACACGAGGATGTTGAAGGTGATCAAATGGTTGATCATACACACGTTGCTCGCAGATCTAGTAGGGTTAGTCAACCTCCCGAGAGATATGGATTTCTCGTGGATGGTTGCTACTTGGTCGATTCGGATGAACTGATCTCCTACAAAGATGCTATGTCACAACCTGATTGTGAAAAATGGCTTGAAGCCATGAGCGCCGAGATGCAATCCATGCACGATAACCAAGTTTGGGAATTGGTTGATCGTCCACTTAACTCCAAACTGGTTGGATGTAAGTGGGTCTTCAAGAAGAAGACCGATATGCATGGAAATCTAGATACTTACAAAGCACGACTTGTAGCAAAAGGTTTCACACAAACTCAAGGGATTGATTATGATGAAACCTTCTCGCCGGTCGCGATGCTTAAGTCGATCAGGATATTATTTGCCATTGCAGCCCATTTTGATTATGAGATATGGCAGATGGATGTCAAGACCGCTTTTCTTAATGGATATCTTGAGGAAGATGTCCATATGGTTCAGCCTGAAGGTTTTGTCGATCCATCTAATCCTGACAAAGTATGTAAGTTAAGGAAATCAATCTACGGGTTGAAACAAGCATCACGGATGTGGAATCATCGTTTTAATGAAGAAATCAAAGCGTTTGGTTTCGTCCAAAACGGTGATGAGGCGTGTGTATATAAATGGGCTAGTGGGAGTATAGTCATGTTCCTTATTTTGTATGTCGATGATATACTTTTATTTGGAAATGATATACCAAGTATGGAAAGCGTTAAAGCGTGGTTAAGTAGTCGTTTCTCAATTAAGGATCTTGGAGAAGCGACATATATCTTGGGAATAAATGTCTATAGGGATAGACAAAGGAAATTGATCGGACTCAATCAAAGTGCATACATTGATAAAATCCTGAAAAGGTTCAGGATGGAAAACTCTAAGAAAGGTTTGGTACCTATTCCTAGAGGAACCGTGTTAAGCTCATCCCAAAGTCCTAGCTCTAAGGAAGAGCAGGATAGGATGAAGCATGTTCCTTATGCTTCGGCAATAGGATCTATTATGTATGCAATGATGTGCACTAGACCGGACGTCTAGTATGCTTTAAGCATAACGAGTAGATACCAGCACAACCCAGGTGACAGTCATTGGATGGCTGTCAAGAATATATTAAAATACCTTAGAAGGACTAAGGATATGTTTTTAATATATGGGTCTGGTGAGGAGGAACTCGTCGTAAAGGGTTACGTGGATGCGAGTTTCCAAAATGACCGAGATGATTCTCGGTCACAGTCGGGATATGTCTTCATTTTGAATGGAGGCGCTGTCTCTTGGAAGAGTTCGAAGCAGGATGTTGTCGCGTTATCCACTACAGAATCTGAGTACATCGCCGCTTCAATGGCAGCCCAAGAGGCTGCATGGATGAAAAAGTTCATCATGGATCTAGGGATTATCTCTACCATTCAGGAGCCCCTAGAGATATTCTGTGACAATGAGGGTGCTATTGCACAGATCAAGGAGCCTCGTGCTCATCAGAAAACGAGGCACATTGAGCGCAGATTCAACTACATAAGGGATGAAGTTGAAAAGGGAAAGATATGTATTCATAAAGTTCATACCGATCAAAATATTGCGGACCCACTCACGAAGCTCCTCGATAGGCCAAAGCATGAGGGTCATGTTTGTGCATTAGGACTTCGGTATTCTAGTGAGTGGATTTAATCTGTGTTTAGTGTTTGTATAAGAACGAATGTAATGGGTATCTCATGAAAATTAATTATGTTTTAATTATTCAATGAGTTATGTTCTATATTTGCATGTTTAATCCATGAATGACTTATGTTGTTCTAAACGTCCGTAGTCGATCATACTTGTGGGAACAAGTATGAAGGTAAGACTATTATGAACCCGGATTGGTTGATATTCATGTGATGAATATAGGGCATAGGTTTGCCACCAAAGTTCATAGATATTTGTGGGATACAAATATTGGACTGACCCGCTCTCAAGGATCACTGCATGGAGTTAGTGTAACTGATCATAAGTAATCCTTGAGTAAAGGCGAGTATCATTGTGTCCTTTGACCTAAGATGCATATTGGATCTGGTCTTTCATCAAGTCTGATAACTTGACTCTCTTCTTTGTTATTTCGGTAACACGATAACGTGTAAGAAAGAGCTCAGATATCATACGAGATGTCAACAAGGGTGTATGCAGTCAAGATGGGATTTGTTCCTCTTATGTGTTGAGAGTTTAGATGTCTAAGTTTTTTTAAGTTAAATCATTGAGAGAATGATCACTCTGTGTCTCTTCGATTTGACAGGATATCTAGTAACAAAGGGATGTAGTGATAAGACTTACCTATATCATATCAAGTATGGACTTGAAGGGGATGATGTTATTGAATGGCACTTAGTCAAACACACTAGGGATGGTGACCTGTTGTTAGGCGGTATTCACCATTAGCATTAACTTCCTATGAGTCACGTGCAAGTGGGAGATTGTTGGAATACCGTATGCCCGAGGCACATAATTAGGTTAATGTGGCTAGCCGTGTTTGATCCAAGTCGGGTCATACCCAATAACGAGTTAGACACACACCAATTATGTATTTGTTGAGATATGATCTATAAAACAAATACAGAACACAACACATTCAGAAATCGGGTTTCTGAATAATTACTTGAAAGTGTTAAATAAATTAATTGGTTAATTTATTTATTCAAATAATTATTATTGGAATGATTATTTAAACATGTGTTCTTTTATAAAATGGTTTATAAAAGATGGGATGTTTATATATTTTATAAGGTATAAAATATATATTATTTAGACATGTATGCCTTACACCCCATACACTTGGTCAAAGTTGGTAAGGACTTGATGGAGGTTGAGTAACTTTTACTTGACCAAAAACCTAACTTAAGATATGAATGAGATATGATCTCATTTATATAAAGATCAACAAACTTTCAAGATATAATAAGTAACCACAACTCTCTCTTTCCCTCTAGCTTTTGGTTCGGCCAAAGTCAAGAAACAAAAGAGGTTCGAGTCTCGGTTTCTCGTGTTCAAGCTTCCTAACATAGCTCGGTGTGTGTTGGAGGCTCGGGGTATCTTCCATTTGAGGATTTTCCCTTTGAAAGTCTAGCATCAACATCATCATCTTCTTCAACCATCAACTACATCTCTTAAGGAGTTAAGAATGTAAGTTTTACAAGCTTTGATAGTTTAGTTTTTCCGTATTATTTGATCCTTAGTCTCGGGTTTCTAATCTTAAGATTAATGGTAATCTTGAAACAAGAATAAAGGGTTATTCATAGATTAACACACATATGAACTTGTAATATATATATGGATATATGTACATAAAGTTTATAGATAATCACGCTTCCGCCTTTTAATGACTAGTTAAATGATTAACTAAGTCTAAAATATCCATAGAAACCCAACAGATCCTTCTTTGTTCATGGCAGTTGGTTCAATAAAGAATGTAAGTTTGAATGAAGAAAGGGTTGTCAATGGTGTGTTTGAAAACGATGAAAAGAATGAAGGTACGTGGTACTTAGATAATGGTGCAAGTCATCATATGTCAGGAAAGAAAGAGTTTTTTACTACCTTGGATGAAGGAGTTTCGGGTCAAGTGAAGTTTGGTGATGGATCCGAGATCGAAATCAAAGGTAAAGGTAATGTGACTGTGGTAAGTAAGACTGGTGAAAAGAAAACGTTTTGTGATGTTTACTATATCCCTAAGTTGAAGACCAATCTTCTTAGCTTGGGAAAGTTGGATGAAGAAGGATGTAAGATTGAAATAGCCAATGAGATGTTGAGGCTATATGATCAAAATGAGAGATTGTTGATGAAGGTTCAGAGAAATCTGAATATGACGTACAACATCAAGCTTCAGGTATGTTGTAATCCTAATAACTTTGAAGATGATAAGAAAGAAAGTTATGATGTGAAACGATTATGAAAGTGAATGATATTCGGTTTGGAACGATCCCGAATGACTTGTTTGGAGTTCGTGAGAGTATTGGTCTAGAACGAGTTGATGAGAAGAAGCGATTCGAGAAAGAAAATGACAATGTGGTTTCAAAGTTAAGCACTGAAGGAACGAATGCTAAGTTTGAAGAATCGGTGAAGCAAGTATGCTATAGTCAGTTGAAAAGGAGGAACAAATGCAAAAATAAATACACTTCAAGATTAAGAGGGTGAATGAAGGATTAATCTTGAATTATTAGTAAAGTTAAAGGTTTACTTTGTTAAGTTATAATTTAGTTATTTGAATTGTAATAGGATTAGGAAAGGTATGTCTTGAAAAGCAAGTTAAGTAGGTCTATATATAGGGTCTAGATTATTAGTTTTATGAGGTGAGAGTTGAGAGAGAGTCAAGGTGTTTCATCTCCATGTACGTTTGATAAGTTCGTGAAGTTCGTTTGGTATGTTCGTTTGATTATATGAAAAGAGTCGAGGGTTGTCACCCAAATATCGTGTGTTCGTTTGTTTGATAAGTTCGTTTGATTCGATTGTTTGATTCGTTTGGGCCAACATTAATAAACGATAATAATAAAGAAAATACAACCACAACTCCCAACCAGTGGTACGAACAGATGTCCAAGCACCTATGCGGTACGTAAAATTTCCAAGAGGGTGTTCCCAATGAGTAAGAGGACTAGCAAGTAAGCTTAGGAGTACTAGAACAAATTACAAGCAAATACGATAATCAAACATTTGACACATCACACTCTCCACCAAACTATGCACATCCTTGTGCATTTCCTTTAAATCCGCAATAACACTCGACCTGTCTCACAATTAGCCATCTAGTACACGATAACATGGTCCCCACATTTGTTTTATGACAATCAAGTAAGTAGGCAAAGAATTTTATGCGCCTCATTTTACTTTAACATCCTAGGAATGAAGATCATTTATGCTCTCTAGTTAGTCCACAAGACACCTTCACCATCTTCATCTTTCAAGCATGATTGCTTTATTTGAATGACTAACTGACTAAGTGGTAGTAGAGCCGCCAGGTTCAATACTTAGTCATGAATTATGCCGTGAATCCTCAAATACATTCGATGCTAGTCTCTAAATATGGCCCACCAAACCAACCAATCAGTCGGCTTTCAATTTTATCGTCATTATTTCGAGAATTTTTGGGATTAGCGAACATGCCAACTAATCTGAGTATAAATCCACTCTGATACCACTTGCCATGAAAATGCCTTCAAGCCACCATAAAACGCACCTAGTCACCGTAGTGCCAACAATTCAACCATGCTTATAATAAAAGTAACCGTGTTTAGTCCTATGATGGACTCATCAAAGAAACAACCACAACTTCCAACCAACGGTGCAACTAGACGTACAAGCATTTCTGGGGCACATACACTTTCCAAAACATTAAGTCGCTCTTCCGGTGAAACACTACTAGCTAATAAACCCAAACGTTCAATCACAAAATAAACAAACACGAACATAAAATGTTTTGCACACAACATAATAGTTACTTACTTTAGTTGTAAAACAACAAACTAAAAAGGACCAAACAAACCAAATAGACAACAAAACGAGGGTATAAAACATAAATACTCTCTAGTCCGTATTTTTCGAGTTCTGTAATCTCTGCAAAATACGACACCTTGTCTTTAGCATTAAATCCTATCTACTTAACACAAACACTTTACACTCCTTCACATATTTGTACATCATGAATCCCAACTTGTACATCACTCTACACTCACACATTCCAACTCTGAAAAAACATATTATTATTATTATTATTATTATTATTATTATTATTATTATTATTATTATTATTATTATTATATTTAGATCTTACATTACCCGTCTCACTTCTATTGTGTTCGGTTTCTTCAAACTCTCAACATGAGAATACGGAAAAATGCAAAGCTCTCAACACTTTTGAACACAAACGTTGTTTCAAATGTTGTTAATGAATCTTTGCTACAGAAGAATCTTTGTCAGCTCAACCAATCTCCATGGGATATTATCACTTTCCCATCATCTTCTTCACTACAACAGGTAATTAACAATACTTTATACTTGGTTTCATTCAGTTTAATGAATCAGATATAACAAAACAAGTAAAACCCATTTCAGAATAGTTAAAATCTTGTGTTTATTTGCTATAGTTTGTTAGTTCTTGCTCTCTAGGGTTTACCTTGAATAATATTAAAAAACCCTAAATTTCACCATTTTGTTCGTTAAATTGAGCTCAGTGAGTTGAATTGTCACATGGGTTTTCTTTGTTTACCAGATTAATGGTTGTTATTTAATTGTTTCGGTTATTGATTTTATGTAAAACTTTATACACAGTTTGGTGAGTATGAGGTAACTTACTGCAACGTTAATCATGCTGGAAATGGGAGCTTGATTGGTTCAGTTGGAGATTATGAGAGGTAATTCATAATATTATTGTTGGCACCAAGTGATTATTAGCCGCCTTTCGTTTATTATCGACTTATTGTTTCGTCGAACCAAATTAATTAGGGTTTTTTTATGAATGTGTATGTGTAAATGAGTAAATCTTTTTGTATGATTCAATTGATTTATAAATTTATAAGTTATAATCGTTACGGGTTTTGCATAAAATTTGATCTTGTTGAAGATGTAGGTTCAATAAGAACGATAATGCGTATATTATTTGCTTGTTTTGTAAGTTCTAATTCTAATATATCAGAGTACCAACTATGCTAAGAACGCTAATTTCATGCGTGGATTATCATTTGTGTGTTTTTTGATTTATTCATATTCAAAATTTGGATCCAAGGAAAGATCTGTTATTTTCATGTGTGGTGTATAGAAAAATCACTTTTGGTGACGGTTTGGCCTCGTTGAAGACCTTGGAAGGCGAAAATGATAAACTTAGCGATGAAGGTGAAAATGATAAACTTAGCGTTGACCCGAAGAAGGACTACACGGAAAATGTTGGGTTTGAGGATGGGAAAATGAATGATGTTGGAGAAGAATTAATCTTGTTATGTGATGTAAGAGATGAAGAAGGATGGCAATGTGGGAGGATGGTGAAAAATGGTGAAACCATGTGTGTTCACCATGTGATAGATCAGCTGCAAAAACATGCGGTGTGGAGTACAAAGAAGAAGCCCAAGCCCGGGCCTGAGCCCGTGCACGAGTCAAAGGCAGGAACCCGGTCTCGGCAACCCAAGAAACGGGCATCGACAAGCCCATATGAGTTTTATTATTATTCGGGGTTTGGACCGACTTGGGGCAAGAAAAGAGGAACAACCACGGGGAGTAGTGTCTCAAACATGTATGATGACAACAAGATTAAGGAAACGAGTGTGATTAACGATGACATGGGCATACTCGATGACGAAGATGATAAGAAAAAGGGTAAAACGGGAAAGAAGAGAGGGCGAAAGGCGATGAAGGCAAGATCATTGAAATCGTTGATGTGAATGAAGCATTTTCAATTGTTTTGTAAGTTGATCTGGTTTTGTTTTTGTGTACTCTCGATATCTATTTGGGGTCTCCTATATAATTAACATTAACATGCATTTAAAGGCATATGGTTGAACCTTTTTGTTTTATGTTAGGTTACGTAACATGAATATAAAGCCGTGTCTTTTTTATATTATTACTTGGCTAATTGAAATATGTCTCATTTATGATCTATGGATAATAATATATCTTAATCAGTGTCACTCATAATTTTTTACTTTCGTTGGCATTACTTGGCAAGGGTCATCGCAGTTACACAATCACCATATATTCAAACTAATCGATTTCGCTTCCAAGGAATGTGTATTTCTCATTTTGCTCATAATCCTTCGTCAGGCGAAATTAAGTGGAAATCTACGATAGTTGTGCAATGCAAGTTAGGGTTGAGCACGGTTCGGTACGGTTCGGTTATTAGGCGAAACCTAAATCGAAACTGAAGTAATCGGTTATCTGAATATACCAACCATTCGGTTTTTGTTTTCCGGTTATTTTCGGAATTTCGGTTATTTTTGTTTTTTTTTTTAATTCTGTCATTGCAAAAAACATAAAATTAAAAATAAAAATACATATTTTAAGCTTGTATAAGAACGTATTAGATACCTGTTATTTGCCACCTTTTCAAGACTTTGGCCCAATATCACCTGAGCCCAACATCATTAACCGAACTTTGATCATGAACCTAATTTTGGATTTAAATAAAAAGTAGACTTCATAAATAAATAAATAAAGGTCAACATTTCTTTATGAACTCTAAAACCAAGCGATTTGGACAATCAAGTAAAGCCTGTAAAGGTATACAAACCGGATTGTTTCCCAAACTAATCCTGGTCTAAATCAACAAAAGTAAAAATCGGTTTTAGACTCGATGTGAATACCAATGTTTATATAATATAGACTAGGGTATAGATCCGTGTTACATACGGGTGGAAAAACTAACATACGTTATAAATTTAAACAACAAATTCAAGCAACACAAAACTTGTTCAACTTTCGGACCAAAACAATAAGAAATTGGATGGAAAAATTATAATAAATACGAAATTACATGTGCAACATTTGATGGAAAATTACCTTAAATATATTTACCGGAAAACAATTCGATATTCGATCTGGTTTGATCAACCATTAATTGAACGGAAAAATCCTTATTGCATCGTCTCTGATGAACAATCAATTGAACGGACACGACAGTATTGGAGAAATCCATAAACACTGAACTGAAGAAATCCAGAGTAGATTAATCAATTATTGATACATATTGTAGATATCGGATATGAGCGGCCGAAAATTAGGGTTGATATGTTCATGAGGTTGTTAGAGAGAATAATGAGTTTAGGAATTGGGTGTGAATTAGGAATGTTGGACCTGGTTTAACGTTTTATAATTTAAATGGAATAAAATAAAAGATAAATAGAAAATGAAACATTGATTAACTAGAAAACTACACACATGGCATCTAGGTGACATCCTATGTGGAGGCCCTAGAATGATGCCATGTGAAACATATGTATCGCTCTAATATATTAGTAAAATTATGTTGAAGTTAATATGGACAAAGCTAGAAGAGAGATGACAAATCATTCAAACAACATTGGCGGACCTACACCGTGTCGGCTGACCCTTGTGAAATTTTTTTTAAAGGTACACATATGTTGAAATCCAAATCGACCCCTTAAAAATTTTGATGCCGACCCTCTTCTGACCTTTGTGAATTTTTTTGCTAGGTTCGTCATTGTCGAACAAGATCCCACGTAAGCCCAACTATTATGAAACAATTATAGACATTATTGATGCATCAAGCATTGTTTCATGTGAAATTATTATCTAATCTTTTTCACCAATTGAATACATATGATCATAGATTTTTATTATTATTATTTTAAATTATCTTCTTTGAGCTCATCGTTAATTTAAAATTGATAAATGCGTACTCTAAACCTACGGTTTGTTTGCTATTTCATGGTCATGGTAACAACACGTACCCACTAAAATTCCATTAATAACAAAACTTTTAGTAAGGTTTAAACATATTGAGATGTAAACAAACCGAACCCTATATTACTATACAGTATATAATTAACAAAATTGGTGCCGCAAGTGGTCTATTGGGCCACTTGGTGGCACCGTATTGACCGGTAAATTTTGTGAAAGAAACCAACCAAGTACGCGCAAACTTGCGGCCTTATTTAAAGACCATGACCGACAACGCTACCGACCCCCCCCCCCACCCCCAATTGGTCGTTGGTCCACCTCAAGTTTTATATTTTTTTCGTTTTTTAGTTCTGGTACCGTAAGATACATAATCATAGCCGGCCGAATATGTGTCAAGTTATCGCCTCAATGCCCAGGACCGACAACGCTTAAGTTTTACCACTGATCGGGTTTGCCAACCAAATAAACATCGTCTTAAATACCTTTTTTTTCATATATGTTAATGTTTTTATATATTAATTTGACGAACTAATTTTTAAAGTTTTAACCCTCAAATTTTACCAATGGTGTCTATATCGTAACGAATGCAGCCGATACTGACCGAATTCTTATCAACTCATCGTCCCAACACTCAGGTTTTACCAACGCCCGAGCGCAACACGCTGGGTAGAAAAACTAGTTACGATAATAAAAAGGTTGCTCTCTCACAAAGTATATAGTATATGTATATATATCAAGAGAAGCTTAATTAAATACATTTTAATTTTAAAAATATATTATTATACCACATTACTACTAGTAGTCTAGTACTAGTATTATATACAATAATACTTTTTGACTATATTACGTGGACTGAGTCTGACACCAAAAGTCAACATTCATACAATTATTATTTGTATATTCAATAATACTAATAATAATATACCCGAATTCTACATGTCAACATTCAATTGCAGAATTAGTCCCCGGCCCGATCACCCGGTGGGCCCCATTTAATATATATATATATATATATATATATATATATATATATATATATATATATATATATATTTATGGGAAAAATATGTATTTTTAATGTTAAAGTTTAAACCCAATTACTCAAGTCATTTAAGCTTATTTTTTATTGCACAATTCAAATAATAACCAAGTAAACTCGTTTAAAAAATATTCGCCTTCGGGCCAAAAAAATTTAACGATTCTCGGAAACGGCCCTGGAGCTCATTTATGATCGGTTCAATTCAAGCTTTTAACGAGCTGATCTCGAGTAGCTCCCAAAGCCGGCTCGGCTCGTTTGCACCCCTAGTATGGTTACTAATTAAGTTGATTAAATATCAGCTAAAGGCTAAAGCTACCACTTTGCTACTATTTTAGATAAACTGCATTATGATTTTAGCTCTGATTATCAACTCAATGATCATAATATTGCCAATAGTTTTTTATCTGATAATGTTTAACTTTATTCGCAGTTGATTTACCGACATTGTTTTCGTCAGTGACTCTTGCTTTAGAGTCTGATGTGCACCTTGTAAGTATGATCTTGTATTATATTAAATTGCACAAGGTCCTGTCAGTTTTATAACAACTATCTTCTTTAACAACAAAATGCAACACTTGACTTGAGTCCTTGACATATAGTTTAAAAAAATATTTTTTTACTACTCAAATGTTGTCATGAAAATATATTTTACTTGTTGGAACATGTTTTTTTTTTTTAATTTATTTTCAGGATAAAGATCATGTTAAGCAGGCCGATATATATAATCAACCAGTTATTTGTGTTCGTGAAGGCAGCCCTCCTATGCTTGATGCATATAATACCTCTATAACTGGTTTAGGTACAATGGTAAACTCTTTTGTTCAATATAATAATACACTTACATACATTGTGTTAAATTTTCATGTATCGTATGATTACCGAATGTTACAAGAAACTTGCGAGGCTTGACCGGCCACGTAATTTTTGTAAACGAGTTTTTTCCACTCAATATTGCAGTGTTGGGTCCTATTTCTAATGAATCTTTGGGAACGCAAAGTCTCCAATTTGCACAGAAATGTTATCCTATGCAGAAAAATATTCTTTTAAGACTAACAAATGAGCAGGTTGGCTTTCCCTTTATAGTTTACATACACACACACGCGCGCGCATATTTGTAACTAAGATGTTACGTGGCATGTTGTTTTACAGATTTCTCCAGGTATATGGTACTTTGGCTTATTTAATGGCATTGGATCAACAAGTATCCAATCGAAGATGGTAACACTAACACCGTTCTTTTAAGCATGCTTATAGATTTGTTAAAAGTATCATGCTTTATTGTTAATGTGATTATATACCTTTTTGTAATAGATAAATGGAGGATCATGGTTTTCTTTTAGAGGGAATGTGAGCATTGAAGGTTGTATGGGCCAATCTATCTCGGGCCAGTTCTGTAACCAAACCATTGACCAACTTTCTTGCGTTGACCATAATTCAACACAGGAAAACTCGGTTTCTTGTGGAAACAACTACGAAAGCTCGTGCAGTGGTCCAAACGAACCGAAAGTCTTCACTTTGGACTTGTTTGGAGTTTCCGAAACGATAAATATCTCAACTTCAAAAGTCAAAGTCAACCAAAGTCAACTTTCAGACGCTACAAGTAATCCTAGTAGTATTGGTTTAATGTGTTACGTTAGGCATGGTGCAATGGCATCATCATCGGTTCATGATTACTCGGGTAACATCGTTGATGCACCTTTAGCTATACAATCCCCAAAAGTTGGTCGGTGGTATATTACCATTTTACCCCTGGGCCTCTCAAATGGAACAATGGGGAATGTGAATGTTTGCTATTCGTTGACGTGGCAAATGCATCAATGTCCTCAAAATAAAGCTGGTGTGAACTGTACGTGGGAGCGATACATGCTCCAGGTTCGTTATAACTATAATTAGCTCAACTTAATATCATATTGACCAGTCGACATGTCGTTTGATGCGGTTTTGACTTTTAAATGTTATTTTATTTGCAGACAGTTTTGAGGAAGAACCCCTCTCTTCCTTTTGAATCATATTACATACCCGCAACCAATAACGGATCTTCACGTTCACCTAATTTTCTTCTCGAGCCTCTTCTTAGCTACAACTCACTCAATCAAAGTCAAAGTCAAAGTCAAGATTTTGCGTGGACGTATTTCGTAGTAGACATCCCATTGGGTGCAGTTGGAGGAAGCATGCATGTTAAAATAAATTCAGATACTAAATTAAATTATGAAATTTATGCATTATACGGTGGCTTACCATTGGAAGATAAATGGGATTACTTCTATGTGAATTCAACGAGTAACAGTAATGGTTCTATGTTCTTTAAGTTGTATGATTCAGATGAAAAAAATATTGGTTTTTATATTGTCTATGCTAGAGGAGGGACTTGGGGTGTTGGTATAAAGCATTTGACTTCTTCTAGTCAAAGTCAAAGTCAAACTACCATTACGATTTCTGTAGAAAGATGCCCGAGAAGGTGTTCTTCTCATGGAACATGTCAAAATGCTGTTGAAATGAGTGGATTGTCACTGTACAGGTATATTGCATATAGACATGTATCACAACTCATCATATTTCAATAAAGCTTGGTTTTTTATGTTGTATCCATGCAAATTTTTACATTTTGATTTTTTTTTTGGGATTTTTTCACATAAAATGTCAAGATTCCCATTATTCTGTTGGCAACATTCAAAAAGAAAGGTCAAACACTTTCTTGAAATTACGTCTAGTCAAACGTTGCGTTTATGGTACAAAGATATTATTCTTGTTTGCTCATATTTCTTCGACTGATATGATTTATCATTATAATTTATTTCAGTTATTGTGACTGTGATCGTACCCATGGAGGCTTTGACTGTAGCATTGAACTTGTCTCTCATCGAGGTAATACAAAATTACAAATGATCAAATGTAAAAATGACGTTTTTTATTTTCGTTAAGCAGAGGGGACCCACTGTCACATCTTCATATTCATGTGAATATGTGATCATATATGTGGAATGTGGGACCTGTAAAGTATTTAGATTATTTGTTGTGTTTTCATCAAGGAGGGGTGTGGGGTGAATGTCGATGCCCTGCCAGCTGTCCCCCTGCATCGAGTATGATATAGTGCTTAGATATAAGCTACAAACTATATATGCAGGATGGACAAAACATCGACATTCACGGGCTTCTGAATTCGGTTCTCAGCCTTTTGAACGTGCATATAGTGGTATGTATAATAGCTTATCAGTACTCTTGATATCAAATATGTGAAGTTACCAAAATACCCTTTGTGCTTTCATTAATGCGGGATTTTTAAACATAGCACACATATTTGTAATCAAGGGTAATTTTGGAATCTTATTAAAAGTTTCCCCTTATATAGTCTACAAACCCTGTACCTTATGTGAAGTTACCAAAATACCCTTAGTCTATTACAATATGGCTGGATCCTTTACATAGTATACACATAATAACCTTCAAGGATAATCATGGAAACTATAAGAATGTTTTCAGTGAGCCTAATGTAAACATGTCCCTTGAAATTTTGTAGGGCATATACTGCAATCGGTTTCGCTTATTGCATCAAATGCTGCATTCGTGCTTCCCGCTTATTGGGCCTTACGTCAGAAGGTAACGATATGTTAAGGCAATTTTTTAAATACCTAAAATACCCTTTTGATGGAAATAAAATTGTTCCATGTGAACCTAATTCAAGTGTTTTTGACTGTTTTCAGTTTCATAGATTAGATATATTTTCAAAGAAAGTACTTTCTGTAACCATTTTTTATTTCATATTGTAATTTAATCTGTTTGTAATATGTTTTTAAAAAGTCAAAACTGTTCTCTCTTATCCTATTTGTTTACATATAATCTGAACATAATAAATACCTGTCATTCTGTTAAATGCAGGCATTTGCAGAGTGGGTGCTCTATACATCTAGTGGTATCTCAAGTGGCTTATATCACGCATGTAACGCTGGCATCTGGTGCGCGCTGTCTCTTCATGTTTTGCAGGCTAGTAAAATTACTAAAAACCTTAAATTTTAACTTAAAACACAATTGTTATGAACTTTTAACAAAATATGTCATTGATGTTGTTTCAGTTCTTGGATTTCTGGCTTACATTCATGTCAGTAGTAAGCACATTTGTATACTTAGCCGCCATCAATGAAGCTTCAAAGAGGACAATTCATATAGCCGCTGTAATCCTTACAGCGCTCATAGCAGAAACCAGAGCAACAAGGTATACTTTACGGGTTGTCCCATTTGGCCATTTGCATAGAAAGTTGTACATCCCCTTATTCATCGGTCGGTTTCCTTTTCACAGATCCTCCAACATTTTTCTTGTGGTAGCAATTGGAGCAGTCGGTCTTTTTGCTGGTTGGTTGATCGAGTTCTTCACTCGTTTTAACCGATTCTCGTTTTCTGCACAACCTTTTATGAATATGATACATAGGTGAGAATGATATTGTTACAAAAACGGATATGAAATGTTTGGATATCGAAAATGTAACGTTGTGGGAATTTACTAAATGTGGCAGGTGGCAAACGCTTAAAGGATGGTTTCATAACTTTATAAAAACGCTTGTTAGACGCTTTTGGTGGTTTTTTGTGCTTGCGGGATTAGTTGCAGCATCAATGGCTGTCATAAGCTGGAGTCTTGCATCAAATGAAAGTAATTGGTTTTGGCACAGGTTAGTGGATACCTAATATGATAATATAGTAATAGGGCCCACAAAGTAGAAAATAAACATTTTATGTGTGGGGTCCGATTACAAATATGACTAATCGGACCGACAAAATTGGAAAAGGTCAGCCACTAATTGGCTGACCTTGTGTTATATGTTGAGTTAGATCAGAAATTTCTTATCTCGATAATGTTTTGATTACAAAAGTTTGTTTGTAGCGTGTGGCATGTATCGATATACACGGCTTCCTTCTTTTTTCTTTGCTCAAAAGTCGACGTAATTGACTGTGAGAATCAAGGGTCTACAACCAGAGATTATCAGTTGACTCGACAAGATTCTCTCTCGAGAGGTGAAGACCAACAAGCCTGCATGTAGCTTATGGTTCAACGATTTTTATAAGGCGAGTTGATCATTAAAATTACTTCGCACACCGCCACATTTGATGTATGGGGTTGTTTGTAGTTAATACTACAATGGTCTGAAAAGTAATTTTAGTGGTTTATAAATCACCTTCACAAGCTTGTAGAAGAAACAAAAATGTAAATGAGAGAGAAAAATGGATAGATTTTAAAGTTATGATTGTTTGGTCATTAGTAAATTAATTTTTTTTATATAATTCTAAGTTTCTAACTTTAAAAACTTATTTTTCCTTTTACATATTATCAGATAATCTACAACATTGTATAAATTATATTGCATGATATAATGATCTGGATAAAAAGATTTATAGATATTGTTCTACAATCTTGGATCCAATACGGAAACCGCATACCGACTGTCCCCTCATAGCCTGCACTTTTCAAGATACTCGTCGCGTCAACATAGTTATTATCGAAAGGGTATAATGGTCATTAAATAAATACCCGCTTAGTCACTTGTTGTCATTTCAAGTTTCCACAACCTCTAACCAACTAAATCCCGGTTCCTTTGAACCACAATTATCTCGCATCATCTCCCGAACCATAACCACATCAGACCATTTACCAGAACACGCAAGCGTATCAGACATAACGGCATAGTTCACATTCTTGTTTGGCTCCAACTTTAAAAGTTTTTCACCTGCCCATTTTGCCAACTTACTATTTTTATAAACTTTACAATGTCCAATGAAAGACCCTAGTGTGTCAGGTCCAGGTAGCATCGGCATTGAAACCAAAACATTATACGCCTCGTCAAGTTGACCAGCTCGACCGAGAAGGTCAACTAGACAAGTGTAATGCTCGAGTTCCGGCATAATCTTGTAATCTTTGGTCATTGATTCAAAGTAATGTAGACCCTCGGTTACCAATCCACCATGGCTACAAGCACTAAGAACACCAAGAAACATGATTTTATCGGGTTTTAATACGCTTTCTAACACCATTTTCTTAAAAAGATTAACCGCTTTTCTTGAAAGACCATGGAACGCGTACGCTTGAACCATAGAAGTGTAAGACACAATATCCGGTTTTGTAATAGAGTTAAATGATTCCAAAGCATAATTTATGTTCCCGGATTTGGAGTACGCGTTTACAAGAGAATTAGAAACCGACAAAAACGATACAATTCCACTCTTTAACGCGTAAGAATGAACTTGAAGGATTTGACTAGTCAACGATAGATCCCCACACGAGCTAACAACACTAGCTAAAGTTAACTCATCCGGGAAAAAATCTTCGTGTAACATATTTTTTAGTAGCTTTACGGCCTCCTTACCGTCGCCACGTTGTCCATAACCCACAACCATAGTGTTCCAAGAAACCACGTTTCTTTGAGACATTTCATCAAACACTTTACACGCATCAACAATGCTTTCGTTCTTCGCATACATATCAACAAGCGCACTAGCCACTACCACGTCCCGATCAAACCCGAATCTTATTACAAGACCATGTACTTGCCTTCCCAGTTCACAATACTTCAAGCCAACACAACAATTCACTAAACTCGTATACGTGAACTCATCACCATTAACTCCCTCAAACCGCATCATCGAGAAGACTCCAAAACTATCACCCCTTAACCCGTTAAACGCGTAGCACGACGCCATCACATTCCACAAAACCAAATCTTTCTCAACCACATCATCAAACACCCGCCTCGCGTCTACAACAAACCCAACTTTAGCATACATATCCACAACACAACTACTCACATAACAATCTTTACAAAACCCCCATTTCACTATACAACAATGGAACTGCATACCCATCTCAATCCGTCCCGTTTGAATTGACATTGTAACTAAATTCAAACACGTACCACGATCCGGGCCAACCTTTTCCAACAACATTCTTCTAAAATAACAAAACCCCATATCCAAATCACGGATCAAAATGTTCCACGTCACCACATTTCTCACAGACATTTCGTCGAAC
The DNA here is from genome assembly GCF_021521415.1 of Bidens hawaiensis. Classification (NCBI taxonomy): domain Eukaryota; kingdom Viridiplantae; phylum Streptophyta; class Magnoliopsida; order Asterales; family Asteraceae; genus Bidens; species Bidens hawaiensis. The sequence continues at coordinate 151,051 of NW_027491048.1, read as the reverse complement.
AGTTGGCGGACGTTACTCGAGTTCTTGCATTTGATGTAAAAACTCAACAGTTGATTTTGTAATGATAGGATGTTATGGTACCCCAGCTTAATAATATGTGAATGTAACTGTTTACCCAAGAAACCCTTTGAATCTGAGGACTTGAAAGCATTAGAAATGAAAGAAAGATTGAAGCTTTTGAATTGATTCGGTTTTTGGTTATTTTTGGCGGGTTTATTTGGTACTGTAACTCGGGTTGTTAACTGTTTTTTAAAACGGATGGTGGCAGATTGTTTAAATTGGTGTTTAAGCATCGTAATATATGGCGGGAGATTTTTCGTATTTTGATTTTTATTCGGACTGAATCGGACCTGAGTGGACCGGACCTGGATTTAATCATGAGAATTAAGACCAAGAATAGAACCCGATAACAGATATTTGGTTACCCGGTCCAACCTGGATCCGAGTGTTTAATCTTTGTATTAAACACTAGTATCCTAACGTAATTAAGGTGTGTGATAAAAGTGTTCCTCTCCTAGTGATTGATGATTTTAATGGTCTGTGTAGATTTAGAAGTCGTTTTAAAGGGTGTGTTGGTTAGGCGTATTAAAAATTAAAAATATTTAGTGGCAGTGACTAATCTAAAAGAAAATTTTAGGGGCATCCCAAAAAAATTTAGACTTGGGAATATCCTACTATTTGCTTAGGGGTATCCTGTATCTGAATACATAAAACGAAGAAGAAAAAATTGCATTAATTTTGCACTTCGTTGTGAAAGTTAAGGGGTATCCCCGCACCCCCACTACATCCGCCATGGGTGGTGTGTTTCGTAACATTGCGTTATGGGAAGCCCGAGGTGGCATTGGTACCGCTTGGGAACACCACTCCACCCCACATGGTATCCAATCGGTGAAGTGAGCGATGGTTTGAGGTTGTCAAGCATGTCGTTGTGTTGTATATTTCCTCTCAACAACTATTACCAATTGCATGCCTCAATAAAATCGAACTTTGATAACCTTGGTTTTTACCATAAAAGCAGAAAGCGTCTTCGATCGCCCTAGGTGTTAGGTGGAGTCTTTCCCACGTTCGGAATCAATCCTAAAATGAATCCATCATCCAACGAGCATAGGCACGAAAAAACCAAGGCTTCGAGGATCAAGAAGAGAGAAGGCATATGACGTAACAGAGGATTACTTGAATAGCAAACACAAAAAAACAGGGATTTATGAGTTGTTTGTTATGCCCTGTTGATTATTTAAGTGGAGCGGTACTAAAAGCGACACTATAGATGAAGGGAGAAATGGCAAACAAAAAGTTAGATTCAGGATTAAAATTTTAAGTTTCATTATTCTATTGGTATTTACTTTTTTTTAAGTTAATGATATGCAATTATTTATTAATGAATTTAGTTTTTATTATACTTTTATTTATTTTTAATTTTTAACTACTTTAGGGTAAGAAAGATGAAAAAGATGCTAATTTCCACGATTTATAGATAGAATACGAAATTTGATTTGGCAATGATATAAAATATATAAGTATAATAGGATGAGAAAAATCATACTCACCACCTTAAAAGTTGTAAGGGTTCTAACACCTTGTGGCACCTCACAAAAAATGGGTGTGGATCACCGCCATCCTCAGGCATTTAAGGCAAGGGTGTGAGCCAGATAACGAGAGTGGGGCGTTTGATTTATTGTTTTCTAATTTCTTATATCAATCACACTTAAATATCATACACTTTCTTCTATTATATTTTCTTTTAGCTAATTGTTTATTTACTTATGATGTGAAGCTATTACACACTTTAATTACACATTTTAATGAATGTGATTATTGAAACTACCCATGTCAACGTGACAATGACGTAAAATTGTTTTTATTCTTTTTTATTAGACCATTACACGTAGCCTAACATTTAAATATCCGATAATTGTTATCGCATAGTTGTCCCCAAGGACCAAAGACGTGCCATCGTATAGTTGTCCACAAGGCCCAAGATTCTTGAATCACGTTCCATTACTACCAGTTAGGGCTGTTCAAAAAGCCCGTGACTCGCTCGGAAATAGCTCGGCTCGGCTCGATTTTTAAATGAGCCAAGCTCGAGCCAGGGTCAGCTCGGCTCGTGGCTCGGTCTTGGCTCGACTCGTTAGCTCGGCTCGTTTCGGGGTGCAAACGATCCAAGCCCAAGCTCGACCAGGCTCGAGCTCGGCTCGTTTAACTTATACAGAGCTCGAGCTCGAGCTCGGCTCGGGCTCAGCTCGTTTCGTAGTTTTTCAAGCTCGAGCTCGGCTCGTTTAATATTTATTAATTAATTTTTATATATTTATAATTATATTTGTATATGTATTTTCATTGTAACTTTATATATAAAATAATATATGTTATTTAGTTATTTTTTTTTCATAAAATTATATATATCAATTAAAAATTATTAAATATATATGTATATATTAATATATATAATTATAAGAAATATATAAATGACATGCTCGTTTAGGCTCGTGAGCTGGCTCGAGCTCGATAAGTGAAGCTTGGGCTCGGGATCGTTTATTAAACAAGCTTTCTTTTAGGCTCGAGCTCGGGCTCGATCAAGCTTTTTCACGAGTCGATCTCGAGTAGCTTGCGAACTGCTCGGCTCGTTTACACCCCTAGTAATAACAAATATCTATGTGGCAATACCAATGCCCATGTATGACTTGTAATGTATCCAAATTTTAATTTGAATACAAGATTTTGGGTTGTAATTTTTATTCACAGCAACCCAAAATCATGGGCCAGATATCCCTTAACCCATTTAGACTAAAACCCAACCCATAATCCAAGGTTAAGTAAACCATGGTTGCATTCAATATCCCCTTCAATCCTTCATTTCATTCCTACTCACTCTCTCTCTAAAAAAACCCCCTAAAAAGCTGGTAATTGCTCTCTTTCTCTCTCTAACATTAACATATTCATTGATTCTTTTATCAAAATCTTGTTATAAAAATCTTTTATTTAAAAATGTTTCCTTTCTCTCTCTAACAGGTTTAGAGAGAGAAAGAGAGTGACCCCATGGTGTGACATTCATTAAAGGTAACATAAGTTTTTATATCATATAAACTGCATTGCTTAAAAAAATAATAAAAAGATCCTTAATTTGTTAGATAAACTTATTTATATAACTTGTTTTTGTGACTTTGAAAATGAACTAATTACTTGTGTGACATTTACTTAGGGTTTGAAGTTATATCAAATATACTAAAAAGGGGTAAAATATTAATGGATCTGAAACTGGATTTAGACCAGTTTATTAAAATTGGAGATTTTAAGAATGTGTGTTGTGTTGGTGAAAAACATAATGAGTTATGTGTGGGAATTGAAGAAGAAAAAAAACTTATTAAAAAGAGGAAGAAAGAGTGTTGTTTGCCATTGTTGGATTGGTTAAAAATCGTTGCGAAAAACCCGTGTGATCCTAAAACCGGAGCGTTACCCGAGAGTTCGAAGTGGAAGGCTTATGGAAATGAGCATGTTTGGAAGCAGGTTTTGTTGGTTAAAGAGATGATGAGCTTGAAGGTTAATGTTGATGTTGATGCGAATACCAAACGGTCGATTTGGCAGGTAGTTTTCGCCTTTTCGGTTACCCTTGAAGTTAGTTAGTCTTATTATTGTCGACACGCGTTTTTGTTTATCGGAACTTACTTGTTAATGATTTATGTGATTTGCATTTATATTGTTAATGACGCTTGCGATCTGCTTGAGATCGGCTTGAAAAAAAACTTGAATCGAGCCGAGCTTAAACGAGCTCGAGCCCGGGCCTAAAAATAAGCTTGTTTAAGAAACGAGCTCAATCCCAAGCTTCGCTAATCGAGCTTGAGTCAGCTCATGAGCCTATTATTTTATATAAATTTTATTTAGTATAAATTTAGTTAATAACTATTATTAAGCATAAATTTATGATAAGAATAACTATATATTTAATATATTTAAATATAGAATTTTATAAATTTATATAAAGAGTTAATTAATTTATATAAAAAATTATAAATTTATATAAATAATTAATAAATGATTTGCATTTATATTGTTAAGACGCTCGCGAGCTGCTTGAGATCGGCTTGAAAAAGACTTGAATCGAGCCGAGCTTAAACGAGCTCGAGCTCGGGCCTAAAAATAAACTTAAACGAGCTCAAACCCAAGCTTCGCTAATCGAGCTCGAGTCGTCTCATGAGCCTATTATTTTATATAAATTTTATTTAGTATAAATTTAGTTAATAATTATTATTAGTATAAATTTTCAATAAAAATAGCTAAATATATTTGTTAAATTTAAAATTATATTTAAATATATATAGATATAAAAATTTATATAAAGAACTATTAAATAAGAAACAAACTAAGGCCTGAGCCCTGGCCGAGCTCGAGCCTAGTCGTGCCGAGCACGGATCGGCTCGTTTACACTTACAAATTTGCTCTCATTATCTTTGTTATTAAGATTGAATGTTTCATGTTATACAGAAGAAGCAAAAGATGCATCCTGATATGTACAATGACCAACCCACATACACGAGATGCAGCCAGAGGCTTATTTCCCTCGAAGAGAATCGTTTGCTCCTTTTGACCCGAAAACTACAAGTTCATGATTACGCAGAGTCATCACCCCACGAGAGTGATGCAGAAGAAGAAAAAGAAGAAGAATCTTTATGGGTTATCAATTACAAGAAGAAACGAGTCCCATTGGGTCGGTTTTATCAAGCGCAAGTACCACAATGGACCGGGATAACTGAAGAAAGTGAAGCTAAATGGCTCGGTACTTGTGTTTGGTCTCTACAAGAAACTGAAAACCTGTTCGGTTTGGTTGAAAGGGACCCAATTGGAAAGGGAAGGCATGGGTCGTGCAGCTGCCACGTCAGCGATTCTCCCAAGTGTGTTAGGTTTCACGTTGCTGGAAAACGAGCTCGGTTGAAGCGTGAACTCGGGTCGGCTTTTGTGAGTTGGAAATTTGATATGATGGGTGAAGAAGTGTCGCACGAATGGACTAAAAGCGAAGAAAAGAAGTTTGCGAGTATTATAAAGTCAAACCCCTGGTCTTCGGGTAATTGCTTCTGGGATCTACTTGTGGCGTACTTCAAGAACAAGACGAGGCCCGTTCTTGTTAGCTACTACTTTAGTGTCTACCTGTTGAGGCGCAGGGCACACCAGAATCGGGCTGACCCGAGTAATGTTAATAGTGATGATGATGATGATGAACTTGAGACAGTTGGAGAGTTGGAGTAGATGTTTTTTAATGTTTTTCTTACATAATTATCAATTTTGAAAGTTACGGGTAGACCTTGTCGGGTCGATTAAAGTTCATGGGTGTAAATGAAAAGATGCATAGTTTGAGGGCTTTGATGCTTGCATGTTTTTGGTACATTTAGTGAAATGTAAGCATTATTATTTGCTATATCATGCTTTTGATTTATATAAACAAATGTTTGACTAATTAGATCACCTTGTTGACTTTGACTTTGACTTTGACTCAAATCAAATTTGCATTTTTTGATATATAGTTCAATCACTACAATTAAACAGAGCCAAAACTTATTGCTAGAAGAATTTAGTGATACATGTTACACCGAAACCGGTATCATTTCTTCAGCCTCTTTCCTCAGTTTCTCAAACAAGACAGATGACAGATACCTCTCTCCAAAACTAGCATGAATAATCTATAAAACAGTATATGAAAAATAGCGTTAGTTACGTTGTTTTTAAACTAATTACTTATAACGATTAAACCAAGTATTTCAACATTGTATCGGTTCAACGGTTTAATCGTTAACCTTTTAAAATTTTATAAAATAGTTTTTATGGAAAATATGATTTTGTAATAAGTATACTGCTAAAAGAATGAATATATATTTCAATAAATAGTTTAGGTGGTTGATAATTTAAATATTTGTTGAAAGAAAATGAAGAAAATAAATTAATTACCACAATAAGTTTGCCTCTGTTTTCTGGCCTTTTAGCAAGTCTTAATGCAGCAACAGTATTAGCTCCTGATGATATTCCAACCTACAACAAACAAAACAAGTGGAAATGAAAAATATTTCAATTAAATTGTTAAAACTCCTAATTAATTTCTCAACACTAATAAGTTATCATAGTTGTCACATATTTAATCTATTGTTGTAACTTCTATTGTCACATTATTACATGCCCGCAACAATTTTTTTAATCGAATGACAATTCTTACCATAAGCCCTTCTTTCACCGCCAATTCTCTAGCCATGTTTATGGCGTCTTCACTAGACACCTGTAGTGAATCATTACCAGGGGTTAGACCGATTTGATAAAAAAACGGGTTTTTATATGGGCAACATCCCGCGTTGTCATTAAAAAGTTTTATATAACTTAAATGACGCTATTACACGGTTACAGATTTTGTGTGGCAAAAATATTATCTTTTATGAATATCGGTTTATGCTTAACAAAACTCGCAAAGAATATCGAAAATTACAACAAAAATTGCTAAATTTACCATAAGAACTTCCTCCATTATATCCATGTCCAGGATATCGGGTTTGAATCCGACCCCATTTCCTGTTATTTGATGAGGCCCTGCGATTATAATGCAAAGTAAGTTCATAAGCTCAAGAGACTTTAGTTGACTCGGTTTGACCCTACCAAACCCGCCGGTTTTTTCATACTTAACTTAAATTTTAAAGTGTAAAAAGAGATGCCATATAATGTTATGAACACCAAGGTAAACTTACCGGGTTTTCCACCATTTAGTACGTTGCTTTCTTCGGGCTCTAGTCCGTAAATCTAAAAAAATTGCATAAGTACAATGAATCTTAAGAACAGCCAACAATCATCCAAACCAAGATTATGAATAAAAAAAAATAAAAAAAATTAAGATTTTATAATAAGTTTCACCTTAACATCAGGATTTTTTGATTTAAGATACTGTCCAACACCCGATACAGTGCCTCCGCTACCAATTCCCATCACAAAGATATCAACTTTACCGTTCGTATCATCCCAAATCTCCGGCCCCGTTGTCTCAAAATGCACCTATTTTCATCATCACAAAATATCAAATTTCACAATAACCATGTTACTCATTTATTATCGAATCTATACAAGTGAAAGACGATGAAAGTTACCTTAGTGTTTGCGGGGTTTGAGAACTGTTGTAGCATGAAACCATTGGGCGTTTGTTCCAAAAGATCGTACGCTTTCTTAACGGTACCTCCCATCCCTTTAGTAGGGTCAGTTAATATCAACTCAGCTCCAAACGCACGCATAGTTACCCTTCGTTCTAAGCTTGTGTATGAAGGCATTGTTAATACCATCTTGTACCCTTTCAAAGCAGCCATGAATGCCATACTAATCCCCATGTTCCCAGAAGTCGGCTCAATCAAAACCGTCTTGTATTTATGCATAATGCACACATGTTAATCATATGTATTTATATATTGTCAATATTTAAGTTCATGAAACTGCTTACCTTTCCGGGCGTGATTAATTTTTTCTCTTCAGCGTCGTTTATCATAGAAAGTGCCGGCCTAATGACGAATATGTAACTAGTTAAATATGACTCTGATTGTTAAAAAAGTCAACTTTTGACTTTAAAGATTCAAGCTTAAAGTAAAGTTTTCTTTTGTGATAAAGTAAGCTGCGGTTTTCGTCCCTATGGTTTGTCTAAATATGCGGTTTATAGTCCAATAGTTTCAAATTTGCGATTTTCATCTTGCAATTAAATCCGACTACACTAACCTCGTTAAACCTTGTCATTAAACCCATCAGCGTGCCCCTCACGTGAGGGGCGGTTTTGTCTTTTTTTCTCCCCAAATAATCCTCAGTCCTAACTTACAAGCCCCATCACATGAGGGGTTGGGGTGTATTCGGGAAAAGAAAGGGGACAAAACTGCCCCTAACGTGAGGGCACGCTGATGGTTTAACGACCAGACTTAACAGGGTTAGTGGGGTCGGGTTTAATTGCAAGTAAAATGAAACCACATGAACGAAAATCGCAAATTTGAAAGCATTGGACTAAAACCACAGATTTAGACAAACCACATGGACGAAAACCGCAGTTTATACTTTGTGATATAACCAAAGTGTTATGCAAAAAATCATTATTATTAATTGTATCAAATTTGAAGTTAAAAAATCATTAATTTGAATACTAAAAATTAAAAGATTTGACATATATGTGAGGCATACCTGTCTTTGATGCTAGAAGTTGGTTGAAACATTTCTTGTTTGACTGCTACATAAGCCCCACAGCCTTCTGTGACTTTGTTCAGATATACAAGGGGTGTTTTTCCAATAATCTGATATTTCAAGGTTATATTTGTCAAACTTCAATATTCAACCCAAATTTACACTATTTCACCCTATTTTTGTGATTTTAACCTTTTACTTTTTTTTATTAATTATAAACTTATTTTTCTTTCATAACATAAAATGTTTTATATAAATACAAATTGTTGCAGTTACATGTTTATTTTTATCTGTATTTCGATACAAATTTTATCACAAATTGATTATACCAAATAAAATATATGCACGAAAATAAATTTTTTTGTTGTGCTATTATTTATTTTATTTTATATTTTTAGATGTTTAGAACTTTAATGTCATAATATAATATTAAATGTTTTAAAACTATAAATATTCTCATATTTGCCCAACACAGATTTAAAACATGATACCAATATGGACCTAATCTATATTTGAGTTTTTAAAAGTTTTAATATATATGATGTTAAAAGAAAAATATAAATTAGAGTAAACTGCGGTTTTCGTTCATGTGGTTTGTCAAAATCTGCGATTTTCGTCCATGTGGTTTCATTTCACCTGCAATTAAACCTGAATTCATTAACCCCATTAAGTCTGGTCGTTAAACCCATCAGCGTACCTTTCACGTGAAGGGCAGTTTTGTCCTTTCTTTTCCCCAAATACACCCCCGCCCCTCACGTGAGGGGGCTTGGTATTACGACTGGGGTTTACTTAGTGAGAAAAAGGACAAAAATGCCCCTCACGTCAGAGGCACGCTGATGGGTTTAGCGACCAGATTTAACAGGGTTAATGAGTTTGGGCTTAATTGAAGTGAAATGAAACCACAAGAACGAAAATCGCAAATTTGAAACTATTGGACTAAAATCGCATATTTAGACAAACACATGACGAAAACCGCATTTCACTTTATAAATTATTAAAAAAAACATATTTATAATATTTTATGTTTCAATGTCACGTGTTTTACTTTGTAGAGTGCAATAAGTCACAAGTGGAAAATGTGTATATCATATACCATTTATTTAAGTTAAATGCCGTTATAGACCAGTAGCGTTGGCCGTTGTCCGGGTACGTTCGGTAACACTGTTTTTTCTATTTTCGTGTATGTTCAACCAAATATAATTAAAACATAAATAAATGTTGATTTTTATTTTTTATAAAAGTAGTTGATTTGTATACCATTAAAGTGGTTTTATATTTCATTAAAGCTGTTTTTTAACGGCCAATAAATCCTTCAAATTGGCTACTGGCTAAAATCAAATTCATCATATCAGGACACACTCGTCTTTTGATTCGGGGAAAACTCTGACCTAAGGCCAACGCCCATGAACACTTGCCCCAAGGAGTGCGGTGAGATAATGCTCGTTCAGTTCAAGGATCAACAAGTGAACACCACATACTCACCTAGTCTCCTATTATCACTCAAGTGCCTCTGAAACTAAATGTCATGGATATGAATCAAATATGGGTCACATAGTACACCAAGTTTATTTCTTATCACTCCACCGCCAACTCATTGACATTAAAACTATTATGAGTTATGAGCTATTTATGGACAATAAAAAAATAATCCACACACATTAATTAAACATCAAAAAATAAATCTTTAGAAAGTAAGAATTAAAGCACTAAAATACAAATATTTATTATATATGAATATCTATTTAATAAATTTCTAATAATAATAATAATATTTATTATTTCTAAAATTAATGCTTCAAAAATTGATAATTTTGTTATCTTTTATTTAATAAATTTCTAATAATAATAATCATAATCATAATTCCTTTTTTAAATATATAAAATTTATAATTATCTTTTATTTTATTAAAAACATCAGCATTTTGTAGGTTTATTGTTTATTGTTTATTGATTATTAATTAAATACCATATTTTCATAAATTATCATATAATACATAGCTCTCAAACTAGCAATTCATAAACCAGCAATTCATAAATATATTAACCAAATATGAATATAATCAAATAAAATTTATTTAGCTAATGACGAAAACAATTCTATAACAAAACCACAAAAGTGATCACTTAGATATAAAAAAAATTAATCATCAAAACTAAACTAATAAATAAAATTGAATTCAATGAGCTTATGGTGGGGGTGGAATAGAAGAGAGTTATTATTTCATGCAACTCATATTTGATTCCTGCTTTCATTATTTAGTTTTGATGGTATCAGTTGACGATGAGAGATCAAACGGATAGGTGACGTTCACTGTTGTCGGTCGAATGTTCACAGACGTTGGCCTTAATTGAAGGTTTTCTCGAATCGAAAGACGAATTAATTTAACCAAGTAAGCCGTTCGGAGGATTCGTTATCCGTTAAAATAAATAAATAAACAAAAATAAAATTTAATCAACGAATCCATTAAAAAAACATGCAAACTAGTGGATGAGTACATCACAAACTTTTTCCTGTACTTGTTATTCAATACCAAATTTAATCATAAAGTTAAATTAATGACGTCATGATTTACCGGTAGCAAATAAGGTCAGCAATCTCCGGCCAACCAACAACCGTTATTGTTGACGGATATAACAAGAGCTTCAATCATTAATTCATTACCTGAGACGCATCTTTCTTAATATTAGTTCCGGGAATATTCTTGGGCAGATCTCTTATTCTCTGAGCAAACGAAGATTCCGGCAGCGAATAGAATCTAACTCCGATCAGATTCTAACTGAGCAAATTGTTGCTTCTTCTGAGCACAAGCTTTGCTAATGCTGCCATTAATGCAAAATATAGATAGAGAAAGTACAAATGTTTGAGTGAGTGATTGGAGAAGAAAGAGTTGGATTTTATAGGGGGTGTGAATTTAATTTAAACCCTTGAAGTTTACCTTTTTTAACAAAAAATATGGTAGGCCTTGCGAAGCCGAAAGTTAAAATAGATATGCGCATTTTAGTTATGCCCATTTTAGTAATTTTATATATTTTATTAAAAGCTCCATCTACTCTGTCAAATATTTAAATATATCTGAAAAGCTACATCTTCCAGCCACTAGCTTTCAGTCACCAGCTAGCAGGTTTCAGTTACAGCTACCAGCTAGTTTTGCCAAACACACCCAACACGTGATAAAATGTTTTACAAGGATTGAACTTTTGACATCTTATTTTATACACTGACTATTTGACCATCCTACCAAAATAAGAATTATTGAAAATTATAAGTCTTTGTTAATAATGACTTAATGTTAATAATGACTTAAAGTCACGATATATGAAAATATATATGCTAGGATTTGCATAAAGTCATACACATTAGCTGACTATGTTATATTATCTATAATATATATAAACGAAAACTAAAAAATCTTAGGTGTCACGATGTGGTCGTTCCCCTTTTTTTTGAGTCATCAGATTTGCTTGATTTTTAAATAAAGGTTTCTCATGCATTTGACTCGAATTCACGGGTATGAGTATTATCAAACCCATATATTTCTTAAATGGGTTATAACATCTCATTAAATTAAAAACTAATCTCACCAAATATTTGATATAATAATCCTATAAAGTAGGGATATACTAAAAATTAATATATGATTTATTAAAATATATATATATATATTATTTATAATTAAAAAACCAATTTGTAGTAAAAAAAATAAACAGGTCTTTGGTCATCAAACTCATATAGCTTTTAAACTGGGTTATAACATCTTATTTATTTGTGAAACAATTTATCATTAAACCATAAGTATATTATTAACTTTCATATAATAAAAAGGATAAAAATTCAAAAAATAAATAAATATTAAAAACAAATAATATAAAACAACTCCCGTAATACGGGAGATAAAAACTAGTAATACAATATATTATCTTATGTTACGTTACATTATCTTACATGACATAACATAACATTATGTTACTTTACCTTACCTGATATTACATTGTATTATATTACAATATACTTTACAATGTGTTCTTAGGTTCATTTATGAAAAAAAAAAAGAAAGGTCCTTTCTCTTTTCTCCCGTTTTCTCATTTTCTCTCCACTTTTATTTTTTTTCAAATCTTTTTAATTTTGAAGAAAACAAATCTTCTCATTTTGCTCTTTATTTTCTCTACTTTTCTCTATTATTTTCCTTTAATGAAATCTGAGAACACCCCTTTTGTTTTTTCTTTCATTTTCTTCCTTAAATAAAACTCGGGAACACGTCCGTTTTTTCCATCACTCCCTCCTTTTTCTTCTCTTTCATCCCTTAAATGAAACTCGATATTAAAATGTTTGCTTATAGCTGTGAGACTTGATTGGGCTAAGTGGCGGTGGCGGGATGTACTAATGCCATGTCAGTTTTATTTTATTTAATATTCGGATTTACTACTTTATGTTTACGATTTAATGTTGATACCGTTAACATAGGCCTAATCGTGTTGATTTGTCGCTCAATGCCCAGGACTTGTGTTTTTTTTTTGTTTGTTCTTCGTCGCAACACGAGAGCTTTGTGCTCTTTGTGTGTCAATACCAAAAAATTTCGTTTGAGTTTTTTTTTTCTTTTACTTTAAATATGTTAATTTTTCGTATTTGGGCGTTAACGAATTTAGTTTTTCGTTTAGTTTTGGCGTCGTAACTAATAGTTAGCCTTCATATAGTAGGTAGGGTTGCATGCCTGATTTTACGAGCTGAGACTTGTTTGGCTATTTTATAACGCGCAAGTTGCCAACTTATATTATATATATTTTTATTTTTAACAAACTAACTCGTACATTCTCTAAAACCAATCATAAATCTAAACTTTTTGTAAACACTACATTCCTATGCTACAAAGCTAGGGTTGGTGACTCAGTGATAGAAACATGTTTTTAAACACTCAAATAGTTCAAGTCTCAGCTCATGAAGTAAAATAAAATTGTCATTTCGAACAAAAATATATTCTTGTGGTGCAAACCCATGATTCTCATATTGATATGATTTTACGTCTCATATATGTTTATACGACCCTTTTAAGTCTTATATTTTATTATATAAAGTAAATTGCATTTTTCGCGCTTTATGTTTATACCAAATATTTTTGGATTTCATCTATAAACTAAGGATATAGCAGGTGTCGTCCTTCATATTTTAAAATTTTTCGCATGTTTTTTCGTTTATTAACGGACGTCTATTATAGGCGTTAATTAGTTCAGTCATGTTTGTCCATTTACCTTTTCACGAACTATTTGTGTAATTGATTTATAGATTAAAATTTATTTTTTTTAAAGAAAAGTTTAAAACAATATCCGTCCTTTCCACATCTCGCAGCATCTCCGATGCTAAAGGCTAAAGCCCCGGACTTATGTGTTTTGGGCCCCTTCGTATATACTATTCGCATAACACGCGTCGTTCTCATGACTAACCAACCCTATTGCCCCCACTAAGCGATGACACAACTGCGTAAGATTAAGGTAGACATTGCGTATGAATTACGAAAACCAATTAACCTGAAACCAAGTCAAGTTTATCCTTCACCCGTAAGAATATTGATTTTGAAGTTTGAATCTAAACTAATAATAGTGACACCCGTGATTGTGAGGTCCTGGAGGATTTGTATGTATGACTTGAAATATGAGTCGTGACACCTATTGATAGTGAGGTTGTGGAAGATTTTTGAGGACCATTTGTGTTGTTTTGTTGTAATCTTGTAATAAAATAATAATAATAAAATTAAAAAAATAATAATAATAATGGTAGTATAAGTAACACTAAATAGTAAATATTACAACGTTAAACAATCAAAATAGGAGAACTACTGTAGCAACATATTATCTTCAAATCAGTTATGTGACAACCAATCTTTATGCTTATCTTATTTTCGCTCTAAATGTCTGAACTAAATCTGTATTGACAAAATTTCAAAAATATGTCACACATCGAATCAATTCATCATGAGCCAAGTGATTAGATCAAAGAAAATATTAAATGGTAGTATTTATAACAAAACATTACTTGATTTTGAGTTACAACTCGGTTTTCAGGATTGTATCGTTTGAGGAATTCGCACGCGCCTTCTCTTTTCATTGTGAAATTCCTTTAGAAGATCATCATATTTTCATAGGAAGGATCTCCTGGTCTTCTAATCACCTGTACACAAATGAATATTAATCTACCTAATATTTAAAGGCAAAATGTTGGAACTTGTTGACCATTTTTCGGATTTTCCATAATGAACTATTCAACCTTCCCACGTGTTAGGATCGAATGCAAATAATAGATTTTACATGCTAAACGTACAAATAACTAGAATAATTATGCTTAACATTATAGTAATTATTAATTATTACTCTACAAATTTTTGAACTTGAGTGATTATTATTGCTCTACTCTAGTTTAAAACTATAATGTAATAATAATTGATTAATTTCTTTAGTTATTTGTACATTTAGCAGGTTACTTTATTTGTAACAGATCCCGGTTCGCACCCGTATCAGATTGTCTTTGAATTTCTTTTTTGATTGATGAGCTAATTTTATTATTTTAATCATTTAAAAAGATATTTTACTGCATGAAATGAGAGTAATATTCAAATGGTTAGTATAATGAAGACTAACCTCAAATGTGTTTTGTGCATTTTGTAATGGGAACATTACAGTTTGATCCATTTCTCTGCAACATCTGATACCATATCCTGCAAATACCACACAATTGCTCCAGTTTCACTGCCGGGTGTAAGCGAGCTGAGCTCGGCTCATTTAAATTTAAGAGGGCTCGAGCTCGGGTCGTTTAAATTTGTATTTCTAAAGCTCGAACTTGGCTTGTGAGTAGTTTGCCAAGCTCGAGCTCGGGTCGTTTATTATTTGGTTATTCTATTTATATAGTTTTTAATTCTTTTACATATATATTCGTAATTATAGAATTTTTATAAAATATACGTATTCTTTATTAATTTTTATCGTAGGTTTATATAATAATAATAATAATTATTATTATTATATAAATATATTTAATAAAATCGGTATTAAATGAAAGCTCGTTTAAGTGTCGGCCTGAGCTCGAGCCCGTTTATTAAATGAGCAATAAAAGCTCAAGCTTAGGATTGTTTAAACTTATATCGATTTGAGTTTTTAACGAGTCGATGTCAAGAAGCTCATGAGCGGCTCAGCTCATTTACACCCTCTTTAAGTTGTATAATTGATTATACAAAACAATCTCATTTGATTTCACACCATATAATGACCGTCCACAAAACACTTAGACGACTGTTTTTAACCTAAAAATCACACTTTGAAAAATTACTGGCTGGAACACTGAAAATTATTAGTCAGAACAAACTTTGAAAACTTTTGGTCAAAACAACCATCCCGACTTTATCCGTACAAGTGTTTAAAACGGTGTGTAATTAGATGTTGGTGTCGTGTGTCTAGATGGCCCCACACTAAAATCACCTAATGATAGTAAATACTCAAGTCGATTTCATTGCTAACAGCCACATTCCAAAATTTAAATCAAAATGCAGTTAAACAAATTACAAATGGAATCAATTCGAGTTACTGGAGTAAGTTAACCGGAGCTTAACGAATCCATACAACTTGCCGTTTCATAAACTCCTCCTTCATCTGATTAATATCCAAATCCGAAAAGTTCTCGGGCGGTGGATCAAACAATAACATAAATGACCTTTTAAAACAATTAAAGAATTATGTGTTTTGTTTGTTATTACTTGGTCCCAGTGTTGTGCTAGTCGTTAGTCGGATGAGAGCTAATGATTGATTAGATTAACTGAGATTAATCAGCGATTAGTCAACGCATAGTCTAGATTTTTACAACTATGCTCGATACATGACTTACTAAGCTTTAATCTTTTATCATAAAAACCGACTTAGAATTATTTTTCTAAAGTGTATAATGTACATATAATTCTTTTTAAATTACTTTTGTTTTATTTGAATATGTTGTATGCATCACAATTCTACATAACACCCCCTTTAGCAAACTATGTTAACTTTTATTCTTTTAATAGTTGTAAAAAGTTAAATAATATCTAAAAAGTAAAAAACAATGTAAATATAAGAGCCTATAAAAGAATTTCAATTGATTTCAGTAGATTCATCATGTGTTTCGATCCCGAAGTTTTTTTTTTGTATGTCTGTCTATAACAATATATTGACATTAAATTTTACATATCTTAATTAGTTCATTTACTTTCTTAAAACCGTTTCATAGTTAATTAATTATATAGAGTTATTGTTTTCATTTTTTGTAATAACAATTATTTTTACACATAATAAAATCCACAATTCTTACACTTAAAGGGTAATTTAAACCTACATGACTTTTCTAATTAAAGGCAAACATCATATCACTAGACCACTGTTAAAACCATGTAAGACCATGTGCGGCGCCCTACCCTGCGCCACATGAGCTACACCACAGGTGTGAACACCGCAACAGGTGGGCTAGGAGCCTAGAGTCATGTGTATGGAGCAAAGTTGGTGATTTTTTTTGAATATTAAATAATGTACTCACCCAACCATATCTAGCCACCTTAACCTAATACCACATTTAACATAAAGTACCACGACACGGTCATCCTCTCTACATCACATTTTTCGTGTCAAAACCCTTTCTACCAAGCCCATTACGCGTAGCCTAAACGTTAACCAGCTCTGTGTAAAAATACATAAAATTTTGTGACAAAAATAGGACAAAACAAAAAAACTCCTACTCCATTTTGTGATCAATCATTTAACAAATTAATGCTATATTTGTATACCTTTTTAAGTCTAACATTCATCACAAAACAAAATATATCAAAATATCAACACCAAAATATCAAAACCAACAAAAGAGAGTACATGTTCCAAATTTCTAATACAACCCAATACAACTTATCAAGAAATGAATATCAAACACACAAAATGTCAAAAACAACAATTGCCAGTCAAAACAAAATCAACTGTTTGACTTCCCAAAAGTCAAACTTCCATGTCAACCAAACTCTCAAAAAACCCTAATAATATCTTCATTCAAAACCCAACAAAATTAACATTCATACCATTTCAAAGAAGCCACAAATCCCTAATTCCCATCTCCTTTCTACGACGAATCCTTCGAACCGCCACTCTCATCCATCGAATCATCATCAACACGATCCTCATCTACCGCATTATCATTATCATTATCATCGGTTTCTTTGCATGAATCAATCTCATGACCCCAAACCCACTCCAAATAGCGAAGACCATCGATATCAACAGGATCGGTTGGACCGTCCACATTCTTGTCCATATTTCTCAAGAACCTCTCATGCAACTCATCAATCTTGTCATCAAGTTCTTTCCTACTCGCATACTCGCGTTCTTCTTCGATCCAAAACTTATAGAAATCGCTCTTACCGTTACCATCAGAGAACACGTAACGTCCAGTGTTGTTATGCAAATGATAAAGAGCCATCAAAAGAATAGTTTCTTCCACCGTACCTTCTCGGCCAGGACTCGATGAACCGGTTATGTCCACATCCATATCTTCTTCATTAATATTATTATTATTATTAGGTAATTGAGGGTTTAACGTTTGCATGGGGGTGGAAGTGATACTAATGTTGCCTTGTGGTGTGTTATTGGCGGTGGATTGGGAGGTTTCTTCGGTCGAGTCACCGCGGGTGGGAGAGTCGGATGTGGAACGAGAAGCCGAAGCGGAGGCGTCATAGCCGGAACCGGGATCAGAGGAATCATCCATGGTTGATTGAATTAGGGTTTTGAGTTATGAAAGAAAGAAGAGAGTTTGTTAGAGAGAATATGATGGAATTAATATGAGAATTGTAGTGTAGTGATGGTGTATGGTAGTGTTTTAAATTCATATTTTTATAACTGATTTGTTGTAATAAATTAGAAATTAATGTTCGAAATGTTAGATTATTTATTAATTAATTAAAGTTCTGTAATAATAATCATAGAGAGAGAGAGGGATTATCGCAGCTATATATAAGACTATGTGTTGTGGGTATTTAACGAAGTTGAATTTAGTTTATTATATTGCGTTACATGGTGCTGACTAAACCACTTGTAGTTCGCGTTAACTCACCTCGTTGTCGTTCGCAGCCGTCGAATTCATCCATTCGCGAGCGGAACCATCAATTTTCTACTTCTGCTTGGGCGAGCCAGCTGAATTCCTCTGTTCGCGGCGATCGCTGAAGCGTGGTTAAGCTATGGTGTGCGCGAGCCAGTGGCTGAATTCATCCCTCAATTCATATGTTCGCTAGCTACAACGGACAGACTAAGTCGAATACAAGGTTAACCTTTTTTTAGAACGGTGACTTTCTTATGTCATCATACTTTTCGAATTTGAAGAGCCTCATTGTCATACTCTAGCTAGACTGTGTTATCTTAACAGGGGGCTACGCTAGCTTCAGAATTCGGCTTAGCGGTTCCCCGAGGAAACCATACTGTCAGCTGCGACTTGATAATCGTTGTGCCACTACTTTAATAGAAATCTCTGGTGTAACACACGGTGGACTAAAACCCGTGTGGGATCGGAAATTAATCGAGCTGACAACTAACTAAAATATTTCATTGTCATAATCCACCAAAAGTGACATCGGTGAGAATCAAACTTAAGTGTTCACCGAAGAACTTAAGCCACCTACCGGCCACTAGGCCACAAGTGGGAATTTGAAACATTCATTAAATAAATACTCTGACATTGACTTGCTAAACTAAGGGGGTGTTTGGAATTGTTTATTTTCACCAACTTATAACTTATAAACTTATCAAAAAGTAATAAGGTGTTTGGGATTGCTTATACTGTGAGAGGAAAAGTTCCATAAGTTACACTTTTGTAACTTATTAACTTAATGAAAAGTTATAAGGAAGTAAAATAAGAAATCCCAAACACCCCCTAAACCTCAAATGAGCTCGCTCAAGAAATTCGTTTAATAAACGAATCAAGTTTCGTATACGAGTTTAGTTTGACTCGCTCAAGAAACTCGTTATACGAGTTTGACTACTAATATTTATATGCGAATAAACTCAATATAATATAATTTACATTATAAGTTTTGTCGTTTTTACAATTATGCTAAAAAAAGATAACTAGCTAGAACATATATAATGTTATATATGGATATACAGCTATAAAATTGTAAACTTTTCAGTTTGCTTATATATAAAAAGTTTAACAATTAACTATAATGAATATCGATCGGTTATGAGCCGCACTTGACGCTTAGACTTATAACACGAAACGAGTTGAGCTCGAGTAGTCGACTTCAAACTTTTTTTTTTTTATGTTTAGTGAGTGAACTTAATGCAAGCCTCATAATTCCTTAAATATATACTAATAAAGTATAAGTATCGTCTTCCACACGTTCATAGTTATGGTTTATTTGTGTATGTTTTATTGCTCACCTACTGAAAGCATATGACTTGGGCTGATGTTTTATTTGTGTACTTTGTATTTGGGCCTAGAAATGGTATATGGACAGGAAATGTGGGCTTGGATGTTAAGGCCTAAGGGACACATGAACCGGTGCAATTGAATTCAATATGGCGGTTTAACTATTTTGCACTTCTTTGCTCATGAATAGGTAAAAAAGATAATATTTTGGAACGGCTTACATGGGTTGTTACAAATGGTATCATAGCTGGGGCCAGGCCGGGCAGGTGTGCCAAGGAGAATGTTGGGCAACTGAGCTTCCTAAGTGAGGTGAAGATGGAAGCCCCAAATCAGGTGAGAGAGAGAGAAAATGAAGTCTTTCTTATAAAGAGGTGAAAAACTTTTCTATCAGGACTCGTTTTCTTCGAGTCAGCAAAATGGACAATATCTTATCACAGTTTACTTAGTTTGTTAGCCATTGTAACATTTTTTATTCACTCTTATTATTCATATGATTTCAGCCTGAATAAATTGTTGTTTACTTATCTGACATTAATTTTATCCGTAGTTCCCTCTATCCAGTGTCCGAGGTGGATTTACAAAAAGTTTTTCATTTTATTGTAGACGTTTAGAGAATTGTTATTATTTTTTTCATGGTTTAATGCTGTCAAAATACATCGGTCTTAAATTATTTAAAATAATTTACACATGTATAACAACTATGAAAATCATCACCCTATTATGTTCAAAGAGAAATTACTTTTACCTTCAAACACTTCTCAATATTAAATTTCTTTTAACTAAATTTTGTCAACTTAAAGGCTACATCTCATACTAAAAGGACATATAGTGCAATGATACCAAATTGTTTAAATGATGTGTCATGTGGCTAAAACTCATATTTTTAGCGTTCAATCATACAGCCCATAAAAAAGTTATTTTTATTTTGAACCATTTATGGGTTATAGTCTGGCTGGATTATTAATTTTGTAGGTGCATGCGGTCACAAGTTTATAAGTTAGGGCTTGACCCGGTATTAGTTCGGATGTGTGTATGACCCACAACCTTAAATGATATCCATCACTATCCCATCATGATCTCCATGTATGAGTTGGTTTTGATTTTATTATTTTATGTATGATTAGATAGATAGATGTGTGAGATCGGGCTTCAGTGCGTTATGGGGTTTTCTTTTAACATGGGTGTTATGGGGTTTTCTTTTAACATGGGTGGTTAAAAGTGGTGAAGGTAGGGTTTTTCATTACTCGGTTTCGAATCGATAAAACTAAACTTGTTTAGGTTTTTGGTTTGATGTTTTTGTTTCAAAAATATGAATTTGGGTCGAACTAGTTAAAGTGAATATCAAATAATTGTTATTTTCAGTTTTGTCATTTAGCCCAATTAAGTGACAACTTTAATATAGTCTATTTAGTCAAACCTCAGCATCATGGATTTACTATGGGACACATGATCAGAGGCGGAGCCAATATATAAATAGGGGGAAAGGCCTCCCGTATGCGGAGGCGGGTCTATGACGGTGTAGGAGCTTTAGCTGGAAAATCAGTGGTGTCGGTTAGTGGTTCCGGGTTCGTGCGGTCCTTTGGGTGGTTGGCTGAGGTATCATGCGGCGGAGATGATGAATGACGGTGTCGGTTTTGATGAGTGACGGTGTTTTTGTACCAACCCAGTTTAGCGAATGGCTTTGAGTTATGGTTTTGAGTTATGTTTAGCGAATTAATGACTTTGATGAGTAGTGACAGTGTTTTTGTACCGACCCAGATATGTATCAAATCAATGGCTTTTGATTGAACTATGGTTTTGAGTTATGTTTAGCGAATTAATGATTTGGTATTATATAACCACTATTTGTTTTTGTATCGACCTAGTTTAACCGACCCAAATTTTGCCCCCCGTACTTAAAACTTCTGTATTCGCCACTGCACATGATTTACTTCTTTCATGTTGCTTGTATGTCCACTGACCAGTAGGTGGGGGGGGGGGGGTGCCCAATGACGGTACACTATTTTTATTTAGCCCAACCAAGTACAATAACTAATAAAGTTATGCATATTTTAAAAGAATCTTCATTTAATTTGGTCGAGGACCGAAAAACGAACGAATTCAGTTTTTGGTTTTTTTGTTTGACGTAAAGAAGTTCAAACAAGTAAAAAAACCCTAAAATGATTGAGAGACGTATGCTTATGAAAGAAGTGGCAAATGCACGCACAAAATAAAAGAAATAAACCAAGTATAGAATTTTACCCTTTAGAAAACCTCGAAGCCAGTATTGAAATAACTAATTTATCCAACCGGTTCCATATCTAATCCTACCTTTAAGGCATTACTTGGTTTGATACGCTATGATTTGAAATCAAGTAGAGCAAGTCCTAACACGACTAAGCTCGAGCTCTGTTCATTTAAGTTACGAGAGCTCGAGCTTGAGCCCCCGTAAGTTAAACAAGTTTTGTTTTAATCTCTAGCTCGGTTGTGAGTAGTTTAGCTCGAGCTCAACCCAAACTTGACTCATTTATTTATTACTAATTAACTCATCTATATTTATAACTTTTCTAATATATTTTTTTGTTAAGGATCTTTATATAAATTTATATACTATAATAGTTATCATATAAGTAAACTTTTAATATATAATTACTAGTTTTTATCCTCCGTATTACGAGGTTATTTTACATTATTCGTTTTTAATATTTATATATTTTTATGAATTTTAATTTTATTTATTGCAAGGAAGTTAATAATATACTTCAGTTTTGATAATGAAATTGTTTTCATAAATAAATTAGATATTATAACCCGGTTTAAAAGCTATTTAGGTTTGGTGAGACACATGACCTTCTTATTTTTTTCACGATAATTTTTTTCTTAATTATAAATAATATTTTTTAATATAAAATACGATATTAATTTTTAGTATATCCCTATTTCATAGGATTTTCATATCAAATTTTGATGAGATTAATTTTTAATTTTGAGATGTTATAACTTGTTTAAGGGTTATCTGGGTTTGGTAAAACACATACCCGTGAATTCGGGTCAAATGCATAAGAAACCTTTATTTACAAATAAAACAATCTGGTGGCTTGAAATAATGTAGAGAACAAACAGATAGCTTTTAATGTTCCTTTTATATATATTTAAGATTATATAAAAGTTATATAAGCAATAAGCTTATTTAGGCAAGCAAACCAACTTGATAAATGAAGCTCGGCTCATCTCTATGCTTTTAGTAAGCTGATTCTGAGTAGGTTACAAGCGGTTTGGCTCATATACCCCAAAATGGTCATAAATGGTCTTACAAAAGTACAAGTCACAATGCAAGTGGTACAAACAACTTAAGCACCTCAAAGTCATGCCCGATCTCAAGGCTCAAACTTCAATTCAGCTCTTTGACATATTATCGGTGTTGACTTCTTACTGTTTTAAATACTAAGCTTCAGTTCAGAGAGTTGACTTTGAATGTTTTAAATTTTGAGTCAGTCATGGTGTTGACTTCTTTTCTTCATTCACGTATTTGTTTGCTTGTGGGTTAAATGAGAAAAATAAGTCAACCAGTGTAGTTGAACAAAAGGTCAACCTTTTGTTTTTTCTTCCTCAAAACTGTAAATCCAATCATTTTATTAAATTTACATTTTTTAAAATAGGTTCAAATTCTAAATCATTTTTAAAACTTTCAAATTCGAGTGACCTGACTCGAAAACAAACCCGTTAAACACTCTAGACTTTAGAGTCTTGTAAGTTTTAGGTTATAGTTACACACCTATAATCATAAAAGATGTAAATATATATATTCATATGTATTAACAGTCTAATAAATTTCATGGTTTAATAAATTGTTACCAATACATACAATACTAAAATTTAAAGGCTTGATTTTTTTATACTTATTTGCATACTTAATTCATTTTCAAATCAATTAATAATATTATTTGTCGTAAATAATAATAACTATATTATTTTGGTAAAAAATATATATTTTTTAAAGTTATGTTTAATTAGGCTTTTGTTTTTGTTATTTCTTAAGTTATAATTAATTTGTTACTTAATGTTTATTTACTCAAACTTTTTATTTTTTTATAGTATAATACTAGTTGACTTTTTAATTTATATTTTTTTAATGAATAAGTGTTATATTATACAAGGTTTGATCATTGACCTCTTATTTCACAACTTAGCCACCTTAATACCCACAAATACAACATTTTAATCCAATCTAATTATTATTATTATTATTATTATTATTATTATTATTATTTTAACTCCCACATGTGTTGCACCTGATATGTAAAAGTGTGATTTATTATTATTCAGAACGTACGCACTATGATCTACTTCTAAATTACACTATTTTTTTCATAATAATAAGACTCGAAGTCACAATCATTGAAAAACAAAATCATATTTAAATCTTATTACCGTTAAGCCAAATACCCTTTGCTATATGTAAAATACTCACAGTAATCAAAACTCTCAGCCACTAGAATACAATGTCAAAACAACTATTAACTACACATTAACCTATAACCACTTTTACAGTAAGTATAAAA
Organism: Bidens hawaiensis; assembly: GCF_021521415.1. NCBI lineage: Eukaryota > Viridiplantae > Streptophyta > Magnoliopsida > Asterales > Asteraceae > Bidens > Bidens hawaiensis. Next base: position 126,931 of record NW_027491048.1, on the reverse strand, counting down.
CTAAATGAAGAAGTTGAAATAGACAATTCATTTTTGGAAAGACTGGATGTGGTCCACTATTACTATAAATAATGCATGATTTTTACCTTTTGTTATGTGAATCAACTTGACGTAATGACCTAAATCGAAAATTTTGATGTCTGATATATAGTTATAAACCAAAACGTTGAAAAATGCTGACACCATACGAAAAAACACATGGTTTAGCCACTCGCACTTTTCCAAGGGCATGAACGGATGATTGCGTGTGGGATCCATGTGAGTCCAATACTATTTTTTTTTTTCATTTTAATTGGCTGCTATCAGTTACTTGAAAGCATAATTAAGGTTTAAAGTACATTTCTCAACTTCACAAAATAAAAACTAAAGTACGTTTTTAACTATGGGAGCATAAATAAGTTTTAAAGTACGCTTTATTATGGAAACATAAACAAATTTTAAAGTACGTTTTATTTATGGAAACATAAACAAGTTTTAAAGTAACTTTTGATCATATAAACTTAAACAAGTTCCAAAGTATGTTTTAATCATGAAAGCATTTATTTTAGAAATCATTACTTGTCTTGTATGCTTAAACAATTGAGTCTTAACGTTTTTCCGAATAATTGGTTTAATTATTTAATTTAAAACATGTGAACTTACAAACATCATGTTGACTTTTTAAGTATTCTTTTTCAGGTTATTAAAATAAAAAATAAGTTTGTGGTCATTTACAAACATCGCATCGCAGGTAGGGACACCACATTAATCAATAACTGTGATTATCCATGAACACTATATGCATGTGTTTCCGCCTTGACGGGGTGTGACAAATGCTCAAGCATCGAGGGATCAAATTTTACTAATTTTGTATTTTGATGTGTAGTCAAGTATCGACCGAGTTGGCATGCGGTGCTCACCACTGCTCAACATTTCGGTAGTTCGAAACGCACAAACCTCGGAAGACAACAACTATGTCTCGATTGACTCTATCGCCCGTTTCAACATGGATGATTTAGATGGCATCACAGAGATAAACGAACCTATCAGCCCTCCCGGGAAGGACAAAATCAAACAAGCAAGAAGCTTGTCATTAAATTTTAACAGCGTGGAATCGTTGTCCAACAAGTCAGATGCTTACATCAACTATATAGAAATTGAAGAGTGGAAAATTAAAATGAGAGTAATGAATTATAGAGGAGGCGAGGAAGCGGGATGAGGATGTGGCGAGGTGGGAGAACTTTATAATCCTCTAAGCTAACATTGATGTCATGGATGAAAAACGTAGATGAGTATTGAAGGTGTTGTAAGCCCAAATCGCCGACAAATATGTTTAATTATATATTTTATTTATTATAGTTTTTACATTAAGTAGGTTTCATTTGTTGCTACATTAATTTTAATATTTAATAAAAGGAAATTTTATTTATATATTTTTAATTATTAATGAATGTTTTTAATTAATTATAGTTTGTAATATTTTATGCAGTAACAATTTTAGTTAAACTAAACATTAATTTATTTATAATATATTAATATTGTTATTTTATTTGAAAAGGGAGGGAAACAAATTGGAAAGTATTTACTTGATACAAAGTGAAGTGAAATAAGGTGTGATGTGACGCTGATGTGAAATAATAGAAAGAGTGTGAAATAAAAAAACAGAAATAATAAACTCTTGGCCCCATTGGAGCGATAGTGTTTGACGGTAATAGTTTGTGAGCAAAAACTTGGAAGAACCATTGAGATTCTGTACATCTAGATTCCAGCCAATGTTTGTCTTATTCCACAACACACACAAACACACACACATTTAAATCAATATCAATTAAATAAAAGGAAAAGTAGCAATAAAGTGACGGTTTGAAACAAGACGTGTAATAACCACTTGAAACAAATAAATGTTTTTGTAAGTTGTTTGAAATTTGACGTGTCTTGCTAAGTTGAAGTTTTGAAACAAGAACAAATGTGTTGCCTTGGTGATGGGGATTTGCGAGATGACCCTCGACCAAATTATCCATCATTTTTATAATATATATTTTTTAAAATAAATGGTTTTATGATAGTGAGAGAGAGATGGAGACGAGGATTTGAAAGACATTTAATTCATCCAGCTCCACACCACTGCTGCATTAGTTGTAGTGAAAGAAAAAAAAATTATTGAAAGTGAAATTTATGAGTTTTAACTGTCTTTTCTTTTACATTTTGTTATGTTATTATTATTTCATGAATACAATTACAACGACCTCTGCTTTTGCATTAATGGCTATTCATTATTCATATCATATGGCTGAAAGTAAGTTTTATATAAATCACACCTTTGTCACCTCTCATTTTTGCTCATCTCTCTTATACCTTTGTTTCTCTCTTTAATATTATTCTGATCATCATCAAGATTCAATCTTTTTTCAATTTTAAGCAATACCCATTATAGTTTTAACTGAGATTTGATCTGGGTAGTGTTTATTTTCTCATAAAAATTTCATTTTTATAAGAATTTTGGCGGGAAAAAAGGTGATATGGATGTGTCTATAGCTTTGTTGTTGTTCACTGGTGTGACTGCTTATCTGATGTGGTTCACTTTCATCTCAAGGTCATTAAAGGGTCCACGTGTCTGGCCTTTATTCGGCAGCCTACCGGGCCTGATCGAGAATTCCGATCGGTTGCACGATTGGATTGCCGATAATCTATGGGCCTGTAACGGGACCTACCAGACATGTATCTGTGCGGTCCCGTTTCTGGCCCGGAAACAAGGGCTCGTGACGGTCACGTGTGACCCGAAGAATCTTGAACACATACTCAAGACTAGGTTCGATAATTACCCGAAGGGACCCACATGGCAAGCTGTTTTCCATGATTTGTTGGGAAAGGGTATCTTTAACTCGGATGGTAACACGTGGCTTCTTCAACGGAAGACGGCTGCACTCGAGTTCACCACCCGAACCCTTCGACAAGCCATGGCTCGGTGGGTGACTCGAGCCATCAAGAATCGGTTTTGCCCGATTTTGGAATTGGCTCAAGTCCGGGCCGAGCCTGTAGATCTGCAAGATCTTTTGTTACGGATCACATTTGATAATATTTGCGGGTTGACTTTCGGGAAAGACCCGCAAACGTTAGCCCCGGAGTTGCCCGATAATACCTTCGCATTGGCTTTTGATCGGGCAACTGAGGCTTCGTTGCAACGGTTTATTTTCCCGGAAGTTATTTGGAAAATGAAGAGGTGGCTTCGGCTCGGCTTGGAGGTCAGCTTGAGCCGAAGCCTTGTCCACGTGGAAGAATACTTGTCCAGCATCATCAGTACACGTAGGCATGAATTGTCCAGTCAGCTTAATGGAAGCTTACATGATGACTTGTTGTCAAGGTTTATGAGAATGAAAGATTCCTATTCTGACAAGTTTCTGCAACACGTGGCACTTAACTTCATCCTAGCTGGACGTGACACGTCATCGGTGGCTATGAGCTGGTTTTTCTGGTTGGTGATTCAGAACCCAAGGGTGGAGGAAAAAATATTAAAAGAAATATGTAGTGTCTTGCTGGAGACACGTGGCGATGACGTGGACAAATGGACGGACGAGCCATTGGCGTTTGAGGAAGTGGACCAATTGGTTTACTTAAAGGCTGCATTGTCAGAAACCCTCCGGCTATACCCATCTGTGCCAGAGGATTCAAAACATGTGGTTTCAGATGACGTGTTGCCCGACGGAACATTTGTTCCGGCGGGGTCATCTGTTACTTATTCAATATACTCTGCGGGTCGTATGAAGTCCACTTGGGGTGAAGACTGTCTCGAGTATCGACCCGAGCGGTGGTTGTCACCAGACGGTACAAAATGTGTAAGGTTTGACTCGTATAAGTTTGTTGCATTTAATGCTGGACCGAGAATATGTTTAGGTAAGGATTTGGCTTATTTGCAAATGAAGTCAATCGCGGCTGCAGTGTTGCTTCGTCACCGTCTGGCGGTGGTTCCCGGGCACAAAGTGGTGCAAAAAATGTCACTGACATTGTTCATGAAGTATGGGTTGAAAGTGAATGTGTTTGAAAGGGATTTGAGGGCAATTATGGAAAGTGTGAAGAAAGAGAAGGTGGCCGCTAGCGGAGGTGTGACGGCAGCGGTGGTTGGGGTGGTTTAATAGAAGCTTTAATTTTGGTTGTTGGTTTGTTATAGGTATAAAGTTTGATGAAGTAGGTTGAATTTTGAATACATTAATTTTATATTTTGAGTCGGGTCGGGTCAGGTCGGGTCGGGTCAAGCTTGTGGTTTCAATTTGGCTCACATGGAAGTTTCTATATTGTAGGTACCATTTCATTTCATTGTGCCATTATAGTGTTGTTTCAGATTCCTTTATTGGGAAATAAATAATAACCGTACAATTTTTTAAATTCATTCTCATATAAAACTATATATGAAAAATATAATACAACTTATAAATGTAACATTATTGATGATACAACAATATATCGCGTGTGAAACGTAAACTGTGAACAAGTTAAGAATAAATAAAAGGGAATAACATAGAAATCCCGAAAGGAAGTAAAATACCTTCGACTTGCAGATAATTCGGGAAAAATGAATTGTGCGGACCAGTTACGACCCGAACCCGCAGAGAGCAGCCCATTGCACCGAGGCTAATAAACTATCGGGCTAGCGCCCGATTGAGCGAATGCGGCTTTATGTTTTAATTTATCTATTTTCTCTAATGTGAATCATTCAGTCAAGAATTTTCTCACCAGTGGAAAAGAGGTTCCAAACAAGTGTTCCGACGATGTACAAAACAACAGCCACTTTGAACACATCATCCCAGGAACCTGCCAAATATGACTGTTAAATTTTCTAATACCTCAAAATACAATATTTAACTACACTTCTAATGATTCTATATTTTAATAACTTCAAAATATTATTTTATTTTTATAATCTTACCATTCTGCAGTATATAGCCAGTTGCAGCTGTACCGAAAACTCCTGCAAGTACTCCAGCTGTGTTTGACAGCCCCAACAACACTCCCTGATAGACAATATTAAAAATAAAACGTTTCTTTTAGCGTCGCACTAGCCGGTTACATTAAAGCCGCATTAATGGCTTTTGAATTATGGATGATGAAATGCTAGAAGAGAAAGTACAAACCGCATAACGGGGCCCGATGTCTTGGTGATTTGAGTAGAGGCCAGACTGTGAGAATGCATCAGATCCCTGTGAAAATGGACATAACTGTATTAAAAGCTACCAAAAACATATACTAATTGTCTTGATTATTCTGTGAAAAGATATACATTATCTAAACACGAAGGGGATATGTTATGTTAAGTCAGACCTGACTGCAAGCCATGCAAAGCACTGCCATAGCAGGCGTTTTGACACGACTTAGCTGAGTAAGGAAGAAAGCGGGGCCCATGAATCCAATTGATTGCATTATCTGCAAGTTTATAAATTTCAGTGGACTGGTGCTTTATCTAAAGAGGGTAATTCTGTCATCAATGCATTTGGAAAAACAGTGTAGTTAGTTACCTTACGAACGGTAGTGATTGATAGACCTTTGCTAACAAGTGTGTCCGCAATCCAACCTCCTATGTTGGCAAAGACAGCCATGGTCAACCATGGCAATACGCATAATAATCCAGATTCAGTAAGGTTAAACTTTAACACCTGAAAAAATAAAAACCAAATGTACTTATTTTAGTTCATCTGAAAACATGTATTGTCAATGTGTCTTCTCCACACCGTCTATGATTCTATATGGGAACCTACTTAGCTTGTCGGTCTGATTTGGTGAAGATACTTTTATTTTTCACAGATTGGTAGTGCTTGGTTTTGGTGGGCTATTTTGGTAATTATGACCAAATGAAGTAGTGAACCGTTTAAATAGTTGATTTGATGACATTTGACCAAATCAGAAGTATAGTTATTAAAAGAAACTTAATTACCGAACCAGAACAATCGAAGTATAGTAACCAAAGCAAACCAAATGCTTTTAAGTATGCAGCTATTAGTAACATTTGACGGTCATAATGATCAGATTAGTCCATCAAAACATAGTATAATTATCAAATGGGAAAAAAAAGGTATATTACCAAAACAGACCAACAAGTTCAATGCAAAGTTGACATGTTTCAAAGATGTGTTACGTGTAGCTAATATATTCATGATATGACAGATAAAAACCTTTCAATAGAACTAAATAAGCACAAAGAGAGATTATGATAATTAAGCGACTTTTTGTAATACCTGGTTATAGTAGGTAGGCATCCATGTTAAAAGAATAAATGTTCCCCAATTATGGCAGAAGTGAGACACAATGAGAGCCCCTACAGGTGCCTTAGATAATATAAGTTTCCATGGAATAGAAGTAACGGGTTCTTTTGAAACGCTACCACCCAAGATGTACTCCTTTTCCTCTGCACTAAGCTCAGGGTCCTCGATTGGTGAACTATGAGCCTGTAAGAAAGCCAAATAATATCATTTACAAATCCATCATGCCATAAAATAGTAAGTACAGTCACTTAGTAGTGTTAAACTTACTTTGGTTAACCAAAAAGCAAGCCATAAACTTCCAAGGGAACCGAATGAGTAAAACACAGATGGCCATGCAAACTTCTGGATCAAGATAGGCGAAAAGGCTAACCCTATCACAGAGCCTAGATACATTCCACTGTAAACGAGTGCCAGTGACCTACTTCTCTCTGAGACAGGAATCCACTTGCTAAGTATGTTATTCATAGCAGGCATTGCAACACCCTGACACAAAATAACAAATTTGTAAATCAATATTGTAAAATATGAAGATCATAGGTAAGATGTTATAGCAAAATCAGATACAGACCTCGCCAATGCCCATGAAGGCACGCACGACAAGTAAGAAAGGAAGTCCAATTTTGGCAGCAATAGGTGTCAGTACGGTTGCAATCGACCACCACACGACTCCAAAACCTAGTACTTGTTTACCACCGATTCTGTCTGCCCATATACCACCAACAATCTACTACCAAAAAACATCATATTTAGTGATTTAACATCTAAAATAAGCTACAATGTGATAGAAAAGACTAACATAACTTGGAAACAAATGTTTACCTACAAGAATAAACCAGTTTATCCCAAATTTGTTAAGGAGCAAAACCAACCTGAGTGAGCAAATAGCCCCAGAAGAAAGAAGATTGAATTAGACCAACAGTAGCACTGTTCCAATTAAACTCCTTTGACATTGGTAGTATTGCTATGCTCATATTCACCAGAAGTATTATAGACATTAGCAGTAATAACTGTTTCTAATAAAAGGAAAGAATGCATAAGTACATAAAATTTTTCAGTATGCGGTTGCATAGACTAATATTACTGCAGCTACAGAATAAGATATGAAATAATAGAGGCAACTCACACGGTCCATATTGCATAGCAGAAACGCAGAAAAACAAAGAAGTACTATCACCAAACGTTTTGGAAACTGTTCCCACCAGGGTTTTGTTTCACTAATCAGAACCACCTCACTTGCTCCTCCTTCTGATGATACACATGGCTGCAGAGTTTGATTATTATTACTATTATATATACTGATGTTTTTTGGCTGTACCGGTTTAATCCAATCGTAGCTCTCAGAAGGTGAAGAGACAGAACATCTGCATGTTCCTTTTGTTCTTTGCCTATGATTTGGCAATTGAAACTTCTTGCTTTCTCCATGATACAAGATCATTGCTCTGGATCTCAACATGTTACCAGTAACAGAATCATGACCATGAGAAGATATAGTATTCCAGTATCCAGAAACACAGTATAACTTTTTTAAACGGTATATATTTTCAGAATAAGTGTTCCTATGCACATATTGTGCGGAAGAAAAGATTAAGTTCTCTGCTCTCTGATGTGGTGACACTTGATCAGGTTGATAAATTTTACCTGAAACAAAATTATAATTAAAGGATTCACATAATCTTCAAGGGATTATGAATGAGCTTTGACCATATATATGATACTTTTAGAATTACAGGCAAAATGAAAAAATAGTTTCAGCAAGATTTGCCAATTGCCTTTTTTCTTGTATGCAAATAAGCATATAAGCCTTCTCTCATCACAATATCGCTTTGAGGAAGATAAAGCAGCAAGTCATGGTAAGTAACTAAGTATGAGCAGAAACATGCCCCTTAAAACTCGATCACCAAGAAGGGACAACTACACCAAGTTATCATTCAAGTGCCAACAACCTAATTAAGTACACATTTTCTATACAACCAAATCTCTCAACACTATTTTTTAAATAAAATCCGTATTTAAACAACCACAATGATCTAAGTCCACAAAAACTAACAGTTATGAAGCAAACTTAACATGACAGTGAGTTTGGATTCAAGTACCAACAATTGAAATGTACAATTATGGCAATAGTCAGATTTATTCAAGGTGTTTTAATATGTAGAATAAGTAACTTAAAGTCTTAAACAGGGATTCTGCTCTAATTCCATGAAAAATCTCATTTTTCAGGACAAACTTATAATCAGACACCTGAGATATACTATTAAGATATAAACCAGTTTTATTCACTATGCTTAAGCATGAAGAATCTGTAGTTTAAACTTTAAAGTATAATCCTGCTCTAATTACAAAACAAAAATCTGTAGCAAAAGTGCAAAACCAACATAAAACAGTGAGAAACTCAAGCTCCAACGACACAATGTTATAATTATGAAAGACGATATCCTTCAAATATCTTAAAATGAGAAGAATTCGTCTTTCCAATCAATAATTCAGTCCTAGTTCAATGAGAAAGAACAAAATGCAAGCAACCAAATAAATAAGTATCGAGTTACAATTCAAGTGTCATAAGCCAAATTGCACGCTGCATGCTCCAGTATGTTTGCTTACATATTAAGAATATAACTCTACCTAATGTCAACAACAAATTTTTACAAGAAACAACACGCAAAACATACATCACAAAAAGCAACACAATAACAGCCGGAAATGATACAAATGCACACAACCGGATAAAATAAGCGCTCCTATGGCCATTATCGACCGAATAATCTACACAAGGCTTGAATTGATAAAACATACACCATAACTACACAGTCAATCTCGGTGGTATCTCGGTTATCGGTCCTCATGTGAAATATCGGTCAAAATATTGGTACTGATAATATCGGTGGTATTGACCGATATACCACTAATATTTCCGATATAAGTATTTTAAGTCTTGATTTTCAACTTTTAGTGTTTAATGTTGCTACAATTGATAGTGTTTTGCAAATTGCAAAAGGATAATTTGTTAATGGTAGGAGAGTATATTGAATTGTTAGTGTTAAAGTGCTATATATATAAATTCTGCATGATATTACCGATATCTCACCGCGATAACTGATATCTCAAATATCGGTACTCGAACGATATCTGATATTTTTCCGTATTAACTGGTTAGACTACACCACAATCTCTCCATATCCTTCTTAATCACAAAATTAAAGTCCAACACAACACATGAGCAACAATTCAAGTGCCAAAACCCTAGATGCACAAAATTACATCACAATGACATTAAATTCGTCCTTATTAACAATAATCTACACTAACTTAACAGCAAAATAATAACCAAAACTAAGGCAAACTAGCAGCGTGACGTAAGCAATTTCAAATTACGAATACTAAATACAAATGCGCACAATTACATATTATTATTAATATTATTATGATTACCTGAAGTAGTGATGAAGGAAGTGAAGTTACGGTGAGAAATAACGGCACCGATGGCCATTTGTGACCGGATGGATAATAATTAGGTAACACAAGGCTGGCTGGAAATCGAATAATAATAATATTTAGAGAATATTACACCATTATTCCACTTACTATCTCACTCTCTGGTTTATGTGACAAGAAGAAGAAGAAGAAGAAATGGATAAACCGTGTTGTTATTCATACGATTCTCCCTCACCAAATAAATATATATATATATAAATTATATTTTGTTTGTTTTTGTTATATTTGAAAAAGCGGGAAAGAAAGAAAATAATTTGTCGACAGCAACTTGGCAAGTTGACAATGAGGATGATATGAACATGAGGTTACGATTTCTTTATATTTTTTTGTATGTATACGCCCCTAGGTGTTAAGAGGTAAAATTTAGTTGAGTTCTTGTGTTTGATCTGATTAGGGATCCGATAATTCATCTTTAGCATACTCGGATTTGAAATCGACTACAAGTATACGGTTTGGATCTTAATATGGTCTAACGGGTCTGGTTCTACGGTTTCAGCAAATTGAGACAATATGTGTAATATTGACTTTCAATTGGTCGAATTATTGTTTTCATGATGAATAGATACTAATCAAATACAAATAAGAGATGTTGAAGCAGGTATTGATTAATGATTATAGCCCGAATCGCGTTCGTGACCTCTAAATGCTCTTCTGCCACTTGTCGATGAATCTGATGAATTCTTCGACTCTCGTTGATTAATTGATCCCAATTCTCGGCAGAGTTCGTGGAATCCAGGGAACTCATTGAGTTTGAAGAAGTATGAAAATAATAAAAATAATTGGTATTTTTATGTTTGGGTTTGTGTTTGATAGGGTGAAAATGGTTTAATTGGTTTGATATTTATATTAAGCTGTTACCCCCCAACGGTAACATTATTATTATTATTCAACATTGCCGGCGACAAGTTAACCCTGCCCCAAATCGCCGGGGGGGGGGGGGGGGGGGACGGTGTTCTAGCCCCTTCGCGCCCTTTTGTCGCCCAATTCCACACCCATTACATATGGCCTTAGGCTATGCGTAGTGGAGGGGCTACAAATTGGGGCGTTTTGCGCCGTGTGGCGCCCAGACAGCAAGTGGTGAGAATTTGTTTTTGGGGTGTAATGGTGTAGGGGCTACAAATAGTAATATAATAATATATATATACATATAATAATACTTATATATATATATATATATGTATATATAACACACACACATCCATACATGCCGGCCCCACCACCCCCTTCTTCCAGGCGACGAGAAGAACTCGCCCCCGCCCCTTTTCGCCCAAAAATCGCCCTGGAGGGGGGCGGGGGGCGGTGTTCGCGCCCCTTCGTGCCCAAAATCGCCCAAATTGTAGCCCCATTACGTATGGCCATAGGGGTGATCTCATGTGCATAAGCGTCGGTACTTATTAACAATTCAATGCATTGTAATATAGGTGTCATTACTCGATAATTATGGGAGATACTTAGAGCTAGATTATTTATTTGATTTGAAATACAATCGGGTTTGACAAGTTTTCATTCAAACCCGCTTCTATAAACAGACCCAACTCTGAACCCGATTATATTCATATGCTAGACCCATGAACCGACCCTATTTAATAATAAATGGGTATCACGTGTTCGGATGTGACGTGTCTTGTGAGTCTGACCCAATTTCTTGCTCACCCATAATCCAAACCAGTGGAGTCGTTTATACCTTTTGAGATTAGCTCTTTGAAAACTCAAAAGTAATCCCAATTTTTAATCGAGTTTGAGCCCACACCCTAGCTCAAATTAAAAATTATTTAAAAAGCGAGATTCAACTCGAACTTGACTAGACTCGCGAACATGCAAGTATATTATTTATATAAATGAAGTAATTTTTGTTGTATATAACTACATAATTATTAATAGATGGAAAATTTATTATATGTATACAAATAAGTTTATTAAGAAAAATAATTGTTCTTAAAATGTATACATACTATTGTTCACGATTTAAAAGTGATGTATATTTTAGGAAGAACAATCAAAATAATAAAAGTGAGTTTAGGGTATTTTTATATCACAACATGATAGATAAGATGCCACAATTAACCTAAGAACCATGATAGATCATACTCTTTAGTTGGGAAGTCGTAAATCAATAATAATAATTATTGTAATTATGTGGTGCACTAAAGTCACATGCTTAATATTATGTCAAACAATGCTCTAACATGTAGCATCAATCATACAAATTGGTTTAATCCTACAATTGGTATATCAAATATTGTGTTCTCCATAATATTGTTAACATGCATGAATATATTAGCATATCATGCTTCAAAACTTTAATATGTGATGCAAAACCTGAATATACTCCTGTTTATATCCTATGTTCCTAAAACCTAATAATATCCATAATATAGAACAAGAAATCAAGAATTGTTGGACATAAGATACTTGTTCAATTGTATTGTACGTAGAGGTGTGCAAATAAATCGGTTAACCAAACGACCCAAAAACCGAACCGAAACCGAACAGGTTTGTAACCGTTTATGTATAAACCCGTTTGGAACCGATTAAAACCAGAGGTTTGGATTTTGGAACCGGTTTGTAATTTTCCCACCAAAACTGGTTCCAAACCGGTTAACCGAGCCGAAACCGGCCAAACAGGTCAAAACCCGAACTGAAACTGATCAAAATCTTAACCGAAACCGATCGTAGACTGGTCAAAAACCTGTTTCAATCCGAACCGAAACCGATCATAAACCGGTTTTGAATTTCGTTGACCAAACCGAACTGGTTTTGAATTTTAAACCGGTTTGTGCACTCTTTAAAATTATATGTCTAACTGTCAATCAACCGTATTAAAGAACTAGAAACTTGAAAGAATAAAGCAATCGAAAGCCCAAACTGTCTAAATACAGAAAATGTATTTTTTTTCTTCAACAAAATAGATACTAAGGGAAATAATTTTTATAACAAACATATTAAGGGTAAATAATGAAAATTTAAAAGATTAAAAAATATGCAAAAATATGTGTTAGCCCCTAAAAATAATGAAAGTCACATGCCCATTTAACTACTAACTCTTAACTTCATACATCCTTATAGCAAACTATAATAATAATTAGAAAAATATATAAAGAAAACTGTTATTTGGTTGTCCACCAAAGATAATATTGGATATTATGGTTGAACAAACATATACTACCGAACTTAAGGAATGAATTTCATCACATATTGAAAGAATCTAAAGAGTGTTTCATCATTCATGATGCAAGTTCAAATCAAATATAACACCAAATAAAAAGCAGCCAACAACCATCACCAATACACTTTGACTAAATCCAATTACGTTGACTTCTTCCCATACATTGACTCCACCTTCCCATCATTCCCACCAAGCAACAAATACTTATCTTTCCTTGTCAAATTGGTGCACTCAAATCCTAAAACACCACCCAACACTTTCTGCACATGATTCGCTACCTCGATCGACGACTTACCGCCACCCTTAACCGTCATTTCCTCTGGCAACCGCTCCAGGAACGTCACCTCATAAGTTGGACTCGGGTTCATGAAGTAGAAATACGGGTCCCAGAATTTAACACCGCGAACTGTGGTCCCATTGAACATGTTCTGTTTAAGGTTCATAGCCACTGGGACAGTCCTATCACTTAACTCAGCAAACAATGCACTGAACCTTAGTAAAAATGGCTCGCGACAAGTGGTGCCTTCGGGACAGACTACCAAGTCGCCTTTCTGGAGTAACTCTTTGATCATTGCAGCATCTTTTTCACGGTCACGGGTAAGGGCAATTGCGGGAATTGGTGACAAGAATCTTGAAAGTTTGCTTACACTGTAAGTAACACAATACGGTTTACGTCCAAGTGCAATGGCTATGATTATTGGGTCTAGTGCGGTTCGGTGATTGCACACGTAAAGGTTTCCAGGGGTCCCGGGTGATGGAGCGGGCAGTGGGGTCCCACGGATCACGAGCTTGATTCCAAGCATACCGTATGTGTATCGTACAATACGCTCGGGTAATGGGAGATTAAAGTAAACACGAATAATGGATAGAATGAACCCGAATGGCAGCCAGATGTAGGTGATCAGGGCATTTAACGGGTCGGGCCTTTGAACCAGGCGACCGTCATGGAAGATCAATCGAGTTTTAAGGCGGTCTGGTGATACTATGGCTGCTGATTTGTCTTTTGGCACCATGAATCCTGCCTGCAATTTGTCATATATAGTATAGTTTAGATTTTATACAACAATTAATTTTACACACATTATACGGACCATATAAGGTTATACAACTAATGTTATATCACAACATGACAATGTCACATAAGTCAGTTTCTGTAAAGTCATACGCGTATAACACCTTATATGACGCGTGGCATGTAACTTATTAGAGGCGTGTTACGCGTGTATAAGGGTAATTCCGTCCTTTGATCATTATTTACAAAAAGGACAACCACATGGACATTGCAAAAAAGCATGAGAGTGGGCCTATTATTCTCAAGGGTATTAAAAGCATGATTTAATCAGATCTCCAACCACCACGCTAAATGTGTTGCTACAAAATAAATGCGTGTGGTTTGGAAAACACAGACATATAAGTCAATATAGCACAATAATGCACCGAAAATACAGATAAGTGTTATCATCTTTTATTTTTTGTCTCACTATAGTTGCTTTGGTTTAAATGTTTAATAAATGTCAGTAGTCAATTACATTAAATTTTTAAAACATATTTTGGCACATTTAGAATAATAATCCTCATATAATATTCTTTGGGAAAAACTTGAAAACAGGTCAATTCTAGCTTTGAATAATAGTTAGCAATGGATCCATAAATAGAAGTGACATATAACTGAGTAAATTATCTTTTAGCTAATATGATTAACACTGAAATAAAAGTGACGTTTAAATTCAATGAATTCGGTACCAGTACTCGTTTTTCATGTTTTTGTTACCGATATCATTAGATTTCGTTACTTTTCAGTATTTTCAAGAAAATTGGAACACACATTTTTCATGTTTTTGGTTTTAATATTTTCAATGGTATCGATATCAGTACTCGTTTTTTTTCATGTTTCAGTATCGGTACCATTCTATTCGGGTATTTTTTGGTATTTTTAATGTTACTTGTACTTGTTTTTCATATTTTTCAGCTTCAGAACTTTTCGGTAATTTCAATGATACCAGTACCGATCAATACTGATCCGAAAAAAACATCGGTACCATATTTAACATATGATGCTAAACAAATAGGTAATTGAATAAACTAGGACAGGAATTAAACTAACCTTGCAAACAGACATGAAATCATGATCAGTTTTCCGATCACCGAGTCCGATATCTGGCGAATCGTCACCGAACTCCTTCAACACTGCTAGCCTCTTCCATTTACTAACCAAAACACCAGGCTCCTTCACATAACCAGTAGCTCTCTTGGTCCTCTCATCCACCTCAATCTCCGTCCCAAGCACCTTCTCAGCTCCCAAATAATCCTTCACAAATGCTTCCACCATAACCGTCGGATTCGCGGTCACGACAACTTTCCGCTCACAACTATCAAACACTTCAAAACTGTCACCCCTCACATCCGCAGCGTAAAACCGCGGTAAAACGGCGCGTGACGCGAGTTCGATGTCCTTCACCTGATTCCGGAAAACAAGAAAAAAATTAGAATCTGTGTTTGGTACGGTTTTAGGCTAAAACAGAACCGAAACCGATAATTATTTAGAGTTTAATTTGGTTTTTCTAATCGAGCAAAATAATTGACCAATAATAACTGTGCGTGGTGGGGTTTTTGGGCTAAAAATGAACCGAAAACGAATGTTTGGCTTTTGTTTTCCCAAAAACTGTTCGTTTCGGTATTTGGTTTCCAGGTTCAATTCGGTTTAGATTCGGTTTATTAGCTAATCAGGCTACTAATTTTGAAGTCATAGAAAACATAAACTATTAACATTAAAAATAAAACAAATATCCAAGTTTATAAAACACAAACGATTCATCAAAAAAGGTAATCTAACAAATCAGTTTTTATGATTTGGTTCGTTTTTTCTTTTGTTTTTCACAAAAATCGAACCAAAACTCAAATTTCGGTTTTTACTAAATAAAAAAAATAAAATCAAACCGTCAGTTTTTAATCCTTTACCTTCAGTCACCGATATTATCTTATTATAATTAAAACCATCATTATACATATATATTATTTAAAAACTAGTGATTACATCTATATAATATTATTTTCTTTTTTCAGTTTCATACACACCCTAACTAAATATAATTTTATTTTTAAAATAATTAATGGTAACATTAAAAGCTAATAAATATACAGCTAAATGTTACACTCAACATTCAAAACAAAAACAAAAAGTCATAAACTCAATACATATCCAATTATTCATCACCTTGATACCGGCAAACGAGATGTAAATCAACATCTGTATAGCCAAATCCTCCGCAATAAAAACATATGCAATCGCAACAATCGGAAACGAAAGCAACAAAATTAGTCCACGGAGTAAGCTACCGGCTTCGATCGCCACCAGCATGTAGTACGGGAAAGCCGAGCTGGCTTTCAACAGAGTTCCGTCGAGGTCCGCCGCCACGGACCGGTGGCGGACGGCGGAGACGTCGCATTTTCCGATCGGCGGGAAATTAGTCTTATTAGGGTTTTGTAACGACATTTTCTCTCTCTAGAAGTTGGTAACTTGTTTCTCTCTCTAGGATTTGTGTGCATGTGAGGTTTTTAAATGTGTTGGCGTGGAGTGAATTGACGGAATTGCCCTTGGGTATAGGTGGGAAAGCTGGCGGGAGGTTGAGGAACTGACGAGATTGGCCTGGGGTAGTTGAGCGGTTTACTTGTGTAGGTGGGAACATTGACCGGAGGGTTTGACTTTTCACTTTCTTTTCATAGATTAAATAGAGAAAATTAAGTGTATAGTTATGGTTTATGGTTATATCATTATGTGTACAATAAATATTTTTAATAAATTATAAACATGTTAAAGTTGTCTTATGTAACAAGTCAAATTTGTATCATATTTGAGAGGATATTGATAATGAAGTATTTGAACTAAGTTTTATGCAAATGTTATAAGTTCGAACGATGAGCCCATCTGGGTGGTACAACACCTGTCAAGTGGCAGTCGGCGGTCTGGTTTCCCAGGGGAACGCCCAAGCTAAACTCTTATGCCAGCGTGGACTCGATTAAGACAACATAGTCTGGCCATAGTGGATTATAGGGAATCTGCAAATTTGAAGAATGCGATAGCCTAAATACAAGAAAGTCGTCATTCTAAAAAAACAAGTCAAATTTGAAAATTGAAAATAGCACCTTGTTAGAATTCTTACGGTCTATATTTGGTATGCGATAATGGAATCGACTATGGATTGAGGAATGAAATTAACAGGAAAATAAAATATATTATTATCATTTCATTTTCTTTTTTAGTTAACCAATGAGAATTTAATAACTCATTATTTTAGGTTGTTGGGTAGACAGAAAAAAAATGAAAGAATTAAATTCAATAAATAAATAAATATTTTTAAAAACAAAAAAAATTTACCAAAATAAAAAATTGAGGTGATGGCAACGGTGGTTATGGTGATGGAGAAGGTGGTAACGGCGCTCGGTTATGGTAAAATTGTGAATTTGTGAATTTTATTAATTATTATGAAAATCATAATATTTTTTTAGCACTTAAACACACACATTTCTTATTAAATCACCTTGGCTAAGTTTGAACTTGAGACTTTAGCAAATAGGCTATGCCTTTTGCCACTAGGCTACAACTCAAATGCCCAAAAACAACTAATTTATGTTGGTTTAAATGCATATCACCGTTTCTTACTCATTTGGTAATCGATTGCGTCCTTTGTGTAGAAAGCTAGCAATGCAAGAATTCTAATATGGCCACAACAAACACATACATAAGTCTTGTACCAACAAACTAAACACACAACACACGTGACCGTGCTCTTCCTTGTACAACTTTCTTAATCGTTCTTTATTAATAAAAAAAAGAAATTCATTTAACCTTTATTTTATCTAAAAGCAAGTGACATTTAAGGTCCTATATGTTATGGTTACATAATTTTTTTACTATTATTATCAAACAATCAATTTAATCATTTCTTTATCACATGGACAAATGCAATTGGTCATATGACATGTGCTTTTGTTAATATGGTTTCATAAAAACAAAACACCAACCATACCCCCCTCATGTTATCAGAGAGGATCAACGTTGGGAGACCCATATGTTATATAAAGAAGGTGCGAAATATGTTTTAACTTCTAAGAGAATTGTGTTAAAAATGAGACATTCGTCGAGGCTAGATTTTTTAGTTAATAACTTTATCTTGTTCTGGTCCGGTTTGGCCGGGGTAATAACTGAAGTGTGAAACATTTTAAACCTAAAAAAATCACACTAGGTCATGGCCTTACCCAAGACCGAGCCAACCTAAATAGAGTGAGACCCTCCCACTCTATATTGGTTTGGTCTACAACTTTAATTTTCTAAAAATAGTGGGTTCAAATTCTGTCCGGTTCAACCCAACTAACATCTCTATATAACACAATAAAACATAATAGCATTCACATTCCGTCTAAAGCCAATTTATCTTTAAATTATATAGTGAGATAAAAGAGATGTGAATGCTATAAAAAAACCATTATCAGGTGAGCCTTCATGTATGCATATTAAGGCGAGTGTTTCTCAATTGTTTTTCTAAGATTAACAATTATGATAAAATTAAATCTCGATGATAACTATGAGAAGTTTTTGGTTTTAATGGTCACCGACTGTTGAACCACTACTCGCTCATCTACAACTTTAATTTGCCTTTCATCTTGTTCCTCTCCATTTATAGAAACAACTATCGTGGTCTAATGTTGTTTAAACAAACTAAAAAAAAAAATAAAAAATAAAAACATTTATGAGCCAAGTTGAGCATAGTCAAATGAGTCGAGCTTGTTTTGAATTTTAGATCGACTTGAAAACTTGAACTCAAGCTCGTTTAAAAAAATGTCATAGTTTGTCAGCAATTTGATTCAGTTTCGACCCTGTTTGCCTCAGTTGAATTGTTAGAAAAAGAAAAAAATTGTCTTGATGTGAAGGAGACTAAATGATTATGGAGAGTTGGGTTTTAAATTAGATTAATTTAAGCAAAGTAAACAAGCGAGCCATCCTTGGCTAGAGCCACGAGTTATTTTTAATCTAAGAAAGTAGTAAGAAACCAATAAAAGAAAATCAAGTTTATTCTAAAAGTTATACACGTTTTGTTTCGTGATAACTAGCATTTAAAATTTACTCATTTTGCTCCCATTTTGTTAATGAAAAGTAATAGGAGCAAAACTTTTAGTGCATATGATTGTGGCTAACTTGTTAGTATATTAAATGTTGTTAGCATATTAATTTTGCAAATATTTTCATTTAATGAATGCTAACAATAATATTTATTACATAAAAATCTTAATTTGACTATGATGTGCAAGTCGTTGTCATTAACAAATATAAATTTATAAGGAGGCATAATAAGTTGGTGAACCGTTTTATTTGGTATTTGTATTAATGGGTTTAATCAATTTTCATAAACGTGTAAACTTATACAATGAACATATGAGAGGAAATTGTTGCATTAAAAAGATGGTTGGTATTACATTTCATGTACTCCATCTTTATTACATGTAAAGCAAATGTCTTTTTTGTGTTTATAGCACGTTGCATATGTCGTGTTCGGGATATAATGTACTAGCTTTTAGCCTGTGTGTTACACGGTTTATTTAGATTTTTGTTTTTTAATCATTTTCTAATTATTTGTTTTATTTTCATCTGAGTTTCTTTTGAATTAATAAGTTTATTGCGTTAATAATATATTTTAATGTTTGGACTCTTTGTTGAAGTTGAAGTTTATAGTTAAACTCTTTAGATTGAGATTTGTATCTTGGATGTCCATAACAAAGTGTAGAAAAGAGCCAACTCTGGCAATGAATCAGTTTGAATACCGGGATGAAACTTGTAAGAATAATTTGTTAATACTCTAAAGTCAAATAAAAAAATTAAAATTTATTTAACTTCTTACAATTAAAGGCTCAAAGATACTGTTTAACTAAGCTTTTGTCAACAATTTTTTTGTCACCGTGGGACCGGACCCGTCATATTCTATTAAGACCCGAACAATATACTTTTAGTCGCCAGTCGGTTTCATATTAAGAGGAGATGAGTTATCAGGTCACAAATCGTGTTTAAACGCACCGGACCTGAAAAAAAAAAAACTCATTTGCACACCCCTGTTAAGGATGCCATTGTCTACATCACAGTAGTGATCAGCCTCGAAACAAATATTTTATCAACTTTGAACATGTACTAGTAAAAGTAACACAAGTTATCAAAAACTTTTAAAGTTTTTTTAAATCCAAATCATGAAGCCTCATAGGTTGTTATTAAAAATTTTATAAGCACAAAATACCTTTGCACAAAATACCGAATCTATCTATTCTAATAAAAGACTACAACTTTTTGTCACTTGTCAAGTTCATAGCCCTCCTCACCTTTTTTCAACAAATGTTCATATATGGTCCTTATCTTTTGTGTTATTTCAATATATGAATTCAAGTTTATGCTTATTAAATGTAAATACTAACTAATTCATTCATTAATTACATTACTGATGAAATAAGAAAAATATCAAAATTAAAGTTGCAGACCTCTTAAAATAAAATTTGAAAGTCACAAGTAATTACAAATTAAAAAAAAAAATAAAGGTGCCTTATTAATTTGGATTTGTTTGGTGAACTACAAATTGTTTTTAATCAGGGATTCAAACAGAAATACATAATTTTTTATATAAGATTGGTTTCAAGTTTGGATTTACAATTTTCTCATATGTACTCATGAAATATGTATTTTCTTAATTTTCTACAAACATGAAGAATACCTATTATATATATAGGGAAATTTTAACGTACAAATGAAATTAACGTGCTAAACGTGAGAATCAAGTAGAGTAATTATATATACAAGTAGAGTAATTATCATAGAGATTATGTAATTACTCTATGATAATTACTCTACTTATATATATAATTACTCTACTTGATTCTCACGTTTAGCACGTTAATTTCATTTGTATTTGATCCAAACCTTATATATATATATATAGGATTAGGTTCATTTCAGAAGTAATATTAGTGCGAGAAGTGCGAGAAGTAATTACAACCAATCATATTTTTTCTTTTTATTTTTCCTTTAATTTTTATATAAGGGTATATTGGTAATCTATTCTAATATTTTATTTGGTAACTTTTTAATTGTAGGACTGTTACAAATATTATTTCTTTAGAAAATATTATGTGTTTATTGCCTAGACACCAACATCATCTATTCAAGAACAAAAACATTGACCCCTCTTCACGATCCCAGATTTCTATCAACACAGTCGTTCAAAGTCTTCCAAGTACTTGAACCCTTTCCACATTTCTAGATTTCAAGCATCACGATAGAAAATAATTTCCAGCAGAATATTAGTATTGAAGCAAAAATTACCCTAAATCAATTCTACCCAATTCGGCGTGCACTAAATTTATATGCAAAATGATATATATTGAATCAAACTCTTCAAAATCAGGTTTCATTTAATTCATTTATATCAATTTCAGTATTATATTAGCCATCGTTTCCCCCCCAATTCGTATTACTATTTAGCTATATTTTTGGTAAAAAAAAAATTGTTTTGTTTGAGTATAACAATTTGGATATTATTGCATTACCTTTACATTGATTATTATACATGATTATCAATTATTAGTCATCTAATATGATTCAATTACTTTTCAATTTGATGTCTATTGAATTCTCATTATTTGCATATTACAGTATGTAACTGCCCAAAGATACCAGTTAAGGGTTCATGAAAGTTATCTAAGCTTGTTGTTCATTATATTATTACTAGTTATGTTATGTGGAAATTCTTGACCAGGTTACTGGGACAAGGGCGATGGCGGATGATCCATTAATCCTATACCATTGGTGATAACACCCTCCTTCGCCACATGCAACCGTCACACCACCTGATAATGTGTAAAGTGATTTTCTTAGGTGTTGGAAGTGTGTGTAGGTGCTTTTAGGATTCAAATCAATATTATAAATTTCATAATCATAATCATAAAATTAGTTGGTTACAATAAGAGATATGTAAGTGGATATTTTAAGCACTGTAAGTGGATACATACAATTTTTGTATTGAATCAGAAAATGGCGTATTCATTTCATTATAGAACTCACCTTTTTGTTTTTCATCATATCTTCCACAAAACAGGTAACGAGTATCGTTTGATTATTTTATCCCTTTAATTGTTGATGTATGTGGGCAGTTTGACTGTTATTTATCATGTATATTTCTTCACTTTTTTATATCTACAAAAAATTTTTAAACAATCAGGTAACTGTGTACAATTTTTTTCTACGTTGTAGAAAGTTCACCTCTTTAAACCATATTACTTCACATGTTATGTCTTGCTTATTTTTCAAGTGTAATCTCTTAATAAGCATTTCAAATAATAATTTTTTTATACAAGTTACTACATGCCAGGTTACTGTGAAAATGTTTAGGTACTTCTATTATATGTCTTGGTATATTAAGAGATGATGATATTTTCAAGTTTTTTAATCAGTCACATGCGCAAGACAAGGCTTGGGCAGAAAGCGAAGAAGTAAGGCAAGAAACAAAAGAGAAAGTGTAACACATTTGATAAACATGTTCGTTATCATGACTCCCATAACTGTGAGAAAATTCAAAAACAAAAGGAGAGAAAATGAAAAGAAAGGGAGCAATGGCAAAAAGAAATGGAACCGACGACAGGTAAACGAACTTTAGAATCTGATGAAATACTGAAGTGGAGAATCATATGAAAGCGAAGAAACCGGAGAATCCAATGATAGCAAAGAATTTGATTTGAATACCGATTTATAAATGTGTGTTGGGTTATTTCCATTATGTTCGAAACAGTTATGCTGTGTTTTTAACATTTGTTTTTAATGTTACATGGTGGTTTTCGTCATCCATATGCTTGTTTATATATTTTTGCACCATAATAATTCAAATTATGTTTTTTTTGGAGAAAAATGTTTATGCCTCGCGTATGTACGAATGTATATATGTAAGTAGGTCTGTATGTAGGCAGGTATGTGTGTATGTAGGTAGGAACGCTTGTATGTATGGAGGTAGGTACGTTTGTATATGTGTAGGTAGATATGTATGTGTGTGGCTCGGTACGTTTGTATGTGTGTATGTATGTATGTACGTGTGTAGGTACGTTTATACGTGTGTAGGTATGCATGTATGTGTGTGCTCGTCATATTTGTATGTGTGTAGGTACGTTTGAATCTGTGTAGGTACGTATGTATGTGTGTGGCTCGGTACACTTGTATGTGTGTAGGTACATATGTATGGGTGTAGGTAGGCATGTTTATATGTGTGTAGGTAGGTACACTTGTACGTGTGCACCTACGTATGTATGTATATGCGTATGTACGTGTGTGGGTAGGTACGTTTTATACTTGTATGTGTGTACATACAATACACATGAAATATCATAAAGTATATCAAATATGTTTTTTTCAAAACCAAACTCCATTGCATTACTACTTTGGAAGTTTACCCAACACATAATTAAGACATAAACACAAACAACCTGCATACATGCATGCAAGTAAATCATAAGAAAGGGTTAATCATCTCAAAACATTTCAACAAAATAATGTTTAACAACTAGAAAACATAAGACCATTTTTAATATAACTAATAGCCTTAATAAACCAAATTATAATTTCTCCATGAGTTTGCATAATTGCTGCTTTTGGGCTGTTATACTTAGTCCTAAATTCACTAACACCGTTTTCTGTTGCATTGACTCTCCCCCTAGACCATAACCACAGTTGATCTTCCCCATGAATGTCTTTGTATGCCTCATTGTAAAAACTGGACTCTGTATAATTATCTTTTGTTGCACATTTTAGTTTCATCCATTTCAGTGCTAACCCATCCATTGCATCCGCGTTCGCATGATCCAACATTCTTAGGTAACTCACAAAATATTGTTTCTGCACCCAACATACATAAAATACTTTACAATATGTACATTATAAACACATAGCAAAAACAAGTCTTCCAAATGATACATAAACATCAGCCATTCACCTAACACAACTTACATGTTATTTAAGTATGAATATCTACATCAAATGTTACTAACTAGATAACTCTGCCTACCTTTACTAGTTTTATATAAGATGTATTTACTGCATACGAGTTCAAATAACACGCAACTATGTGATCATTAATTATAAATAACTACATAACACAACTAGATGTATACACATTCCTACTAAAATAAAACATCACATCCTAAGGTCACTTTAGCAAAAATCATTCACCATAAAACAACATGCATGCTCCTCAACGATTATGCATACACAACAAAGTTTGCTAACTACACAGCACTGCCTACATTCAATACATCCCTGCTTAATAACAAAGTTTTCTAACTACACAATGATGATGCACTTGTACACTACTGCTTAATAATCAATTATTAATAAGTACACAACCTAACCAGCTCATTACATTTTCGTAATCATCAATTATTACTAACTAAACAATTCTAGTAGATTTATGAACTTTAAGAAAAATCATGTTTAAGTATTGCATCCTACTCATAGAGAAGAAATAACCATTCACCTTACACAACATGCATGTTCTTGTAAAATAAAACCTACACCATCTATATTACCAACAAAACAACACTACATAATTTTATTGATTCATGCTTTGTATAAAACCCATTCACCTAGTGTCAAGGTATGCAAAATTTATATTACTACAGTTGTACACCTTGATTGAAAAAAAATCCTTTTTTGAATTACCAACCTTTTTCATGAAATACATATAGAATAATACACCTTTTCAAGCTTATAATGTACTTTAACTGAAACAAACAACACCAATTTCCTTACATACCTCGAATTCTTGTGTCTCGCTCTATCACCGATTATGATTACGAAAACCCCCAATTATGCTTGGCAAGAACATGATCCTTATCATCAATGGGCTGATGGTTGGTTCTTATGCACTTGCTAACACAATCAGTGTAGTAAAATTAGTAGATTTCTTATATTAGTTGCATATTTGTGAATGGATTTCGCGTTACGACTCTGCCGAATGATTTGGGAGTGAAACTAGGGATTACACCTTATAATCCTCTGCACACTAGGACGATTTTGCTCTTTTTCATATATAAAATCAGATTGCATTATTAAGATAATTACAAAAATGCCATCTTTTATTTTAAACCATTGATGTGTGTAATCAATGGATGAGATTTACTTCTCGTACTTCTCGCTGTAACATCACTTCTTGTTGGTGCATAGATGTCAGTAGTTCATATGTCTAATGTCTGTAATCGAGTCTGTAATATTGTTTATGTATTTGTTTGTTTAAAGCGAAGTTGTTGACAAGTTCGCTTAGGCGAACTTGTTAACCAAGCGAAGTTGTTGACAAGTTCGCCTAGGCGAACTTGTTGAACAAGCGAAGTTATGGACAACTTCGCCTGAGGCGAAGTTGTCGTGTATTTATATAGGTTACGGTTACTGTTTACGAAGAGAGTTCGAGTTACGTGTAATTCAGTGAGTCAAGTGACGTGAGGTCGAGAGTCTGTAAGCATCACGTGTTGAGTTATTAATATAACGTGTGTTTGTTCGTATCGTATTCGTGTGTTCGTGTGTTTGTGTTCTACGTCCGTAACGATCTACACAGGGATTCCGCACCTGTGTATATCGGGATATCTCGTGTGATCCGTCCAGGGAACCTACAATTGGTATCAGAGCTTTTGCACGATTGTGTGGTTCGGGATATTCACGCGGGTGTAGAATTCGTCCCATTTCGACTATTCACGGGACGAGTTTTTGGTGTTTTTGCTCATTCTAGCCTCCTACCAGTGTGTTCAAGCCTTTAAACCGTCAAAAACGTCGTTAAAATCCGATTTTCAGATCTGCAGAAAGTTTAAGTTCGTCAGGCGAAGTTGCTGTTCATCAGGCGAAGTTGCCGTCAGGATACGTAGGGTTTCGGCGAAGATATAAGGAGAAGCGAAGTTATTTACAACTTCGCCTACCTCCTCAACTTCGCCTAGCTCAGCGAAGTTCTCATCAAGTTCGCCTACTTTCTAAGTTCGCTTACACTAAGCGAAGTTATTCTCAACTTCGCCCAGTCACGCGAATTTAAGAAAGATCCAGCGAAGTTATTACTTAAGCGAAGTTATCCTTAACTTCGCCTACAGTACTGTTCAGAGGAAATTTTTTAACTTCGCCTTTTCAGAATTTTTCGGGTTTCTTAGTCTTCAAGAAGGATGTCGTCGATCAACATTTCGGAGCTTGTAAAGATGGAAGTTGAAGCGGGGTCAGCTACAAAGGCCCCAAGGTTGCTGAAGGGAACCGATTTTGTCGCGTGGAAGGATCGGTTCATACAATACGTTAAGTACCAGGATGCGAAAATGTGGGTATGCATCCAAGATGGATATATTCCACCAGTCATGGAGTATGAGGGTCGAGACCAAATCAAGATATACAGTAAAATGGAAGAGGAGGAGAAAAAGATGTATGAAGCCAAAAGCAAGGCTCATGCTGCAATCACAATGGCTCTTCCACAGGAGATCCTCCATACGTTCAGAAAGTATACATCAGCTAGAGAGCTTTGGGAAGCTCTTGAGAACAGATTTGAGGGGAATATAGGTATTCGGGCTTCAAAGATAAAGTTGCTCAAAACTCAATTTTCAGTCTTTAAGTACTTAAAGAACGAATCTCTTGATGATATTATCACTCGATATTATCATCTAATGACTGAATTGAGTAACTACTCCATTTCCTACCGAGAAGAAGAGATTGTGGAAAAGCTTCTCGATGCCCTCCCACCAAAATGGGAGATGTATACTGTACTGATGAGGGAAGACAAGGACTTCCCTACTTATGATCTTGAAACCACTGTCAACAAGCTCAGAACTTTTGAGCTTAATATGGTAAGAAAAGAAACATCTATGGATCAGGTTCAAGATCCAGGCATGTACGGTGCTAAAGTAAACTCCAATTCAAGTTCAAAGACTGATTCTGCCGCCTACTACTCGAAGGGCGAGTCGGGTGCCAATTCTTCACAGGAGGGGCATGTGTCAGTAAACTCAAATGGGGATGTTTGCTTTGTTGCGGGTGGATCAAGTGGTACTCAACAGACAGCAAGCAAGAGTAGTGGATCTTCAAGTTCCTCAAGCAATAATTACTCTAAGATGCCAATAAGCGTCAAATCTGCTGAAGAGCAGTTTGGCCTCTATGCTTCGTTTATTGCTTCATATGAAAACTATATTCAAGGAAAGGTTGTTGATCCAGCGATGCTGGATGAAGACTATGACCAGATCGATGCTGATGATCTGGAGGAAATGGATTTACAATGGCAGATGGCCATGATAGTGAGGAGAGTGAAGAAGTTTATGAGAAAGACGGGGAGAAAGTTTGTTGGTGGCAGGCCAGGTTTCGACAAGTCTAAGGTGAGGTGCTATAACTGTCAACAAAACGGGCACTTTGCCAAAGAATGCAGAAACGAGCGAGTTGAACGTGGTCTAGGCCGGTCTGCACAGCACACTGGGAATAGTAAAGAAGTCAATGCCATGATGTCCAGAGAAGCAGGTGAATACAACTGGAACCTGCATTCGAATGAAACTAGTGAACAGGCAAATATGGCTAAGGTTGAGAATGAAGAACGTGAGAAGATTACCGGAGAAGAGAAAGCTACTGGTAAGGAAAAAGCTTTCATGGCAGATAACAAGGATCAACTCTCCGAGGTAAGTTCCAAAACCTATTTGTACTAAATGTGAGAATTTGTCTGAGCAACTTGCTACCATAACTGATCAGTATGTTCGTTTAGATGCTGAATTTAAAACTCTTAAAGAAGATCATCACTTTATGAAAGCAAGAGAAAACAGTTACAAAGTTAAAATAAAAGCGTGTGAAAAAGATGTTAAAAGCTTAAAAACAAAACTTGCTGAAAAAATTGAAGTAATTGATCTAAGTTATGAGGTTTTAGAAGAAAAGACTAAACTGATTGCTGAACGAGAAAAGCAGATTGCTGACCACCAGGTGAAAGTGGTGGAACTGAATCGAAAACTTGAACAGTTCAGAAATTCCTCAGCTATTCTTGATCACCTTGTTAGTGATCAAGGTACCTCTACAAAGAGGGGAGGAATTGGTTATCACGAGGTTCCACCACCTTATAACCACAATTACACTTTTAACCCTAGTGTTCAGAAATCTGTTGATTTTGAAGTTCCTCAGACAGTTCCAATCAAGGTTACGAGTAAAGAACCAAGTGTTAGTAGTGGCGAAACGAGTTCGCCTGTTTCAAGTGAGAAAATTTCTGTTACGAGTCCAGTCTCATCAGATTCGGATAAGTTGTCCGAATCGGGTAAGACAAAAGAGAAGGTAGTGTTACCCACTGGTGGAGAAAAAGATAAAACCTATAAAAAGAGTACTCCACTCAACCCGTACGTCCCACCTTATGTGAGACGAACGGCCGGTAACACAGCCTCAACATCCAAAACAACCTTTGAAAAGAAAATGGAGCATAGGTGTTGTTTTAGGTGTAATAAGTTAGGACATCTTGTTGCAGATTGTCCTCTGACGCCGAAATTCAGAGGTGTGAGGCCTATTAAAACTGAGCATAAGCCTAATGGTAATTTTAATACTGCTAAAAATGAAAACCCTTCAACGTTCCAAAATGTAAATAATTCAGGTTTTCACAGAAACAAACCTCAGTTTAACAATGCTAATAACCAAACCACAAGATATAATACTTTCAATATACATAGGTTTGGAAGGCCTCACACTCAATTTCCAAGGAGATTTCCTAATAGGACTGACAGGAATTATCCATATGCTAACTTTGGAAAGCAGAAGTACGGGATGTATAGATCCAAGACCAGTTGGTCTTGGGTCCCTAGATTATAATCCTTTGCTTTATTGTGCAGGAACAGTTGAACAGGGCTGCCCACAGTCTTTGGATTGTAGATAGCGGCTGTTCCCGGCACATGACGGGTAACAAATACTTGTTGCACGACTTAAAACCTGTTCAAGGAGCGAGAGTTAGTTTTGCAGGTGAAAGTGGAGGAAGAATTACTGGAAGAGGAACGGTGTCCAATGGGAAAATGACTCTTGAGAATGTGAACTTTGTAGAAGAGTTGAAGCACAATCTGCTGAGTGTGTCGCAGATTTGTGATAAGGATTACACTGTTCATTTCACGAAGAATGAGGCGATCGTGTTGAAGCCTGGTTTTCAGGTACCAGACGAGTGGATAATGATGAAAGCTCCACGTGATACAAATACTTATGTGATGGATATGAGGTCTACTGAAATGGCCACGGGAGAATCATGTTTAATGACGAAAGCAAGCGAATCGGAATCCGAACTGTGGCACAGGAGGATGGGGCACATTCATCTTCGGAAGATGAACCACATTGTCAGGAATGGACTTGTGATGGGCGTTCCCTTGAAAAGTTTTAACTTTGAAGACAAATGTATAGCATGCAAGAAGGGAAAGCAACACAAGAAATCCCATCTCACCAAGAAGGTCAACTCTATTGCCAGTACTCTAGAACTACTTCACATGGATCTCTTCGGTCCCGTGAATACAAAAAGTCTAGGAGGTACTTCTTACTGCTTGGTGATCACTGATGACTACTCGCGATATTCGTGGGTATATTTTCTGAAATCGAAAGATGAGACGGCTCAAATGGTGAAGAATTTGATTACCAAAGTTGAGAACGTCATGGGTAAAACAGTTAAGTTCATCAGGAGTGACAATGGAACGGAGTTCAAGAATTTTGAGATGGAGATCTTCTGTCTTCAGAAAGGAATTGAACACCAATACAGCGCTCCGTATACTCCGCAACAAAATGGAGTGGCTGAAAGGAAGAACCAAACTTTAATTGAAGGAGCCAGAACTATGCTGGCAGATTCGAAGCTTCCTGTGATGTTCTGGGCTGAAGCGGTTGCTACAGCCTGCTATGTTCTGAATAGAGTGTTAACTGTTAAGAGACTTGGTAAAACAGGTTACGAGCTTATGCATGGAAGGAAGCCCAACTTGAGTGGTCTTGAACCATTCGGGTCCCCTTGTTCGATCTTGAAGACAAACTCTAAATTTGGCGAAGTAGCCGATGAAGGAATCTTAGTCGGTTATGTTGTTGGTACTCCCAACAGACGTGTCTTCAATACTTCGACCTGCAAGGTGGAGGTGGTGTGTAACACCGACATCACAAGTTACCAACCGCCAAAACCTAGCAATGGACCTGCTGAGCTTTTCGACTATGTTAAGCTTTTTAAGTCGTTTAACATACCGGATTTGGAAATTTCTGAAGAAGAAGAAAGAGCTGCGACGAAGATGATACTTGATGAGGAAGAAAATCTATTGCAAAGACAGCTGATTGATAAATGTCAACCTTCGTCATCAAACACTATCGGTACCCCTGCTGCCTCAGCTGAAGAAGAATTTATCAATCCTTTTCACTCTCAGCATGAAACAACCATTGATGAGATCTCTTCTAATTTGGAAGATAATTTGCATGTTGGTTCTGTTCCGACCACGAGAATTCATAAAGATCGCCCTTTGGATAATGTGATTGGTGATGTGTCCTCAGGTGTACAAACGAGAAGTAGCTTGAATGAACACACCTGTGTTTATACAAGCATTAAGGAGACAGGAATAATCAATGAATGCCTGTATACCTGCTTTATAAGCCAGATTGAACCGAAGAATTATCAAATGGCTTTAAAGGACAGCTCGTGGGTCGAAGCCATGCAAGAAGAGTTGGCTCAGTTCAAGAAAATGGAAGTTTGGGATTTGGTTGAAAAACCAAAGAATGTGCATGCGATTGGCACAAAATGGGTGTTTAAGTGCAAGAGAGATGATAAGGGGATTATTATAAGAAACAAGGCGAGGCTAGTCATTAAAGGTTTTAATCAACAAGAGGGGATTGATTATAACGAAGTGTTCGCTCTTGTCGCCAGGTTGGAAGCCATAAGATTGTTTTTAGCGTTTGCTGCTTATGAAAAGATGAAGGTGTTTCAGCTAGATGTGAAGAGTGCGTTTTTGAATGGGAAAGTTGATGAGGTTGTGTATGTTGAGCAACCTCCGGGTTTTCCTGACCCAGACTTTCCAGATCACGTGTACAGGTTGAGCAAGGCGTTGTATGGATTACATCAGGCACCTCGTGCCTGGTATTCAACTTTATCGGATTACTTGCTCGAGAATGGTTTTGAAAGAGGGAAAATTGATAGCACGTTGTTCTTCAAAAGAGATGGAAGCGACTTCCTGCTGGTACAAGTCTACGTGGATGACATTATATTTGCTGCATCAAAAGTCTCCATGTGCCGCCCTGACGCCACCCCGCGACCCGTTCGAAATTTTGCAAGTATTGCCAAAGGGGTATGTTCACGGATCCAGAGAAAAAACTGAGTATGGGTCGAACCGCTGAATCGGATAAGAAATTTGGTCTTGGTGAACTCCATAAAATATTTTTTGACCCTACGAAAGAATCGGATCTGTAACCCCGCCCTGACGCCACCCCCGCGACCCGTTCGAAATTTTGCAAGTATTGCCAAAGGGGTATGTTCACTGATCCGGAGAAAAACTGAGTATGGGTCCAATCGCTGAATCGTATCAGAAATTCGTTCATGGTGACCTCCATTCATAATTTTTTGACTCTACGAAAGAATCGGATCAATAATTATGACCTGACGCCACCCCGCGGCCCGTTCGAAATTTTGCCAATATTGCCAAAGGGGTATGTTCACTGATCCGGAGAAAAACTTAGTATAGGTTGAACCGCTGAATTGGATCAGAAATTCGATCTTGGTGACCTTTATACAATATTTTATGACCCTACAAAAGTATCAGATCAATAACAATGCTCTGACGCCAACCCGCGGCCCGTTCAAAATTTTGCCAGTATTGCCAAAGGGCTATGTTCACTGATCCGGAGAAAAAACTGAGTATGGGTCGAACCGCTGAATCAGATCAGAAATTCGGTCTTGATGACCTCCATACAATATTTTTTGACTCTACGAAAGAATCGGATCAATAATTATGCCCTGACGCCACCCCACGGCCCTTTCGAAATTTTGCCAATATTGCCAAAGGGGTATGTTCGCTGATCCGGAGAAAAAACTTAGTATGGGTTGAACCGCTGAATCGGATTAGAAATTCGTGCATGGTGACCTACATACAATATTTTTTGACCCTACGAAAGAATCAGATCAATAACTATGCCCTGACGCCACCCCGCGACCCGTTCGAAATTTTGCAAGTATTGCCAAAGGGGTATGTTCACTGATCCGGAGAAAAAACTGAGTATGGGTCCAATCACTAAATCGGATCAGAAATTCGTTCATGGTGACCTCCATACATAATTGTTTGACTCTACGAAAGAATCGAATCAATAATTATGCCCTGACGCCACCCCACGGCCTTTTCGAAATTTTACCAATATTTCCAAAGGGGTATGCTCGCTGAGCCGGAGAAAAAACTTAGTATGGGTTGAACCGCTGAACCGGATCAGAAATTCGGTTTTGGTGACCTCTATACAATATTTTATGACCCTACGAAAGAATCAAATCAATAACAATGCCCTGTCGCCAACCCGCGGCGCGTTCAAAATTTTGCTAGTATTGCCAAAGGGGTATGTTCACTGATCCGGAGAAAAAACTAAATATAGGTCGAACAGCTGAATCAGTACGAAATTCGGTCTTGGTGACCTCCATACAATATTTTTTGACCCTACAAAAGAATCGGATCAATAAGTACGCCTTGACGCCACCCCGCGGCCCGTTCGAAATTTTGCCAGTATTGCGAAAAGGGTATGTTCACTGATCCAGAGTAAAAACTGAGTATGGGTCGAACCGCTGAATCGGATCATAAATTCGTGCATGGTGACCTCTATACAATATTTCTTGACACTACGAAAGAATCAGATCAATAACTATGCCCTGACGCCACCCCGCGGCCCGTTCGAAATTTTGCAAGTATTGCCAAAGGGGTATGTTCACTGATCCGGAGAAAAACTTAGTATGGGTCCAATCACTGAATCGGATCAGAAATTTGTTCATGGTGACCTCCATACATAATTTTTTGACTCTACGAAAGAATCAGATCAATAATTATGCCCTGACGCCACCCCGCGGCGCGTTCGAAATTTTGCAAGTATTGCCAAAGGGGTATGTTCACTGATCAAGAGAAAAAACTGAGTATGGGTCGAACCGTTGAATCGGATCAGAAATTCAGTCTTGGTGACCTCCATACAATATTTTATGAACCCTACGAAAGAATCGGATCAATAACTCTGCCCTGACGCCACCCCGCGACCCGTTCGAAATTTTCTAGTATTGCCAAAGGGGCATGTTCACGGATCCGGAGAAAAAGATGAGTATGGGTCGAACCGCTGAATTGGATCAAAAATTCGGTCTTGGTGACCTCTATACAATATTTTATGACCCTACGAAAGAATCAGATCAATAACTATGTTCTGACGCCACCATGCGGCCCGTTCAAAAGTTTTCTAGTATTGCCAAGAGGGTATGTTCACTGTTCCGGGGAAAAAAACCGAGTATGGGTGGAACCGCTGAATCGGATCAGAAATTCGGTCTTGGTGACCTCTATACAATATTTTATGACCCTACGAAAGAATCAGATCAATAACTATGCCCTTACGCCACCCTGCGGCCCGTTCAAAAGTTTTCCAGTATTGCCAAAGGGGTATGTTTACTGATCCGGAGAAAAAAACTGAGTATGGGTTGAACCGCTGATTCGGATCAGAAATTCGGTCTTGGTGACCTCCATACAATATTTTATGAAGCCTACGAAAGAATTGGATCAATAACTCTGCCCTGACGCCACCCCCGCGACTCGTTCGAAATTTTACCAGTATTGCCAAAGGGGTATGTTCACGGATCCGGAGAAAAAACTGAGTATGGGTCGAACCGCTGAATCGGATAAGAAATTTGGTCTTGGTGAACTCCATACAATATTTTTTGACCCTACTAAAGAATCGGATCAGTAACTCCGCCCTGACGCCACCCCGCGACCCGTTCGAAATTTTGCAAGTATTGCCAAAGAGGTATGTTCACTGATCCGGAGAAAAAACTGAGTATGGGTCGAACCGCTGAATCGAATAAGAAATTTGGTCTTGGTGAACTCCATACAATATTTTTTGACCCTACGAAAGAATCGGATCAGTAACACCGCCCTGAAGCCACCCCGCGACCCGTTCGAAATTTTGCAAGTATTGCCAAATGGGTATGTTCACTGATCCGGAGAAAAACTGAGTATGGGTCCAATCGCTGAATCGTATCAGAAATTCGTTCATGGTGACCTCCATTCATAATTTTTTGACTCTACGAAAGAATCGGATCAATAATTATGCCCTGACGCCACCCCGCGGCCCGTTCGAAATTTTGCCAATATTGCCAAAGGGGTATGTTCACTGATCCGGAGAAAAACTTAGTATAGGTTGAACCGCTGAATTGGATCAGAAATTCGGTCTTGGTGACCTCTATACAATATTTTATGACCCAACAAAAGTATCAGATCAATAACAATGCCCTTACGCCAACCCGCGGCCCGTTCAAAATATTGCCAGTATTGCCAAAGGGGTATGTTCACTGATCCGGAGAAAAAACTGAGTATGGGTCGAACCGCTGAATCAGATCAGAAATTCGGTCTTGATGACCTCCATACAATATTTTTTGACTCTACGAAAGAATCGGATCAATAATTATGCCCTGACGCCACCCCACGGCCCTTTCGAAATTTTGCCAATATTGCCAAAGTGGTATGTTCGCTGATCCGGAGAAAAAACTTAGTATGGGTTGAACCGCTGAATCGGATTAGAAATTCGTACATGGTTACCTCCATACAATATTTTTTGACCCTACGAAAGAATCAGATCAATAACTATGCCCTGACGCCACCCCGCGGCCCGTTCGAAATTTTGCAAGTATTGCCAAAGGGGTATGTTCACTGATCCGGAGAAAAAACTGAGTATGGGTCGAACCGCTGAATCGGATAAGAAATTTGGTCTTGGTGAACTCAATACAATATTTTTTGACCCTACGAAAGAATCGGATCAGTAACTCCGCCCAAACGCCACCCCCGCGACCCGTTCGAAATTTTCTAGTATTGCCAAAGGGGCATGTTCACGGATCCGTAGAAAAAGATGAGTATGGGTCGAACCGCTGAATCGAATAAGAAATTTGGTCTTGGTGAACTCCATACAATATTTTATGACCCTACTAAAGAATCAGATCAATAACTATGTTCTGACGCCACCCCGCGGCCCGTTCAAAAGTTTTCCAGTATTGCCAAGAGGGTATGTTCACTGTTCCGGGGAAAAAACCGAGTATGGGTGGAACCGCTGAATCGGATCAGAAATTCGGTCTTGGTGACCTCTATACAATATTTTATGACCATACGAAAGAATCAGATCAATAACTATGCCCTTACGCCACCCTGCGGCCCGTTCAAAAGTTTTCCAGTATTGCCAAAGGGGTATGTTTACTGATCCGGAGAAAAAACTGAGTATGGGTCGAACCGCTGATTCGGATCATAAATTCGGTCTTGGTGACCTCCATACAATATTTTATGACCCTACAAAAGTATCAGATCAATAACAATGCCCTGACGCCAACCCGCGGCCCGTTCAAAATTTTGCCAGTATTGCCGATGGGGTATGTTCACTGATCCGGAGAAAAAACTGAGTATGGGTCGAACCGCTGAATCAGATCAGAAATTCGGTCTTGATGACCTCCACACAATATTTTTTGACTCTACGAAAGAATCGGATCAATAATTATGCCCTGACGCCACCCCAGGGCCCTTTCGAAATTTTGCCAATATTGCCAAATGGGTATGTTCGCTAATCCGGAGAAAAAACTTAGTATGGGTTGAACCGCTGAACCGGATCAGAAATTCGGTCTTGGTGACCTCTATACAATATTTTATGACCCTACGAAAGA
This sequence comes from Bidens hawaiensis, assembly GCF_021521415.1. Classification (NCBI taxonomy): domain Eukaryota; kingdom Viridiplantae; phylum Streptophyta; class Magnoliopsida; order Asterales; family Asteraceae; genus Bidens; species Bidens hawaiensis. The sequence continues at coordinate 91,133 of NW_027491048.1, read as the reverse complement.
ATCAGATCAATAACAATGTCCTGAAGCCAACCCGCGGCCCGTTCAAAATTTTGCAAGTATTGCCAAAGGAGTATGTTCACCAATCCGGAGAAAAAACTGAGTATGGGTCCAATCACTAAATCGGATCAGAAATTCGTTCATGGTGACCTCCATACATAATTGTTTGACTCTACGAAAGAATCGAATCAATAATTAAGCCCTGACACCACCCCACGGCCTTTTCGAAATTTTACCAATATTTCCAAAGGGGTATGCTCGCTGAGCCGGAGAAAAAACTTAGTATGGGTTGAACCGCTGAACCGGATCAGAAATTCGGTTTTGGTGACCTCTATACAATATTTTATGACCCTACGAAAGAATCACATCAATAACAATGCCCTGACGCCAACCCGCGGCGCGTTCAAAATTTTGCTAGTATTGCCAAAGGGGTATGTTCACTGATCCGGAGAAAAAACTGAGTATAGGTCGAACAGCTGAATCAGTACGAAATTCGGTCTTGGTGACCCCCATACAATATTTTTTGACCCTACAAAAGAATCGGATCAATAAGTACGCCTTGACGCCACCCCGCGGCCCGTTCGAAATTTTGCCAGTATTGCGAAAAGGGTATGTTCACTGATCCAGAGTAAAAACTAAGTATGGGTCGAACCGCTGAATCGGATCATAAATTCGTGCATGGTGACCTCTATACAATATTTCTTGACACTACGAAAGAATCAGATCAATAACTATGCCCTGACGCCACCCCGTGGCCCGTTCGAAATTTTGCAAGTATTGTCAAAGGGGTATGTTCACTGATCCGGAGAAAAACTTAGTATGGGTCCAATCACTGAATCGGATCAGAAATTTGTTCATGGTGACCTCCATACATAATTTTTTGACTCTACGAAAGAATCAGATCAATAATTATGCCCTGACGCCACCCCGCGGCGCGTTCGAAATTTTGCAAGTATTGCCAAAGGGGTATGTTCACTGATCAAGAGAAAAAACTGAGTATGAGTCGAACCGTTGAATCGGATCAGAAATTCAGTCTTGGTGACCTCCATACAATATTTTATGAACCCTACGAAAGAATCGGATCAATAACTCTGCCCTGACGCCACCCCGCGACCCGTTCGAAATTTTCTAGTATTGCCAAAGGGGCATGTTCACGGATCCGGAGAAAAAGATGAGTGTGGGTCGAACCGCTGAATTGGATCAGAAATTCGGTCTTGGTGACCTCTATACAATATTTTATGACCCTACGAAAGAATCAGATCAATAACTATGTTCTGACGCCACCCTGCGGCCCGTTCAAAAGTTTTCCAGTATTGCCAAGAGGGTATGTTCACTGTTCCGGGGAAAAAACCGAGTATGGGTGGAACCGCTGAATCGGATCAGAAATTCGGTCTTGGTGACCTCTATACAATATTTTATGACCCTACGAAAGAATCAGATCAATAACTATGCCCTTACGCCACCCTGCGGCCCGTTCAAAAGTTTTCCAGTATTGCCAAAGGGGTATGTTTACTGATCCGGTGAAAAAACTGAGTATGGGTCGAACCGCTGATTCGGATCAGAAATTCGGTCTTGGTGACCTCCATACAATATTTTATGAACCCTACGAAAGAATCGGATCAATAACTCTGCCCTGACGCCACCCCGCGACCCGTTCGAAATTTTTGCCAGTATTGCCAAAGGGGTATGTTCACGGATCCGGAGAAAAAACTGAGTATGGGTCGAACCGCTGAATCGGATCAGAAATTTGGTCTTGGTGAACTCCATACAATATTTTTTGACCCTACGAAACAATCGGATCAGTAACTCCGCCCTAACGCCACACCGCGACCCGTTCGAAATTTTGCAAGTATTGCCAAAGGGGTATGTTCACTGATCCGGAGAAAAAACTGAGTATGGGTCGAACCGCTGAATCGAATAAGAAATTTGGTCTTGGTGAACTCCATACAATATTTTTTGACCCTACGAAAGAATCGGATCAGTAACTCCGCCCTGACGCCACCCCGCAACCCGTTCGAAATTTTGCAAGTATTGCCAAAGGGGTATGTTCACTGATCCGGAGAAAAACTGAGTATGGGTCCAATCGCTGAATCGTATCAGAAATTCGTTCATGGTGACCTCCATTCATAATTTTTTGACTCTACGAAAGAATCGGATCAATAATTATGCCCTGACGCCACCCCGCGGCCCTGTTCGAAATTTTGCCAATATTGCCAAAGGGGTATGTTCACTGATCCGGAGAAAAACTTAGTATAGGTTGAACCGCTGAATTGTATCAGAAATTCGGTCTTGGTGACCTCTATACAATATTTTATGACCCAACAAAAGTATCAGATCAATAACAATGCCCTTACGCCAACCCGCGACCCGTTCAAAATATTGCCAGTATTGCCAAAGGGGTATGTTCACTGATCCGGAGAAAAAACTGAGTATGGGTCGAACCGCTGAATCAGATCAGAAATTCGGTCTTGATGACCTCCATACAATATTTTTTGACTCTACGAAAGAATCGGATCAATAATTATGCCCTGACGCCACCCTACGGCCCTTTCGAAATTTTGCCAATATTGCCAAAGGGGTATGTTCGCTGATCCGGAGAAAAAACATAGTATGGGTTGAACCGCTGAATCGGATTAGAAATTCGTGCATGGTGACCTCCATACAATATTTTTTGACCCTACGAAAGAATCAGATCAATAACTATGCCCTGACGCCACCCCGCGGCCCGTTCGAAATTTTACAAGTATTGCCAAAGGGGTATGTTCACTGATCCGGAGAAAAAACTGAGTATGGGTCGAACCGCTGAATCGGATAAGAAATTTGGTCTTGGTGAACTCCATACAATATTCTTTGACCCTACGAAAGAATCGGATCAGAAACTCCGCCCGAACGCCACCCCGCGACCCGTTCGAAATTTTGCCAGTATTGCTAATGGGGTATTTTCACTTATCCGGAGAAAAAACTGAGTATGGGTCGAACCGCTGAATCGAATAAGAAATTTGGTCTTGGTGAACTCCATACAATATTTTTTGACCCTACGAAAGAATCGGATCAGTAACTCCGCCCTGACGCCACCCCACGACTCGTTCGAAATTTTGCAAGTATTGCCAAAGGGGTATGTTCACGGATCCGGAGAAAAACTTAGTATGGGTCGAACCGCTGAATCGGATCAGAAATTCTGTCTTGGTGACCTCTATACAATATTTTATTAACAATGCCCTGACACCAACCCGCGGCCCGTTCGAAATTTTGATAGTATTGCGAAAAGGGTATGTTCACTGATCCGGAGAAAAAACCGAGTATGTGTCGAACCGCTGAATCCGATCAGATATTCGGTCTTGGTGACCTCCATACAATATTTTATGACCTTATGAAAGATCCGGATGAATAATTATGCCCTGACGCCACCCCGCGGCCCGTTCGAAATTTTGCAAGTATTGCCAAAGGGGTATGTTCACTGATCCGGAGAAAAAACTGAGTATGGGTCCAATCACTGGATCGGATAAGAAATTCGTTCATGGTGACCTCCATACATAATTTTTTGACCCAACGAAAGAATCGAAACAATAATTGTGCCCTGGCGCCACCCCTCGGCCCTTTCGAAATCTTGCTAGTATTGCGAAAGAGGTATGTTCACTGATCCGGGGAAAAAACCGAGTATGGGTGGAACCGCTGAATCGGATCAGAAATTCGGTCTTGGTGACCTCCATACAATATTTTATGAACCCTACGAAAGAATCGGATCAATAACTCTTCCCTGACGCCACTCCGTGGCCCGTTCGAAATTTTGCTAGTATTACCAAAGGGGTATGTCCACGGATCCGGAGAAAAAACTGAGTATAGGTCAAACCGCTGAATCGGATCAAAAATTCGGTCTTGGTGACCTCCATACAATATATTTGACCCTACGAAAGAATAGGATCAATAATTATGCCCTGACGCAACCACGAGGCCCGTTCGAAATTTTGCCAGTATTGCCAAAGGGTTATGTTCACTGATCGGGAGAAAAAACTGAGTATGGGTTAAACCGCTGAATCGGATCTAAAATTCGGTCTTGGTGACCTCTATACAGTATTTTATGACCCTACGAAAGAATCAGATCAATAACAATGCCAAGACGCCAACCCGCGGCATGTTCAAAATTTTGCCAGTATAGCCAAAGGGGTATGTTTACTCATCCGGAGAAAAAACTGAGAATTGGTCTAACCGCTGAATCAGATCAGAAATTCGGTCTTGGTGACCTCCATACAATATTTTTTGACCCTACGAAAGAATCGGATCAATAATTATGCTCTGACGCCACCCCTCGTCCAGTTCGAAATTTTGCTAGTAGTGCCAAAGAGGTATGTTCAATTATACGGAGAAAAAACTGAGTATGGGTCGAACCGCTGAATCGGATCAGAAATTCGGTCTTGGTGACCTCCATACAATATTTTATGAACCCTTCGAAAGAATCGGATCAATAACTGAGTATGGGTCGAACCGCTGAATCAGATCAGAAATTCGGTCTTGATGACCTCCATACAATATTTTATGAACCCTTCGAAAGAATCGGATCAGTAACTCTGCCCTGACACCACCTCGCGACCCGTTCGAAATTTTGCAAGTATTACCAAAGGGGTATGTTCACTGATCCGGAGAAAAAACTGAGTATGGGTCCAATCGCTGAATCGGATCAGAAATTCGTTCATGGTGACCTCCATACATAATTTTTTGACTCTACGAAATTATCGGATCAATAATTATGCCCTGACGCCACCCCGCGGCCCGTTCGAAATTTTGCCAATATTGCCAAAGGGGTATGTTCACTGATACGGAGAAAAAACATAGTATGGGTTGAACCGCTGAATCGGATCAGAAATTCGGTCTTCGTGACCTCCATACAATATTTTATGAACCCTACGAAAGAATCGGATCAATAACTCTGCCCAGACGCCACCCCGTGGCCCGTTCAAAATTTTGCCAGTATTGCCAAAGGGGTATGTTCACTGATCCGGAGAAAAAACCGAGTATGGGAGGAACCGCTGAATCGGATCACAAATTCGATCTTGGTGACCTCCATACAATATTTTTTGACCCTACGAAAGAATCGGATCAATAAGTACGCCCTGACGCGACCACGCGGCCCGTTCGAAATTTTGCCAGTATTGCGAAAAGGGTAAGTTCACTGATCCTGAGTAAAAACTGAGTATGGGTCGAACCGCTGAATTGGATCAGAAATTCGTGCATGGTGATCTCCATACAATATTTTTTAACCCTACGAAAGAATCAGATCAATAACTATGCCATGACGCCACCCCGCGGCCCGTTCGAAATTTTGCAAGTATTGCCAAAGGGGTATGTTCACTTATCCGGAGATAAACTGAGTATGGGTCCAATCGCTGGATCGGATCAGAAATTCGTCCAAGGTGACCTCCATACATAATTTTTTGACCCAACGAAAGAATCGAATAAATAATTATGCCCTGGCACCACCCCTCGGCCCTTTCGAAATCTTGCTAGTATTGCGAAAGGGGTATGTTCACTGATCCGGGGAAAAAACCGAGTATGGATGGAACCACTGAATCGGATCAGAAATTCGGTCTTGGTGACCTCCATACATAATTTTTTAACCCTACGAAATAACCGGATCAATAACTAAGCCTTGACGCCACCCCGCGTCGCGTTCGAAATTCTGCTAGTATTGCCAAAGTGGTATGTTCACGGATCCGGGGAAAAAACCGAGTACGGGTCGAACCGCTGAATCGGATCAGAAATTCGGTCTTGGTGACCTCCATACAATATTTTATGAACCCTATGAAAGAATCAGATCAATAACTCTGCCCAAGCGCCACCCCTCGGCCATTTCGAAATCTTGCTAGTATTGCGAAAGGGGTAGGTTCACTTATCCGGGGAAAAAACCGAGTACGGGTCGAACCGCTGAATCGGATCAGAAATTCGGTCTTGGTGACCTCTATACAATATTTTATGAACCTACGAAAGAATCAGATCAATAACAACGCCCTGACGCCAACCCGAGGCTAGTTCGAAATTTTGCCAGTATTACCAAAGAGGTATGTTTACTGATCCAGAGAAAAAACCGAGTATGGGTGAAACCGCTTAATCGGATCACAAATTCGGTCTTGGTGACCTCCATACAATATTTTATGACCATACGAAAGAATCGGATCAATAAGTACGCCCTGACGCGACCCCGCGGCCCGCTCGAAATTTTGCCAGCATTGCGAAATGGGTCGAACCGCTGAATCGGATTAGAAACTCGTGCACGGTGACCTCCATACAATATTTTTTGACCCTACGAAAGAATCAGATCAATAACTATGCCCTGACGCCACCCCGCGGCCCGTTCGAAATTTTGCAACTATTGCCAAAGGAGTATGTTCACTAATCCGGAGAAAAAACTGAGTATGGGTAAACTCGCTGGATCAGATCATAAATTCGTTCAGGGTGACCTCCATACATAATTTTTTGACCCAACGAAAGAATCGAATCAATAACAATGCCCCGGCGCCACCCATCGGCCCTTTCGAAATCTTGCCAGTATTGCCAAAGAGGTATGTTCACTGATCTGGAGAAAAAACTGAGTATGGGTCGAACCGCCGAATCGGATCAGAAATTCGGTCTTGGTGACCTCCATACAATATTTTATGAACCCTACGAAAGAATCGGATCAATAACTCTGCCATGACGCCACCCCCGCGACCCGTTCGAAATTTTGCCAGTATTGCCAAAGAGGTATGTTCACGGATCTGGAAAAAAAACTGAGTATGGGTCAAACCGCTGAATCGGATCAGTAATTCGGTCTTGGTGACCTCCATACAATATTTTATGAACCCTACGAAAGAATCAGATCAATAACTCTGCCCTGGCGCCAACCCTCGGCCCTTTCGAAATCTTGCTAGTATTGCGAAAGGGGTATGTTCACTGATCCAGGGAAAAAACCGAGTACGGGTCGAACCGCTGAATCGGATCAGAAATTCGGTCTTGGTGACCTCCATTCAATAATTTTGACCCTTCGAAATAATCGGATCAATAATTATGCCTCGACTCAACCAAACGACCCGTTCGAAATTTTTGCTATATTGCCAAAGGGGTATGTTCACTGATCCGGAGAAAAAACTTAGTATGGGTTGAACCGCTGAATCGGATCAGAAATTCGATCATGGTGACCTCTATACAGTATTTTATGACCCTACGAAAGAATCAGATCAATAACAATGCCCTGACGCCAACCCGCGGCCCGTTCAAAATTTTTGCAGTATTGCCTAAGGGGTATGTTCACTGATCCGGAGAAAAAACTGAGAATTGGTCTAACCGCTGAATCAGATCAGAAATTCTGTCTTGGTGACCTCCATACAATATTTTTTGACCCTACGAAAGAATCGGATCAATAACAATGCCATGACGCCACCCCTCGTCCCGTTCGAAATTTTGCCAGTATTGCCAAAGAGGTATGTTCACTGATCCGGAGAAAAAACTGAGTGTGGGTCGAACCGCTGAATTAGATCAGAAACTCGATCTTTGTGATCTCCATACAATATTTTATGAACCGAGTATGGGTTGAACCGCTGATTCGGATCAGAAATTCGGTCTTGGTGACCTCCATACAATATTTTATGAAGCCTACGAAAGAATCGGATCAATAACTCTGCCCTGACGACACCCCGCGACCCGTTCGAAATTTTGTCAGTATTGCCAGAGGGGTATGTTCACGGATCTGGAGAAAAAACTGAGTATGGGTTGAACCGCTGAATCGGATTAGAAATTCGATCTTGGTGACCTCTATACAGTATTTTATGACCCTACGAAAGAATTAGATCAATAACAATGCCCTGACGCCAACCCGCGGCCCTTTCAAAATTTTGCCAGTATTGCCAAAGTGTTCACTGATCCGGAGAAAAAACTGAGAATTGGTCTAACCGCTGAATCAGATCAGAAATTCGGTCTTGGTGATCTCCATACAATATTTTATGAACCCTGCGAAAGAATCAGATCAATAACTCTGCCCTGGCGCCACCCCTCGGCCCTTTCGAAATCTTGCTAGTATTGCGAAAGGGGTATGTTCACTGATCCGGGGAAAAAACCGAGTACGGGTCGAACCGCGGAATCGTATCAGAAATTCGGTCTTGGTGACCTCCATACAATAATTTTGACGCTTCGAAAGAATCGGATCAATAATTATGCCCTGACGCAACCACGCGGCCCGTTCGAAATTTTTCCTATAATGCCGAAGGGGTATGTTCACAGATCCGGAGAAAAAACATAGTATGGGTTGAACCGCTGAATCGGATCAGAAATTCGATCTTGGTGACCTCTATACAGTATTTTATGACCCTACGAAAGAATCAGATCAATAACAATGCCCTGACGCCAACCCGCGGCCCGTTCAAAATTTTGCCAGTATTGCCAAAGAGGTATGTTCACTGATCTGGAGAAAAAACTGAGTATGGGTCGAACCGCCGAATCGGATCAGAAATTCGGTCTTGGTGACCTCCATACAATATCTTATGAACCCTACGAAAGAATCGGATCAATAACTCTGCCATGACGCCACCCCGCGACCCGTTCGAAATTTTACCAGTATTGCCAAAGGGGTATGTTCACGGATCCGGAGAAAAAACTGAGTATGGGTCGAACCGCTGAATCGGATCAGTAATTCGGTCTTGGTGACCTCCATACAATATTTTATGAACCCTACGAAAGAATCAAATCAATAACTCTGCCCTAGCGCCACCACTCGGCCCTTTTAAATCTTGCTAGTATTGCGAAAGGGGTATGTTCACTGATCCGGAGAAAAAACTGAGTATGTGTCGAACCGCTGAATCGAATCAGAAATTCGGTCTTGGTGATCTCCATACAATATTTTATGAACCCAACAAAAGAATCGGATCAATAACTCTGCCCTGACGCCAACCCGCGACCCGTTCGAAATTTTGCCAGTATTGCCAAAGGGGTATGTTCACGTATCCGGAGAAAAAACTGAGTATGGGTTGAACCGCTGAATCGGATCAGAAATTCGATCTTGGTGACCTCTATACAGTATTTTATGACCCTACGAAAGAATCAGATCGATAAAAATGCCCCGACGCCAACCCGCGGCCCGTTCAAAATTTTGCCAGTATTGCCAAAGGGGTAAGTTCACTGATCCAGAGAAAAAACTGAGAATTGGTCTAACCACTGAATCAGATCAGAAATTTGGTCTTGGTGACCTCCATACAATATTTTTTGACCCTACGAAAGAATCAGATCAATAACAATGCCCTGACGCCACCCCTCGTCCCGTTCGAAATTTTGCCAGTATTGCCAAAGGGGTATGTTCACTGATCCGGAGAAAAAACTGAGTATGGGTCGAACCGCTGAATCGGATCAGAAATTCGGTCTTGGTGACCTCCATACAATAATTTTACCCTTCGAAATAATCGGATCAATAATTATGCCCTGACTCAACCACGCGGCCCGTTCGAAATTTTTGCTATATTGCCAAAGGGGTATGTTCACTGATCCGGAGAAAAAACTTAGTGTGGGTTGAACCGCTGAATCGGATCAGAAATTCGATCTTGGTGACCTCTATACTGTATTTTATGATCCTACGAAAGAATCAGATCAATAACAATGCCCTGACGCCAACCCGCGGCCCGTTTAAAATTTTGCCAGTATTGCCAAAGGGGTATGTTCACTGATCCGGAGAAAAAACTGAGAATTGGTCTAACCGCTGAATCAGATCAGAAATTCTGTCTTGGTGACCTCCATACAATATTTTTTGACCCTACGAAAGAATCGGATCAATAACAATGCCCTGACGCCACCCCTCGTCCCGTTCGAAATTTTGCCAGTATTGCCAAATAGGTATGTTCACTGATCCGGAGAAAAAACTGAGTATGGGTCGAACCGCTGAATCGGATCAGAAACTCGGTCTTGGTGATCTCCATACAATATTTTATGAACCCTACGAAAGAATCGGATCAATAACTCTGCCCTGACGACACCCCGCGACCCGTTCGAAATTTTGCCAGTATTGCCAAAGGGGTATGTTCACGGATCCGGAGAAAAAACTGAGTATGGGTTGAACCGCTGAATCGGATCAGAAATTCGATCTTGGTGACCTCTATACAGTATTTTATGAACCTACGAAAGAATCAGATCAATAACAATGCCCTGACGCCAACCCGAGGCCCGTTCAAAGTTTTGCCAGTATTGCCATAGTGTTCACTGATCCGGAGAAAAAACAGAGAATTCGTCTAACCGCTGAATCAGATCAAAAATTCTGGCTTGGTGATCTCCATACAATATTTTATGAACCCTACGAAAGAATCAGATCAATAACTCTGCCCTGGCGCCACCCCTCGGCCCTTTCGAAATCTTGCTAGTATTGCGAAAGGGGTATGTTCACTGATCCGGGGAAAAAACCGAGTACGGGTCGAACCGCTGAATCGGATCAGAAATTCGGTCTTGGTGACCTCCATACAATAATTTTGACCCTTCGAAAGAATCGGATCAATAATTATGCCCTTACGCAACCACGCGGTCCGTTCGAAATTTTTCCTATATTGCCAAAGGGGTATGTTCACGGATCCGGAGAAAAAACTTAGTATGGGTTGAACCGCTGAATCGGATCAGAAATTCGATCTTGGTGAACTCTATACAGTATTTTATGACCCTACGAAAGAATCAGATCAATAACAATGCCCTGACGCCAACCCGCGGCCCGTTTAAAATTTTGCCAGTATTGCCAAATGGGTATGTTCACTAATCCGGAGAAAAAACTGAGAATTGGTCTAACCGCTGAATCAGATCAGAAATTCGGTCTTGGTGACCTCCATACAATATTTTTTGACCCTACAAAAGAATCGGATCAATAACAATGCCCTGACGCCACCCCTCGTCCCGTTCGAAATTTTGCCAGTATTGCCAAAGAGGTATGTTCACTGATCCGGAGAAAAAACTGAGTATGGGTTGAACCGCAGAATCGGATCAGAAATTCGGTCTTGGTGACCTCCATACAATATTTTATAAACCTTACGAAAGAATCGGATCAATAACTCTGCTCTGACGCCACCCCGCGAGCCGTTCGAAATTTTGCCATTATTGCCAAAGGGGTATGTTCACGGTTCCGGAGAAAAAACTGAGTATGGGTTGAACCTCTGAATAGGATCAGAAATTCGATCTTGGTGACCTCTATACAGTATTTTACGACCCTACGAAAGAATCAGATCAATAACAATGCCCTGACGCCAACCCGAGGCCCGTTCAAAATTTTGCCAGTATTGCCATAGTGTTCACTGATCCGGAAAAAAACAGAGAATTGGTCTAACCGCTGAATCAGATCAGAAATTCTGGCTTGGTGATCTCCATTCAATATTTTATGAACCCTACGAAAAAATCAGATCAATAACTCTTCTCTGGCGCCACACCTCGGCCCTTTCGAAATCTTGCTAGTATTACGAAAGGGGTATGTTCACCGATCCGGGGAAAAACCGAGTACTGGTCGAACCGCTGAATCGGATCAGAAATTCGGTCTTGGTGACCTCCATACAATAATTTTGACCCTTCGAAAAAATTGGATCAATAATTATGCCCTGACGCAACCACGCGGCCCGTTCGAAATTTTTCCTATATTGCCAAAGGGGTATGTTCACGGATCCGGAGAAAAAACTTAGTATGGGTTGAACCGCTGAATCGGATCAGAAATTCGATCTTGGTGACCTCTATACAGTATTTTATGACCCTACGAAAGAATCAGATCAATAACAATGCCCTGACGCCAACCCGCAGCCCGTTCAAAATTTTGCCAGTATTGCCAAAGGGGTATGTTCACTAATCCGGAGAAAAAACTGAGAATTGGTCTAACCGCTGAATCAGATCAGAAATTCGGTCTTGGTGACCTCCATACAATATTTTTTGACCCTACGAAAGAATCGGATCAATAACAATGCCCTGACGCCACCCCTCGTCCCGTTCGAAATTTTGCCTGTATTGCCAAAGAGGTATGTTCACTGATCCGGAGAAAAAATTGAGTATGGGTCGAACCGCGGAATCGGATCAGAAATTCGGTCTTGGTGACCTCCATACAATATTTTATAAACCCTACGAAAGAATCGGATCAATAACTCTGCCCTGACGCCACCCCGCGACCCGTTCGAAATTTTGCCAGTATTGCCAAAGGGGTATGTTCACTGATCCGGAGAAAAAACTGAGTGTAGGTCGAACCGCTGAATCGGATAAGAAATTTGGTCTTGGTGACCTCCATGCAATATTTTTTGACCCTACGAATTAATCGGATCAATAACTCTGCCCAGACGCCACCCCGCGACCCGTTCGAAATTTTGCAAGTATTGCCAAATGGATATGTTCACTGATCCGGAGAAAAACCTGAGTATGGGTTCAATCGCTGAATCGGATCAGAAATTTGTTCATGGTGACCTCCATACATAATTTTTTGACTCTACGAAAGAATCGGATCAATAATTATGCTCTGACGCCACCCCGCGGCTCGTTCGAAATTTTGCCAATATTGCCAAAGGGATATGTTTATTGATCCGGAGAAAAAACTTAGTATGGGTTGAACCTCTGAATCGGATCAGAAATTCGGTCTTGGGGACCTCTATACAGTATTTTATGACCCTACGAAAGAATTGGATCAATAAAAATGCCCTGACGCCAACCCGCGGCCCGTTCAAAATTTTGCAAGTATTGCCAAAGGGGTATGTTCACTGATCCGGAGAAAAAACTGAGAATTGGTCTAACCGCTGAATCAGATCAGAAATTCGGTCTTGGTGACCTCCATACAATATTTTTTGACCCTACGAAAGAATCGGATCAATAACAATGCCCTGACGCCACCCCTCGTCCCGTTCGAAATTTTGCCAGTATTGCCAAAGAGGTATGTTCACTGATCCGGAGAAAAAACTGAGTCTGGGTCGAACCGCTGAATCAGATCAGAAATTCGGTCTTGGTGACCTCCATACAATATTTTATAAACCCTACGAAAGAATCGGATCAATAACTCTGCCCTGACGCCACCCCGCGACCCGTTCGAAATTATGCCAGTATTGCCAAAGGAGTATGTTCACGGATCCGGAGAAAAAACTGAGTGTAGGTCGAACCGCTGAATCAGATAAGAAATTTGGTCATGGTGACCTCCATACAATATTTTTTGACCCTACGAATGAATCGGATCAATAACTCTGCCCTGACGCCACCCCGCGACCCGTTCGAAATTTTGCAAGTATTGCCAAAGGGATATGTTCACTGATCCGGAGAAAACCTGAGTATGGGTCCAATCGCTGAATCGGATCAGAAATTTGTTCATGGTGACCTCCATACATAATTTTTTGACTCTACGAAAGAATCAGATCAATAATTATGCCCTGACGCCACCCCGTGGCCCGTTCGAAATTTTGCCAATATTGCCAAAGGGGTATGTTCATTGTTCCGGAGAAAAAACTTAGTATTGGTTGAACCGCTGAATCGGATCATAAATTCGGTCTTGGTGACCTTTATACAATATTTTATGACTCTGCGAAAGAATCAGATCAATAACAATGCCCTGACGCCAACCCGCGGCCCGTTCAAAATTTTGCTAGTATTGCCAAAGGGGTATGTTCACTGATACGGAGAAAAAACTGAGTATGCGTCGAACCGCTGAATCAGATCAGAAATTCGGTCTTGGTGACCTCCATACAATATTTTTTGACCCTAGTAAAGAATCGGATCAATAAGTACGCCCTGACGCAACCCCGCGGCCCGTTCGATATTTTGCCAGTATTGCGAAAAGGGTATGTTCACTGATCCAGAGTAAAAACTGAGTATGAGTCGAACTGTTGAATCGGATCAGAAATTCGTGCATGGTGACCTCCATAATTATTTTTTTACCCTACGAAAGAATCAGATCAATAACTATGCCCTGAAGCCACCCCGCGGCCCGTTCGAAATTTTGCATGTATTACCAAAGGGGTATGTTCACTTATCCGGAGAAAAAACTGAGTATGGGTCCAATCGCTGGATCGGATCAGAAATTCGTTCATGGTGACCTCCATACATAATTTTTTGACCCAACGAAAGAATCGAATCAATAATTATGCCCTCGAGCCACCCCTCGGCCCTTTCGAAATCTTGCTAGTATTGCGAAAGGGGTATGTTCACTGATCCGAGAAAAAAACCGAGTATGGGTGGATCCGTTGAATCGGATCAGAAATTCGGTTTTGGTGACCTCCATACATAATTTTTTAACCCTACGAAATAACCGGATCAATAACTAAGCCTTGACGCCACCCCGTGGCCCGTTTGAAATTTTGCTAGTTCACGGATCCGGAGAAAAAACTGAGTATGGGTTGAACCGCTGATTCGGATCAGAAATTCGGTCTTGGTAACCTCCATACAATATTTTACGAACCCTACGAAAGAATCAGATAAATAACTCTGCCCTGGCGCCACCCCTCGGCCCTTTCGAAATCTTGCTAGTATTGCGAATGGGGTATGTTCACTGATCCGGGGAAAAAACCGAGTACGGGTCGAACCGCTGAATCGGATCAGAAATTCGGTCTTGGTGACCTCCATACAATAATTTTGACCCTTCGAAAGAATCGGATCATTAATTATGCCCTGACGCAACCACGCGGCCCGTTCGAAATTTTGCCTATATTGCCAAACGGGTATGTTCACTGATCCGGAGAAAAAACTTAGTATGGGTTGAACCGCTGAATCGGATCAGAAATTCGATGTTGGTGACCCCTATTCAGTATTTTATAACCCTACGAAAGAATCAGATCAATAACAATGCCCTGACGCCAACCCGCGGCCCGTTCAAAATTTTGCTAGTATTGCCAAAAGGGTATGTTCACTGATCCGGAGAAAAAACTGAGAATTGGTCTAACCGCTGAATCAGATCAGAAATTCTGTCTTGGTGACCTCCATATAGTATTTTTTGACTCTACGAAAGAATCGGATCAATAACAATGCCCTGACGCCACCCCTCGTCCAGTTCAAAATTTTTCCAGTATTGCCAAAGAGGTATGTTCACTGATCCGGAGAAAAAACTGAGTATGGGTTGAACCGCTGAATCGGATCAGAAATTCGGTCTTGGTGACCTCCATACAATATTTTATGAACACTACGAAAGAATCAGATCAATAACTCTGCCCTGGCGCCACCCCTCGGCCCTTTCGAAACCTTGCTATTATTGCGAAAGGGGTATGATCACTGATCAGGGGAAAAAACCGAGTACGGGTCGAACCGCTAAATCGGATCAGAAATTCGGTCTTGGTGACCTCCATAAAACAATTTTGACCCTTCGAAAGAATTGGATCAATAATTATGCCCTGACGCAACCACTCGGCCCGTTCGAAATTTTGCCTATATTGCCAAAGGGGTATGTTCACTAATCCGGAGAAAAAACTTAGTATGGGTTGAACCGCTGAATCGGATCAAAAATTCGATCTTGGTGACCTCTATACAGTATTTTATGACCCTACGAAAGAATCAGATCAATAACAATGCCCTGAGGCCAACCCGCGGCCCGTTCAAAATTTTGCCAGTATTGCCAAAGGGGTATGTTCACTGATCCGGAGAAAAAACTGAGAATTATTCTAACCGCTGAATCAGATCAGAAAATCTGTCTTGGTGACCAACATACAATATTTTTTGACCCTACGAAAGAATCGGATCAATAACAATGCCTGACGCCACCCCTCGTCCCGTTCAAATTTTGCAAGTATTGCCAAAGAGGTATGTTTACTGATCCGGAGAAATAACTGAGTATGGGTCGAACCGCTGAATCGGATCAGAAATTCGGTCTTGGTGACCTCCATACAATATTTTATGAACCCTAAGAAAGAATCGGATCAATAACTCTGCCCAGACGCCACCCCGCGACCCGTTGGAAATATTGCAAGTATTGCCAAATGGATATGTTCACTGATCCGGAGAAAAACCTGAGTATGGGTTCAATCGCTGAATCGGATCAGAAATTTGTTCATGGTGACCTCCATACATAATTTTTTGACTTTACGAAAGAATCGGATCAATAATTATGCCCTGACGCCACCCCGCGGCTCGTTCGAAATTTTGCCAATATTGCCAAAGGGATATGTTTATTGATCCGGAGAAAAAACTTAGTATGGGTTGAACCTCTGAATCGGATCAGAAATTCGGTCTTGGTGACCTCTATACAGTATTTTATGACCCTACGAAAGAATTGGATCAATAAAAATGCCCTGACGCCAACCCGCGGCCCGTTCAAACTTTTGCAAGTATTGCCAAAGGGGTATGTTCACTGATCCGGAGAAAAAACTGAGAATTGGTCTAACCGCTGAATCAGATCAGAAATTCGGTCTTGGTGACCTCCATACAATATTTTTTGACCCTACGAAAGAATCGGATCAATAACAATGCCCTGACGCCACCCCTCGTCCCGTTCGAAATTTTGCCAGTATTGCCAAAGAGGTATGTTCACTGATCCGGAGAAAAAACTGAGTCTGGGTCGAACCGCTGAATCAGATCAGAAATTCGGTCTTGGTGACCTCCATACAATATTTTATAAACCCTACGAAAGAATCGGATCAATAACTCTGCCCTGACGCCACCCCGCGACCCGTTCGAAATTTTGCCTGTATTGCCAAAGGAGTATGTTCACGGATCCGGAGAAAAAACTGAGTGTAGGTCGAACCGCTGAATCAGATAAGAAATTTGGTCATGGTGACCTCCATACAATATTTTTTGACCCTACGAATGAATCGGATCAATAACTCTGCCCTGACGCCACCCCGCGACCCGTTCGAAATTTTGCAAGTATTGCCAAAGGGATATGTTCACTGATCCGGAGAAAACCTGAGTATGGGTCCAATCGCTGAATCGGATCAGAAATTTGTTCATGGTGACCTCCATACATAATTTTTTGACTCTACGAAAGAATCAAATCAATAATTATGCCCTGACGCCACCCCGTGGCCCGTTCGAAATTTTGCCAATATTGCCAAAGGGGTATGTTCATTGTTCCGGAGAAAAAACTTAGTATGGGTTGAACCGCTGAATCGGATCATAAATTCGGTCTTGGTGACCTCTATACAATATTTTATGACCCTGCGAAAGAATCAGATCAATAACAATGCCCTGACGCCAACCCGCGGCCCGTTCAAAATTTTGCTAGTATTGCCAAAGGGGTATGTTCACTGATACGGAGAAAAAACTGAGAATTGGTCTAACCGCTGAATCAGATCAGAAATTCGGTCTTGGTGACCTCCATAAAGTATTTTTTGACCCTAGGAAAGAATCGGATCAATAAGTACGCCCTGACGCAACCCCGCGGCCCGTTCGATATTTTGCCAGTATTGCGAAAAGGGTATGTTCACTGATCCAGAGTAAAAACTGAGTATGAGTCGAACTGTTGAATCGGATCAGAAATTCGTGCATGGTGACCTCCATAATTATTTTTTTACCCTACGAAAGAATCAGATCAATAACTATGCCCTGAAGCCACCCCGCGGCCCGTTCGAAATTTTGCATGTATTACCAAAGGGGTATGTTCACTTATCCGGAGAAAAAACTGAGTATGGGTCCAATCGCTGGATCGGATCAGAAATTCGTTCATGGTGACCTCCATACATAATTTTTTGACCCAACGAAAGAATCGAATCAATAATTATGCCCTCGAGCCACCCCTCGGCCCTTTCGAAATCTTGCTAGTATTGCGAAAGGGGTATGTTCACTGATCCGAGAAAAAAACCGAGTATGGGTGGATCCGTTGAATCGGATCAGAAATTCGGTTTTGGTGACCTCCATACATAATTTTTTAACCCTACGAAATAACCGGATCAATAACTAAGCCTTGACGCCACCCCGTGGCCCGTTCGAAATTTTGCTAGTTCACGGATCCGGAGAAAAAACTGAGTATGGGTTGAACCGCTGATTCGGATCAGAAATTCGGTCTTGGTAACCTCCATACAATATTTTATGAACCCTACGAAAGAATCAGATAAATAACTCTGCCCTGGCGCCACCCCTCGGCCCTTTCGAAATCTTGCAAGTATTGCGAATGGGGTATGTTCACTGATCCGGGGAAAAAACCGAGTACGGGTCGAACCGCTGAATCGGATCAGAAATTCGGTCTTGGTGACCTACATACAATAATTTTGACCCTTCGAAAGAATCGGATCATTAATTATGCCCTGACGCAACCACGCGGCCCGTTCGAAATTTTGCCTATATTGCCAAACGGGTATGTTCACTGATCCGGAGAAAAAACTTAGTATGGGTTGAACCGCTGAATCGGATCAGAAATTCGATGTTGGTGACCCCTATTCAGTATTTTATAACCCTACGAAAGAATCAGATCAATAACAATGCCCTGACGCCAACCCGCGGCCCGTTCAAAATTTTGCTAGTATTGCCAAAAGGGTATGTTCACTGATCCGGAGAAAAAACTGAGAATTGGTCTAACCGCTGAATCAGATCAGAAATTCTGTCTTGGTGACCTCCATATAGTATTTTTTGACTCTACGAAAGAATCGGATCAATAACAATGCCCTGACGCCACCCCTCGTCCAGTTCAAAATTTTTCCAGTATTGCCAAAGAGGTATCTTCACTGATCCGGAGAAAAAACTGAGTATGGGTTGAACCGCTGAATCGGATCAGAAATTCGGTCTTGGTGACCTCCATACAATATTTTATGAACCCTACGAAAGAATCAGATCAATAACTCTGCCCTGGCGCCACCCCTCGGCCCTTTCGAAACCTTGCTATTATTGCGAAAGGGGTATGATCACTGATCAGGGGAAAAAACGAGTACGGGTCGAACCGCTAAATCGGATCAGAAATTCGGTCTTGGTGACCTCCATAAAACAATTTTGACCCTTCGAAAGAATTGGATCAATAATTATGCCCTGAAGCAACCACGCGGCCCGTTCGAAATTTTGCCTATATTGCCAAAGGGGTATGTTCACTAATCCGGAGAAAAAACTTAGTATGGGTTAAACCGCTGAATCGGATCAAAAATTCGATCTTGGTGACCTCTATACAGTATTTTATGACCCTACGAAAGAATCAGATCAATAACAATGCCCTGAGGCCAACCCGCGGCCCGTTCAAAATTTTGCCAGTATTGCCAAAGGGGTATGTTCACTGATCCGGAGAAAAAACTGAGAATTATTCTAACCGCTGAATCAGATCAGAAAATCTGTCTTGGTGACCAACATACAATATTTTTTGACCCTACGAAAGAATCGGATCAATAACAATGCCTGACGCCACCCCTCGTCCCGTTCAAAATTTTGCAAGTATTGCCAAAGAGGTATGTTTACTGATCCGGAGAAATAACTGAGTATGGGTCGAACCGCTGAATCGGATCAGAAATTCGGTCTTGGTGACCTCCATACAATATTTTATGAACCCTAAGAAAGAATCGGATCAATAACTCTGCCCTGACGCCACCCCGCGACACGTTCGAAATTTTGCCAGTATTGCCAAAGGGGTATGTTCACGGATCCAGAGAAAAAACTGAGTATAGGTCGAACCGCTGAATCGGATAAGAAATTTGGTCTTGGTGACCTCCATACAATATTTTTTGACCCTACGAATGAATCGGATCAATAACTCTGCCCTGACGCCACCCCGCGACCCGTTCGAAATTTTGCAAGTATTGCCAAAGGGATATGTTCACTGATCCGGAGAAAAACCTGAGTATGGGTCCAATCGCTGAATCGGATCAGAAATTTGTTCATGGTGATCTCCATACATAATCTTTTGACTCTACGAAAGAATCGGATCAATAATTATGCCCTGACGCCACCCCGCGGCGCGTTCGAAATTTTGCCAATATTGCCAAAGGGGGTATGTTCATTGATCCGGAGAAAAAACTTAGTATGGGTAGAACCGCTGAATCGGATCAGAAATTCGGTCTTGGTGACCTCTATACAATATTTTATGACCCTGCGAAAGAATCAGATCAATAACAATGCCCTGACGCCAACCCGCGGCCCGTTCAAAATTTTGTCAGTATTGCCAAAGGGGTATGTTCACTGATCCAGAGAAAAAACTGAGTGTGGGTCG
Organism: Bidens hawaiensis; assembly: GCF_021521415.1. Classification (NCBI taxonomy): domain Eukaryota; kingdom Viridiplantae; phylum Streptophyta; class Magnoliopsida; order Asterales; family Asteraceae; genus Bidens; species Bidens hawaiensis. Next base: position 71,095 of record NW_027491048.1, on the reverse strand, counting down.
AATCGCGGAATCAGATCAGAAATTCGGCCTTGGTGACCACCATACAATATTTTTTGACCCTACGAAAGAATCGGATCAATAAGTACGCCCTGACGCAACCCCGCGGCCCGTTCGATATTTTGCCAGTATTGCGAAAAGGGTATGTTCACTGATCCAGAGTAAAAACTAAGTATGGGTCGAACCGGTGAATCGGATCAGAAATTCGTGCATGGTGACCTCCATATATTATTTTTTACCCTACGAAAGAATCAGATCAATAACTATGCCCTGACGCCACCCCACGGCCAGTTCGAAATTTTGCAAGTATTACCAAAGGGGTATGTTCACTGATCTGGAGAAAAAACTGTGTATGGGTCCAATCGCTGGATCGGATCAGAAATTTTGCAAGTATTACCAAAGGGGTATGTACATAATTTTTTGACCCAACGAAATAATCGATTCAATAATTATTCCCTGGCGCCACCCCTCGGCCCTTTCGAAATCTTGCTAGTATTGCGAAAGGGGTATGTTCACTGATCCTGGGAAAAAACAGAGTATGGGTGGAACTGCTGAATCGGATCAGAAATTCGGTCTTGGTGACCTCAATACATAATTTTTAACCCTACGAAATAACCGGATCAATAACTATGCCTTGACGCCACCCCGCGGCCCGTTCGAAATTTTGCTAGTATTGCCAAAGGGGTATGTTCACGGATCCGGAGAAAAAACTGAGTATGGGTCGAACCGCTGAATCGGATCAGAAATTCGGTCATGGTGACCTCCATACAATATTTTATGAACCCTACGAAAGAATCGGATCAATAACTCTGCCCTAACGCCACTCCGCGGCCCGTTCGAAATTTTGCCAGTATTACCAAAGGGGTATGTTCACGGATCCGGAGAAAAAACTGAGTACGGGTCGAACCGCTGAATCGGATCAGAATTCGGTCTTGTTGACCTCCATACAATGTTTTTGACCCTATGAAAGAATCGGATCAATAATTATGCCCTGACGCAATCACGCGGCCCGTTCGAAATTTTGCCTATATTGCCAAAGGGGTATGTTCACTGATCCGGAGAAAAAACTGAGAATTGGTCTAACCGCTGAATCAGATCAGAAATTTGGTCTTGGTGACCTCCATACAATATTTTTTGACCCTACGAAAGAATCGGATCAATAATTATGCCCTGACGCCACCCCGCGGCCCGTTCAAAATTTTTCCAATAATGCCAAAGGTGTGTGTTCAATGATCTGGAGAAAAAACTAAGTATAGGTTGAACCGCTGAATCAGATCAGAAATTCGGTCTTGGTGACCTACATACAATATTTTATGACCCTAAGAAAGAATCGGATCAATAACTATGCCCTAACGCCACTCCGCAGCACGTTCGAAATTTTGCCAGTATTGTCAAAGGGTTATGTTCGCTGATTCGGAGAAAATACTGAGTATGGTTCAAACCGCTGAATAAGATCAGAAAATTCGATCTTGGTGACTTCCATACAATATTTTTGACCCTACGAAAGAATATGATCAATAAGTATGCCCTGATGCAACCACGCGGCTCGTTCAAAATTTTGCCAGTATTGCCAAAAGAGGTATGTTCACTGATCCGGAGAAAAAACTGAGTACGGGTCGAAAAGCTGAATCGGATTAGAAATTTGGTCTTGGTGACCTCCATACAATATTTTTTGACCCTACAAAAGAATCGGATCAATAATTATTCCCTGACGCCACCCCGCGGCCTGTTCGAAATCTTGCCTGTATTGCCAAAGAGGTATGATTACTGATTCGGAGAAAAAACTGAGTATGGGTGGAACCGCTGAATCGGAACAGAAATTCGGTCTTCGTGACCTCTATAAAATATTTTATGACCCCACGATAGAATCGGATTAATAACTATGCCCTGAAGCCACCTCGCGGCCCGTTCAAAATTTTGCCAGTATTGCCAAAGGGGTATGTTCACTGATCCGGAGAAAAAACTAAGAATTGGTCTAACCGCTGAATCAGATCAGAAATTCGGTCTTGGTGACCTCCATACAATATTTTTTGACCCTACGAAAGAATAGGATCAATAATTATGCCCTGACGCCACCCCGCTGCCCGTTCAAAATTTTTCGAATATTGCCAAGGGTGTATGTTCAATGATCCGGAGAAAAAGCTGAGTATAGGTAGAACCGCTGAATCGGATTAGAAATTCGATCTTAGTGACCTCTATACAATATTTTATGACCCAACAAAAGTATCAGATCAATAACAATGCCCTTACGCCAACCCGCGGCCCGTTCAAAATATTGCCAGTATTGCCAAAGGGGTATGTTCACTGATCCGGAGAAAAAACTGAGTATGGGTCGAACCGCTGAATCAGATCAGAAATTCGGTCTTGATGACCTCCATACAATGTTTTTTGACTCTACGAAAGAATCGGATCAATAATTATGCCCTGACGCCACCCCACAAGGCCCTTTCGAAATTTTGCCAATATTGCCAAAGTGGTATGTTCGCTGATCCGGAGAAAAAACTTAGTATGGGTTGAACCGCTGAATCGGATTAGAAATTCGTGCATGGTGACCTCCATACAATATTTTTTGACCCTACGAAAGAATCAGATCAATAACTATGCCCTGACGCCACCCCGCGGCCCGTTCGAAATTTTGCAAGTATTGCCAAAGGGGTATGTTCACTGATCCGGAGAAAAAACTGAGTATGGGTCGAACCGCTGAATCGGATAAGAAATTTGGTCTTGGTGAACTCCATACAATATTTTTTGACCCTACGAAAGAATCGGATCAGTAACTCCGCCCAAACGCCACCCCGCGACTCGTTCGAAATTTTCTAGTATTGCCAAAGGGGCATGTTCACGGATCCGGAGAAAAAGATGAGTATGGGTCGAACCGCTGAATCGAATAAGAAATTTGGTCTTGGTGAACTCCATACAATATTTTATAACCCTACGAAAGAATCAGATCAATAACTATGTTCTGACGCCACCCCGCGGCCCGTTCAAAAGTTTTCCAGTATTGCCAAGAGGGTATGTTCACTGTTCCGGGGAAAAAACCGAGTATGGGTGGAACCGCTGAATCGGATCAGAAATTCGGTCTTAGTGACCTCTATACAATATTTTATGACCATACGAAAGAATCAGATCAATAACTATGCCCTTACGCCACCCTGCGGCCCGTTCAAAAGTTTTCCAGTATTGCCAAAGGGGTATGTTTACTGATCCGGAGAAAAAACTGAGTATGGGTCGAACCGCTGATTCGGATCATAAATTCGGTCTTGGTGACCTCCATACAATATTTTATGACCCTACAAAAGTATCAGATCAATAACAATGCACTGACGCCAACCCGCGGCCCGTTCAAAATTTTGCCAGTATGGCCAATGGGGTATGTTCACTGATCCGGAGAAAAAACTGAGTATGGGTCGAACCGCTGAATCAGATCAGAAATTCGGTCTTGATGACCTCCACACAATATTTTTTGACTCTACGAAAGAATCGGATCAATAATTATGCCCTGACGCCACCCCACGGCCCTTTCAAAATTTTGCCAATATTGCCAAAGGGGTATGTTCGCTGATCCGGAGAAAAAACTTAGTATGGGTTGAACCGCTGAACCGGATCAGAAATTCGGTCTTGGTGACCTCTATACAATATTTTATGACCCTACGAAAGAATCAGATCAATAACAATGCCCTGAAGCCAACCCGCGGCCCGTTCAAAATTTTGCAAGTATTGCCAAAGGAGTATGTTCACCAATCCGGAGAAAAAACTGAGTATGGGTTCAATCACTAAATCGGATCAGAAATTCGTTCATGGTGACCTCCATACATAATTGTTTGACTCTACGAAAGAATCGAATCAATAATTATGCCCTGACGCCACCCCACGGCCTTTTCGAAATTTTACCAATATTTCCAAAGGGGTATGCTCGCTGAGCCGGAGAAAAAACTTAGTATGGGTTGAACCGCTGAACCGGATCAGAAATTCGGTTTTGGTGACCTCTATACAATATTATATGACCCTACGAAAGAATCAAATCAATAACAATGCCCTGACGCCAACCCGCGGCGCGTTCAAAATTTTGCTAGTATTGCCAAAGGGGTATGTTCACTGATCCGGAGAAAAAACTGAGTATAGGTCGAACAGCTGAATCAGTACGAAATTCGGTCTTGGTGACCTCCATACAATATTTTTTGACCCTACAAAAGAATCGGATCAATAAGTACGCCTTGACGCCACCCCGCGGCCCGTTCGAAATTTTGCCAGTATTGCGAAAAGGGTATGTTCACTGATCCAGAGTAAAAACTGAGTATGGGTCGAACCGCTGAATCGGATCATAAATTCGTGCATGGTGACCTCTATACAATATTTCTTGACACTACGAAAGAATCAGATCAATAACTATGCCCTGACGCCACCCCGTGGCCCGTTCGAAATTTTGCAAGTATTGTCAAAGGGGTATGTTCACTGATCCGGAGAAAAACTTAGTATGGGTCCAATCACTGAATCGGATCAGAAATTTGTTCATGGTGACCTCCATACATAATTTTTTGACTCTACGAAAGAATCAGATCAATAATTATGCCCTGACGCCACCCCGCGGCGCGTTCGAAATTTTGCAAGTATTGCCAAAGGGGTATGTTCACTGATCAAGAGAAAAAACTGAGTATGGGTCGAACCGTTGAATCGGATCAGAAATTCAGTCTTGGTGACCTCCATACAATATTTTATGAACCCTACGAAAGAATCGGATCAATAACTCTGCCCTGACGCCACCCCGCGACCCGTTCGAAATTTTCTAGTATTGCCAAAGGGGCATGTTCACGGATCCGGAGAAAAAGATGAGTATGGGTCGAACCGCTGAATTGGATCAGAAATTCGGTCTTGGTGACCTATATACAATATTTTATGACCCTACGAAAGAATCAGATCAATAACTATGTTCTGACGCCACCCTGCGGCCCGTTCAAAAGTTTTCTAGTATTGCCAAGAGGGTATGTTCACTGTTCCGGGGAAAAAAAACCGAGTATGGGTTGAACCGCTGATTCGGATCAGAAATTCGGTCTTGGTGACCTCCATACAATATTTTATGAAGCCTACGAAAGAATCGGATCAATAACTCTGCCCTGACGCCACCCCGCGACTCGTTCGAAATTTTGCCAGTATTGCCAAAGGGGTATGTTCACGGATCCGGAGAAAAAACTGAGTATGGGTCGAACCGCTGAATCGGATAAGAAATTTGGTCTTGGTGAACTCCATACAATATTTTTTGACCCTACTAAAGAATCGGATCAGTAACTCCGCCCTGACGCCACCCCGCGACCCGTTCGAAATTTTGCAAGTATTGCCAAAGGGGTATGTTCACTGATCCGGAGAAAAAACTGAGTATGGGTCGAACCGCTGAATCGAATAAGAAATTTGGTCTTGGTGAACTCCATACAATATTTTTTGACCCTACGAAAGAATCGGATCAGTAACACCGCCCTGACGCCACCCCGCGACCCGTTCGAAATTTTGCAAGTATTGCCAAATGGGTATGTTCACTGATCCAGAGAAAAACTGAGTATGGGTCCAATCGCTGAATCGTATCAGAAATTCGTTCATGGTGACCTCCATTCATAATTTTTTGACTCTACGAAAGAATCGGATCAATAATTATGCCCTGACGCCACCCCGCGGCCCGTTCGAAATTTTGCCAATATTGCCAAAGGGGTATGTTCACTGATCCGGAGAAAACTTAGTATAGCTTGAACCGCTGAATTGGATCAGAAATTCGGTCTTGGTGACCTCTATACAATATTTTATGACCCAACAAAAGTATCAGATCAATAACAATGCCCTTACGCCAACCCGCAACCCGTTCAAAATATTGCCAGTATTGCCAAAGGGGTATGTTCACTGATCCGGAGAAAAAACTGAGTATGGGTCGAACCGCTGAATCAGATCAGAAATTCGGTCTTGATGACCTCCATACAATGTTTTTTGACTCTACGAAAGAATCGGATCAATAATTATGCCCTGACGCCACCCCACGGCCCTTTCGAAATTTTGCCAATATTGCCAAAGTGGTATGTTCGCTGATCCGGAGAAAAAACTTAGTATGGGTTGAACCGCTGAATCGGATTAGAAATTCGTGCATGGTGACCTCCATACAATATTTTTTGACCCTACGAAAGAATCAGATCAATAACTATGCCCTGACGCCACCCCGCGGCCCGTTCAAAATTTTGCAAGTATTGCCAAAGGGGTATGTTCACTGATCCGGAGAAAAAACTTAGTATGGGTCGAACCGCTGAATCGGATAAGAAATTTGGTCTTGGTGAACTCCATACAATATTTTTTGACCCTACGAAAGAATCGGATCAGTAACTCCGCCCGAACGCCACCCCGCGACCCGTTCGAAATTTTCTAGTATTGCCAAAGGGGCATGTTCACGGATCCGGAGAAAAAGATGAGTATGGGTCGAACCGCTGAATCGAATAAGAAATTTGGTCTTGGTGAACTCCATACAATATTTTATGACCTTACGAAAGAATCAGATCAATAACTATGTTCTGACGCCACCCCGCGGCCCGTTCAAAAGTTTTCCAGTATTGCCAAGAGGGTATGTTCACTGTTCCGGGGAAAAAACCGAGTATGGGTGGAACCGCTGAATCGGATCAGAAATTCGGTCTTGGTGACCTCTATACAATATTTTATGACCATACGAAAGAATCAGATCAATAACTATGCCCTTACGCCACCCTGCGGCCCGTTCATAAGTTTTCCAGTATTGCCAAAGGGGTATGTTTACTGATCCGGAGAAAAAACTGAGTATGGGTCGAACCGCTGATTCGGATCATAAATTCGGTCTTGGTGACCTCCATACAATATTTTATGACCCTACAAAAGTATCAGATCAATAACAATGCCCTGACGCCAACCCGCGGCCCGTTCAAAATTTTGCCAGTATTGCCGATGGGGTATGTTCACTGATCCGGAGAAAAAACTGAGTATGGGTCGAACCGCTGAATCAGATCAGAAATTCGGTCTTGATGACCTCCATACAATATTTTTTGACTCTACGAAAGAATCGGATCACTAATTATGCCCTGACGCCACCCCACGGCCCTTTCGAAATTTTGCCAATATTGCCAAAGGGGTATGTTCGCTGATCCGGAGAAAAAACTTAGTATGGGTTGAACCACTGAACCGGATCAGAAATTCGGTCTTGGTGACCTCTATACAATATTTTATGACCCTACGAAAGAATCAGATCAATAACAATGCTCTGAAGCCAACCCGCGGCCCGTTCAAAATTTTGCAAGTATTGCCAAAGTGGTATGTTCACCAATCCGGAGAAAAAACTGAGTATGGGTCCAATCACTAAATCGGATCAGAAATTCGTTCATGGTGACCTCCATACATAATTTTTTGACACTACGAAAGAATCGAATCAATAATTATGCCCTGACGCCACCCCACGGCCCTTTCGAAATTTTACCCATATTTCCAAAGGGGTATGCTCGCTGAGCCGGAGAAAAAACTTAGTATGGGTTGAACCGCTGAACCGGATCAGAAATTCGGTCTTGGTGACCTCTATACAATATTTTATGACCCTACGAAAGAATCAGATCAATAACAATGCCCTGACGCCAACCCGCGGCGCGTTCAAAATTTTGCAAGTATTGCCAAAGGGGTATGTTCACTGATCCGGAGAAAAAACTGAGTATAGGTCGAACCGCTGAATCAGTACGAAATTCGGTCTTGGTGACCTCCATACAATATTTTTTGACCCTACAAAAGAATCGGATCAATAAGTACGCCTTGACGCCACCCCGCGGCCCGTTCGAAATTTTTCCAGTATTGCGAAAAGGGTATGTTCACTGATCCAGAGTAAAAACTGAGTAAGGGTCGAACTGCTGAATCGGATCATAAATTCGTGCATGGTGACCTCCATACAATATTTTTTGACCCTACGAAAGAATCAGATCAATAACTATGCCCTGACGCCACCCCGCGGCCCGTTCGAAATTTTGCAAGTATTCCCAAAGGGGTATGTTCACTGATCCGGAGAAAAACTTAGTATGGGTCCAATCACTGAATCGGATCAGAAATTTGTTCATGGTGACCTCCATACATAATTTTTTGACTCTACGAAAGAATCAGATCAATAATTATGCCCTGACGCCACCCCCGCGGCGCGTTCGAAATTTTGCAAGTATTGCCAAAGGGGTATGTTCACTGATCAAGAGAAAAAACTGAGTATGGGTCGAACCGTTGAATCGGATCAGAAATTCAGTCTTGGTGACCTCCATACAATATTTTATGAACCCTACGAAAGAATCGGATCAATAACTCTGCCCTGACGCCACCACGCGACCCGTTCGAAATTTTCTAGTATTGCCAAAGGGGCATGTTCACGGATCCGGAGAAAAAGATGAGTATGGGTCGAACCGCTGAACTGGATCAGAAATTCGGTCTTGGGGACCTCTATTCAATATTTTATGACCCCACGAAAGAATCAGATCAATAACTATGTTCTGACGCCACCCTGCGGCCCGTTCAAAAGTTTTCCAGTATTGCCACGAGGGTATGTTCACTGTTCCGGGGAAAAAACCGAGTGTGGGTGGAACCGCTGAATCGGATCAGAAATTCGGTCTTGGTGACCTCTATACAATATTTTATAACCCTACGAAAGAATCAGATCAATAACTATGCCCTTACGCCACCCTGCGGCCCGTTCAAAAGTTTTCCAGTATTGCCAAAGGGGTATGTTTACTGATCCGGTGAAAAAACTGAGTATGGGTCGAACCGCTGATTCAGATCAGAAATTCGGTCTTGGTGACCTCCATACAATATTTTATGAACCCTACGAAAGAATCGGATCAATAACTCTGCCCTGACGCCACCCCGCGACCCGTTCGAAATTTTGCAAGTATTGCCAAAGGGGTATGTTCACTGATCCGGAGAAAAAACTGAGTATGGGTCGAACCGCTGAATCGAATAAGAAATTTGGTCTTGGTGAACTCCATACAATATTTTTTGACCCTACGAAAGAATCGGATCAGTAACTCCGCCCTGACGCCACCCCGCAACCCGTTCGAAATTTTGCAAGTATTGCCAAAGGGGTATGTTCACTGATCCGGAGAAAAACTGAGTATGGGTCCAATCGCTGAATCGTATCAGAAATTCGTTCATGGTGACCTCCATTCATAATTTTTTGACTCTACGAAAGAATCGGATCAATAATTATGCCCTGACGCCACCCCCGCGGCCCGTTCGAAATTTTGCCAATATTGCCAAAGGGGTATGTTCACTGATCCGGAGAAAAACTTAGTATAGGTTGAACCGCTGAATTGTATCAGAAATTCGGTCTTGGTGACCTCTATACAATATTTTATGACCCAACAAAAGTATCAGATCAATAACAATGCCCTTACGCCAACCCGCGGCCCGTTCAAAATATTGCCAGTATTGCCAAAGGGGTATGTTCACTGATCCGGAGAAAAAACTGAGTATGGGTCGAACCGCTGAATCAGATCAGAAATTCGGTCTTGATGACCTCCATACAATATTTTTTGACTCTACGAAAGAATCGGATCAATAATTATGCCCTGACGCCACCCCACGGCCCTTTCGAAATTTTGCCAATATTGCCAAAGGGGTATGTTCGCTGATCCGGAGAAAAAACATAGTATGGGTTGAACCGCTGAATCGGATTAGAAATTCGTGCATGGTGACCTCCATACAATATTTTTTGACCCTACGAAAGAATCAGATCAATAACTATGCCCTGACGCCACCCCGCGGCCCGTTCGAAATTTTGCAAGTATTGCCAAAGGGGTATGTTCACTGATCCGGAGAAAAAACTGAGTATGGGTCGAACCGCTGAATCGGATAAGAAATTTGGTCTTGGTGAACTCCATACAATATTCTTTGACCCTACGAAAGAATCGGATCAGAAACTCCGCCCGAACGCCACCCCCGCGACCCGTTCGAAATTTTGCCAGTATTGCTAATGGGGTATTTTCACTTATCCGGAGAAAAAACTGAGTATGGGTCGAACCGCTGAATCAAATAAGAAATTTGGTCTTGGTGAACTCCATACAATATTTTTTGACCCTACGAAAGAATCGGATCAGTAACTCCGCCCTGACGCCACCCCGCGACTCGTTCTAAATTTTGCAAGTATTGCCAAAGGGGTATGTTCACGGATCCGGAGAAAAACTTAGTATGGGTCGAACCGCTGAATCGGATCAGAAATTCTGTCTTGGTGACCTCTTTACAATATTTTATGACCCTACGAAAGAATAAGATCATTAACAATGCCCTGACACCAACCCGCGGCCCGTTCGAAATTTTGATAGTATTGCGAAAAGGGTATGTTCACTGATCCGGAGAAAAAACTGAGTATGTGTCGAACCGCTGAATCCGATCAGATATTCGGTCTTGGTGACCTCCATACAATATTTTATGACCTTATGAAAGATCCGGATGAATAATTATGCCCTGACGCCACCCCGCGGCCCGTTCGAAATTTTGCAAGTATTGCCAAATGGGTATGTTCAGTGATCCGGAGAAAAAACTGAGTATGGGTCCAATCACTGGATCGGATAAGAAATTCGTTCATGGTGACCTCCATACATAATTTTTTGACCCAACGAATGAATCGAAACAATAATTGTGCCCGGGCGCCACCCCTCGGCCCTTTCGAAATTTTGCTAGTATTGCGAAAGAGGTATGTTCACTGATCCGGGGAAAAAACCGAGTATGGGTGGAACCGCTGAATCGGATCAGAAATTCGGTCTTGGTGACCTCCATACAATATTTTATGAACCCTACGAAAGAATCGGATCAATAACTCTTCCCTGACGCCACTCCGTCGCCCGTTCGAAATTTTGCTAGTATTACCAAAGGGGTATGTCCACGGATCCGGAGAAAAAACTGAGTATAGGTCAAACCGCTGAATCGGATCAAAAATTCGGACTTGGTGACCTCCATACAATATATTTGACCCTACGAAAGAATCGGATCAATAATTATGCCCTGACGCAACCACGAGGCCCGTTCGAAATTTTGCCAGTATTGCCAAAGGGTTATGTTCACTGATCGGGAGAAAAAACTGAGTATGGGTTAAACCGCTGAATCGGATCAGAAATTCGGTCTTGGTGACCTCTATACAGTATTTTATGACCCTACGAAAGAATCAGATCAATAACAATGCCAAGACGCCAACCCGCGGCATGTTCAAAATTTTGCCAGTATAGCCAAAGGGGTACGTTTACTCATCCGGAGAAAAAACTGAGAATTGGTCTAACCGCTGAATCAGATCAGAAATTCGGTCTTGGTGACCTCCATACAATATTTTTTGACCCTACGAAAGAATCGGATCAATAATTATGCTCTGACGCCACCCCTCGTCCAGTTCGAAATTTTGCTAGTAGTGCCAAAGAGGTATGTTCACTGATACGGAGAAAAAACTGAGTATGGGTCGAACCGCTGAATCGGATCAGAAATTCGGTCTTGGTGACCTCCATACAATATTTTATGAACCCTTCGAAAGAATCGGATCAATAACTCTGCCCTGACGCCTCCCCGTGACCCGTTCGAAATTTTGCCAGTATTGCCAAAGGGGTATGTTCACGAATCCGGAGAAAAAGCTAAGTATGGATCGAACCGCTGAATCGGATAAGAAATTTGGTCTTGGTAACCTCCATACAATATTTTTTAACCCTAAGAAAGAATCGGATCAATAACTCTGCCCTGACACCACCTCGCGACCCGTTCGAAATTTTGCAAGTATTACCAAAGGGGTATGTTCACTGATCCGGAGAAAAAACTGAGTATGGGTCCAATCGCTGAATCGGATCAGAAATTGGTTCATGGTGACCTCCATACATAATTTTTTGACTCTACGAAATTATCGGATCAATAATTATGCCCTGACGCCACCCCCGCGGCCCGTTCGAAATTTTGCCAATATTGCCAAAGGGGTATGTTCACTGATCCGGAGAAAAAACTTAGTATGGGTTGAACCGCTGAATCGGATCAGAAATTCGGTCTTCGTGACCTCCATACAATATTTTATGAACCCTACGAAAGAATCGGATCAATAACTCTGCCCAGACGCCACCCCCGTGGCCCGTTCAAAATTTTGCCAGTATTGCCAAAGGGGTATGTTCACTGATCCGGAGAAAAAACCGAGTATGGGAGGAACCGCTGAATCGGATCACAAATTCGGTCTTGGTGACCTCCATACAATATTTTTTGACCCTACAAAAGAATCGGATCAATAAGTACGCCCTGACGCGACCACGCGGCCCGTTCGAAATTTTGCCAGTATTGCGAAAAGGGTAAGTTCACTGATCCTGAGTAAAAACTGAGTATGGGTCGAACCGCTGAATCGGATCAGAAATTCGTGCATGGTGATCTCCATACAATATTTTTTAACCCTACGAAAGAATCAGATCAATAACTATGCCATGACGCCACCCCCGCGGCCCGTTCGAAATTTTGCAAGTATTGCCAAAGGGGTATGTTCACTTATCCGGAGAAAAAACTGAGTATGGGTCCAATCGCTGGATCGGATCAGAAATTCGTCCAAGGTGACCTCCATACATAATTTTTTGACCCAACGAAAGAATCGAATAAATAATTATGCCCTGGCACCACCCCTCGGCCCTTTCGAAATCTTGCAAGTATTGCGAAAGGGGTATGTTCACTGATCCGGGGAAAAAACCGAGTATGGGTGGAACCACTGAATCGGATCAGAAATTCGGTCTTGGTGACCTCCATACATAATTTTTTAACCCTACGAAATAACCGGATCAATAACTAAGCCTTGACGCCACCCCGCGTCGCGTTCGAAATTCTGCTAGTATTGCCAAAGTGGTATGTTCACGGATCCGGGGAAAAAACCGAGTACGGGTCGAACCGCTGAATCGGATCAGAAATTCGGTCTTGGTGACCTCTATACAATATTTTATGACCCTACGAAAGAATCAGATCAATAACAACGCCCTGACGCCAACCCGAGGCTAGTTCGAAATTTTGCCAGTATTACCAAAGAGGTATGTTTACTGATCCAGAGAAAAAACCGAGTATGGGTGGAACCGCTTAATCGGATCACAAATTCGGTCTTGGTGACCTCCATACAATATTTTATGACCATACGAAAGAATCGGATCAATAAGTACGCCCTGACGCGACCCCGCGGCCCGCTCGAAATTTTGCCAGCATTGCGAAATGGGTCGAACCGCTGAATCGGATTAGAAACTCGTGCATGGTGACCTCCATACAATATTTTTTGACCCTACGAAAGAATCAGATCAATAACTATGCCCTGACGCCACCCCGCGGCCCGTTCGAAATTTTGCAACTATTGCCAAAGGAGTATGTTCACTAATCCGGAGAAAAAACTGAGTATGGGTAAAATCGCTAGATCAGATCATAAATTCGTTCATGGTGACCTCCATACAGAATTTTTTGACCCAACGAAAGAATCGAATCAATAACAATGCCCCGGCGCCACCCATCGGCCCTTTCGAAATCTTGCCAGTATTGCCAAAGAGGTATGTTCACTGATCTGGAGAAAAAACTGAGTATGGGTCGAACCGCCGAATCGGATCAGAAATTCGGTCTTGGTGACCTCCATACAATATTTTATGAACCCTACGAAAGAATCGGATCAATAACTCTGCCATGACGCCACCCCGCGACCCGTTCGAAATTTTGCCAGTATTGCCAAAGGGGTATGTTCACGGATCTGGAGAAAAAACTGAGTATGGGTCGAACCGCTGAATCGGATCAGTAATTCGGTCTTGGTGACCTCCATACAATATTTTATGAACCCTACGAAAGAATCAGATCAATAACTCTGCCCTGGCGCCAACCCTCGGCCCTTTCGAAATCTTGCTAGTATTGCGAAAGGGGTATGTTCACTGATCCGGGGAAAAAACCGAGTACGGGTCGAACCGCTGAATCGGATCAGAAATTCGGTCTTGGTGACCTCCATTCAATAATTTTGACCCTTCGAAATAATCGGATCAATAATTATGCCCCGACTCAACCAAACGACCCGTTCGAAATTTTTGCTATATTGCCAAAGGGGTATGTTCACTGATCCGGAGAAAAAACTTAGTATGGGTTGAACCGCTGAATCGGATCAGAAATTCGATCATGGTGACCTCTATACAGTATTTTATGACCCTACGAAAGAATCAGATCAATAACAATGCCCTGACGCCAACCCGCGGCCCGTTCAAAATTTTTGCAGTATTGCCTAAGGGGTATGTTCACTGATCCGGAGAAAAAACTGAGAATTGGTCTAACCGCTGAATCAGATCAGAAATTCTGTCTTGGTGACCTCCATACAATATTTTTTGACCCTACGAAAGAATCGGATCAATAACAATGCCATGACGCCACCCCTCGTCCCGTTCGAAATTTTGCCAGTATTGCCAAAGAGGTATGTTCACTGATCCGGAGAAAAAACTGAGTGTGGGTCGAACCGCTGAATCGGATCAGAAACTCGATCTTTGTGATCTCCATACAATATTTTATGAACCCTACGAAAGAATCGGATCAATAACTCTGCCCTGACGACACCCGGCGACCCGTTCGAAATTTTGCCAGTATTGCCAGAGGGGTATGTTCACGGATCTGGAGAAAAAACTGAGTATGGGTTGAACCGCTGAATCGGATTAGAAATTCGATCTTGGTGACCTCTATACAGTATTTTATAACCCTACGAAAGAATTAGATCAATAACAATGCCCTGACGCCAACCCGCGGCCCTTTCAAAATTTTGCCAGTATTGCCAAAGTGTTCATTGATCCGGAGAAAAAACTGAGAATTGGTCTAACCGCTGAATCAGATCAGAAATTCGGTCTTGGTGATCTCCATACAATATTTTATGAACCCTACGAAAGAATCAGATCAATAACTCTGCCCTGGCGCCACCCCTCGGCCCTTTCGAAATCTTGCTAGTATTGCGAAAGGGGTATGTTCACTGATCCGGGGAAAAAACCGAGTACGGGTCGAACCGCTGAATCGTATCAGAAATTCGGTCTTGGTGACCTCCATACAATAATTTTGACCCTTCGAAAGAATCGGATCAATAATTATGCCCTGACGCAACCACGCGGCCCGTTCGAAATTTTTCCTATATTGCCGAAGGGGTATGTTCACTGATCCGGAGAAAAAACATAGTATGGGTTGAACCGCTGAATCGGATCAGAAATTCGATCTTGGTGACCTCTATACAGTATTTTATGACCCTACGAAAGAATCAGATCAATAACAATGCCCTGACGCCTACCCGCGGCCCGTTCAAAATTTTGCCAGTGTTGCCAAAGAGGTATGTTCACTGATCTGGAGAAAAAACTGAGTATGGGTCGAACCGCCGAATCGGATCAGAAATTCGGTCTTGGTGACCTCCATACAATATTTTATGAACCCTACGAAAGAATCGGATCAATAACTCTGCCAAGACGCCACCCCGCGACCCGTTCGAAATTTTGCCAGTATTGCCAAAGGGGTATGTTCACGGATCCGGAGAAAAAACTGAGTATGGGTCGAACCGCTGAATCGGATCAGTAATTCGGTCTTGGTGACCTCGATACAATATTTTAAGAACCCTACTAAAGAATCAAATCAATAACTCTGCCCTAGCGCCACCACTCGGCCCTTTTGAAATCTTGCTAGTATTGCGAAAGGGGTATGTTCACTGATCCGGGGAAAAAACCGAGTACGGGTCGATCCGCTGAATCGGATCAGAAATTCGGTCTTGGTGACCTCCATACAATAATTTTGACCCTTCGAAATAATCGGATCAATAATTATGCCCTGACTCAACCACGCGGCCCGTTCGAAATTTTTGCTATATTGCCAAAGGGGTATGTTCACTGATCCGGAGAAAAAACTTAGTATGGGTTGAACCGCTGAATCGGATCAGAAATTCGATCATGGTGACCTCTATACAGTATTTTATGACTCTACGAAAGAATCAGATCAATAACAATGCCCTGACGCCAACCCGCGGCCCGTTCAAATTTTGCCAGTATTGCCAAAGGGGTATGTTCACTGATCCGGAGAAAAAACTGAGAATTGGTATAACCGCTGAATCAGATTAGATATTCTGTCTTGGTGACCTCCATACAATATTTTTTGACCCTACGAAAGAATCGGATAAATAACAATGCCCTGGCGCCACCCCTCGTCCCGTTCGAAATTTTGCCAGTATTGCCAAAGAGGTATGTTCACTGATCCGGAGAAAAAACTGAGTATGGGTCGAACCGCTGAATCGGATCAGAAACTCGGTCATGGTGATCTCCATACAATATTTTATGAACCCTACAAAAGAATCGGATCAATAACTCTGCCCTGACGACACCCCGTGACCCGTTCGAAATTTTGCCAGTATTGCCAAATGATACGTTCACGGATCCGGAGAAAAAACTGAGTATGGGTTGAACCGCTGAATCGGATCAGAAATTTGATCTTGGTGACCTCTATACAGTATTTTATGACCCTACGAATGAATTAGATCAATAACAATGCCCTGACACCAACCCGAGGCCCGTTCAAAATTTTGCCAGTATTGCCAAAGGGGTATGTTCACTGATCCGGAGAAAAAACTGAGAATTGGTCTAACCGCTGAATCAGATCAGAAATTCGGTCTTGGTGACCTCCATACAATATTTTATGAACCCTACGAAAGAATCAGATCAATAACTCTGCCCTGGCGCCACCCCTCGGCCCTTTCGAAATCTTGCTAGTATTGCGAATGGGGTATGTTCACTGATCCGGGGAAAAAACCGAGTACGGGTCGAACCGCTGAATCGGATCAGAAATTCGGTCTTGGTGACCTCCATACAATAATTTTGACCCTTCGAAAGAATCGGATCATTAATTATGCCCTGACGCAACCACGCGGCCCGTTCGAAATTTTGCCTATATTGCCAAAGGGGTATGTTCACTGATCCGGGGAAAAAACCGAGTACGGGTCGAACCGCTGAATCGGATCAGAAATTCGGTCTTGGTGACCTCCATACAATAATTTTGACACTTCGAAAGAATCGGATCAATAATTATGCCCTGACGCAACCACGCGGCCCATTCAGAATTTTTCCTATATTGCCAAAGGGGTATGTTCACTGATCCGGAGAAAAAACATAGTATGGGTTGAACCGCTGAATCGGATCAGAAATTCGATCTTGGTGACCTCTATACAGTATTCTATGACCCTACGAAAGAATCAGATCAATAACAATGCCCTGACGCCAACCCGCGGCCCGTTCAAAATTTTGTCAGTATTGCCAAAGGGGTATGTTATCTGATCCGGAGAAAAAACTGAGAATTGGTCTAACCGCTGAATCAGATCAGAAATTCTGTCTAGGTGACCTCCATACAAAATTTTTTGACCCTACGAAAGAATCGGATCAATAACAATGCCCTGACGCCACCCCTCGTCCCATTCGAAATTTTCCCAGTACTGCCAAAGAGGTATGTTCACTGATCCGGAGAAAAAACTGAGTATGTGTCGAACCGCTGAATCGAATCAGAAATTCGGTCTTGGTGATCTCCATACAATATTTTATGAACCCAACGAAGGAATCGGATCAATAACTCTGCCCTGACGCCAACCCGCGACCCGTTCGAAATTTTGCCAGTATTGCCAAAGGGGTATGTTCACGTATCCGGAGAAAAAACTGAGTATGGGTTGAACCGCTGAATCGGATCAGAAACTCGATCTTGGTGACCTCTATACAGTATTTTATGACCCTACGAAAGAATCAGATCGATAAAAATGCCCTGACGCCAACCCGCGGCCCGTTCAAAATTTTGCCAGTATTGCCAAAGGGGTAAGTTCACTGATCCAGAGAAAAAACTGAGAATTGGTCTAACCACTGAATCAGATCAGAAATTTGGTCTTGGTGACCTCCATACAATATTTTTTGACCCTACGAAAGAATCAGATCAATAACAATGCCCTGACGCCACCCCTCGTCCCGTTCGAAATTTTGCCAGTGTTGCCAAAGGGGTATGTTCACTGATCCGGAGAAAAAACTGAGTATGGGTCGAACCGCTGAATCGGATCAGAAATTCGGTCTTGGTGACCTCCATACAATAATTTTACCCTTCGAAATAATCGGATTAATAATTATGCCCTGACTCAACCACGCGGCCCGTTCGAAATTTTTGCTATATTGCCAAAGGGGTATGTTCACTGATCCGGAGAAAAAACTTAGTGTGGGTTGAACCGCTGAATCGGATCAGAAATTCGATCTTGGTGACCTCTATACAGTATTTTATGATCCTACGAAAGAATCAGATCAATAACAATGCCCGGACGCCAACCTGCGGCCCGTTCAAAATTTTGCCAGTATTGCCAAAGGGGTATGTTCACTGATCCGGAGAAAAAACTGAGAATTGGTCTAACCGCTGAATAAGATCAGAAATTCTGTCTTGGTGACCTCCATACAATATTTTTTGACCCTACGAAAGAATCGGATCAATAACAATGCCCTGACGCCACCCCTCGTCCCGTTGGAAATTTTGCCAGTATTGCCAAATAGGTATGTTCACTGATCCGGAGAAAAAACTGAGTATGGGTCGAACCGCTGAATCGGATCAGAAACTCGGTCTTGGTGATCTCCATACAATATTTTATGAACCCTACGAAAGAATCGGATCAATAACTCTGCCGTGACGACACCCCGCGACCCGTTCGAATTTTTGCCAGTATTGCCAAAGGGGTATGTTCACGGATCCGGAGAAAAAACTGAGTATGGGTTGAACCACTGAATCGGATCAGAAATTCGATCTTGGTGACCTCTATACAGTATTTTATGAACCTACGAAAGAATCAGATCAATAACAATGCCCTGACGCCAACCCGAGGCCCGTTCAAAGTTTTGCCAGTATTGCCATAGTGTTCACTGATCCGGAGAAAAAACAGAGTGTTAGGACATGAAATGTCATGTGTATGTCCCCAGTTCTATCAGGATGGTTCGATATGAAGATAACGATCGTGAAACTAAGTTAACGGACTGAAAATGTCAAAAGAAACTGATTCGATCGAATCAGTGACTGATTCGATCGAACCAGGTCTCGTTCGATCGAATGAGAGACTCATTCGATCGAACCAGTTTTCGATATATAAACGAAACTTAGGAAATTTCACAAGTGAGCACACATTCTACACACAGTCACGAACCACCACTCTGCTGAAATACTCTCTGCCCGTTCTTCACGTGTCGGTCCTTTCCTCCGTCCCTAGGTGTCAAACCGTCTTAGGAATCGTTACCGCGCGTTGTTGATCACCACCGAATCGCCGTGTTAGAGGATTCCGCACTCTAACACGTTGCCCCGTGAATCGTTGGGAAACCGTGTCCCGCACCGGTCCGACAAAGTGGTATCAGAGCCACGGTTACCGCTAGAAAGGTCTAACAACCGATCTAGCAAGCCGAGCTCTTGATTTTATGCGTTCTGGACGTTAAACTGTTGGTGTGTTCTTCGTGTTCTTCGCGTTTTCTGGGCTGGCGTTGAAGGAGTCGAATCAGTCCATTCGATCGAACGAGTTCCCCATTCGATCGAATAGGCCTATTCGATTGACTGATTCGATCGAATCAGTCTTCCCGCTCAAAAGTGTCAAATTCAAACGCCAGTTTTCCCGCCCATTCGATTGTCTTCATTCGATCGAATCAGATTGTATTCGATCGAACTGGTTTTCCCGCTCAAAGTGTCAAATTCAAATAGCTGATCGAACCAGTTCTTCATCCGATCGAATCTGTTCTTCATCCGATCGAATCTGTTCTTCATCCGACCGAACCAGTTCTCATTCGATCGAACGTGTTCCAGACCAAAAAAAAAAAAAAAAAAAAAAAAAAAAAAAAAAAAAAAAAAAAAAAAAGAGTCTGGAACGCCCGCTTACACGAAAATTTGCCCAAGCCATTTTTATCAGTCGGGAAGTCTTCTGAAAAAGTTTGGCAAAAATAAAATTTTTTCGACAAAATTTCCGAGAAATTTTCGGTTAATTTTCGGGTCAGTGATGAAGATTTTTCTGGACATCCTATACAAGTTGATTACAATCCAGAAAAAGTTTGGTGACAGTGAAATTTTCACTGATATATGCCGGCAAAGTCAGAGCGTTTAAATGTTTAATGGTTAAAGCGGCAAATTGGGGCAATGAACAAAGCACATTCACCTGAAGGAATTATCGTTTACAAGTTTAATGGATAACCCCTTGTTCATTGAGCTTCTACAGTGGTGATTGTTATAAGAACACAGAAGAACAGAGAAAAGTGTTTACTGATGAGTTATTGTGGGGTAGTCAGGAGCATCTGACTATTTATGGGCCAACCAAGTTTAATTTATTTTCCGCATTCTGAAGATGTCATCAGTGGAGATTAAGGAGGATCAAGCAAAAGAGTCAAATGTTCCTCAATCATCTCCAAGTTCAACAATTCCTGCAGAAGCTGCTACTGTTGAAGAAGTCAACGAAGTACTGTCAAAAGCAACTTCTGCATCCTGTTGAAGAATGGTGATTCGCAATCACGAAGTTAATGATGTGTCTTTGTCTCCGATGATGAATCTGCATACAAACTAATCTGTTTAGGGGGAGTAGCTGTGGATCGGAAGCCTCATCAAAGATTGCCCAATACATTATTAAGTCAG
Source organism: Bidens hawaiensis (assembly GCF_021521415.1). Classification (NCBI taxonomy): domain Eukaryota; kingdom Viridiplantae; phylum Streptophyta; class Magnoliopsida; order Asterales; family Asteraceae; genus Bidens; species Bidens hawaiensis. The sequence goes on along the minus strand of NW_027491048.1, from coordinate 50,452 downwards.
CGGAAGACGATATGAGCTTACACGTCTATATATTGGGATACACGCCAACGTCTGAGGGGGAATTTCTATAGTTGGTTGTTTTTAAACAGATTGTTTTGTCTGAAGATGTCAGCAATGGAGAACACTTTGCATCATTAACCGAGAGTTCAGTCTAAGGGGGAATCTTGCTGCAATGATGGTATTCTTCAACGTGATTATCAAGATATAGCAGAAGATTTGACTGAAGATTGCAAGAGGTGTCTACAGCAATTCGCAAGCAACGTCCAAGGGGGAATATGTTGGTGCATGTTTTGTGGCCGTCGCTTGGCGAATAGTTTAGAATGTTTATGTTGTATGCTGTACACCTAGGTAGTGGTTCACGCTGAAAGTGATCCATTTGAAAGAGCATTTTCAAATGGATACTCATTCGATCGAATGAGTTTCTGATTCGATCGAATGAGTCTGCCATTCGATCGAATAGGACTCATTCGATCGAATGAGTCCTGACCGAATGGCAGCGGGTATAAATACCAGCTTTCAGGCGTGAACAGGGAAGAGTTTAAGGATTTGCGTGCCCGGAGCCCAGGTGCTGTCCGGATGAGGGGGGAGGCCATGCTCGACCTCCCCCTGCCATAGATCGTGATTTCAGTGTTTAAACAAGCATGTAACCGTTCGCGTTTATCAATAAAGTGTTTGTTTTTATCTTTGATCTGTGGTTGAAACCTCCGTCTTTGGTCTTCAAACCTTCCGTCTCGAACGCGCTCGGATCGTCTCGGTCCCGGCTGAACCAACAATTGGTATCAGAGCCTTTGGTTCTTGATTCACGTTAGATTCGTGGTGAAATTCGTGTTTTTCTCGCGAAAATCGTTATTTTTGCCGGAAAATTCCGAATTTTTGGTGTTTTTGATCTTGGTGTTCGTCGTGTTCTTGTCAAAAACTGTTAAAATTGTCATGTTTTTGGTGTGTTTGATCCGTTTTTTGGTTGGTGTTCATCTGTTTTTGTGTTAAAAGTCTCATTTTGATCTTACTTTGCTCCTTGATCTTCTAAGATTCGTGTTTGTGGTTCAAAATTCGAAAATCCGTCAAAATCTCCTAATTTTGGAATTTCCAGATTTTCCGATCGAACCAGTCTATTTTTGGAACTCATTCGATCGAATAGCCCTCCTATTCGATCGAACCAGTTTGAACTTGGACCGAATCAGTTTTTCCCGCCTAGAAATACTCCAAGTTCATTCGATCGAACCAGATTCGTTCATTCGATCGAACCAGTCTCCAGTTGATCGAATAAGTCACACATTCGATCCGTCCATTCGATCACTGTCTTATTCGACTGTCAGAACCCGTTCGATCAAACCATACACTCAATCGATCGAATCTGTTAACCCATTCGATCGAACCAGTTACACATTCGATCGAATAACTTTCAGAAGATCAGTTCGGTTTTCCAGAGAGACATTCGATCGAATCAGAACATATTCGATCGAATAAGGCACTCGTCCGATCGAACCAGACTCATTCGATCAACAGTTCAAAGTTAACCAAAGGATCAAAAATGGCTTCAAGTTCGAGTACCAACAAGAGGATCCAATCGATTCTCGAAAGCGATTCTGAATCGGGAAGCTACAACAAGCCACCAAAGCTGATGACATTAAACGACTTTACTACCTGGAAGACACGATTCCAGATTCATCTTACAGGTGTAAATCCTGGACTTTGGGAAGCTGTCCAAACAAATTGGGTGCATCCGACGAACGAGAATGGTGAGACTTTGAGCTACTTTAGGCTGTCTGATGAACAAACGAAAGCCTTTGACGCTGAGAAGAAAGCCTTCTCTTTACTATCGCAAGCACTCTCCAGCGATCTCTTCCATCAGTTTAACCAGTTTACTACAGCGTCATCTCTTTGGAACGCACTGGTAGACCGATGTGAAGGATCTGACTCACTTAGAGAAATTCACGCACGGGAGCTCAAGCGTGAATTTGATTTGTTCGGTCCAGAGTCGGGAGAAGACATTGATTCGTTACTGTCGTGATTCTATCATCTAATGTCAGAGCTCAAGTCCTATAACGTCAGAACTACAGGGACTGAGAAAGTTAGATGTCTTGCACAAGGACTTCCACCAAGCTGGAGCACCTTTCTGACGGTGATGAGAAGAAGTCATCAGCTGGAAACGATTCTCCTGTCTGATTTTATTAAGGAAATCAGACAAGAAGAGGCTGAACTAAGAGCCTCCTCCAGAAAACCGAGATCAACTTCTGACAAATCACTTTACATGTCAAAACCTCCTATGTCAGAGTCAACTGATCATGCTCCGATGAAGACCGCTTTTGTCTCCTCAACGTCAAATCAATCAAAGGGGACTGAAACGAGATCTTCCGTCCCACTATCAACTTCTGGAAACTCAAGTACTAACTCCGGACCCAAGTCAACGGAGAAAGCAACGTTGAATACTGAAGGCTTGGGAACAGTAACAGTGGAGGTTGCCAAAGAACACATGGCAACTCTAGGCACGATAATTGAGTCCTACAGTTTAATGGTGGCGGGTAAGCTAGGAAATAGTCATCTGGACAGCGATGACTATGAACAGCTTGACGAAGATGATATGGAACGCATAGACATTATGTGGGCTCTTGGCAGTGCGTTCCGAAGGGCCAGAAAGTGGACGAAGAAAACAGGTCAGGCCCTCTCAATAAACAACAAATCCAAGTTCGGCTTTGATAAAAACAAAGTAAAATGCTACAACTGTGGCGAACTTGGTCACTTTGCCAAGGAGTGCTCGAAGCCAAGAAGGGAAGGTCACCAATATCCCTTCCGAACCACTTCATCATCATCCACTCCTGCTGCAGCAGCTGCAACTGTCAACCTTGAGAGACAACTGGTCCCTCAAAATCAAACCGCAGCAAACAACGTCGACATCAACAACGAAACTGCTCTTGCAGTTCAAGGGGATGAAGGCGAGACATGGAACTTGAGCATCAACATGGCTGATGTCACAGTAGTAGATGAAAACTCTGAAACAGAGTCTGTCGATGAACCAGCTGCTGAAGTCCATGAAGGAGAACCTGAGGTTGAAGTGGTATCTTTGGAGATTAAGGAGGATCACGAAAAAGAGTCAAATGTTCCTCAAACATCTCCATGTTCGACAATTCCCGCAGAGGCTGCTAAAGTTGAAGAAGTCAACGAAGTAGAGTCTAAAGCAACTTCTGCATCGTTTCTGGAAAAAGCTGGGAATCTTTGCTTTGCATTCATGGCAGAGACATCAAATGCCAAGGTAAGTTCTAACCCATCAACTCCCAAACCAGAAAATGTTAAATGTTTAAAATGTGAATTGTATGAACAAGAAATTCAATCTCTAAAAGAGAGAATTGAAGATCTCGAGGCTTACAAACAAGCAGCCTCAAGATCTTTAATGGAACTGACTGACGCGCTTGCACAGAATAAGGCTTGGAAGCAGAAAGAGTCTGTTTTTAAAGAAAAGATTGATAGCCTTAAGCGTCAGAACAAGGAACTTGAAATATGTGTTCTGAATCAACAAGACTCTATCAATTTTCACATAAATAAGAATAATGTTTTGAAAAAAGAATTGGAAAACTTGAAAGCTGATTTTGAATCATTGAATTTCAAATTAAAAAGTTACTCAAATTCATCTTATTTATTAGAACACATTATTCCCGAGTTCCGAGGCAAAAAGGAAAGAGGCGTGGGATATAACAATGTCCCACCCCCGATCCTGAATCAATTTTCAAGCACACCAGGAGCTGTGCCGGATGATGAATCAAATGATTATATACCCGAGGACACAAACCAAATTTCTAAGTCTAAGGGTAAAGAAGTCATTGACCCGGCTCCTGAGTCCAAACAAAATGTTGATGCCACAGAGTTAGGTTCCACAACTAAATCGGGCCCACCACCATCTAAGTCAAAGGCAACAACAACAAGAAGTTCTCAGAAGAAAAAGTTTAATCCTAAATCTGAGAAAGTCTATGTGGAACATAGTACCCAGTTTGTAAAGGAGGGTAACGTTAATGAAAAACATAATTTCCCAAAACACCCTCCTAGACAAACTTCACCCCAAAATGTCAAATCCAGGGGGTACTATGATAACAGACAAAACCAGAGTTATTTCTCTCCACCAAGTCAAAGGGGGAGAAACTACTGTTTTTCGTGTGGAGAGGTAGGGCATATAGCAAGATTTTGCTATAAGTACACGGATCCTAAGCAGTACATATCGACTCCGGATCCGAGGTATGTCAAGTCACCTCCTAGGAGGCGACCGACCATTGACATTCAAGGTCAAGAACGGTTTCACACACCGAGGTCGGTTTCTCCTCGGAAACCTCAGCCAACCTCACCACACCAATCCCCAAACCCCTCAGATCCAAGTGTTTCCACTTCGACAAGTGAAACTCAGTCTTCAACCAGCTATCTCAAACATGCTGAGAAGAAGACTGACTTTTGGAAACCTAAGAAAACTAACACTGTTGATAACAACGTCAAATCTGAAAACAGTGTTAATGAGGGTAAATGGATTGAATTGTTCATTCGTGATGAAGATGGAAAACCCAAGACCTTAAGGGCTTGGGTTTCCAATGATATTTAAACCTTTTGTTTTTGTGTGCAGGTTGCTCTATATGATCCAAGATTCAACATGTGGATCATAGACTCAGGAGCTTCCAGGCACATGACTGGAAACATGAATCTCCTTTCAAGTGTCAGACAAATAAAAGGAGGTGCAGTTTCCTTTGCAGGAAATCAAGGAGGTTATATCACGGCCTAAGGAATGGTGTCTAATGGGCGAATTTCGTTTGAGAAAGTAAATTTCATCAAAGAGTTGGAGAACAACCTGTTGTCGATAAGTCAAATCTGCGACAAAGGTTTCAAAGTTATGTTTGACGACCGAGATTGCCACATCTTGCCTAAGGATTTCAACTTTCCTGAAGACAAGGTTTTAATGTCAGCTGCACGCCAGAGTGATCTTTACATTCTGGATATGGCTAAGGCAGGGTCAACGTCTCCAACGGCGACATGTTTCGTGTCCAAGGCATCCGAACGTGATACTGTCTTATGGCATAGACGGATGGGACACATAAATGTCAGGAACATGAACAAGCTTGTGCACCGCAGACTAGTTGAGGGAGTTAATCTGAGAAGTTTTCGTCTCCCTGATTCATGTGTGAAGTGCAAAGCCGGAAAGCAGATAAAAAGGTCCCACAAGTCTAAGAGTTTCCACTCAATTGATATTCCGTTGGAACTCCTTCATATGGATCTTTTTGGCCCAATAAGCGTCAAAAGTATCTCTGGGCACTCATACTGTCTAGTGGTTACTGATGAATATTCTAGATTCTCTTGGGTGTTTTTCTTGAAAGTAAAATCAGAAACGTTTGGGTGTATACAACTGCTGGTTACAACTATTGAGTCTCAATACAATCTGAAGGTTCGAAGAATGCGGTCAGATAACGGTACAGAATTTAAAAATGCGAATGTTGAAAATTTCTGCAAAGAAAAAGGGATCGTTCAGGAGTTCAGTGCCCCATATGTTCCACAAATGAACGGGGTTGCTGAAAGGAAAAATCGTACGTTAATCGAGACAGCAAGAACAATGTTAGCCGACTCAGTGTTACCTGTTACGTTTTGGAGTGAGGCAATTGCCAACGCCTGTTTCACATTAAATCGGGTAGGCATCGTCAAGCGCCACGGCAAGACAAGTTTCGAGCTTCTTCAACGACGAAGGCCTAACTTAGAGCACCTGGAACCATTCGGGGCTCTTTGCACGTTACTTAAAAGGCAAGTCGATAATAAGTTCGAGGAGAAGATCATCAACGGCTATTTTCTGGGTTACAGCATACCTCTCAAAAGGGTCTTCAACAGAACAACAAAATTAGTTGAAGAATGGTACCATGTCGATGTTCAACGCTACACAGAACCAGCCAAGGGGACAGGAGAAGACTGGTTGTTTGATTATGACAAACTGTTCAAGTCATTCAATCTGTATGAGATTGCTATTCAAATGATGTATGAGGCGCAAAATGCACCTCCTGATGAATCTTTGCAATCTTCAACTCATCCTGGTCCGTCATCATCTTCCTCCACAGAGTCTAGCGATCAAGTTCAAGAATCTTCCGAATCTGAATCTGAAGATGAATCTCCAGCAGATGATGTACAATCGGCACCAACTCAGGTTACGTCACAACCTTCATCGTCAAATCAAGAAGTGCCGAATGCAGATCAGCCTCTAACGTCTACTTCAGAGGCACCACAATCCGCTCCAGTTCCTGAGCCGAACTTAACTAACTTGGAACAAAATGTTGTCGTTTCTGACAATCCGGTTGTTAGGACTGAACGTGATCATCCACAAGACAACATTATAGGGGACTTTCAACAGGGTGTCAAAACTCGGCGACAGCTGAATTTTGGTCTCTACACAGAAATGATGGAGTCAGGATCAGTTGCTCTTAATGCCCATGAATGCTTCTTAGCACAAGAAGAACCACACAGCACCACCGATGCGCTGAAAGATTCCAACTGGGTCTCAGCCATGCAAGAGGAATTATTGCAGTTTAAAAGACTTGGTGTGTGGAAGCTGGTGGATCTCCCCAAAGGACAGAAGAAAATTGGCACTAAGTGGGTACTAAAATGTAAACGTGACGATCGTGGAGTGATTGTTCGCAACAAAGCCCGCCTGGTGGTCCAAGGGTTTAGGCAAATCGAAGGCCTAGACTACAATGAGGTATATGCTCCGGTTGCTCGTTTGGAGGCAATCCGGATGTTCTTGGCGTATGCATCTTTCAAGAAATTCAAAGTATATCAAATGGACGTCAAGAGTGCCTTTTTGTACGGTCACATCGAAGAGACCGTATATGTGGCACAACCTCCAGGTTTTGAAGACCCATATCACAAGGACAAAGCCTATCTGCTCAACAAGGCTTTGTACGGTCTTCACCAAGCCCCGAGAGCTTGGTATAAAGAACTATCCAAACACCTTCTGAACAACGGGTTTAGAAGGGGAACCATTGACTGCACACTATTCTCAAAAGAAAAAGAAGGAGATCTAATTATGGTACAAGTGTACGTGGACGACATCATCTTCGGGTCCACGAATAAAACACTTTGTAAGGAGTTCGAACAAGTGATGAAAGAAAAATTTGAAATGAGCTCCATGGGTGAGATGAAGTTCTTCTTAGGACTTCAAGTTGATCAAAAAGATTCCGGTATCTTCATTCACCAGACAAAATACGTCAATGACATCTTGAAACGGTTTGAGATGTTGAGTTCTTCTTCACAGGGAACTCCTTTAGAGGTTAATCACGGGATTAATCCTGACGAGAAGGGTGAATTGATCAATCCAACTCACTATAGAGGGATCATCGGATCTCTAATGTACCTGACTGCTTCTCGGCCAGACATAATGTTTGCTACGTGTCTCTGTGCACGTTACCAGTCAAAGCCGAAGGTCTCCCATCTGATTGCAGTCAAAAGAATTTTGCGTTATCTGAAGGGTACTCCAGATTGGGGTCTTTGGTATCCTCATGATGATAACTTTGATCTACATGCGTACAGTGATTCGGACTATGGTGGTTGTAAACTCGATTACAAATCAACAACAGCAGGATGTCAGTTCTTTGGAAGTCGTTTAGTAACGTGGCAATGCAAAAAGCAGACGTCAGTCTCCACTTCAACAGCTGAGGCGGAATATATTGCGGCTGCCAGTTGCTGTTCTCAAGTTATTTGGATTCAGCAACAAATGCGTGACTACGGTATTGAATGTTCTACTACTCCCATATATATTGATAATTCTGCTGCAATTTCAATTACCAAAAATCCGGTCCATTTTAGCAAAACGAAGCACATCGAAATTCGATATCACTTCCTTCGTGATTGCTACGAAAAGAAGTTAATCGATGTGATAAAAATCCCCACTCAGGAACAACGCGCTGATCTCTTCACTAAAGCATTTGATAAACCACGGTTTTTATATTTACTAGAGATCAACGGCGTTAAACGTATATCAGATGATGTTCCTGAAGATATCATTTAAATTGTTTTCATTTTTTTCTTTTCTTAAAAATTTGAAAAAGTCCAAAAAGATTTTGTTTTTTATAAATTCTAGGGGGAGAAAGGTTTCAAGAAAAACCAAAAACAATATAAAATACAAAAACCCAAAAACATTAAAAAAAATTTCAAAATTTTGAGAAGTTGATCTTGTTACAAGAAAGGTGATAGTACACAGACGCTATCATACTGAGACATCAAAAAGATTTGTTATGTCTGTACAGCTTATTTTCATTTTTCAAATATTAAATTTTTATACATCACTATCGCTTAAAATTATGTCGGTTACCTCAGTTTGATGGACACATTTTCGGATGTGTGTTGGTCCTTACTTCTACTAGTAGATTATGAGGATAGCCATTAACCAGATGACTGAAAGTGATCGGGGCGGGTTTTGATGGGTCTTTATTCTTTCGCTGAAAAATAGTCGGTTATACTTAGTTAGAAGGACACATACTCGTATGTGGTCGGTCCAGTTGATCCATTGGATCTTCAGGATAGCCGTTTACCTGAAGACTTTGACTTGATCGGGGCGAAATAATTTAAACGTTATATGTTTTAAAAGACATTCATATATATTCAGAAAATGAGAAATTGATCCAACCTTGGAAAATGATAGATACACTGATTCTGTGTGCTTAACTAGTGAAGTTATTAGGCTTAAAAGGCTTTAGAACGGTCATTGTGTGTCATGGTAGCTTTTTATGGTGCGTAAAAGTAGATGTGATACAAACTAAATCTACTCGATTTTACGTGGAAACTCCTTAAGAGTTTTGTATGTCTTCATATATATCTTTCCGAATGATAGGCAGAAAAGCGATTACCCAGTCATACACGAGCCCATAAGTGTTCTGATTCCCGTAAAGATAGTGTGTGAAGAAACTGCAGTGATCCAGATTCGGGACTTGCAATTGTTTACTACTCTGAAGTTTGAATATTATAAAAAAAAAAAAAAAAAAAAAAAAAAAAAAAAAAATTATTACATTATGAGTGATTGAAACATTCTAGAGTTAACAATGTCAAGACTTCTCAATCATGGAGTAAGAAAGAAAGAAAACGGGAAGCAGATGAAGACACTTACAACTTTAATCAGACACTATGGGTCAAGGTCAATTCGGGGTGACTTGGGGAAAGCCAAATACGCTTTGAGAATAGATAGGAGGCATCATAATCTCTGAGTTGATACCCACTTAAATTTTGAGTCATAATTGAACCTAACTCGTATCACAGAAACGATGAAAACCATTTTAAGTTATTTACATGCTCACAACCTGTTTCTTTATGTCATAATACAGCTAAACACGGATCTGTGTGACAGTCACGTAATTAGTATGATTCCTGTTCGGATCTTTCTCACAAAAAGAATATTCATTATGTCTTGTTTAACTTCGTTTATTCGTAAAAAAAAAAAAAAAAAAAAAAAAAAAAAAAAAAAAAAAAAAAAAAAAAAAAATCTCAGTAGACAGTCATATACGTCTGTATGATTTCTTATTATAGATCCTTCTCAACCAAAAATAATGTGTTTTAAAATTTTGTACAGTTGTTTATTTCAGTTTGAATATTATAAAAAAAAAAAAAAAAAAAAAAAAAAAAAAAAAAAAAAAAAGATTTTTAATTCTGAATTAATCTTTTTATTTTTATTTATTTTATTCTGCTTTAATGTTGATGAGAAATCATCGTGACAGGTAGTCTGATCCCTGTCCCTCCCTGTAAATATTTTGATAAAAAACCAAAAAGATTTTATTTCTATTTATTTTTTTTCTTTCTCATTTTATCTATTTCTGTTTGTTTGAGAATCGATGAGAAATCATCGTGACAGGTAGTCTGATCCCTGTCTGTTCCTACTAAATGTTTATCCAGTGTGTAGGAATGAAAGAAAACTTCATGCAGGTTGCTAAATGTTCATCTGTGCAACAGGCTGTGCATGAAAGAAAGAATGAAGTGACAAGAAAACCCAAGGATGTTTGAGCCTGATATTTTTCAATTGTTACTAATGTCTTATGATCTATCTGTTCTGTAGGAACGAAAATCTCAGGATTGGAAAATATCTAAGAAAACTAACCAAATGTCAAAAGTTTATGTTTTCGTGCAGGTTCAAAGGCATCACGATCGATGGACGGGAAATAAGATATTTAAAAAATTTTTTTTTCAAATGTTTCCCCATTCGATCGAATAGGTTGCTATTCGATCGAATAACTCGATCGAAGGAACTGATTCGATCGAATCAGTGGTTGAGGATTGCAAACAGTTGCGAAGAGACTCATTCGACCGAATAAGAATCTCATTCGATCGAATGGTCCAAACGAACAAGTCCGTTCGATCGAATAAGTCCAAAAACAGTATAAATACTCAAACTTATTCGATCGGTCAGTTAATTTCGAAATATATTACGGATTTTTGCTCTCAAATCTATTTTCCTCAAACCCTTGTTTTGATCCGATCACATTATTCGGTTTTTCACGTAGATCATTAAAATGTAAGTTTTTGTTATTTTTAACCGTGTTTTGATCGGGTTGTTGATCGTCTAAGTTTTCCGGGTTCGGTGTTCTTCGTTTCTGGGTTTCTGTTTGAATGAGTCGAACCAGTCCATTCGATCGAACGAGTTTCTTATTCGATCGAATGTGACTTATTCGACCAATAGTTCGATCGAATCAGAAGTCAACGATAAGATCTATCTCATTCGATTGTCTGTGATCGAACCAGATCTCATTCGATCGAATGAATAGCTCAACCGATCGAATGTGTTACTCGTTCGATCGAACTAGTCCAGAAAATTTGAAAAGTTTAAACGCATTCAGTCGTTTCAATATCTGTTCGTTCTAACACGTTTAAGTTTACAGATTCAATGGCTGAAGTTGCAGTAGTGGTTGCTCAGTACAAAACGTCCATCAAGCACAACATCGTGGCTTTTCTAGACGAAAAGTCGAGCCACGGGAAAGACTTTGCAACGGTGATAAAGTTTTTGAAGAGGTCAAGGATTTTTGGACCTATCTCGAGGGTCATTGAGCCGATAATGTCAATCCAACAGGAATTTTGGAGAAATGCCACGCACGACAAATCAGTCGTGCCGTCGGTTATTCGCTCCACCGTTAGAGGGCATGCAATTGTTATATCTGCCCAGGTCATTCGAGAAGTCTGTGGATTTGAAGATGATGAATCAGACCCGACCTCCCTACATCCTGCTGCAACAAGAGGATGTTTCGCACGTATGAAGTATGACGGCGACCTCAATGCCGGTCTGCTTCATAAGGCCAACTTGTGCCCCGAGTTCAAATATTTGGCACACGTTGTGATGCACTGCTTGGGCCCTCAACGAACCAGCTTTGACAAGCTGAGGGAAAGCATGCAGTTCACTGTAGCTGCTTTGGTGATGAACCGACCATACAACTTCTCTCAGATGACTTTCGGTCATATGGTCGAGAACATCACGTTGAAGCAAGGGAAAAGTGAGAAGTTTCTACAGTTCCCACGGTTCGTGCAAATGATTGTCGATACTCAAGCACCAGGGTTACTGAAAGAAAACGAAGGTGATGTGGTGAAACTGGACCACATGAAAAATGAGACTCTCAACCGTCTCAAATCTTACAAGGAACGTCCAACCAGGCCACCAATCAAAAGATGCTTCGGGCATTTGGTGAATCCGTCTTACAGGGCCCCTCCTAAAAGGAAATGGAGAAATGATACCAGTGACTCAGACGTCGAAAACTTACCTTTGCAGGAATCAAGCGACGACTCTGACACTGAGGAGGTGGCGGTCCCTGAAGATACAAGGACCGAAGCTGAAAAGGAGGCTGATTCGTTTCTAAATGAAGAAGAGTTGGAAACTGGTGAGGAAGTCAGAGCCGTGGAAAATCCGGCCGACATAGATGTAGGAGAAGAAAGGCCTGCAAAGAGGCAAAAGAAGAAGGTTACTCGGAAGTATCGAAGCTTATTTCCCGATCAACCGCGTCCCTCAATGTTACCATCCGTCGGGACTTCTGCTGCTCCTCCTGCTCAACCAGCACAGCCACCAACACCGCAGTCAGCTCAACAACCTATTCCTCAAGCTCAACCTGAAATGGCCATACCTCAAAAGGTTGCATCCGAACTTGCTGATTTGCACAAGGCGATGATGAAGATGTTACTGTTCAAGGCAGAGCAAGAAGAACAGAATCGGCTCAGAGATGAGCAGATTGCTAAACTTCAAGCTGAGAACGAAATGCTCAGGCTTGAAAATAGTCAGTTAAATGCTACTGTCGCTGAACAGGGATCTTCGATCAATGAACAAGGTTCTTTGATCACCGAGCTGAAAGAGTCAAATCTACGCCTTGAAGCAAGAGTGACTGAGCTGAAGGGTGATGTTCTTCGTCTGGAAGGTCCAACCAATGTCGATGTGGACACAGACGAACTGGACTCTTCTGATGATGGAGGTGAAGGTAGTTAAGAGTATTTTGAGTGAATGTAGTAAGGACTTAAATGTTAAATCTTTTCAATTAATGATTTGTTTGTAAACCTAGTTTCATATGTAATGATATTGTATTTAATGTTTATGATATTACATATGTTTACTTAAATTTGTTGTTACTTTGTGTTTGTGTAATCAAACAGGTGATGCTGATCCGTTTAATGTCCAACCGCTGCAATCAAAAACAGCAGCGGAATATTTCACGTTTTTACTGGACAATCCAGATGAGCAGCAATTCTTCGCAAGTGGAGACTTGGAAGAAGGTGAAATTTCTCACAATTTCACAGAAGAAGAACTGGAACATATGTTTGAGCTATACAATGAAGAAACAGGCAAGTATCTGGCTTTGCCTTCAACAGAACAAACATCTTCTTCGGCTGCTACACCTGACTCAACATCATCCACGGCCGCTGATCCCTCTCAATTCGATGAAGTCGAAATGGAAGACTTGACGCAGGAAGAATATCCAGAGTACTACACGTCTCAACCTGAAGATCTTCCTAACTCGGCAAGCTTCTTTCAAAATGTAACAGAGGAGGAAATACAGAAGAAGGCTGACGAAAGGTCAAACACAATGAAACAGCCTTCTGATGCAGATCAAGCCGATTTCGTTGAGAAAACTGAAGAGTGCAAGAAAGCTTTCAACGCTATTCTTGAGAAGATAAGGTCCAGACGACAAGCAAAGCCGACCATTCCTCACACAATGTCCTATAAGATGAAGGGTCGTAGAACTTCAGGTGAAATAATTGCTTGGGCGTGTCTGAAGGATCTTAATTGCATTGCTGTCAAGAGAGAAAAAGGGGTTGAGTACTTTCAACGTATCACTGACTTGAAGACTCTTCCTACTTTTGATCTAAACCGTCTTAACTATCTTGATATGCTTTATGCAAGTTCATCTCCATTTGCAACGTATTATCAGAGTGTATTGCGAATGGAATACAGCTCAAAATGGAAGATGATCACTCCACAAAGGCCAAAGAGATATACAAGTAAAAGGGAGATCGATCCGATCACCAACAGGCCAAAGATTGTTTTGAAGTACATGCCACCACTCACGATGAAGAAGATTCCTCTAAGAAAGATGAAGCAGGACTTCTACAAAGCGTTCAGGCATTGGTACTATGACGGAAGACTGCATGAAGCAGTCATCGTGCTCAACGACAATGGAAATTGGAGCACAATTCGTATCTTTGATCCTATGTGGCTCACAAACTTGTCACGGGAGGACGTCTACACGCTGTACAAGACAGAGATTCTCTACGCCCCCGAAGACATGGAGCAAGCTTTAACGTATAGAAATGTCATTAGGATCTGCTTTGCCTATGACATACATGCAGGATCAAATTGGAAAGAGCAACAGAAGAAGTATGCACAAGAGACTGAAGCTTAATTGTCATGTTTATTTTGTTTCTTGTTGTAATGAAAGGTTTAATCTTCTGGTTGTAATTGTTTTTGAGTTGAATGTAATTTGTTTTGGAACATTGTGATAGATTGTGCTTAAATGTTTATCTAAAGTTTCAATTGACAGCTTCTCAGGATATGCGGAACCTATGGTAAGTCTGACTGACTGGACCATTTGATCCTGAGAGAACTTCATGATGAAAGGAGTTCGTGGATGCAACATGCGCACCATTAGCTTTGAGAAAAGAGAGAGTGAGATAACTCCAAGGGGGAGTTACGATCGAGCAAGAGAACTCGATTGATTGTAAGTAAATAGAACTGGCTCCAAGGGGGAGTTTGTTAGGACATGAAATGTCATGTGTATGTCCCCAGTTCTATCAGGATGGTTCGATATGAAGATAACGATCGTGAAACTAAGTTAACGGACTGAAAATGTCAAAAGAAACTGATTCGATCGAATCAGTGACTGATTCGATCGAACCAGGTCTCGTTCGATCGAATGAGAGACTCATTCGATCGAACCAGTTTTCGATATATAAACGAAACTTAGGAAATTTCACAAGTGAGCACACATTCTACACACAGTCACGAACCACCACTCTGCTGAAATACTCTCTGCCCGTTCTTCACGTGTCGGTCCTTTCCTCCGTCCCTAGGTGTCAAACCGTCTTAGGAATCGTTACCGCGCGTTGTTGATCACCACCGAATCGCCGTGTTAGAGGATTCCGCACTCTAACACGTTGCCCCGTGAATCGTTGGGAAACCGTGTCCCGCACCGGTCCGACACAGAGAATTCGTCTAACCGCTGAATCAGATCAAAAATTCTGGCTTGGTGATCTCCATACAATATTTTATGAACCCTACGAAAGAATCAGATCAATAACTCTGCCCTGGCGCCACCCCTCGGCCCTTTCGAAATCTTGCTAGTATTGCGAAAGGGGTATGTTCACTGATCCGGGGAAAAAACCGAGTACGGGTCGAACCGCTGAATCGGATCAGAAATTCGGTCTTGGTGACCTCCATACAATAATTTTGACCCTTCGAAAGAATCGGATCAATAATTATGCCCTTACGCAACCACGCGGCCCGTTCGAAATTTTTCCTGTAATGCCAAAGGGGTATGTTCACGGATCCGGAGAAAAAACTTAGTATGGGTTGAACCGCTGAATCGGATCAGAAATTCGATCTTGGTGAACTCTATACAGTATTTTATGACCCTACGAAAGAATCAGATCAATAACAATGCCCTGACGCCAACCCGCGGTACGTTCAAAATTTTGCCAGTATTGCCAAAGGGGTATGTTCACTAATCCGGAGAAAAAACTGAGAATTGGTCTAACCGCTGAATCAGATCAGAAATTCGGTCTTAGTGACCTCCATACAATATTTATTGACCCTACAAAAGAATCGGATCAATAACAATGCCCTGACGCCACCCCTCGTCCCGTTCGAAATTTTGCCAGTATTGCTAAAGAGGTATGTTCACTGATCCGGAGAAAAAACTGAGTATGGGTTGAACCGCAGAATCGGATCAGAAATTCGGTCTTGGTGACCTCCATACAATATTTTATAAACCTTACGAAAGAATCGGATCAATAACTCTGCTCTGACGCCACCCTGCGAGCCGTTCGAAATTTTGCCAGTATTGCCAAAGGGGTATGTTCACGGTTCCGGAGAAAAAACTGAGTATGGGTTGAACCTCTGAATCGGATCAGAAATTCGATCTTGGTGACCTCTATACAGTATTTTACGACCCTACGAAAGAATCAGATCAATAACAATGCCCTGACGCCAACCCGAGGCCCGTTCAAAATTTTGCCAGTATTGCCATAGTGTTCACTGATCCGGAAAAAAACAGAGAATTGGTCTAACCGCTGAATCAGATCAGAAATTCTAGCTTGGTGATCTCCATTCAATATTTCATGAACCCTACGAAAGAATCAGATCAATAACTCTGCCCTGGCGCCACACCTCGGCCCTTTCGAAATCTTGCTAGTATTACGAAAGGGGTATGTTCACCGATCCGGGGAAAAAACCGAGTACTGGTCGAACCGCTGAATCGGATCAGAAATTCGGTCTTGGTGACCTCCATACAATAATTTTGACCCTTCGAAAGAATTGGATCAATAATTATGCCCTGACGCAACCACGCGGCCCGTTCGAAATTTTTCCTATATTGCCAAAGGGGTATGTTCACGGATCCGGAGAAAAAACTTAGTATGGGTTGAACCGCCGAATCGGATCAGAACTTCGATCTTGGTGACCTCTATACAGTATTTTATGACCCTACGAAAGAATCAGATCAATAACAATGCCCTGACGCCAACCCGCAGCCCGTTCAAAATTTTGCCAGTATTGCCAAAGGGGTATGTTTACTAATCCGGAGAAAAAACTGAGAATTGGTCTAACCGCTGAATCAGATCAGAAATTCGGTCTTGGTGACCTCCATACAATATTTTTTGACCCTACGAAAGAATCGGATCAATAACAATGCCCTGACGCCACCCCTCGTCCCGTTGGAAATTTTGCCAGTATTGCCAAATAGGTATGTTCACTGATCCGGAGAAAAAACTGAGTATGGGTCGAACCGCTGAATCGGATCAGAAACTCGGTCTTGGTGATCTCCATACAATATTTTATGAACCCTACGAAAGAATCGGATCAATAACTCTGCCGTGACGACACCCCGCGACCCGTTCGAATTTTTGCCAGTATTGCCAAAGGGGTATGTTCACGGATCCGGAGAAAAAACTGAGTATGGTTTGAACCACTGAATCGGATCAGAAATTCGATCTTGGTGACCTCTATACAGTATTTTATGAACCTACGAAAGAATCAGATCAATAACAATGCCCTGACGCCAACCCGAGGCCCGTTCAAAGTTTTGCCAGTATTGCCATAGTGTTCACTGATCCGGAGAAAAAACAGAGAATTCGTCTAACCGCTGAATCAGATCAAAAATTCTGGCTTGGTGATCTCCATACAATATTTTATGAACCCTACGAAAGAATCAGATCAATAACTCTGCCCTGGCGCCACCCCTCGGCCCTTTCGAAATCTTGCTAGTATTGCGAAAGGGGTATGTTCACTGATCCGGGGAAAAAACCGAGTACGGGTCGAACCGCTGAATCGGATCAGAAATTCGGTCTTGGTGACCTCCATACAATAATTTTGACCCTTCGAAAGAATCGGATCAATAATTATGCCCTTACGCAACCACGCGGCCCGTTCGAAATTTTTCCTGTAATGCCAAAGGGGTATGTTCACGGATCCGGAGAAAAAACTTAGTATGGGTTGAACCGCTGAATCGGATCAGAAATTCGATCTTGGTGAACTCTATACAGTATTTTATGACCCTACGAAAGAATCAGATCAATAACAATGCCCTGACGCCAACCCGCGGTACGTTCAAAATTTTGCCAGTATTGCCAAAGGGGTATGTTCACTAATCCGGAGAAAAAACTGAGAATTGGTCTAACCGCTGAATCAGATCAGAAATTCGGTCTTAGTGACCTCCATACAATATTTATTGACCCTACAAAAGAATCGGATCAATAACAATGCCCTGACGCCACCCCTCGTCCCGTTCGAAATTTTGCCAGTATTGCTAAAGAGGTATGTTCACTGATCCGGAGAAAAAACTGAGTATGGGTTGAACCGCAGAATCGGATCAGAAATTCGGTCTTGGTGACCTCCATACAATATTTTATAAACCTTACGAAAGAATCGGATCAATAACTCTGCTCTGACGCCACCCCGCGAGCCGTTCGAAATTTTGCCAGTATTGCCAAAGGGGTATGTTCACGGTTCCGGAGAAAAAACTGAGTATGGGTTGAACCTCTGAATCGGATCAGAAATTCGATCTTGGTGACCTCTATACAGTATTTTACGACCCTACGAAAGAATCAGATCAATAACAATGCCCTGACGCCAACCCGAGGCCCGTTCAAAATTTTGCCAGTATTGCCATAGTGTTCACTGATCCGGAAAAAAACAGAGAATTGGTCTAACCGCTGAATCAGATCAGAAATTCTAGCTTGGTGATCTCCATTCAATATTTTATGAACCCTACGAAAGAATCAGATCAATAACTCTGCCCTGGCGCCACACCTCGGCCCTTTCGAAATCTTGCTAGTATTACGAAAGGGGTATGTTCACCGATCCGGGGAAAAAACCGAGTACTGGTCGAACCGCTGAATCGGATCAGAAATTCGGTCTTGGTGACCTCCATACAATAATTTTGACCCTTCGAAAGAATTGGATCAATAATTATGCCCTGACGCAACCACGCGGCCCGTTCGAAATTTTTCCTATATTGCCAAAGGGGTATGTTCACGGATCCGGAGAAAAAACTTAGTATGGGTTGAACCGCCGAATCGGATCAGAACTTCGATCTTGGTGACCTCTATACAGTATTTTATGACCCTACGAAAGAATCAGATCAATAACAATGCCCTGACGCCAACCCGCAGCCCGTTCAAAATTTTGCCAGTATTGCCAAAGGGGTATGTTTACTAATCCGGAGAAAAAACTGAGAATTGGTCTAACCGCTGAATCAGATCAGAAATTCGGTCTTGGTGACCTCCATACAATATTTTTTGACCCTACGAAAGAATCGGATCAATAACAATGCCCTGACGCCACCCCTCGTCCCGTTCGAAATTTTGCCAGTATTGCCAAAGAGGTATGTTCACTGATCCGGAGAAAAAATTGAGTATGGGTCGAACCGCTGAATCGGATCAGAAATTCGGTCTTGGTGACCTCCATACAATATTTTATAAACCCTACGAAAGAATCGGATCAATAACTCTGCCCTGACGCCACCCCGCGACCCGTTCGAAATTTTGCCAGTATTGCCAAAGGGGTATGTTCACTGATACGGAGAAAAAACTGAGTGTAGGTCGAACCGCTGAATCGGATAAGAAATTTGGTCTTGGTGACCTCCATGCAATATTTTTTGACCCTACGAATTAATCGGATCAATAACTCTGCCCAGACGCCACCCCGCGACCCGTTCGAAATTTTGCAAGTATTGCCAAATGGATATGTTCACTGATCCGGAGAAAAACCTGAGTATGGGTTCAATCGCTGAATCGGATCAGAAATTTGTTCATGGTGACCTCCATACATAATTTTTTGACTCTACGAAATAATCGGATCAATAATTATGCCCTGACGCCACCCCGCGGCTCGTTCGAAATTTTGCCAATATTGCCAAAGGGATATGTTTATTGATCCGGAGAAAAAACTTAGTATGGGTTGAACCTCTGAATCGGATCAGAAATTCGGTCTTGGTGACCTCTATACAGTATTTTATGACCCTACGAAAGAATTGGATCAATAAAAATGCCCTGACGCCAACCCGCGGCCCGTTCAAAATTTTGCAAGTATTGCCAAAGGGGTATGTTCACTGATCCGGAGAAAAAACTGAGAATTGGTCTAACCGCTGAATCAGATCAGAAATTCGGTCTTGGTGACCTCCATACAATATTTTTTGACCCTACGAAAGAATCGGATCAATAACAATGCCTTGACGCCACCCCTCGTCCCGTTCGAAATTTTGCCAGTATTGCCAAAGAGGTATGTTCACTGATCCGGAGAAAAAACTGAGTATGGGTCGAACCGCTGAATCAGATCAGAAATTCGGTCTTGGTGACCTCCATACAATATTTTATAAACCCTACGAAAGAATCGGATCAATAACTCTGCCCTGACGCCACCCTGCGACCCGTTCGAAATTTTGCCAGTATTGCCAAAGGAGTATGTTCACGGATCCGGAGAAAAAACTGAGTGTAGGTCGAACCGCTGAATCAGATAAGAAATTTGGTCTTGGTGACCTCCATACAATATTTTTTGACCCTACGAATGAATCGGATCAATAACTCTGCCCTGACGCCACCCCGCGACCCGTTCGAAATTTTGCAAGTATTGCCAAAGGGATATGTTCACTGATCCGGAGAAAAACCTGAGTATGGGTCCAATCGCTGAATCGGATCAGAAATTTGTTCATGGTGACCTCCATACATAATTTTTTGACTCTACGAAAGAATCAGATCAATAATTATGCCCTGACGCCACCCCGTGGCCCGTTCGAAATTTTGCCAATATTGCCAAAGGGGTATGTTCATTGTTCCGGAGAAAAAACTTAGTATGGGTTGAACCGCTGAATCGGATCAGAAATTCGGTCTTGGTGACCTCTATACAATATTTTATGACCCTGCGAAAGAATCAGATCAATAACAATGCCCTGACGCCAACCCGCGGCCCGTTCAAAATTTTGCTAGTATTGCCAAAGGGGTATGTTCACTGATACGGAGAAAAAACTGAGTATGCGTCGAACCGCTGAATCAGATCAGAAATTCGGTCTTGGTGACCTCCATACAATATTTTTTGACCCTACGAAAGAATCGGATCAATAAGTACGCCCTGACGCAACCCCGCGGCCCGTTCGATATTTTGCCTGTATTGCGAAAAGGGTATGTTCACTGATCCAGAGTAAAAACTGAGTATGAGTCGAACTGTTGAATCGGATCAGAAATTCGTGCATGGTGACCTCCATAATTATTTTTTTACCCTACGAAAGAATCAGATCAATAACTATGCCCTGAAGCCACCCCGCGGCCCGTTCGAAATTTTGCATGTATTACCAAAGGGGTATGTTCACTTATCCGGAGAAAAAACTGAGTATGGGTCCAATCGCTGGATCGGATCAGAAATTCGTTCATGGTGACCTCCATACATAATTTTTTGACCCAACGAAAGAATCGAATCAATAATTATGCCCTCGAGCCACCCCTCGGCCCTTTCGAAATCTTGCTAGTATTGCGAAAGGGGTATGTTCATTGATCCGAGAAAAAAACCGAGTATGGGTGGATCCGTTGAATCGGATCAGAAATTCGGTTTTGGTGACCTCCATACATAATTTTTTAACCCTACGAAATAACCGGATCAATAACTAAGCCTTGACGCCACCCCGTGGCCCGTTCGAAATTTTGCTAGTATTGCCTAGGGGGTATGTTCACGGATCCGGAGAAAAAACTGAGTATGGGTTGAACCGCTGATTCGGATCAGAAATTCGGTCTTGGTAACCTCCATACAATATTTTATGAACCCTACGAAAGAATCAGATAAATAACTCTGCCCTGGCGCCACCCCTCGGCCCTTTCGAAATCTTGCTAGTATTGCGAATGGGGTATGTTCACTGATCCGGGGAAAAAACCGAGTACGGGTCGAACCGCTGAATCGGATCAGAAATTCGGTCTTGGTGACCTCCATACAATAATTTTGACCCTACAAAAGAATCGGATCATTAATTATGCCATGACGCAACCACGCGGCCCGTTCGAAATTTTGCCTATATTGCCAAAGGGGTATGTTCACTGATCCGGAGAAAAAACTTAGTATGGGTTGAACCGCTGAATCGGATCAGAAATTCGATCTTGGTGACCCCTATTCAGTATTTTATGACCCTACGAAAGAATCAGATCAATAACAATGCCCTGACGCCAACCCGCGGCCCGTTCAAAATTTTGCTAGTATTGCCAAAAGGGTATGTTCACTGATCCGGAGAAAAAACTGAGAATTGGTCTAACCGCTGAATCAGATCAGAAATTCTGTCTTGGTGACCTCCATATAGTATTTTTTGACTCTACGAAAGAATCGGATCAATAACAATGCCTTGACGCCACCCCTCGTCCAGTTCAAAATTTTTCCAGTATTGCCAAAGAGGTATGTTCACTGATCCGGAGAAAAAACTGAGTATGGGTTGAACCGCTGAATCGGATCAGAAATTCGGTCTTGGTGACCTCCATTCAATATTTTATGAACCCTACGAAAGAATCAGATCAATAACTCTGCCCTGGCGCCACCCCTCGGCCCTTTCGAAACCTTGCTATTATTGCGAAAGGGGTATGATCACTGATCAGGGGAAAAAACCGAGTACGGGTCGAACCGCTAAATCGGATCAGAAATTCGGTCTTGGTGACCTCCATAAAACAATTTTGACCCTTCGAAAGAATTGGATCAATAATTATGCCCTGACGCAACCACGCGGCCCGTTCGAAATTTTGCCTATATTGCCAAAGGGGTATGTTCACTAATCCGGAGAAAAAACTTAGTATGGGTTGAACCGCTGAATCGGATCAGAAATTCGATCTTGGTGACCTCTATATAGTATTTTATGACCCTACGAAAGAATCAGATCAATAACAATGCCCTGAGGCCAACCCGCGGCCCGTTCAAAATTTTGCCAGTATTGCCAAAGGGGTATGTTCACTGATCCGGAGAAAAAACTGAGAATTATTCTAACCGCTGAATCAGATCAGAAAATCTGTCTTGGTTACCAACATACAATATTTTTTGACCCTACGAAAGAATCGGATCAATAACAATGTCTGACGCCACCCCTCGCCTCGTTCCAAATTTTGCAAATATTGCCAAAGAGGTATGTTTACTGATCCGGAGAAATAACTGAGTATGGGTCGAACCGCTGAATCGGATCAGAAATTCGGTCTTGGTGACCTCCATACAATATTTTATGAACCCTAAGAAAGAATCCGATCAATAACTCTGCCCTGACGCCACCCCGCGACACGTTCAAAATTTTGCCAGTATTGCCAAAGGGGTATGTTCACGGATCCAGAGAAAAAACTGAGTATAGGTCGAACCGCTGAATCGGATAAGAAATTTGGTCTTGGTGACCTCCATACAATATTTTTTGACCCTACGAATGAATCGGATCAATAACTCTGCCTTGACGCCACCCCGCGACCCGTTCGAAATTTTGCAAGTATTGCCAAAGGGATATGTTCACTGATCCGGAGAAAAACCTGAGTATGGGTCCAATCGCTGAATCGGATCAGAAATTTGTTCATGGTGACCTCCATACATAATCTTTTGACTCTACGAAAGAATCGGATCAATAATTATGCCCTGACGCCACCCCGCGGCTTGTTCGAAATTTTGCCAATATTGCCAAAGGGGGTATGTTCATTGATCCGGAGAAAAAACTTAGTATGGGTAGATCCGCTGAATCGGATCAGAAATTCGGTCTTGGTGACCTC
The DNA here is from genome assembly GCF_021521415.1 of Bidens hawaiensis. NCBI lineage: Eukaryota > Viridiplantae > Streptophyta > Magnoliopsida > Asterales > Asteraceae > Bidens > Bidens hawaiensis. The sequence goes on along the minus strand of NW_027491048.1, from coordinate 27,517 downwards.
AATACAATATTTTATGACCCTGCGAAAGAATCAGATCAATAACAATGCCCTGACGCCAACCCGCGGCCCGTTCAAAATTTTGTCAGTATTGCCAAAGGGGTATGTTCACTGATCCAGAGAAAAAACTGAGTGTGGGTCGAACCGCGGAATCAGATCAGAAATTCGGTCTTGGTGACCACCATACAATATTTTTTGACCCTACGAAAGAATCGGATCAATAAGTACGCCCTGACGCAACCCCGCTGCCCGTTCGATATTTTGCCTGTATTGCGAAAGGGGTATGTTCACTGATCCAGAGTAAAAACTGAGTATGGGTCGAACTGCTGAATCGGAACAGAAATTCGTGCATGGTGACCTCCATATATTATTTTTTACCCTACGAAAGAATCAGATCAATAACTATGCCCTGACGCCACCCCGCGGTCAGTTCGAAATTTTGCAAGTATTACCAAAGGGGTATGTTCACTGATCTGGAGAAAAAACTGATTATGGGTCCAATCGCTGGATCGGATCAGAAATTCGTTCATGTTGACCTCCATACATAATTTTTTAACCCAACGAAAAAATCGAATCAATAATTATTCCCTAGAGCCACCCCTCGGCCCTTTCGAAATCTTGCTAGTATTGCGAAAGGGGTATGTTCACTGATCCGGGGAAAAAACCGAGTATGGGTGGAACCGCTGAATCGGATCAGAAATTCGGTCTTGGTGACCTCCATACATAATTTTTTAACCCTACGAAATAACCGGATCAAAAACTAAGCCTTGACGCCACCCCGCTGCCCGTTCGAAATTTTGCTAGTATTGCCTAGGGGGTATGTTCACGGATCCGGAGCAAAAACTGAGTATGGGTTGAACCGCTGAATCGGATCAGAAATTCGGTCTTGGTGACCTCCATACAATATTTTATGAACCCTACGAAAGAATCAGATAAATAACTCTGCCCTGGCGCCACCCCTTGGCCCTTTCGAAATCTTGCTAGTATTGCGAAAGGGGTATGTTCACTGATCAGGGGAAAAAACCGAGTACGGGTCGAACCGCTGAATCGGATTAGAAATTCGGTCTTGGTGACCTCCATACAATAATTTTGACCCTTCGAAAGAATCGGATCAATAATTATGCCCTGACGCAACCACGCGGCCCGTTAGAAATTTTGCCTATATTGCCAAAGGGGTATGTTCACTGATCCGGAGAAAAAACTTAGTATGGGTTGAACCGCAGAATCGGATCAGAAATTCAGTCTTGGTGACCTCTATACAATATTTTATGACCCTACGAAAGAATCAGATCAATAACAATGCCCTGACGCCAACCCGCGGCCCGTTTAAAATTTTGCCAGTATAGCCAAAGGGGTATGTTTACTGATCCGCAGAAAAAACTGAGTATGGGTCGAATCGCTGAATTAGATCAGAAATTCGGTCTTGGTGACCTCCAGACAATATTTTTTGACCCTACGAAAGAATCGGATCAATAAGTACACCCTGACGCAACCCCGCGGCCAGTTCGATATTTTGCCAGTATTGTGAAAAGGGTATGTTCACTGATCCAGAGTAAAAACTGAGTATGGGTCGAACTGCTGAATCGGATCAGAAATTCGTGCATGGTGACCTCCATAAATTATTTTTTTACCCTACGAAAGAATCAGATCAATAACTATGCCCTGACGCCACCCCGCGGACCGTTCGAAATTTTGCAGGTATTACCAAAGGGGTATGTTCACTGATCCGGAGAAAAAACTGAGAATGGGTCCAATCGCTGGATCGGATCAGAAATTCGTTCATGGTGATCTCCATACATAATTTTTTGACCCAACGAAAGAATCGAATCAATAATTATGCCCTGGTGCCACCCCTCGGCCCTTTCGAAATCTTGCTAGTATTGCGAAAGGGGTATGTTCACTGATCCGGGGAAAAAACCGAGTATCAGTGGAACCGCTGAATCAGATCAGAAATTCGGTCTTGGTGACCTCCATATATAATTTTTTAACCCTACGAAATAACCGGATCAATAACTATGCCTTGACGCCACCCCGCGGCCCGTTCGAAATTTTGCCAGTATTGTCAAAGGGTTATGTTCGCTGATTCGGAGAAAAAACTGAGTATGGGTCAAACCGCTGAATCAGATCAGAAATTCGATCATGGTGACGTCCATACAATATTTTTTGACCCTACGAATGAATCGGATCAATAACTCTGCCCTGACGCCACCCCGCGACCCATTCGAAATTTTGCAAGTATTGCCAAAGGGATATGTTTACTGATCCGGAGAAAAACCTTAGTATAGGTCCAATCGCTGAATCGGATCAGAAATTTGTTCATGGTGACCTCCATACATAATTTTTTGACTCTACGAAAAAATCGGATCAATAATTATGCCCTGACGCCACCCCGCGGCCTGTTCGAAATTTTGCCAATATTGTCAAAGGGGTAAGTTCATTGATCCGGAGAAAAAACTTAGTATGGGTTGAACCGCTGAATCGGATCAGAAATTCGGTCTTGGTGACCTCTATACAATATTTTATGACCCTGCGAAAGAATCAGATCAATAACAATGCTCTGACGCCAACCCGCGGCCCGTTCAAAATTTTGCCAGTATTGCCAAAGTGGTATGTTCGCTGATCCGGAGAAAAAACTGAGTATGGGTCGAACCGCTGAATCAGATCAGAAATTCGGTCTTGGTGACCTCCATACAATATTTTTTGACCCTACGAAAAAATCGGATCAATAAGTACGCCCTGACGCAACCCCGCGGCCCGTTCGAAATTTTGCCAGTAATGCGAAAAGGGTATGTTCACTGATCCAGAGTAAAAACTAATTATGGGTCGAACCGCTGAATCGGATCAGAAATTCGTGCATGGTGACCTCCATACAATATTTTTTAACCCTACGAAATATTTAGATCAATAACTATGCCCTGACGCCACCCCGCGGCCCGTTCGAAATTTTGCCAATATTGCCAAATGGGTATGTTCACTAATCCGGAGAAAAAACTGAGTATGGGTCCGATCGCTGGATCGGATCATAACTTCGTTCATGGTGACCTCCATACATATATTTTTGACCCAACGAAAGAATTGAATAAATAATTATGCCCTGGCGCCACCCCTCGGCCCTTTCGAAATCTTGCTAGTATTGCGAAATGGGTATGTTCACTGATCCGGGGAAAAAACCGAGTATAGCTTGAACCGCTGAATCGGATCAGAAATTCGGTCTTGGTGACCTCCATACATAATTCTTTAACCCTACGAAATAACCGGATCAATAACTATGCCCTGACACCACCCTGCGGCCCATTCGAAATTTTGCCAGTATTGTCAAAGGGTTATTTTCACTGATCCAGAAAAAAAACTGAGTATGGGTCGAACCGCTGAATCGGATAAGAAATTTGGTCTTGGTGACCTTCATACATTATTTTATGAACCCTACGAAAGAATCGGATCAATAACTCTGCCCTGACTCCACCCCGCGGCCCGTTCGAAATTTTGCAAGTATTGCCAAAGGGGTATGTTCACAGATCCGGAGAAAAAACTGAGTATGGGTGGAACCGCTGAATCGGATCAGAAATTCGGTCTTGGTGATCTCCATACAATATTTTATGAACCGTACGAAAGAATCGGATCAATAACTCTGCCCTGACGCCACTCCGCGGCCCGTTCGAAATTTTGCCAGTATTGCCAAAGGGGTATGTTCGAGGATCCGGAGAAAAAACTGAGTACGGGTCGAACCGCTGAATCGGATAAGAAATTTGGTCTTGGTGACTTCCATACAATATTTTTTGACCCTACGAAAGAATCGGATCATTAATTATGCCCCGACACCATCCCGCGGCCTGTTCGAAATCTTGCATGTATTGCCAAAGAGGTATGATCACTGATCCGGAGAAAAAAGTTGGGTGGAACCGCTGAATCGGATCAGAAATTCGGTCTTGGTGACCTCCATACATAATTTTTTAACCCAACGAAAGAATCGAATCAACAATTATGCCCTGGCGCCACCTCTCGGTCCTTTCGAAATTTTACAAGTATTGCCAAAGGGGTATGTTCACTGATCCAGAGAAAAAACTGAGAATTGGTCTAACCGCTGAATCAGATCAGAAATTCGGTCTTGGTGACCTCCATACAATATTTTTTGACCCTACGAAAGAATCGGATCAATAAGTACGCCCTGACGGAACCCCGCGGCCCGTTCGAAATTTTGCCAGTAATGCGAAAAGAGTATGTTCACTGATCCAGAGTAAAAACTAAGTATGGGTCGAACCGGTGAATCGGATCAGAAATTCGTGCATGGTGACCTCCATACAATATTTTTTGACCCTACGAGAGAATCAGATCAATAACTATGCCCTAACGCCACCCCACGGCCCGTTCGAAATTTTGCAAGTATTGCCAAAGGTGTATGTTCACTGATCCGGAGAAAAAACTGAGTATGGGTCCAATCGCTGGATCGGATCAGAAATTCGTTCATGGTGACCTCCATACATAATTTTTTGACCCAACGAAATAATCGATTCAATAATTATTCCCTGGCGCCACCCCTCGGCCCTTTCGAAATCTTGCTAGTATTGCGAAAGGGGTATGTTCACTGATCCTGGGAAAAAACCGAGTATGGGTGGAACCGCCGAATCGGATCAGAAATTCGGTCTTGGTGACCTCAATACATAATTTTTAACCCTACGAAATAACCGGATCAATAACTATGCCTTGACGCCACCCCGCGGCCCGTTCGAAATTTTGCTAGTATTGCCAAAGGGGTATGTTCACGGATCCGGAGAAAAAACTGAGTATGGGTCGAACCGCTGAATCGGATCAGAAATTCGGTCATGGTGACCTCCATACAATATTTTATGAACCCTACGAAAGAATCGGATCAATAACTCTGCCCTAACGCCACTCCGCGGCCCGTTCGAAATTTTGCCAGTATTACCAAAGGGGTATGTTCACGGATCCGGAGAAAAAACTGAGTACGAGTCGAACCGCTGAATCGGATCAGAATTCGGTCTTGTTGACCTCCATACAATGTTTTTGACCCTATGAAAGAATCGGATCAATAATTATGCCCTGACGCAATCACGCGGCCCGTTCGAAATTTTGCCTATATTGCCAAAGGGGTATGTTCACTGATCCGGAGAAAAAACTGAGAATTGGTCTAACCGCTGAATCAGATCAGAAATTCGGTCTTGGTGACCTCCATACAATATTTTTTGACCCTACGAAAGAATCGGATCAATAATTATGCCCTGACGCCACCCCGCGGCCCGTTCAAAATTTTTCCAATAATGCCAAAGGTGTGTGTTCAATGATCTGGAGAAAAAACTAAGTATAGGTTGAACCGCTGAATCAGATCAGAAATTCGGTCTTGGTGACCTACATACAATATTTTATGACCCTAAGAAAGAATCGGATCAATAACTATGCCCTAACGCCACTCCGCAGCACGTTCGAAATTTTGCCAGTATTGTCAAAGGGTTATGTTCGCTGATTCGGAGAAAATACTGAGTATGGTTCAAACCGCTGAATCAGATCAGAAAATTCGATCTTGGTGACATCCATACAATATTTTTGACCCTACGAAAGAATATGATCAATAAGTATGCCCTGATGCAACCACGCGGCTCGTTCAAAATTTTGCCAGTATTGCCAAAAGAGGTATGTTCACTGATCCGGAGAAAAAACTGAGTACGGGTCGAAAAGCTGAATCGGATTAGAAATTTGGTCTTGGGGACCTCCATACAATATTTTTTGACCCTACAAAAGAATCGGATCAATAATTATTCCCTGACGCCACCCCGCGGCCTGTTCGAAATCTTGCCTGTATTGCCAAAGAGGTATGATTACTGATTCGGAGAAAAAACTGAGTATGGGTGGAACCGCTGAATCGGAACAGAAATTCGGTCTTCGTGACCTCTATAAAATATTTTATGACCCCACGATAGAATCGGATTAATAACTATGCCCTGAAGCCACCCCGCGGCCCGTTCAAAATTATGCCAGTATTGCCAAAGGGGTATGTTCACTGATCCGGAAAAAAACTAAGAATTGGTCTAACCGCTGAATCAGATCAGAAATTCAGTCTTGGTGACCTCCATACAATATTTTTTGACCCTACGAAAGAATAGGATCAATAATTATGCCCTGACGCCACCCCGCTGCCCGTTCAAAATTTTTCGAATATTGCCAAGGGTGTATGTTCAATGATCCGGAGAAAAAGCTGAGTATAGGTTGAACCGCTGAATCGGATTAGAAATTCGATCTTGGTGACCTCTATACAATATTTTATGACCCTACGAAAGAATCAGATCAATAACAATGCCCTGACGCCAACCCGCGGCCCGTTCAAAATTTTGCCAGTGTTGCGAAAAGGGTATGTTCACTGATCCAGAGTAAAAACTGAGTATGGGTCGAACCGTTGAATCGGATCAGAAATTCGTGCATGGTGACCTCCATAAATTATTTTTTTACCCTACGAAAGAATCGGATCAATAACTATGCCCTGACGCCACCCCGCGGCCCGTTCGAAATCTTGCTAGTATTGCGACAGGGGTATGTTCACTGATCCGGAAAAAAACCGAGTATCGGTGGAACCGCTGAATCGGATCAGAAATTCGGTCTTGGTGACCTCCATACATAATTTTTTAACCCTACGAAATAACCGGATCAATAACTATGCCTTGACGCCACCCCGCGGCCCGTTCGAAATTTTGCAAGTATTGCCAAAGGGGTATGTTCACGGATTCGGAGAAAAAACTTAGTATGGGTCGAACCGCTGAATTGAATTAGGTATTCGTTCTTGGGGACCTTCATACAATATTTTTTGACCCAACGAAAGAATCGAATCAATAATTATGCCCTAGCGCCACCCCTCGGTCCTTTCGAAATTTTGCTAGTATTGTGAAAGGGGTATGTTCACGGATCCGGAGAAAAAACTGAGTACGGGACGAACCGCTGAATCGGATTAGAAATTTGGTCTTGATGACCTCCATACAATATTTTTTGACCCTACAAAAGAATCGGATCAATAATTATGCCCTGACGCCACCCCGCGGCCAGTTCGAAATCTTGCCTGTATTGCCAAAGAGGTATGATCACTGATCCAGAGAAAAAACTGAGTATGGGTGGAACCGCTGAATCGGATCAGAAATTCGGTCTTGGTGACGTCTATAAAATATTTTTTGACCCTACGAAAGAATCGGATCAATAACTATGCCCTGACACCACCCTGCGGCCCATTCGAAATTTGGCCAGTATTGTCAAAGGGTTATGTTCACTGATCCGGAGAAAAAACTGAGTATAGGTCGAACCGCTGAATCGGATAAGAAATTTGGTCTTGGAGACCTTCATACAATATTTTATGAACTCTACGAAAGAATCGGATCAATAACTCTGCCCTGACGCCACCCCGCGGTCCGTTCGAAATTTTGCTAGTATTGGCAAAGGGGTATGTTCACTGATCCAGAGAAAAACCTTATTATGGGTCCAATCGCTGAATCGGATTAGAAATTCGTTCATGGTGACGTCCATACATAATTTTTTGACTCTACGAAAGAATCGGATCAATAATTATGCCCTGACGCCACCCGGCGGCCAGTTCGAAATTTTGCCAATATTGCCAAAGGGGTATGTTCACTGATCCGGATAAAAAACTTAGTATGGATTGAACCACTGAATCGGATCAGAAATTCGGTCTTGGTGACCTCTATACAATATTTTATGACCCTGCGAAAGAATCAGATCAATAACAATGCCCTGACGCCAAACCGCGGTCCGTTCAAAATTTTGCCAGTATTGCCAAAGGGGTATGTTCACTGATCCGGAGAAAAAACTGAGTATGGGTTGAACCGCAGAATCAGATCAGAAATTCGGTCTCGGTGACCTCCATACAATATTTTTTGACCCTACGAAAGAATCGGATCAATAATTATGCTCTGATGCCACCCCGCGGCCAGTTCGAAATCTTGCCTGTATTGCCAAAGAGGTATGATCACTGATCTGAAGAAAAAACTGAGTATGGGTGGAACCGCTGAATCGGATCAGAAATTCGGTCTTGGTGACCTCTAAAAATATTTTATGACCCTACGAAAAAATCGGATCAATAACTATGCCCTGACACCACCCTACGGCCCATTCAAAATTTTGCCAGTATTGTCAAAGGGTTATGTTCACTGATCCGGAGAAAAAACTGAGTATAGGTCGAACCGCTAAATCGGATAAGAAATTTGGTCTTGAAGACCTTCATACAATATTTTATGAACTCTACGAAAGAATCGGATCAATAACTCTGCCCTGACTCCACCCTGCGGTCCGTTCGAAATTTTGCTAGTATTGCCAAAGGGGTATATTCACGGATCCGGATAAAAAACTGAGTACGGGACGAACCGCTGAATCGGATTAGAAATTTGGTCTTGGTGACCTCCATACAATATTTTTTGACCCTACAAAAGAATCGGATCAATAATTATGCCCTGACGCCACCCCGCGGCCAGTTCGAAATCTTGCCTGTATTGCCAAAGAGGTATGATCACTGATCCGGAGAAAAAACTGAGTATGGGTGGAACCGCTGAATCGGATCAGAAATTCGGTCTTGGTGACCTCTATAAAATATTTTTTGACCCTACGAAAGAATCGGATCAATAACTATGCCCTGACACCACCCTACGGCCCATTCGAAATTTTGCCAGTATTGTCAAAGGGTTATGTTCACTGATCCGGAGAAAAAACTGAGTATATGTCGAACCGCTGAATCGGATAAGAAATTTGGTTTTGAAGACCTTCATACAATATTTTATGAACTCTACGAAAGAATCGGATCAATAACTCTGCCCTGACTCCACCCCGCGGTCCGTTCGAAATTTTGCTAGTATTGCCAAAGTGGTATGTTCACGGATCCGGAGAAAAAACTGAGTACGGGACGAACCGCTGAATCGGATTAGAAATTTGGTCTTGATGACCTCCATACAATATTTTTTGACCCTACAAAAGAATCGGATCAATAATTATGCCCTGACGCCACCCCGCGGCCAGTTCGAAATCTTGCCTGTATTGCCAAAGAGGTATGATCACTGATCCGGAGAAAAAACTGGGTATGGGTGGAACCGCTGAATCGGATCGGAAATTCGGTCTTGGTGACCTCTATAAAATATTTTTTGACCCTACGAAAGAATCGGATCAATAACTATGCCCTGACACCACCCTGCGGCCCATTCGAAATTTGGCCAGTATTGTCAAAGGGTTATGTTCACTGATCCGGAGAAAAAACTGAGTATAGGTCGAACCGCTGAATCGGATAAGAAATTTGGTCTTGGAGACCTTCATACAATATTTTATGAACTCTACGAAAGAATCGGATCAATAACTCTGCCCTGACGCCACCCCGCGGTTCCTTTCGAAATTTTGCTAGTATTGCCAAAAGGGTATGTTCACCGATCCAGAGAAAAACCTGATTATGGTCCAATCGCTGAATCGGATTAGAAATTCGTTCATGGTGACGTCCATACATAATTTTTTGACTCTACGAAAGAATCGGATCAATAATTATGCCCTGACGCCACCCGGCGGCCCGTTCGAAATTTTGCCAATATTGCCAAAGGGGTATGTTCACTGATCCGGATAAAAAACTTAGTATGGGTTGAACCACTGAATCGGATCAGAAATTCAGTCTAGGTGACCTCTATACAATATTTTAAGACCCTACGAAAGAATCAGATCAATAACAATGCCCTGACGCCAAACCGCGGTCCGTTCAAAATTTTGCCAGTATTGCCAAAGGGGTATGTTCACTGATCCGGAAAAAACTGAGTATGGGTTGAACCGCTGAATCAGATCAGAAATTCTGTCTCGGTGACCTCCATACAATATTTTTTGACCCTAAGAAATAATCGGATCAATAATTATGCTCTGACGCAACCCCGCGGCCCGTTCGAAATTTTGCCGGTATTGTCAAAGGGTTATGTTCACTGATCCGGAGAAAAAACTGAGTATAGGTCGAACCGCTGAATCGGATAAGAAATTTGGTCTTGAAGACCTTCATACAATATTTTATGAACTCTACGAAAGAATCGGATCAATAACTCTGCCCTGACTCCACCCCGCGGTCCGTTCGAAATTTTGCTAGTATTGCCAAAGGGGTATGTTCACGGATCCGGAGAAAAAACTGAGTATGGGTCGAACCGCTGAATCGGATCAAAAATTCGGTCTTGGTAACCTACATACAATATTTTATGAACCTTACGAAAGAATCGGAACAATAACTCTGCCCTGACGCCACTCCGCGGCCCGTTCGAAATTTTGCAAGTATTGCCAAAGGGGTATGTTCACTGATCCGGAGAAACACCTGATTATGGGTCCAATCGCTGAATCGGATTAGAAATTCGTTCATGGTGACGTCCATACATAATTTTTTGACTCTACGAAAGAATCGGATCAATAATTATGCCATGACGCCACCCGGCGGCCCGTTCAAAATTTTGCCAATATTGCCAAATGGGTATGTTCACTGATCCGGATAAAAAACTTAGTATGGGTTGAACCTCTGAATCGGATCAGAAATTCGGTCTTGGTGACCTCTATACAATATTTTATGACCCTGCGAAAGAAATCAGATCAATAACAATGCCCTGACGCCAAACCGCGGCCCGTTCAAAATTTTGCCAGTATTGCCAAATGGGTATGTTCAATGATCCGGAGAAAAAACTGAGTATGGGTCAAACCACTGAATCAGATCAGAAATTCGGTCTCGGTGTCCTCCATACAATATTTTTTGACCCTACGAAAGAATCGGATCAATAAGTACGCCCTGACGCAACCCCGCGGCCCGTTCGAAAATTTGCCAGTAATGCGAAAAGGGTATGTTCACTGATCCAGAGTAAAAACTAAGTATGGGTCGAACCGCTGAATCGGATCAGAAATTCGTGCATGGTGACCTCCATACAAAATTTTTTTACCCTACGAAAGAATTAGATCAATAACTATGCCCTGACGCCACCCCGCGGCCCGTTCGAAATTTTGCCAATATTGCCAAAGGGGTATGTTCACTAATCCGGAGAAAAAACTGAGTATGGGTCCGATCGCTGGATCGGATCATAAATTCGTTCATGGTGACCTCCATACATATTTTTTTGACCCAACGAAAGAATCGAATCAATAATTATGCCCTGGCGCCACCCCTCGGCCCTTTCGAAATCTTGCTAGTATTGCGAAAGGGGTATATTCACTGATCCAGGGAAAAAACCGAGTATAGGTGGAACGGCTGAATCGGATCAGAAATTCGGTCTTGGTGACCTCCATACATAATTTTTTAACCCTACGAAATAACCGGATCAATAACTATGCCCTGACACCACCCTGCGGCCCATTCGAAATTTTGCCAGTATTGTCAAAGGGTTATTTTCACTGATCCAGAGAAAAAACTAAGTATGGGTTGAACCGCTGAATCGGATAAGAAATTTGGTCTTGGTGACCTTCATACATTATTTTATGAACCCTACTGTCACACCCAGCCCTGAACGGCGGAAACAGCCGGGCGCGCGCGAGTGGGGATTGATAATTAAGCACGGGCCATTGCAAACATTCAAAGTAAGATTTTCATTGCGCATGAAATGTTTAATACAAATACATTACATTGTTTAAAGATTACATAAAAACATCCAAGTATAAAAACTGTTGAAGATTTCCACGCCATATCCCCTTTGCGTGGCGGGAACAACCGCGCGCATCGAAGGGATAGAATTAAAATCTTCCAAAAAGCTAGTTTTAGATGTTCAGCGTGAGGTGCTCTAGGTGTGACTCCATGCGCTACCTAGTTATCTCCTGAAAGACACGTAAAACATTTGAATCAGTATAAACTGAGTGAGTTCACAAGTTTTAGTAACTTGATAAATCATATTGCATCATAGTCTTGATAAAAATCATTCTAAAACATAATTCTGATAGCATCATTGAAACACATGCTTAGTAAAACATAGTTCTGATAATGTTTCCTTTGATAAATCCGTCCCGCGGGTTACGCGCGAACATTTCTGAGAACCGTGCTCGTCTGTGTAAGTGGCGCTGCCACTACGAGCGAATAATACCGTCCCGCGGGTTACGCGCGGACGTTGTGCCGGGAAAACAAGGCGCTCGTCTGCGTAAGAGGAGCGACCTCTACGAGCGGGCTCAATCCCATAGTACTGCCCCGTGACATGCTAGGCACTCGTCTGTGTAAGAGGTGCGACCCCTACGAGTGGGCGGATCAAACCAGCAGTCCCTACCCTTAGAGTTCCAATGGTAAAGTGATCACTTACTCGAATCTGGTGCACTAACATCGAAAACCATAGATAACCGCTTGCATTGCTCATCATAAAACATAATTTAAACACATAATCGCTTGCATAGCTTGTAAGTATACCATGATAAAACATTATTTCAGTACGTGTCCCTCGCTCCGAAAATAGTGAAAACAGTGAAAATAGGGGCTGTGAGACTCACCTGTGGTTCTTGTTAAGGGATTAATCGAGATTCGGGTTTTCTTGGTGTTGGCCTCGGAATTGAAGGTCTAGAATACGATTAAATAACAAGTATATATATTAAGATCAAGAAATAGGAGAATATAAGGGTTGGAAAGTAGATCTCAGGGTTATAATCTCGGCTTACCTAGTAACAGGAACGGAATTGAAAATCAAACGGATGCTTGGACGATGATTAGTGCAATTTGCAGTTTTAAGAGAGAAGTTTGAAGTGTGTTTGGGTGATAATTTGGGTTACATATTTATAGGCAAGATTTAGGGAACACAATCCCTTGCTTTAGGGGGTTGTAATCTTTTCATATCTAGGTGTAATGATGATAAAGTATGGAAATTATTATTATTTATTTAAAAGTGGAGGAGTGGATAAAAGATTCTGATTTGATTTGGACAGAACATGCAGGTCTGTGGTTGGTGAGAGTAGGGTGGCTGACAGTTGACTTTTCATGTTACAGTATGCTTTTTCAGGTGCTTTTGTCAGTGTACAGTTAAAAAGTAGAAATATCTGAAACACGCAACTGTTTCCTTTTTGGGCGGGAATAATCCCCTTATATCTGGAGATTAGGCTAAGTGTTCTGCGCGTATAGCTTTGTGCGCATAGCTTTCTGCGTGAAGGACATTTCTTTGCTGCGGGTAGGTATGTAACCTTCTCGCAGTCAGGGACATTGAGTTTCATTTGTAGATTCTCCAGGTGGTCTTGGTATTTCAACATAGTGATCAGTTATGTTGAAGTCAATTCCATCTTGGAGCTTCAGACAAACTGACTCTCAATGTTCCCGCCATGCGGGGAGGTTAGTTTTCCTTCCGCACGCGCATAAACGATTTAGGATGCACCCGCCTTAGCATCATGCGGGACGGTCAACCCATCAGACAACATAAAGTTAAGTTACATGAAAACATAAAGCCAAAACATTCGCGCATGGCGCACATAACATATGCCCACGCTGGTTCTTACATCGCGCGCTCGCGCAGGGCGTACATAACAATTGCCCGCGTTGATTCTAACATAGCGCGCTCGCGCAGGGCGCACATAACGTGCCCGCGCTGATTCTAACATAGCGCGCTCGCGCAGGGCGCACATAACGTGCCCGCGCTGATTCTAATTTAGCGCGCATAATATTCACAATCACCTAATTATTAGGTTGATTACTTAGTTTATAGGGTTGGGAGATTACCGGGTGTCACATTTTCCCCCTGTTAAGAGAATTTCGTCCCGAAATTTAGGAGACGTCGCTGGCAGAAGCCATGCTCTGAAAGAGGTGTGGGTATTTCTTGCGTATTTGATCTTCTCTTTCCCAAGTGAATTCAAGCCCACGCCTTGAGTTCCATTGAACCTTTACTAACTTGATTCTGCTTCTGCGTAACTTTTGTTCTTTCCAATCGGTTACTGCTATAGGTTCTTCTACGAAGTGCAGTTGTTTGTCGATGTGAATCTCTTCCAATGGTAAAATCAACGTTTCGTCAGATAAACACTTTTTGAGGTTGGACACATGAAACGTATCATGAACTCCACTGAGTTCGGCGGGTAAACGGAGTTTATAAGCAACCGGACCGATCCTTTCCAGGATCTCGAATGGTCCAATGTAGCGCGGATTCAACTTTCCTCGCTTGCCGAAACGGGGGACTCCTTTCCATGGAGAGACTTTCAAAAGTATTCTATCCCCTACTTGAAACTCCAACGGTTTCCTTCGCACATCTGCGTAGCTCTTCTGTCTGTCGCGCGCTATCTTAAGGCGATCCCGTATCTGAAAAATCTTGTCTGTTGTTTCTTGGATCAATTCTGGACCAGTCATTTGCTTGTCACCCACTTCAGCCCAGCACAGTGGGGATCTACACTTGCGCCCATACAAAGCTTCAAACGGCGCAGCCTTGAGGCTTGTGTGATAACTGTTGTTGTAAGAAAATTCAACCAATGGGAGATGAGTATCCCAGCCACCTCCGAAATCGATTGCGCACGCGCGCAGCATATCTTCCAATGTCTGGATTGTTCGCTCGCTTTGTCCATCCGTTTGGGGATGATATGCCGTACTCATGTCAAGACGAGTACCTAAAGCCCCTTGTAACGATCTCCAAAACCTTGAGGTGAACCGACTATCTCTATCAGAAATGATGGACACTGGGACTCCATGTTTTGAAACTACTTCTCGAATATACAATCGGGCTAACTTTTCCATCTTATCGGTTTCCTTGATCGGCAGGAAGTGCGCTGACTTAGTTAGCCGATCTACAATAACCCAGATCGTGTCGTAACCCCCAGGTGTCCTTGGCAGTTTGGTGATGAAGTCCATAGAGATTTGTTCCCACTTCCACATGGGAATTTCTGGCTGCTGAAGTAACCCCGACGGCTTCTGGTATTCAGCCTTTACCTTCGAACACGTCAGGCACTTACTGACATACGTCGCGATGGCGCCTTTAAGATTGGGCCACCAACACAGCACTTTAACATCTTGGTACATCTTGTCTGCGCCAGGATGTACGGAATACCGCGTCTTGTGAGCTTCGTTTAATACTTGCTCGCGCAATCCTCCCTTGAGAGGGACCCATATGCGGTTAGCAAAATATCGAGTGTCGTTTTCTTTGATCTCCAAATTCTTAATCATACCCCCAAGGGATTCGTTTTTAACAAACTCTGGTTTCAAGGCTTTTTGCTGAGCGTCTCTGATGCGGGTAGAGAGATCTGCGCGAATGGTCAACCTTAGAGCCTTAACTCGTAGCGTTTTTATTCGCTCCTTCCTACTTAGCGCGTCTGCTACCACGTTCGCCTTTCCAGGGTGGTACTTAATTTCACAATCATAATCATTCAACAACTCCACCCATCTTCGTTGCCTCATGTTTAAATCCTTTTGATCAAATATATGTTGAAGGCTCTTGTGATCCGTAAAGATTATACACTTTGTACCATAGAGGTAATGGCGCCAAATCTTTAACGCGAAGACAACCGCTCCAAGTTCCAGATCATGCGTTGTGTAGTTCTTTTCATTGTCCTTGAGTTGGCGCGAGGCATACGCTATGACTTTGTCTCGCTGCATAAGGACACATCCGAGTCCCTGATGTGAAGCGTCGCAGTAAACGACGATGTCATCCGTCCCCTCGGGCAGAGACAAAATTGGCGCACTACATAACTTCTGTTTCAACATTTGAAATGCCGCTTCCTGATTTTCGCCCCAAACAAACTTCTTGTCTTTCTGAGTTAGCGCGGTCAGAGGTAGAGCTATCTTGGAGAAGTTCTCAATGAAGCGTCGATAGTAGCCAGCTAGTCCTAGGAATTGCCTCACCTCAGTTGGGGTTTTTGGCGCTTCCCAGTTTTCGATGGCCTTGACTTTGGAAGGATCAACGTGTATTCCTTTCTCGTTTACAACGTGACCGAGAAAGTGAACTTTTCTAAGCCAAAACTCACACTTGGAAAACTTCGCGTACAACTTTTCCTTCCTCAACAATTCCAAAATCAATCTCAGGTGTCGCTCATGCTCGGCCTTGGTCCGAGAGTAAATCAGAATGTCATCTATAAATACAATCACAAACTTATCCAAGTATGGTTTGCACACGCGGTTCATCAGATCCATGAATACAGCCGGCGCATTAGTTAGCCCGAAAGGCATCACTAAGAACTCATAATGGCCGTATCTAGTTCGGAAGGCTGTTTTCGGCACATCTTCCTCATGGACCCTAAGTTGGTGGTATCCTGACCGTAGATCTATCTTCGAATAATAACTGGATCCCTGCAACTGGTCAAATAAGTCGTCAATCCTCGGTAAGGGGTACCGATTCTTGACTGTCAGCTTGTTCAGCTCCCTGTAGTCAATACACATCCGGAAGGAACCATCCTTCTTCTTTACAAACAGTACTGGAGCTCCCCAAGGTGAGAAGCTTGGGCGTATGAAACCCTTATCCAATAGTTCCTGTTGCTGATTGGATAGCTCTTGCATCTCAGATGGAGCTAATCGATAAGGCGCTCGAGCTACTGGCGCAGCTCCTGGGACTAAATCAATACGAAATTCGACTTGTCGCGGCGGCGGTAATCCGGGCAAATCTTCAGGAAAAACTTCTGGAAATTCGCGCAGTACTGGTAAGTCTTCAATTCTTCGCTCATCTCCTTCCTTCTCTACTACATGCGCCAGGAAGGCGTAGTACCCTTTCCTTAGGCACTTGCGCGCCTTTAGGCACGAAATCAGTTTCGTCGCAACTCCCCTTCTTTCCCCTTGAATCACCAAGGTTTCTTCGTTCAACAGTGGGATCCGAACCTGCTTCTCATGGCAAATAACCTCCGCGTGGTTCTCGACTAACCAATCCATACCTACCACAATATCAAAACTTCCCAAGTCTATTGGCAACAAGTTAATATTGAACCCGTGACCTCCCATGACTATTACACATTGTTCAGTTCTTTCGTTCGCGCATAACTGCCTACCATTGGCTAGTTCTATAGTATAAGGTGTGTCTAGCCTACTGGTTGCTAAGCCTAGGGAGTCTTTAAACTCAGCGGATATAAAACTTAGGTCAGCGCCAGTATCAAATAAGACAGATGCAAAATGGCCGTTAAGTAAAAACGTACCGGTTACCACAATCGGCTCTTCTTTTGCTTCGCCTGCGCCGATCACAAAAGCTCTCCCGCGAGCTTGGTTTCCCTTTTGTGGGCAATCCCGACTGAAATGCCCTGGTTTCCCGCATGCGTAGCAGTTGTCACTGGCTCCAGCTTCCTTAGCACGGCAATTCACCGTCTTGTGCCCTGGCCTGTTACATTTGGCGCACATGACGCTCGCGCATTCACCCTCATGGTGAAACTTGCATTTGTTGCACCATGGGTAAGGCCCGCTGTATCCTTTCCTTGATGGCTCCGCGGCTTGGATCGCGTAAACCCTTGCGCTTTCCTGCTTCTTGAACGGTGGCTGCTTGGAGTCGGACCCTCGGTGGTGAGAGTTCCATTTCCTCTTGGAGTCAGAGGTTCGCTGCTCGTTTCCGCGCGTAGTCAACATACCCGCACGGACCGTATCCCTTGTAAGGGTGATGGCCCGCGCTACCGCCTCATCAAAGGTTGGGGGCGCTGCGGCGTTGAGCGGAACCCTAACAACAGGAGGTAACCCAAAGATATACCTCTCGATCTTCTTTTCCTCCGTGTTTGCCATGTCTGGCACCAACTGGCAAAGCTCGTTGAACCGGTTGTTGTAGGCGTCGATATCCGTTCCTATCATGGTGTGGTTCCAGAATTCCTGTTGCAGACTCTGAATTTCTGCGCGAGAGCAGAACTTTCTCATCAACATTTCCTTCAGTTCCTCCCAGGTCTTGTGAAGAGCAACTTCTCGCCCCAAAGTCTTCAATTGAAGCTTCCACCAAGACGAAGCTGCTTCTTGGAACATGCAGGTCGCGTAAAGGACCTTCTGATTCTCACTACATCTGCTAATGGAGAGAACTGTCTCCATCTTGTCAATCCAGTTGTAGAGCCCAATGGCCCCTTCGGTACCCCTGAATGGCCAAGGCCTACAGGCCATAAATGTCTTATAGGAGCACCCTTTGTCCAAGGCTCCTGATTCGGGTTCTGGGTCTCGTTCTGACGACCCTGACTAGATTCGGCCTTGCTGGCCTCATGTGTCGCGATCGCCTGCGCGATTATTTCCGCGAGTTCCTCGGGTGTCATGGTAATTCCCTTGGCTCTGGTTGGAGGCATTCTTGTTCTTAAAAAAAACAGAGAAAATATAACAAACTTAGCGCATGTACCATGAGCACATAGTGTTTTTATCCTTAATGTTCACTAGACATTGTGTGACCCGTGTTCCTAAGTGTGTGTGGTTTTTCTTTTGAAAATATTTTCCCTGAAAAATACTTCATGCGATTCCCCGACGGTTATAGTCTAGGTTAAAACTTCTTTTCCTAGTTCGCTATAACCAGTGCTCTGATACCAATCTGTCACACCCGGCCCTGAACGGCGGAAACAGCCGGGCGCGCGCGAGTGGGGATTGATAATTAAGCACGGGCCATTGCAAACATTCAAAGTAAGATTTTCATTGCGCATGAAATGTTTAATACAAATACATTACATTGTTTAAAGATTACATAAAAACATCCAAGTATAAAAACTGTTGAAATTTTGCTAGTATTGCCAAAGGGGTATGTTCACGGATCCGGAGAAAAAACTGAGTATGGGTCGAACCGCTGAATCGGATCAAAAATTCGGTCTTGGTAACCTACATACAACATTTTATGAACCTTACGAAAGAATCGGAACAATAACTCTGCCCTGACGCCACTCCGCGGCCTGTTCAAAATTTTGCAAGTATTGCCAAAGAGGTATGTTCACTGATCCGGAGAAAAACCTGATTATGGGTCCAATCGCTGAATCGGATTAGAAATTCGTTCATGGTGACGTCCATACATAATTTTTTGACTCTACGAAAGAATCGGATCAATAATTATGCCCTGACGCCACCCGGCGGCCAGTTCGAAATTTTGCCAATATTGCCAAAGGGGTATGTTCACTGATCCGGATAAAAAACTTAGTATGGATTGAACCACTGAATCGGATCAGAAATTCGGTCTTGGTGACCTCTATACAATATTTTATGACCCTGCGAAAGAATTAGATCAATAACAATGCCCTGACGCCAAACCGCGGCCCGTTCAAATTTTTGCCAGTATTGCCAAAGGGGTATGTTCAATGCTCCGGAGAAAAAACTGAGTATGGGTCGAACCACTAAATCAGATCAGAAATTCGGTCTCGGTGACCTCCATACAATATTTTTTGACCCTAAGAAAGAATCGGATCAATAAGTACGCCCTGACGCAACCCCGCGGCCCGTTCGAAAATTTGCCAGTAATGCGAAAAAGGTATGTTCACTGACCCAGAGTAAAAACTAAGTATGGGTCGAACCGCTGAATCGGATCAGAAATTCATACATGGTGACCTCCATACAGTATTTTTTGACCCTACGAAAGAATCAGATCAATAACTATGCCCTGACGCCAACCCGCGGCCCGTTCGAAATTTTGCCAATATTGCCAAAGGGGTATGTTGACTAATCCGGAGAAAAAACTGAGTATGGGTCCGATCGCTGGATCGGATCATAAATTCGTTCATGGTGACCTCCATACATATTTTTTTGACCCAACGAAAGAATCGAATCAATAATTATGCCCTGGCGCCACCCCTCAGCCCTTTCGAAATCTTGCTAGTATTGCGAAAGGGTTATTTTCACTGATCCAGAGAAAAAACTAAGTATGGGTCGAACCGCTGAATCGGATAAGAAATTTGGTCTTGGTGACCTTCATACATTATTTTATGAACCCTACGAAAGAATCGGATCAATAACTCAGCCCTGACTCCACCCCGCGGCCCGATCGAAATTTTGCTAGTATTGCCAAAGGGGTATGTTCACAGATCCGGAGAAAAAACCGAGTATGGGTCGAACCGCTGAATCGGATCAGAAATTCGGTCTTGGTGATCTCCATACAATATTTTATGAACCCTACGAAAAAAATCGGATCAATAACTCTGCCCTGACGCCACTCCGCGTCCCGTTCGAAATTTTGCCAGTATTGCCAAAGGGGTATGTTCACGGATCCGGAGAAAAAACTGAGTACGGGTCGAACCGCTGAATCGGATAAGAAATTTGGTCTTGGTGACCTCCATACAATATTTTTTGACCCTACGAAAGAATCGGATCAATAATTATGCCCCGACGCCACCCCGCTGCCTGTTCGAAATCTTGCCTGTATTGCCAAAGAGGTATGATCACTGATCCGGAGAAAAAACTGAGTATGGGCGGAACCGCTGAATCGGATCAGAAATTCGGTCTTGGTGACCTCTATAAGATATTTTATGACCCCACGATAGAATCGGATTAATAACTATGACCTGACGCCACCTCGCGGCCCGTTCAAAATTTTGCCAGTATTGCCAAAGGGGTATATTCACTGATCCGGAGAAAAAACTAAGAATTGGTCTAACCGCTGAATCAGATCAGAAATTCGGTCTTGGTGACCTCCATACAATATTTTTTGAGCCTACGAAAGAATCGGATCAATAATTATGCCCTGACGCCACCCCGCTGCCTGTTCAAAATTTTTCAAATATTGCCAAGGGTGTATGTTCACTGATCCGGAGAAAAAAGTTGGGTGGAACCGCTGAATCGGATCAGAAATTCGGTCTTGGTGACCTCCATACATAATTTTTTAACCCAACGAAAGAATCGAATCAATAATTATGCCCTGGCGCCACCCCTCGGTCCTTTCGAAATTTTGCCAGTATTGCCAAAGGGGTTTGTTCACTGATCCGGAGAAAAAACTGAGAATTGGTCTAACCGCTGAATCAGATCAGAAATTCGGTCTTGGTGACCTCCATACAATATTTTTTGACCCTACGAAAGAATCGGATCAATAATTATGCCCTGACGTCACCTCGCGGCCCGTTCGAAATCTTGCATATATTGCCAAAGAGGTATGTTCACTGATCCGGAGAAAAAACTGAGTATGGGTCGAACCGCTGAATCGGATCAAATATTCGGTCTTGGGGACCTTCATACAATATTTTTGCCCTTGCGCTACCCCTCGTAACTTTCGAAATTTTGCTAGTATTGCGAAAGGGGTATGTTCACTTATCCGGAGAAAAAACTGAGTAAAGGTCGAACCGCTGAATCGGATAAGAAATTTGGTCTTGGTGACCTCCATACAATATTTTTTGACCCTACAAAAGAATCGGATCAATAATTATGCCCTGACGCCACCCCGCGGCCCGTTCGAAATCTTGCCTGTATTGCCAATGAGGTATGATCACTGATCCGGAGAAAAAAGTGAGTATGGGTGTAACCGCTGAATCGGATCGGAAATTTGGTCTTGGTGACCTCCATACAATATTTTTTTGACCCTACAAAAGAATCGGATCAATAATTTTGCTAGTATTGCCAAAGAGGCATGTTCACTAATCCGGAGGAAAAAACGGACTATGGGTCGAACCGCTGAATCGGATCAGATATTCGGTCTTGGTGACCTGCATACAATATTTTTTGACCCAACGAAAGATTCGAATCAATAATTATGCCCTGGCGCCACCCCTCGGCCCTTTCTAAATTTTACTAGTATTGTGAAAGGGGTATGTTCACTGATCCGGAGAAAAAACAGAGTACGGGTCGAATCGCTGAATCGGATAAGAAATTTGGTCATGGTGACCTCTATACAATATTTTTTTACCCTACAAGAGATTCGGATCAATAATTATGCCCTGACGTCACCCCGCGGCCCGTTTGAAATCTTGCGTGTATTGCCAAAGAGGTATGATCACTGATCCGGAGAAAAAACTGAGTATGGGTGGAACCGCTGAATCGGATCAGAAATTCGGTCTTGGTGACCTCCTTACAATATTTTATGAACCCTATGAAAGAATCGGGTCAATAACTCTGCCCTGACGCCACTCCGCGGCTCGTTCGAATTTTTGCCAGTATTGCCAAAGGGGTATGTTCACGGATCTGGAGAAAAAACCGAGAATGGGTCCAACCGCTGAATCGGATCAGAAATTCGGTCTTGGTGATCTCCATACAATTTTTTATGAACCCTAAGAAAGAATCGGGTCAATAACTCTGCCCTGACGCCACCCCGCGGCCGTTCAAAATTTTGCCAGTATTGCCAAAGGGGTATGTTCACGGATCCGGAGAAAAAACCGAGTACGGGATGAACCGCTGAATCAGATCAGAAATTCGGTCTTGGTGACCCCCATACAATATTTTTTTACCCTACGAAAGAATCGGATCTATAATTATGCCCTGACGCCACCCCGCGGCCCGTTCGAAATCCTGCATGTATTGCCAAAGAGGTATGATCACTGATCCGGAGAAAAAAGTGAGTATGGGTGGAACCGCTGAATCGGATCAAAAATTCGGTCTTGGTGACCTCTGTACAATATTTTATGACCCCACGATAAAATCGGATAAATAACTAAGCCCTGATGCCACCTTGCGGCCCGTTCAAAATTTTTGCCAGTATTGCCAAAGGGATATGTTCACTGATCCGGAGAAAAAACTGAGTATGGGTCAAACCGCTGAATCAGATCATAAATTCGGTCTTGGTGACCTCCATACAATATTTTTGACCCTACGAAAGAATCGGTTCAATAATTATGCCCTGACGCAACCACGCGGCTCGTTCAAAATTTTGCCAGTATTGTCAACGGGGTATGTTCACTGATCCGGAGAAAAACTGAGTATAGGTCGAACCGCTGAATCGGATCAGATATTCGGTCTTGGCGACCTGCATACAATATTTTTTGACCCAAAGATAGAATCGAACCAATATTTATGCCCTGGCGCCACCCCTCGGCCCTTTCGTAATTTTGCTAGTATTGCGAAAAGGGTTTGTTCTCTGATCCGGGGAAAAAAACTAAGTATGGGTCAAATTCTGTTTGGTGACCTCCATACATAATTTTTTTAACCCTACGAAAGAACCGGATCAATAACCATGCCGTAAAGCCACCCCGCGGCCCGTTTGAAATTTTGATAGTATTGCCAAAGGGGTATGTTCACGGATCCGGAGAAAAACCGAGTACGGGTCAAACCGCTGAATCGGATAAGAATTTCGTTCTTGGTGACCTCCATACAATTTTTTATGAACCCTACGAAAGAATCGGGTCAATAACTCCTCCCTGACGCACCCCGCGGCCCATACAAAATTTGCAGGTATTGCCAAAGGGGTATGTTCACGGATCCGGAGAAAAAACCGAGTACGGGACGAACCGCTGAATCGGATCAGAAATTCGGTCTTGGTGACCTCCATACAATATTTTTTTACTCTACGAAAGAATCGGATCAATAATTATGCCCTGCCGCCACCCCGCGGCCCGTTCGAAATCTTGCATGTATTGCCAAAGAGGTATGATCACTGATCCGGAGAAAAAAGTGAGTATGAGTGGAACCGCTAAATCGGATCAAAAATTCGGTCTTGGTGACATCTATACAATATTTTATGACCCCACGATAGAATCGGATTAATAACTATGCCCTGACGCCACCCCGCGGCCCGTTCAAAATTTTGCCAATATTGCCAAAGGGTTATGTTCACTGATCCGGAGAAAAAACTGAGTATGGGTCAAACCGCTGAATCAGATCAGAAATTAGGTCTTGGTGACCTCCATACAATATTTTTGACCTTACGAAAGAATCGGATCAATAATTATGCCCTGATGCAACCACGCGGCTCGTTCAAAATTTTGCCAGTATTGCCAAAGGGGTATGTTCACTGATCCGGAGAAAAACTAAGTATGGGTCGAACCGCTGAATCGGATCAGATATTCGGTCTTGGTGACCTGCATACAATATTTTTTGACCCAACGATAGAATCGAATCAATATTTATTCCCTGGCGCCACCCCTCGGCCCTTTCGAAATTTTGCTAGTATTGCGAAAAGGGTTTGTTCTCTGATCCGGAGAAAAAACTAAGTATGGGTCGAACCCCTGAATCGTATCAGAAATTCTGTTTGGTGACCTCCATACATAATTTTTTAACCCTAAGAAAGAACCGAATCAATAACCATGCCGTGACGCCACCCCGCGGCCCATTTGAAATTTTGCTAGTATTGCCAAAGGGGTATGTTCACGGATCCGGAGAAAAACCGAGTACGGGTCAAACCGCTGAATCGGATAAGAAATTTGGTCTTGGTGACCTCCATAAAATATTTTTTTACCCTACGAAAGAATCAGATCAACAATTATGCCCTCACGCCACCCCTCGGCCCGTTCGAAATCATGCCTGAATTGCCAAAGAGGTATGATCACTAATCCGGAGAAAAAAGTGAGTATGGGTGGAACCGCTGAATCGGATCAGTAATTCGGTCTTGGTGACCTCTATACAATATTTTATGACCCCACGATAGAATCAGATTAATAACTATGCCCTGACGCCACACCGCGGCCCATTCAAAATTTTGCCAGTATTGCCAAAGGGTTAGGTTCACTGATCAGGAGAAAAACCTGAGTATGGGTCAAACCGCTGAATCAGATCAGAAATTCGGTCTTGGTGACCTCTATACAATATTTTTGACCCTACGAAAGAATTGGATCAATAATTATGCCCTGACGCAACCACGCGGCTCATTCAAAATTTTGCCAGTATTGCCAAAGGGGTATGTTCACTAATCCGGAGAAAAAACTGAGTATGGGTCGAACCGCTGAATCGGATCAGATATTCGGTCTTGGTGACCTGCATACAATATTTTTTGACCCAAAGATATAATCGAACCATTATTTATGCCCTGGCGCCACCCCTCGGCCCTTTCGAAATTTTGCTAGTATTGCGAAAGGGGTATGTTCACTAATCCGGAGAAAAAACTAAGTATGGGTCGAACCCCTGAATCGGATCAGAAATTCGGTCTTGGTGACCTCCATACAATTTTTTATGAACCCTACGAAAGAATCGGGTCAATAACTCTGTCCTGACGCCACCCCGCGGCCCGTACAAAATTTTGCCGGTATTGCCAAAGGGGTATGTTCACGGATCCGGAGAAAAAACCGAGTACGGGACGAACCGCTGAATCGTATCAGAAATTCGGTCTTGGTGACCTCCATACAATAATTTTTTACCCTACGAAAGAATTGGATCAATAATTATGCCCTGACGCCGCCCCGCGGCCCGTTCGAAATCCTGCATGTATTGCCAAAGAGGTATGATCACTGATCCCGAGAAAAAAGTGAGTATGAGTGGAACCGCTAAATCGGATCAAAAATTCGGTCTTGGTGACCTTTGTACAATATTTTATGACCCAACGATAGAATCGGATTAATAACTATTCCCTAACGCCACCACGCGGCCCGTTCAAAATTTTGCCATTATTGCCAAAGGGGTATGTTCACTGATCCGGAAAAAAAACTGACTATGGGTCGAACCGCTGAATCGGATCAAAAATTCGGTCTTGGTGACCTCCATACAATATTTTTTGACCTTACAAATGAATCGGATCAATAACTATGCCCTGACGCCACCCCGCGGCCCGTTCAAAATTTTGCCAGTATTGCCAAAGGGGTATGTTCACTGATCCGGAGAAAAAACTGAGTATGGGTTGAACCGCTGAATCGGATCAGATATTCGGTCTTGGTAACCTGCATACAATTTTTTTTGACCCAACGATAGAATGGAATCAATATTTATGCCCTGGCGGCACCCCTCGGCCCTTTCGAAATTTTGGTAGTATTGCGAAAAGGGTTTGTTCTCTGATCCGGAGAAAAAACAAAGTATGGGTCGAACCCCTGAATCGGATCAGAAATTCGGTCTGGTGACCTCCATACATAATTTTTTAACCCTATGAAAGAACCGGATCAATAACCATGCCGTGACGCCACCCCGCGGCCCGTTTGAAATTTTGCTAATATTGCCAATGGGGTATGTTCACGGATACGGAGAAAAAACTGAGTATGGGTCGAACCGCTGAATCGGATCAGAAATTCGGTCTTGGTAAACTCCATACAATTTTTTATGAACCCTACGAAAGAATCGGGTCAATAACTCTGCCCTGACGCCACTCCGCGGCCCGTTCGAAATTTTTCCAGTATTGCCGAAGGGGTATGTTCACGGATCCGGAGAAAAAACCGAGTACGCGAGGAACCGCTGAATCGGATAAGAAATTTGGTCTTGGTGACCTCCATATAATATTTTTTTACCCTACGAAAGAATTGGATCAATAATTATGCCCTGACGCCACCACTCGGCTCGTTCGAAATCTTGCCTGTATTGCCAAAGAGGTATGATCACTGATCCGGAGAAAAAAGTGGAGTATGGGTGGAACCGCTGAATCGGGTCAGAAATTCGGTCTTTGTGACCTCTATACAATATTTTATAACCCCACGATAGAATTGGATTAATAACTATGCCCTGACGCCACCCCGCGGCCCGTTCAAAATTTTGCCAGTATTGCCAAAGGGGTATGTTCACTGATCCGGAGAAAAACTGACTATGGGTCGAACCGATGAATCAGATCAGAAATTTGGTCTTGGTGACCTCCATACAATATTTTTTGACCTTACAAATGAATCGGATCAATAATTACGCCCTGACGCCACCCCGCAGCCCGTTCGAAATTTTGATAGTATTGTCAAAGGGTTATGTTCACTGATCCGGAGAAAAAACTGAGTATGGGGTCGAACCGCTGAATCGGATCAGAAATTCGAACTTGGTGACCTCTATACAATATTTTATGACCCCACGATAGAATAGGATTAATAACTATGCCCTGAAGCCACCCCGCGGCCCGTTCAAAATTTTGCCAGTGTTGCCAAAGGGTTATGTTCACTGATCCGAAGAAAAAACTGAGTATGGGTCAAACCGCTGAATCAGATCATAAATTCGGTCTTGGTGACCTCCATACAATATTTTTGACCTTATGAAAGAATCGGATCAATAATTATGCTCTGACGCAACCACGCGGCTCGTTCAAAATTTTGCCAGTATTGCCAAATGGGTATGTTCACTGATCCGGAGAAAAACTGAGTATGGGTCGAACCGCTGAATCGGATCAGATATTCGGTCTTGGTGACCTGCATACAATATTTTTTGACCCAAAGATAGAATCGAACCAATATTTATGCCCTGGCGCCACCCTCGGCCCTTTCGAAATTTTGCTAGTATTGCGAAAAGGGCATGTTCACTGATCCGGAGAAAAAACTAAGTATGAGTCGAACCCCTGAATCGGATCAGAAATTCGGTCTGGTGACCTCCATACATAATTTATTAACCCAACGAAAGAACCGGATCAATAACCATGCCGTGACGCCACCCTGCGGCCCGTTTGAAATTTTGCTAGTATTGCCAAAGGGGTATGTTCACGGATCCGGAGAAAAAACTGAGTATGGGTCGAACCGCTTAATCGGATCAGAAATTCGGTCTTGGTGACCTCCATACAATTTTTTATGAACCCTACGAAAGAATCGGGTCAATAACTCTTCCCTGACGCCACCCCGCGGCCCGTACAAAATTTTGCCGGTATTGCCAAAGGGGTATGTTCACGGATCCGGAGAAAAAACCGAGTACGGGACGAACCGCTGAATCGGATCAGAAATTCGG